>NW_026623067.1:49855943-51115109 GCF_023065955.2 Ursus arctos | reverse complement strand
GAATGTGACTGTATTTGGAGAAACGGTCTTTAAAGAGGTCATTAGGGTTGGATGAGATAATTACAATGGACACTAACCCAATATCACTTTTATCCTTATGGGAAGTGGAAATTAGGACACAGATACACACAAAGAAACTTAAGGAAGACAAAGAGAGGAGAGGATGGCCAAGGAGAGAAGTCTCGGAAGAAACCAACCCTGTGGACACCTTAAAGTCAGACTTCTAACATGAAGGAACTGAGAGAAAATAATTTCTGTGTTTAAGCCACCCAATCTGCCCTGCTTTGTTACGGCAGCCCTAGGGAACTAGTACATTGCCCTTCCACGACACACATTTCCTCACACCTGGGAATCACCTTCTCCTTCCTAAACATTCATTCCTCTTTCACAATAAGGATCTGATTCGATCAGCATGAAAAATAGCATTTTTCTTTTACAAATTTCTTTTACAAATGTAAGTTTTTCTCTCACCTAAAGAGAAAAAATATTTCTCTGTATTCTCACAAATTCTTGCATCTAGGATGTGAAAGAAGTAGAGAAAAGGGGAAAATAAATACATTTGAGTAAGAGGGAAAAAATTGTGTAATGCAGAGCAAAGGGAGCAAGAAGGAAGGAGGCTGAGAGTTGCAAGAGGAAGAAAGCAAACATAAAACAGATGGTCTAATAAGTAAGCACAAGGATCAAATGATTCAAGATTATAATAGATCTCATGGTGGACGTGAGGTGAAGAAAGCCTTCTTTAAATACCAATTATTGGGCTGACTATGCTAAGTACATTCATGAAATAAGATCAATCAACAAAAATTAAATACACAATTTTTTGAGCATCCACAGTGGAGAAGGCACTATCAATATACTCTATTGGAAAGAAATCTTTTCATAAAGACAATGTTTGAAAGAAGACCAGGAAAGAGCTCTAAAAGGAAAGGGGAATGAGAAAGAGCCAACATGGTGCTTCCCAACAGGCTTGAGGTCACTCACCTGGCCCCAATCATATGCCACAGCTCGAAGCTGTGTGAGTGGTGACCCTGCTTTGATGACATTATCACCCCCGTGTAAGGAAGGCCTTTTCATTAGGCACCTGTCCCTTCAAATCAGCAACTACTCACAACTACTTCTCACAGATAGAGGTCACCTTAACCTGACCCAAGAGAGCCTCTGGAGTTTCCTAACATCAAACCTCGGGAGAAAGCCAATGCCAGATAATGGGGACCAGGAAAGACAGAGTGTGAATGAAAAGTTATCACACTGAGGTTTCCATCTCTTCATCATCTTCAGATGAAATATTTCCCAAGAGTTTGAGTCCCAACAGGTGGCAAAATATCATTCATATTTCTTATATCGAGATCTTTTCAGCTTTTGAACTCATGAGAAGTAAAAATGTATTCAAAACCAAGATGCTTCCTAGTGTACATTTACTAACAGGATATTACTAGCAGTACTATCGCAATAATCAGATCTTATTCTTACAAAAACAGCACAGTCACAGGAGAGACTATATATTTAGCCATTCAGACGTCATTACTTTCTAAGCATTCCATATTTAAGAACTGCATGTCATTGTTCTCCCCAGGTTTGACAGAAAACTTGTAAGTTACAACAAAGATTATTTTCTTCCTCATTTTTTCCTCTGAATTTCTTTCTTTCTTTTTTTTTTTCCCCAATGACATCTGTTGGCTATTCATCAGAAATTGACTTCAGATCTTCTTCTAATGTGATTCAAAGACTTATTCAATGGGTTAGCTGGGCCACTAGACTGGCACCAATCCTTGACCTCTCCATCCTTTAATTAGATGAATCAGAGGAAACTGCTACCCATGAGGCTTGGGTGATTCAAAAGACCAATATTATAAACACTGCCATGAAATACAGGGAAGCATGCATTTCATTCAGTACTAGTGTAAAATCTCACAGAAGCTGCTATGACTGTGATTTTTCTTTTGTGACTTTCCAGGAGACAGATGGACAGGACAAAGCAGTACATTGCAACCCGAGTATCTAAAAATCTAAATCTAAAAGGAAATTTAAAATCGGTGCTGAGCCACTAGTATTTAAGAGATAATGTCAGTAGAGTAATTATTTCCCCTGGCTGGAGGCTTCCTCACACTATATAAATCTTAGGTAGTATCAAAGCAAGCCAAGTTTTAGAGTTATCAATATAAGTGTCTAAAAACTCAGCGTTATAGCAACTCTAACCAGCTGAGGTTGAGAAGCCAGCTCACGTAACTGTTCAAGCAGAGCAGACTGTCAGCACTAAAGAAGAAAGCTAATCATAGGAGATGATACCTGTATGAGACTCTGTGAAGTCTGCAATCACATCAGCTGACGTTCCTACACAAGCTAACTTGTGACTCATGCCTGGGAAAGCACTTACAGGCAAAAAGGTTGTGAGAGAGTGCTTGAAGGGAAAAGGCAAGGCAGCCTAAGAGAGAGCATCAGAAAGATGGGCAACAGTGGAGACGCATGTCATATATATTTAAATTAAATAAATATTCTCCATTTACGTCTGTTTATCTATAAGGGGACATGAACCATCAAAACCTGTGTACGCTCAGCTGGAAACCAGAATTACTCTCATTCTCTGAAAATCCATCAAATGCAGATAAAGTGATAATAATATATTTTGTTTATAAGTAACCTTCCTTTCCTTACTAATATAACTTAATTGCACCTGGGTGGCTCAGTGGGTTAAGCATCTGACTCTTGATTTCGGCTCAGATCATGATCTCAGGATCATGGACCTGAGCCCCACATTGGGCCCCCACTCAGCAGGGAGTCTGCTTGAGATTCTCTCTCTCTGCCCATCCTCCTGCTCACTCTCTCTCTCTCAAAACAAACAAATAAATAAATAAATCTAATATAACTTAATTTTTACAATAGCCCTATGAGGTGGTCAAAGTAAGAGAATATTGTCCCCCATTTTATATTTAGGAAAACCAAGATCCTGTTATTGATTTGTTTAAATTAGCAATAAAATCAGGTTGAAGACTTAGGACAACATATTCCTGTTTCACAGAAGACACTAGAAGAGTTACTGTGATTTATTTGAAAGAAATGTGGTTATAGTCACAAAACACCAGTATGGGATGTCCTTGCCAGATTTGGAAATCATGTTCTGTAAGTAATTATATTCATTTGCTGTTCTTTACTGTGAATCTATTTATTCTTCTGTATGCCTCTGCCTTTGGAAAAGATGAAAAATAATACAAATGGACAGCTATACCTTAAACTATAATCAGCAAACTTATTTAGGAAGTTTAGACTTTAAAAATCATAGTACACCCAGTGGACCACAATGAAATATTAACATACCAAATTTTAAAAGATGGGCTATATAATGTGCCAAATCAAATATAATCAAGAATAGTGGGAAATTTTTCAACATAATAAAGGGAATCTATTAGAAACCTATAAAAAGCATCAGACTTAGTAAAAGAAAATGTAAAACTTGGGGTAAAATGCCTGCAATATTTTTCCTGCTACTTATCAAAATCCAGTTACAAAGTTTAACATTTTACGTTTCTATTTTTTTTTTAAGTTCTTATTTGAACTAATCATAGATTCACAGAAAGTTAAAAAGATGGCAGGGGCAGGTCCCATGTACGCTTTACCTGGTTTATCTCCAAGAGTCACCCCTCATAAAATAAGAGTACAATATCAAAGCAAAGAAACTGATGTTGGTGTACTGTGTGGATATACTTCTATGTCGTGCTAGCACATGGGTGGATTTATGAACCACTCTACAGTGAAGAAACAGAATCAAGGGTGGCTCAGTCGGTTAAGCGTCTGCCTTCAGATCAGGTCATGTTCTCACCTGGGACTGAGTCCGGCGTTGAGCTCCTCACTCAGTGGAGAGTGTTCTTCTCCCTCTGCCCCCCCCCCCACTTGCTCTCTCTCTCTCTCTCTTTCTCTTAAAAATTAAATATTTTTTTCAAAAAAGAAGAACAAAAGATGTTCCTCATGCTATCTTGAGGAGATACAGATATAGATCTTACCTATCCCCTTCCTCCCCACCATACATAACCCTTGGAAATAATTAATTTGCTCTTTGTAATTTTGTTATACTGAGAATGTTAAATAAATGGAATCACACAACATGTAACGTTTTATGAATTTTTCTTCTGTCACTATGACGCCCTTAATGAACACTGGACTTTTGGATATTATAATGTGATAACTCTGAAAATCAGACTCATGTCTCCTTTAAGTCTGTTTATGTAGTTTGATGTAGATAGTAGCTAGATATTATATGACTTGCTTGGTGACTTTCTAAACTGTGTTTGCTAAGTCTGTATGTTTGTCACATGAGGCCTCTGAAAGAATCTGTTCATTTAGCTTGAGTTCAGCTAGTGTTTTGACAGATGTCCTTGAATGCCAGGAAACATCTGAGAGAGCCAAGGTGGGGGAGGGGGGGCAGATGGGGTAAGAAGAAGAAAACAAGGAAGAAGGAAGAGGAAGAGAAGAAGTAGTAGCATTAGTAAAAGAAAAAGAAAAGAAAGAAACCCTCTCCCAGCTTTTACAAATTGACTCTGTGCTGGAACACTCCTTCAGTGCTTAGCCTGGCTATTTCAAACTCTGCCTTAGCCTACACTTTCGGCCCGCATTGAGCCTAGAGATCAGTCCAGGGTAAAACCTTCAAGTTGTCTGTTTTTTTACTATTTCATACTTTTCATAGTTTTTATACTATTTCTTTTTTTTTTTTTTTAAGATTTTATTTATTTATTTGACAGAGATAGAGACAGCCAGCGAGAGAGGAAACACAAGCAGGGGGAGTGGGAGAGGAAGAAGCAGGCTCGCAGCGGAGGAGCCTGACGTGGGGCTCGATCCCATAACGCCGGGATCACGCCCTGAGCCGAAGGCAGACGTTTAACCGCTGTGCCACCCAGGCGCCCCTATACTATTTCATATTCCTATCAGCAGTGTATGAGAGGCACAGTTTTTCTACATCTTCACCACCATTTGGTACTGTCACAATTTTTTTTTTTAATTTTAGCTGCTCTAATATGTGGGTACAGACATCTCATTGTGGTCTTTATTTGCATTTCCCTAATAGTTAATAATAAACATATACATATATATAATTAAGTGTGCTTAAATATAAATAAAATGAATGACAGAAATGTACATGGGATGAGAGTAAGGAATTAGGATTATTTTGTTATAAGCTATTCACACTACCCATGGAGGTGGTATAGTGTTATTTGAAAGTACACTTGAATTATCTCTAAATGAATATTGCAAATTCTAGGATAACCACTATGAAAATTAAAAAAAGGAAATATATGTTATGTTAAGAAAGGAGAGAAAATGGAATCATATAAAATAGTCAGTTAAAACCACAAAAAAGGAGAACAAATGGAAACCAACGGGAACAAAGACCAAGGACAACACATAGAAAACAGTAATGGACGTGGCAGATATTTACTCCATGACATCAATAAACACTTTTGTCAGTGCTCTAAATGCACTGTGTAAAGGACAGAGATTGTCAGAGTAAATTATTGAGTTCTTTGATGAGAACTCAATCATATGCTCTCAATCTAATTACATGGCAGGTTTAGAAATTCAGACAGCCTATATACTCAAGGGGAAAAAAAACCCAAACATTGTAATGAACATCCCAGAATTTCAGTAACTTAACATTTCAAATATTTTTTTATTCACATAAAGTCCATATGGCAGAAGAAAGGCTTGAGAGGAGGGCAAGCTCTGCTACCCAGGGGCTCAGTCTTATGGAAATTTCACTTCGCTGTACACTTGAGTTTGAAAGTTGCTTTATGCTGAAGTACATCCAGTAGAGGAAAGAGAGTGGAAAAGCTACACCTACTTCTTAAGTGTCTGGCCTGAAGTAACAGATTATTTCTACTCATATTATTTTTGCATGAAGTAGTCACATGCCATGACCTCATTATGAAGAAGAAGAAGAGGGAGGGTTTGCAAATGGAATTCCTGGCCAGGCAGGAACCACCCAGCAACAACTCGGCATTATGGAATGCGAGCGTCAGTGTTTGGTGGACAAACAGCCATGTCTGGGGGCACCTGGGTGGCGCAGTCGTTAAGCATCTGCCTTCAGCTCAGGGCGTGATCCCAGTGATCTGGGATCGAGCCCCACATCAGGCTTCTCCACTAGGAGCCTCTTCTTCCTCTCCCACTCCCCCTGCTTGTGTTCCCTCTCTCGCTGGCTGTCTCTCTCTGTCAAATAAATAAATAAAATCTTAAAAAAAAAAAAAAAAAAAAAAAACAACCCAGCCATGTCTGCCATGGAATCATGTGTCGAGAACCCAAAACAGGATGTACTCTTTAAGTCATTAAGCCCAATTCTGGGAACTTATATTTTTAAAAAATTATTCAAAATATTGCAAAAGCTCCCCAAGCATAGATGTCAGTGCTCCCTCGGTGTTCTTCCCAACTCTCTCCTCTCCCTCTAATAAGAAGGCCAAGGATGCTATAAGAGATAGTGGTGATCTTCTCCACTGATCCAGGTAATTTTTCTTCCAGGTATTATCTCTGAGCTTTCAGGGACACAGCTCCCTTAGAAGGTTCAACTGAAGGTAGCACTGGTTTAATATTTATGTGGTGGAAGATATACAATGAAAATGACCCAAAAGACAAATCAAAAACTGTGAAAAATTATTCCCAACACATATTATAGACAAAGGTCAGGTTTCCTTAAGAGAAGACTAAAATTCTTAAGACTAAAACCCAATTAAAAAAAAAATTGTTCAAGCAGATCACAGAAATGGAAATATAGGGGCGCCTGGGTGGCACAGCAGTTGGGCGTCTGCCTTCGGCTCAGGGCGTGATCCCAGCATTATGGGATTGAGCCCCACATCAGGCTCCTCCGCTGGGAGCCTGCTTCTTCCTCTCCCACTCCCCCTGCTTGTGTTCCCTCTCTCGCTGGCTGTCTCTATCTCTGTCGAATAAATAAATAAAATCTTTAAAAAAAAAAGAAAGAAATGGAAATATAAAGAGATATGAATACTTGAGAAGATACTCAATCTTCCTCATAATTTAGAAAGTGTCAATTAGCCTTGCTATGAGCTGTTATCTTCCACGCATTAGATTGACAAAGGTAAAAAAAGCTTGGTAAAATAATTATTGCGGAGTACAGAAATTTTGCTTTTTTTCGTAAATATAAAACATAAAAACAAATGATATTTTTTACAGAAATCCCATTAAGTTATTCATAATATTTATATTTTTACAGGTTTTTCATGTACTACAAGATCTGTTGAGGTCTCAGTCATGTTGCTTAAAACCTAGTTTCATGTCACTTGAATCTTAATTATTTTGTGCTTTAATTTGCCTGCTTCATTGTCACCACCATGTTACACTGTATCCCAAATTGGCGGACCTGGGTCAAGGTCTCAAAGGGGATTTGTTGATATAATGCATTATTACCACAGTTTGGGGGGGGGGATGTTAATTTAAATATACTGACGTCAGTGAAAATTTGATTATGACAATTTCCCACAGGTAGCCAAATGCACAAAAACAAAGTGCAAATAGAAAGTAACACGATGAGGGGCGCCTGGGTGGCACATCGGTTGAGTGTCTGCCTTTGGCTCAGGGCGTGATCCCGGCATGCTGGGATCGAGCCCCACATCAGGCTCCTCTGCTATGAGCCTGCTTCTTCCTCTCCCACTCCCCCTGCTTGTGTTCCCTCTCTCGCTGGCTGTCTCTATCTCTGTCGAATAAATAAATAAAATCTTTAAAAAAAAAAAAAAAAAGAAAGTAACACGATGAATATCAGAGAGTCTGCTTTTATTTGGGTAAGCTATCCATTTTGCCCTTTTTCAATTTGGCACTGTACGAAGCATTATCAAGTTGTATTATGAAAACATGGAAAGTTACGCATCTTTCTACCACAAAACACAGGGCCTCCACTAGCAAGCAAATTGATCTTTTCCCAGAATGAGTACAAAATAATGTTTTTCAGTTTCAAATTCATCAATTTCATGACAAACAAAAAGACTGAGAAATACAGAAGCATCATTCAAAGTCGTACCCTTTCTAGAAAAATGCAAATTTAAGTCACCGTATTGCCACAAAGATAGCCAAACTGAGCACAAAATTGATGATGACTATCGTGTGCAAAAGCAAAGGAGAAAGAGTAGTAAGTTTTTCAAAGGATACTGCTGGATATAACACAACATGAGTGATATTCAATATAAATGAGCAATGACAACCACTCTGTTCATGGTGACAGACACTTAACTTTACAATTGTACATAACCACTGACAAGTGTACAAATCTGCTCTTGGTGTATGTGAAAAAAAAAAAAAATATATATATATATATATATATGACTCATTTTTCTGTTATCCTCTTAAACATTTACTCTAAAAAGCACATATTATATAAAACACTTGATTCCAAAAAAAACTATTTTCTGAGCTGTAATGGAGGCTGTAAATGCATGAGCACTGAGTACTGGAGCTACGTGTGCAGCCTGGAAAGAAATTGCTGTGAACATGGGGCGCCTGGGAGGCGCAGTCGTTAAGCGTCTGCCTTCGGCTCAGGGCGTGATCCTGGCGTTCTGGGATCGAGCCCCACATCAGGCTCCTCTGCTGGGAGCCTGCTTCTTCCTCTCCCACTCCCCCTGCTGGTGTTCCCTCTCTCTCTGGCTGTCTCTCTCAAATAAACAAATAAAATCTTTAAAAAAAAAAAAAAAAGAAAGAAAAGAAATTGCTGTGAATAAAATGTTGCCCTTGAGTGTCCATACACACAGCGCTTCATGAGCAGAGAGTGGTGGGGGGTCAACCACATGCCTTCTGGCCTAGATTCTCTGCTGAAGAACACAGTGAAAATTAGGAATATATTTAAGTGAAGATACCGTGCCTTTTCTTCAATCTGATGTCTCAAGAAAGCCCACCAATTGTATGACTTATTTTCACAGTAAAATACACTTTCTGTTTGGGTCAAAGATAACAATTCACTGAGCACTTTCTAGGTACATGACATTCTACTTGTCTCATATAATTTTCATTATTTCTCATGACTTAATTTAATTCTCACCACAAACCTTCTATGGAAAATGTTGTTCTTCTTTTTAATAAGGCAACAAAGACTTAGAAAAATTAAGTATTTGATAATTTGCTTTTTAAAACCTAACTTGGGGGTTAAAAGATCTCTTTTTTATTATATATCACAAGTTAACTAAATTCAGCGTGTACTTTCTTTTAGGATGAATAGATCACAAACCTCTCTTACAGTCGTCATAGTCTTCTATGGGACTTGATAATATTTAAGGAAAAGTATACAGAAGTACAGGGTGAGACTGACAGTTTCTGTTCATAGACAGATGATAAATATATCAGAGTGAGAAAGAGGAGCGATTCTGCTCCATATGAAAAAAATACCATTCTCAGGCATACACTGACATTTTTAAAAATTGACAATGGAAATCCTGACAAAAGCAAATATCAACAAAATTTCAGACTATCAGTGTCACGTACACAATCTCTACCACATCATAGTTAATTTAGAGGGCAAGAAAAATGCATAACGAGGGGCACCTGGGTGGCTCAGTGGGTTAAGCAACTGTCTGCAGCTCAGGTCATGATGCCAGGGTCCTGGGATAGAGCCCTGCATTGGGCTCCCTGCTCAGCAGAGAGTCTGCTTCCCCCTCTTCCTCTACTCCTCCCCTCTACTCACGTGCTCTCTCTCTCAAATTTTAAAAAATGCATAACAGAAAACATTTGGAAAATTTAAAACACATTTCAAATGACTACTAATTCAAATATAATAGTAAGTAAGATACTTAGAGCTAAATGATAACAAAATACCAGAAAACACACTAATTTTGTGATAAAGTAAAAGGGGTACTTAGCTCTGCTTCTTATACTAGAAAAAAAAGACTGAAAATAAATAACTTAAACATCCAAACTAAGGAATTATAAAAAGAACAATTTAATAATCTATATGCAGTATATTAAAAATGGCCACAGATTCTCTCATATTACTGCCATGGGGTGGGGGGAAGGCCGAGGTAGGCTTTGTCATGAGGGGGGGGGGGTGTCTGCATCCCAGTCCTTTCAATCTGTGCTGGTTTTTCTAACTTCTTTGATCATTAGAATAATATAGAAAACGAGTAAGTGCCAGTTTCCAATCTCAGAGCCATGAGATGCCATTTAAGAAATCCAACTATCCTGGTGGAAAGCAACGTGGAGAGGCCCTTAAACTACAAGGAGAGAAAGAGAGGCTCAGGTGCACTCAGCCTTCTAGCTGCCATTTTGAACCTCTCGAAACTAACAGCCACCAACTGAATACCAAGTGACCACAGGCAATACATTATGGAAAATAATCTAGCCAAGCCCTTCTCAAATTCTTGACCCACATCCTCAGGCACAAATTGAATCTTAAGCCGCTAAGATTTAGGGCAATTTGTTATAGAGAAAGAAGTAATTATAACAGAAATTGGTTCCTAGAAAGAAAATGCTGCTATGTCAATATCCAAAAACATGTGGCAATGATTTTAGGAGCCACAGCAGGGAGAAGTTGGAAATGTCTTGAAGACTCTATTGATGGAAGCTGGAAGGGCTTTGAGGCAGTATCAATGGAGACTGAGAGGGTGGGGAAAGAGATTCTAAATTTCCCCAACTTTCTTGCCTAATACCCCTTTTAGCCAGTCACAGTTTTCTGAGTGACCCATTTTCTTGTTCACTATTCTCTTCCCCTGCCTGTGAAGTCCACCACCTAGCTTTGTGTGTGGATGTAACAGCCTACTCTTCTGTTCAGGAAGGTTTGCTTCTTTGCCTGCTGTTGGCTAATAGGGGAGGGAAACTCACAATCAGCCACATAGTTAGTATTAGTGCCAATACTTTATCCTCACTCCTTCTGTTTCCACACACAAAGAAATGACTTATATTCTACTGACCAGGAGCAAACAGTCTGACTCTCTCCTGCCCATCTTCATTCCTTCCCCTGGAGAAGGTGACTTCATGGGTTGGTCAGCTGAAGGAAGGAACTCAATATAGTCTCTCTAGATTCACTCTTTCATGCCTTTCTCCCTGGAAAGACTGCTGTGTCATAAGCTTAGCTGGAAAAATTATACTATTTAAGGGGATGCTTACTGTTATGTATCTTTTCTCATTTAGTTGTAAACTACGATTGAGGAAGAAGAGGACGTTTATACCTCATTTCCCCCAAATTCAAAACTTTACCTGGATCTTACCTACAGGAACCTATTCACTTATCTAAGCTTATACCCACTCAATCACATTGCAGAAGAGAATTTTTTTTTTTAAAGATTTTTATTTATTTATTCGACAGAGATAGAGACAGCCAGCGAGAGAGGGAACACAAGCAGGGGGAGTGGGAGAGGAAGAAGCAGGCTCACAGCGGAGGAGCCTGATGTGGGGCTCGATCCCATAACGCCGGGATCACGCCCTGAGCCGAAGGCAGACGCTTAACCGCTGTGCCACCCAGGTGCCCCCCAGAAGAGAAATTTTTAACCGTATAAGCTTAGGGGATCTTTGAGCACCATGAAAATATATGCATAATCTTGTATTCATTAGTATTTTTTCTGAGAGAGTCAAAAGATTGCTTTCATCTGATTTTCCAAGAGGTCCATAACCTAACTCTGGTTAACAACTATTGCTCTTGAAATAGCCTGCTGAGCATCTTTTTCCTTTCCACCTGTGCCCCCCTCCCTGCCCCGTCCTCCCACTCGCCAAGCACCTAGTTGTTAATTAAGTGCAGGAATAAAGAATCCTTTCCCTGTTTACAGGATTCTTTGACAGGCATTTATTTTTAAGGATCATCATTTTGCAGTCTCAGTGTATCTCAAATTTATGAAAATAGGAAGGAACAATGAGAAGAGGGTTATCCTTACAAAGCTACATATGGAAATGATCAACTATAAGACATAAACCTTGGAAACAGAAGTGTACCAAACTTCACACTTTTTCAAACTTGAAGGAGATAATATGATGTATATATTCTCTATTACCCAATGCCCCCAACAAGGTCTGGAGCAGTATTCCATGACAAAACATACAAGTATTTCTGCATGAATATTCACTCTAAGGGGTATAGAGATCACATTAGTGTCATCTCACATTAGGTCAGGATTTTGCTATAAAATGAGCTATGAAATACTTGTCTTTCAGTGGTTTGGGGGGGCATGTGGTTAAGGGATTATCAACCTATATCTAAACAATACCACTGCCTTCCTTCAATCTCCCCTTGGCCTAAATAACTATAGTTTCTTAAATATTTCTTGAAAAATCTGTTTGTTACCATTTTAAGGATCCCAGTAGCTGTCCTTTGTCAGCATAATCTGACAAACAATCGAATCCAGAACACCGTATATTATGCATTGGGGTCTGAGTGGAAGATTACTTTTGGTCTTCTAGGCCTGTGATGACACCCAAATGGCATCAGAGTCAACTTCCAATAGCTTCAGGGATAACCCAAGTTACATCTGCATCACTTTCCTAGAACTTGATTATTAATCCCTGATCTAAACTCTAGTCTCCACATATCCGCGGAAGTCATCTCATTGTTACAGCCCTTGGAAATAGGCCCAATGACGCTTTTATCCTACAACAAAATGAGCTGCCCAAAAATGGAACAGGCTCTCTTTGAGGATAATGAGTTCCCTTTTATCAGAAGTGTTTAGGAGGAAGCTAGACAATATAGTGAGTATGCTCATAATATCGAACAATACTGAACAATAAACATAAAACAATAAAAGAAGTTCATTTAATCCTTGGGTAATTGCACATTTCATCATGTAAACCCGCTTACACAGAGTCCATAACTAAGCTTTATCCCATGCTCAAAGTTATTAACCAAAATTTGGGCAACTGAAAATCTGTGATCTCAATCCTTTTGTCATCCACAAGGAGAAGGAGTATCCTATCTGTGCTTATAGGGTTCTTGTGTCACAGGGCTGCTCTTCCTCAAAAGGGGACTACAACTATAGTCAATTTCAATTCAAATCAGTTAGTGAGTATTTACTGCTACCTTAAATTATCTCTAATGAACTACTTAGAACTTGCTGGGAACAATTTACATAGATATGTAACAACTGGAGAACACTAAGGACAACATAAGCATGTATGAAATACCATGATAAATCTCACAGGCAAAAATACATAGGAAATTCACATAAAAGAAAATTAAGAAGCAAGGCACTATGACTGAGAAGTCTAGAATCTTGATATGGTCTGAGCCATCTCAGGGCAAAATGGAGAAATAGAAGCCATTTGTAATTAGGAGACTAAACTTCTAGTTTTTTACCCATTCCTCCATTAGGTACTTTTGGATCCTCAGTCCAAAATTCTTACTGGATCTCAACCCTTCTCAAAAACTTGTTATCAGAAAAAATTTTGATCAGATTACTTCATTTGCATTTGATTCTAATGAGGATTACATAGCATTCAGCACAGTTCTAGACACCTTCGTAAGTCCTAAGAGTAACAATTATTGTCAATAAAGAATTATATTTCTAAGGGTATTATTAGCAGACAAAAAGTTGTAATGATATAAAAGAGGTTAAAAATGTATTATAAAAGATTATAAAAGAAAGCTGCAAAAGGACAAATATAACATGATATTAACTTTGAAACACATGCAAAATTACTATATGTTTAGAGATACGTAGTGAAGACATATAAATATGAAGAATACTCTCCCCCTTAACAATAGGGATTTTCTCTTGGGAAAAAGGAGGTAGAATTGTGCCTGTAATATTTCACTAAAAAATAAGATAGGCAGAAGATTCTAAATACATAGAGAAGCATAATGAAGTACAATAAATTCATAAGCTCCCTCTTAATAACCATTGCCAAAGTTTTAGTTATATCTCTTTTAACCAGTCATATTTTATCTTACATAGTTGCAATATAGTACCGACAAGTTTATTATCTAATTTTTTAAGATTTTATTTATTTATTTGAGAGAGAGAACAAGCAGGAGGAGGGGCAGAGGGAAAAGGACAAGCAGATTCCCCACTGAGCAGGGAGCCTGACTCAGGGCTCGATCTGGGATTCTGGGATCATGACCCCTTCCAAAGGCAGATGCTTAACTGACTGAGCCACCCAGGTGCCCCTATAATCTACTTTAATGAAACATTTTCCCATGTCATTAATTTGTAAATTTTTTTCTTTTAAAATTATTTCTCTATTATATTTTCAAATTAGAAAACTAAAAGGCCCATATAGGAAAAAGTGAAATAATGTGATGATGTATTAAAAAAAAACTTCCCAATATTTCACCACCCTTAATACTATCCTATTTACTTTATCAACATTAACACGCTGATATGTTTTGGTATATACCCCCCACACACACACACACGTACACACTCCTTTTCCATTTTTTTCTATGCTTATTAAAATGTGGATACTCATATATAGGATTCTTTTTACAAAAACATGTATTGTTTTGTTTTATTAATTTATAAATTCATTTGACAATTTTTAATTAAGCATAGTATATATTCCAGACAATGAGGATATAGCTGTGTATAGGACAGACACAATCTATGCCTCCATGGAACTTTCATTTCACATGTATCATGGTTGTCACTCAAGGTCAATACATACATATCTAACTCATTGGTTTTGAGGGGAGAGGGTTTTGTGTTTTTGTTTCTTTCAATTTTTTATTGTAGAAAAAAAAATTAAGACACAACATAATATTTACCCTCCCAACAATTTTCTAGTGCACAGTTTAACATTGACGATCACGTCCACACTATGGTTCAACAGATCCCCAGAACCCTCCCATACTGCATGACTGAAGCTCCCTATGAAACTCTATACCCATTAAACAACTCCCTACCTCTTTCTACCCCCAGCCTCTGGAAACCATCATTCTATTTTTTGTTTTCATGTCTAACTTATTGTTTTTCATAGCTGTTTAGCATTCTCTAGTATTTATGTACTATTCTCATGCAGTGCATAAATCTAGATGACAGATAGATATTGCATGGATATACAGAAAAGACATCTATAGTATTATAGATAATCCTGACCCACAAATCAGTGTGTAAGAAGACAAGCTTTAGACAAAATGTCCAATAACTGGTGAAATCCAATTTTATGAATAATGTCATATAATTTGTGGTAGGTAGCCTATAAGATGTCTCCTTTGTACAATTTGCTGTCCTGAGTGCGGGCTAGGCCCAGTAAGTTACTTCTAATGAACAGAATACACAAAGGTAGTAAGATACCCCCTTCTGAGATTAGGTTATCAAGAGACTGGCTAGCATCTGGTATACCTTCTCTCATTCCTTCTCTCTCTCTCTCCTCCCTCTCCCACATTCTGGGAAAGGCAAGCTGCCATGTTGCAAACTGCCTTATGGAGAAACCCAATGAGTGAGGAACTGCTGTCTCTGGCCAACAGCCAGCTAAAACTTGAGGCCTGTTAATGGCCATGTTAGGAGGATGCAACAAGCTTTTCAGTAGTCGATGGAAAGATTTCTGTGGTAAGTATTTATGTCTGATTTCCCCATCACAGAATGATAGTGTTATACATTTTACAGAGGGAGATTTTTTATATAATTTCAATAGATATGTGGCTTATTCTACTTATTTTTTTTTATTGTGGTTACTTACACCTATCAGTTTTTCACTATTTTTTTTCTGAGTATAATCTCTTAGAAAAACCATTCTTTTTCTCAACAGCTGAAAAGTCACAGGTGAAACCAAGATTTAGGTACCCCTCTACAGGAGAATGATTACAGTGAAGCACCAACACGAGGGCTCCTGTCCGTTTTTAACCACCTGAGAAACACTGAGGCGAAAAAGCAGTACTCAGGAACAAAACCTTTTTCTGCCCTTTCCCTGTTTACTTCCCAACACCCACAGACACCAACACACACACAGCAACACACACATACACACACCAACACACACACCGACTGACACACACACACACACACACACACACACACACCCCAACAAACCAATACACTGCAGAAATTGGTGTGACTCTGAAAGTTAAATACATTGCTGACTAATGAGAATGTCACTTATATATGTTTCCCCAAAACAGTGACAGTAGACCACATTTGAACCATTTTGGGGTTTTTTTGTTTTTTTTTAAGATTTTATTTATTTATTTGACAGAGATAGAGACAGCCAGCGAGAGAGGGAACACAAGCAGGGCGAGTGGGAGAGGAAGAAGCAGGCTCCCAGAAGAGGAGCCTGATGTGGGGCTCGATCCCAGAACACCGGGATCACGCCCTGAGCCAAAGGCAGACGCTTAATGACTAAGCCACCCAGGTGCCCCTGAACCATTTTGTTTTTTAATAAGAAGGAGAATTTAAATGAGATTCAGTTTCACTTCTTGATGACAACCACCGTGTAACTTCTTCTCATAGCCTTGGTCTGATTCCAATTGCCAAGACAGCAATGAAAGGCAGAAAAAGAGCCCATCTTAGTGAAGGAAAGATGATGCTTTTAAGAAAGCGCAGTCTGTACAGAACGATAATAGGAGTTAGATCATCCACCCTATCTTATTGTTTAATCCAGTACTTTCCTGTAAACCATCCTGAAATAGTCACAATTTAAAATTTGAATGTATGATACTTAAATGATAAAAACACAATCTAGGGGCACCTGGGTGGCTCAGTCTGTTAAGCATCTGCCTTCAGCTCAGGTCTTGATCTCAGGGTCCTGGGATCATGCCCCCTTCAGGATCTCTGTTCAGCAGGGTGTCTGCTTCTCTCTCTCCCTGTCTCTTCCCCACCAGCTCATAAGTGCACTCTCCCTCTCCCAAATAAATAAATAAATAAAATCTTTAAGAAAAGAATCTAATTTTTTAAAAATTCTCTCATTTTCAGATTAATGAGGCAATTTAAAGAGTCCAAAATTTTTATAAATAAATTTAAAAACAAAATAACAGTTTTAGATTTTACATTTCACATTTAATTGGCCTAAAATTAAACCAGACTCTGCTGTTACCCTATCATGTGACTAGAATCCAGTCTCCAATCTCTAGAAAATTTGTCATTAATCCACATATATATGAGCAGATAGGAGCAAATCAAGGGAAAGACCCAAGTGTAAAGAAAGCAGGGCTTTTTTCCCTAAGCATATCAAGAATTTAAGGTGGCATGACTAGGAGTGTCTGCTGTGAAATTTTATGGAGGATGTGCTGTATTATAGAAAGAAAATCACTAATTTTGCTTTGCTATGCTGTCCTGCAAAGGGTAAGAACAAGAAACGGTGGGAGGAGGGGAAGCATATTTTAGGCCTTTTGCCCCAGAGTGTATCTACCTTTCATGTCATCGCTTTGACCGATTCTCACATTCCTGAATTCCCTGGCTTAGAGAAATAGCCACATCTTAAGAACCCAGTTCGACTGGATGCTACTTGCCCTTATCCAAATGACTTACTGCTTAAATTTGTTCCAGTGCTGAAAGAACAATCTTAGCAAGCAATGTATGAAAGCAAAAATCTGGAACATAGGTCTACTCTCAGAGAAGAAATGTCTCCCAAATGTGGGGGTGTTTTTCTTTATCAGGCACATCAACAAAATACAGCCCTGATAATTCAGCAAACAACAGATGTTGTGCCTCCTAGGAGAAAAGGACAGTAACTGCAGAAGATAAGAACTTCCATCTGGGTCTAGGACTGAGCAGACAGCCTTCAACCTGGCACAATGCCTGGCTGGCACCTTCCCCCATCATGGTATTGCTAGCCATGGCCGCTTGGCCTGCTGCCCAAGTAATGATGATTTCAAAAGTAAACAAGCTCAGGCAAGGAAACGATTAGTCAATTAATAAATATGCTCTAAACCCTCAAAGAACTCAGCACCGTGCTGGGTGCCCAGTCAGACACAGAGAAAAAAACAAAATCTCAAGAAATTTACAATTATCCAATGGAAAAAAAATCCTCTTAACTAAGAAAGTTAAATTAATTATGGGTAATTAAGAAGAAATAAAAAAAAAACTTCAGACTATAGTCTGACTTTATAACCTTGGACAAATCCGTAAACTCTGGGTCTTTAATTCTTCATGTAGAAATCAAGAGGGAGTGAACTAAATTATTTCTCCTAAGGATTAGGTGATTCCATGAATTTGGTTATGAATTGTATGCTCCTGAAGGGAAACAGTGTTACATAATATCTAAGCATGCAAACTCTGTAGTTAAAACCATCTTGGCTTAAATCCCTGCCCTCTCACTTACTGTGAGGAGTTGAACAAGTAACTTAATCAGTTAACCCTAAATTTCCTCAGCCATTAAGTAGGTATATTAGTAATTTTACATCATTGTATAAGGAGGCTTAAATGAGATGACGCTATGTGTAAGCTGGCTATTGCTGTGAAAAAAAAAAAAAAAACCACTCAAAGTTCAATGGCTTAAAACAATAACCAAGTATTATTGAGTCAATGGAATATCTATGTATAGAAATACATACAATTAGTTTCTACAATCAGATCGTAGAATTACATCTACAATCAGTTGTGGATTGAACAGACAGCTCTCTTGCATGTTTGGGGGCCAGCTGGTATAGTCTGGCCTATGAAAGTCTCAGCAAGGACAATCAGGACAATCTCTTCCACATGGATCTCATCTTCCAAGAGGTAGTCATGATCTGTTCACATGGTTGTGGTGGAGTTCCAAGAGAAAGAGTGAATGCAAACAAGGTCCCCTGATGCCTTTGCTCAGAACTGAGACACTGCCACTCAATCACATTCTGCAGTTCAAAACAAATGCAAGATCAGCCTAGATACAAGGAATGGAGAAAAATAACTTCACTTCCTGTTGGATAAACAGATGTGGATACCAGGGGAGAGAGGTGAGAGGGGGAGACTATTGAAGAATCAAGGCTATATGGTATCCAATTGATTTACTACTTTCATTAAAGTACTTAAAGTGCTTGGTGCTTAAGTAAACATCAGACATTGTCACTACAAGTTGAATAAGAATCCAGAGGTTAAAATCATGGGATTAAAGCTAAATGCTCTTAAATTAGTAAGAAACCGTTTTGCTAGAATGGGTAGTGGGCAACAGAGAGCGTAACGTTTGAGTGAGGAGTTGGGAAGACCTGACAATGAAGGGTATATTAATGGATGTTGGAAGTATATCAGCAATAAACAGAAAGGAAAGGTAAACCTTTTTTTTTTTTTTAAAGATTTTATTTATTTATTCGACAGAGATAGAGACAGCCAGCGAGAGAGGGAACACAAGCAGGGGGAGTGGGAGAGGAAGAAGCAGGCTCATAGTGGAGGAGCCTGACATGGGGCTCGATCCCAGATCGCCGGGATCACGCCCTGAGCCGAAGGCAGACGCTTAACCGCTGTGCCACCCAGGCGCCCCAGGAAAGGTAAACCTTAATAGGGTCCATTAGCTTGAGGGTCTTTGAGCATCTCTACTAAATTAGAGTTCCAAACTGCCAACCTGTCTCTGTCCTTTTAAATTCCTGGATTAAGAAAGGAAAGCAAACAAGGCTGCAAACTGTCTGCTTACTAAGCGATCTAGGCCAATTCAGAGCTAATAATTAAAGGTGAGACCCTAAATTAGCTGTAGATGAGACAAGTGATACCTACTTTAGAAGCAAAGCTTGGCAATGCAAAGAGATCTGCCCAAGACCTCTAAGAGATGTTCATGTTCGTAGTCTGCTATTAACAACTGTAGTGGAAGAATTTCAGCTAATGGAGGAGAAAATCTGGGAGAAGAAAAGATTTCCCATGCCTCCCTCCAGTAACAGTATGGGCTAATCCTAGGAACCAACCAAGTTGTGTGCATTTTTTTTCACAAACACTTGGCAACATATGGTGAGGGCTGGGATGGGAAGAGAAAATGGCCATATTTAGCAAAATTCCTTTGACTAGATTCCAATATACAATCAATTTTTAAACATCATTTATATTCAATTCCACACAGGTGCTAAGGTTGCTCCACACACAAATATGGCAGTGTTTTTGTCCCTAAGATGTTTGTGTTCTTACTCTCAGGTATAGAAAACACTAGGAATGATGGACAATACTTTGAACATGATAAGTCCCCAATATGAACAATATCTAGCAAGTTGTAGTAATCAGAATGCTTATTTTATCAAAATTGGGCATTGTATCAGGACAAATTTCCAACTCTGCTTCTTCTTATGTGCAGTCCAGTACAGTGAACGAAAATCAGGGTTTACAGATAGGAATCCTGGGTTTATGTCTTGGCTGTTGTGCCAGACAGGCCATAGAAACGTATTTTTACTTTTTGAGGGCTGAGTTTGTTCATCTGTAAGCTAGGGATCAGTAATAATACGTATATCATAGGGTTATTGTTTTAAATATGATAAAATTTGTTTTTTTAAAAAAGTTCTTCATTATATATAAATTATTATACAAATTTATTTAGCACGAAGTAAGTGCCCAGCACCATACTCGGTATTAATAATTCAGAGATGAGTAATATATGGACCTTGTCCTCAAGAAACTTACAGGCTATTTTGATAAATACTGATAATTAACTATAAAACAAAGTGTGATAAATGGTAACAAGTTGTTATGAAAACCCAAATGAAGGAGAGATTAATTAAGAAAGTAGGCAGATGGATAACCCAAAAAAAGATAACAGATGAGATGTAATATAAGAACTGGGCCTTAAAAGAATGACTAGAAATTTGCCCAGCAAATCAGCTGAGATAAAGGCAAACTCATCATGAACCTAAGTTGGAGACAGGGAAGAGCACTCGGGCAAGAGTAACATGGCCCATGTATCTAGAGTGTGGGGTACATGGTAGCAAGAAGTGGTAGACAAGTTCTCAGAGGGAAGTTGGCCCAATTATAAAACATCTCTTTGATGTGAAAAGTCAGGACTGTGTTTGTTGGTCATGTGGGATCACCAAAGTTTTCTGAGCAGAAAAGAAAATAATGCATTGGTGTTAGGAAGATTGGTTTTTTTGAGATGTATAAAGGACAAATTGAAAAACCTAAATTGTGTATAAAAGTGTGATTTTTGTTTGTTTGTCTGTTTGGTTAAGGGATGATGAGACACCGAGAGGAGGAAGAGACCGGGGCAGGGTTCTTTGAAGAGAAGAAATGAATTTGGCAGCTATTTCAGAGGAAAAGGAAACTAATGTTGTAACTGATGGAATATAAAAAGTGAGAAAAATCAAAGATGACTCAGAGGCTTCTATCAGGGGAATTGTGTGGATGATAGTGCCATTAACCAAGACACAATGTCCAGAAAGAGGGATGTATTTTGGGATAAAGAAGAGAAAGAGTTCAATCTGGGGTAAGTTGAGTTTAACAAGCCAGCAGGATATCCAGATGGAAATGTCCAGAAGGCTGGGCACAGATGCAAAGTGAGCAATTTACTTTGCCTTTCTTTCTTCCACTGCAAAATGGATGGGACATTGCTTGCCACTTCTCTCCAAGGACCTTGGAGAGGATTAATGAGGCAGTGTTCACATTTATTCCACACCAGGGATCAATGAGGGCTTGGCAAAGTATTCGGTTGGAGTCCCATTATGTTAACTTGAAAATAAAGCAGCTTTGATATGAAAGTCATTGAGGGAGGAGAATGAAAACCTGCAAGGCCACACTGTAGAATGTACATGTATTTCCAGAAGCCAGTCCAAGCCCAGCTTTGATGTGGGTGGCCACTAGCCTGTTTCCAGCTAAAGGCAATGAAAGTGAACCAGCCTTCCCATTGTCTGTACTTTCCTTTTTAATTCCTTTCCAAAGCCACCAGGACTCAGCCCAAATGTGAGCTTAGGAATTTCACAATTTCTCCCTTCAGCAATAAAAGTGTTTCCTGAAGCAAGCTACTGTTGGCTGCCTCTTTTGTAGATATGAATAACTTTGTTCTGGCTCGGATGCTAGTGATTAACTGGCAACACTGAGGTCACCCAGTAACATGCTTGCGATCACTGCCAACCAACAGCTCAAATCTGAGGTGTTCCTTCTAAAAGTGTGAACTCAGGCACAGAATTACATCTAGTCATTAAATGGGAAATTCATAACATGGGAAGCTTTCCTAAGGTGCCAGTTCGAAACTCTTAATCCACAAATTTTATTCCTCGTCCTACACTTCAGAGAGGGCAGAGAAACAAATATGGAATGTGGAATATATGGAAGAACATGTTCTTTGAAAGTTCCATCAGATTTGGTTTCAAATTTGCCCCTTACTGTGTACCCTTCATTCTGGTCTTTCTGTGCCTCAGCATCCTTATTGGTAAAGTGTAGTGTCATGAGGAATGAACTCTTGCCACTTGCTATCGGTGTGACCTAGTACAAATTACTCGAGTCTTTCAGCTTCACTTTTCCCATATATCAAATGAGGATAGTATCCCTTGCCATATTTTATGTAAGAACTGGGTGAGATAAAATTGGTCTTCAACTTGGGTCTGATACAGTTATTCCTATTTAAATGTCAGTCATTATGCTGCTGCTGGTGGGGCTGCTGATGTAATAATATGAAGCAGGTGGCTCACTGAAGATTCTCAAGAAAGGTAAACTTAACTATGGAGTGTGAATAGGAATATCACTACAAATGTCCCCTGTGTAATAAAGGTTACAATATAAAGCATGATCATTTTAAATAGGAAATAAAATCACCAAAGGACAGCCTTAGATGAATAAAAGTATCATATTACCTGCCTTGCCTTGGTTTTGAAGGAGAAGGCATAATAAGTTGTTAGGATATTAAAAAATATATATATACAAAAACAAAATAAAAATTTGGAACTTCTAATGATTGCCATCACTATCACCAAGGTTTCAAGGTTAAGATGTTGTCTTTTATTGTAGTACATTACTGCTATTAAAGTTACAACACTTTCAAAGGCAATTGTGTAGCTGGGCAATTAACTGCTATGAGAAATTGACCTTTCACCAGTTATGTTGAGAATTAATATTATGACATATAATTTTGCCTGAAAGAATATCAGTGTTAGAAATGACTTGTGAAAATATAATTTCAGTTGACTGACTTTATTAAAATACTGCTGCCAAATTCTAGATATTATAGAAACAACATAAAGAATGATTCTTATTGCAAGAAGGTGCAAATAGTAGTGTTATCGAAATGTTTCTGAAAAAGAAATGCACTATAAAATTTTTCCATATCTGGTCCCAAAAATTGATTTTTGAGGCAGGTTAAGCAAACCTCATATACAATAAAGTATTATAATAAGGAGGGCAGTAACAAAAAACTTGAAAATAAATGAAAGCCATGTGTCATTATGGTTAAGAACATAATCTTAAAGTAAGAAATAAGTCTTGTAACTGATTAGAAAATGCAGGGCTGAGATTCATGGCAGCCAAAGAAGAGAAGGAAATCATTTGCTCAGGACAGACAATTTTACCTAACATTAAACTCTAAGACAAATTTACAGAAGTTTCTTTAGATAAAGAACATTTAACTAGCAACCAAGCAATGAATTAAGTAACTCTTTTACAAAAGATAGAGAAACTAGATTCACGTAGTAGAGTTTTATGGAAATTTGTGACCAAAAAAAGAAAAGAAAAAAGAAATGCCAAGAAAATACTAAAATCAGAGTTCTGTTAAAAGTTTCTAACTGGCTTTAAAATAATGCACTCCAGAGGTGCTCTTTCTGGTACCCTAATTGGTAAAAGGAAAACAAAAAAAACAAAAACGAAAACAAAAAACAAACTTCCCACACAAGAGACCACTGCTCAATGTTTCAAACAAAAATCTCCATGGAATGTTTAGTAAGCAAGGGATATCTATATCTAGAGCTCAGTATCACTGATCAAATCAAGTTGCTGATTTTATTTATAGTTTTGAAAAACACAGACTTCAAGCATTGGTGGACTTTTGGAAGTGGGACTGGTTAAGAATTAGTTGATCTTTATTTAGTAGTTATGGAAGTGTCTCTAAAAGTACATGTGTCTCAAGCAGTGGAATTGTCGCTAAAACTCAACCATAATGAGGCTATTTTGGTTAGCAGACCTTCAGCCACGTGCTAATGTCACAAACTGGACATTTTTCAGAAGTGCGGTTATAAAAGCAAGTTATCAGGGATTGAGGAAGGCAGATTACAGCCAAATAACCTTCTTGAGTTTGGAGTATAGTTTTTATTTTTAGACCAGAGAATCTAGAAATGGAAAGTTACCTCTCTCCCCACTGTTGCCTCAGCTAAAATTTTTAAGGAGCTCATTAGTAGTCAATTTGGGTTTTAGTTCTGAGTCCCTGAGTAACAACTGTCTTGATTACAGGAACTCAACATTGCTGTGGAGACCCAACATGTGGGTAATAAAGTTAGCACACTGTTATAATAAGGAATTTACATTGCTTTCCATATACCAGCAATGAACAATAGGAATTTGAAATTAAAAGCACAATACCATTTGCCCTAGAACCAAATAATAATAATAATAATAATAATAATAATAATAATAATAATAATAATAATAATAATAAATCTTATGCATAAATCAGAAAAGTACAAGATCTATACAATGAAAACTACAAAACGAATGAAAGAAATTAAAGAAAGTCTATGCAAATGGAGACACATTCCACATTCACGTATAGGAAAACTCAATATTGTTAGAATTTCAGGTCTTTCTAACTTGATCTATATAGTAAATGTAATCCCATTCAAAATCCCAGCAAGTCATCTTGCAGACATTGACAAAGTGGTTCTAGTGCTCATAGAAACACAAAGACCCTGAAGAGCCAACACAATCTTGAAAAAGTGGAACAAGATCAGAGGACTGACACCACCCAACTTCATGACTTACCATAAAGTCACATTAATCAAGACAGTATAGTACTGACAAAAGAATATATAAATAGATGTGTGGGACAGAATAAATAGTCCAGGAGCAGGCCCGCACAAATATAGGCAAACTGATCTTTGACCAATAAGCAAAGGTAATTCAATAGAGGAAGAATAATTTTTTCAACAACTGATTCTGAAACATGATATCTACATGCGAAAACCAAAAACAAAAGAAAGAAAAAAACAAAACCACGAATTTAGAGACAGACCCTTCAAAAAAAGCACCTTAACATGGGTCATAGACCTAATTGTAAGGGTAAAACTATAAAATTCCCAGAAGATAATATAATAGAAAATCCAGGTAACCCTGGGTTTGGTAAAGAGTTTTTAGATATGTGACAAAAGCATGATCCATAAAAAATATATAAATTGGACTTCGTTAAAATTAAAAACTTCTACTCTGTGAAAACCACTGCTAAAAGAATTAAAAGACAAGTAACAGACTGGGAGAAAATATTTGCAAAACACATCTGGTAAATAACTTGTATCCAAAATATATAAAGAACTTTAAAAATTCACCAATAAGTGTTTTTGTTTTCTTTGAGTAAATAACCAATAGAATTAATGAATCATACAGTATTTCTATTTTGGAAACAAACAACTCAATAAAAAACAAAAAGATATGAACAGACACCCCACCAAAGAAGATATACCAATAGCAAATAAGCATATGAAAAGATGTTCATCATAAGTCAGTAGGGAAATGTAAATTAAAACCATAATGAGATGCCAACATACAACTATTAGAATGGTTAAAATCCAAAACAATGGCATCCAAGCTAGTGAGGTTGTGGAGCAACAGGAACTCTCATTTATTGGTGCCCATGGAAAAGTCCCACAGAGTCATATCCTCTCTAGCAAGGGCTTCAAGACTCCAGAACTTACTCTTCTTATCACACTAAACATACTCTTTTCATAGGACATAGCAATCACAGTCCTTGATATTTACCCAGATGAGTTGAAAACATCTACCAACACGAAAACCTACACACAGATATTTATATCAACTTTATTAGTAATAGCTGAAACTTGGAAGCAACCAAGATGTACTGAGTAGGTATGCAGATAAACTGAATACATTAATATAACAGAATGTTATTCAGCAAGAAAAAGAAATGAACTATTAAACCACAAAAAGGCCTTAAAGAGGAATCTTAAATGCAAATTGCTAAGCAAAAGATGACAATCTGTAAAGTTGACATATTGTATGATTAACTGTAAAATATTCAGAAAAATACCAATCTATGGAGACAGTAAAAGATCAGTGGTGGCCAGCAACTTAGGGGAAGGAAAAAGAGGGATGAATAGTTGGAGCACAATAAATTTTTAGGGCAGTGAAATTATTCTTTACGATATTGTAATGGTAGACACATGATATTTATATGCATGAACTTTAGATGCATCTAGAAAAATCACAACACAAAGAGTTAACCCTAAAGTAAACTATGGACTTTTAGTATCATATTAGCTCATCATTTGTTACAAATGCACCACACTATTGCAAGATATTAATAATAGGAGAAACCAGGGAGGGAGGCGGTATGTGGTAATTCTCTGTATTCTCTAGTCAATTTTTCTGTAAATCTACAATTGCTCTAAAAATGAAGTCTATTAATTAAAAAAGAAGTGAAAATGCTGACTTGACTTCTAGCCTAAAGGCAAGTCATTCTGTCCCTGAGAGGAAATAAGCTACATAAGTCAAAGAGTCAGTGAGTAAAACAGAGCTCTTCTCAGCAAGCAGATTTAAATTTGCTCATATGGTCAAAACTGCATAAATGAAGCCCCAAAACTATATTTTAAAAACTTAATAGGCCTCTGAGAATAAATTGCTTACTTTTGGTTCTCCGACACCTTCAGCATATCAACAAACGGCCTCATCCGAAAGGCCAGGGCTTTACATCCACGCTTCTAAAAGTGGGCAGTGGTGTGAGTTGAAGGGAAAGGCAGACCTTGCAAAACTATCATAGGTGAAGAATCCTTGGGCATGTGGAATGATGAAATACCCTGTCAGGGAGGTGCAGAAAAGCAGAGACAAGTGTAATATTGAGGCTAAGGCTGAAATCACTGGGGCAAAGAGGACACCAGTACAAACTATAAAGTCCTAGACAGTACAAGAAAACAAACTGAGCTGGATACTGATACACAAGTGGTAGAACCATGTGTTGAACATTGTGTGGGGACACAGACATATCAATAACAGAGGTTGTCAAGTCCGGTGGAGACCAGAAACCAAGCCCAGTTCAGGGAAAGGCGTACTGGAAAAGGCAAAGGAGTAGGGCCCCTAATCCCACATTCTGGAGTTCTAAGAAGAGTCTCAAGTCCCAGTAAGACCTAGAGTGGAAACTAGTTGCCGTGGCTTTAGCAGTGCATGCATCCCATGTGGTGGAAATAGAGACTACAGAACCAAGCCCATCGGTTGCTGGGGTTCCCTCCTCAACCCCAATTTCACTAGCCATTTTGTGGATGTTCCAAACCACACTCTGAGAGGAAAAAAGCCCATGATACTTAGTAATATTTTATTCTCATTGCTTTTGGAATCAAGTGGAGCTAAGCCTACAAGTAACAGACCTCAAGTACATCCTGCCAGGCTGAGCAGAGGTAGTGATTTTCTGAAATGCCAGATAGGAAGAGTAAGTTCCAAAGTGTTGAAGCCTTGCTAGAGGATAGCACTTTGTGGGACTTTTCCATGGGCAGCAGGTAAGCCCAAGAGCACCGGGAAAGATGGCTCTGCCAAGGCTAGAGGGCTGGAAGGGAGGAGGGGAGACACCAAAAGACTCCTTTTTAAGTTGCTCTGCCCAAAAAAAAAACACTTTCAATTGTTTGCAGACATTCTGCCTCTTCCCCCTGGAACCTGGGAATATCACCTCTCTCAGTCCATTGTTCTTCTGAAGCCCAATTATTCTAACCCTATTTTCTATTTTCTATCCAAACTAGCTCAGAAGGGGCAGTTTAAGGTACATGCTAAATAGGAGCTAAAAGGAGTGTGTGTGTACGTATCTGTCTGGCAAAACATGCATCTCTAACTGAACAGGACCATGTTCCCCGATCATCAACGAATAGAATAGGAAACATATAAAATATAGTCATTACATTTTGATGCATCAATAATAGCATGTTCAGGGGCACTTGGGTGGCTCAGCCGGTTCAGTGTCTGCCTTCGGCTCAGATCATGATCCTAGGGTCCTGGGATCAAGCCCCACAACAGGCTCCCCGTTCAGCGGGGAATCTGCCTCTCCCTCTCCTCCTGCCCATCTCCCGACCTGTGCTTTGTCTCTCTCTCAAATAAATAAATAAAATCTTTTAAAAACCCACACACACAGTAGCATTTTCAGATGCCAATCAAGGAGCCTTCTTTCAGAGATGACATAAATCAAGCAGACTGACGAGTTTTCACAATCATAATATTTAACAAGGCCAAAAGCTCACTAATTATAGACATATCTCTTAATTCAATTCCATATGAATAGTTACAAAACCAGCTCTGCGTCTTTCAATAGAGAGCAATCAATATGTTTACTAAATTGAATCAAATTGAATTATTTTATTGAATTGGCTTGTATAAAGTAAATGCTCAATTAATTTATTTTTGTATTGATTTAAGAACTTCATTCTAAAACACAGTAAAGTGATTTTGTATAAGCCAAGGATTCAAGTTACCTGAAATAACCTATAAAAAGAACTAATCAAGTGTTGAAAACAGCATAGTAGATGATTGAAGCCAGGTTTCTATAATCACAGGAAAGGCTGACTGAGTAAGAAATGCTATTCTACTCTTCTGAGATCTGATATGTAAGTCTTGTAGTTTTCCAATTCAGACATCCACATTTTATTACACTATCATTTAGTCTGTCTGCTATAGCCTAAACTTGTAAACTATATAACACATGAGAGCAAGTCTATAATTATTGAATTAAGACAAAACTAATAAATAAAATATATAATTCGAAATAAAATATCTGCTTTCCGACTCTGTATCATGATTCAGAATTGACTCTTAACAATTCAGCCAGTTCAGTCACACGCTACAATGGGTCTACTACCAGTAAGTTTGGTGGTTGTGCCTGCACTGATCAAGGACAACATTCTTGATATATAGGTGTTTCAATGAATCCTCATTATTCCATAATAGGTGATAAATTAGATCAAAAGAGAGGGATGGGATCGTGTATATTTTCATTCGTCAACAAATATTTTTAGCACCTACTATGTGGCATGTAATTTCATCTTTCCAGCGTTATCTCAGTTCCTATCGAATTTCTGATATTTTATAAACTGTTGCCAAGTGCAGTCACACAAATGTTTCTAATTAAACTAGGTTAAAGTCATTTTAGTGATTCCCTCTGAATGTTAGGGAAGTATTAAAACAAAGGAAGAATGCTTCAGAACATTACAGACTAATGCATTAACAGGTTATGTTAATGCTATCGCCCACAGCTGTTCCAGTGGAGTAATTCTTGGCAACTGTGCTAGCACCCTACAAAGTAAAAGCAAAAAAACCAAAAGCTGAAATGTGCAAATTCATTAAAGTTTCAGAAAGGCACTGGAAGACTTTTATAGACTATGTGATGCAAAATTTGATTAGTTTAGCACTAAATTATTCATATTCTATATAATTCTTCGCTGAAACACCAAAAATCTTACCTTGGATAAATTTCAATGTACATTTTCTAATTTTAAAAAGATTATCCAAGGCATCGAGTGTAAGTTGTGCTAGTAAGATGGCACCAGAGGGCATCTTAATCAATACAGCTCTGGGGACGAAGTTGTTTTAAAGTCAAGAAAATGACTTTAAGTCAAATAAACAATAATCTTTATGAATCAGGGAAAGTCACTTTGGCATGGTTCATGTGCCTCAGGCCCAGAGATATTTATAAGATGCATCAATGCATAATTGTATTCGACACAACTGCACACATACCTCAACACACACACAGGGTTACAGGTACAATCAATAAAACAAAACTGGGAAGTCTCCAGGATTCTCATCCTTTTTTTCCATGAGCAAGTATGCCTCCCACGTCACCTCCCATTAATTCTCCAGCTCCTTAAATACAAGCATTTAGGGGCGATCATATTACTGAGTTCTAGACATTGCAATAAATGTCAATGGAAATATATGCCACCGCAAGACCTGGCCCTAAAACATCCCACATTTTTTCCCCTCTGCCTTCTTCCCTGTGGCTGGCTGAAACACAGACAATGTATTTCAACTCTGTAGAGACCTCAGAAGCTACATAAGCCAGAGCCTCCATCAACCAGGTCCCTGGATAGCGACATGGAGGAAGACCACTTTGCCAACCTGGGCAAACACTCAGTACTCTTAGCAAGAAATAAACCTCTTTTGGCTTGAGCGACCGTACAGATTGGGGTCTATCTATGACAGCAATTAGCCTAATCTAACTAATACACTGCCCAACATGCGGAGGATCTAAATCTAGTCATGCCCACTTGCATTTGGTATTTTTACAGCTTGATTCCTCAGAGGTCATATTCAAAGAGCTAAAACGTCTGTGGCTACTTGAGATAGTTCTCCCCCAAGCTTTGCATGTAGAGGGAACTTATGTCAGATTTAATCTGGACTTTGGTATTGTCAAGTCTAAATGCTCCCTGCAGACCTCCTCAACATCCTCCCCATTTTCCCTAACCACAGACCAACTCTCTTTATACCCATTTCCAATTTAAGACCTTTTCTTCTTCTGCCCTAGGACTTATACCTTATACTTCTAACACTTTGCCCATAATTTTGTTATTACCAGCAATGTTTTACTGATACAGCTCTTCTTACCTGGCATTCTGAAATGTATCTCATTTGCCTCATATAACCTGAACAACTGGTAATGTTTTATGATATACTTTTCATGACTTTTGAGCTTCTCTAAAGGAAAAGAGGACATTTTGTTCTCTCCCAGAGTATGTCCCTGGGTTAAACAGTATATAAAGGAACAGTGCAGAGTACAGCTATACTGACAGGAGGAAGGAAGGGGTGGGAGGGTTGGACAGGGAATCCAGCTGGCTCACTAGCATGACCAGTTAGCATCCTCAGGTGAATGATACTTCCATGATTCTTCTGCGACCATACATTAAAGATGATAAGCTAAGTTTAGTCAAATAAAAATGTATAGAACATCTGCTATACGCTAAGTATTAAGAGTTAAAGAGGATACCAAAAAGTAGAAGCCAAAATTCTTTCCCATTAAAGGCTTATGGCCTAATTAGAGACACAAGTCATACACATAAACATTTATATTACAGGACAGTAAACGATTAAGTGCCAAAACGTATTATGTAGACAACACAGGCCTCGGTTGGGTCAGAGATAGAGGATACCAGGGTGAAGTGCATCTGTCAAGAGACACTTCAGGAAGCCATAGGAAAGGGACAAATATTGAACCAGATCTGATTCAACTTTTCCTGTACCCTACTCAGCTTATTTTTGCCTCTATTCTATACAAGAGCAAGCATAATTATCTCAGGTGCCAGGCACTAGAAAGCTTCCCTTCTGTTGACAGGTATAGTTTACCTGGAAAGGAGAATGTCAGAGATTCAAAGGGTATGAGCTCTAGCTGGCTCTTGTCTTCATTATAAGTTCTCCCTTGGGCAAAGCTATAAAAGAGCACATCACTTACATATCTGAAACATAATGAAACGGCATGTTTTTAAAAGGTCAGGATGCCAGAATGTAACATAACTATTGTGTTAAACTCACATTTTTTTAAAAAAAGTAACCTTAAAGTCTTTGTGGAAAATCATAATTAAATGCTACATAGAATGACATTACTGAGCCCTTGAAAAATGTTATGAAAAATGTCATTGTAACAAAATCCAACACAAACCCAGAGGTCTCAGGTAATATTTCTTGTCTCAAGTTTCTTCCATTCCTAAAGAATTTCCTTTTGGGTTATAAAGTCTGACTTAGCACAATGTTTTAGATCGATAACAGCTCAAAGCTAAATATAAGGATCTGGGTGGAATTATAAGAATTACAGTACTTAGCTCACAGCTACTCATCTATTTTGGCTCTACCAAAGTGTCCACATTTGACTTAGAATATATTTCATTTGGCTGACTGCTTCTTAACTCTGAGCTCTTTCCAAGGGAACCTAAGTTCTCCTGTAAAACTTCTCAAAATGTAAAAAATGATGTGTGGAATGCGATTAAAGCACTCAGTTTAGGGAACAGGTCGTCAAACCCAAAGCTTGGAGGCTGACCTCTTCAATGCTTCATCAAAAAATGGATTATCAAAAAATAAAAAAAAAACAATGATTATTTTTGACAGTTTCAGATTTTAAGTCAATCCATCATAATTTGGTTATTCTTATTGGTGCTATTTTTTTCAATTTTAATTCCAATGTAGTTAACATGCAGTGTTACATTAGATTAAGGTGTACAAGACAGTGATTCCATATATTCCTCAGGGGTTGGTGTGGTATTTTTCATATATTGAAGATGATTTAGCTCTTCACTTAGAATTAAATTATATAAAACTATGCCACATCTCTACTAATATCTTGGATGTCTCACTCCTTTGCTCTTCTCATTAGCATGCACATCCTAACAAACTCCTACCTCTAATTCAAGAGTCAGTTCAAAGTATCACCTCTTCGGGGAAGTCCCTCAGACAAAAGAAAACATTCTAAACTCTGTAGTCCCTGAGATTTTGTGTATTGCTTCATTTGAACAAATAATATTGCATTATATTTGTGCATTTTTTCACTACACTTCCTTGAAAAAAAGGATTGCTTCTTATTCCCTTTTGCTTTCCACTACCTGTTAAATAGTATAGAGTAGGAATTGAATACATATTTTTAAAGAAATGTGTAAATGAGTGAAACTGATTTCTTAAATTATCTCTTCCTGTAGAGATAATCAACATATTTAGCATCCTTTCCAGCCCACAGCAGTCTGGAGAAAAAATGGATTAGAAAATTTTACATTTTTGAATTCGATTATTTATTTTTCTATTCATCCATTTAGTAAATATATTTAATGCCCAGTATAGGCCAAGCACTATTATAGGAGCTAAAGAAAAAGTCTCTGGTTTTGATGTTTAGGTTCACTTCTGAATTGTTTCATATGTTTAAATATTTGCGAAGTGCGCCAATGCCAAGTAGTGCAGCAGTACCTAAGCAGTGCTATGGTTGCAGCTGCAAGGTTGGCTTGTCGCACTTCCACAAATTCAGTCAGTAGGGAAACCAGGAGTCCAAATGAGGCAGTTTATTACTTTTAGTAATAGTACCATCTTGCCATTGATCCCCAGCCCCAGTTTCTACATGGTGATGTGACTACGGCAGGGTATTGCTGGCACATACGTTGGGGATGCATTACAGGAGGTGAAGTCTTGAATTTGGAGACTCTGATCTTCTATCAGCACTCCTGGAAAATCTGCCCACAATCTCCTCTGGAGAGAGGCCTTGTCCTTATTACCCTGGAATACAAGCAAATACCTCTGGGGAAAGGAGGAAGGTGTCTCCATCTTTAACGCAGGAAATTTAAATTAATTTGCACCAGAGTCACTGGCTCCATCTTTCTAACCCATCTGCTTCTAACAAACATCTTGAAAAACAGGTATGGAGCACTTGGCTGACACTGCCTAGACATACAGAAATCTGAGATTTATGGAGAAGTGTCTTCCAAATTTGTAGCATATTATAATTATATATATTTTAAAATAACATTGTTATATACCTCTTTTAAGTGCACCTAATGTCATCTAGTGTTATAACCTGATACCCATTGTCATCTATTTAAAAATTATACAAACTCTTACAATAGAGATTTTAATTATTCATTTTCCTCCTTGAATTCATATTTTCATTCCACTTCCAACACAAAATTTATCCATTATAACTTTAAACCAGGAAATATTTTATTAATGATTCTATCATGCTTATTTGTAACTGAAATTTATTTTGTTATTTACTATGGCCATAATATTCTAAGGTTTAAAAATACTCTGAAATTATCATTGTAATTATACACTACTATATGATTATAATAAAATTTTAATAAATATTAATACATATAATGTTAAAGTTATATTGGACATGGACTTTTGAAGAGATGAATGAGACTTTAAGAATTAGTCCATGTATCAATCTGGTGAGTGTCATCCATTTTTAGATAAAACATGTTCAAGACCGGTTCTATTCTGATATATTTCACAAATAAATATGTAAAATCTTACATACATAAAAATTAAACTGAATAGAAAGAGTTGTATGCTGAAAACCACATACTGATTTTATAAACAGTTTTAATGATCTATGTGCTCACAAGTATTTAAATTATTTAAAAGAAAAAAATAGAAGCCACGTGACTTACAAAAAGATTGTTGCATGATCATCATCCAAAATGGTTTTAATGATTTGTCAGCTCACAAATATTTAAAAGAAAAAAAAAATGGAAACTACATGACCTGCAAAAGGATTTGCTACACAGTCATTAAAGTATTTAATTTTCAACATATAACTGTGTAACAAAGGATTAATTCAGCAAATCTAGATTGTCTAAACCCTCAATAAGCCAAAGAACAGGTTGTCCCCTGCCCAGCTCCTAGAAGGTAACCTCTTTGCTCTTGGAATATCCTGCCTGGTAAGAGAATTTTTGTTTACCTGGAAAACGCGGCCACTCTACATAGTCTATACTAACAATACTACTTATGTGGTGGAGCTTGAACTACGCAATACCAGCTTGAACCCTTAATGGAGCTGGATACTAAGATCAGGCAGGCAGGCAGCCTTGCCCACATAACTGATCCCCAGTAAAAACCCTGCACACCAAGCCTTGGGTGAGCATTCCATGGCAATGCTCCATGAGTGTTATTACTCACCATTACTGGGAAGATAGATTCTACAGCATAACACAAAAAAGGGTTTTAGCAACATTTAACAAGTAGCTGTTAATTATACCTACTGCTCCTCACTTTGAGATATTATATTCATGAAGTCTAAAATAAGACAAAACTGTGTTTTAAAACACCCCATAAAACAAAAACTTCAACAATGGATTTTTCTTGTTTAAATAAATATCAAAGTATGCATGCCAAATTTTAAATTTTCTAGATATCTCACAGTACACTAAAAATGTGACAGATGAACAAAGAAATAGATTCTGTAGAATTATTATAAGGACATCAAAGAAAAAAATTAATTAAACAGGGTATATAGCATTTTAGAAACATTTTGTCGTAGATATCTAAGTAGATGTGTTTTTTCAACCATATACTACATTATGCAAAAGGACTAGAAAGCAGTAAACCACGGAGTTCACACAAGTTGTTGTAATAATGATTAGGGTTAAGTACATTATTTACAACAGAACCCACAATGTAATCCCACAACCAGCTTGGTTAATTTAAATCACATAAGTAATGGAAGAATAAATGAGTATTTAGGAAATAAACAAGAAAAGTGGTTGATGAGCAGTATGAGCAGATTTGTGCACAAGTATCATAAAAGTGTATACACATTTACATTCTCAAATAATTTTCTGAAAACATTTAATGAAAGTGTATCTTTTGTAATTTAAATGATGAAACTATCACACTCTAATTGAGCTCTGACACATGCTCCTTTTTAGCTCTTCTCTGTTGCAGGTAAATCTCTTCCTGATTGAATTCATGCCAACCATGCAATTCAAGTGGAAACTAAGACCTGAAAGTATAAAAGTGCTCCTCAAGCTCTTTCTCATTTCTGAGAAATGATGACAGTGGCAAAAGCACACTGCATTGCAGAATGTACTTCCCAACATTTTCCAAATCTTGAAATTCTATTTCTGAGTTAGATAGATAGATACATATATAAGATGTGTAACCTTGCCATGAGTTTGTCACCTAGATGAAGTAAAATCTGCCGCTGTCACTATTTCTTTTGGGGGCTCTCTTTGTTCTGTTCTTATGATACATTTTCCCAGGTGGAACACATTCTTTGACAAGAGATCGCGGGGTACAAGTAGCAAAGTTCTTAAAAATTTATCATTCCTATTGCCCTATAATATTATATACTGTATCTGAGCTCAAATTATCTCAGCATAGATCAAAATATCCGTTCCTAATCCCATTAACAAAAATATATCTAGATTGGAAAAGACGTGAAACACTAGAACAAGGTCATGGTGACCTGACCATCCAGAGCTTCACAAGGTTTCTAGTTCTGCCAAGATGTAGTGTCTCTATTCCTCCCAGTTCTGTCCTCTTACAACAAAAACACTGCAGATGTAACACCACAAACAAGCAAAGGAAGATACTGAAATCTATAAAGAAGAAGGCAGACAGCCTAAGGCACCTGGGGAATCTAAGGAACAGCATAGTAAGTTCCCTGGGTTTCTTCAGTGCTTCCTCCTGTAACCCAGATATAGAACACTGAGCCTCCAATTCAGGACCACCAACGGAACAGATCTTTTTTTAAACTCCAAGCAAAGCCTGTTTATACCACACATTTTCTACCAACTGTTATTTATTCTAGAGGAGACGTATGTGTGTGTTCATGTTTGAAGAACTGCTGACACTCAGAAGACATCAGCAAGAACACATAAGTTAGCTCTTTGCTTCTCATTTGAAAAACAATTATAAAGTATGTTTCTGTCTAGACCAGCAGTTCCTGGTGTTGGTTTGCAAGCCCCAGGGGAGCTTTCAGGGCGCAATCTGAAACTGTCTGTGAAAGCAGAAGGCAGAGAAAAACCAAAGAAAGAGGCGGGCCACTCCAGGTTGGTAGACGGCACTTTTAGAAAGCAAATGGGGGGGCGCCTGGGTGGCACAGCGGTTAAGCGTCTGCCTTCGGCTCAGGGCGTGATCCCGGCGTTCTGGGATCGAGCCCCACATCAGGCTCCTCCGCTAGGAGCCTGCTTCTTCCTCTCCCACTCCCCCTGCTTGTGTTCACTCTCTCGCTGGCTGTCTCTATCTCTGTCGAATAAATAAATAAAATCTTTAAAAAAAAAAAAAAAGAAAGAAAGCAAATGGGACTTACATACAAGGTTATCTTGGGTGGCAACAAGATGAATAGATCCTTGTATCCACCAGCAAACCTTGGAAGTTTATATAAAGATCTTAACTACTGTTAGTCATGTGTACCATGTAGGTGTTCTTAACACCACATCACTATCTCAAAGCTATGTCCTTGGAGCAACTTTTAGGAACAGTAAACACAAGCAGAACCCATATTCCAAGAACAGGAGAGGGAGTGAGGTGCCTCCAAATGCCCAGGTCCCACTTACAAGTCAACCAGCAGTCACGTCTTTTCGATGATCTCCCCCAACACCCAAACTCTATCCTTGATCATAATCTCCCAGAGAACTGGTTGAAATAGATTGCTGCTATTCATTCCCAAAGTTTCTAACTCATATATAATCTGGGATGAGGTCCAAGAGTTTCCATTTCCAGAAAGTTAATATCAATGTAGTGCTAAAGGTAATACCAGTGATACTGGTTTGAGGACTACTGTTTGAGAACCACTGGTCAAAACCAAGCACTGCTCCATACAACTGTAAAGTTAATATTCTCCCATTGACAGTACAGTTTAGGCTGGAATTCCCAGATATAAATGTACTGCTTATGGAGAATATTATTCTATGTGTATCTTGCAGAGAAAAAAAGACATGATCCTCTGAGTGAATAATGTGGTTTTACCGGGAAGGTAGAGAATATTCCCACTGTCTACCATTTTGAGAAGAGATAGGTTTGGGAGCAGGACATGGGCATATGGAAGGCAAACCGCAGATTATTAAGTATGGTGAAGCAGCAGGACAGATGCCCCTCTTTGAATGTCATGGCTATTAGAAGATGAATACCGAAAGTATACAGAACATATAGAGATGAACTCCAGAAGTCATAAAAGTTATTCTTATTTAGAAGGCTGAGTGAGTAGAACCACAGTCTGGAGAAAAGAAATAATAGCAGATATTCTGGAGTTAGAGAGTTGATCCCTATGTAGGGAAAGAAGACAATGGCTTTGGGTCTGTGAAGTGACCAAAATACCTAACTGATCTTGTCTCAGCACTACCAGGAACCATGAGAGCAGCTTAGCACTAAAGGATTACCCATCTTCAAAGAACACAACAGACTCTGCAGGACTCTGGATTATGTAGGTGTCACGATATCAGTGATTCCATACTAATTCCACAACAGCAGGACTAAACTCAAAAGTCAAGCCCACCATACAGCAACAGATACCATGGCTTTAGACTGGTAAGACCCTAAGATTACTTCTTGTTGGTATAAAAATACGAACTGCTTTGTGGCTATGTGAGACTTCTTAGGTAAACTCAGGGTAAGGGGAAAACCCAAGAGGAAGATTCTAGGTTTCCTGATAAATAAGGAAGATGGGTACTGAAGTGATTAATTGAAAAAATTAAGGAGATGTGACCAAACTGGTCTTCTGAATTAGTGGAGCATTTCATACCAATTACATGGTTGTTGTTAAATCAATTCCCTGTGGCTGGTTGGCTCATTGGTTCAATCATGATGCTAAGAAAGAATGGAGAGGAGATTTAATTTTACACTTGGAAAGACTGGTTTTGCCCATGACCACAGACTCTGGAATTTCCCCCTAACACTACAATGCCAAGCATTTTATAAAAGTGTGGTGATGATCCAAAACAGCAACATGAAGAGATCATGGCTGATGAGCACAAATTCATTACGATAGCACCACGGCTGGAAAAACAGCTTAAAGCTGTGCCTGATGCCAGTGGGCAGCTGTCTCCTTTTGGTATTCCAACTACAGCAGAATTTGAAAAGAGAGCTCTGACTTGACTGAGAAATGCCACTTTTACAGAGACCCTTGAAATTCCTTCAACAAATCTATTGTGTACCATACACTATCTACACTAAGATATTGACTGTATTCTCCATTTAATCCGTATAACAACTATATGAGATAGTTATTATCCTCCAACTACAGATGTAGGAACCATGGTTTGAAGAGATTAGGCAATTTAATTTGATAATAACTTGAAATTTTTTTTTCTAAAAAAAGGATCTAACTTACTAGGATAATGCTAGCAAAACAAGTTAAGTTTTATCTATTCATATGGATTCCATCAGAGGAGAGGAGTTAAGATGGTGGAGGAGCAGGGGACCCCTTTTTCAGCCGGTCCCGTGAGTCGAGTTGGAGAGGTACCAGACCAGCCTGAACATCCACGGAATCAGCCTGAGACGCAGGAAGATACATCTGGATCTCTACAAATGAACATCTCCAGCGCTGAGTATCGAGGTATGAAGTGGGGAGCCATGAAACCACGCACAGATATCGGAAGATAAACGGAAGCGGGAGGGAGCCGCCGCGTTAGGGCGCCGGGAAGCCGTAGCCACCTACATGGGGGAGCAGGCGGACTCAGGGGTGGCACCCACGAGAGCAGACTGAGACCGTGAGCCAGGGAACATGCGCCACCAGACTGAAAACCGGAACTCCGGTGCGCTCACTGGAAACAGACTGAGACCAGGAGCTCCGGAGTGCGCGGGTGGGGGGCAGCTGGCAACAGGAGGTGTTAAAAACACAAAGGATAGAGACGCGCCGGCCCTGGAAGTGAGGACTGGGACACCGGGTGTGGGGCGCACATCCCAGGACGCGGCAGGGTTAAGCAGCACCGACAGAAACAGAGTTAAAGTGGCCAGAACATCAGTGGAGAATGGTCCGCGATACCTCTGTTCTGAGACACAGGCTGAGATTCGGCCGCTGCTGCTCTGACTCTCAGAAGAGGCACAGCAAACCGCCAGGGAAAGCCGCCAGAGAACAAAAGCCTGGAAATACCGGCTCACAGTATGCCCATCCCCATCCCCCCTCGCAGGGGACACGGAGACTCTACCCAAACAGGCTTTCCTGAGTATGGGCGCGGCAGGCCCCTCCCCCAGAAGGCAGGCTGAAAAATCAAGAAGCCCACATCCCTAAGATCCCTATAAAACAAGGGCGCACGGCCTGGGTCCCGGTCAATAATTTGGGCTCTGGACAACCCCGCAACCTCTCCTCATCAGAATGACGAGAAGGAGAAATCCCCCCCAGCAAAGAAAAGACAATGAGTCTGTGGCCTCTGCCACAGAACTAATGGATATGGATATAACCAAATTATCAGAAATGGAATTCAGAGTAACAATGGTCAAGATGATGTGTAGACTTGAAAAAAGTATTAACGAAAATGTTAATGAGAATATAGAATCTCTAAGGGCGGATATGAGAGCGAATCTGGCAGAAATTAAAAATTCTATGAGCCAAATGCAGTCAAAACTAGGGGCTCGGAAGGCCAGGGTGAATGAGGCAGAAAAACATATCAACGAATTGGAGGATGGGTTAGAAGAAAAAGCTAAAATAGAATCTGGACTTAAAAAAATCCACGCACAGGAATGTAGGTTATGGGAGATTACTGACTCAATGAAACGTTCTAATGTCAGAATCATCGGCATCCCCGAGGGGGTAGAGAAAAACAGAGGTCTAGAAGAGATATTTGAACAAATTGTAGCTGAAAACTTCCCTCACTAGATTAAGCGAGGGAAACAAACATTCGTGTCCAAGAGGCAGAGAGGACCCCTCCCAAGCTCAGCCACGACAAACCTACGCCACGTCACGTCACAGTGCAATTCGCAAATATTAGATCCAAGGATACAGTATTGAAAGCGGCCAGCACAAAGAAATTTCTCACGTACCAAGGCAAAGTTATCAGAATTATGTCAGACCTGTCTACACAGACCTGGAATGAGAGAAAGAGTTGGGGGGGGGGGGGCATTTTTAAAGCTCTTTCAGAGAAAAACATGCAGCCAAGGATCCTTTATCCAGCAAGGCTGTCATTCAAATGGATGGAGAAATAAAGACCTTCCAGAATCGCCATTGACCAATTTCATAACCACGAAACCAGTCCTACAGGAGATATTAAGGGGGGTTCTTTAAAGGTAAAAAGGCCCCAAGAGTGATACAGAACAGAGAGTCACAATCATAGAAACAAAGACTTTACTGGCAACATGGCATCATTAAAATCATCTCTCTCAATAATCAGTTTCAATGTAAATGGCCTAAATGCTCCCATAAATGTCACAGGGTGGCAGATTGGATAAAAAGACATGACCCATCCATTTGCTGTCTACAAGAGACTCACTTTGAACCTAAAGATACATTCAGACTGAAAGTAAAGGGATGGAATACCATCTTCCACGCCAATGGACCTCAAAAGAAAGCTGAGGCAGCAGTTCTCATATCAGATAGATTGGATTTTAAACTAAAGACTATAGTTAGGGACACAAAAGGGCACTATATTATTCTTAAAGGATGTATCCAACAAGTGGATATGACAATTATAAATATATATGCCCCCAACAGGGGAGCAGCAAGATACACAAGCCAACCCTTAACCAGAATAAAGAGACATATAGATAAAAATACATTAACAGTAGGGGACCTCAACACTCCACTATCAGATATAGACAGAGCACCCATGCAGAAAATCAACAAAGAAACAAGGTTTTTGAATGCCATACTCGACGAGTAGGACCTCATAGATATATATAGAACACTACACCCCAGAACCAAAGAATACTCATTCTATTCTAATGCCCATGGAACATTCTCAAGAATAGACCATGTTCTGGGACACAAAAGAGGTTTCAACCGATATCAAAAGACTGAAATTATTCCCCGCATATTCTCAGACCACAACACTTTGAAATTGGAACTCAACCACAAGGAAAAATTTGGAAGAAACTCAAACACATGGAGACTAAGAACCATCCTGCTCAAAATGACTCGATAAACCAGGAAATCAAAAATCAATTTAAACAATTTATGGAGACCAACGAGAATGAAAACACAACGGTCCAAAACCTATGGGATACTGCAAAGGCAGTCCTAAGGGGGAAATACATAGCCATCCAAGCCTCACTCAAAAGAATAGAAAAATCTAAAATGCAGTTTTTATATTCTCACCTCAAGAAGCCGGAACAGCAACAGAGCGACAGGTCTAATCCACGTACAAGAAAGCAGCTGAACAAGATTAGAGCAGAAATCAATGAATTAGAAACCAGGAGTACAGTAGAACAGATCAACAGAACTAGAAGCTGGTTCTTTGAGAGAATCAATAAAATTGACAGACCACTGGCAAGACTTATCCAAGAGAATAGAGAAAGGACCCAAATTAATAAAATTATGAATGAAAAAGGAGAGGTCACGACCAACACCAATGAAATTGGAAGGATTATTAGAAACTTTTATCAACAGCTATATGCCAATAAATTAAGCAATCTGGAAGAGATGGAGGCCTTCCTGGAAACCTATAAACTACCAAGACTGAAACGGGAAGAAATTGATTTTTTAAACAGGCCAATTAATTATGAAGAGGTTGAGTCAGTGATAAACAACCTTCCAAATAACAAAACTCCAGGCCTGGACAGTTTTCCTGGGGAATTCTACCAAACATTCAAAGAAGAAATAATACCTATTCTCCTAAAGCTATTTCAAAAAATAGAAACAGAAGGAAAGCTACCAAACTCATTCTATGAGGCCAATATTACCTTGATCCCCAAACCAGGCAAAGACCCCATCAAAAAGGAGAATTACAGACCGATTTCCCTAATGAATATGGATGCCAAAATCCTCAACAAGATCCTGGTTAAAGGAATCCAACAGTACATTAAAAGGATTATCCACCATAACCAAGTGGGATTCATCCCTGGGATGCAAGGGTGGTTCAACATCGCAAATCTATCAGTGTCTTAGATTTGATCCAGAAAGAAAAATTCAAAAATCATATGATTCTCTCCATAGATGCAGAAAAAGCATTTGAGAAAATACAGCATCTTTTCCTGATGAAAACCCTTCAGAGTGTAGGGATAGAGGGCACATTCCTCAATCTCATAAAAACCATCTATGAAAAACCTACAGCAAATACCATTCTCAATGGGGAAAAGCTGGAAGCCTTTCCCTTAAGATCGGGAACATGACAAGGATGCCCACTCTCGCCACTATTATTCAACATAGTACTAGAAGTCCTTGCAACAGCAATCAGACAACAAAAAGGGATAAAACGTATCCAAATCGGCAAAGAAGAAGGCAAAATGTCTCTCTTCGCAGATGACATGATACTCTATATGGAAAACCCAAAAGAAACCACTCCCAAACTATTAGAAGTTACAGAGCAATTCAGTAATGTGGCGGGATACAAAATCAATGCTCCGAAATCAGTTGCATTTCTATACATGATTAATGAGACTGAAGAAAGAGAAATTAGGGAATCCATCCCATTTACAATAGCACCAAAACCCATATGTTACCTTGGAATTAACCAGAGACGTAAAGGACCTATATTCTAGAAACTATAAATCACTCTTGAAAGACATTGAAGAAGACACAAAAAGATGGAAAAATATTCCATGCTCATGGATCGGAAGAATTAACATAGTTAAAATGTCCATGCTACCCAGAGCAATCTATACTTTCAATGCTATCCCGATCAAAACACCAATGACATTTTTCAAAGAACTGGAACAAATAGTCCTTAAATTTGTATGGAACCAGAAAAGGCCCCGAATCGCCAAGGAACTGTTGAAAAGGAAAAACAAAGCTGGGGGCATCACAATGCCGGATTTCTAGCTGTACTACAAAGCTGTGATCACAAAGCAGCACGGTATTGGCACAAAAACAGACACATAGACCAATGGAACAGAATAGAGAACCCAGAAATAGACCCTCGGCTCTTTGGGCAACTAATCTTTGATAAAGCAGGAAAAACCATCCGGTGGAAAAAAGACAGTCTCTTCAATAAATGGTGCTGGGAAAATTGGACAGCTAAATGCAAAACATGAAACTTGACCACTCTCTCACACCATACACAAAGATAAACTCCAAATGGATGAAAGACCTCGATGTGAGATAGGAATCCATCAAAATCCTAGAGGAGAACATAGGCAGCAACCTCTACGACATCAGCCAAAGCAACCTTTTTCATGACACATCTCCAAAGGCAAGAGAAACAAAAGAGAAAATGAACTTGTGGGACTTCATCAAGATAAAAAGCTCCTGCACAGCCAAGGAAACAGTCAAAAAAACTAAGAGGCAGCCACGGAATGGGAGAATATATTTGCAAATAATGCTACAGATAAAAGACTGGTATCCAAGATCTACAAAGAACTTCTCAAACTCAATACGTGAGAAACAAATAAACAAATCATAAAATGGGCAGAAGACATGAACAGACACTTTTCCAATGATGACATACAAATGGCTAACAGACACATGAAAAAATGTTCAAAATCATTAGCCATCAGGGAAATTCAAATCAAAACCACAGTAAGATACCACCTTACGCCAGTTAGAATGGCAAAAATTGACAAGGCAAGAAACAACAATTGTTGGAGAGGATGTGGAGAAAGAGGATCCCTCCTACATTGTTGGTGGGAATGCAAGTTGGTACAGCCACTCTAGAAAACAGTGTGGAGGTTCTTTAAAAAGTTAAAAATGGAGCTACCCTATGACCCAGCCATTGCACTACTGGGTGTTTACCCCCAAAGATACAGATGTAGTGAAGAGAAGGGCCATATGCACCCCAAGGTTCATAGCAGCATTGTCCACAATAGCTAAATCGTGGAAGGAACCGAGATGCCCTTCAACAGAGGGCTGGATAAAGAAGTTGTGGTCCATATATACAATGGAATATTACTCAGCTATCAGAAAGAACGAGTTCTCAACATTTGCTGCAACATGGACGGCACTGGAGGAGATAATGCTAAGTGAAATAAGTCAAGCAGAGAAAGACAATTATCATATGATTTCTCTCATCTATGGAACATAAGAACTAGGAAGATTGGTAGGGGAAGAAAGGGATAAAGAAAGGGGGTAATCAGTAGGGGGAATGAAGCATGAGAGACTATGGACTTTGCCAAACAAACTGAGGGCTTCAGAGGGGATGGGGGTGGGGAAATGGGATAGGCTGGTGATGGGTAGTAAGGAGGGCACGTATTACATGGTGCACTGGGTGTTATACGCAACTAATGAATCATCGAACTTTACGTCAGAAACCAGTACTGTATGGTGACTAACATAATATAATAAAAAAAAAAACATTAAAATAAAAAAAATATGGATTCCATCAGCAAAAAAGCTATGAAATAACCAAGGTCAGAACTTTGTCAAAATTATACCCATGAAATTATAAATTTACATTATGCTTCACAAATCCCTCTGGGACTCTTTGGAGTAGTTTAACCTAGGTCTCCAAACCTGTATGTATATGAAGTTTTCCTGAAAAAATTTGTTGTTGTTTTAATTATAGTTTCCCCAGGTCTACCCAAGAATGTAAATCCATATTTTATTAAAACTCCCCCAAGGTTTTCTGATACACAGCCAAGTTTAGAAACCACAAATGTATTCTGTTCTTTGTCCCAAAGAGCTGGGATAAGCCAAGATGAAGAAAGATGCTCCAGGGGTACTAGAGCCTTTAGTAATATAGCAGAGGGGGCAGGTTGAAAAGACTTCCTGCTTCAAATCACATAGATATTGGGTAGATTACCCCAAAGAGGGTATTTAAAAAATATTTATAGAAGAATAATGCAGTAAAATATGCAAATCATAAGCATAAACTCAATGAATTTTTATAAACTGAAAGAACTTATATAAATAGCATACAGATCAAGAAAGAGAATATTACACCATGCCAGGAGTCATGCTTATGCTCCCTTCCTGTCACTGCCCTGACCCATTTCATCTCAGATAACCGCCACCTGACAAAATAGTGTAAATTAGTTTTCCCTGGCTTTGTATCTTTATAAATGAATCATACAGTACATCTTTGCAATCTAGCTTCTTTAATTGTTGTAAATGGTTCAATCTACAGAATTCCATAATTTATCCATTTCTCACAACACTTTAGTTATCCATTCTATGGTTGCAAGACATTTAGGTAGTTACCATTTCGTGGCTTTTACCAAAAGTACTGCTATGAAAATTCATGTACATGCCAGTGGGTGAAAATCTGTACTTACTTCTGGTGGACATATACCTACAAGTATAATTATAGGATCAGAGGAATGGATATTTTAGTTTTTGTAAACACTGCCTATTTCATGAACTAATTATACTGATTTATATTCCTACCACTGCGAAGGAGAATTCTAATTGCTCCATATATGAGTAAATACTTAGTATTTTCTGTCTTTTTTATTTAAGCAAATTTAGTCATGCAGTGATATCTTATTCCAGTTTTGATTTTCATTTTCTTAATGGCTAATGAAATAAATGATCCTTTTTTTTATATGTTTACTGGCATTTGAATATCCTCTTTGTGAAGCTCCTGCTACCTTTTTTGTACCATTGGATTACATCTTTTGTTTTTATTAACTCGGAGAAGTTCTTTACAAATTCTGGGTGTAAGAATTCCTTGTTCAAGACTTCTGGGGAAGATGGCAGAGTAAGAAGATCCTATGCTCACCTCATCCCATAGATACAACTGGATAACACCCACATCAGTGCAAACACCCAGAAAACAAACCAAAGATGAGAGAACAGATTCTCAGAGCTAAATGTGGAGTGAAGTCCACATCAAAGAGAGCAGGAAGGGCAGGACACAGCTGGGAGCTGAATGGACCTGTGGGACTGTCTTAAGAAACAAAGGACAACAAAGGCACTGAAAAGGGAAGAAAACAGACCCTCACACCAGGCACCTCAGGCACAGGGAACCCACATAGGGACGACAAATCCCCATTACATTTAGCTTAGAAAACCAAAGGGGCAAAATTTCATGAGTTCTTACATCAGCAGGGCTTGACATGTGGAACTTTAAAAACCCTGGACTTGGGCTCTGGGAGAGCCAGGAGAGCAATAGAAAACTGAGTCTCTAACCTTAAAGACGAAGTACACCCAAGAGCCCCATGGAGATACAGCATAGAAGCAGCAGTTTGAAAAATGACTGGGATATACCGAAGGGAGATTTGTTTATTAATCTCAAAGTATCTGCTGGAGGGTAAGGGATCATTGGGAGACTTCTCCAAGAACAAAGACCTGGCAGGCACCATTTCTCTCCCTTGCCCTCCACCCCCACCCCAGCCTACATATACAGACAGCTGCAGGAAAGAACGCAGCATAAATACTCCCCACCTAACTTACAAACAGCACACCTGGCCACACACACTTCTGCATATCCGGTTTCTCCAGCCAGGCCTTGTTTGCAGGTCTCCTGCCAGAACAGACCCATGCACATTCCTGGCACAGTGTGCCCTGCACTGGTGCTCTCCTATGGCCTTCCCCCTCCAGTATGTTTTTTTTTTTTTTTAAGATTTATTTATTTATTAGACAGAGACAGCCAGCGAGAGAGGGAACACAAGCAGAGGGAGTGGGAGAGGAAGAAGCAGGCTCATAGCAGAGGAGCCTGATGTGGGGCTCGATCCCATAACGCCGGGATCACGCCCTGAGCCGAAGGCAGACGCTTAACCGCTGTGCCACCCAGGCGCACCCCCCTCCCCCAGTATGCTCTTGGCCAGAGCTCATCCAAAGTGATACCACAAGTCTGGCAGGGTGCAAGCCCTGATAGGGGCCAGCACCACTCCAAAGTTTCTCCTGCTCTGGGGACAGGGGAAGATACCCATACAAACCAGCCTGACAGCAGCCCTTGCAATGGGATAGAGGTGGCCATCTGGTCTGACTGCAGGCCCGACCCACCAACAAGAGCTTCTCAGGGGACAACACAGGGAAAGCACCCTGCAATTCTAAACTACTGCATTTGTAGGAAACATCCAGTCTCACTCAACTTAAGTGCAAAATAGCCCCAGACTGGCTCGCACTAACAACATAGGGACCGAAGCCTACCAACAACAAAGACAGCCATTCTAGATGACCAGACAGAAAGCAAAAGTGGCTCAGCCACAATAGTAGGGTGCACACAACATACAAAGAAGACACTTGGAGCACCTGGTTTCAGTGACAGAGTACATTTCACTGCAGGGAATTATAGGACATCTTCTTCACAAGGCTAAGTACTTCTAAGAGCAGGAGACATAGCTGACTTTCCTAACACATACAAACAGACACAGAGAATTAAAAAATGAGGAGAGAGAAAAATAGGAACCAAAAGAAAGAACAGGACAAAATCATAGCCAGAGAGCTAAAAGAGGTAAGTAATATGCCTAATAGAGAATTTAAAATAATGGTTATGAAGATACTCACTGGACTTGAGAAACGAATGGAGGACCTGAGTGAGACACAAAGAGATAGAGAATATAAAAAAGAACCAATGAGAGATGAAAAATTCAGTAAGTGAAATTTAAAATAGACTAGGTAGAATTAGAAAGTATACTAGAGGGAGCAAAAAAACAGATTAGTGACCTGGAGGAGAGTGTAATGGAAAGCAACCAAGCTAAAGAGGAGAGAGAAAAATGAATAAAAATCATAAACAGACTCAGGGACCCAGCAACACCATCAAGCCTAATAACATGCACACTATAGGGACTCCACAAGAAGAGACAGAAAATAAGGCAGAAAATTTATTTGAAGAAATATTAGCTGAAAACTTCCCAAATCTGGGGAAGGAAACAGAAATCCAGATCCAGGAGGCACAGAAAGCCCCCAACAAAATCAATCTAAGGAGGTCAACACCAAGACACAAAATAATTAAAACAGCAAAAAGCAATGCTTAGGACAGTTTTTTAAAAGCAGTAAGAGAAAAGAAAACAGTTACATACAAACAGAAACCCCATAAGGCTATCAGCTCATTTTTCAGCAGAAACTTTGCAGGCCAGAAGCTAATGGCATGATACATTCAAACTGCTGAAAGAAAAAAAACTGCAACTAAGAATATTCTACCATTGAGTGTCTTCCTTTGGATCAGGTCATGACTCAGGGTCCTGGGATCGAGCCCCACATCAGGCTCCTTGCTTAGTGGGGAGCCTGCTTCCCCCTTTTCCTCTACCTGCTGCTCTCCCTGCTTGTGCTCTCTTTCTCTCTGTCAAATAAATAAATAAAATATTTTTTAAAAAAAGAATATTCTATCAGGCAAGACTATTATTAAGGATACAGGGAGAGATAGTTTCCGAGACAAACAAAAGTTAAAGGAATTCATGGCAACTAAATCAGCCCTCTAAGAAATATGAAAGGGGATTCTGAGTGGAAACCAGCCCTACAAAATATTTAAAAGGGGAAAGACCATAAGTAAGAGTAAGAAAAATAGGAAGCACAAAAGCAGTAAAAATAGGTAAATCTGTAAAAATCAGTCAAGGGACACACAGAATAAAAGAATGTAAAGTACGACACCGTATACCTAAAAAAAGAGGGGGAGAGGAGTAAAGAATGGGTTCAAACTTAAGCAACCATCAACTTAAGATAGACTGCTATATGCAGATGTTACACAAATGTAATAGAAACCACAAATCAAAAGCTGGTAATAGATATGAAAAAATTAAAGAGAAAGGAATCCAAGTATATCACTAAAGAAAGCCAACAAATCATGACAGAAGCAAGCAAGGGAAAAAAGGAACTGAGAACTACAAACGAAACCACAAAATAAGTACAAAATGGCAATACTTCGTATGCATGTAAATGGACTAAACCTTTCAATCAAAAGACATAGGGTCCTGAGTTAAATCCAATTTGGTCATATTAGTTTAAGTTATTTATACATTATTTCTTTGATTATGTACTCATTTTTTAAAGATATTTAAAATGCCCCCATAATTCTCTTTTCTTTATACTCATCTAATTTTTTATATTAAGATTACATGAATGTAATAAAATGTTGGGAAAACTTTTCATATATTTAATTCTTAAGAATAATACGTGTAGGAAGGAGACATTGCTTTCAAAAAATCATCTGAACCTGCTGATATTTTGATATGTAAATTTTAACTACTACTCGATTTTTTAGTGGATAATATATGCAAATTATTTTTAATTCAGGTTTGATAAATTCTATTTTTCTAGAATATTTTCCATTGTATTCTGTTATTAATTTATTGCCACAAAGTTGTTACCACTGTTCTCTTAATATATATGAATCTATGAGTTATGTCCCCTGTTTTATTCCTAACATCATTTCATAAGTTTGAGCTTTTTAAGTTGATATATTGTGGTTTCTGTATAAATCACTAAAGCATAGAAATATAATATGTAAATTGCAAACCTGAAGAAGAAAAATAAATAGAATGGAAGAAAACAATCAATCCAAAAGAAAGTGTGAAAGGAGAAAAATGGGACCCAATAGAAAGGTAGACAAGTAGAAATCACACAATAAGAAAGAAATATAAACCCAGGTATGTTAGTTATAAAAGTAAACATGAACATATTAAGCTCACAAAGTTAAGCACTGAAGCTGAGACATAAGGAAAAGAATAAGAATAAATCTGAAGTATATGGAAGAATATAATAAAGATACGAGCAAAATTAATATTAATGGAATATAAAATGATGAGCCAAAAGAGAAGTTTAAAAAGGTATATGTTAGTACTCTAAAAAGACAAAACAGAGAAAACTCTGGTGAAGTTACCAGAAAAAATCAGAAGTCACAAATGAACACATTTGGAATAAAAGAGGAGTTAATTACAGATAAAGTAAAAATTTTAATGTAAGAGGATTCTATTAATAGATGACAAACAAACATGAAAATACACATGAGATGTTAAAATACAAAAATATATGTAACTTTAAAAACCTGGCTCAAGAAGAAATCGAATGCCATTCTATTTCCATAAAACATTACATAATTTGAATAAGAAGTTTAAAACATGTCTACATCCACAAAGAAGGCTCCAGACCCAGCTAGTCCAATAGATGAGTCCCACCAAACTTTCAAGAAATAGATAATTCCAGGGGTGCCTGGGTTGCTTGGTTGGTTAAGTGTCTGTCTCTGGCTCAGGTCATGATTCCAGCGTCCTGGGATCCAGCCCCGAATCAGGCTCCCTGCTCAGCGGGGAGTCGGCTTCTCCTTCTGCCTCTCCCCCTGGCTTGTACTCTCTTTCTCTCTCTCAAATAAATAAATAAAATCTTTAAAAAAATTGATAATCCCAATTATCAAAATTTTCCAAAGAATTTTATGAAAAAGAGTCCCAACTTCTGGAATTGTTTATGAGGCTAAATGGAACTAGATACCACAACCAGACAAGTACAATATAAGGAAAGAAAATCACGCACTAATCTCACCCATGAACACATACCCCAATCAAAACAAAATACAGACAAATCAATGCTGAGTTACTTAAAAAATATAATACATCATAGATAAGATTTTTTAACACAGGAATGCAAAGCTGGTTTAACTTTTTGAAAATCCAATTAATTGACTTTATCACATTGACAGAGTAAAGCAGAAAACAATAGAATCTCATCAATAATCAAGGAACATCATTCAATAAAATTCAATATGCTTTATGATAAATCAACATATAAACCAAAAACAATTATCAAGTAAAATAAGGGAAATATCTTAACTTGATAAAATGGTAACATGGTATTTTCAAAACTGTATAGCAAACATCAGAAATATGGCTAGAAGTGTGGTCAGGGTCTATTATTATATGGGTTAAGCTGAGCACTTCAAAATTTGCAGGAACGTTGTGGAGAATGTTGAAAGATTTCAACAGATCCTATGTTGATTTTGAAAAGATATTTCTATGGACTATGCTAGAAAGAAATAAGATTATAGGTAACAGTCTGCAATCTAGTGATTGAATTGTAACGTGTGACTGAAATGCAGAGAAAATGGTAGGCTTGGAAAGGAAAGGAGTAAGAGATAAACAAAGTAAAAGACTATAAAGTGTTGCCTGGGAAGGGAGGAGGAGCAGAAGTCCCTACAATGTTTAGATTCACGGAGTGGATACTGGGAGGAGGGGTGAGTGTCAGTACAGGGAGGTGGGACACGCAAACAGAAATACTCTTTAGGCAACTATACGTACAAGTGTAAGGCTGAGAAGAACAGCGACTGGTAAGTATATGCTTGGTGCCATTAATTTAGATCATTTATATAATGTTATCCAAAGTAAAAGTACAGAAGTACTCTTAAAAGAAATAAAAAGAATAATAAAAGAGGAGCACAAAAAGAAACTGGAAATGAAGAGCCAGGGAAATCAGAGAACCAAAGACTTGTCATTAAAAGTTTTAAGAAGAAACTGTTCAACAATGTAAAAGACTACAAAGCTTTAAATCCCTTTTGTTGCCTCCTTTTCACCAATCATACATCATCAAATCACACAACATCTTTTACAAAGACCGTTAATGTATATAAGTGATCCAGCACTGCCAGACTGGGTCAGGAAAAAAACATATGTTTATTCCCAACTCTTACCTTGCCTTAACAGAAAGCTAATTAGGGGTGCCTCGGTGGTGTAGTCGGTTAAGCATTTGACTTTTGGTTTTGGCTCAAGTCATGATTTCAGGGTTCTGAAATCAACCCCTACATCAGGCTCCACGCTCAGCGAGGGGTCTGCTTCAGATTCTCTGTCTCTGTTCCTCCCACACACACACTCATGAGCACACTCTCAAATAAATAAATAAATAAATAAATAAATAAATAAATAAAACCTCAAAAATAAAACAAACAAACAAACAAAAAAATAGCAAGCAAGCAAGCAAGCAAGCTTGTTAGCTTCATCTGCCCCACAGCAGAGTAAAATAGTTGTCACAGTTAAGCATTGGTTAGGACAAAGTTTCTATCAATGGATAAAACACCTAAAAATGTTTAAGGGTGCCTTGGAAAGGGCTTTTCACAGAAAATGGGACAAATAATACAAATGCAATTCCAAGCAGACTTCCAATTACTGGGCTTGATAACAGAGAGAATAGAACACAACCAAAGCAAATGTTAGGATAAAGGTGCCCTAAGTGGACAACGGCAAAAGTGCCCAAGGGAGATTAATGTGAACTCATTTAAATCCACTTAAGAAGCTAATTTCCAAGAATTTAACGAAGTGCAATGTTTTCTCTTTCTTTTTCTTGGGAAAAAAAGAAACTGAAACATTGATAAAAGAAGGAAAATAGATTCTATGTTGTTGTTTCATCAGCCCTCACTCAATTCCATTCCACACCCAATCCTAGTCCCCAGAAATGACTTTTCTTTACCATTTGATCAAGATATAATTGACATATAATAAGCTGCACATATTTACAAGGTACACTTTGCTAAACTTTGATATATTCATACACACATGAAACCATCACTGTGTCAGGATAATAAACATATCCCTCACCCCCAAAAGTTTCCTAAGATCCCGTTGTAAACCTTTGCTGCTCCCTCCCATCCCCAACATACAACCCATCCCCCTTATTTCCAGCCAGCTACCGATCTAATTTCTGTCACTAGAGATTAGTTTGTTATTTCTAGAACTTTTTACAAATGGAATCTTACATTGCATTAGTTTCCTAGGACTTCCATAACAAATCATCACCGGCCAAGTGTCTTAAAACAAGAGAAATTTATTACCTAACAGTTCTAGAACTAGAAGTCTGAAATCAGAAGTGTCACCAAGGCCACACTCTTCTAGAATCTAAAGGATTCCCTCCTTGTCTCTTCTAGCTTCTAATGGTTACTGGAATCCCTCACATTTGTTGACTTGTGGTAGCTTAATTCCAGGATCTGCCCCTGCCTTAACATGGCTTTCTTCTCTATGTCTTCTCTATGTCTCTGCTTGTTCTCAAATGTCTCTCTCCTTCTAAGGATATGAATCATTGGATATTCCAGCAAAGACTATTTCCAAACAAGGTCACATTTACAAGGACTGGGGTGAGGACTTCAATATATCTTTTTGAAATCACAATTCAATCCATAATAGTCCATCATCTAGTCACCTAGAACTCATGTTCAGCCCCCCCCCCCCAAAAGTCCCCTAATGGGACAGATATGGGACAGACATTCCCATTCCAAAGTGGAGACATTGGAAGAAATAAAGGAGTAATGGTTGCAAAACATCTCAAACACAGTAAGGCAAATTGATTAGGTTTCAAGGCATGAGAATGCTCCTTGTGGCCTGATGCTCAGCCCTCTGTACCCGCCATTGACCCCAGTCTTTATTGGCCCAAGGAGACCCCATCATCTCTGCCAACATCTGAGATGCCCTCAGAGGCATTCTCTCCTTTCCTTCAGGATAACATGTTTGTAACATATGCTTCATTGACTCATTTCCTACCTGTAGAATCCCCGTAGCCTGACAGTCTTCCTTCATTCTATCCCATCTCTATACCCTTGAGTTCAAGTTGGCAATGTTTTTCATAGTGCAACACTCTCAAAACCCTTGTGGCTCTTCCATGTAGGTCAAGGGAGAGCATCTTAACTAGTTATATTTGCAAAGATCCTACTTCCAAATCAGGTTACATTCATGGGTAAGGACTTAAACATGTCTTTTGGGAGCGCACAATTCAACCCATAATATACAGTATGTATTCTTTTTTGTACTTCTTTTACTCAGCTTTTTTTTTTTTAAGATTTTATTTATTTATTTATTTGACAGAGAGAGAGAGACAGCCAGTGAGAGAGGGAGACAAGTAGGGGGAGTGGGAGAGGAAAAGGAGGCTCCCAGCGGAGGAGCTGGATGCAGGGCTCGATCCCAGGACCCCGGGATCATGCCCTGAGCCAAAGGCAGATGCTTAACGACTAAGCCATCCAGGCGCCCCATATTCACCTTAATTATTTTAACATTTATCCACATCTTTGCACATATCAATAGCTCAATAGCTCATTAAAAGCTCAATAGCTCAATAGCTCATTCAAAGATGTGCACATCTTTGCACATGTCAATAGCTCATTCTTTTATTACTGATTAATATTCCATTGTGTGGATAAATTTCCCTCTTTATGGGCATTTGTAATGCTTCATTTTTGGCATTACAAATAAACAGCAATGAATAGTACAAGTCTGTGAGTGGACATATGCTTTCACTTCTCTGGGTAAAAGCTAGGACTGGAGTAGCATAAAGTAGTGTATGCTTAATCTTTTAAATAACAGCCAAACTATTTTCCAAAGTTCACACTTCACATTCCCACAGTGGCTTATTAGAGTTCCAGCTGCTCCACATCTTCATCAGCACACTGTCATCAGTCTTTTTAATTGTAGACATTCTAATAGATACATAATGGTATCTAATACACGGAGAACGGTATTATATCACATTTCCCTGATGAATAATGATAGCATATTTTTTATATGCTTATTTGTCATTTGTTTATCTTCTTTGGTAAAATGTCTCTTCAAAACTTTTGCCCTTTGGGGGGCGGTAGTTTGTCTTGCCATCAAGATTTTAAAATTTTTTATATATTCTGAATACCAATCCCTCATCAGAAATCTGATTTGCAGGGGCGCCTGGGTGGTGCAGTCATTAAGCGTCTGCCTTAGGCTCAGGGCATGATCCCAGCGTTCTGGGATCGAGCCCCACATCAGGCTCCTCTGCTGGGAGCCTGCTTCTTCCTCTCCCACTCCTCCTGCTTGTGTTCCCTCTCTCGCTGGCTGTCTCTGTCAAATAAATAAATAAAATCTTAAAAAAAAAAAGAAATTTGATTTGCAAATATGTTCTCCCTGTTCATGAGCTATCTTGTCATTCTTTTAACATATATTTCAAAAAGCAGAAGTTCTTAATTTTGATGAAGTAATTTATCAGTTTTTTCTTCTATAAATTGTATGTTGGGTGTTACATAAAGAACATATTTTAAAGCGAAAATTGTTACAAAGACCTGCAAGATTCTAACTGAACTACCCTCCTCCATTGTCTTCCTGACCTCATCTTTTACTGTGGATTCCTCCTTTTCTCACTCTTCTCAAGCCAAACTGGCCTCCTGCTCCTTCCTGAACAATGCAGATGCAGTTCTGTCTCAGGGCATTTGCACTTGCTGTTCCTTCTCCTGGGATTCTCTTTTCTCAAATATCTGCAGGACTCACATCCTGGTCTCCTCAGATCTCTACTAAATATTCAGTCAGTGAAATTGATCCTGAACTTTCTTTTAACAGCTGCAGTTCTCCAACATTTCCAATCCCCCTACCTTGCTTTGCCTTTGTCCACAGTACTTTCTATCATGCTGTATATTTTTCTTTGTTCTTATTTTCTGATTCCCCTACTAGAATATAATCTCCCTGAAGCCAAAGATTTTTATCTGTCCACCAGAATTTCCAGTTAGAATATTACCTGGCAGTTAGAAGTTACTTGAAGAATATCTGCTCAATGCATGAATGAGTATCTCGATATATATATTGATATTGTCTTCATAGTTATTTGATAGTTTGGCTAGATTTAGAATGCTAATTAAAATTTTTTTCTCACAAATTTTTAAACTTTTCATTTTGTAATAATTTAAATTTACAGAAAAGTTGCAAAGATAGTATAGAGAGTTCCCCATGTCCCCATCACTCAGTGTCCCACACTACTAGCGTTTTATATTACCATATTATAGCTGTCAAAACAAAGAAAATGACAGTGGTAAAATATTATTAACCAAACCCCTGACTTCTCTCACAATTATAAAGGCAATCCTCTAATTCTCTCTAGTTTGTAGACTGCTAATAACAAATATAGTAAGTCTGATTTTCATTTTTCTGTGAGTAGGCCGATGATAGGTCCAACATATAGTCATGGGAGATCTTAGCCAGGACAAACATGAATCCATTGTAACTTTGTCTTTTGCTAGTAAAAAATATTCTATCTGGCAGAAAAAGAGCAACCACATTTCCTCACAGATCCTTCCATCAAAAGTCCCAGCCACTCCAGATGCAAATTGATAGTGGCCTTTCTACGTACTTGAGGAAAATTTGTTCTGCTAATTAAAACCAGGGGTATTATAAAATCTCAGATGAAATTAGTAACCATATTACCAGAACATCAATTTATGAGAACATTCCAAAGGAAAAGGATGTTCAGTAAGGAGAACTGCAGAGAACTGGATATATGGAACAATTAGACTAGATGGAGACTGACCCTTGATGGTGCGGATGGCCGGCATCTGTAATTTAGGTTGTTGTTCCTTTGCCTGGTCTCCAGGGGGCACTGTGTTACCTTGCTTCCTTCAGAGCCGGAAGGCAGCAGCATAGGTGTCTGAAATTGACCTTGGCTAAACATTTTAGTCTTCTAAAAAAGGCTGAACTCCCGCCTGCTTTCTCAAGCTCCCAGCATTCACTATGTGACATTTAAGTGTGAGCTGTCTGGAACTGCCTTAAGGCTGATAAGGCCCTGGCACCACCAGACTGGTAATCTCAGGAGCTTGGATTTCCACGTATTCATCATTCTTAAATGTTTTAGGACTGACATTGCTTTAGGCCTATAGACTACCTAAAATCTAAGACAAAAATCACCTAAAATTTAAATAACACTCATTTGTCAGGGAAAGTGTGTGCAATGCAGATTGTATTATTTTCAAAAATAAGCGGTATATGGAGTTTTAAAGAGAGTCAAGATGCTTGAAACCAGCTTACTGAAGAGTCGGTATTTTAGGGAAAAAACAAGTAATACTTATTTTTCCACTAACTGACTCCCAGTTGTGCCCTGCAGAACCTTTTCTTCTACTAAATACTAGGTTCTTCAATGACATCTTGACCAGATTCCTTAACTTTTCTGTCTCTTTTGATTATGAAGCCTTATTTCAGTACTTACTCTGCTCTTCCCGGAGGACCACTATAATTATATACATGGGCTACTACCTGAACTCAACCTGAAGCTGAGGACTTCCAACCTCGTAGTTCTCTGGGTACATAATTTAGATAAGCTTAGTCTTGGTTTTACAGATTCTATTTTCCGAAGATATCTCAACAATATCTCCCAACAATATATTACCTACATATAGCTTTGACACTTCTCTGGTCAAGAGGTGGAGTGACTTCTGGCCTTTACTCTTGTGACTAACAGAATAAATATTGTGGCAGATGTGACTCATGTGACTTTTAACAGTAATAAAAGGCTATGTAGCTTCCACCTTGTTTGTTGGGATACTTGCCATATAGGAAGTCAGACTATCCTAAGGCTGCCATGTTGTGAGGAAACCATGTTAGACACTGAGGCCACATACTGGTATTCTAGTCAGAGGCCACTGGAGGGTATCCCAGGTAGCAGTCCAAGACTTTGAATCTTCCATCCCAAGTGCAAGACGCAAATAAGTGAGTCTTCAGGTTATTTTCGCCCCTGGCCATTGAGCCACTGCCCCCATCCTTTAAGTATTCCCAAACAAGGACCCAGAGATCACGGAGCAGAGAAAAGCTATCCCTACTGTGTTCTTTCTGAATTCCTGATGTAAAGAATCTGTGAACAGATTAAAGTAATTTTCTAAATCTAAGATGGCTTATTTTGCAGCAATAATAATTGATATATCTAGGGTCCTAAAAATTAGTCTAGTCTCTCAGTTCTCTAAGGTATTTACATGTTTAAGGCAAAAATAACTTTGTCTAAATCTGATTAGTTTAATGTTTCTTGTAATGACTTCTGGACCATCAATATAGGTAAAGCAGATACTGGAATTTAAAAATTCCTAAATACTATAATTGAAACCTCTAGGGAGACACAGTCACATTGGTAGGAAAGGTAGACCAACTTTATCTGTATAATTCAGGTATTACAATTTCTACCTCTCCGCTTATTTTGGTATAACTTTTTAGTCATGAAGCAGCTTCCCGCTTTTTCCTAGGTATAGCTATGTAGTAAGGAGACTATACCCTATTAGGATGAACACATTTTATGCATTGATTTTAACTAACAAGAAACCCAGGTAACATGCCAGAGACATTCATTATCTTACTTCATTATATTAATCATGAAAATGTCATGAAAATCATGAGGCCGGGCAGCCTGGGTGGCTCAGTCGGTTAGGCATCAGCCTTAGACTCAGGTCGTGATCTCAGGGTCCTGGGATCAAGCACCTCATCAGGCTCCCTGCTCAGCAGCAGATCTGCTTCTCCCTCTTCTTCTCCCTCTGTGATCTCTCTCACTTGCTCTCTCAAATAAATATATAAAATGTTAAAAAAAAAAAAATCATGAGTCCATGTTCACCATGGCTGTTTGTTTCTCTAGAACTTTATATATTTTTCCTGGGCACCCAAGCTGTTTATTTATGTCAAACTACATAAATGTACTTACTGACATACCCTGTGTAAGGTCTTTCTTAACTTCTCCAGTTCCTATTTTTAGGGTACCATTAGCTGCAATCTCTTTATACTAAATGGTCCATGTAGAGATAAGAGAGGGCAAAGTTAGCATTATGTAGACACACACTGCACTTCCAGGATTCAAAAATCTGAATCGAAGATCTGAGGATAATAGCCGATGTTTATTATCCCTCTGTCGGTACACTGAAATTTGATTACTATATTTTATCAGTGGTTAAAAGTTTCAGCAATTCCACTTTCATAAAAGAGAGTGACCAATTAATGTATAAATTATATTCTTTGACCATCCTGAGGAACCACTCAGGGTTTGGCTAGAGTTTTTAGGGAGAATGTGTTAGAGTCTTCTACTCCCACCAATTTTTATAGACGCAGATGTTACCACTATTTTTGGTGACATTCTGTTCCAACAAGCTGGTCTACAGGTATGAAACAATATTACGTTCAAAGCCAATGCCTAAACCACATGCATCAGACTATCTTTAATTTGAATAATTGATGTTAAACCCAAGAGAGAGAACCTAAAAGGTCATTTTAATTCTCTGAAGTGCCAAGTGCTCATATAACAATTAAATTTACATAAGCCCTCAAAGTATCTATATAATTTAAGACCTAAAGTACCTCTACAGTTTAATAGGATTTGGGAAGTTTGGTGAACTGGACTAGTAACATAATGATTGCAGATTTACCAGACTTAAATATTGGGTAAACAGATTTTGGGTGAGAATTTATCCTGTGGGATCAGAATCGTATCTAAAGCTGAGAAAGTGTTACTTACCCTACCATCCTGAGAGCCAATAGCATATTCCTAGTAAGGAGAGTGTTATACAGCAGAAGCCAAGAAAGTTTGGGAAAGAGGGGTGGATTGATTATATCAAGTTCACATAATTAAAAAGACAATGACAAGAAAAAATATTGCCAGGTCTAGCAATCAGGAAAAGTTTTGGCAAAATGGTAGGAAATGATGCCAAGATGCACTGAGTTGAAAAATAACAAATAAATTAAACGAATTAGTGCAAATGCTCTTCAAGAATATTCGAGAAAGGAAGACAAGAAACTGGATGGGAGCTCCAATTAGATGCTCTGATAGGAAACTAAGAAAGAAAAATGGAAAATACTCAAAATGGAAGGCAAGGTTGGAGATGATGAAAGACAACGAGGCATATCAAGGTCACTCAGCTGGTTCAAAGAATAACCAATTAGTTGATATTATCAAAGAAGTGATTTGTTTCAGTTTTGTAGAGGAAATTCTGTAAGTAGTCAGTTAAAGGGTTCAGGTGAATTTTTAATTCCCACTTTTGAGTTCCTGTGTTTAGCTTATTGGTCATACTACCCCATATTTTAAGACATCACAGGCTGAATATAAACCTTTTTTTTAAAAAATTAATATATTTCTTTTTTAAAAAGGTTTATTTATTTATTTGAGACAGAGACAGTGGGAGCATGGGGATGAGAGAGAGAGAGAGGGAGAGAGAAAATCTCAAGCAGACTCTCCACTGAGCACAGAGCCTGATGGGGGGCTCCCACGACCCTGAGATCATGACCTGAGCCAAAATTAAGAGTCAGACACTTAACCAACTGAGCCACCCAGACTCCCCATAACTAATATATTTCTAACATGTTTTGTAATGAGCTCTTGGAGAATGTAATAAAATTGCAGCTATACTAATTTTATAACACTGAATTAAATATTTTTAAAAGCACATCAATTTCTATGGTACAAATTAGGCCTTAACACTTTTATGCATAACAAAGATATCAAAAATGTGGAATTCCTCTAAAAATTACCAAGAAAGTGTTAGAAGGTGACGTCTCGTATAAATTCTAATGATTTATTTTTTCACATATCAGACATTCTCAGAGTTAACCTTACTTGGCCATAATTTTTAGCAAAGCAATAAAATAAACTTTCAAAAAGACTTTAACATTGTGCATTATAATTATAAGATTATAATTATCCCTATGTCCTCTGAGGCTTACAATTTGATAGCACACCACTCCTAATAAACAGACCAGTTCTGCAATTCTAATATAATCCTATCACATCTTATTATTAGATCATCATTAACACTTAAACCCAATGATTTATTCTTGCCCTCTGTTAATATATGCTGTCATTCCTTGTAAAAGGGATTAAAGGAAACAGAGAATGTGTTCTCCCTAGGGAGAGAGATGCAGTTTATGATAAAGTGGCAAATAACCCTCATGAATAGCTCCTCTGCAGGCCTTATTATGATCCAAACCTTTAACCTATGCCAAGAAAACAAATAATAACATCCCCACCCCCTACCTCACACACACACACACACAAAAAAAAACCAAAAAACCAAAAACAAAAAACAAAACAAAAAAACACAACAACAAAAAACAAAACAAAACTGCCAGGACAGAATGGGCCCAAGCGCAAACCAAGCAGAAAGAGAATCCACTTGAATGACGTCATGTTCAGAGGACTTAAAGCACCACATTTAAGTTTCTATACCTAATTCACATCTACTTTGAATTTGAAATGCCTGTGGAATAGTCTGGCCAAATACCGAACAGAATGCTAAATCTCTTACAAGACAGGGTGCCTGGGAACAATTTGATGATTGCTGTTTTCGCTCTTTCTATGTAAGCACTTGATGTCCTGGTGATGGGGCTTTCACAGCTGCTCATGTTCTGGACTCCCAGACCAGGAATTCACTCCATCATGTTACCTCAAAGCCAAGAATAGTCTCCTGAAAAGGAATCAGGAAAAACTAAAGCAGAAGACCAAGCTCATTTGCCTCCGTGAGGGTGGGTTAGTAAGGGGAAGAAAAAGTCAACTAGCCTAGGAAGTCAAGTGGAAAACCACCACCGGAGAAATCCCCTCAAAGCTGCTCTTTTCATCAGTCTTCCTCCAAGATGTGACAACTACCTTAAAACAGCAGAGAGCAATGGGCTCATAAATTACTGCTGAGTCACTTCAATATTTGGTTAAATAGTACTTTCCCCTGGTGGCTGAAAGCAGACAGGATGTTCTGGTATTCATGGTTCTTGGCCGTGAGGCTTCTATCTCATTTGGGATCAAATGAACAGACTCTTCATTCTCTAAAGCAAGCTGGATTAAAAAAAAAAAAAAAAAAAAAGGATACAGCCATCAGAATACTCAAGAGAAAACATAAAAGAAAAAGACCCTGCAATAAGGAAGAAAAGTTTTCAGATTAATTTTTCAAAGGCTCCTAAATGCAAGTATTGAGAAACCTCCTCCTGGTGCAATCAATGAAGTCTGTGCACTTAAAATGGACGAAAAGAAAATTTAGAATCTTCATTATAATTAAAAAGAGCTCCATTGTGAGACACCAAAGGCATGGGGTAGAACAGAGTAGAATACTGAACAAAGGAATTAAGGTAATAAACCTAAAAATCTGAAGGTCAAGTCAGAGACAATTCTCTCAGCTAAAGCTAAGGTTTTCACTATTTCCTTAAAAATGAGAAAGTAAAATGCTAATCTCAAAATCCTAATCTACAACATTTTAGTTGTCACATCTACAAAATAAAGTCTATAATGCTCCAAGTCTACAACCGATATTCATTCATTTGCAATAAATCCTTTTATTGTTCACGTGAAGCCTTTCCAGAAGTAGAATGAATCATGATGCAGCCCCTGTGGGCCCTGAAGGGCTACGGCTTGTGCTCAGAATGGGCAGGTCACACAAGCCTCACCTTACAGAAGAGCGCCTTAACATTTATTGATGAATAAGAGAACTAGAACATCTGATTTTATTCATTCTTTGAAAAGTGTTCACTGAGCATTATAATATGCACTGTCTTCTGAGAAACACAAAGATGACAATTTATGGGTGGGTAAGGAGAAGATTGCAAAGGCATATAAATAAATACCAAGTGAATGATAGATCAAAATCTCCTGATTCCCCCCAAAAGTTGTCCTCCGGCTGTTTTGTAATGGCATTCGGCCACAGATCTCTTACAAACATTTCTACTCCACTGCAGTAACTTACTAGGGAGAAGGGACTGACATATTCAAGTTTGTATTCCCACACTATTATAAATACAGTGGGTGCTTTGGAGTATGTTTTTGGAATGAATGAATGAAATCAAAGGAAAGAAACTAACTTTCAGTTCATGTGATCTGGAAAGACTTCAAGATTAAGGCAACTCAGCCACAGATTATGGGAGAAAGAAATCATAGTGTGAGATAATTTAGAGGAAAATGCCTCTAGTCTGGATAACATAACAGGGAGTTTTCCATCCTGTCTCCTACTTCAGAGTCTTCCTCCCCTAACACCTCTTCCTAGATCAGCCTTCAATAGGTAGCATCTACAAGAAAATAAACAATTATAAGACAAGTGGAGATGATTTTTATATTAATTCATTTTGCAGACATATTTGGATCATGGAAGAAAAAGATAAAGTTTTGATTTGAATTTTTCAGATAAATTACAGTTGTCAACATAGCTGTATTTTTTGAAGAAGTGCTGTTCCCTTAGAACAGTTTCTTTGTTTACTATATGTTGTGGACTGAATTGTGTCCCCTTATCATTTTGTATGTTGAATTCCTAACCCCTAGGACATCAGAATTTAACTATATTTGAAGATAGGGCCTTTAAAGAGGTAACTGAATTGAAATGAGATTAGGATGGGCCCTAATCCAATACGACTGATGGCCTTATTAGAAGAGGAACTTCGGGCACAGACACGAACAGAGGCAAAATGATGAGAAGACACAGGAGAAGCCAAAGACAGAGATCTGGGACAGAAGGAACCAACCCTGCCAATGCCTTCGGCTCGGATTCCAGCCTCCAGAACCGTGAGAAAATAAATTTCACTTGTTTAAATCATCAGCTCCATCCGGCGAAACAGTACACTGCACATAAACTTTGTAACACTTTGGCCATGGTTCAGTGGGGTTTTTGTTTTTTGGGTTTTTTTTACTTAGTTGGAAAAGTCTGCCCATCTTTGACACTCAGATTAAACGACGACAGGAGGTGAAAGGGCTCCCATTCTTGGATGGAGATGCTATTATGTGCAAACCAGGGGCCCTGGGGATAAATGGCCCCATAGGCTGACCCCCAACTCCCACCCGGAATGCAAAATCATCCCAGCCACTGGACTACCTTCCTGAAAGAAAAAAAATAATTCTATAACAAGACAATGACCTCTAGTGGAAGCTGCGCAGAATTACAGAGATCCCAGTAAGTTTCAAGCTTCAGAGAGAAAGAAGATTTAGACATTAGCAAGAGTGACCTCAGAGGAATTTCCACGGGACACATAGTGTTATTCGCAACCACTTAGTAAGTCCAAGTAGAAAGCAAGTGTAGAAGAAGAGAAAATAGGAATACTTGCAAATCACATTAACGTCTCCGCAGAGGGCAAGGCAGGCAAGAGGGGAAAAGCACATGTGCGGGAGAGTCTCCACGCTCACATCCTCGGAAGGGTTTCCAGCTCATCATTGAGCATGTGCTGGGGGGGCCATAGCGGAGGCCCCAGCCTAGAGCTGCTGAGTGAGAACCTAAATTTCAAGAAGGTTCCCCAGGTGATCTACAAACATTAAAATTTGAGAAGCACTAGAGTCTGGCTCATTCGGAAAGCAGACATTCTAGTGCTGTCTTTGGATTTCCTCTAGTAATTCCAGGTGGGGTAAGGCAACTCAGCCTAAAGAAGCCACTACCCACGACACCGTTCTAGGTGCCGAGTTCCAGAGCTCATTTTCTGCACATAACTACACGTGGTGAAACTACTTATAAAATAGGCAGGTTAAATTAACAAATGTTGAATTCGTCGCTTTTTTTTTTTCCTTTTAAACTTTTAAAACTCCACTAAGGACAGCTTTGAAACTGATTTCCAGGGGTTCCCATGAAAATGCCTATCCTTCTAGCCCTCCTATTAATCATCATCCTGCTGTCAGGGAAGCTGGGAGTTTGAATTTTAACTCTTCTTAATGAATATATTTCACATGCCAAAATCATCTCAGCAATTTGCTTGGCAGCTCTAGAAGCTGCTACTGAATTGCATTCAAAAGCATTTCGTCTGTTTCCTCAACTGACTACAGTTTTTCTTCACAAACGATTCTCAAGCATGGTACAAAGAAACGGACATTTTTGTTCTTCAGGAAAGGCAGTTTTCCCCAAAACTAGAGTATATTAATTTGTTTAAAACTGTAGTTCATTTCCAGTGGTGTATGAGTGACTGTTTAATAACCAGCTTTCAACAACAACGAAAAAAGGTGAAGCCCCGATTTGTAGCATTTGCCAATTGCCAAGTGTAAACATCCCATCTTGAACAATTCCAAGATCCCAACATCAGAGTTGGGAAGAGATGTACACCATTGCCTCATGGCAGTGCAAACCGGGACCATTTTTTATTTCCAAAATACTACCAAATACCCACTCCCATTTCCCGAGTTGTTTCCTTATTAGCTTCCAAATACATGTCAGTGTTCAATACGTGTGCTGTGCAACTATACCATCTTAATAGACACCAAAACAAAACCACCAGGCTTGGGATAAAGTATTCCTTTCATTAATGGTGGGATGCATGTTTTTCTCATAACAGTAAGATGGTTATGTATCATAAAAACTTAATGCTACTCTGTATGAAACTTTCAGGGGCATAGATGTGAAACAGCAGTTGACTTAAAACTTACTCTAAACAGCTTACCCTTGGGGCGCGCCTGGGTGGCTCAGTCAATTAAGTGTCTGACTCTTGATTTCAGCTCAGGTCATGATCTCAGGGTCGTGAGATCGTGCTCCACATTGAGCCCCACGACAAGATTCTCTGTCCCTCTCCCTCTGCCCCTTCCCCCTTTCCCTCTCTTAAAAAAACAAAACAAAACAAAACAAAAAAACAACCATTAAAAAGATTACCCTTCCCACACTTATCTGTAAGGAGCATCTAATGAAGAAGGCTAACTCTGTGTTTGGTATCTTTACAACTAGTATAAGATAATCTCCCTAGTTATGGCAACCCACCTAGAACCATTCATTACCAATTACTTTTTGTTAGCAAGTTCAAGGCCTTTCAATCTCGGCCAGTCATGCCCCTGGCAGTTCCTGTGCTCCATCTTTAATCTCTCCATTTCACACCAGAAAAAAACTTGTCTAAATTTTTTTAATTTCCTAAAGACCATGACCCACCTCCTAAACTATTTCACTGATTTTTCAGCATCAATGACACAAGGCAATGGAATGCCACTGTTAGGGGTTTAATTCTATGTTCCCCAAAGATGTTGAGGTCCTAACCTTCCATACCTGTTAATGTGACCTCCTTTGGAAATACAGTCTTGGCACAGGATCAAGTGAAAATGAGGTAATCAGGATGGGTCCTAATGCAATGCGATAGGTGTCCTTGTGAAAAGAGGAAATTTGGACACAGAGACAGACATGCCTGGAGAGAAGACAATGTGAAGAGATCCAGGGAGGAGATGGCCATCTACAAGCCATGGACAGAGGCCTGGAATACATCTTTCCTAAAAAGAAACCAACCATGCCAACCCCTTGATTTCAGACTCTCTGGCCTCCGCAACTGTGAGACAATAAATGTCTATTATTTAAGCCACCCAGTCTGTGATACTTTGCTGTGGCAGCCTGAGCAAAGGAGTACAGTCACCCTGAGAAGAGGTATGGCCCAAGTAATTTTTTATTACTCATATCAAACTTAGAGAATTAGCAACACCTTTTATTCTTGTACAACTTGACCGGATTCTAGGTTATTTTAATAATAATGTCAATGTCAGTATTTGCATTCAGAGATGCTTTCATAGAAGGAAGGAAAGGGGAAGAGATACAGCCAGCATCACACACAAGCCTGACTCTATCAGTAAGAGGGTAAAGCACACATAAACGTCATTCATCACAGTGTCATAATAGAAAACGTGGCTGAGAAATCCTAAAATGTTGATATGAAACTATTAATAATTGCCAATACACTTCCTAACTTCTACTAAAGGGGACCTGAGTGTGTAAATAAAGAGACCTATTTTCTGTAATGGAGAAAGAGACATTAAAGCAGGTTGGTGTGGAAGACGTGCTGAGGAAGAAAGTCCTCCTTGGCACCCTTCCAATGGACTCCACAGTCAGCCACCAACTCCATCTACATTAATGGCGGGCTCTGAAAATGAGTTTCTAAGCCCAAAGGCACAAAAACAGAAACAGAACTGCTGAAACTATGCTCAAAACTCTCATTTATTGCATCATAACATTTTAGAGCCTGGAGGGACCTGGGAGGCTCATATTTTATAAGAAAGAAGTGAAACCTAGAGGTGCTTCGCCAAGGTTGCAATGAGTGGGAAAACTTAACTTCGTTTCTGGGTTTCTTACCTTCTCACTCCAACCAGCAGAACAGGAGCTTAAGAACCTGATCGTATCTCCTAGTTACATGAAGAGCTTTTCTAAAAATGCAAATTTCCAGGGCCCAAACTTAAAAATTCTGATTCAAATCTCAAGTTTGGTTCATGGATCTATAGTTAAACTCCGGGGGAGATCTGGCCATGTAGCAAGGTTTGGAACCACTGTGGAAACAATTCTGCCCAGAGACCTATGACCTTTGATCTGCTTCTAATTCTACTTGGACACAGCCCTGTGTGATGATTACCATGCCCTCTCGCATCCTGAGAAAGATGCTAAGAGTCCCGTGGACCCAGCACACTCACAGTGAGCCTTCTACTGGAGAAGCTGCTCCCCCACTCCTGGGCAAGTTCTAAGAACACAGAATATTTTAGAGCTGAAGACAAACCCAAAATTTCTTAAAACAACCTTCTTGAATATTCTCATTTCATACTCTTGACTTGTGCTCTTTCACACGCCTAAATACAGTCACTTTGCAGCCTCCCATTAGCCACGTGCCCAGCCACCCCCCGCGAGGTGACTTATGTCAGGAAAGTTGTAATAAGCACAGGTTTCATTTATTTTCAATCACTGCTGTGTCCCCTAGGGGCAGGAGAGTTGATTTAAAAACAAAAACAAAACAAATTAATAAAACTATGGTGTAGTGAATCACAATGACTTATAAATGGGCTAGTTCATACTGGGACACAGGGTTTCCTGGGCGCTGTGGAGACTGAGGAGAACAACAGAAAAAGCTGAACTCAGGACTCTGGCACCGGAAGTAACTTGGTACTGGTGGCAGTGAGGTAGGGGCTGTGAACTACAAGCTGTGTGACTAGGGTGAGGTTCTGTCTAATTTCTGGACATCCATCCTGAACTTTCTCTCACTCTCACACCTGAAGATCCCATGCAGCATTGTAAGGGGAGACAAACTCTAAAATTTAATAAGAGGGATGGTCGTACTGGGGATTTCACCCTCGGCACATGGCTCAAATAATCTCTGTCTTTTTTTTTTTTTAAAGATTTTATTTATTTATGTGACAGAGAGACAGCCAGCGAGAGAGGGAACACAGCAGGGGAGAGGGAGAGGAAGGAGCAGGCTCCCAGCCCAGGAGCCTGATGTGGGACTCGATCCTGGAACGCCAGGATCACGCCCTGAGCCGAAGGCAGACGCTTAACGACTGCGCTACCCAGGCGCCCCTAATCTCTGTCTTCTTCATCCCCACTCGACCTCCTGAGGTGAGGCTCTTAGCAACTCCAAACTACTTCAGGAGCCCCTAACTGCTTTCTTGCCTCTAGATGCATCCATACCCATGCCCTTGCAGCAATATCCTTCCATTCAAGATCTTCACTCTCCGTATCTGCAGCCTCCACTCCCTACAGCGATCCCCAGGCTTCTGGGAAATGGAAGCTACCTCCTTTGTGCACCTCTTTGGAGATTCCTGCTCTAGAATACAGGTTCAGGCCGACCTCCTGTAGCCTATAGAGCCTGTAATAATGCTGGGGTTTCTCGGCCAAACTGGAGAACTAGAGGAAGATGTGGAATAGCTGCATTTTGAAAACTTCCTAGTTGGTCTGTCTCTCTCGAGAAACTATATTTCTTTGCAAGGGGGGAATGGGGCTCTTCTGGAATTTGTGCTTCCAAGTCTAGAGTTGGCCTTTTGCCTTTGTTTCCAGCCCTGAAACATGAGACTAGCTCAGGAAACTGTGCCAGACGGTCTGATTAGTACTAAATTCAACTTCAGATTCCTTCAGGTCTCTTCAGAAACTGCATTCTGAACCGAAACTGTCCCACCTTTTCAGTAATGAAACAGATACACCATATTTTTATATTGACATTACATCTGACTTTGGTTCTGTGAATCCATGACAAAACTTTCATAACGAGCAAAGCATCTTCTGATACAGAGACGTGGTGCACAGATCACTTCATGAATACGAACCTGTGGCATTTTAGGTTTAGGTCAAGCATTTCCTCAGTCCTTCAGCATCATAGAAGAACAGGGATAAACCTTCCAACACTCTGGTATGGATTCCCCAAGAAGTGATAAAGAGATTCAGAAGCTTAACTACAAGATGTCAGAGAAATTCAAGTCACTGATCTTCCTCTTAGGGACATCGATCTACAGAGCCCGAGAGACACAGACTCACCTGGCACTTGTCTTAGATCACAGAAAGCTCCCAGACACCTGCAGTGTGAGGAAACTCTTCCTCATGCCTGTGGCTTCACGAAGCCAGCACTGGCCAGGCAAGAACTGAGGTTTTCCGGCCACCATTTTAGGAATGCGAAGCCCTCAGTTCCCTGGCTTTCAAAGCCCTCCATAAAGGAAGGAGAAAGAATTAGAGAACTCTCCCTCACTGGCTTTTCCTATTTTCTACCCCCAGTAGACAAATATACACAACATAGCACTATTCCTAAATCAGAACTTAGGAGTCACGGAGCATCAATCACCATGACAGCTGGAGCAACTTCAGTCCATCTGGTAACTGCTCATCTTTGCAGCATAAACCACTGAAGTAAGTAAATACGGTACACAACGTAGCCGAAGAGTCCAACATTTTCCTACTGCAGGGATCTGCTTCATTCTATGGATCTGTCTCCAACTTTAAGTGTCAACAGTTTTTGGGACTGATATCTTCTCTGTGGTCATTTAGCCCCTGATGCCATGGCTATGTCAGAACCTTTCAATCTCTGCCAGGCTGTCTCAGAAATTTGTTCTTTTAACCCTACCGATGTTCTGTCCGGGTCTTTGCTGGTGTACTCGCTCGGATCCTGCTCCCTGGGAGCGTGAGGCCAGTCATCTGTTCAAAGGAGGTGGTGCACACACGAGTTTCTTCCTCTTGAGGCCACCAGGGAGGACTCTTCATTGCGACCCCACACTCAGAGAGTCCCCGAGGCAATATCTCAGCTTTACTCTCTACCACCCCATCTTGTCCAATTCAAGCAGATGTGAAGATTCCTTCCATTCTGAACCTAACTTAAGCTGGCTCTCTGCTTCTGTTATTATTCTCCCCTTCCGTGTTTCTCCCTTGGATAATGACTCCCTCATCCAAATTAACTTCTACAAATATCTTAATTTACAAAAGCTATAAATAAAATTCCATCAATGGGACTGGAGATGATATCCGAACAGGGGCACCCTGGTGAGAATTGGTGTCCTGACCTTCCCTAGGCTTCTTCAAATTCCCCAAAGGCGGCTAATTGCCTTTGACAGATTAGGCAAGGGCCCACTTCTTGAGAGCAAGAAATCAAGGCCCTCTGAATTATTCCAACTAAAAATCAAGAAGCATATAACGACGATGAAGCTAAATTCATGCATTCTTAAGGAGAAGGGAAACTTCAATCATCCTCCCTGTGCTTTGGGAAATTCATGAATAAATAAATGTTAATGAAAATAGCTCCCACCTCAGAGATGGGTTTGTAAGTGGATGCCCTGTCCTTAAACTAAACTGCATTCGAAAGCAACTCTCTCACCTGACAGTACATCTGGCAGAATTAGAGAGTAGGAATGACCTTTACTCAGCCTGTAATCTGAACATGTAATTGATGACAACTTCCAAAAGGATACTAACATCTGACCAGGTACTATTACATTTTCAAGGTAATTTGTGCCATAATGGTCGATTTAAAAACACATACAAGCAAGTGTATGCAGTATTGAATATAATCACTTGTTCACATTCTCAGGATCTAAGAGAAGCAGAATAGGTTTTTAAAAATCAATACACAAGCCTAAACTGAATGGATTCTTCATTAGAACCTGTTCAGCTGAACCACAGATTCACAATCCCCACATGGTCCTCGGCCGAGCTGGGTTAAAATGGAAGAATCTAGGCTACCCACTACCCATTTTGAGGAAATTCTGGTGTCAGAGGGAAGAAAGACTGCGAAGCAGTCCCAGTAACCAAGACATCAGAGTCCCCGACACTTTTAGGATGAACCAAGTTCCACGTTAAAGCAAGAGAGAAGGCTCTAACCACCAGCCCTGGTTCATTTTTCTCCCCCCTTGAGGTGTGTCATTCACAGCAGCCTGGACCTGCCGAGCGTGCTGTGGGCCTGGCACCTTAGAGCAGCAACAGCAGATGTGACAGGCTGAGAGAAGAGCACAGAGCACGAGGTGAGGGGCCTTTCAGAATGGAATGTGTCCTGGCTGGTAAGGCAAAAAAACCAGGGGGTTATTTTGATTCAACAAATGATTCTACAGACATTACTTTCCAGAACCCTCTGCCTTAGAGCACCCTCGGGTAAAATGCATGTGGAAGGGAGGGTTTTAGGGTGAAAGGGATGACTTTTCTTCCAACAGTAGGATGCACTAATGAAAAGAGCAGTTTTCGGATCAGAGGCACTTGCCTGGCCTGGACACATTAAGCTTCTGGCTACCCCAAACCTGCAGGACTGGCATCACCAGGGTCCTAGGACTCCAAGCTGTGTCTGCAGCCACACGACAGGATTAGGACTCAAGGGCTCAAGGGGGGCCATGATATTTCCAAAAGTTTAAAAAAGGCAAATATGATTTACTTTTAAACATTCACATAGGCCATATAAAATTTGGGGTCAGTAGCAAAGAGAAGGAAGGCACTGCATACAGAGGAAACCTATCCCATATCCATGGGACAGCCAAATATTGAATACTTTCACATTAAATAAGCTAACTCAAATGCCAACACTCCATAGCCACATAATCAGATGCAATGTCGTATTTATGATATCCTTGTTTATATTACTCTTAGGGACTGATTTTTATCAACCTTCATTCCAGATTACATTCTCTAAATTTCATAATCCGGATTCTGTCACTGTAAATCAGAAGCCCACACATTCAAACATCGCTTAATCATTAATAACTCGGATGGGTATAATTTTAAACATATACACGTGATTTAACTTTGCTTTCAGTACACAATAGAGATGAGTAAACTTCACAAAGCTCTCATATTTACAAAAGTAATAATCCATGTTACTTTAACAACAGCTGTCTAATAAGTGAAATTGAAGCAATAAATACAATTGTAACATCTATCGGGTAAGAAAAAAGTAGAATTGTGTACAGATATGGTTTACTGTCATGACTCATCATTTCCCCAACCCCCCAATGGAAAAAAAAGCACGTAAATGAATGCTAATTCAGAGTACAGACCAAAATCTTCCTAAGCAAAAATTCTAACTCTTGTTTTTTGGTTAGTAGGGAAAGTCAAACACTAACATCATTTATAACTAGGGTGTGATGGTAACAGATGAGCTTTTTATCTGCTCTGTGCCTCTCTGCCAGGAATGGGAGATCCAGGTGTCAGCTATTCCATACTTGAGTCTCCATCTGGACTTTCTAGAAGATAATGGGCATAAACGTACTTAGCACAGAACCCAGCAGGCACTCCATAACTATCATTTTCTCGTCCCATCCTCCTTCCAACATTACTAACTCACCTGATTGTAATTGTCTTGTTTCCTTAAGGCACTGGAGCTTGAAATGAAATATGAACAAACTCCACTGTCTAAAAAAATAGGCATAAACAAGAAGAGCCAACTCTTCCCAATCTCTTTTAAATGTCCTGTGCCTATTAAAACCATTTTCGTTAGTTCTAACACCCGTCTACCAGCAGGTCACCATCACAGCCCTCTGTACCCTCTCTGCACACAGCATTATGTCCCCCTCATCAAAATCCCCCACATGAGCCTTGCAGGGGTTGGCAGGAGATTGCTGGGGATCCAAGTGTCATCACTCAGGAAGGGAACATTTACTCCCAAGTGCTATTAAGTATCATGACAGAAGGAGTAGTACAAAACGGCACTACCTTCAGGACAAATATATATGTCATTAGTTCTAATGTCTCTTAGCTATAATAACAAAAGGAGGGAAAATCTATACCCTACATCTCTACCTGGTAACCTTATCTTATTTATTGTGTTTCCTAAGACCGTGTATCTCTTTTACCATGAATGACCGATTAAAACATATATATATATATATATATATACTCTGTTTTGACTTACAAGCATTGACTTATTTACTACTAGTGCTCTAATGCACAAAGTTCCACTATTCTCTTCAATAGAAATATTGCAAAACATTAATGCTTCACTGTTATGGGAAAATGCAAAAAAGAAATATTTCTGAGTACTGTTGAGGTCCCTATTATGTTTCATACTTCTCACATAAAAGACCTCATGCAACTCATTCAACAAACAGTTATGAACACCTACCATGTACCAGGTACTGTACCCACCAAGTACTGAACTCACAAGAGTGAGTAAGACAGAAAGAGTCCCACAGAAATTATGTTCCAGTGAGAAAGACTCAACCTAAGCAGGCTGAAAGTCTTCTTAAAGTCTCTACAACAATGAGCAGGGTGTTGTGACGGAGATTAATAATGCAATTGGCAGAAGAGGACCTAAGAGACGGGGAGCAGTTGGGAAAGGTCATTTTGAGCAGGTGACCTGTGATCTAACTCTTGAAGGATAAGAAGCCATTGTGCAAAGAGCTGGAGGAAGAACGTCTTAGGCAGTGGGAATAGTGAGTGAACTCTGCAACTCTGCCTTAGAAAACACTGTGGACCTTAACTACGGCACTGAGAAAGGCAGGCTAGATGGCTTCAACATGACCACACTTCTGTCTCCCTGAGGCCCTCTTCTGTCACCCTGCTGTACCATCCAGGAACACAGTGCCCTCGGAGGCCCTCCGTGTGGCGTCCGGCAAGGCGCCCCTCCCCCAGGTGCTGAATCTCACATGCATAAAGAACTAACAGGTGACAACGAAAATCAGACCGACCTTGCTTTCCGAAACACAATCAGAATGCACGGCTAACACAGTTTTCAAGCCGTGCTCTGCTGAAACAGAGGTTCACTCAGAGACCATTTTCATACGAAGCCCAGAAAGTGGGGCGCCACCTGACTATGACCACTTCCATCTCTTTAACAGAGTACAATCTGTTCAAGATTTCATTTAATAAAAGAGTTTTGTGAGTGAAAGGAATGTGAAAATCATGGTTTCCAGCCTGTTCTAGGACCTTCAAATGAATCCAAGTCTCCCAAATAGGAGAAAACATGTTGGCCCCTGGTCTAGGATTCCTCCAGGCCACCTCCTATTTTTCTATTCACTAAACCTAAATCTCTTCTATCCTGGTGCCCCAGCCCACACTCCATTTTGGCATCATGCCTTGTATCCAGTTCTCACCTCGCCTGTAAACTATCTGATGAGCCAACTTCTTCCTCCTTACTTTAGGACCCCCACCAAAAAAAAACCTCTTAAAATTAAAATACAGGGGCGCCTGGGTGGCACAGCGGTTAAGCGTCTGCCTCCAGCTCAGGGCGTGATCCCAGCGTTGTGAGATCGAGCCCCACATCAGGCTCCTCCGCTGGGAGCCTGCTTCTTCCTCTCCCACTCCCCCTGCTTGTGTTCCCTCTCTCGCTGGCTGTCTCTGTCAAATAAATAAATAAATCTTAAAAAAAAAATTCTAAAAATTAAAATACAGATACCATTAACATATAAAACTTAATCTAGAAACAAATATTTCTGACATTGATTCTAAATATGTTACTGATTTTCGGTGAGGAAAAAAATTGAGAAAAATAATAAAAATTCAGCTTGCCAACTTTTCAAAATAACTATGTGAAAATATGCAATGAAATCCAAATACAAAATTAACTGAAATACATGCTCTAGTCTCTTATTATGACCCTCTCTTTTATTGGAACATATCTCCCCATCCACCATCTCTTTACTCTGGAGGTACAAAAAGGACAAAACCAGGGTTGAAAGAAGAGAGAAAAAAAAAAATACAAAGACTGGAAAAAGTAGAAAGAGAAAGGGAGCAGGACTGTTTATACATAGGTTTAAAAAACACAAGGTCGTCTTTCAACTTCCAAAAACTGCTACTTCTAAAAATTAATAGGTTTTCCCACATATATTACCGTATAGTGACTTCCCATCAAGAGTCTACAGAATAAGCATCCTACAGAAGGCGTCCATCCCTAATTTTTATGCAAATTTTACTCACTGCATTCTAAGCCTAGACAAATCATTGCATTCCAGGCTCAGGGACTCACTGCATTCTAAGCCCAGATGAGCTGGTCTCTGCTGATTTTCAGGGCAGCTTTCTGGACTTTTGTTTCGGGGTTAGCTAAAATTAGATGCCGAGACACCAAGGAACAAGGGGACTCATTTTAACTGTCACAGAATCTTGTGCAACCAGAGAAGACATCTGTATCGTATTAAGTATGTTAGAGGTGCCCTTAACGTCTTCGTCAAATTTATTCTGTTATGACAAGCTGATTTCCACAATGCAATTTCCAATCAAAAGCATGAAATCAAAATCAGCCAACTACATTTTAGCTTCCAATATGGTGCAATGAACGAGTAGAATTTAAGACAGCTAAGTCACCACTGATTAAAGAATTAGTGAAAACCTCACAACCACAATCAACAGAATTTATATATGTTGTGAAATCTAATGAAATCAACGGTCATGTGACTCTAAAATAAATATACTGAATACTAAAACTATTCTTTATTTGAATTCTATAGAGCTTAGGAAGCCAATATACATTCTCAAAAACAAGAACAGGAATAATTTACTGGCCTATCTGCATATTTAGCAGCCCATGGAAGGCTTTTGGTAACCATCATCCATCTGTTCCCACAGCCTGTCAAAACCAAATTAATTAATTGGATTTCTCTGGCCTCCTGATACGGAAGATAAATTTATACATGCATATACAAGAAGATGTTCCCTTAGATTTCTTTGGGAAGAAAACTTGTATTAAAACAAAACCACAAACACAAGGAGAGAACTATTCGTTTCTGGCTATCCCTCAGAGCAGATACAATGTTCATGTAACATTTCAGGACCTAATAATAAAGAAAATGAATTCTGTGATCTCCACCTACTTCTTGAAATTCAAACCTGGGGCTCCACTGGGGCTCTAGAGATGTAGGGAGTGAGCTCTTCCAGGAAAAGTTTGGAAAAGAGGTTTCCAATAGAATAAGAAAAGAGTCACCCCTTTGAAGAAATTTGGAAGAACACATTTTTGCAGGCTAGAAAACACATAACAATTTTAAGAGGCAAAATAAACTCTTCTTGTTCTACCTCGAGCATGGCTCCCATTCTGGTGTTGCCAAATGGCCCTACACTGGCTTAGGATGAGAAGGTAATTTAAAGGTGTTCGCACATCTTTGCTCAGTCCCTCCTCCCCACTTAATGAGATCATGGCATCCTCCTGTGGAACATTTGTGTCTTTGTAAGACCATAGGTCCTGCGTTGTTCCTCGTATTGCTTCACCAAGAAGGCAAACTTACACCAATTTACTTTATAAATATGGTTCTAATTAGAATTCTATCTGCATTCATCCTCTTGTAAAATTACATATAAATGAGCATGTTTGCTTTTAATTGTAATCACAATCTTAAAGAGGCACAAGGTATTTAAAAGTATTTAGAAGAATAATGAAACGAGCTCTTGTTCTTATATTGCATGGTGCACTGGGTGTTATATGCAAATAACGAATCATGGAACGTTACATCAAAAACTAAGGATATACTGTAGGGTGACTAACATAATAAACAATTATTATAAAAAGAAAAAAAAAACTGTCAAAAGCCAAATAGATGATAGTGCATAAATAAATGAGGACTCTTAAGATAAACACGTTTATCAACTTCATATCAATTCATAGATATTATAAGAAGTCATATAATCTTGAAATATTAGAAGTTTGTGTTTCTTCCTACAAATTCTATAATTAGATGCTACAGTCACCAATCATTCCCATTAAACACAGTGTATGTAGTAGTTTATTACAGTAACCCGTCACTATGATCAACACACGTATGTCTAGAGCTTTGTCTGTCTTTCCACCCACCATAATTACTTCAAAGGCAAAATTACAAGACCACACTTTAATTCTTTATCTTAACTACAAACAGAATGGCTTAGTGAACCTTCACGGCATTATCTCTGCTAAATTAATCTGTACACTACAACTCTTCCACCTAAACATGCTACAATTCACTTACATTAATTTGTCTCCCCAGGAAATGAAATGATTGAAAACTCACAAACTTTTCTTTTGAGGAAAAAGAATTTATTATTTCATCCAGGAGATGACTGACTTAATCATATCTGCGTACACTCGTCCCCTCCAGACACAGCACAGCCCTGAACCTTGTAGCTGTCCCCAGGACATCAGGCCTGTCACTTTTCCCGAAATCTACTCTGACTGCCATGCAAGCTACTACATTGGTAAGGGAATCCCAGCATGCCATATGCCTAAGACTACAGAATTAGACAGTGAATAATGGTTATTACAAAACATAGAGACTAGGCTTGGGGGAACAAGTCGTAGAAGGTGAGTGTGAATTGGCATTTGGGGGAAGGGATTTGCAGATGAAAGCCAAAAGGAATGCGAGATAGACCCAAAAAAGGACAAATGGCCAGACTTCAAGTAAGCATCTTCACTGCCTCATGAACACGTTGTAGTTCTTACGAAAAAGGATTCCCAATTAGAATTAAGTTTGCAGTAAGTACAATTTGCAACTTTCCCTACAGTTGGCCCTTGTCAGTGGCCCTTCAACCATAGAACTTTCTGGGTGAATTGATAATTGATAATGTCCTGCCAGATACCTCTTAGCTTGGATACTTATTACTAAATTATCTCTCCTAAAGAAATATGAAGCAGAAATTACAGGGACCATGCAGACAAAATTCAACTTGAATGGTGAATGAGAAACATTTTCAGAGAAGCATAAGCTCAACTGCCCAAGACATTCTCTTCAGGCAGGTTATGTCACAAGCAGAAATAAACCTCCAAATATGACTGAAGCCCTAGACAAGTTACTGTGACATGTTGTTATTGGCTAATGTTAAAATTCTATATACAAATATTCCCAGTTAATACAACTGATGTTTCTCTAGGCCATCTGGCTAGACACTGCCTCTTTTGACTGACATTCATTAAGTCAATTACTAAATTGACATTATTAGAAAGTGTTTTAAAGTTCAATTTGATAGCCATTTAATTCCTCGTAACCACTTCAAATGCCATGTTAGCATGTTTGGTAGATATATTCTCAAGACTTATACTTCATAACCCAACGAGTTGAGTGTACCTCAAACCATGAAAAGCTTTTTTTTTTTAATATGGAAAAAAACACATGGGCAGATGTTATCAAGTATATTTCTACTGTTGTTGTCATTGGTGATCCAGTGAATGTGATCATAAAAAGAATTTGCAAGAAATGGCAACTAATAAAGAGAAATGGTATGAAAGGTGTGAGAAAAAAAATCTTTAAAAATTAAAAGAGATAAGTGTTCTTGTCTTAAAGTATATAAAAAAAAAAAAGTATTGAAAGGTGTGACCCACGCATTTCACTAGGGAAACTAGTGGAACCAGTAACTATACTAGATCACACACCCTTTGGGAAAGGGACCTGGGATTTGAACTCAAATATGTCTGAGTCCAGATGTAGTTCTTTTCCACTGTGCAATCCTACCTGAAGCTCTGGCCACCTATTTTGAAACTAGGATGGAAAGTTTTCACTATTTAAAATCTCTGGGAAGTTTGTCCAGAGCCAGATTAATATTATCCTATTTCATTATTCAAATTCTCAACAAACATTTTTTGGAGAACCTGTTATATACAGAAGCTGTACAAGTCAACTACCATATTGAAGATATTCAAGAAATTTTGTTGAAAAGATAAGTGTTTCCTTGGCTTCTTCTTAGTCCTCTTTATAGGACCTCAGGTGTCTTCCAACCTGCCTTGGGCCTTCCAAGTTTTGGGGTTTTTTGTTTGTTTGTTTGTTTAATATTAAAGCAGTAATCTTTTAAGATTCTTTTTTTTTTTAAGATTTTATCTATTTATTTCAGAGTGAGAGAGAGCAAGAACAAGCAGTGAGGAGGGGCAGAGGGAGAAGGAGACACCCCACTGAGCAGGGAGTCTTCCTCAGGGCTCAATCCCAGGATCCCGGGATCATGACCTGAGCCGAAGGCAGACCCTTAACCAACTGAGCCACCCAGGTGCCCATCTTTTGAAATTCTTAAATGCTACTTATCCACCATTCTGCTTGGCCCTCTGGCAAGCCTTTTAATGTATACACATCTTTTTCTAATATGCTTCATTTCCTACTTTTTTACACTCTCACTTTAATTTCTCATTTCTGGTCTGCACTGTTACTTAAGGGACACTAAGAAACACACTTTAATTTTCAAAAGTTACCCCTCAACTAATTGTTCCATTTGTACCACTATCTCCACAGAAAATTACAGTAGCAGTGAATTTTTCTGCTAACAGCAGTTCTCCTCTTTCCTGGGGACAGCTTCTATAAAATAAATAATCTAGTTGACCACTGCACAGTATTGTGCAAATTGTTTTGGTTCCCTGTTTTTCACTATCTGAGTTTAAGTTTTAAAAAGTGATGAAGATCAGAGTGTGAAACTACTATATCCCCATGGAGTACAGTGATGACAGCTCTCATCCTAATGTAAATATAGGTTTAATTTGAGAAGTGACAGATAATTACCAATCATTAAATAATAGATGAGATGTGTACTTCATATTTCTTCACTATATATTTGATTACCAATACGAAATTCAACTTTTCACCTGTTTTTACAAAGAGTATAATAAAGCATTAATATAACAATCTAATCTAACAATTCAATTATATAAGAATTAATAAAGCTAACAATAACCAGTTTCAGCTTGAACATAGTTTTCCTCGGGATGCTTTTCAAGGATAAAATACCATGGCTTAATAAGGGTACCTTGTCTTGATATATCAACATTTTATTTAATATGAAGTTTAAGGTTAAACGATATGAAATTATTGAAATTTGATTGTTTTGACCTACCAAAATGGCAATCCCATATAATCCAAATTTATGCCACAAGGATATGCTGATATTCAACGATCTGAAACCTACAAGATATCAACTTTCTGTGGTTCAACCTAACAAATAAAAGCCAACTGTCATTATCATTTGCAAAGTGCCGTTTCCTGGGCTAAGCAATTTTTGTAGCTTATTGCATTAATCCTCACAATAATCCCAAAATACACAAGACACAGGGAGGTACAGCACATAAAAATGGAGGTGTAGGCTAGAAGTATTCTACCACAAGCCAAGGAAGCCCAAGACTGCTGGCAACTACAGAAGCTAAGGGACGGGCATGGGACAGATTCCCCCTCATAAGGCCCAGATGGAACCAACTGGTGACATCTTGATTTCAGACTTCAAGCCTCCTCAACAATCAAAGACTAATTCTGTGTTTTTTTAATCCATCCAGTTTATGGTAACTCTGCATGGCAGCTCTAGGAAACAAATTCCGAGAGACAACTGAAATGTCAGCCATTGAGTACGTGGTCAAGAAAGGAGTTCGACCCCAGAAGACACATGCTAATCACATGTGTGCTCAGGTGCTTATGCTAAAAATCACAATGAGGTACAGTCTCCACAATCACATCCGTTATCTCATTTTAATTTTATCTCATTCTACGAGGTAGGCATTAAGAGTTGTATTTTACAAACTGCAGAACTGAACCTCAGAAAATGAGTCAACTTGCTAGCCAGTGGCATGATCAGGAGTTGAGTCCACATGAAGAAATTTCAGTGCACTTTCCACAAAAACCCAACCCAAGTTTAGGAATAATCTCCATATAGTTGTATTCAGAATGAGGGCATGTCAGTTGAGTGTTGATTTCTCAAGTAGCTTCTGAATCCATGTACATGCATCACATTCCCTGGGGAAGATTTGAGAACTGAGTCAAAGGCTTAGCCATTATCTACCACCTGTGTAAATTCTACTCAGGAGCCAAGATTTATGAGACCTCTTCAAGAATTCTTTCATGGGGAGAGATGAATCCCAAAGATTGTATTCTGTACAACTACTACTACTGCAACTATTGCTCCATTAAAAGCTTACTCTTTGCCTTTCAGAACTCCTTAAACATCCATAGTAGCCAATGGCCTCAAAGAATAGAGGAACTTTGTAATTTTCAGTTTTGCTAGAGAAAGACTTCTCTTCAGTAGTTTCACAGAGCACAACTAAGCTAAAATTAGAAGACGTTTGGGTAAGTGTTGACAATAAAAGTGTAGAAGACCATATTATTGTTCAGTAAATAGACACAGGCACACACACACACACACACACACACACACACACACACACACACACACCACTTCTGTGGAAGGATTACACATTAACACCCCTACTGAGGTAGGGCTTAGCCATGTGACTTTCTTTGGCCAATAAGACTTCTAATGAATTGGTCCCAAGCAGAGCCTTCGAATCTGCTGAACTGGGCTTTCTGCCTCAGGTATCTGTTATTGCAAAGGAAAGAACATGTCTTGAAGAGCCCAATGGTTCCAGAAAAATAAGCAACAAGTAAAGCTCACACATGCCTAGCCTAGATCACATGAGCCTCAGCCAACCTGCAAATGCATCAAGAAGAAATGTACAGTTATTACTGCATGCCAGAGATATTTTCATGGCTGATAATTATACTGCATTACTGTAGTAATAGCTACTGAATTCAACACAAAAATGTTTTAATATTCTTCAGGGAACTATGTCCAAATAAAAAAGAAATTTCCTAGTCTTCTAAAACTGTTCTTTTTCTCCTGCACCTGAATACCTTGAGCAACTAAGCCTATCTTCCATATGCTTGCATGCTTTTTAATGTATTTCTCAATTGTCTGAAAGGCAACATAACAAGAGATAAATCCACTGGGAAGAAGAAAAAATCCTTTTTGGAAACAGCTGCAAAATCCCAGAAGAAGAGCCCCCAAAAAGGTAAGGCCCACGTCCAGGATATAATAACCAGGGCACTGGTCTTTTTGCATCAACTTTCCACAAGGCACTAATCTTTCAATTGCTCATTACTTGTTATATTTATGAAAAATATCATTATGCAAGTTTAAACGCTTCAGGAGTACTTTTCATTTACTAAATAAGTAAAGTGCAATTACCTACCTCATGCAATCTAAAATCTTCCTGCCGCTTTGCCTATTGAGGGAAACTCTCAAATCCATGCATTCTACCTTTATGCTCAGAAGTTAACCTGATTTTGGGGCGCCTGGGTGGCACAGCGGTTAAGCGTCTGCCTTCGGCTCAGGGCGTGATCCCGGCGTTATGGGATCGAGCCCCACATCAGGCTCCTCTGCTATGAGCCTGCTTCTTCCTCTCCCACTCCCCCTGCTTGTGTTCCCTCTCTCGCTGGCTGTCTCTATCTCTGTCAAATAAATAAATAAAATCTTTAAAAAAAAAAAAAAAAGAAGTTAACCTGATTTTGCTTATACTGCTAAACTCTCTTTATCCAGATGTTTTACTTGTAAAAAAAGAAAGAGTTAAAAGTTTTACACCACACGAGTCTGTCTCTTGTATAAAGCTGAACTTAAGTAACAAAAAATAAACTTTTATAAAATGGGAATTCTTAGGCAGGAAAGTCTAAGTTGTCATCTCTGGTTTTGTTTTGTTTTGTCTTTTCAAATTTGCCAAGGGTGGCTAAACAATTGTTAATGGCACTCTTGGTGATAAATTCCAGTGATTAAAACATATATTCATACAACACTTGTACAAAACCAACAGATTAAGTACCACGAACAAAAGAAGCTATTATATGATGGGAGTGAGGATATATGAGGATACATTTAATATAGAGCCCTCACTCCAAAAACACTTAACAAATTAATTACGGGAGATGTTTTTTCAGCCTGCACACTTATTCAAAGGAGTGGGAAGAGTGCTGTATTTGAAGTATGATTACTATAACAAGAACAATTACAACAAAAGCCACTTTACCCGTTCCTAGATCAGGATACCCTGGCAAAATAAATTATGTGCAAATATACTTGAAAAAATACAATGCTTTGAAACTATTTCTATAAAATGCATGCTATAGATGTGACCAAAAGACATTACCTTTGCCCCAACAATTTGAGAGCAGAGGAACAGAAATGTGTTCTGGGTAAAGAAGTGGAAGAATTTAACTATGTCCTTTGACAAGTTACACTACATGACTGAATTTTTCTTGCCTTGGAAATTTATGATCAGTAGACTGCTTCTCCAATCAGCAAACCAACCTCATAGACAGGAAAAGCATGATGTTTAACCGGGAGGAATGGGAAGAGCCCAGAGACAGTTATCGCAAGACCTTGGATGGCCCTCATGCTGGTCTGCTGTTTGTGCTTGGGGAAAGTCATTTCAGACTTGAAGAAGGCCGAGTGAAATGTTTTCCCTTAATGCCACTTGGTATATGGAAGTTCTCCCTCATATCAGGCATATATCTGGTTTAAATAATGTCCTAAAAGGAAGGATCATGACTTAATATATTTAATATCCATGGGGTTTGTGGCACATTGTTTCCATCAAGCACTGCAAGGAAAAATTGCCCATAATAAATACTCAAAACAGGGAGTCCTGTATCAGTTTTCTTTTAAAACTGATTTGTAGCACCCCCACCCACTCCCAAAAAGAGCCTAAAGCAGTGATTCTCAATCTCTGGCGACTATCATTACTGCTTCACTTATGAAAAATATATACTCCCAAGACCCACACTCCAAGAATCTTGATTCAGTGGGATTTAGAGAGAACCCAAGAAGTTGCATTTTTAAAAATTATTCCAAATAACTTGGGAGACAGATAGTCTGCGAACCACCATTCTCACCCTCACCCCCATACGGCGCGCTTCAGCCCAGAGGGTAAATAAAAAAATTTTGAAAGAGTTTATCATTATCATCATTGCAGATCATTTTTTTTCTTACCTATATTTTCTACACTGGTGTATAGTAGTCATGTAACGGAATAATCAATCACAAAGGATTTTGAAAGAAAAGAAATGGTCGTAAAATCATATAGAAGATCCCATCCTATTTAGAAAACGTACTTGTAACCAACACCATGGCAGAAAGCTGCTGAGGGTTTTCTCCTGTAATTCAAGACAACCTAATTCAGTCGTAGTCTTGAAGAGATGAGAAAACAGCATTTGGCAATGAAAAAGCAGACACTGAGTAAAAGAAGAGAGGGAGACAGCAGAGGAAGGTTAAGAAAAAGAGAAAGTGGCATTGCTATTGTCATTAGACAAATTTCTGTTTTTCTCCAATTTCACTTTTTCTTTTTAAAAATTCCCTTTCCCCTTTTTCCTTTATGTCCTCCTTAGGTACCAGCAAGCAATTTCAGAAACCGGAATCCAAAGAGAAAAGTAACTTCTGAATTCTATTTTTATTCCACCTCTTGACCCAACTCTCTCAGATCAGACACTTTTTAACTGTGCAACACATCACTTGTCCCCTATGGGAAAAACTGTACTGCTTTTAGTTATCCTCCGGAACAACATAAAAACTGGTACAGAATTGTTCCGTGTAGCGTTCTTTTCCCCATCACTGCTATGTGGCAGATGCCAGCAGGAGGAAGCTGTGGTCAGGCATGATATGGAAAGGGACCACTTTCCCTGGGCACCAGTGTCATGACCTCCATTGTCACTGGAGGTTCACTAAAATCTGGGAGGCTTCTCTTAGCTTGCATCTTAAGAAGGAGGAGGAGGAGAAGGAGGAGAAGAAGGAGGAGGAGGAGAAGGAGGAGGAGAAGAAGGGGGAGGAGGAGGAGAAGGAGAAAGAAGGAGGAGAAGGAGAAAGAAGAAGAAGAAGAAGAAGAAGAAGAAGGAGAAAGAGAAGAGGGGTAGAGGAGGAGGAGGATGGGAGGAGGAGGACGGGAATGGAAGGAGGAGAAGAAGCAATTAAAAAAAAATAAAGCAATACATGGGATGAATTAGACATGTTTTATTAAATAATTAAACTTAAATATGCACATAGCAACATATAATGTGCAGCTGACAAGTGTAATGTCCTTTGTTGCCTAAATCCCCTCATAAGAACATTAGTAAAAGCCTATATCTTTAGTGGCTTCTAAAAAAGTTTCTCTATTTTCGTTGCCATTTAAGTTGTGTACAATCCCCTGATCATTTTCTATATTCAGATACCATTCCAATATAAATCCATATCGGTCCATGCCAGATTGGTCTCTGCCTCAGATCAGAACAAATACATACACTGTAAAATTTTGTCTTACTCTGTCCACAATTATTCAAAGATCAGACTGCAAAGACAGAGCTTTTATCAATTCAAAAAATCACAAGTTCATATAAAATTTGTAAGCACAATTTCTCATTTTTACAAATAATTCTGCTATAACCACTTGTGAATAATCTTGGGTTTCATGACCACAAAATTTTTTCTCCCCTGCTCTTGGAGAACTTTTATAGTCTGCCACAATTTTTCTTAGAAAAATATGACTCTACACAAAAAAGAAGGAAGGAAGGAAGGAAGGAAGGAAGGAAGGAAGGAAGGAAGGAAGGAAAAAGAGAAAAGAAAAGAAAGGAAAAGAAAAGAAAAGAAGAAGGAAGAGGGAGGGAAGCAGTGAGGAAGGAAGGAAGGGGGAGGAAAAGAGAGGGAGAGATAGAAAAAGAAAAAAGGAAAATATAACTTAGGCTGAATGCTACTTGAAAAATTATTTTCTTGTACCAGGAAGTCATTTAGCATATTGTACTGTAAAATTTTCTGCATCCTTATTGCAGTGACTGTAATTAGAGGGAAAACTGTTTATTAACTCTTCTGAAATTGTGCTGTTTGTATTAGTTTGGGTTCTGAAAGGAAGAAGAGCCTGAGCCAAGGGCTAGCGTACAAGGAATTTATTTTAGGAAATGATCCCAAGGAATGGGAGTTGGACTGGGAATAAGGAAAGAGGGAAAGCCAATTCAAAGATGAATTTTTAAGCTAGTCACTGCCACAGGCAATGGGGACTGGAGACCCTCTAAAGAGTTTTGTAAAATGAGCTTCATAGCTTTGTCAAAAGACAAAAGAAGAGAGTATTTATCTGTTAGCTCTTATCCCTCATTAGTCAAAGTTTTCTTTTTTGAAGTGGAAAAGGTTCTGAGAACAGGATAATGATGACAATGATGGTGATGATAATGATCATGACTATGGTATCCAACATCCCCTACTTAACTCTTTTCAGGCATTGGGCAAAGCAATTACATTTTTTCATTAGGTCTCATTATGTGCCAACTTTACTGGGCCATGGGGCACCCAGACATTTGACCAATAATCCTAGGTATATCTATGAGAGTGTTTCTGTATGAAATGAGTATTTGAATCAGTAGAGTGAGCATGGCAGATTGCCCTCCCTAATGTGGGTGGCCCCTGTCCAATCAATTAAAGACCCGAATGGAAAAAAGCCTGAGTAAGAGGGAATTTCTCCTCACTGACTGCTTTGAGCTGGGACAGTAGCCTTTTCCAGCCTTGAGACTCAAACTGAAACCTCAGTTGTTCAAGCCTATCAACTTTTGGACCGTAACTATGCATTGATTCTCTCGGGTCTCCAGTTTGATGACTGCAGTTGGAAATTCTCAGCCTTCATAATTGCATGAGCCAATTCCTTAGAATAAATCAATCAATTTCTAACTCTTGCTCTTGCTCTATCTACGTGTATAATAGAAACACACACACACACACACACACACACATCCTATTGATTCTGTTTCTCTTGAGAACCCTAATTAATACAGTCTTTCTGTCAATACTAGTAAATCAGCAATATAATCACCATTTTGCATAAGAGAAAACTGAGGCACAGAAATGTTAACACAGCTAGTAGGTGGCAGAGCTACTCTGACTCCAAAACTACCTTTAGTAATAGAAAACAGAATAATAATTCTTTGTCTCATGCAACGCTGTTGCATGTGGTATTGACACAGGGTAGGTAACAAAAACAGATAGGAGCTCAAATGGGTTTTATAAATGTAAGAATAAGCAAAAGTAAACAGGTTTTGATATTGTAAGACTTCTTGAGGTCCTTAATATAATACTTTATATGTTGAATCTCCAAGAGAGGGATATGTTGCATATTACTTTTCATACATGTTTATTTTCATAAGATTCTTTAGTGAAATATCTGTTAATATCTCCTAATACTAGAGGACTTTGAATAAAAAGTTGAAAAGTGTTTCACTTAATAATTTTTGTTCTTCAATTATATATATTGAGTGGTACTTATTAGAAGGAAAATGCATCCATTTAGGAAGGAGAAAAGCATTAGGCTTTATTAGTAAAAAACAGAATGTGTAAAGATGATTAATTCACCGGATACTTTGGAAAACAGAGACAGGAAAGAGAGGAGGAGATAGAAGACAATTTGCGTTCTTTCATCCTCTAAAGCGTGAAGAAAAGATTTGCAGTCCATCTAAATAGAGTAGAAGATCCTACCGAGATTACACTCCACAAACAGTGCTCTCAGTTGCCCCAACTTAGGGGCCACCCACCCAGTGCCAGTCACATTATAATTAGAAAATCACCAGAAAAAGAACTAACCCATAAACAGGGGCAAGACAACACAATTGCCTACAACTGCCTTACATGTTATGGAAGGAAAGAAATGTGAGATGAGTTGGCCCACAAAGGATGGAAACTTTGGTAGTCCTCAGTTAAATATGAGGGTGATTTTGCTGAATCTGGGAGGTCAAGTAGGGGGTAGAGCAGATCTAAGATTTTCACTATAACATAAACACAGTCAATATAATAAACAAGCAGACTCATAAATCTTTGACTTATCTTACTAGTGACCACTGTTACATAGGAAAAATTCCCAGGCCTAGGAGAAGATACAGCGTATCTTCCTGATGTTTTTATAGATTGCCTTAGATTATAACATTTGGATGACCCTCTGTGCTATTTCTCTTCCCAGTCCTTTGCTGACACCTTAATCAAGTCGAGCCAAGTGGTTAGGAGAAATAATATAAGTCAACAACAACAGTAAAATTACTCCTAGAAACAGAAAGAAAGTTGCTCCGAATAGACCAAGAATTCCATTTCTGAGGAGATGATAGGAATCACGATTGTCTATTGTTCAGAAATGAGACTTAGTTTCTTAACTAAAATAATGTGACTATAGGAACCACTAAAATAGTGATTTGACATTTTAGAAATTCTGGACCTTGCTTGGCATGACTCTCAATATTCTGAGAAGAAACAGTCATCACATTGATTCTCAGAGGGACAGAAATCATAAAACAGGTTTCTTTTTAATTAGAAAGTTAAGCTAAATTATCAATGTGTATCTTCATTAGCAAGAAATTTTTAAAATTCATACATGGCATGCTTAAGGAACTTGGAATTTCAAAAACAGGTTTCTGCTCTAGCAGAACTACCCATGTCATGTATCTAAGACATCACTATGGCCGGATTTATAAGATGGCTTAGTAAAAATATTCTCATCTCTACTCACACACAACAAAAAGTAAGAAAAGGGAAAGGTATGAGCAGAGAAAGGCTTCCAGCCAAACCCATTTCAACTATGTGAGACACCGAACTGGTAGAAATAGGAGATTCTGCATCAAAAATAACTTAACCACCATAATCAAAGATGAAAAGAAGGTCTGATTTCAAATGTTATTAGACCAGAGAACTAATAAATGTTTATATTATGGGGGAAAAAAGAGCTGGCATCCAGACGGAGAATATGAGACAGAGAGAGAGACAGAGAGAAACAGAGACAGAGACATGAAGACAAAGAAAGTGAGAGAAAGAGAGAGAGAGAGAGAGATCGATCTTGTGCTCCAGGCACAGAGAAGGAAGGAAGAGAAGGAGGAAACTAAATTGACAGCGTTTTTCTCCAGATTCCACTTGACAGCCTAAATTCCTAAGGCGGCATGCATTTCCTTCAGGTCTGTGACCTCATTTTGAGGCTTTCCAGAAGGCATCTTCTTAATATAAGCACTTTAAAATATAATTTCCCAAACAGCCCAGTTCCCAGGTAAGCAGAAACGTTTTCATTAGCAGAGGACTGAATGGAAGTAGACTGCAGCTGAGTCATCTGATCTGATTATCCGAGAGCTCTGCTCCTGACCCAGTGCGCCCACAACAACAAGAAAAAGATTCCAATCTCACCCGTTTTTTAAATGTTGAGTGGCCTGACGCTACTGCACTGATGGGAAAAGAAGGACATTTCACTTCTCAAAAGAAAATCTGGACACAAATGAATATAGAAATTGCAAAAACAAGAGACCCAGACATACCCAAATTGTATCTGTTTTTTCCTAATGGAGACTTATTCAAATTATCCTGAAACTATGGCTTACTTTAGAAGAGCAGAAAGTAACCTAAAGTAACAAAAAATAATTTGAATTCCATCACCAGAATCCTTGTGCCAAATATCACCCATCACACCCACTGTAGCACCTGAAATACCAGTCACTGGGGTCATTCCTCAAGGTCAAGACATTTTTTTCCTATAGACTCATGTTAGAATAAATGCAACATCCGGGAAGAATAAAAATTTGCATGTTAGTTTGTATTTTGCTGTAATGGTGCTTTCCAAATTGAATCCATCACAAAAACTTATTTCTGAAAGACATCACGAGCTAATGAGCATTGTGAATCTTTAAGACGATGGTATAGGATGCAGGATTTTCCAAACGTATTTTGCCAAAAACTCTTTTTTTATTCCCCTAAGTTGTGTATCTACTAAGATCTGGAGGAACACTAGCAGTAGTTTGGGAAATGACAGGTCACCAGATAAACTCTCACCTAACAGCAAACAGGGTCCTGGGATCGCGAGACTGAGAATGTGTACGTTTAAATGGGAGTTACATGGAAAGGAGAGGGATGGAGCACGGACACAGCCAGCAACACCCCCAGCAGGGGCACTGGAGTGAAGTCTTGGGGAACCAGAGGATGTGGATGGGCACCAAGGAAATGGGAAATGTGGGCAAGGTCTGGGCACAGGGTCATGGAGGTCAGTGGGAATAAGAAAAACCCAAGACTAATTTTGTCTACAGCACCATTTTGCATGAGCTGGCACTGTTCTTCCAAGAGACAAAGTTCAGCATGAACAAATAATTTCTAGTGGACTTTCCAGCTCAGTACTCTTCACCAACCACATTGGTTGTATTAGGAACCCAAGTAATATAAAAGGTTATATATATTTTTTATCTCTTAATTTGTTTGCAGGATAGTCAGCCTGTCTTTGCTAGAGAAGAAATTGAGCTGGAGTACTGTTGGACTGTCTTCAGAAAGATGAGGAGCCAGGCCCCTCACCACAACCTTTGTTATCACCCTAGGAATGCTGTCACCCTATGTCTTTAACTGTCCAGGGTCCTGTGTCCTGCTTTTCCCCATAATTCTAACCTAGATAAAACCTTTTACTATGAATGTAACCTTTGAACTGATTACATTATGGCTTAAAATCCTACAAGGGCTTGAATATTTCACCTCTCCTTGAGGAGTCACACTTCCGTGATCTATACATGTGTCCAGAAAATACATGCCCTTCCCTGACATTCCGTCATGACAAGGCAGTGAATTTCCTCCTGAGGAAGCCACCTAGGATTCTTTCTCAGTTTATATTGTTGCCTTTAGGGAATAAAATCCCATTCTTCTGTGTCTATACTTGTTTAATCTTTCTTATTATTTACCAAAATTTTACTTTCCGTTGTAGTATCGCCCAATTGACAGTAGTAGCTATGTGTATTACTGACTTGGCTCTTTGGGGCTCTAGCAATCTAACACTGAATTACATTAGTGCTTCTGAAAATAGCGTTTCTCCATTATAGTAAAAAATCAACTTTTTAAAAAAAAAAATAGCTTTCCACAAGTGATTTTTACAGTAACAAGCAGGCCAACCAACTGTGAAAGAGGAAATCATTCGTGGGAGAGAAACAAGAAAGAGATTACCAGAATCATTTTAAACTTAGAGTTTTTTCTGTGTGTTGACTTAAATAATTTGACAAATAGCAGATAACATCAAATAATGTCAATTTTAGTCAAGAAAACTGGAAAGGAATAAAGAATCTATGCTTTTCGCCTTAGAACTATAATGCAGAACATCAGAAGCTCAGTTTCTTAGCCTGAAATGAGAATCCTTGTAATGTAAAAAATGAAATAAAAAATGAAGTCATCAGGAGAGCAGGGATACCAAAGAAAGGGCCCTAGCCAAGGTCACATGATTTTTCTCTGACGCTCACTCACGGTGTGAGCCGAAGAAAAATAAGCAAGGAAGTTTAGCTTACGTTTCCTCATAAGAAATATAGGAACAATAATAGTTTCTTCATACACTATTTGGGAGGATGCAATGAAATCTGATGTGTATAAGAACTCTTTGTATGCTGTAAAGCAGTTCGAGTGCTAGTTACAGTAAAGGTTTCTAATAAACAGAACTCGCATTTCCACTAAGCTCCTTTGACCCCAGAAATTTTAATTAACTTTGTTTGCAAACCCATTTGCAAGACAGGAGCTCTCTCCAAATTTCCAAACTTACTTCCACAAAGCTCTCTGTAACTCCCAACATCCATGGACGTCATCTCCATTAAGCACCCTACAGCTGTACAGAATTTCCTGCCCTTTCTCTGTACTGCCAGGGAACCCAATCTAGCCAGTATCTTGTGAAGTGAGGAATTATACTGAAGATTTCAAGATATCACCAGAGAGTGCCCACTGGCTTCTCCCATCTCTCCACCTGGGCTCCTAATATGTGATCCCCTGTGCTGAGTGAGAGCAGCCCGATGGCAAGCACAGACCATTCTCCCATTACAAGTGCTTTTCTTCTTGGGAGTGGCCTCTTGGGTTCCAGTGAATATAATGATCACCAGCTTAACCTATGCACATAATGATTGTAAAAATGAAGACAGAACACAAATTAAAGTTATGAGAGGAAGACTGACCTGCGATCATATCCACCCCTGCAAATTACTAAAAACGTGCTCCTTTTAATTTCTGCACTCAGGAAAATGGACTAACCCTGAAGCATATTTTGGAAGGAATGTACAGTCTACCCAAGAGGAATCTATGGCTCTTTTACCTGCTAGACCTACTCTAATCTCTGAGGAAGGGGGAGAGCAGGAGAAGGGCAGTTCCCCATGTAGATGACCTTGCCTTCTTCATCCAACACCACAAGCGTCAGGGTCCCTGCATTCTATCTTAAAAGGATAGACTTCACTAAGCAACTATCCAGCATTAGAGACCTGGAAACCTCTAGGCAACTTCCACTGATTTGATTGCAAATAATATTGGAGAAATAAAAAGTGTCCATGGATAATAAAACATGCAGAAAATTGGCCATCCTTTTCAAAACCATAAATGAAATGTGTTTTACTTTCCTGGGATTTGGAACTGCTACATTACAATGTTCTTATTTGTGCTGAATAAGGGAGAATGATCAGAGGCCTTATATTATTCGAGAAAAGAGACATTTGCATGCAAAGAAATATATTTCTTCTCCATACCTTGCTAAAAATGTCTTTCCTCTTTTCTCCTAATAGTCTGGGCTTTTAGTCATTTATTTTCCTACTCAAAGAGATTATTCAAAAGTCCATAGGAAAATAGGAAGAGTGTGAGTCAGAGACAGATCACCTGCAAGAGTAACTATGAACTAGGACTCCCTCCCACAGGGCCACCTAAGGAGTTTACACATGTGTCCAAACCTCCATTTCTATCTTCCCCTTCTCTTTTCATCTCCCTCCTCCCCAGCCCAACACACCAAAGGGAGAAGAAAGGTGGGAAGTGCAATATAATAGCAAGTTTCCCTCCCCCCACTGCATGCCCCCTTAGGCCAATGATCAACCCTGAGCCACTGATTAATCCTCAGCTAGGAAAAGAGGGTAGGTGTGATTGAAGTTTTATATTGGACTGGACTGAATAACTGGGATTTATGTGAAAGAGATCTGACGAAGATATCAGTAATGTCCAGGAAAATCCGATTCAGCAGAATGAAGTTAAAGGCACTGGTTAAAAAGAAGCAACACCCTTGCATGTTTGTATCCTGCTAGGATAAACTTTGAACAAATAGTTACAATCGGACTGCTTTTATTATTTCTATTCACTCTCCTATTCCTATATCAGAATTTGCTTTACCTTTCAAAAGATAAAGGAACTAGAACCAACATAACCATCGCCCTCAACCAGGGCCATAAAAGTGTCTCACCACCCTTTGAACATTTTCTTATACAATATAGGCCTGAATTTTCACACTCTGTGGCCAAGACAGATGGAGGACAGCCCTCTATATTTTCTCTTCCTTGACGCTGTTTTCTCTGCAGACTTGTTTGCACCCAACATGTATCTTAATTGGAGCAGTATTTAGGGAAAGGTGTCTTCATGCCCTTTTAACATTAGACCATGATCTGTTTGTTTCCCTACACCCATGAATTACAAAATTGGAATCTTATATAATAGCTTCTGAAATTCTAAAGCATATATAACTCACCCGGGAATTCTGTTAAAGTATAAATTCTGATTCTATTAAGTCTGGGGAAGAACCTGAGATCCTGCATTTCTAACACATTTTGGCGTTTGTGGACCAGAACTTATGTGCAGGGCTCTAGAGTAGAGAACGCTTCATCTCATTTTATGAGAGAACCAAATAATAATAATAATAATAATAATAATAATAATAATAACAACAACAACAACAAATTTTAAAGCTTTCCAGCACCTCTGAAAAGGGAATTTAATAAAGAGACTATTTATCAAGGGAAAATCCTCAGGTTTTAAAACGGGAAGGGACATCCCTGGATGTCTGAGAAAGATGGCAGAGTAGGAAGGACCCTAAGCTCCTCTCATCCCAAGGACACACCTGGGTAATAGCCACATCAGTGCAGCTAAGTCAGAAAACACCCCTAAACTGGCAGAACAAGCTTTCCACAGTTAATCATAAAGGATTTCCACACATCATAAAGGGGGGTGGGGAGGGCCCTGGAAGGGAACCAAGCTCCCAGCAAGACAAAACCACAACTGGGAGGGACACCAGAGGCATGGAAAAGGGAGAGGAGCAGACCTCACTTGAGGCACCCCAGAAGTATATACTCAACAGAATATTACTCAGCCATAAGAAAGAATGAATCTTGTCATCTGCAACAACACAGATGGGACTAGATGCTAAGTGAAATAAGTCAATCAGAGGATGACGCATACCATATGATTTTACTCATATGTGGAATTTAAGAAATAAAAACAAATGAATAAACAAATTTTAAAAAGACAGAGAAGCAGACTCTTAACTACAGAGAACAAACTGTTGGCTGCCGGGGGCGGGGGGAGTGGGAGGATGGGTAAGATAAAGGAGATTAAGAGTACACTTATCCTGATGAGCACTGAGAAATGTACAGAACTGTTAAATCATTTATCCGAGGCTCCTACAACATTATGTGTTAATTATACTTAAACATTTTAAAAATGGGGGGGGCCTATGGGGGTCAGGGCAAGGGAAACAGCAGAGGGAGTCATGGGAGGGTGGCTCTACTTGACAGGAGTTATGACCTTCAGCTGAAAGACAAAGTCAGCCCAAAGTGACCTCACAGAAAGAGATATGAGCTCGCCATGACTCTCCCTCCAAGCTCCTGCTGGGGAACTGCCCTTACCAAACCCACGAGGAAACCAGAAATCTAGGAAGCCACTGACGCAGTCATAAAGTTCAGCCACCTGGGACAGAAAGGGGTTAGAGAAGGGGTGGGAAGGGCATCCAGAGGGCAACAGGCAGTTACCTTACAGTGAGGTGCTCTGCCCTGGAGCACAGAGCTATTAGGTAGTAGAAAAGACACAAAAACACAGGCTTTCATATTCTCAAGCCTTTTCTTTGCATACCATTGTGTGTGTGTGTGTGTTCACTTGGGCACATGCACACAGGTGAGTATACACAGGGGCACCTTGAGGATAGGAAGTTGCGAACTGAGCAGATTCATCTGGCTAGATGGGACTGTTTGGCTCAAAATGCTTCAGTTGGTCCCGTGCTTCTGTAACTCGCGTAGACTTCCCAGGTCAAGCGCTCCTTGGAGTTCTAGAACCAACAGATCTGACCAGAGGAGCTGCAGCTAATCCAGCTGGCCTGTAGGGCCCTTCCAATGCCGTGCTGCAGTGTGACTCTAGGGATTGCTTTTTTCTTCTACTGAGTAAAACATAAAGCTGCTTTCCAGATTTACATGAGTCCAAATTAGCTTACCTTTCTGACCCATAACATTACTGGAAATGTCAACCTGTCTTCAACTCAATGTTATTTTGCAAAGTTCTGCACCCATAATTAACTCAGTGTCATGTCCCAACTTCCTATGGTATTTGGTGAGAGTAAACAGAGAGAAGTTGTTAACGAGTGGGGCATTCAAGATTGTTTTAAATGCCATAAATTTCTCAGTCGCTACTATTAACTAAGAAAGCTTTCCTCTTCTTCTAAAGATCGGATCATGAAAATATATGTTAAAAGCACATATTTGGGTTGGGACAGCTCTCTGTATACTAAATCTTACAACAGGACCCTATTTCTTGACATTCAGTGAAAACATTTTTGGTATGATTTTATATAGGATGTATTCCAAAATACTTCAGTTTCCCATTCCAGTTTTTATAGCATAGTCACGGTATTAAATTTCCATATGGATACTAGATGTTCACTTACTTTGGTATAAAGAAATTAAATTAAATCACAACTAAAGCAATCAACTAGGAAATGAATACTTGCTTGTTTTCACATTCAGTTCACACCACTTACCGACTCTCTCCTGTGTACCCAGAATGGTCCTATGTGCTGAACAAATCCAGCAACAGGTAACACACAATTATCCCAAAACATTGTCTTGCTTCAAGCTACTCTGTCATCCAAAGCCCTGACAGCGTCATTAGTAAACATGAACAATACTGGTAAATATCCATGATTTTTAAAATGATATCATCTGTGTGAAATACTGTTCACTAAGAATAATAATAGTTTCTAGATCAAAGTCACTAAAAGAAATTCTGTTTTTGCATTAGCAACAGGTCACAAGAAGAAAGGACCAATAATACAATCGGGTCCACAGGCTCACACTCCCTTACTTATATTTAAACTTCTGCAGTAGGTAAGCCTTAGTGGTGTGAACAGGTAAAAGGCAATGGGGTAGACAAAGGGGTAAGAGGTGGGAGGGAAGAAAATACACTAGCAACTGCTTCACCAGAAGGTGGCCCATATTTATTTATCAGAGAAACGAAGCTCCTGCCAGTCACCCAGTGAGTCAGTGACAGAGCCAGAAACAAACCAGGGCGTTCTTACTCCTCTGGTGGCACTTTCCCTCCATTTCATCTGATGATTCTCCTTTATTTGGAATGAATTCACAGCCCCTACCTTCCTAGGCAGAGTACTCCAAATAAATAGACATCCAATTCAGTTAAAACAAAATAACCTGTGTTAGAAATCAAAAGCAAGTAAGAATCACACACCGTCTATTTACAAGAGGTAATCTTGCCCCAACAATTACTGGCTCAACTAATAAAGTAATGATGCCCCTAGGTTATAAGATCCCAGGCGGCAGCTCATTTTAATGAGGAAATCATTTTTTATAGGAAAAAACCTCTATTTGGAGATCTCAAACTGTGTACAAAGCTACATTTAAAATACCATGAAAATGATCATGGACTGTGAAGCCAGCCCAAACAAACACCATCAGTGAGTGGGCAAAATGTGGTGGAAAATTAACACTCACAACAGACACAGCTAGTCTGTTTCTTTTATTTTTAAAGTTTTTTATATAAACTCCAGTTAGTTAAAATACAGTGTAACATTAGTTTCAGGTGTACAATTTAGTGATTCCACACCTCCATACGTCATCTGGTGCCCATCACAAGTGCCTTCCTTAATCCCCATCACCCTAGTTGACCCATCCCTCCACCCACCTCCCGTCTGGCAACCACAAGTTTGTTCTCTATAACGAAGAATCTGTTTCTTGGTTTGTCCCCTTCTCTCTCTTTCTCTTTCCTCGTTTGTTTTGTTTAAATCCACATGAGTGAAATCATATGGATTTTTCTTTCTCTGACTCTTTAAAACAGTGTTTTCCACCTGTATGTGGTTTTCCTCCCATTTCCACCAACACGCTAATTCAGGCTCCTGCTGTCTCATGCCTAAAAATGCTGTTCCTGATTCTGCCGAACAGCTTTTGCTCCTTCAATTTACCCTCAGTTTAAAGTAAAAGCAGTGAGTGAGATAGTTTCAGGAAGCAAACTAATAATTATTAAGCCCAAACTAAGTGCCAGCCTCAGTACAAAGGACTTCACAGATGTGTTTTCTCATTTAAATTTATACTCTTTGAACTGAGTAATAATCTTCCCATTTTGGATGAAAAAACTCAGGCTCAAAGAGGTTCAGCAACTTGCCCAAGATCATGCAGCTAATAAATGGCAGAACCCCCAATAGTAACCCACAATCTTTTCCATATCTAATCTAATCCATACCTAAAGCATACCCCATTCCTACGTTATGTGGACAGACGTGATTACTGGCACAAATAACAAAAGTGATTCCCTTGGGTTGTACAGCAAAGCTCATCTCTTTGACAAGTGACACTTAGGTTCATCATCCTTTCCCTGCCTTGCACAGATCCCCCGTCAGAAACTATCTAGCTTTGGTTGTGTTTCATCTCTTACAGGAGCCTTCTCCTTCTCACGGCTTGATCTCAGCACCCTTCTTCTGCTTCGATATGCCCCTAAGCATACATTTATCACAGCACATATCGCACTGCGGTCCAATTTGTCTCTCCCTCTAAAAGCCAGTGAGCTCCTTGGCAAGGAGGGCTGTACTTTGTTCCTCATCGTCCAGCATCACACTCACTTTCCCACTGTAGGCTTCCAGCCTGAAGCAGGCAGAATTGGAAGAAGGAAAAGATGTAACATGAAATCAAGTCTAGGCCTTTAGTTGTGTGTTAGACTGGAAATTCTACTGAATTTAGACTCAGTGTGTGACTTAGGTGGCAGAAAGAGTGCCTATTACTCAAGACTGAACATCACATCCATAGGACTTAATGGATTTTTCTCCAGTGGCTGAGAAAGTTTGAAGACCAGAGGAAACAAAAATTGAATTTTGTATTTTAGGTGCATCAGGCTGGCTCAGGAAACTAGTCACCTTGCATCACCAGCACCTAAGACACTGAAGAAAAAAAGAGATGATTCTTCTTGTCTTAACTATGAAGGTTCCCGTAGTAATTTCCAAGAAATGCAGGACCTCACTCATGCCTCTAAGTAAAAGCAAATTTTCTAGACACCGGAGCCGCCATCTTTAGAGACCTCAGTGGTAGAAGGACTTAACTTTTCCTTAAGAAATGTTGGTCATAGTAGCTAACTTTTATAGCATATTGACTGTGTGCTGAGACGGGGGGTGGGGGGGGGAGGCCTGCTTGTGAAGAGTGCTGTAGAGCACGGCAAGGAGCTTTACACATTATTTTACCATCTAATTCTCATAACAACCAGCATTCATCTTCCCATTTGATGGACATGGAAACCAAAATGAGAGAAGTTAAGTGACTTGCCCAAGATCACACTGTAAGTTAATGGAAGTTTTCAACCCAGACTGTCTTCCCAGCCCATACTCGTAACCAATGCCCAAGACAGACGCCCATTCAGAGGCAGCTGCGAGGATGATGTAGGAGGAGGGACAGAGGAATTCAAGCCAGAGGCAGCTGGCATACAAATAAGTGGGAGTGCAGAAGAGCCAGCTGGTGGGGCAACGAGTGAGTTCCAAGGAGCTGGGCTTTAAGAAGGGGGAGCGGTATGTTGGGACCTGGCAGTGAGGGGCCTTGTATGGCGCGATGAGGAGTCTGAGCGTCACCTGAGGCCTGCAGAGTGGGGGACGGCTCTAGCAGCATAATGGACAATAAAGAGAAACTCGGAAGGACTGGATGAAGGCAGACCTACGGATGAGCATCTGACCGAAGGCAGTGGGAAGGGGGGTAGAGAGGAGAGAGCCTTGCATCCATGAGTGTTCTGAGGGAGAAGCAACAGGATTCCATGAACAACCAAACATGAGGAGCCAATGACAAGGAGGAAAAGAGGATGATTCTGGGGTTTACTGTGGGAGATTTGGTTGGATAGTGATGACAGTGAGGAACAGGTTTCAAAGGGAATGGATGGGTCCACTTGGGGGTACACTGAATGTGAGGGGCTAGAGTACCCACAGGGATTATCTAGAGGTGGCTGAATATATGGGGCTCAGGTGAAGGGGCCACAGGTAGAACATTATCTGGTAAACTTTTGTTAAAAATTTCTCTTCTAGGCAACATGTGTATGCTGACATCTGGGCTGAAATGCTGGAAGTGAATGAAATCACCTGGGAAGAATACAGAATGAATGAAGAAAGAATGCACTTTTTCCCCACATTTTAAATTTTTAGGTTGTATTCGGTTTCTTTTCATTCAAATGACCATTTATTATTCTTCCAGATATGAATTCTGGCCTGGATAATATGCTTTTATTTATTCCCTAGGATTAATTTTTATTCTTTATTTACATTTTGTTTCTGTACTCTTCAGTGGGATTTTTCTTATATCAAATATTAGCTCCATAAACACCACACAGACACACACACATATACACACATTGCATTAGTAACAGTTCTCCAGAGAAAAAGAACCAATATGTCTCACATACACACACACACTTATATATAAAATAAATTCATGTGTGTGTGTGTGTGTGTGTGTGTATGTGTGTGTGTGTGTGTAAAGATTTATTATAAGAATTGGCTTATAAAGGCTAAGAAGTTCCACTACCAGCTGTAATCAACATGGAGACCCAGGAACGGTGGTATAATTCAATATGAATCTGAAGGTCTGAGAACCCAGGCCCTGATGGTGTAAGTCCTAGTTCCTAGTCCAAAAGCCAAAGAACCAAGAATACCAATTCAAGGGCAGAAGATGAATGTTTCAGCTCAAGCAGAGAAAGTGAATCCACCCTTTCTCTGCCTCTATTCTATTCAGGCCCACCCACACTGGGGAGGGCAATCTTCTCAACTCAGTCTACTAATTTAAAAGCATCCTCACAGACACACCCAAAAATCATGTTTTACCGGGTATCTGACCATCCCTTTAGCCCAATCAAGTTGACGCATGAAATTAACCATCACAAGTCTATCCCTTTCAACCTGGCAACCATATGCATCTCTTCAAGCCATACTTCATCTCCAGATAAAGACAATAGCAAGGTCATAATTCCACCTAACATGATACAACTGTCCCATGTATAATCAAAAATGTACTAATATCTTCCTCAGAAGAGGAGGCAAAGTCCTTGAGTGATGTTTATTCTTCTACTGATATTCTGTAACTTAAATACTGTGGTGTAGAATCAACGATACATAAATACTGATATCACATCAGTGCATCTTACCTTACATGATAAGGGAATAAGAGAGGGAAAAAAAAGACATTTACTTAATATATGTATATATACACACAAGTGTATTCATAAAAAATAAATAGGAAATAACTCATGACAATTACAGTCCTCATTTCTAGAATTGGTCATGTGCTTGTAGTTGATATTTCTTACCTTCTTCTACTACCCAGTCTGTATTTCCTTTGCCTTCAGCAAGTACCTCAGCTGGTTATGATTTTTTACCCAGCAGACTGACCCGAACCTTGATTCCTGAAGGGTCTGGGCCACTAGTAGTCCTGCCAGAATTGGGTTGTTGTGGTTTTCCATTGACCTTATTCACAGGACATAGTAATACTAAGAGATCCCCTAAGGGACCTCTTGGATTCCGCACATACTCTTCCTTATATTCCTTATAGAGCAGCAGTCCAATTTCCCCTTGATAAACAGAATCAATCACCCCAGCTAGTACTATAACTCTTTTCTTTGCCTACTGAATCAGAGGCATGAGGAGTCCAAAACGGTCAGGTCTTAAAGTTCTGTCCAATGGAACCCCTGTAGTGTGCCCCGGTGGAAGCATTCCTATCTCTGGAACTAAAACCTCTAGGCCAGCAGAGCATAAAGCCACAGGAACAGTAAGCAAAAACTTCACTAGTGGATTACTACAGGTAAAAGTGTGTGGTGCCACTCCCATTTCCACCCTTAATTCTTGGAACCATGAATCCTACCTATGAAAGAAACAGAACCGTATATTGTATGCTGATTCAGAGCACATACAGCCTTCTGGAGAACTTTTCCTCAGCCCTGCAAGGTACTGCCACCTAGCTGGCTCTATAACTGAATCTTCAAAAAGGCATTCTACCCATCTATTAAGCCAGGTGCTTTAGAATGGTGGGGAACATGGTACGATTACCAGTGAATTCCATGACCGTGTCCCATCGTTACATCTATTTTGCTTTGAGATGAGTTCCTTTATCAGAAGCAATGCTGTATGTAAATCTGTATGCAGCGTAAATGTCTATTGCAGTAAGAACAAAGCATGGCTGCATTCTGATAAAGGTGGTCCAATGGAATCAACTTGCACGAGGTGAGCTGGTTGATCATTCCAATGAATGGTATCATATAAGGGGCCCAGTGTTGGGCTCTGCTCCTGGCCGACTGGGCACTCAGTGGTGACCATCACAAAGTCAGCAATAGTGAATGGAAGTCTATGTTGCTGAGCTCATGCATAACCCTCATTGCTGCCATCGTGCCACCTTCTTCATGTGCCTATTGGGCAATGACAGGGTTGACTGGGAAATGAAACTGACTGATATCTACAGAATGGGTCATCCCAGCCATTTGATTATTAAAACTCTCCTATGCTGAAGTTGATTTGGTGAGGATTTACATGGGACCACACACACACAGAAATTTCCTTTAATTTTCTTTCTGAAGTGTATGCGACATCTGGGGGACATGCCCAATCTGAAAAAGCACCAGGTCTCACCTTACAGGGACTTTTCATCCCACAGCCCACTTCATCATCATCATCAAACTGTATTTACAGAGTGTCAAAACAGAGACAGCATTTTTATAAATTCACTAATAGTAGCCAGATCCCTTTTTGGCAAACTACCCAGTAATGAGCTGCTAGAGTTTTCTTTGTCTTAGGCAGTGATACTATCTCAGACTATACTGAGCCCCTCTGGCTTTGTAAACACAACAGGAAATGCATTATTTATACTGGTCTTCATTAAAAATTAATAAAATTACAGGTATATCAAATTTCCAGGCTACCCAGCTTACATCGGTGAAACAAGTACACGACTGCCTTCTCCCAAAAGATCACGATTAAATGAATGCCGCTGGATGTATGTTTTTAATTAATTTGTGTGACCTTCTTGGGCTGAAGCTGGAAAATAATGAGGCAAATTTTCAAGCAGAGGAACATGCTATGGTTTGTGAGCTTTTCTGTTCTTATGGTGTTAAAATTGCATCAGACTCATTTCTTAGCTTCCTGTAGACATGTAAAGAAATAATTATTACTAAATTATTCTGAAGTCCCAGGAAAGAAAACAGGCAGTAGTAGAGTATCCTCATAGCAATACAGGATTTGGCTTTCAAATCCAATTTTCTTCCGCTTCCTTCGCCTGTCATCCACTCTGACGCTACCTTTTCACCAACATCACTGTCTCCCTCTCACTCTCAGGTAGATACTCCTCCTCTTCATCCAGTCATTGACAACAAATAGTTAATGAGCAATTATTAAAAAGTTACTGGACAGTTAATAATAATAATTATTATTAATCATGTTTATAAAGCTCCCTCAAAACTTTTTAAGTGCTTTCCAAAAATATTATTTTAATTTCCTGGTACATGCTCGTCTCTGTAGAAATACAAAGATGATTGACATCCTGCACTCAGAATGCTGAAGTCTAGTAGTAAAAATAAAATATGTGGCACAAATGACCAAACTATGAATCAGAAAATCGGAAGTACACGCTTTTCTCCACTCAGAGCTGCTCAAAGGCAGGTCCTCTCTTATTCCTCTTGATTGCCAATATCTAGCTCAACAGTCGGCAAAGAGATTGTTGGCTGAATGAAGAGTCAGAAGGAAAGTGTCATTCTTTCTACCCTGTGTATCATTAACTGGGCTGCAAGCCCAGGTAAGGCAGTAAAGATACCTGACCAGGTCCCCGCCCTCATGGCGCTGAGACTCTAATGGGAGAAACATCCACTGGCGTGGAGGCAAACAAAAACAACATCGTAACAGATTTGATAAGTGCCAGGAAGGAAGTAACAGAAAAATGGGTTAAGGGTGATCAGAGGTGAGTAGAGAGAGAGGGTGAATAGATCAGGAAATCAGAAGGCCCTCCAACTTGAGAAAGCTCTGCAAAATGAGAAGGAGCCAGCCATGGGAAGAAGTAGATAAGGAACATACTAGGCAAAAAGAACAGTAATGGTAAAAGCCGTCGGGTGTAGAACATGGAGAAGGAATTGTAGGAGGACAAGAGTGAAGCAGAGAGACCAGGAGGAACCCCAGTAAGACATGAAGGGGCTTTGGTCTAAGAAGGTGACAGTGGAGATGGAAAGATACGGATAAGTTTGAGATGGATCTTGAGACATGAATTTCTCTGCTTTTGACTGCCTTGCAATAGAATCTCAGCTGCTTTCTGTCTTCCAGGAACTCCACATTTTTCTTATTTTCCAATGCACTTACGAATTTAGTCAGTCTTCGGGGAAAAAATAGAAATATCAAGTCTTTTCTAATATCTCAAAAAATGCTGCCTAGAGGGGGAATAGGTGTTTACCCCCTTGTACGTAAGACACTCCCAAGTAAGCAAAGTTTGAGTTTAAAGTTTTCTTATTTTCCCAATCTTATCCTCTTTTTTGATGAGTATGTCAGCTCTGGTTCCCAGAAAATAGAGTGGGAAACAAAGACCAAGTTCTCAGGGAATCTGATCCAGGGAGAAGGTATGAGGAGCAGTGAAATGAAGTAGAAAGCTGGGAGAAGCAACAGAAAGATGCATGATGGTGGTGGCTACTGCAGGAGAAACTGGCTGCTCTGTTCACAGGACCTCCTGAGGGGTCACACGAAATGCACTTCAGGACCATCTGAGAGGAGGAGGGGAAAAGGGAGGAAGCATTCATTCAACATATGGTTTCTTATTTCATCCTGCAAGACCCTGAACTCCCTGCACTTCTGAGTTCCTGCAATGTCTCAGCCCCCCCCCACCTCCCCTCCACCACCACCCCCCACACACACACACATACAGTGTAGCATCAGCCGGGCAGCCCTGGTACAGGAAGCTAGAGGCCTGAGGTGAAGTGTGGTCAGGGTGCATCTGCACAGAGCGGGTTCCACAGCAGCGACGGGCATAAGATCAGCTGATGCCAAAAGAATCTGATGAGGTAAAAGTCACTGGGTCTTCAGAATTTTCAGAGTCCTCTCTAAAAATCACGAAGTAATTAAAGTTCCAAGTCAGACTGAGATGGGCACACAGTTTAATATTTTATGCAGTGCTAGTTTTAAAATAATACCCTTCAAATCCCTCTTCTTGTCAGCATCCTACACTACCCAATAATGCGTGTGTGCAGGCATGGTGTGTGTCTGTCTAAGTCATTTCTTTACATTTCCAAGATGGCCCTGATGCTTTTTGTGTGCAGGATACAAGGTAGAGAGTAATCTAGCTCTTAAGTTTCTCAAGGGACGCCTTTTCGAGAGGTATTTTTTAAATGAAAAATTGTGTTGATATCCTTTTTAATTCCTCCAAATGTGAGCAAATCAAAATTATCTTAAGGTAATGTTAGGTCCCAAAATATTATTCCTATAGCAACTAATGACCATTTTAGTACAAAGCTGGTGATGTTTTCAAGCCACAGCTCTCTGGCTCCAGAATAACTTAGGGTAGCCAGTGTGATGGGCTGAGTGCTCCAGCAACAGGGGCAGATATAGCTTAAAGCTTTCATATTCCAATTAATGCTGCCACTGATTGTTCTTCAGATATGGTTAACTGAGGGTGTATTGAGGGTTGGACAAGTTCAATGCCTCCAGGACTCCACTCTAGAAGGGATGCTCAAGTACCATGGGAATCATTTTAACTCACGGTGACACACTAAAACACGTCTTTATGAAATGGAAAAATGTAAACAGGCCCCCAATCCGATGCTGACCATGTACGAAATTGCTTATTTTGTATCTTACTATAGAAATTTTCTCACAGTAAATGTTTTATTTCCCATTGCCTTCTGAGGAAAGTGAATTCTGGTATTTAGAAGAACTTCTATTTGTTAAACAGAAGAAAACTTTTGCCTTCATATAATGGCCTTTGATGTTACTGTAGGCAGTTTAAACTAGTGAGTGGGCGTATCAGAGTTTGAAGTTAGAGCTGTTATATAACTAAATTGTTCTGCCTAAGAAAGGTAAAGAGGGATTAAGAATCCCAGGAAGAGATCTAGAAAATGTGAGGCAGGGGCAAGAAGGCAGAGTACAGATGGGAAAGCAGACAGAGGGAAGAAACCTGGTAGCTGTGAGGATGGGAAGACGAGGCAGGGCTCACTCACTGAGCTTGGTGTGCAATGAGCAAGACAGCCAGCACTGTGCAAGGCAACTACCCATCTGGGCACCTCTGTGTGGCCTCAGGAGTACTTCAGTGTCCCCTCGTGCTCTCACTGAAATTAAGTTTTATTTGGGAGAAAGTAAAAGAGAAAGAAAGGATGGAAGGAAAGGAAAGGAGGAAGGAAGGATGAAAAGGAGAGGGAGAGGGAGAGGGAGAGGGAGAGGGAGAGGGAGAGGGAGAGGGAGAGAAAGAAAGAAAGAAAGAAAGAAAGAAAGAAAGAAAGAAAGAAAGAAAGAAAGAAAGAAAGGGAGGGAAGAAAGAGGAGAGGAGAGGGGAGAGGAGAGGAGAGGAGAGGAGAGGAGAGGAGAGGAGAGGAGAGGGGAGGGGAGGGGAGGGGAGGGGAGGGGAGGGGAGGGGAGGGGAGGGGTGGGTAGGGAGAACTAATTTTTAAGACCTAATGATGTAACTTGATCTGTCAAGGAAAGACTACCATTCCCCTCCCCCTTCTGGTCATTTGTCAAGACCTTCTGGTTCATACTACAAAGAGTAGGGACTCCTTGAAGCTGGTGGCCCTATTTCCTTGCACAGGCTATGGGATAAACATGAGTTAGCCTACTACACTCTAAGAAATAGAAATGCGCCTTATATAAAACACTTCAATTCAAGATTAAAGTACCTAACAATGTTTCCCACATTAATATCTATTTATGTTCTGTATGCTTCCTTACCATTCAAACTACTGTGACAGGTATTTTGCAAATACAAGCATGATTAATCTCCTCTCTATATTTACACCCATTAATAATGTAAGTGCCTAGCTGGGCTAGACTTGTGACTCAGTTTAATATAATGCATGTGAAGTGATGTATCCATTTTGAGCATAAGCCACGAAAGACCTTATATGCAGCCTATATTAGTTTGATAAGGCTGCCATAACCACAGACAGGGTGGCTTAAACAACAGAATTCATTTTTCCCAGTTCCAGAGGCTAGGAGTCCAGGATTGAGATGCTGGCAGGTTTGCTTTCTTCTGAGACCTCTCTCCCTGGCTCGCAGAGGGCCGTACTCTTGCTGTGTCCTCACATGGCCTTTCCTTTATGTGTGTGCGCCCTGAATGTCTGTGTCCAAATTTCCTCTTCTGATAAGAACCTCAGGCAGATGGGATTAGTGCCCACCCTCTCAGCTGCATTAAAGATCCTGTCCCTAAATAGAGTCACAATCCGAGATGCTAGGAGTTAGGACTTCAACATAGGAGTCTGGAGAAAACATAATTCAACCCATTATTCATCCATCATTCTCTTGAGACCCCACCGCCACCATGGGGCAAGACCAGGACAACTTTACAGATGGTCAGGCAACTTCCAGAAGTAAAGCTGCCCCACTGACTTGCACCTCATCATGAAAACATGAGAAAATCCAGTTGAGACCAAAAGAACCATCCAGCTGAACCCGGTCTAATGTGCAGAACTGTGTAACTGTGAGCTAAATAAATGGTCGCTGCTTCAAGCTCTAGGTTTAGAGGTGGTTACTACACAGCAGTAATTAATGGAGACACTAACCATATAATTAAAATGTATCAAAGACTTACTTTATTCATTGCTCTATCAGTCAGAATTCTTTGGTTGCAGCCAACAGAAACCATCTCTGGTTAACTTCAGTAAATAGTAAGTCACTGGAAAGAATGCACTAACAAAATTTATGGGAAAGTTTGGAAATAGAAACACAAGTAGCACTGAAGTCTAGAGAACAAGAAATCTGTTGTTTCGTCAGAGTGTTCTGCTGGCAGCAAAATTAAAAAAAAAAAAATCCATTTAGAACATGTGCCACCAACCGAATATTCAGAGTCTCAGGAGCAAGTGTCATTGACTGAGCCTGGGTCACATGCTGCAGAAGTGTCAACCAAATGCATAGGGTACAACAGGCTGACCTCACACTAAGTTTACATAGCTCTCAGAAAGGATACAGCAGCGACAACAATTTCATGGAGACACTGGACACCTCACACATGTCTTCTGATGCCCCAATCACTACATGGGATACAATTTACAAATACTGACATGAGTGTGAATCACATAAGCACAAGAAAACTGCAGGGTCTAGGGCCCCTCGGCTGAAATGTCCTGCCCACTGACTGTCCTTGGGGGGCTGAAGGAGAGGCTGCCTAGCTCCTTTCTTTTGTGCACCTACATATCAAAAATTACAGGTCACACAATAAATTATCCTGACAACAGAGGACAGTGTGCAAGAATATTCATGGGTCAGCAATCCACTCATAGCAGCCCTAGAAAGATTCTCATTTACTAGCGATGAGGAAATTCCTTGGTATCAGAGGAAGCTTGACAGCGGTCTATCTTTTCTCAAGTAATTATGATGCTGAGGAAGACTGCAGTCTAGCTGCTAACCTTTTTTTTTCTCACAGACTCCCTCTCCCCAACTTGGCTACGAGAGGGCAGGACAACTTCATTGTTTTACCCACAGTTCTCCATATAATGGAGGTGAGATAATTTCCCAGAGCGAAAGCAGGATGTTATTTCCATGAGAGGAGGAATGAATGAACTGGAAGAGCCAAAAATAACAAATGCCCACAAAAAAGGAGCCCTGTGTCAGGATCCAGATTTGAAGAGAGAGTAGCAAGAAATACGTAAGAAGTACTTTCTGTCCTTATGAGCTTAACATGTGTTCCCAAAAATAATACAAGCAAAACAAGGTGCTCAGTTAAGCTGGTGGGTCCTATTTAGAAATGACAGTTGAGTAATGGAGAAATAAAGACCAGAAGATCATTAGAAAAATTATGGCGAGGGAAGGAAGAACTGTAGAGAGGGGGTTTTAATTTACAGTTGAAGGATGGACTTCAGGGAGCTGGGCAGTGGCTCTAAAACATAGAATTTTAGGTGTGTGTGGATGGATAATACACAACACCTCAGCTATATGGTTCCCTACTTGCAGTTCGGCCCCATGCCTTTGTTCAAGCTGTGAGATAAGAGAAAATCCATATTGGTCTCTGACCCCAGTTCCTGGCACAGAGCTCCTAAAACCCTTATCATGTCCCGGGTGACGGTGGTGGGGGAGGGGTAATTTGTTCTAAAGAGCTGACTCTGGGCAGCCTCTAGAGGACTCCTGGATGGGGCTGGTCACCAGAAAGACCACGCCATGATATACGATGGAATATTACTGAGCCATCAGAAAGGATGATTACCCAACATTTGCATCAACATGGATGGAACCGGAGGAGATTATGCTAAGTGAAGTGAGTCAAGCAGAGAAAGACAATTATCATATGGTCTCACTTATTTGTGGAACATAATGAATAGCAGGGAGATCATTAGGAGAAGGAAGGGAAAAATGAAGGGGGCGGAACAGGGGGAAGACGAACCACGAGAGACTATGGACTCTGGGAAACAAACTGAGGGTTTTAGAGGGGAGGGGGGTGGGGGGATGGTCTAGCCCGGTGATGGGTATTAATGAGGGCACATATTGCAATGAGCACTGGGTGTTATACGCAAATAATGAATCATGGAATGCTACATCAAAAGCTAATGATGTACTGCCTGGTGACTAACATATCATAATAGAAAACAATAATAAATAAAAATCTTTAAAAATTATAAAAAATAATTTTTAAAAAATTAAAAAAAAAAAACTATCAGCTCCTGCCCCCTCTCACCATTCTTTTAAGAAGGGAGAAGGGTTGTAAATGGAAGGAATGATCAATCATGTTTACCTGATAAAGCGTCCATAAGTTCCCAATAGCATGGGGCTCCAAAAGCTGCCAGACAGGTGAACACATCTATGTACCTGGGAGGATGATGCATTCCGATTCCTTGAGGACAGAAACTCCTGCCTGCGGGACTCTCCCGGACCTGCCCTATGTATCTCTTCATCTGTATCCTTTATTGAGTCTTTTAACCAACTGATGAATGTTAGTAAATGTTTCCCTGAATTCTGTGAGCTGCTCTAGCAGTTAATGGAATCCAAAATGGGAGGAAGTTAGGGGAACTTCGACCTTGTAGCTAGTTCAGTCAAACCGAAGTTGCGGGTAACCCAGGGACCTCCTAACTGGGACTGGCATCTGAAGTGAGGAGCAGTCCTGTGGGACTGAGTCCTTAACCTGTGAGATTTGACACTATCTCCAAGTAGGTAATGCCAGTATTGAATTAAACCGTAGGACACCCAGCGGGTGTCACAGAGAATTGCTTGGTGGTGAGAAAACCCACATATCTGGTGTCAGAAGTAAGTGCTGTGTGAAGAAGGGAAGGAGACACAGGAGGAAAGAACTGGGTTTTTTTTCCTAACACAAACCAGGGTTTCTTGGACACACGGTAAATACAGTGTACTGCTCTAGGCTCTAAAAATAGAGCACAGAACAAAACAGATCAAATTCACCACCCTCAAAGAAGTCCTTCTGGTGAAACAAGACTTGGGATCAAGATTGTCCTGTGCGGATGGGTGACAACAAGCAGTGAAGAAGTAACCAGGAAAAAAAAAAAAAAAGATTCTAAATTTGTGGCTCTTCCATTTTTAAAAACCCTCCATGTACATGTTTAATAGAAGGAGAATACTTTTGTTTTTAAATATCTTAAAAATAAGAACAGCTGACTTGGCATTGCAAAGTAACAGAATATTTGTGAGGCATTGTTCTATCTATAGACGAAGCTGGATGCTCAGAGCCATTTCTGCAGACCACACTTTCTCCAGTAGATGCCAAAGCTACGAGGGCCCAGCAGGGGTTAAACCCTGATCTAATGAAACATGCAACAGATGTGTGGCTGGAACACCGCTTCACGCCATCCCTGCTACTCTCCGGTGTGTGTGTCCACGTTCCTGTTTTTCACCTTTCCTCTGTACAAGATGAGAAAAATCATCCAGGTCTAGATTAACTCAGAGTGTAGGCTTTCTTTTTTCTTTTTAACTAATTTTTTTTAACCTTGAACACTGTCAGCCGTGTAGAAAATGACGACGAACACTTGGGCCACGAGGTGTTAACATACGGCTTCACTCCTTCCAACCATTTCCCTCCCTGCCTGTTTCCTGTGGCCCATGGTCCACCGCCTCTGTCTCCAGAGCCAGCAACTGTGGGCTGAGTCCCTCTCACACTGCCATCTCCCTAAGTCTCTTTCGGGCCTTCCTCTTCCACTCACAAGTTCCCTGGCCCACCCAATAACCCAGGCTAATCCCTCCACCTCAAGGTCCTTACCCTTGCTCCCATTGCAAAGTTCCTCTTCTCATGGCAAATAACACGTTCCTGGGGTCAGACTGTGAACATCTTTGGCGGCTATAATTCGGCGACCAAAACACCACACCATCTGTTGGCGATGCTTGCCTAAGTCAATGTTAACATGTTGGAGATTACAAAGTGGTGATGGGGTTTTAGCATTTGTTCTGCATTTATCCTATTTTAAAAAGGAAAATTATTCTCTCTCAACCTCTCTCTTTCCCCCTTCCTCCCTCTCTAGTCCTGGATATTACTGTGAAATGTGAACTTTGTTATTAAGATTTATTTATTGGCAGGGGGAGGGGCAGAGGGAGAGAATCTTCAAGCAGACTCCCCACTGAGCACAGAGCCAGACGTGGGGCTCAATCCCATGACCCTGAGGTCATGACCTGAGCCGAAACCAAGAGTCAGACACTCAAATGACTGAGCCACCCAGGGGTCCCAAACATGGACTTTTTAACACGTATTAACCATTACTATTCATGGTGTGTTCTTGACAAAATCCAGTCCATGTATGAACACCTCACTGCTTCCTGGCACAAGAAGTGCAACACTCACTTTGTAATCTCCCCCACATTTGCCGTTTCTTTAAGAAATTCCAGTTTTATTTACAACCAAAATCTGGATGCTAGGAATACTCACTGCCACTGGGTATCAGCTTTTAGGTCTGTCCTGAAAGAGTGATGCATATGGTTAACTAGCTATCTCTGAATAGGAGCATTAGTTCTCTAGGATTTATATAACATAAATACATACTTCTTCCTACATACAGATATTTGAAAATCATGAATTTATATTAATATCTCTAATCCACATTTAATACCACAGAGTTCTTCCTTACTGTCCCTCAACCCACACATGTAACTCCCTTCTCCTAGGGAAAATCTTGGTTGCCAACAATATCAGTACAGAGATTCATGTATTCTATCCTAAAGGACACACAAAACAGTTTTAGAATTATAATAACAATACCATGGCCCAGAGCAGACTATTAAATATAGCTTAAGATTTCCCTGCAGTTCTTTTGTTATCTTAGATTATATGCCAGTAAACAAATACGTGTTCAAATATATCCAATTAATATCCTTTCTGTTATGTTATCAATTTGATATACAGTTAGGATTATTTGCTTCTGTTATAAACAATCTGAGGGTTTGACTTTTTAATCCCTTTTCATTTGATTTTACTTTTGAATACATAAATTGTTAATATGGTTTAAAAGTCCAAAGTATTAAAAATGTACACTTGGATGTCTCATTTACCTCCCCCTCCCTTTTACTCCATGTCCACTCATCCCCTATTGTAATTAATGTTGTTACTTTTTCATTTACTGTCACTTTTTTAAATAAGGAAATACATATACCTATTCTTAAATTCCCCAAAGAATACTTGATGACCAAGCTATTTCTCCTGTCCCATCCAGAGCTCCACACTGCAATGAGGAAAGGGAATTGGAAGAAGGGCGGAGCTGTGGGAAGTCCTGCACCTGCCCACACCCCAAGGACTGGAAAAGAAGCTATGTCTTGAGGTCAGGGGTTTAAGGATTACCCGCAAAGGGGGAGAGCTGCAAGCTGCATGTCTGCGCAGTGAGCAGGGGTGAGGGGCAGAGAGAGCCTGCACAAGCCCCCAGGCTCCTGAGTTCCAGAGAAGCAGGAAAGCAGCACTACCTTCCCAGGCCCTGAGACAGAGAATCAGATAGGACACAAAGCCAGGGCAGTGAACAGCAGCTGGGGCTGCACCGCAGGAGCGCGATGAGGACATAGCTGCCTCCGCGAGGAAAGCGAGCGCTGAAGGAACCGAGGACCGGGAGCGCCGACGTGCTGGCTGGATGTCTCCGGGATACCTGCTCAAGGCAGATCCAAAACAAGAAGCAGTGCCCCAGACTTTAGAATTAAACCCCAGAAGGAAGAAGGGGGAAGAAAACAGATGATTTTGTTGTTGTTGTTATTTTAAAGCCCAAATCATGGAGAAGTCACCTGAGGGATGGTGAATTGCCAGGAGCTGGTGAAGTTCCTGCTATCAGGCAGAAGGCAGGCTTGAGCTAGAGATGAAACGCCATTGTGGGTAAATGAGGAAGGTCCTATTTCTGCATGCCCTTGCGTGTTGCCTTTGAGAACACTGTGCCTACAGGCATTTTTCTGGGTAGATAGTCTCTAATGTTAGCCAGATTACCAAAAGGCTGCTTGATCAAAACAGGTTAAGAACCACTACATTTAACAGAAACAATGTAAGGCCAAGAAAACAATACTCAGAGAAGCTCATCTCACTACAACAGCTGCATTTTCCATGTTATGAGAGCACTGGGCCCTTTCCCTCCCCTCTTTCTTACTGACCTGGAGGCTCTCATCGTCACTCATCAGAATTTCGTTCGCCCTGCTGTCACCGTCACAGAGACTTTACTTTTTTCTGTCCCCATCCACTTTTCCCCTGGTAGTCTTACATGTTCACAGTTGCAGGATAAATGGTTATTCTTCTATCCTCAGAATTATTTATGATTACTTAAATATTAGTCAATTACTCTTCTATTCTAAGAATTATGAGTTAATGATTTAACTAATGCTTATTTTGGCTAGCACATTTCCTTTGAATTTGTAAATACAGATAGGTCAGTGAGAGTTTCTGATGTTTGCTTTATACGTTTGCATTTTCAAGAAGGCACAGCTGAATGTAGACATACAATGTGCATCGCCGTTCTGAAGGACATTGAAGAGGGAAGCAGTGTATGATGAGACACAGGGGATTAAGGCAGCACTTGGGGATCTGTGTTCTAATCCTAACCCTGCCGAGCATTTAGCTGTGTAACCCTGGGTTGGATATCTGTGGCAAGTATTCCCTCAGATGTAAAACCAGTTTGTCAAGTGACCAAGAGGCAGCCACATGGCAGGGTTCTGGGCCAGGTGACTGGGAGAATAAACAGAAACAGACATCTCTTGATTATTTTCTCTGCATGATTCACCATCTTGCTTCACACAGATTCTTCTAAAATCTTTATATTGTGGCCTTAACAATGTTCATGTCATTATATGTTTAGAAATGTGTTAAAATACAGGAATTTGGGGGAATGTAGACTAAGACCCGTTACTCCTCATACCTACTTACCTTGCTCCTGGCTAGTAGAGCACGGAGGTCAATTTCCGAGCAAAAAGTAACTACATGAATAGCACTGTTGCCCCTTTGCCCCACTAAGGATTTTCAACACCTGGTTAATATGAACCAATAAACCTAGGAATGAGGGAGAGGGGCTTTTGTACAATTTCTTAGAACAAAATAACTTCCCTGTTTAAAGAACAATTTTTTTTTAAATCTGTCAAAGATGAAGCTCATTGACTTTGGGACATCTGCAGCTGACTCCCGACAAAAGCACCCTTACTACACTCGCCTTGTGGGGTGGTGAACAAACACTGATAATCACAGAATTTTAGGCTTGAAACTACATGATGACTTGTAAACATTATTTTTTCCCCGTTATCCCAAATCAGTGTCTTCAAACTCTTATGATTTGCACAAACCTTTTTCCTGATGAAATCTTACCAGAAACCCAACATATAAGAGAGACAAAAGCTGAGTTGACCTCTTTGAACCGGAAAGAAGTAGGTAACAATTTCGTCTCCTCGGCCTCTCCCTCACTCTCTGTGCCAAGGCTATAGAGACGTCCACGATGCCTTTTTCGGCACAAAACAAAGTGAAAATTCCCAATGTGGTATTTTTCAAAGATCTGGGCCCATGGATATGGTCAGTTCCCTATTACTTCACATTTACATATTCAGCGTATATTGTTGAACGTTCACTGTGTGTCAGGCACTATTTTAGATGCTGGAGACAAAGTAAACTAAAACCCCTACCCACTTGGAACTTGCGTTATAAGATAGAGATACACATTGCACTCAAATAACAGCTATACATAGTCTATAAGATAGTGCTGGGCTTTAATGGGGAAAAGAAAAGCAGAGATAGGGTTAGAAAATGTGTACTTGGTCAGGACTGGGGACTGAAATTTTAGACGGCATAGTGAATAAAGGCTCTTTGCGAAAGTAATATTTGCATGAAATTTCTGAAGAAAGTGAGGACAGGAGTCATTATTTGAAAGAAGAGCAATCAAGGCAGAGACAATATAAAGTTCGAAGGCCCTGAGGCAGGAACGATGTTGTGAAGACAGTGAGGAGGCCAGTGTGGCTTAGTGAGGGGGGACAATAGCAAGGGAGGAGATCAGTCTCTCAACAGGATGACTTGAATCACACGAATACTCGGCAGGTTTTCACTTACCAAACAGCAATTTTATATAGCTCAAGCTAATATTTGCAAGCAAGTACTCAGAACGATATAAATGGATTATCCACAATATGTGAGGGCAGGGACTAATAAGCACACTCAACAAGCAATTTCTTTGCGGAAGTCAGTCTAATTTTAAAATCTCTAAATCAGAACCTTAATCCACAGTGAATCAAAATATATGATGTGGCCTCAATAATGCAGGAGACAGAGCACGGGACAAAGTGGCCCCACTTCTGTCCGGACACCGTCATACCAGAGACTCTGAGCAGTAGTTTATGTAAACGTAAAGTGAAAATATGGACCCTCCTGGTCTCATCAAGTGTTGTGAAATCATTTAAGATCATGGTTTTCTTTTGTGACATCTTCAGCCACATCTGGCTAGAATTCTTCCACCTCAACTGGCCACCTAGAACCACTATAGGTTTGGGAGCAAGATGTACGCAAAGAGGACAGGAAGGGCAAACGCTCATTTTTAGTTGCTAAATGGATTTACATGAATCCTGATAAAGAACCTCTAGCCTGGATGAACAGGACTGGATTAACAGACTCCGTTGGTGCCTCTGGACCAAAGACTACACTAAATTCAAGTCTGGCAGCCTCCTTTGCCCCTCGCCATAGCCCCCTCCTAGGAAGGCGTACACTCCAGAGGCATAAGAAGAACAAGGCAAAGAGATCCATCCAAAGAAAGTCAATCTTAACGGAAAGAACAAGAGCATACTAATTAGTCAGGGCTCTCATCATGAGAGCCAGAACATACTCTGCGTAATGTAAGCACAACAGGAGGGAAATGAAGAACGGCATAAAATGCTTGGGAAGGACAAGAACTAGGACAGCCCTGAGGATCTGGGGAGCAGCATCTCAGAGAGGGTCTCTTTTCATCTCTAACATTTAAAATGACTCCACTCCAACACTTTTCCATCCTACAATCATTCTTTTCTGAACTGATTTTAAAATCTACTTAATAACATTTCCTAATGAGAGGATCCACAGTCACCTGCAATCATGTGGGTCTTCGTGAGGCAGGAAGGGGAACACTGGCCTCAACTCAAATTTCCAGGAGGGATTCCAGTGACTCTTGCTTGAGTCACAGCTCACCAATGGACAGAGCGCTGGTCCATCTTGAGTGATTGTCTTATCCAGATCACAAGGAATGAAGGAAGAATAATTACCTTTGGGAAAGGAGACTCTTGTTGCAAAAGGAAGAGGCCATGGATGCTGGACAAAGCTGTCAGATATCTTTAGGATAAGCCAGGCAGAAACCCAAGTCGCACCTCACCAAAAACCTGTAACACTTTGGTTCAGTAAATGTCCTTGTCTGTAATTTTGACCCAAGGGGATGAAAAGGAGCCTTAAAGCCAATAATATATCACATTTTATTCTTTTTCTTGTAAATCCCAGGGGCAGTCAGTCAAAAAAGTTATGCTTATACGCAACTAATGAATCATCGAACTTTACATCAGAAACCAGGGATGTACTGTATGGTGACTAACATAATAAAAAAACATTAAAAAAAAAGTTATGCTTACTTTTCAAAATCCTGAAACTCCATATATCTGTTGGAACCAAAAAAACAACAAGGCAGAACCACCTTTGGTTTAAAAACATGTTTTCTTTCATACTGTAGAAGTCTATAAGATGAGTCAGGACTGAAGCCCGTATTATTCACAGTCTGAGACATGTTTTCATCCCATTTCCTAAGCAAACTTAAAAGGGTAAAATGATGTGAACCGAGTATGAAGACAACTCAGGAAATATAACCTCAATAATATAAATGCCTTAATCTCATTTTATTTGTCCAAATGCCTGAAATTTTAATCATAAAAAAATTCACATGATCATTTTTTTTCTAAATTAAATTCCTCTTCTATTGACCCACAGAAAATGAAGATCCTAAAATATATATGAAAACATATCTCTTCCCCTAGTTCTTTGTCCTTCTCGCTCTGCTTGGTTCCATCAAAAGCATTTACCCTTGGCAAGCTAAAGTCTAGGTTCTACTTCAGTAGATAAAGGCAAGGACATTTACTGCCAAAAATATGTTCCTTCAGCTCTTCCAGTCATTATTTTTCTTTTTTCTTTTTCTTTTTTTTTAAGATTGTATTTATTAACTAGAGAGAGAGCAGGAGAGAGAGTAAGTGGGGGTTGGAGCAGAGGGAGAGGGAGAAACAGGCTCTATGCTGAGCAGGGAGCCCAATGTGGGGCTCAATCCCAGGACCCTGGGATCATGACCTGAGCCAAAGGCAGAGGCCCAACCGACTGAGCTACCCAAGCACCCCCAGGCATGATTTTTCTAGCCCAAACCTTCTGTCATCCATTTGCTCAATCTGAAAAGAGTCAATAGAAAACATAAATTTATCACAGCCTTGGCTCCACTCTTACAGAATTTAAAAAACCCAAGCTTGGGGCGCCTGGGTGGCACAGCAGTTAAGCGTCTGCCTTCGGCTCAGGGTGTGATCCCGGCGTTACGGGATCGAGCCCCACATCAGGCTCCTCTGCTATGAGCCTGCTTCTTCCTCTCCCACTCCCCCTGCTTGTGTTCCCTCTCTCGCTGGCTGTCTCTATCTCTGTCAAATAAATAAAATCTTAAAAAAAAAAAAAAAAAAAAACCCAAGCAAATCCCTAGAACTAGCCTATAGGTAAAGGTAGAAAAAATCTACAAGTCAAGAATCAACAAACATATGCAAAATCATTTCTCAAACAAAAGCACAGATTAGAACCTAGACCACATTGGAATTTAGAGACATTGGCCACATCTAAGTAAATACAGTGTCATCTATATGAAGGTGATAGAACAAAAGGAACAGAAAAAAATATGCTATAGTTTCACCTTCATCAACATGCAGTCTGGAGTCTAGCATATGTCAACACTAAATTCGTTGGGAAGAATTTCCTATCAACAGGTTTATTGTGACATTATGATTCCTCTATGCTGGAAGAAAAAAACCCACAACCCATTTAGACTCCTCACTGTCTCAACAAGTAGCTTCTATTATTTCTAACATAAATTAGAAAAGTACGATGGGGAGGCTTCCAGACTCCAGATCGTTCCTAAAGACCGTCTCTGTTCTTGAAGCTCCATTCCATGTGAGAAATTTCTTGATGTAACTTTCAATTCTCCAAGCTCCTGGCACTCCAATTTTAAGTTAAGGGAGCCAACATCAATTCCACAGAGAGGCTTTTCCTTTCCTGGGAACCAAATTAGGTGTCTCTAGGACACAATTTTATTCTTTTCTATACTTTCCTTCATAACATTTGTCACAATTTATAATTTAATATTATGTGATTGTATAAATATGTCTGTCTCCCTGTCTCGTCTAAGCTCCACGAGGACAGGAACATTGAACCTATTCTGGTCTGCTCACCACTGCAGTATGAGAGCAGAGCTTAGTGTCTAGCAAGAAACAGGTATTGTAAACATACGTCAGTCAAATGATTAAATCATTTATATCAGAACACTTTCATTTCAGAACTCAAAAAAGTGGACCAGAGGATCCAGAATTTTCCCTAGAGACCAGCTGATGAGAAAGCACTTGAAGAGAAAAATGATTAAAAAAATAAAAGAATAAAGACAATAGATTATTTGACCGATTTGGTTCTTAGGACTGGCATTTGTTCTAAAAATGCCAGGTTTTACTACAAATAACACAATACGTTCCATCTCTTAAAGTAGAAAAAACTATTGGATAGCTTCAAGTTCAAAGTAATGCAGCATATTTGCTCTTTGCCATCTGGAAAGCTTTATAAATTCTATAACTGTCGGTGCCATAAAGAATACAACAGAAAGATATTAAATGCTAAATGGAACCAAGCAAGAAAAATCAATATGAGGTTCTTTGCCAATACATTTTAGAGAACATGAGTTTAGCCTACTTTGAATAAAAACAGTACTCAAAAGGTACTGGCTTGATAAAACCTAAAAATGCATATTTTTCAAACTGGGAGGCTGGGCATAAATAATGTCTTTTATGCCTTATTATTTCAATTTTTAGCCAAAGTTTACAAGAAGCTAAAGCTGAAGTTTATTAAGTGTGCTTTCAATTCCACATGAAATGTCTCGGTTACCATGGGAGGGATAGGCTGGTTCTGAAAGGAAGGGACTAGAAGCAACCCAACCAGACTTTCCACTCCCACCCCATCATTAGCTTGAACAGCTAGGTTTTGTGTATTATACATACTAGGTTTCTTGGAAGAAAGGATGACAAGACTCTATATGAAAGTGATTGGAAATAATTGGGCTAAACCAATGCACCACATTTTTACCTAGACACAGTCTTTGAAGACGAAAAGGACCATTCTGAGTTGGTCAGGGGTGTTTTGATCACTGGGACTCAATTATATGTCATTATTTTCAACTATCAGCTCCTATATTTCGTGGTTTTCTTTCAAATCACCTGGAGAAGAGAAAGTATGGTACATCTAGACAAGTCCTCTTACCAACACAACACCCCTCGTCTCTAAATAATTCACGGCCTGCTACTCTCTCTAAAGCATTCCCATAGCCTTGTTTTGACCCAGTAGCATTTCTGCCTCTGGTCTGTCATGGTATTTTTAAGATACACTTCAGCTTAAACATTCACTTTAAACTCCTCTAAAACTGTGACTTCAAAAGGGAAAGTTATTTGTCAGAGTATATGCACTTTTAAGCTTAGAGTCTGAAAGGTTTTATAAACACAACTCGTGAAAAGAGCACTAGGGGAAAAAGTAAAAATCCCGTAAAGTTTTCCAGATAAAACCACGTATGAACACTTGGCTTAGAGCACCCATCACCCTCACATTTGTGACTCTATCTTCCTAAATATTTGGAGCCTTAAATGATACTTGTGCTGATCCCCATTACATGTTATCTCGTTGTTGTTAGATTATTCTTCCTTTGCTCTTGATCATCCCTGGAGAGCTTGCACATTGCCCTCTGGTTATATTGTAGCTTCATGGGAATCACTGTGACTCTTCTGATAGGAAGAAGCTAGTTTACATGTGGTTAAGTTTGCAGAGTGGAAATCACAGTCCTTGGATCAAATGCCAGCTCTTTCATTCACTAACCTGTGACCCTGAGCAAGGAAACCTCTTTGTATCTGAGTCCTCGTTTGTAAAATGGGAGTAAGAGGAGCACCTACCTACCTATAGGGTTGCTGTAGGGACTAAATTAGGGTATGTGGCCCAATAACTGCTACATAGATATTAATAAATGTTATTATTTATAGATGTCAGCAATAAAGCTAGTGATTCAATAAGGCCTCCATGTGTCTTTCAACCCATCCAGAAATTAAATGACCATTCAGTCTGGAGACCAAGGGCATTGTGTTTTCTAAGAGAACTTTTCCAGATTTTTCTCTTCGGTGGTGATTCAAAGGAAGGATAGAAGATGTGTAGAAGCTGGTGGTTGAAAATCATGACAAATAACTTTAGCCTACTTATCAACATTAAGACACAGAAATAAGAATTTTTGGATAAGCCCTTCTCTCTCTTATCTAGGTTGTTTGTGATTTTAGTGTTGTCTATCAGGTGCCTTCCCTATCACTGGCTTCCCAAATGCAGGTCTAATATGTGGAATACCTTTCACAAAGGATCCACTACTCTCTCCCCAGTTCCCCAACGTCCTCTTCCCCACACCTACGCTTCATTACATGAGGGGTCATGTGTGTGCGTGTGTGTGAACACACACACGCACACACACATACACACACACACCCCATATATTCTCTTCAGTTGCCTTTTTTCTGGCTTTCTCTACCTCTAATATCTTTTCTGTTGTTAAGTGACAAAAAATGCCCACCACATTTCCACTACGGATGTATCAAAACTTATAGAAGCAAGAAAGATAAATCCTGTTTTCAATATCTCCCTTAAAGATGCCCAATATTTTGTTTGGCCTCAGCAGTATAGTGAATGAATATTCTCGGGGAACATTTTACAATGAGTCCCAAGTCCTTTCTCACCAGAGAGCTGCCTTCTAAAAGCATCAGTGGTTTTACAGAACTTAGAGGTTTCCAAATTGAGGAGACGGGTAAGTGCTAACAGTGCAAATTTGCAACTAAAACACTGTTTGCTCACTTACTTACATGAATCCCAATAGGCAAAATAAAGAAGAAGAAAACTAGTAATAAAGAAAAAAAATTTAAATGCCAAAAGAGCCTTGGTTTTCTATTTAGGGTTGTTGTTTATCATTTCGGCATTTCAGAAATTTGTTAGATATACTATAAAATATAAGTTGGGGGCTCCTGGGTGGCACAGCGGTTAAGCGTCTGCCTTCGGCTCAGGGCGTGATCCCGGTGATCTGGGATCGAGCCCCACATCAGGCTCTTCTGCTATGAGCCTGCTTCTTCCTCTCCCACTCCCCCTGCTTGTGTTCCCTCTCTCGCTGGCTGTCTCTATCTCTGTCGAATAAATAAATAAAATCTTTAAAAAAATAAAATAAAATATAAGTTGATAATATGAGCTGGGGATGGCATAAAAATAAGCTTTATGGGAAATGAGTTTGGCATACTTATCACATCTGGTGAGTATAAAGACACCTTCACCCTGAATGCCCTATTCCATATGTTCGATTTGCTGGGGCTGTGGCAAAGTCCCTGGGTGTCTATGCCTTTACCTCTTAATAAGTGAGTTAAGTGGGGAGGACAAATACTTTACCTACTGAAAATCAAAGATCACTTCCCAAAACAGTTTTGTCCTTTCCACCTTGGGAAAGCCTGAAGGAGGCCATCCGTGTGGTGATTCAGAATGTTCTGTTGAAGCTATAGAGAAAAAGATAAAAAGGGAAGCTATTCTGCACTCGGAAATGCCTACAGAGGACAGGTGAATATACCTCAAAGACAGCTATTTGACCTGGATGCATCAACACCCTATAGTTAAAATCATCTTTGTGCACAAGCCATTTACCATCATGACTACAGAAAAACTGCATGGTCATTAGACAAAAAATGCCAAGTCTTGGTATTTTTTTGTTGCTGTTGACTTGTTATTCTTGGGGGAAAAATGATTTTCAAATATATTGATTGTTCTGAGCCACAACTTTGTAAATAATCAAAAAAGAAACTTTAAAAATTAAAAAAAAAAAGGCCTGTCTATAGTTTTGGGAGGAAAATAATAGTATGCTACAGAAAATTTCCGATTTCCAAGGAAAGAAGGTAATTGTTTGTGTCACTATGGAGCACATATTCATTGCTCTCTTTGTGGAATCTTCCATTCTCCAAAGTCCCTGTATTCATTAAGACACTGGTTTCTACTGTCAGCAATTTTGATCCCCAGGAGACATTTGGCAAATGTCTGGGGCCTAAGGTTCTCTCAGCATCTAGGCGGATAGAGACCAGCGATACAGCTAAACATCCCCCCATGTGCAGACCACCCTTCACAACAAAAAATTACCTCACACCAAACATCAGTAATCCCGAGGTTGAAAAACCCTGCAATGAGAGATGAGAAAGAGATGTGAAGAAGGAAGGCTGACACAAAAAGCTGACTGCTGGGGTAATGCCTCTACAGGGAAGCTGGTAAGCCTCTCCCCACTTCCTGGTTCCCCTGGAAGTCTTACGTACCCAAAGAAGTAACCAAGGCAGATAAAGTACAATCTTCTTAGAGTACAGAGCCCTGTAAAGTTGGTTTGAAGAATGCCATGAGGAATTGAGGCCAAATCCAGACTTGCTCAGCTGGTCACACAGAGCAAGCCTGACCCATCCTAGCTACCCAGGAGGTGCTCAGGGACTGTCACGGTCACCACTGCCATGCTAAAGTATCGCTTCCATGCTGCTGCCTCCCAGGAGGTAGCACTCCACTCTACGGAAACATGGTGTGTGGGGGAGTATTATTCCCAATCACCAAATCCCATTTATGTCAGAAAGCCTGTTCGTACAGGAATAACACAGCAGTGCGCGGGTCTAATGCTGCAAGGATATTCTTTGTGGTTCTCTTTAGTCAACTGTCTCTTTGACCCTGTCTCCTACGATTCTCTTTGCCCCTCATTCTGCTCCAGTCACACTGGTCTACTTGCTGTTCCTCCAATGTGCCAAGCATGTGTCAAACGTTCCAGCACAAGCTTCAGCTCTTATATACCCTCTGCTAGAATGTCGTTTGTCCAGAAACCCTTCACTTCATTCAGATCTCTGCTCAGATGATACCCTCCCTGACCATGCCCTGCTGTACCTCTCATTCCCACAATCCACTAGGTTCCCACCCTGATTTACTTTTCTTATAGAACTTGCCACAACCCGCCATTTTAAATATGTATCTGCTTCTTATCTCTCTCCCCTCTTCCCACTAAAACACAGGGTCCTTGAGAACAGAAACCTTGTCTAATTGTTCACTGCTGTACCCCCAGGGCCTCAAATACTACCTTGTTCATTGTAGGCACTTGATAAAAGTTTGATAAATAAATAAATGGCGTTGTTTCTTTGCTTTCTCTCCATTTGACTCCCATCAACTTTTCCTGTAACTCTTAAACCTACCGTTTTTTCTGGTTTTGTTTTGTTTTGTTTTATCCATTATTTCTTTGACTAAGTAGTAAGCCAACCACTGTCACTAACCACTCTGTTGGCCTGTGGAGCTAAAAGTTTGCTAAACTTTTAAAACAAGTACTGAACACCTGCTATACATGATGGTTTTGGGTGCCACAGGAAACACAATCCATGGGAGGGAGCCTGGCACTGACCTTTGGAAGAAAAAGAGAAGAGAGAAAGTGGTCACACTAACACTTTGATGTAAGGACACATGAGATCCATACCATCCTGAAGAGCAGTGTTAGGAGAGGGCACAAGCGGGATGGAAGATTCTGCCTGTGAAGGTTATGAAAGACCATTTGAAAGACAGAGTGTTTGCAAAGAAACTAGAAAAACAGGCAAGTGTTACACAGGCAGGATTAGGGGGGAAAGGGGGCTGGTAGAATTATGAGAAAACAAATGGCAGATGTATTAAACTAAAAGGTTTGGAGTCAGGGTAGAGAGGGGGGTGAGTGAATTAACGAACTGAGTCCCAGTGAATCAACCGTAACATGATGAAATGATAGCACCAAGACTTCGTGATGGGACGGCTCTGCTCCTGGTGATTAACCTTGACGCCATTAAGAAGAATCAGAGAGGGGAACTCTGGGGGTGAGAAATGATTAGTTTCTGTCATCTTGAGTTTGAGATTTCTGGAACAGCCCTGGGAGAGCTTTGCTCCTGGCTGTGTGGCTTCGTGGCTTTGCTCTGTGGCCCCCTAGGAATTCTGTAACCCAAATAATATCATTTATCACATGACTACTAATCATGAAGTAGCCAGAGTGCACTCTGTTGATTGTCACTATGACTTTTGGGTAGTAAAAGGGTCATGAAGCAAAGGTTTTCCTACTTTATTTCTTACAGACTTCAACTAATTCTATTACTTTGGAGCATATGAATTGACATTTTTACAGATCAAAAACGGTTAAATACTGGCAGTTTTATGCTAATGCTCTGGAATCAAAGAAACCTGGGTTTAAACTCTGTCACAGAATTTATTGGCTGTGTGATTTATACTCTCTAAGCCTCAGTTTCCCCATATACAAAATAGCAACAGTGATCTGAGTGTTTTATATGTGGTGAGAGGATTAAGTGAAAAGATAAATGTGAAGCACTCAGCACAACACCAGGCACCTTACCTTCTTCCCTCCTACTGCAGGGGACATCATGACCCTCCTTACCTTCCAGGCTACCTTTGCTTTTCTCTCCTTTCATGATCATTTCTTCATTAATATTCTCTCCCTCCCACATCTTTCAACAAATTCTTTCCACTCTCTACAATTATGTTCTGGTCTTCAATATCAGGACAAAACCTTACTAGACTCCTGCTGTAGCCTGAAAGTTTGTGTCCTGCCAAAATTCATGTTGAAAACTAATCCCCAATGTGATGGTATTTGGAGATGGGGTCTTTGGAAGGTGATGAGGTCATGAGGGTAGAGCCCTCATGAATGGAATTAGTGCTCTTATAATAGAGGTCTCAGAGAATTCCCTGGCCCCTCTGCCACATGCAGACATAGTGGAAAGACCAAGAAGCAGGCCCTCACCAGACCTCAAATCTACAGGCCCCTTGATCTTGGATTTCTCAGCCTCCAGAACAGTGAGAAATAAATTTCTGTTAAGTCACCCCATCTATAATATTCTGTAATAGGAGCCCGAACTCCATCGGCCCCTCTAGCCATACTGCTATTTTCCTCAATCCCTATTCTTTTAACACACGTTAGTAAGCATGTCACTTATAACCTCTGATTCTGCTTCCTCAGGTCGACCCCATCTGCATCTCCTTGAAGTAGAATAACTGTCTCACAGTTCTACCGAAACGATCATCTCCAACATTACCAATCCTCATAGGTAGCTCTTCCAACCTACAGCAGAACAACTACCAATTTTCACTGTTCCCCCTTCTCAGTGTCTCTCAGCCTGATTGCCCATACCCCCACCACTCTTTGTCTATTTAAATATTATAAATCAGCCTTTACCTATATCTAAAGTTTGTCACCAAAGGAAAAGGATACATGAGTACATCATTTTTTTCCAATTAAGCTAGCAGGTGGAAGAGAGTAATGGCTAACTCAGTGACAACAGGGATTGTTCAGAACGGCTGAGTTTAAGTGCTTGGAAAGTAGTTCTCTTGAAGGAATTGCTGCATTCATTTCAAAGTAGGCACAATTAATCTATCTGACTCGGGATCCATGGCTGCGAGGCTCTTGCTGGGCACGTGCCTGACCATCAGAGGTTGCAGGGAGCACACAGGGAAGGAGGTGAGCTGTTTCAGGAAAAGGAAAACTACAAAGGAGATGTAATTAGTTGGCTTCCCCAGGTGAAGCCTTGTCAGTGCCATAGGTAATGCCCCACCTATCTCAGTTGAGCGCCTGAAAAATCAATCCGGGGGCCTTGGATAAGTTTGATGGTGGCCATTGGCTTTTCTTTTTATACTCATTCTTCTCAAATAATTTCTAAGTTTTACAACATAAGACATGTTTTCCCCAAAACGGGTTTTCCAAAAAACTCTTTAAACTGGCTGGTCTTTTTATTAAATAAATTCCCTATTATCTTGAGCTTATTTTTCATATATATTTTGCAAATATATATGAAATTGCCACCAAAGGAAAATCATAACAGGTCTGACTGCGTAATTCTTTAAATTCTCAATGAAACTCACTTCTTAAATTCATTTCTGAGTAGCTAATATTTTTTTCAGAAAACAATTTGCACTTGGGTGAAATAGTCAAAGCATGTGTACGTCTTTGAAGAGTCTGTTTCTCTATTTGTAAAAGAACACAATTCTCAAGTGCAATTTATTTTCAGTGCTTTCATCAGGAACACCCAGGAGGATTTCATTTTTATTTGTTTGAACAAATCAGATAAATGTTATTACTACAAGATGGAATAGGGACACCTATTTTAAGATTTCTGGAGTATTTTAATTTGAAGATAATATATTCAGATTTTATTTTGGTGACAATGGTTCTCATTAGAGCACATTTCTGTCTTTTTTTTCTAATAATATAAGTGATCTCTCTTTATTCTGTGTTCAAGAGTCTTTCCATCTTCCATAATACAGAACCACAAATCTTTTCTCCAATCTGCACGACTGAAAGTTTTGGGAAGTACTCTACTTTTCTTTCCCATTAAAGTAGAATTTTTCATCTCTTGAAAGAAAATGAAATAAGAACCAATAGAAAACGAGGCTAAAATCACCTTGTCAGAAATGACTGAAGGCTACAGAGAAAATGAACATGGAAAAAGAGAAACAAACATTCAAATGAATATAAATGGATGGAGCCAGACTGCAAGGAGAAGCAAATAGGTCTCTGAGGAAAAATGGTAAAAGAGCAAATGTTGAGAAAGTACACAAAAACCCCTATGCTCAGCTATTCTTACTTCACTGCACTTTCTGTATGGTCTTGGTAAACTTGAAAGAACACTTTTACTTATTTTATTCATGTAAACTTCCCCTGACCACTAGAGCTCCATTCCCCCTTTTAAGAAGGCAAAGTAAATAGATCAATACATGGCATGCCCCATCCCAGGATGGGGCGCTCTATGGAGGAATGGCGAAGGCACTCAGCCCTAAGGGGCCAGGTTCTGGTCCCAGGACTCTTTCTCAAAAAAAGTGTTTCCTTCTCAAAAATTAAGAAAAACAATACATGGTCATCACAACCCACATGGTAAAAATGTACCAAATAAGTTACACTCGTGAGAGATGGATACTAAGAAGATGTGAGCACAGTGAATGGGTTTAAGAGGCCAGGGCATGAGCTAGCTGTCCATAAACACATTTAACCACACTCAGCATCTAGCACATAAGTGTTCTGTAAAAATCTACTAAATGAGCAAGTGAATGAATGAATGAATCAATGAACGAATCCGTTGTTAGACAATGCCAGCCTGACCAGTAGCAGAAGGAGAAGCTTAAACTGTTTGTTATTCTACTTATATACATTAATATATTTTATGTAATTTTTCTATATGTATTTCATAGATATATTTTATATAATACATATATTTGTGACTCATATGCAAACATAAAATGAACGTGTGTAAGAGATTTTGTTTAACTCATTAATTCATGAGAAATCCAGTAAGATATACAAAAACAATTCAAAGGGGAACTTGAACCAACATATATGTGGGCAATCAAGAATGCTGAAATGAATTTGCTAAAAGATGTAAAATGAATAAACATCCACATGTTAAGCGCCAATTACAACTCCACTGAACAAAATTAGTTTATCTTTATGGACAAAAAAAAAATATTCATTACCATCAGTTTTATACAACTTACAGAGTTTTGAAGTAGCTCAAAGACAAGGAAAGATACAAACTCCTGGATTGAGAAAAAACCTAGGGGAGTACTGTAGACATCTTCAAGCTTCCATTGCAAGAACACCCTCCTTTTTGTTCATTTTATTTTTTGTTTTACAAATTTTCTTGATATATAGAGATAAGAATTATTTTCTGCCTCTTTATCTTTTTACTGAACTCGTCTAAAACCCCAACTCCTCATGGAGTCAACTATTTGCTTTCTCCTTGCCTGCACTTGAGAAAAATCCCAGAATGATGAAGACCATAAATTCATAATGACCACCGGCAACTGAACCAATGATATGGCCTTCAGGAATTCTACTGCATTTCTATGGTCATTTCACTGTCCCATTCTATATAACATCTATGACAAATATTTTCCTCTCTCATAAAACCTCTGATGATGGTAATCTTCAAAATATTTAGCTACCAGTAAAAAATGGGCATCCACTGATCAGAAAAGAGGTCATAGGTAGCACTGGGGCCAGACAGAACTATCTTCTAGATCCTGGATCTTGGGAAGGTCTGGAAATCCTGAATAAAGGGAGGGCACAGGAATAGAGCAAATGAGGACTCAGCACAGTTTAGGAGTATTTCCATATTTTAAGCACCTATATGGCCATATTTCTCCATGTCTCCAATTCACTCACTCTACCACCCCCTGCCCCAATCTCCAACAGAGGACCCCACCTCCTACTCCACAGGGAAAATTAAAGCCATCGGAATTCCCTTAGCTTTCAACTGACAAATCCATCCTCCTATGCATTTACCCCATCCTCTCCTCATTCCTTTCACGTAGAAAGAAATCTGTAATGCACACGGACAGTGTATCTGACATGTATTACAAACAGGATATCAGAAAAAATAAAAAGACAAGATTGAGCTAAAATTGTACAGTAATACAGAGGGAAGGAAGGGGACACTGAAAGGAAGTCAATACCCCTGGTGAGTCTATTTTATGTTTCACGAAAACTACAGGAGAGTGTGAACAAGAATGATCAAACATACATAACTTCTGTAAGAGGATCCCTTCGAGGAAGATTTGCTGTGTATCACTTCAAAAGGTTGAGAGAGTGACTTGCAGTGTATGTGTATTAGGGAACCTGATTATAAATTCAATTGAAATGAACCCAAGGGGCATTTGCAATATACCAAATCCCTAAATATATGAATTTTACGTGTGCTTCAGACCAGGAAAGAAATTGAATTTATTTTAAGGATAGCACAAAGGTACAAAGGACCAGAAATGTGAGGAAAACTTTTTGTACTTCCACTTAGAAGGCAAGGATAAAACTTCCGTTTATTTCTTCAGGAACAGGAAAGAGATTCACATACCACAAATGAGTCTAGATGACATTGCAAATATGACAGATCTACAAGAAGCAATGGACTAGGCGCTGGGCTCAGCATTCTCTAATAGGAACTCAAGAAATGAAAATTTTGGTATGGAACACTGAAAGTTGGCATTCTTGAAGACAGTTTTTATATTTTAACCAGTAGTTCTTAAGCTTGCGCTTACATCAGGGCCCTGGGTGCCTCAGCCGGTTAAGCGTCAGACTCTTGATTTTGGCTCAGGTCATGAGCTCAGGGTCGTGACGTCAAGCCCAGAGTCAGGCTCCACTTGAGACTCTCTCTCTCCATTTCCCTCTGCCCCTCCCTCCTCCTCTCTCTAAAATAAATAAAATCTCTGGGACGTCTAGGTGGCTCAGTCAGTTAAGCATCTGACTCTCAGTTTTGGCTCAGGTCATGATCTCACGGTGGTGGGATCAAGCCCTGCATGGGGCACCAAGCTGAGCTCAGGGTCCACTTCAGATTCTCTCTCCCTCTGCCCTTGCCCCACTTGCACTTATGCGCATGTGCTCTATCTCTAAAATAAATAAATAAAATCTTAAAAAAATAAAATAAATAAAATCTTTAAAAGAAGAAAAAAAGACTTGAGCTTATATCAGAGTTTTCTGGAGGCCTTGATAAAACTGATTGCTGGGCCCTGCTCCCAATGTTCCTAGTCCAATAGATCTGAGACTCAGCCTGAGAATTTCCATTTCTACAAGTTCCCAGATAATACTAACACAGCAGTTCAGGGGCCATACTTTGAAAACCTCTGGTTTAAAGTATATCTGAAAAAATGAAAGAAACCAAGGGGAAAATACTTACTTGAGTTAATGGAGGAGAAATAGATTAATGGCAAGTTAAAAAAAAAATAATCCTGATGAAATAATTCTTAGGAGCTTTTGACCAAACATAACATTAAGGAAGTCAGTACATCACAGCTGAAGACAATAAACTTTCCTTTCTCGAAGTCTTTTTGCCATATTTTTCCAGACATCACATCCTTTGTTTTACAGTCTGCTCCCCATTTGCTTAGCTTTTGTGGCTTTTGCCATGTCCCTGATATTTCCCTTTATCTTACACCACTGTCATTCAATTGATTGATACTTGTTTTAGCCCTCTTTTTCCTCTATTCTTGGAACTCCTCTCCACACAGCATGCTATTCTGACTGCTATCAGTGAGTTGCTGACTCCCCTAGATTTTTCCTGTTGTTTTGGTTTTACCCCTAGCTGATTTCAACTTAATGAAGATTAGGCTAACTAAAACTCAACATTCTAAATGAAATTCAGACAACTAAAGTAACATAAATGGGATAGGCTCACCTCAGAATGTGCCCCATCTTATTTTTGTAGGGTCAAAAAAAGTCCACCCACACAGTATAAAAACATTATTTACTTGACTGGCTCTCCTGCTGGCCAGAGATCCTGAAGAACAGTAAATCCTGACCAGCCTCTGGTATGAGGTGGTAATGGATGAGGTGGGGTAGTACTACATAGAAGACCATCTGGGGATCTAAGATTACAAAAAAGAGAGAAGGCATTGTAGCTGTTTGCTTGTTTGTTTTTGAGAAGAGAAGAGTTTTGAAAAGAACAGAGGTAAACAGGTTTATGAATTTTTAAATAATGAGTTGGAAAACAAAGCTATATAGAAGATTGCACAACCAAAAATTCATGGATGCTTCTGTCACCTGACTCAGAATGCAGTAAATTGTGTTGGGGGAAGGTAACGGTGGAGGAAGAAGGATAAAAATTTAATACAGCATAAATACATCTGAAATAGCAAAACCCATCAGTTATTTTTAAAATTCAAATTGTTAAGTTCAAGTGTGAGAAAAGTGTTTTCCAGCCACTTGAAATTGATTTCTCAAAGACTGCATTCCTAGACCATACAACCTCTTCCCCTACTCCCCCAAAAAGAAACGAACTAGTTTCTAAGAGCTTTCAAGTATTATTTTCTGTGATGCTCAGTTTTATGTATCAACTTGGCTAGGTTATGTCCCCTTTATTCAATTGAACACCAATCTAAGTGTTCCAGAAAAGATTTTGTAGATATGACAAAAAGCCTATAATCAGTTGACTTTAAACAAAGATTATTTTTAAATAATCTGGGTGCTCCCAACTCAATCAGCTGATAGACTTTAAGATTAGAACTGACGCTTTCCTGAGGAGAAATACTGCCTGTGGACTGCAGCTTCACTTGGGCCTGAGAGTCCCAGCAACCCTTCCTGCTGTCCTGTCTTGTGGATTTCAGATCTGCCCAGCCAGCCCTCACAATCACATAAGCCAATCACAATGCCATGTAATAAGTCTCCTGATACATACCTCCTGCTGGCTCTGTTTCTCTGGCTGAGTCCTGACTGATACATTTTCCTCTATAACCATTCATTATGTCACAAATCTGCCTCCTGCTCATGTCCACAGGCCAGCTTCTTAGATACACTACATCAGGAGTATACCAGAATGAATATACCAGAAAGGTACAACCTGGTAACCATTAAGAGTTATTGGAGAATTTCTGTTTAAGGGCAGTGGTCCTAGCCCAATTTCTTTATTAAGTGAGCAAAGAATTTTTACAATAGAGGAAAATAAAATGTTTTAATAAGGGAAAAGAATCAGAGGTAAAGCCCAATTTCCCAATTAAGTGAACAAATAATTTTTAAGAGAGGAAAATATTAATTTTTTACTTGGGTAATACTGTTAAGCCAGAAAAAAAATTTTTTTGATTACATAATCTGTGGCATATATGGAACCATACTGGAAAAAGATTTATTGAAATTGGAAGTGATTGCCAAGAAAGTGAGTAGATAAGATGCCTAGTAGATCTCCAGCCACTGCAAAATCAGATTAATAATTGTAACTAACATTAGAGCATTTACAATGTGCCGGGTGCTTTTTAAGTACTTTGTAAATTTTAACTCAAGCCTGGCAACACTCCAATGAAGTAGGTACTAGAATTAGCCTCATTTTATAAGTATAGAAAAGTGAGCCAAAACAACTGAGCAATTTGCCCCAAACCACTCTGGCATTTAGTGGCAGAATCAAAACTGAACCTAGAATCTGGCCTTAGAATCTGCATTCTCAATCCTATATTACCTCATGAGTCCTAGAAGCAGCAGTTGGCAGAACATTTAGAATCTACCATGAGTTTCAGTAAGCAGAATGCCAACATGAAGAGTGGCATGAGTAGAGGAACCCATCTTTAGTCTCATTTCCCCCTGGAGTAATGGTATGCTAAATGAGGTCATAGCTCCTAAGCAGGCAGTGTGCCAGAGAGAGAAGTGTGCTACCAGATAACTCTAGGCTACTGTGACAAATAAGAAAATGAAATCCTTTTTTCATATGAGATTATATCAGTCATCCGTTCCTCTTCATGGCACTAGCCCACCTAAGTATTTCCTCAATATGTTCACTTAGTTCCATCTCCATTACTAGCCTGGTCCAAGCCACAATCATGTCTTTTCTGGATGGATGCAAGAGCATTCTAAAGTGGTCTCCCCCCATCCACTTGGCCCCTGCAATCTGTCCTCCACAATGGAAGCTACAGTAGGCCTTTAAAACACAAATTTAAATATACTATTCATCCACCTCATATTCAGCAATGGCTTTCTAGTGCTTTTGGATTATTCTCAGTGTCCCCAGTGCGGCCTCATGGCTCTGCATGATCAGACTCCTCCCATCTCTCTTCTGTATGCTCACTACACTCTGAACAACAGTTTCCTGTCAGTCCAATTGGCCAGGAGCCCAGTAAGTTTTTATAACTGTTACCATTATTGGTAATTAAGATTTTGTGTAATTATTTGATATATGACTTCCCCAGGAGCTTGCAAAGGGTATGAGAGCAAGGATCCATCATCGTATTAATCACCATATCCTCAGTGTTCAGCAGGGTCAAACACAGAGCTGGCCCTTAATAAAAATATGTTGAACAGATAAATTCTTTGCTAGAATAATGAAGTGTGTAGACACGGAAGTGCTGCTGTGCCTTTTTCCAAAAGAGATAAAATCAAAACATCAGAAAATATATACCTCTACTTTCCCATGTATCTGGAACCAAAGGAGTGAAAGGAACAATTTCTTTAAATACTAGATATAAAATCATCTATGTGTGAAGATGACAAATGACAAAAATTACTAGACAACAGAAACATTTTCGTAGTTTAAAAGAAAGTGAACTATTTGGGGAATCATAACAAATAACTGCAATGTACTGTGACAAATACTGTAAAGTTTGCAAAAAGTAATTTACTCACGTTTTCAATTGTATTTGCTTGCATGAAAAAGAAATGATGTAAGTTAGGAAAGATTGTTTTCAGGTGAAAATTGAGGGAGATAAATTTTACTGGAGGTAGTAAAGTGCAATTAATTAGGTGACACTAAAACAGGCTAATGAACTAGAGGACGTCTTTGACAACTCTCCCAGAATGCAAAAGGAAATTACAGAGATAAAAAAAAATGAACAAAACCCTAGCAGCATGGGAGATATCCAGAGTATAAAGTACTGGAGGAGAAGAGAAGGGCTGGGTGAGAAGTAAAAATCAAACAAATAATGCAAGAAAATATTCCTGATTTGAAAAAAGAAAGAAAGGAAGACATTAGGTTTCAGATTGAAAAGGTCCATTTAGTACACTTATACATTTAATTATGAAAAATTAAAGTACTGCATCTCTACAGATCTTGAATAAAGTTTTAAATTTTAAGTAGAAAAGTGTCTCTCAGGGACAGCAAAAATAATATTAATAATAGTAATAATTACACAGAAAAAAATGCAATGTAATCAGTAAAACGTCAGGTTCTATTTAAGTAGTTGGACCACTAACATTATTGTGAAATTTAATGGAAATGTATATGAACCTTAAAATAAAAATTCATACCTAGACAAGGAGATAGTAACAAAAATCTTGATCTAATAGCTCATGTTAGTTGAAACAAGTTAAGATGGGAGAAAAGACAGAGAGAAAAATATTTTAAGGCAGGAAGATGACAGAGGTTAGTGCATAAAAGGAGCCAACGGGCCTGGGTTCAAATTCTGATACTGCCAGTTTTGAGCTTTGTTCTCTAAAGCATGAGACAATGTCAAGGAATCTATCTTCTCATCAAAAAATGGAGATATTAATATCTACAGGGCTGCTGCAAATATTAAATAACATATGCAAAGCATTGAGTTTGCTACCTGGAACATAGCAGGCACTCAAGTTGCTAAAAGAAAAAAAATGCTAAATTTTTTAGGGAGAGGAGTATGAGTTCATATAACCACTAGAAGAAAAGAAATATCAAGTAAAATAGCAAACTGCAAAGAAAACCTAAGCAACAGAAAAATGAAAGGGAAACAAGAAAACATTTACAAATCAGAAGGCTGAATAAAATAGGATAGGCATATATAAAACCTAATTATCAGAAAAACAATGATAAATTATAAATTCAATAGCCCCAATTAAAGTAGAAGATTTTATATACTATGTTAGTTCTTAACAGAGAAATATAATTGTAGAATTAAAAATTTTGTATCTGAAGACATATAGATTACTTTTAAATATTCAGAAAATATTTACAAAAATTGATCAAATTCTAGGCTACTAAGAAATTCTCAATAGCTGCCCTAGCTATGACTAGAACTCACAAGAGCGAAAGGTCAATCCAGCTAGGGAACAGAATTGAGAAGCCCTATGCCCCTGGAATCAGCACAACATAGAAGCCCACAGTTCACCTTAACAATTTTTTCAGATAAGCCAAACAATCAAACAACAAAAAACGAAAGAACAAAAAGATGAAGTTTTTGTTCTATGTTGGTTTTCAGACAAAAACCTATCTCCCATGATGAATCAGCTCTTGCTCAGCTGAAATTGAGACCCTCAAGAGGAACAGCAGTGCTTGCTGATCAATAGGGTGACATTTCATATGTCAAGGCTGCTTTCATCTTTGAATTGCCCTCCAGTTGCTATATCTTCTAAAGCAAGCTAAGGAAAAGAAAAAATCCAGCAGCCATTACCTTTTTATCTTATTTACCTACCAAGGAGTAGCTAATAAAAGCAGTGACTGTTCAAGCACTACCAGACAAATGAGAAATCTTCAACCAAGGTGCCCCGCCTTCAAAATCAAAAAAGCAATGACCAACATAAAAATCCTTATGATACTTTGCAACTATGGTGGCTCACCTGTCATATCAAACTAATATACCTTGCATATAAACTCAAATGCATTTGGAAGTAACTTGCCTTTGGAAGGAAATAATTTTTATCAGATGAATGAGGATGAATGAATTTGAAAAAAATGACTATTCCACATAAAACACATCATACTCATTCTGTTTCCCAGACTTCATTCTTCTTCCCCTGGCCTCTTCTTTCCCACATTCCTCACTGTCCTTCAAGGGCCCCTATTTATTTGGGGTAACTTCCTAACTTCTCCAACCCATGTTAACTTCTCTTACTTGGAGCCTTGCTGTTCTCATGAACCCCATTTAATACTGGGTTATTCCTTATGTAACATAAGGACTATGGCTTACTTTCTAAATAAGACTCATAAAAGCTAGAATGATGCTAGATGCAGAACTATGAGACTTTATTTAATATTTTCCTGAATCTGTATTTGGAATATTTTCTTCTATCCTCTATTGGTGGTTCTTTTCAAGTTACTTTAGATTTAGGATTCTACTGAAGTCATTTTATTCCCTGTTGTTAACTGATTTCTACTGAAATGATAATTCATTAGTTTTCAAATATCTACAATGAAAAATTTTAAAGCTATGTCATATCAATTGGACAGTTTATGCCACGAAAGCAGCACAATTTTTGTTTGAAGCTGAAGAATTGAGAATCAGAGTAGTTAACTTAGAGATAATTTAATTTTGACTTTACCCTCTATATTTAAGGTTTTGATATTTTTTTGAACAATCAGAAATCTCTGTAAAATGTAAGAAGTCGACGAATATAACTAATGAATTCATAATATGTAGTGCTTAAAGTAAATGCAATTCCAAAGGCTTTGAGATTCGGGAGACTACATCAAATCAGCAGAGCAATGCAAAGGCAGAATGTTACTTGCAGAATGTTAAAACCAAACTTGAACACCTCTTAAGAATTGCTCTAAAATCTATTTAAATATAATTCTTTTCAAGCTGCCACGAAAAAAGACTAAAATGTTTTTAAAAAGTCGATCAGCCTGACTGAAATAATAAATGATAAAGTCTCATAAGAGAAATTCATTAACCATTCTTTTTGGCTATTCTTTTGGATGCCTCAGATATTACTTCTCATACCCGAGTGCCTTCTCTCCTTTAAGATCCTCACAATGGAGGACACCAAAACACCATGTAAACAACTTGAAAACATTAGCATGTTTGGTTTTGTACAGCAGTAAGGCAGCAAGATGTCAAAATATCTATGTAGCACCAGGAACTTCAGAAACTGATAACATGCCTGGATCACAGGGAGGATTCTAGCACTGTTTTTCTCCTTACCTTCTCATAAACACATTCTTTCCTTTGATCTAATATTTCAAACTGTTTAAAAAAAAAAAAAGGACTATGCCTTGTCTCCTAAATAGAACCAGGTATTAAGAAATGGAGGGAACTATATATAAAGGTTGACTCCTTTGTAGCATCAGTACATGAGTCTCTCTTCTAAGTGCTTCTAAGATGAGGTCAGAGAATATTGCCTATGAGGAAGTGTCTTAGAAATTTGTTGAAACACACTGTATGGTTTAGACCATGTCCATTTTTTGTAAATACTTCATAAGCTAGGAAAAATTTGTATTTTTAAATATCTATATCTATCTATCTATCTATCTATCTATCTATCTATCTATCTATCTATCTATTCTTCTCCAAATGCTGGGAGCAGTCAGTGTTCAAATAATAACTAATTGGATACATGACATTACACAGTTGTCTAAACCCAGAGAATGTACACACTGAGAAGGAACAATAACGTAAACTAAAGACTTGGGTAACTATGCTATTTCAATATAGGTTCATTAATTCTAACACTTGTACCACTACAGGGAAGGATGTTCATAATGGGGGAAGCTATGCAGCTGTGGGGACAAAGGGTATATGGGACATCTTTGTACATTCCATACAATTTTTTCTGTGAAACTAAAACTACTTTAAAAAATAAAAAAGATTACCATTAGATCAAGACAGCTGATTACATTTTTCAAATCTTCGATATCCTTATTGATATTTGTCTGCTTTACTTATCAGTTACAGAGAAATTAATTCTCCCACTATGATAACTGGTTTGTCAGTTTCTGCTTATATTTTAGTTCAATTTTTCTACTTCATTCAATTTACATATTTTGAACCTATGTTATCAAGTACTTCCAAAATAGAAATTATTAATCTTTCTGAAAAAGTGACAGTTTTATCAAAATGTAATAAACTTCTTTATTTCTAGTAATGCTTTCTACAATGAAGGCTACTTTTTTCTAATTAATACAGTTACACCAACTTTCTTTTCTGCTTTATATTTCCTGGTATATCTTTTTCCATTCCTTTACCTTTACTCTTTCTGGGTCCTTATAAACAGCACAAGACACTCTGTCTCCTGTAAACAGCAAACTGGGATTTTTTTTAATCCAGTTTGAAAATATTTGTAACTTAAGTAGGGCATAAAGCCATTTACATTTAATGTAACTGAAGTTCTTTTCACTACCTTATTTTATGTTTCCTCTTTGCTCAATATTTTCTATGTCCTTGTTTTCTTCTCCTGAAGAATAAGGCTTATTTCTTATTCCCTATTCTACTTTTTCAAACCTAGGAGAGAAGATATAAACTCTACTTTCATTCTTTGATGATTACCTTGAAATTTTAATGTGAGTATTTAATTTACTAAAGTCTAAAGTAAACCAATATTTGCAAAAAAACAAAAAAAACAAAAACAAAAACAAAAACCCAGACCTCAGAATGTTTTTACTCCTATAATCCACTTTCTTGATTTATAAATTGTTGTCCAATGATTTAGCTTTACTTTTACTCTCAATGCAACAAACTAGATATTAGACATGTGATCCCAACACGTATGAAATCTTTCTGTAATAGTCCCATCTCCTTGTTTCTTGATGCTGCATTCTGAGCAATTTCTTCAGGGATGCCCTCCAGTTTGCTGACTGTTTCATTTCCCTTTAGTGTCTAACCTGCTGTTTAGCTTGTACCACATTTTTAATTTGAGTTATATATTTTTTTCCCTAAAAGTTCTCTCTTGGTTCTTTTTCAAATACCCATAATTATTTTCAATAAACATGAGTTCTTTTGCCATACCTTCAATGGTTTATTTCCTTAGATCATATTATTTTATATTTGGTATGTGAATATTCCAAAATCTTTATTCTTGAAAGTATGATTCGTTTATTTTTTCTTCCAACAGACTCTTGCTTATGGTGACTTACTCTTCATATGTTTTGTGATTTTTTTTAATTGCACACGTGTTTTTCAGGAATTTATCTGTAAGAATCTTTTGAAGTCAGTCTAAAATGTTTTCCTTCAGAGATATGTTTCCTTCTTCCAGGGGTCTGGAGGCACAGCCAATCCAACAGCACACTAGACTAAATTCTCCACAGGTTCCACGGGAAGTGTGATTTCCATCCCCAAATTCATGTAACTATGGGAATGAAATGAACAATTTCTAGAAAGATGTGTTTTCCCCACTCTATGTGGAACTAAGGTAAAAACAGACGGTTAATTCCACCATCTGCCTGCACGATGCAGGCTTCTTCCTACTACATTTATGGGAGAATTAACTTTATTCAAGGGCCTCTCATTTGACCTCCACCCTCCTCATAGGTAGCCTTTATCCACCCATACATAAATGTGACCCTCTAAAGTGTAACCCACCATGACAAATGCCCGTAGGCAAAGGCCAGATACAATATTTACAACCTGCCTAGACTCATGCTTTCTCATTGTTTCTAGGCTACTCTAATTTTCCTTACTTTGTTATTAGCTTAGCCATTTTAAAATATATTTTAATAGGTATTTTTTAAAATTTTTGATAGGATATATTCTCCAGATGACTAGTCCATAAGAACATTGTAAATCAAAGTTGGCCCTTTTCAACTGAAGTTCTGAAGAAATTTTGGATTGGCCTTCAAGTATTCCACTGAAAAGTGGGCGCCTGTGATTTTGAACACTGCCTATTTTAACAGGGAAATTCTAGAACACCAGCCTCTGTTCTTTCAAGGACTGACTTGATGAGCATTGGATTGGTTTTGCTGCTTTATCTATGAAAAGCAATTACCAGATGCCTTGCTTTCAACAAACCTCACTTTTACTTCACTCTGTGTAGTGGAAGCATTGCTTACCCTATTTACAAATATGGAAAACACAATACCGGAATACGTGGGTCACCGTGAGCAGCTGGACGTCAAATCCGTAAGTGGAGATGAAGGGAATGGAGTCCGGTCATTTCTTTCCTAGTCCTTTGCTCTTCTTATGCAGGCTGTACAATCCCACACAAATCAGAACTAGTTCGTTTGTAAATAAAAACTGCACTCAGCAATATCTAAGGCTTATCACATGAGTGTCTGGCAAAAATTGTAACAGGAGTCCTGGAAAAGCATTTTGCACATAAATGTGGAGATGAATGCTCCATCTTAAAAAGAAAAAAAAGGGGGGGCTTCTTAATGCTGATGCAAGTAATAAGGTTAAGAAGAATCTGTTCGTTTTTCCAGACTGGCACCACTGCTCTTGAATGATGAGCAACAACACGTCAGCTCCATCAGCCCTCTGTGTCTTGAAACTGTCACACATCCATAATAGTTCTTCTGCACCGGCCTGATAACATCTTCTAAGGGATTTGTCTGTCTTGACTAAAGTACAAATAAACTGATGGCTGGAAATGGCACATTTTAATCAAAGTTGAATGCTCACACTCTGAGACAAGGGCAGCAATAAGAAAAAGAAAAATTAGTGTCCGTTTCTCCTTGATGTCTCAGGAATTTAGTAAACAGCCTCTGTCATTCTCATATATTTTGTTCTCGGAACGTGCTCAGCCCAGTTCCCTCTGACTCTGAGGGCCGCCTTGGGAAAGATGACAAAATTCAGCAGGGGCTTACAGGCAAACTCCATGGGCCCTAACAGAGCAGCGGGTAGTGTCTCCTCGAGCTCTGTCCTTGGGGTCATGACTGGAGCTCAGCTCTTTCTCAGTGTTGCAGCGTTTACCCAGAGCACCACACATCCACAAGGGGGTCTAGGTTCAGCTCCACACCGAAAAGGTCAGATCTTGCTAGCGGCTGAGCAGACACAGGTGTAAGTAATAAGATAGAAATGAGGAACAAGCCTCTACTTTTCCCATCAAGTTGCCTCCCAGTTCGTAGAAAATCAACCCCAAGCCAGTCTGAAATCCATCCTTCTCATCAGGTGACTGGCTTCAGGGCCTTTGTCCTGACACTACTTCCGTAATAAGGTCAAGAAGATCACCATTCCTGGTTCTATTACTAGCTCTACCCTTGGATATTTTGAAGTGGCACTTACAGAAAATATGAACCTCTCTCTTGCTTAAAATAGATGACCTCGCCTAGCACAACTATGATGTGTTTTTACACTGAAGGATTCCCCCTCCCCATCATTGCTAAGGATGTGAAGGCTCACCTTCTTCTCCTACGGCATTCTCACCACCCTTGAACGAAATGCCAAATAAAACAAAAATGTCTCAGACTAATCATCAAACCATATCCATAAGGACACAATCCTAGGTGACATTTTATTTGGACCTGAATCCAAATAAAAGACCATGGATGAAAAGACCATTGCCAAGTCAAATCTTCATCATTTACTCCCTTGGAAGGTCTAGACTTCTGGGAACAAAAAGCTTAAGAGTATCTGTTTGAATTCCTGTCTGGCACCAGGTTCCTCTACCCCTGAAATTACGGGAAAGGAGGAGGTGGGCCCGGATTCACTAAGGGAAGGAACATAAAGGCAGGAGGAGCTCCCTCGGTTCATAACCTCTTCATCTACCTTATCTGTTGTGCCATCCCCCCTAAAATTCAGCTGGAAGCTCCAAATCATCCAGTCCGGAAGGACTCCAAGTGCTCTTCTCTGCATGGTGGGAGGCAACAACCACAGAGAGGTGCCCTCATTGCTGTTCAACTTCTGCATCCTTCCTAACATTCCATCATTTCACCAGAGATCTGCAAGCAGGAAGACCAGGACGGAGATCTGCAAGCAGGAAGACCAGGACGGAGATCTGCAACTGCTTAGGCAGATTCAGCAAAACACTCCCATAAGCACCCGATAATGTCTACAGAGAGGATTCTGTGGCTCTCACGCTCACGCTGTGCAGTCTGAGTCCACGACAATGAGCCTCTCTCTAGAAAAGATTCAGTACAACATGAAGGAAAAAGGAGATTCAGGCAAGGAGATTGGAGACTGGAGACTGGCTGCAAAGACACCACTGATGGAGGGAAGAAAGAGGCAAAGGAATAGGCGGCAGTGTCTTCTGAAGATAGTTTTCCCAAACAACTTTTTAATTTTAAGAAATTTTATTATCACTCTCAGAACTTTTGAAAATGGGAAAAAGCAGTCACCCATAATTGCACAGCTTAATGATAACTTCTTGCTGAATTAAATTCCTAGGGTTTGTCCTTACGGATCTGGTTTTCCACTTAGTCACTATCATCAGGGACATACACTATGTCCAAGGCTTACTGTCATTTCTTCGTCTCCCCATGCATGATCTTCATTGTTCCCGACTCACTGTCTTCTAAAACTTTCTCTCTGGGCCATTTTCTCCAGACACAATACACACCTTGGCTACACCCTTGTTTCAGTGCCTAGGCTTCCTCTGAAATTAGTCAATTCAAAGGGCTCTCAACAAACTGCACAACGTGTGCTCTTGTCACTTTTGTTATCGGTGTCTCCTGGCTCTTTTCTCTGCCTCTTCCTGCCTCTGTACCTTCCTACTCTGTGCTAGGCCAGGACTGCTTACTCCTAGACGAGGAAAAGAATGATTCTTTCTCGCTGGTAGGAAGAAGAACTATTTTTGTTCTGCTATGTGAAAACTATGTGTTATCTCCTTAGCTTCCAGAAGTTTCTTTGAAAAGACTCCCCCCCCCTTCTTTTCCCTGAAGTCTAAATAAGTGCTGCAAGCTGCCCTTCCTATTTCCCATTGCAAATACTGTGTAACAATTATATGGCATGGCAAGAGAACTTTCTGCCCCTAAGATTATGGCTACATCTGTTAGAGACCTCATCATTGTAAAATATTAGTCAAATATTTCTTACCAGTACATATGGGTTAAACTTTTAATGTAGAGAAATTTTAAGGAAATAAGGATTAACCCTTTGAGATTCCTATGATGCTTGCTTTGAGTCACAATTAAAGTAGTCATGCACACTGAGAAACACATATGTGTCACAATACTGTTGCACAAAACAGCTTTTTTTTCTTTAATAAAATTATATCTGACTCTAAGCTCCAGTCGTTCGAATGGTAAAAATCTTTGATCTGTTATTATTGTGTGTGTGTGTTGTTTTTTGGTTTTTGTTTTTGGTTTTTGGTTTTTAGTTTTGTTTTGTTTTGAAGGTGGGAGAAAGGTTTACTTCCTTAGGACAAACTCAAACTCAGAAGAACCTCTGGGAAACCCAAAAAATGAGGGTTTATTCTCATTAAAGCCATTATTCTGCTCAACACTGACACCTTCTACTATGATGTCACTGCTGACATGACCCTTAGGCTTCTGTGACCACTGTATTAATTTTCTACTACCATTATAACAGAAGACCACAAATATAGTGGATTAAAGCAACACAAACATATTATCTTACAGGTTTGGAGGTCAGAAGGCTAGAATGGGTCCCACGGCTAAAACCAAGGTGTTGGTGGGGCTGCATTACTTTAGGAGGCCTTTCCTTGCCTTTTGCAGCTCCTAGAGGCTGCCCACACTCTCTGGCTCATGGTCCTCTTCTACCTTCAAAGCCAGCAATTTCATCACTCCTACCTTTGTTTCTACCCCCACATCTCTGCCACTGCCTCTCCTGCTTCCTTATTTCCCTCATTAGGACCCTTGTGATGACACTGGACCCACCCAGATAAATCCAACATCAACTTCTAATCTCAAGATGCTTCACCAATCACATCTGCAAAGTCCCTTCTGCCATGTAAAGTATCATAGTCACAGATTTCTGGGACTGGAACATGGACATCTTTGAGAAGCCATTATTCTGCTCAACACTGACACCTTCTACTATGATGTCACTGCTGACATTCACTCCCTGCTGTCCATCAGACACCACGGTCCTGGTTGTCCACAGAAGCCCTTCATCGTGACTTTCTCTATAAACAGGCTCAGTCTCCGATCCTGTCTTCAATAGCCCACCACTGCGTCTGGAACCTTCCTTGAGCCACTGGGCCAGTGGGGGCCCTGCAGCACTCAGGGCTTATATCTCTGTTGCTCATGGATCCTCCAAACCCATCTCCTTCCCAGTTTCAGAAAAGCTATCTGTCTCTCTGTTATACAGGGCTGTCTTCCTCCTCCACAACCCCCAACATGAGCTCCAAAGTCCCTTTTTCTCAAAGGCCTCTCACATCCTTCAAAATCCTGTGTGTGAGACTGTCCTCAGATGCTTGGTAACTTCTAATGTTGGCAATAAAACAGAAAAGTTTTTAAATAAATCTCTAAGACAAGAGCATAGACTCAGACCCACTGAAGGCTGTCCTCCCTCTTGAGAGTTAAAAAATTAAAAATAATTCCTTTTGCTTTATATCTTCTACAGAAATGAGAAAAAAGACATATGAAAATTCTGATAAAATTTTTTGTCTCATCTGTAGGAAAATAATTCCTAAGGCAAAAGTGAACAAGGGCAAAGTATTAGAAACAGGTATGACTAAGCAAGAAGAGCATATACAACAGAATTAGCAGAATTTCACTCAGTCCCATTTTCAAATAAGTACAAAGAACCCCATTATAACACTGATATTAGAGCCAATCAGAGGCAATACACAAGAGAAGAGAATTTTTATTCAGTTATTTAATTATAATTCCAGTCTTGCCCAACAGCACTTTTTTTTAACCTATCGGATTTCTTTCTTTCTATCTTTCTTTCTTTCTTTCTTTTTTCTTTTCTTTCTTTCTTCTTTTTTTTTTTAACATTGGGGTTCTACTCCTGTTGGAAATGCTATGAAAAAGAGCAGGAAACAAAGAAGCTAAAAAAGGAAAGGACGTGAACAATTGAACAGAAAAAAAATTCTTTTGTAAACCAGTCTTACAAAACACAGAACTAAACCTATCACATCTTTGAAATTGTACTGTTTCTTTGAGGAATGCAGAAACTGAAATACACATCCAAACAGCTACTGGAGCCTGGGAGAGAAAGGCACAAAAGCTTAGTCTTGGGTTCTCAAAGGCTCCAGTTCCATTATAGAAGCTTTATTTATAGTAGCTAAGAACTGGAAATAACCCACAGATGTGTCGACAGATAAATTGTGAGATTTTCATGCAACTGAATACTATTCAGCAATAAAAATGAAACCTACCACATGGATGACTCTCCTAGATGCAATGAATGAAAGAAGCTAGATTTTGGGGAGTGCATATTGTTAAGATTCATATTTTATAAATAGGCAAAAGTAGTATGTGGTGAGAGAAGGCCTAACAGTGGTTACCACTAGGAAATGAGAATGGACAGCAGGATTCCAGGCAACAAGTAATGGTCTATCAACTTTTCTGAATGGTGGTCACACTGGTATATTCACTTCCTGAAACTTTTTTGAGCAGTATATTCAAAAATGGGTGCTCTTTATACCATATATGTTACATTTTTAAACTTAAAAACAAGTCTACAATAAAAGAAAACCAAAAGATAATTTATAAGAACAAAGTGTTCACTAGATTAGCAAAAGAGAAGTTATCTTTAGTGAGAGCAGTTTTGTGGTAAAGTGCAGGGTGGGGAGATTCAAGCGGGTGCAGGTGTGAACGAGACATGAGAGCATTGAGAAAATACTTTCCCCGAAGTGTGTAAATGGGAGGAGAAAAACAGGAGACACATATACATAATAATTTGCTTAGGAGGGAAGTGACTAAAGCATATTATGCTGATGGGAAAAATTTAACAGAGAAAAAGATAGTGAAGATCGAGTAGAGAGAGGAGGGATGAACACCTTTAAATACTTCAGACTATAGGAAGACTCAAAGGGTAGAAAAAACTTTGGCCTGTGAAAAGAGAGACACCAGTTCCACGGAAGCAAAAGAAAGTAAAACAACATGGGAGTATGTATAGGTAAGCTGATCATTTGTTCATTGTTTTCTGTTTTATTTCTTTGGGTTTTTTTGTTTTTACTATCTCCAACAGTTTAAATAGTACCCAACTGGGGGCACCAGGGTGGCTCAGTTAAGGGTCTGACTCCTGTTTTCAGCCTAAGGGTGATCTCACAGTCCGGAGATCGAGCCTGGAGTCAGGCTCCCTGCTCAGTGCGGAGTCGGCTTGAGATTCTCTCCTTCTCCCTCTGCCCCTACCTACCACTTGAGCTCTATTTCCCTATATATATAATAAATAAATCTTTTTTAAAAAATAATAAATAAGTAGGTAAATTGTACCCAAATAGTGGCTTTTCTTTTTCTGTGAGAGACAGATCATCATTTGAGTAAGGGACACAGACATTTGGAGACCCTGATCGGATTAAGGAAGGTGTGAGAGAGGGGAAAGGAAGCTGGTTAGATAAATATCGCAGAATTGCTAGGCTGTGTTGAAGTGCCCAGTTCAACGTCATAGAGGCATCAAATCTCCTCCTGGATTTTCTGTCTTGGTACACCTAGGATGTACTTTGTTCAGTGAAGTAAGGTAGGATAGCAGGGCTTTTTTCTCTTTTAAACATGTTTTGCCATGGTTCTCAGCACATGCATTGAATAATTCATCCTTTGCCCACTGCTTTTAAACTATAAGATAGGCATTTATACACGTAGAACTGCCTCTGGACTTTCTATTCTAATCCTTTGATCTGTCTTTCTATTCAAGTTCTAGTAAATTATTTAGAGATACTGCTTTATAATATATTAATATGTGGTAAGACATGTATCTCTTAATCTCTTTTTTGCACTCTTCTTCCAGTTTATGGTATGAAATAAAAATCCACACGTCTAATTTTCAATGTTGATAAAAAGTTTTATCTTTTTTTTATCTTTGATCATTTCTATGGGAATTAGACAGTAGTGGTATTACACATATGAGCTCTTGATCTCAGTTCAGTTTTTTTAATCTGAATTCATTGTTTAACACAGTTTTGTATTTCTAATTTACTTCAGTATTTTTAACTTCTAAAAGATCATTCTGGTTGGTCATCTCTTGCCTTCCAACTTGCAGATGAGCTTAGTCACTTAAAAAATGTGCTATTTCTGCTTCATCAACATAAAACACTGACGCTTATAACAGTAATTTGGGTTTTTTCTCTTAGCTACTTTGCCTGACTTGATAATTCTTCCATATAAACTTCCATATTCTTCCAGAATAACTCTGCCAAGTTCCAATAAATTTAGCTGGTATTTTATTGAACTCAATATGTACATTAATTTGGGAAGGATGACCATCTTTCCTATATTGACTGCCCTCATCTTGAATACGGTACATCTTTCATTTCCCCCCCCCAAAGGGATCCTGCCTAGTTTTTATTGAGATTAATCTTATATTTTCATTCATGCTGTGAATGTATATTTTAACCAATTAGTTCACATGCCTGAGCATTAGAATTACCTGTGGAGCTCCTCAAAAATATAGAGCCCAAGCACTAACTCTACTGATTTTAATTTAACAAATGTGGGGTGATCTGTGACCATATTCTTTTTCTTACAAGTAATTTTGATTCAGAGCCAAGATTAAGAGCATATGAAAAATACAGAAAAATAGAAAGTAGGTTTTATAATGCTTTCCTTAGTGACTTTTCCATCTTGATTTTTAAAAATGGTATTGTATTTAATTTTCACTTATGTATTTTTACCCTTAACATTTGTCCCGTTTGTTAATTAAAATGTCTTTTAAATGGCAATTTATTACCTGCATTATATTTCATCTTATGGATGAATACAGCACAACTTACTTAACTGTTCTCTATATTTTCCCTCATTTTGTTATGAGCTTGTACAATATTATCTCTGTTTGGGGCAATAAAGAAAACAAAAGTAAATATCCCAGAATCCTAAATATCTCATTATTTTTCACTAAAATGTTCAAGCATAGACACCTTTGTTGGACTCATATTCTTAACCATGTGACCTAAAAATGATGTCACAACAAATGAAACTCTACTCTCTACCTTTAGTTTTACTTCCTAAAATCCATACCAGTGTAGATACACTTAATGAAATAGTCCTTGTTGCTAAAATGAAGCAGAAACTCTGATACAATTGAATACTTAAGGAAATACTAGAGAAAGGTTTACTGGTGTAATAATATGGATTGAATGTTTCCTCTTACAACTTATAACACAATCATGTAAATACTGTGCTATGAAATCTAATGGAAAGACTTCTAGGCTGAAATGAATTTATAAATCGTGTATATTAATACAATTTATAAAATGTTACAGTACAATTATAATAAATGAACTTCAAGTACATGTACCAACATAGATAAGTATCAAAAATATGATCAGAGCAATTAAAAGCAAGTTGCAAAATGGTACTTACTATTCAATCTATGTAAGTATTTGCAATTTCAGAACAGTGCTGTATACTGTGTAAGAGCTAATACATATGAATTAGAAGTATAAAAGAATATGTGGGAATGATTGAAACTCAACTCAGAAATGGGTACCTCAGGGAAGAGAAGAAGAAATGTGAGAAAATTAAGGAATATAGGGGAGTATATATTTCAACTGTATCTGAGCTATTTATTCTTCCCAAAAAAAGAAAAATATAACTAAAACTTGCAAAGTGTTAGGATGAAAAGATACTGGGTAATAGTTTCATGAATATTTGTTAAGTTGTGTACTTTATTTTTTCAGCGTTTTTTAAAAATCACTAAAATAATAATTCAAAGCACTAAATTCTAATGTTGATGTTAATGTTCCTATTTGATCTGGAACAGATTACTTACTTTATCTGTTCTCAGTAAAATGAAAATGTTAATATTTGTCCTTCCTCACTTTACACAGATGGTAATTGGATAAAGCAACAATAACTATAAAGCACATCAAGTTCTATGTAGAAATAAAACACTTAAATCAAGAAAAAAAATCTTTTTTCCCCTCTAGTAAAGAACCACTAATCTACTGGAGCAAGAAAAAATCAATTGGAGGCCATATAACTTAAAAGTAATGCAATTCATCTTCTTTTGTTGCTCTCCTATTAAACAGAGTAAAACAAACATTCTACTTGGACTTTTTTAAATTAGCAAGAAACATAAAATGGTATCTAATAAATACAACAAATACAAAATAAACTTCCATTTTGTATTATTTTTAGATAAAAGAAACCGAGCAAGGAGAGAGAAGGAGGTGATAAAATAGAATAGGAGATAAGGGGTAAGTACAGCAACAGGCACAAAGGGACATATATCGAAGAAAAATGAGTCATTGGTCCTGAAAGAGAAATAGGCAGAGAAGGAACATGCATGAACATACAAAGCAGCACCTACAAATAAAATAAGCACGGAGAAAACATGCAAAAGGCCCTTAGTTATGAAAGGCAGAAAATCAGAATCACAATACACATCCAGACTTGTTTGCTGCCTCCATGTGCTTATAAAAACCTCTCCGTTCCTGAGTTCCAGTTACAAATGGTGGTGTAAGAAGACTCTCAGCTCACCTCCTCCACAGAATATACCAAATTACACCTATTATTAGAACAATCCCTCCTGAAGAAGACCTGAGGGCTGACTGATCAGCTACTGAACAACCAAAGATGGAGAGAATGGCAAGAGAAGAGCAAGACTGATAGGGACCTGCCAGAGTTTAAAAGAGTGATGAACATATACAACCCTAGCTCCAGCCAGCCAGCAAAAGCCACCAAGCATACATAATCCGCATAGGGGACATTAGACAAAAGACCACTCCTTCAACTTTTGGAGAAATATCCATTTCTTCTAAACCATAGAAACAAACACAGAAAGTCAAGCAAAATGGGGAGATAGAGGAATATGCTCCAAGAACAAGAAAAAATGTCAGAAAAAGAACCAAATGAAACAGAGATAAGCAATATGCCCGATAAAAAATTTAAAGTAATGATCATAAAGATACTTGCAGGGATGGAAGAATAGGAGAACTCAAAGAGACCTTCAATAAAGAGATAGAAAATATTTTAAAAAATCAGAGTTGAAGAATACAATAACAGAAATAAAAAATACACTAGAGGAAATCAACAGTACATTAGAGGATGCATAAGAATATATCAGTGGGGTGCCTGGGTGGTTCAGCTGGTTAAGCAAGTGCCGTCACACACAAGCTGAACAGCAAAAAGAGAAGAAATTTTTTAATGAGAACAGATTAAGAAATCTTTTAGACAACATCAAGCAAATAAACATTCACATTATGAGGGTCCTAGAAGTAGACAGAGAGAAAGGTGTAGAAAATCTATGTAAAGAAATGATAACCAAAATCTTTCCTAACCTACGGAGGGAAATAGACATCTAAGTCCCAGAAGCCCAGAGAGTTCCAAACAATATGAACCCAGGAGGTCCACACCACAGCACATAATAATTAAAATGTCAAAGGTTAAAGATCAAGAGAGAATCTTAAAAGCAGCGAGAAACAAAAAGTTTTCTACAAGGGAAGCTCTGTAAAACTATGGGCTGACTTTTCGGCAAAATTTTGCAAGCCAGATGGGAGCGCCATGATATATATATTCAGAGGGCTGAGAGGAAGAAACCTACAACCAAGAATGCTCTACCCGGCAAGGTTATCATTCAGATATGAGGGAGAGATAAAGAGTTTCCCAGACAATCAAAAGACAAAGGAGTTTATATGTCGCAATAAACCAGACTTACAAGAAATGTTAAAGAGATTTCTTTAAGTGGAAAAGCAATGGCCATAATTAGACATAAGAAAAATATGAATAAAAAGATGTGAAATATGACATACACATAAGATGTGGAGAAGGAAGCAACAAAGGAAGAGAAGGAGAAAAAGAAAAAGAAAAGGTTTTTTTTCTGTTCCTGTTTTTTTAAAGAATGTATCTGAACTGAAATTACCATCGAATTAATATGGACTTCTCTTTACTTAGGATATTATACATGAATCTCATGGTAACCACAAACCCCAAACCTATGATAGATAGACAAAAAATAAAGAGAAAGCTAAATAGACTTTAAAACAAAGAGTGTAACAAGAGACAAAGAAGGGACATAATGCTAAAGGTATCAATCCAACAAGAGGCTATAACAATTTTAAGTATCTACATACCCAGTGCTGGAGCACCTAAATACATAAAGCAAATATTAGGGGGCATAAAGAGAGAAACTGATGATAATACAATAATAGTAGGGGACTTTAACACTCCACTTACATCAGTGGATAGATCGCCCAGACAGAAAATCAATAAGGAAACAATGGCTTTGAAAAACACTTTAGTCCAGATGGACTTTATGGATATGTACAGAACATTCTATCAAAAAATAAGAGAATACATATTCTTTTCAATTGCACATTGAACATTCTCCAGAATAGATCATATATTAGTCCATAAAATAAGCTTCAATAAATTAAGAAGATTGAAATCATAACAGGCATCTTTTTCTTGAGTGCATGACCTGACTGTTTTTATTGACAACTATCTGGATTCCCCATTTCTGTTTTCTGTTCACCTATTCTAACGTAATATCATTATCTTGGTCTTTTGTCATAGATGGTCTGCTTATCTGAGAAATGTTGCTACACCACCTGAATGCTAGATGTGCTTGCTAAACTGATTATTACATTTGCATCTTCAGCTGGGGTAATTCCCTGAGTTTGTAGGTAAGTCTGATTCTAGGCTCTGGTCTCCCCATCCATGGCCAGACATGTCCTGAGATAAGAGGAAATACACCACATCTCTTTAAAGTAGCAACTCGGGACCTCTACCTAGGGTGACCATTCATCCTGATTTGTCTGAGACTGCCCCAAGGTAATTATGAACACTGCTCTCTCTCACTCCCAGCCATTTGGAGATAGCCTCCTTGCCACTACCTGCCATGTGGTCCCCACTTGATAACATTCATATTCCTCCCACAGGTGTTATCTCCGAATGGCCCCAAGGCTGCAAATGCCAACTCTCCTAAGTATTGCTGTACTCTCCAGATTCCTCATTATATCCATGACACCTTCTGAGCAAACAAATTTGGGGACAATGCTCCCTTTTATTCTACTTTTTCCAACAAATGTTTATTGTTGATTAGCACCGTGCTGGTCCCTAGGGCTACAATGGTTTGTGAAGATGGACATGGTAACTGCTTCCAAAGAGCTTAGAGTTTAGTAAGAAGGATATCTAACACTTACTGATAGTATTCCAGGAATTATGCTAACTATGTTGTCTCTGTTTGCTCCTTCATCGTTACAAGACCAGGAGACAGGCATTTGCATTGTCACTACTTTATAACATGTTGTAGTATGATGAATAATGACTACTCAAAAATTATAGGTCCTAATTCCCGGAACCTGCAAATGTTACCTTATAAAGGAAAAGGCTCTTTGCAGATGTGATCAAGTCAAGGTTCTTGACGTGGGGAGATTATCCTAGATTATCTACCTGTGTTCTAAATCCAATCATAAGTAATTCTTGTAAGAGAGAGGCAGAGGGAGATTTCACACAAGAGAGACAGAGAGGGAAAGGGATGTAAAGACAGGCAAAGCTTGGAATGATGCAACCACAAACCAAGGAATTCTAGAAAATGCTAGTAACCACTGGAAGCTAAAAGAGGCAAAGAACAAATTCTCCCCAAGAGCCTAAGGAAGCACGGCCATTCCAACCCCTTAATTTTGGAATTCTGGCCTCCAGAACTGTGGGACAGTAAAACTCTGTTTGCTGGGCTTGTAATAATTTGCTATGGCAGCCACAGAACAATAATACAGCTGGGAAACTGAGGCTTAGTGAACTAATTTTTCTAAGGTCATATTGTGCAGAAATTTATACAGCTAGGATTAAAACTCAAGGAAATGTCTCCAGGGCTCTCTCTTAGCTACCAGGGTAAAGCACTCACTCTATCAGTTTATCTTCTGGGTAGCAAATCCATGATGTCTGTGTCCCAGAATCTTAAAAAATGTTTTATACAAAGAGCTTATTCAGGCAGCCTTTCTTCCTACAGTTCAGGTTGAAATCGTGGGGGCTGGGCTGATATATATGAACAATGCCTTCCATACTCTCCGGGCTTCTTCCCTCCCACTGGCTCTGTGTCTTTCTGTGTCTATCCTCTCTCCTTTCACTAAAAGAACATCCTGATGAGAGTGGACTCTTGCAAATCAACTTCTAGCGGGCCCACCAACAGTTCCATAATTAGGTAAAAGAATGAGTTCAAAGAGTAATGCCCTAGATTTACATTACCTGTCAAAAATGTATCTCCAGATAATTAATGAACTCCCTAGGTAGACAAATATTAGATAAAGAAGGAAAACAGAAAGCCAGTTGTAGGAACATTTTCAAAGTAAACTAACGTATTCTCTGAATTCTTTCCTTAATATTGTATTTTGTGTGTTTCTGTATGTCTAATATATTCAAGATCTCACTGTTGATGCAATTATTCCAGGGCCTCCATCTATACTTTCCAATTTAGTGAACTGACCATTTCTTCAAAGAACATCACTGAAATATGCATTATGCAGAATATTTTTGAGGAAACTTTGCACAACTGAGAATCACTTTTTTTATCCCTGTTAACAGAGAACTAAGATGAGGTATCTCTCTAGAGTAACAGATTCAATTTTGTGAAACATTAGGAAAACCAGAAATAGTTCAACATTTCTGAATATAGAGGAAAGGGCTTCATTTTACTTCATCTTGGGCTCTGAGCTCAATAGACCTATCTGATTGCCTCTGAAAGCAATGTTGCAGCACACAGAGATACTTTTTGATTTCATACATCATTTATAACTTCTATAACAATTCTACAAAGCCAATACACATTATTCTTCCAAACCAAAGAAGCACTATCCTGATTTTGTTATTCTACTGGTCGCTGGGCCTTCTGTTCAAGCATGAATAGCTTACATTTCTTTCTTTAAATAGTGCTGACAAGTTTTCAAAACACCATCATGCAATTTTACCTTGGCCTGCACTCTCCTCTCATTGCTTCTTTATTTCCTTACTCCTTCCACCGTTAACTACAGGTGTTTCTTCGGGTTTAACTCCTGGCCCTTTCCTTTTTCTAAATATACAGTTGCCTTTCTTGCAACCATGGTGACATCTATGGTCTCAGATATCATCTGTATTCAAAATTCTCTCCTACAACCTGATTAAAAAAAGAAAGAAAAAACTTAAAACAAATAGAAAGAACTCAGGATATCTCGAACATGATCATATTTAAAAGGAAACAATAGTAGCACTGTCCCTGCTGAAGTCAAGAACATGGTAAACACAGTGAATAATTCCACTGTCATTTTTACATTGTTCTGGAGGAACTACCCAATACAATTAGGCAAAGCAAACAAATGAGATGCATAAAAATTGTAAAAGGGAAGGTAGAATTCTCTCTCCTCCAGGTGAGATGAATCCACAGGACCATCATGCTTCACAACCTCTGGGACCATCACCACCATTGTAGCGTGGTTGTGTAGTGTAGCAAACTGGCATGACTGCACACCTGGAAAACCAATAGAATCTACTGAAAAACTATTACAAAGAGTAAGACAATCTAGTAAGATGACTGGAAAAAAATAGTATACAGAAAACAATAACTTTCATGTATAAAACATCAGCAGTTAGAATATGTAATTGTAAAAAAGAATAGCAACAAAAAGTATTAAATACGTAGGTATAAACCTAACATGGAAAGGGTAACGTAAGACTTCTGGTTTCCAGTCCAGCATGTAAGGAGCTCAGAAGTTGTCACTCCGCCCTAACAAGTAAAAAGGTGAACAAACTGAAATTCAGCAACTCTTCTTAGATCTGTCAGAGAAATAAGGTAATAAGAGCAAATCACTACCCACCCCCAAACGGAAGAGATCTGCAAGAGAATACAGAGAATCACAATTTACCAGAGCAGAAATCCAGGAGAAGAAACTTCCCCAGAATTCAGGATCAGGGTAGGAAAACACACACTGTAACTGAAAAAAATGCAGGAGGCTCAGTGTACAAATGTCTCAGAGCTAAAAACTCTAGGGGACCCAACTCATATGGAAGACCCCACAGTTTTGTGGGGTTTACCTCCAGGAGCCCTACCAGGTTCTCACCATGAAAATCAGATAAAATATGCCTTCCAGCGAGAGGAAAGGAAAAGTAGTAATTTTTTATACACCTGAGAATTCCATTATTCTGAACAAAATATGCCCTTAAGAGAAACTATTTTACCAGACCCTAACCAGGTTTTGTCAGAAGTGACCTAACTCTTAAAACTAATAAATGAATTCAATAAAGTTACAGAATACAAAAACAATATAAAAAAATCAGTTGCATTTTTATATACTAATAATGAACTATCAGGAAGAGAAATTAAGAAAACAATTCCATTTGCAACTGCATTGAAAAGAATAAAATACTAAAGAATAAACTTAACCCTGGAGGTGAAAGACTTATACAATGAAAATTCAAAGACACTGATGAAAGAAACTGAAGAAGACACAAATAAATGGAAATACACTTCATGATCATGAATTGGAAGAACTAATACTGTTAAAATATCCATAAACTGATTCACTCCAAACCCTATCAAAATTCCAATAGCATCTTTCACGAAAATAGAATAAATAATCCTAAAATTCGAAGGAATCACACAAGAACCAGAATAGATACAGGAATCTTGAGAAAGAAGAACAACGCTGGAAGCAATTATGTTTTCTGATTTCAAACTATAGTACAAAGGTATAATAATTACAGTATGGAAATGGCACTTAAAAAGACACATAGATCAATGGAACAAAATAGAGAGCCCAAAAATAAACCAACACATACACGATCAATTAATTTACAACAGAGGAGCCAAGAATATACAATGGGGAAAAGACAGTCTCTCCAATAAATGGTACCAGGAAAAGTGGACAGTCACACGCATCTTACATGCATGCAGTGCAGACCACCATCTTACACTGTACACAAAAATCAACTCAAAATGGATTAAAGATTTGAATGGAAGATCTGAAACCATCAAACTCCTAAAAGAAAACACAGAGCTATCCTATAATCCAGTAATTCCACTTCTGGGTATATACACAAAGGAAATGAAAACAAGATCTTGAATAGATATCTATATTCCCCATGCTTATTACAGCATTATTTGTAATAGCCAAATATGGAAGCAAACTGTGTCTGTCAGTGGATAAATGGATAAACAAGATGTGGTATATATGGACAATGGAATATTACTGAGCTATGAGAAAGAAGGAAATTCTACCATTTGCAACAACACGGAGGGACCGTGAGAACTAAGTGAAATAAATCAAACAGAGAAAGACAAATACTACATGATTATCACTTATATGTGGAATCTAAAAAAGCCAAACTCATAGAAACAGAAAGCAAAGAAGTGGTTACCACTGGGAGTGAGGTGGGGAGAATGGGGAGATGATGTTCAAAGGATACAAGCTTCCAGTGATGAGTAGTTGTGCAGGTCTACTGTACACCATGGCAATTATAGTTAATGATACTATATTACATACTTATAAGTTGCTAAGAGGGTAGATCTTAAAAGTTCTCACCACACACATACCAAAAAAAAAAAAAAAATGGTAACCATGTGATGTGAAGGAGGTGTTAGCTAACACCATGGTATTTTTCATTTTACAACATATAAATGTATCAAATCAACACCTTGTACATCTTAACCTTAAACAACATTAATTATCAATTATATCTCAATAAAGCTGGCCGGGGGTGGGGGAGATGCTCTCATAGTAGGCAAGTTGCAGAAAATTTGCAGGTACAATCTTTGCCTGTTTTCCTTTCCCCACATGTCATGCTCATAGTGAAAAGCTTACATCAAAAGTTCGAGTCTCTTATATTCCAATGCCTTCCAAAAATAAAAACATGGCAGTGATGGGGGACAACAAAAATTCAATGTGCCTGTACCCTGGCATTGTTAATTAGCTATTCTGATTTTATACTTGCAGGAGGGGTAAAATTGCTTAATAGCAAATACACAAGAGTATGTCTAGAAAACCAGGGTTTCTCAGAACAGTATTAGGAATCTCTCTGGCTTCCTTGTGCAATCAGAGATAGAATAATACCATTAGCTAGTTTTCTACTCCCGAAGAGAACGAAGGCTTTATCTGGTCTATGTAGTCCAGAAAGAGAAAGTCCAGCGGCTCCCTTTTTTCTAATATTATATGTGAATTATAAGAACCATTGTAAAAAGAGATTACTCCAAGGAAGGAAAAAGATCAAATGGTTAATGAAAATTCCTTTGATAAGATCCTTTTCATAGCTAATACTGCTAATTTCTGAGAAATTTAACATCCTCTTGAGATGACAATTATTTTCTCAACATGAAAGATAAAAAGAGAAAGATAGAAATTCTGTATCAAAATGTATGACCAAATTATAAGATCTTTCAAGATTTGAAATGTAATTTGTGTTTTCATATCGGATAAACTTTTTTGATCTACTGAGTCACTATATAATTCAATCTGTAGGTAATGTGTAACTTTTTTTTTCTCAGTAGACCAGTTGTACCTTAAGAACACTTCTAACCAGTTCAAAAGTTTAGTCTGCTGGTTTAGCAAGTGTTTTTAGTAGCTGGTATTCATAAGCATAATAGCTAAACATAATTGAAGGTGAACGACGAAACTATTTTGATGATTTGAAGCAACAATATCAATAATAGACCATATTTGAAGTTTGAAAGTAGTACTTAAAAGAGACAAGTGATTTGGACTTTATTGAAATGCAAAGATAGAGGAAATTTATTTTTTTCTTGAATAAGATGATTTTATTATGTCACTTGTAAATGGAAAAACTTTCCTGGAGGCTCGCCTCATTAATTAAACTAATTGTACAGGGTGATGGTCCTTCAGACTTGAATAGGAAGGGAAAGTCACAGCCTATTTTCTCATCTTTACAAACTCTTCTCCCACACGTTACTCATTCCTGAAATCAGAATGTGATTTGCAATGACATGTAAATTAACTGAGTGTATTTTTACCCATGGTCCCCCTCCCTTGAAAAAGAGCTCCTATCAATTTGCTGATCACCTTGGAATGAAAAAGGGACTTAAAATCCAAGAATATAGATGAACCTATTTATAACCAAAAGGAACAAAGGGAGTTCATTTTTAAGAAGAATAAACTGACAGAAACCAGTGGTAATGTCATTTCTTGCCCAAAGGGAGTTGGGCCTCAAGACACTGTCAGTCAGAATCTACTTACTCTTCCTCCTCCTCCTCTGTCTCCTGCTCCTCTCCCACCGTATCACCCTCAGCAGCAGCAGCCCTACCATTAATTGAACAATGGCTCGTAGCAGGCACTATCCTCGTAACATCTTACCTTTACATGTGTGATTGAAAGCAGTGTGTCCTCAATCCCAGCTGCACCACAGAAGTTCAAGAGCTACAAAAAATACAGCCATTCAGACCCATTACAGACCAACTATTTCAAAACCTGTTAGTGTGAGGCCTGGACATCCGTATTCTTTACGTCTCCCCAAGTGGTTCCGACACACAGTAAGTACTGAAGGCTGCTATTTTTCTATACGCTACACCGACTCATGTCATACTCTTTCCAATCAAAAGAGATAACACTTCCCAAAATTTATAAAACACAAGGGAAAAATAGCCTAATAAAAAGCATCACTGTCCTGATATGTTTAAAAGAGGAGATATGGCCATAGAATTAATAGGTTTGAAATGAATTCTTGTAAGAACCAGAATAACATTAATAACTACCAGGACCTCAAGCATTCAACCCTGGACTCTAACTTTCAGTATATTTGTCATTTGCCATAATTAGTGTCAAATTTTTTTTAGTCACATCTAGCAGATAAAAGATGTTGGCTGCTGGTTGCTAATTGCCACAGTATAACCAAGTAACTATTTGGAACTCTGGGGTTCCATGCTCGATGACTCCAACTGTTCCTGGAATTACACCTCTCTTCAGTCATTCTCCTTTACCATGAGACCCACTTTAAAAAGAAGGTGTCCTATTTTATTAGTATCCCTGCTCACCAACGGTGGCTCCGGGGCAGCATGTGCCTCATAGAGTAACTTTCGTCTATTTCCTACAGCAATATCCCTTTCCCAGAGAGACAAGCTAATAATTTCAGCTGCCCTGACATCAAATTCTCTTCTGCCAAAGTGGCTTCTCAGGAACACCAAAAAAATCCCCAGATTCAAAAAGGGTATGCTCTGTTTTCTCCTTTCTCTCAATTTGGAATATATTGACTTCCACATAGCTCGTGGAGACCCTAGGGACCACTTTGCTGGCATTCTGTTAGAAAGAGGAGAGAGAAAACATATTTTCTTATTCTGATTATTTGCAGAGTAACGCAGTTTTAACAACATGTTCACTGGCAACACAGAACCTTTACCCAAAGGCTTTTACTCCGTGTGCAAAATGAGTGATGGCGTATTCACACATTCATTGAAGAGTTGCCCCCTCAGACACCATATGCCTGTTAAGCACTGGCAGCATGCTTGATCTCGCACGCGTATGTGGAATAGACACATTCTGTTCTTAATAGCTGCTACTCCATTCCCTTGTGATAAACACTTTTAATTTTCTTAGGGTAGGACTGTGGACATGCTTAGAATATTTCTGTCTACAGGCCCACAATGGCAGAAGAGATGCTGGTATACTATGGGTTGTCTTCCTTTGGAGCTGCATTTCATTTCTAATCAGAACAATAACAAATTCAACAAGCCATAATATACAGATAATTGCACAGCTTTTCCATCCACAATTTACTGAATATAAACCTTGCTCACTTACTTCCATCATTTTATCTGTGACCAGTGAGAGAAATATTTCAAATGACGGTTTAAAGACAAATGTGTTGGAGAAATAAGGTTTAAATATTTACTTCTAATTATACTAGTGTGTGTGTTTTGGGCAATCAGTCATTAATCAAGAAGATACTCAGCGATTTCTGGGTCAAAACACAGTACGTGAAGGAAACCAAACAGTTCTCAGCCATGGTGCTCTTCAAGGAATTTAGAAGACAGGAAAAGAGATTTCTATCCTGAAAGTCATTGTGTTCAGAAACAGTTTGTACAGAAAACAGATGAGCAAGCTTAGCACCCAGTGAAGTTCTTCATAGGTCTGAGTCCTTTTTCATTACTATTAAAATAAATTAAAATATCTGGTGACACACAAAATACCTGAGACAAAAGAAGGGAATAGTGTGTGTTAGCACAATGTCTGTTACCATAATGCAAATTACCTAATATGGGATTGATAAATGAGAGAATGGTATCAGGATAGCATAACGTTTGCAGTGATTTATACATCTTTTTCTTTTTTAGCCCATTAATGATCTGTGCCAGCCAAGTATTCGTGGAGGAATTCACACAACACTAACAAAGCTCAGTAAAAAGGGTAAAAGCAAGCTGCTGTACCTGTGCCCCAGGTCCTTCCTCTTGACTCCATAGTCAAGTACTTTGTCTTAGAAGACCTTGTTTGTAGATTCTTCCAGCTCTTGTACATTTTGCTCTTGTCTCAACTCAGCAGCCTTGCCCTTGCCTCATATCTTGCCCCACTCTCCCTCCATCAAAGTACCTTTTGTTTTGTTTTTACATAAAGTCCTACATTTACTGCAGCATTTCTCATTTTTCAGAAATGGAACAGGTCTTTTGAAACTATACTAAAATTTTTTATGATTATGTTTGTTTTCATTAGTGCTGTGGTCACAAATTTGCAGAGATTTCTAATGATCTGCCCCAAACCCATTTTCCCTAGGAGTTCTGGTCTTTTCAGTACATTATTGTGCAGAAAACAACACTTTCCAGGAACACATGCAGGCCAAACGGGAGCTCAAGGAAGGCAAATCAGTGGGTACTGGAAGAGGATCAGAGATGGTGTCATGGGTACACAGGCTGATTTAGACACCGTAGGAAGCATAAGACTCAATTAAGCACAGAAGAAGCAAGAGATAGGAAGAGCAACAAGAGCAAAAAGGGAAAAGCCAATAATGTAAGCCACGTGTGTAGAAATATGAGTAAAATTAGATCAAATAGGAAGAAAGTATTTTAAATTAGCCTTTCCCAGAATATAAAGAATATAAAGATCTAAGCTCCTCAAGTTTCTTCTTTAAAGAGTAAAGAGCCTTTGGAGACTTTGGGTGGAGGTGGGGGCTGTAAGAATGCCAAAGCAATCCTTCTTTGGTACAGCAAGAGCTCCTGAAAACATTCTAGCCTATCCCCATTCCTTCATGTTCAAAAACTGAGGTCTGGGTAGATGACTGACCTGTTCACACTCACATTTATTCATGACATGTATCTCCTGGTTCCCAGGTCAAAGTTCTTAGAACTATACCCACGTAGCATTAAAGGCCTGTAAGAAACACTATGAGTTCTGCATAGTCAATAGTCCATGACCCAAGCGAGGAACTGGTCTATGAGGTATTAAAAGAAATAGAAGGAAAGGAATTTATTCATGTGATTCCATGAAGAAAGGATCTGTATTTAGGCATGGTGAACAACTAATGAGTGATCAGTGTTTGCTGAAGTAAAAACTTTATATATGCTATTCTGTATATAACAAAGTACAAGAGGAATTCACCGCTCTCTTTTGCGATATAACTATTAAAGTAGTACTTGGTAATACTTAGCAGCATTTGCAGAGTTAAAATGTAGACAGTATGTGTGGCTCACCTCTGAAAATAAGATTGGGAAAAAAAGAATAGGAAAAGCTAAGTCATGCAGAGAAGAATGGAATTATTCCATGAAGTTGGACGAAGATAGAATTCTACTCTGGTTTTCCCAGGAAGGGAGCTGCCAAGCAAGAAAACCCTTTCCTCCCCATGATCTGGCTGGCTAGGAAGAGAATCAATGAAGACCCCCCCTCCCCCCGGTGTTCAAGGAAGCCGATCCTCCACTGTCACAGGTAGCACTTCAGAGCAATCAGACCCATTTGGATTTAGAGCTTTAGCAGAAGATGCCACCTGGTGCGATGATCTAGTGCCTTAGGGAGACCTCGCCAGAGTGGCCTTTCCTTGGTGCAGTCTGGATTTTAAAGTCTAAAATTGTTATTTTGTTAGTGTACCCAAAGTTCACCATTCTTTAAGGAACTAATACTCTTCTCTCATGTTAACCAGGTTCGTTAAACCCTGCTGCAGCCACCAAAATGCCAATGAGAAAAAGTGGACCACGATTTGCAGTGTCGCGCATGGATGCAGACATTCTCTTTGATAATCCATTCAGGAAGTCAAACATAATCAGAGAATCATGCGGTGTGCATAGAGGCAGAGGAAGGAGAATTGTGCAAATGACCTTAAAGCCCATGGATCAAGGACAGCCTCAGGCACCCACATGCAGATCCACAGAGAACTGCCAAAGGGGAGAAAACACACTCGTTCACTGGTTAGGGCTGAAGTGAATGGTTTTAAATTTCTTTTTTCACAAACTGTTCCATAAACAACAACAACAACAGAACTTTGAGTTAGATTTTTGAGCCATTATAAGCAACTATGTAGGAGGTGCAATTAGAACCTTAACATGATAAGTGGATTAAAAATACTCAAAGCAAAATTTTACTTGGCTGAAAGTTCATGTTTGTTAAAACTATTCTATGAACTCTTTCCAAGTAATTTCAGATTAATATGATAACAGCTGCTAATTAGACTCTGAAGGAAATTAGTGAATTAATTGTGGTTATCTTGGAACAACAGTCTTCCAGAAGATCGTGGTGGGAGCGGGACTTCCTTAAAATTGCTTATTTCAGAAATAGTTTAGAGAGTAATACAGTAAAATCTAATGGGAAGTCTGGAGAGAGAAAAACACAAAACATTATTAGAGAAAAAAGCAAACTCTTTAATACTGCCTATAAATATGATTTATGAAAGAATATTAGATTAAAATACAAAAACAGATCATTCAGTTGATTTATTTAAAGTATACTATTAAAATTAATGGCACAAATATGTGCATCCAGTTGAAAACCACAGATAGTCTCTGCAAAAATCTCATAATGTAATGTTTGACCAGATGAAACATCATTTCTCTAAGCTTCACTTGGACCTTTCAAGTGTTTTCAAAATTTTCATCTGTCTAATTAAAACACACTTCCCCTTACTCTATTCTAATGTAATGATAGAAATATCAATACAGGGGTGCCTGGGTGGTTCAGTCAATTAAGCATCTGGCTCTTGGTTTCAGCTCAGGTCGTGATCTCAGGGTCATGAGATTGAGCCCCCATGTCGGGCTCTGCACTCAGTGCAGAGTCTGCTTAATGACCCTCTCTCCCTCCGCCCCTCACCCCCCCCCCCCCGCTTCAGATGAATAAATAAATCTTTTTTAAAGAATCAATTGTCTGCTAATGTGGCCAGGATACCCACTCTGCCAGAAAACTTCAAGATCTCTGGAGGAATTTTCTGTGAACCAAGGGGTTAATGGGACGATTTAGCAAAGTGCCTAATTTCATTGCTGTTTCCAAGAGTTTTGGATTTTCCTTGTGGCTCTGACCTTAGAATGGGGCCATTCCCTTACAGATCCTTTTATTCATCTTCCTGGTGACTCTTTATCACAGCAATATTATTGTCAGGCTGGTCTTCCTGAGTACAAGAAAAATGGCTGTCTTGAAGGAATGAGTAGATATGTGGGTACAACATATACATGAGAAAATAAAATCACAGAGGAATCTCCAAGGCCAGCTTTGTCCCTCTCTCAATAAGAAAGAATTGTGACTGTCAGATTAATTCATCCTACTATTTTTCTGATCTGAAATCCTTCCACATGGAAATTGATAGGTTCTTTCTTTACTTTTTTAAAATAAACAAAATTTTTCAATTTTTTGTTTGTTTGTTTTTTCCATCCCTACCCTACTTTTAGGCTGGAATTTTCTCTCCCAGATATTCATACAATTTTTCAATCCTTGTTTCCAATTATTCATTTCATTTATCTACAAATATAACAGAGATAGTTTCTAGGCAATAGGTCTAGAGAACTGCACTAAAGATTGGTAACAATATAAAGGTGTAAGACACAGTCTCTAGCTTCCAAACGTTTTACTGTAAGCCAGAAGAGAAAACGGGTCCATGGGACAGTTAAAGAGCAACAACAACAAAGGACTATTCAAATACATTCTAATCCACCAAACTTAGGGAGTGGAGAAAGCACTGCTAGAATTCAAGCCCTGAGAAGATGGGCGTGGGTAAGGCAGGGCTCCACAGTGTGGGATGGAGCCACGAGAGTGTAATTTGGGGTAGTGGACCATCCAACACTGTCAAATTCTCAGTGAAGGCTAGACTACAACGCCATCTACTCGTTAGTGTGGAAGAGAGGGCAAGAGGCTGAACTCAGAATGCCAGATCATGTCGTTCAAAGCCTAGATCTGCTCTCAACTACTGGCAAGTAACCCAAGATCACTATCACCTGGTTTCCTCATCAGTAATAGAGTTTGCCAAGTATAAAAACAGTTAATATGTGTAAAATACTTAATACTATACCTTACACAGTGTAAGCACTATATACACATATGCTATTACTACCATTATTGCTGATGACGCCAGGGTTTCTAAAAGCACAGGTAAGTTTCCAGCAATACCCCTGGCCACAAAGATGTGTATCTAGTCTTGAATCACAAGACGCGCCACTCTCCGTTTTCAGTAAGCAGATCCAATCAGCACAAAGTTATTTTTGGCTAAGGGCATTTACAGGAACGTAAGTGGGAGGGAGGAGGAAAAGAAGAGAAAGTGGTGATGGTGATCACGTCTCCTCCAATTTCAGACCATACTTTCCAAACCAGCCTGAACTATGATCCCTTGAGCTTTGACTTAGTAACAGAATGGGCACAGCTTTTACCTCTTCGTGTTTTGATAAATTCAAAAATTCTAAAGCGAATTTCCGAAAAGTTTTTTTTGCCCCTACCATCTTATTTTGCGTATTAATTTCAAAAGCTGGCTCAGAAGCACGGCTTGTTTTTCTAAGGTTGTTTCTCATTTGTATGTAAAACTCCATCTCACTTTTCATCCTTGATGAGTATCAATGAGATGCTTTAACTTATCCCGATGACTCCCAGCACCCTGCCACCTACTTCGATCTCACATGCCCTGACTAGCATTTAAAGGCAGAGTTAGTGGCAGCTGGACAGAGGCTTTTTCATGACAGCTGGAGTGGGTATAGTTTTGATATTCGGCATCAATGCCTCAAATTGTGTTTTTTGTTGGAACATCTGGAGGAAGAATTCAAGAGCTGGGACAGCCCATGAGCTAGAAAGGCAGGGCATGCTCAGATATAGATGAGAACTATAATCAATACTAAATGCTGCTGCAAGAAGAGGGGGCACTAGGTCGGAAATCAAATCTGTTTACTTTAAATGTGCATTTCGACATCACGTTCATGCGTCATTCTGTTAAGGAGACCTAGATAGTTCAACTAACTTGAAGTAAGTGGCATGTGGGACATTTCAGAAGAAAGGTGAAACCAGAATTGTAAGTCTCATTGTTGTCATCATCATAACACTAGAAGCAGTATCCATGCTGTGTAACCAGCACTTTGAAAGGGGTTTCAGATCTCAAGAAAGCTGGAGTATTTTATAGAACACCTCTTAGGAGTCCTGTAATATGAAGTTATAATCATAACAAAATCAAGAGTAAAGAGAGTTCCCACAGGAAAGAGTAAAAAGCAACAGATGAAGGAAAGGAAAGGAACCCAATGAGAAAGGCAGGTGAATAAACACAAAAGAATTAAACAGAGTGATACTGTTTTCCTTTGTAGCTAAGTGTTACCAGTAGGCAAACTAGACCGGGTTTCTCCTCACCCTCTTTTCAAGCTCAGCATTGCTATTTAGCGCGGAAACCACTAAAAATAAGTGAGAATACTACAAATCTCACATACCCTTCAAAAGTCTTCAGAATAAGAACACAGAATTTAAATTCTGGATTTACTGGATTCTAGGGATGTGCGTGGCCATGGGAGATGTAAAAGCGTGTAAGTTAGGAGCAAAATGATCTATTATTCAGAATAGTAACAGTATTCATCAATTTTAGACTAAGTATGATGCATACTTAAAATAGATAGGGGAACTACTAAAAGAATACACATGGAGTAGATAAATTCAAAACAGTAAAGAGGGAGCAGACACAATGGGGTAAAAATCCAAAAGAATGTAGGAAAGAAAAAACATAATAATCAGACAAATACAAAACAGATAATAATATACCAGGCACATAGTAACAATAACAACAAAAAAATGATGTAGCTACTACCCTCGTAGCACACAAAATAGGTTTTCAGACAAAATACAAAACCACAATTAGAAATGGTTGCTACATAATAAAACAACATTCGGTTTTCTTGTGCCTTACAGCAGACACAACAAACGGACAGAAGTACCAGGGGGAAATCACAGTGGGGGATTTTCACACACTCCTCTCTTTTTGATCAAACAAGCAAAATATAATCAAGAAGGCTAAAAGGAACTTAAAAGTATCAATGACAAGTCTGATGATGAACATATATGGAATATCACACTCAACATTTAGAGAATAAGGGGCGCCTAGGTGGCACAGCGGTTAAGCGTCTGCCTTCGGCTCAGGGCGTGATCCCGGCGTTATGGGATCGAGCCCCACATCAGGCTCCTCCTCTATGAGCCTGCTTCTTCCTCTCCCACTCCCCCTGCTTGTGTTCCCTCTCTCGCTGGCTGTCTCTCTCTCTGTCGAATAAAATAAAATAAAGTCTTTAAAAAAAAATTGGAGAATAAACCTTTACAAGATTTTATTTGACAGAGTGAGAGAGAGCACAAGCGAGGGGAGCAGCAGGCACAGGGAGAGGGAGAAGCAGGCTCCCCACTGAGCAGGGAGCCCGATGCGGGGCTCGATCCCAGGACTTAACAAACTGAGCCACCCAGGAGCCCCACCTTTACTTTTAAGTATGTGTGGAAAGAGCCAACATTTGACCACATACTTCCCCAACAGAGGAATGAATTTAGAAATCAATAACGGGAAGATATCTCAGAAAGAAAGCATAAAACATTTCTAAACCATGAGGAAGTCAAAAAATGATAATGGGTATTAGAATCTGTTTATACTGAATGATAATTAATACAAGTTCCAAATCAAAACATGAAGGATACAATTAAGGCAGTACTCAAAGGGAAAGCTTACATTAGACTTAAGTCTCATACTAATGAGAAAAGTAGCCTATCTGATAAGGTAGAAGTAAGCAGTAGAATCAATCTTTAAAAAGTTATGGTGGCAGGACTCTCTGCTCTCAACATGTCAAAAGTTCAGCAAATTCTACCCTCAAAGAAACAAGTATAAAACGGCAACATTGTCTAAATCAGCTGCAGCAGGACTTTGGAAATGGACTAAAAGCAAACAACAAATGAAGACATGTTTATTGATGAAATACCACGAGAAATGTGGATAAGGACATGTCCGTCTGAGGCTTCTGCAGCTGGGACTGCTCTCACCACCACTCCCCCCTCACTTAGTAAGACTGAAAGTTTTACCAGCATGGGGCTGGGCATGAATACCAGCCCGTGTGCTGCCCCAGGAAAAGGATTTGATTTGGGGTAAAAGACGAAAACCTTGCCTGACACATTGACAGTAAAAGTATCTGACTTGGTAGAAAACAAAGAAAACTTACAGATCTGTAGCCTGGATATTTGTTCTGATGAGGGTAAGTGACAGACCACCAGAAATTTCGTGGGGAGATCCTGGAAATGAGAGACCCACAAGGGGGCTGTATGTGCTCTCCCCCCATCCTGGATCTCTTTGAAAATATGTACATGTGCAGGGGAACTCCAAAAGAGCCAAGCTTAAAATAAAAGCCAAGACAGACTTGACAACTGGCTGAACTTAAAATGAACCCACCATCTCCAACCAGATCAGCAGAGGGTGGATGACTTACACATTTGAGGTGTGTGAGCAGAATCTCTGCCCAAATCACTGACTTGTCATCAAGTTACATAAACACAGGGGTGACCTCTACGAAGTCAGGCTCTAAAATAAGAAAAGCACAAACTACCCACTAGGATGATTATAATTAAAAAGAGAGATAATGACAAGTGTTGGAAAAAATTTGAAAAAAACAAGAATCTTCATAGACTGCTGGGAGACTTGTAAGTGGGGCAGCTGCTTTGGAGAACAGTCTGGCAATTTCTCAAAAAGTTAAACACAGAATTATCATATATCCTAGAAATTCCACTTCTAGGTATATGCCCAGGAAAAATGAAAACATAAGTAGAGTAGCCCCCGCTCCATCCAGGGTTCCTCTTTCTGCAGTTTCAGTTCTATGTGATCAGTCACGGTCTGGAAGCGGATGATCTCCCTGCTAATGTATCGTCAGAAGGCCAGCAGTAACCCAAAGCTACATCACAATGCCCACATCATTCACCTCACTGCATCTCATTACTCAGGCCTTTTCTCATCTTACATCATCACTAGAAGAAGAGAGGTGAGGACAGTACAACAAGGCACAGAGAAAGATCACATTCACATAACTTTTATTACACTATATTGTTGTAATTACTTGATTTTATTATTGGTTATTGTTATTAACCTCTTACTGTGCCTAACCAATAAATTACACTTCATCACAGTTACATAGTATAGGAAAAAACAGTATATATAGGGTTAAGTACTATCAGCAGCTTTAGGCATCCACTGGGGGTCTTGGGACATATCCCCTGCAGATAAATGGGAACTACTATACACACAAAAACTTATATGCAAATGTTCATAGCAACACTGTTCATAACAGCCAAAAAGTAGAAACAACCCTAATGTCTACCTACTGATGAATGGATAAATAAAACGTGTTATATTCACACAATGGAATGTTATTTGGCAATGAAAAAGAACTAATTACCAATATATGCTACAGTATGGGTGAGCCTTGAAACCCTTATGCTAAGTGAAAGAAGCCAATCACAAAGGACCATATCATTTATATGAACTCTCCAGAACAGGCCAATCTATAGAGACAGAAAGATTAGTGGTTGTTGAGGGGCAGGGAACAGGGAAATTTGGGGGAAAATGGGGTATGACTGATGATACATACAGGGTTTCTTTTAAAGGTGATGAAAATGTCCTAAAAATTGACAGTGGTCACAGTTGTACAACTGTGTGAATATACTAAAAATTATTTACTTGTACACTTCAAATGGGTGAATTGTATGGTATGTGACTTATATCTCAATTAGACTGCTCTTTTCTAAAAATCAAAGTAAAGCAATAAACTTAACACCACAAAAAAAATAGTAATAATGGGGCACCTGGGTGGCTCAGTCAGTTAGGTGTCTGCCTTTAGCTCAGGTCATGATCCCGGGGTCCTGGGATCGAGTACAGCATCAGGCTCCCTGCTCAGCAGGGAGTCTGCCTCTCCCTCTGCCCCTGCCCCCACTCTTGCTCGCTCTCTCTCCAATAAACAAAATATTTTTTAAAATATTAATAATAACACAAACTAAGCAGAAACGGCAGCAGCCATACACCACAGGGGAAAAGAGGTACACAAGTTAAGTCCAAATTAGTTACTAAGAACAATACAAAGCTATTAGGGAAAAAAAAAAAATCAAGAGTTGCTACAATATCCAGTTTTAATTATAACAACAACAAAAAATGAAGCACACCAAAAAACAAAACAAAATGAAAAACACTGTGACTTCATACAAAGGAAGAAAAGGGCAATCAGTAGAACCAACACTGATGTTGGATTTAGCAGAAAAAAATTTAAAAGTGGGTGGGGGATGGCTCAGTCAGTTAAATGTCTGACTCTTGATTTTGGCTCAGGTCATGATCTCAGGGTCGTGAGACTGAGACCCTAGTGGGACTCCCCACTCTGCAGGGAATCTGGTTGAGATTTTCTCTCTCTCCCTCTGTCCCTCACCCTGGATGCTCTCTCTCTAAAATAAATAAATATATCTTTAAAAAATTCAAGGTGGTGATCACAAATATACTCAAAAAATTAAAGAATACTATATGCAAGAATTAAAGGAATAATACTATGACAAGAGTCAACAAATAAGGAATTTCAATAGAGAACTCAAAAACTACAAAATGGACCCAATGGAATATACAGGTAAAAAGCACAATAACTGAAATGAGAATTTTACTAGATGGACACAACAGCAAATTTAAAATGGCAAAAGAATTGGGAAACTAAATGCTACATCAATGAAAATAATCCAATTTGGGAAAGAGAGAAAAAGTAAGATTGAAAAAAATGAACCAAGACTTAGGAGATACCATCAAACATGCCAACATACGTAAAAGAGAAATCCCAAAAGGAGACAGAAAAATATTTCAAAAAATACTTGAAAAATTAATGGCCGGGGCGCCTGGGTGACTCAGTTGGTTTAGCTCAGGTTGTGGTCCCAGGGTCCGGAGATCAAGTCCAGCATTGAGCCCAGCAGGGAGCCTGCTCTTCCCTCTCCCTCTGCCACTCCCCCTGCTTGTGCACTCTCATGCACTCTCTCTATCAAATAAATAAATAAAATCTTTTAATAAAAAGGAGTAATGGCCAAAAACAGTTATTAAAAGCATAATTTGTTGAAAAATATTTTTCTACAGATCCATAAAGTTCCATGAATTCTAAGAAGGACAAATACAAAGAGATCCATACCTAGATAAAACATATTACACTGCTGAAATTCAAAAAAAGAGGAAAATAGTAAAAGCAGCAAGATAAAAGTGAGTCATTATGTGCAGGAAAACACATGTGATTAGCAGGTGACTTCTCTTCATAAATAATGGAGACCAGATGGCAGTAGAAGGAATATTTAAAGTACTAGGAAAACAAACAAACTGTCAAGCAATAATTCTACACTCAGGAAAACTATTATTTCAAAAATGAAAGCAAAATCAATACATTTCAATACAGATTAAAAACAGAAACAATTTTCTGCTAGCTGATCCGCCTCATAAGAAATCCTACAAGAAGTGTCTCAGGCTGAAAGACATGGCAATGACTTGTATATACAGGACAACATGAAGAATACTGAAAAAATATTTGTTAATCTCTTATCTGATAAAAAATTTATATCTAGAATATAAAAAGTGCTTTAAAACCCAAAAATCAAATAACTTAATTGCTATTAGTAATAAAGAGAAACAAACTACTGATACATGTTACAACTTGTATACATCTCAAAAAAGTTATACTAGGTGAAAGAATCCACACACCAAAGACAACATATAACCATTCACGAAAAGCAAATCATTGCTTTAAAAGTACGCAAACCACCAAAAAATCACCATACTTGGATGGCTTTACCTTGGGGTTCTAGAAAATTTCAAAAACATTAAATTCAATCCCAAAAGAATATGTTCTGAGGATCGAATGTACAGCACAGTATTATAGTCTTTGCTATGAATATAATATTGTGTACTTGAAAGCTGCTGAGAATAGATCTTAAGCATTATCATAGAAAGAATGAACGAAAAAAGAGAGAGAGAAGAGAAGAGAAAAGAGAAGAGAAGAGAAGGAGGAAAGGAGGGAGATGGGAGGGAGAAGCAAGGAAAGAAGGGGAGGGAGGGAGGCAGGGAAGGAGGGAGAGAGGGAGGGAGAGAGGGAGAGAGGGAGGGAGGGAGGGAGGGAGGGAGGAAGGAAGGAAGGAAGGGCCGACTACTCGAGGTGATGGATGTATTAATTATCTTGATCATGGCAATCATTCCGCAGTGTATATGTATATCAAATCATCATGTTGTATACTTCAAATATATACAATTATATTTGTCAATTATTCCTCAATGTGTATTATGTTAGTTTATTATATGTAGAAAATATTAATATATATTAATTGCATATCTAGAAAAATTAAATCATATCTCTACCTTACATCATACACATATAAAATAAATCATTTCCAGGTGAATTAAAAGAAAACTCAATGCAAAACAAAAAATGTTTAAAATTTTTCTAAGATAGAACCTATCTTTATGATCTTAGAGTATGAAAGTGTTTTTTGTAACAAGACTTAGCAAGTTTCGTCCATCATTAAAAGACAGCAATGAAAAATGGGAAAGCACAAGCCACACCCAAGCCACATCACAAATCTTTGCAACTAATATAACCAACAAAGGATGAGAACTACGATAGTTAAGATTTAGGGAGGTCAAAAGTTCAACACAGATTTTCAACTGTGTTGGGGGGGTAGTGCCCATATCCTCCACTTGGTCAAGGGTCAACTCTATGTGTGTGTGTGTGTGTGTGTGTGTGTGTGTGTGTACATATGTAAAGAACTCCCATAAGTCAATTTAAAAAACCTAGTATAACAACAATAAAAACCCCAGGCAACTATTCCAGAAGATAGAAAATACAGTATATTAAACTTTAGTAAGAAATTATATTAAAATTATCAAATTCATTATTAATTTGGGAAATGCAAATTGAAATCATAGTGGGATACCATTTCTCACCAGACTGACAAAAATTAAAAGGCCAGAATATCAAATATTGGTGAGAATGTAATGCAATGGGAACTGTCATATGCTGTGGGTGGGAATGCAAATTAGTCAACCATACTGAGAAAAGGTTCAGAACGATCCAGTAAAGTCTATTAAGTACAAACCCTATGATGCAGCAACTTCAATTCTAAATATATATGATAAAGTACATTTGCGCCAGAAAACAGGTATGCACAAGAATGTACGGAGCAGCACTGTTTGTAAAAGCAAAAGCTGGAAACAACCAAACACCCTTCAGAAAAATAACAAATATTCATAGAGTCAAATTTGAAACAAATCTCAAAAATATAATCTGAGCCAAAGAGATAAGTCATAGATGATTACATATGGTATTATTCAACTATATGAAATTCAAAATGAAGCAAATATAACATTTTCAGAATATATACATAGGTGGCTAGACTATAAGTAAAATCAAGCACTGATAAAAATCAGGATAGTGATTACCTCTGGTACAGCAAGGAGAAGAACGCCACAGTGAGGGACATACAGGGAGCTTCTAAGATACATATAATGGTCTACTTACCACGGGTCCTGGGTACATGGGGGTTCATTTTATGATTTTTTTAAGTTGTGCATTATGGTTTATACAGTTTTTAATATATGTTGTATTTCACAATTTAAAAACTGACTATTTTAAAGCTCCAACTCAAATTTCACTCACAACTTTCCCTGTCCCCTACTACAACCCATTCTTGAGACCTGGTGGTTGTAAAGCCAGCCATCCCAGTTTGCCTGGAATTGCCCAGATTTAGCCCTGAGAGCCTGTCCCCAGACAACCCCTCAGTTCTGGGCAAACCAGAAGAGCTGCATCTGCTACCTGGAGAGTCTCAAGCAAAAAAGACAGGATTTGTCTGTTTACCTCTCCTGCCCATTCATGACCTTGGAGCAGAGGAATTATGTTATACCTCTGGGACCACTTCTCCCCCATTCCTTTTCAAAGCCTTTTACTTTGATGCAGAGAGATGAGGAGGTAAGAAAATGAGAGAAAGAACACATGACTCTTATGGTCACTGCTGCCACCTTCTTTTGTTGTCATTGCTTATCTAGCTGAGCCTGAATTGTCACAACCACCTTGGTGAATAGAAGCTAACGCTCTTATAGGGCACAGATGTGAGGACACGAGCTCTGTGGGGCCTCTCCAGCATATAATTCCCTCAGATGGGAATTCTTATTCCAAGTCAATCATGTTTTTAACAACTAGTAGTGAACTACTGAACATCTCTACGTAAAAATAATGAACTGCAATATAAGCTTTACATGTTACACAAAAGTCAACTCAAAATGGATTATATCTCTTTTGAGATCCTGATTTAAATTCTTTGGGATTGTAACCAAAAGTGGGATTGCTGGATCATAGGGTAGTTTTATTTTTAATTTTTTGAGGAACTTCCACACTGTCTTCCACTGTGGCTGTGCTATTATAACAATCCCACCAACAGTGTACAAGGATTCCAATCTCTCCACATCTGTGCCAACGCTTCTTACCTTTTCTTTTTTTTTTTTTTTTTCAAAATAGCCATCCTAACAAGTATGAGGTGGTACTTCGTTGTGGTTTTGATTTGCATTTCCCTGATGATTAGTGACACTGAGACTTTTAATATGCCTGTCACCTATTTTATGTCTTTTTTGAAGAAATGTCTAGTAAGTAATGAGGTTACTGGTTTTTTGCTACTGAGTTCTAGAAGTCATTTATATATTCTGGCTATTGACTCCTTATCAGATAAATGACTTGCAAAACTCTCTCCCACTCAGTAGGTTGCCTTTTCATTCTGTTGACTCCCTCCTTTGCTGTGCAGAAGCTTTCAGTGTGACAGAGTCCCGCTTGTCTATGTTAGCTTTGTTTGATGTGCTTTTGGTGTCAGATCCAAGAAATCATGGTTGAAGTCAATAGTAATAAGCTTGTACCCCGTTTTCTTTAAGGAGTTTTACAGTTATAAATGTCACACTCAAGGCTTTCATCCATTGAGGTGATTTTTGTGTATGAGGTAATATAAGCGCCCAATTTCATTCTTCTGCGTATGCATATCAAGTTTTCCCAGCACCATTTGTTGAAGACACTGTCTACTATCTTTTCCCCGTTGTATATTCTTGGCATTCTCACCAAAAATCAGTTGTCTATATATGCAGGTTTTTTCTGAACTCTCTGTTCTGTTCTATTGGTCTATATGTCTCTGTCGCTGTATGAGTAAACATACTGTTTCAATCACTATAGCTTTGTAACATATTTTGAAACCAGGAACTGCGACGCCTCCAGCTTTATTCTTCTTTCTCAAGACAGCTCTAACTATCTGGGGTCTTTTGTGCTTCCACATATATTTTAGGATTGTTGTTTTCTACTTTTATAAAAAAAAAATGCCATTGGCATTTTGCTGGGGATAGAACTGAATGTGTAGATCACTTTGGGTAGTATGGGCATTTTAACAATATTCAATCTCTCAATGTATGAACACAGGATGTCTTTCCATTTATTTGTCTCTTCTTTAATTTCTTTCATTAATGTGTTGTAGTTCTCAGAACTGAAATCAGGATCTCAAAGAGATACCTGCATTCCCATGTTTACTTCGACATTATTCACAAGAGCCAAGATATGGAAACAACATAAATGTTCACTGGTGGATGACTGGATAAAGAAAATGTGGTAAAGATATAAAATGGGATATTATTCAGACTTTAAAAATAAGAAAATCCTGCCATCTGTGACAACACAGATGAACCTGGAAAATGTTATACTAAGTAAAATAACCCAATCACAAAAAGACAAACACTGCATGATTCCAGTTATATAATTAAAATAGTCAAACTGATGGAAACAGAGAACAGTGGTTGCCAGGGACTGGGGGCAAGGAGAAGTAGGGAGTTGTTCAACGGGTGTGAAGTTTCAGTTATGAAAGATGAATAAGTTCAAGAGATCTGCTGTATAGCATATTGTCTATAGTTAATAATTCAGTATTGTACCCTTAAAAATTTGCCAAGAAGGAAGACCTCATGTTAAGTGTTCTTGCCACAAAAAAAAAAAAAAAAAAAAAAAAAAGGTAGGGGATAGGAGGAAACTTTCAGAGGGATATATTACCTTAACTGTGGTGATGCTTTCAAAAATGTATACATAGCTCCAAACTCTTCAAACTGTGTACATTAAATATGTCCAACTTTTGGTATAACAATTATACCTCAATAAAGCTGTTTTTAAAAGAATAAAGGAAAATATATGTAAAAAAATATGACATGATAAAAGGATTATAGATCTAAATGTAAAACACAATATTATAAAATTTTTAGAAGAAACCAGTAGTGATCTAAGGGTTAGGCAGAGTTCTCAGACATGAGTCTAAAAACATAACCTGTAAAAGAAAAGAATTATTAATTTAATCAAACTTAAAAACTTTCTTTCTGTAAATGTTACTTACTGTAAAGAGAACTAAAAATCAAATCAAAGTATGGAAGAAAATATTTACAAGTCACATATCCAACAAAGGGCTTTTATCCAGAATATATAAAGAATTCTCAAAACTCATATGATAACAACCCAATTAATAAATGAGCAAAGACAACAAGAGAGCAAAAGACAATTCGACAAAAGGATATAAGGATGTTAACTTTCCTATATTTATATAGGAAAAGTTGTTCAACATTATTAGTTATTCAGGAAATACAAATTAAAACTATGATTATATGCCACTACACATTCTTTAGAAAGGCTAAAATGAAATATACTGACAATACAAGGTGCTGGCAAAAATATGGAACATCTAGAACTCGCAATCATTGCTAGTAGGGATGCACAATTGTACGAACACTCTGAAAGACAGTTTGTCAGTTTCTACAAAGTAGAGCATACACAAACCATATGACTCAGCAACCCCAGCACTGGGTATTTACCCTCAAGAAATATAAACTCATGTTCACATAAAAACCTGTACAAGAATGCATATAGAACCTTTACTCATAATCACCAAAAACTGGAAGCAACCCAAATGTCTTATAACCAGTCAACGGATAAACAAATCACAGCATATCCTTTCGGTGGAATACTAGTCAGCAAAGAAAAAGGAACTGTTGAAACATGCAATAACCTGGATGATCTCAGAGATAGAAGCCCACTTCAAAAGGTTACACCTTATATGATTTCACTTATACAATACTGCTCAAAATATAAAACTATGGTAATGAAGAACAGATCTATCTGCTGGATGGTTAGAGGTGGGAGGAAGTTGTAATGATAAAGGTAAAACAGGAGACAGTTTATCCTGGTTGTCCATCCTGACTATAGTCGTGACTTCATGAATCAACTCATATGTTAAAACTCATCAATTTCGGGGCACTTGGGTGGCTCAGTTGGTTAAGCATCTGCCTTTGGCTCAGGTCATGATCCCAGGGTCCTGCGATCAAGTCCCACATGGGGCTCCCTGCTCAGCGAGGAGTCTGCTTCTCCCTCTCCCTCTACCCCTCTCCCCTGCTTGTGTTCTCTCTCTCTCTCTTGCTCTCTCAAATAAATAAATAAAATCTTTAAAAGAAAATATTCATGGAATTCTATACCCCTTCTAAAATGTTAATATATTATTGTATGATATTAAATTTTTAATTTTTTTACTTGTTTAAAATTTGAGTGTAGTTGACATACAACGTTACAGACAATGTTAGTTTCAGGTGTACAACATAGTGATTCAACTTCTCTTAGGTTATCCTATGCTCACCACAAGTGTAGCTGCCATCTGTCACCATAAAACCTTGTTATAGTATTGATTACATTCCCTGTCCTGCACCTTTTAATCCTGTGACTTATTCATTCTATAAGTGGAAGCCTGTACCTCCCACTCCCCTTCACCTGTTTTGTCCATCCTTCTACACTTCTCCCTCTGTCAACCATCAGTTTCATCCCTGTACAAAATTTTTTAATGCTTGTATTTACCCATATAGAAGCATAAAGGAATCTTCAGAAACAGACTCTCTTATCCCTATACAACCTATTCTCCACAGAACTTTTAAAAAGCAAATTTGTTCATTTCAGCCTCTGCTCAAAACATCCAGGGCCTTCCCAACAACCTTGGAATAAAATCCAAAGTCTATAAGGACTTTGTGATCCTACCTGTGCCTCACTCTCTGCCTTCAATCCTTCTACGCTCTCCCTCAATCCCTGTGCTCCAACCATATTGACCTTCTTGCTGTTCCTTAAAGCACATGCTAATCTCAGGACCCTAGCATTTGCTGTTTGCTTTGCTAGAACTCTCTCCCCTCAGATATCACAGGGCTTGCTGTCTCCTGAACTCAGGTCTCTGCTCAAACCTTGTTTCTTTAGGGAGGTCTTCTGGGACCACCCTATCTAAGGTAACAAGCCCCCTGGCACTGCTCTTTACTATTATTATTATTATCATAGTCCTTATCTCAACTGATTGATTAAACCATCTCCCTTATCTCACCTTCTGTCTCTCTATTCAATGAGAATGGGCACTTGTTGGTTGGTTGGTTGGTTGTTTGGTTGGTTGAATAGCTGGTTGGTGGGCTGGTTTCTTTCACTGGTGAATCCCCAGCCACTAAACTAGAACCTGGCACATAGTGGGTATTCAAATTGTTGTGGAATCAATGCACAAAATATAATTATTTTCATCATGCCACTCAGAAAGTCACAAGTAACTTTCATCATCTCCTTTGTCCCAGTCAGCCCATTACTTGGCCCTTCCCCTTGTGAATCAGGTGAACAATAGCTACTCAGCCCTCCTCCTGCTACCAGTGATTTGTGAAAAACCTCAACTCCCTTCCTCCCTAGTGAAAAGAGAGAGGAGACTTAAATACATACTAAATTTGCTGAAGTTATTTACTTCTGTGTTATTAAAATATTACTAAATGTTATTCAGTCTATTATTGTTCTTTATCAATGAGCTTTAAATCGTCCTCCTATACTTTCTTTTCGTAACACTAGTTATCTTACGAAGAGATAACTTTTTGAACAAAAAATAAGAGTGCCTCTTTGATTTCTGTGGGTTTTTGGGGGGGTGAGGTATGCTTAGCCATTTATTTTAGACATATTTCACAGAATTCAAGAGAGCCCATTTTAGAAAATCACTGCATTCTCATCCCATCATATCTTCAGAATTAAATTACTTATATTTCATTTTATTCTGAAAATAGCTTGTCATAAGCCAATTCTTTGTACCTTGGAACCTACATTTTGCTTGAAGAGTGTATAAGTATAAAGCCAAATTTGTTAAATCTGCAACTCTTCAATTGGTGGTTTGATGTTTTTTTCCAGAATTACAGACAAATGTTAAACTTTGAAATGTCATCTCTTCATTGCCAAATAGCCAATCTTTTCCCTGAGAAATTGCTGGTTCTGAGATCACTGATTGTATCTTTTCAATTGCACCATATTCCAAATATGAAATTTTAGCACTCGTAAGTTGGTCAGAATGAAACGCAAAAAAGTCTCAAAGCCAAGCGTTTTATAAATAGGAGATGTCTTAAAGTTTAATAAAAAATAAAGTCTGTCTTCCTTGCTTGAAACAATATATCAAGGTATACTCCTAACTTTAAAAGATATTTTCATTTTAAATTTAAAAAGATATTATTATGCCCTTGTTATAAAAAAGACTTGAAATAGTTCAGTCATGCTATAAAGTTTCTCAAGAATGGACAAATTTTAGAATTGTGCCTTTCTTTCTTCAGATAATATCTCAAATAAATGTTTTCTTTAATTTCATCCATAATGTTACAACTTGTGATTAAAATTACATATCTTGCCAAAAAAAAAAAAATTATCAAGAGTGACAATTTAGCTCTTTAAGTTAAAACTACATGAGCAGTTAGAAGAAAACATAAGGAAAAAGCTTCATGACATTGGACTTGGCAATGACTGCTTGACTATGACACCAAAAGCACAGCAAACAAAAGCTAAGGTACACAAATGGGACTACATCAAAGTAAAAACCTTGTACATCAAAGGACACAAAGAACAGAATGAAAAGGCAAACTACAGAATGGGAGAAAGTATTTGCATATCATACATCTGATAAGAGGTTGATATCCAGAATATGTAAATAACTCGTACAACTCAACAACAACAAAATCTAATTACCTAATTAAAAAATGGGGAGGGGAGGTAAGATTGTGGAAGAGTAGGGTGATCCTAGGCTTGCCTCCTCCCTGGAACACAGCTAGATAAATATCAAATCATTCTAAACATCCACGAAGTCAATCTGAAGTCTTACAGAACAAAGCTGCACATCTATAAACCAAAAAGACAACCCGTGGAAGGTAGGAACTGCAGAGAGTTCCTGGAAGAAAAGAATCATGGGCACTGCCCAGGGAGGGAGCCCTGATTGTGGAGGGAGTAGCAAGAGAGAAGGAAAAGAGAGATAAAGGGGGGGGGGAGTGGCGGGGGGAGTGAAAACACGTGCAGAAGACTAAACCAAAAAGCTATTCCCCAAAACCTCTGATGGGAAAAAGGAGAGGGTTCCAATACCACTAGTTTTCTATAAATAGCAGAGCGCAGATTCTGAAGTTTCAGAGGTCTGTAACATTGCCACATTCCCGCCTAGGAGATGGATGAGCTGTGCTCAGGTGGGACAACAGAGCTGAGCCCCAGCAGCAGGCAGCCCGAGGATCCCCAGGGTCACCCAGGGAGAAGCGGTTCTCCTGTTTATAGCGCATTTGGTAGAGGTGATACACCCTCTCTTGGGGCAAAGGACCCTGTGGGGGCCATCAAACCATCTTGCTCACCAGTATAGGCTCACAGACACTGGCAGAGCACTGCAAACCCGGGCGCAGGCTGTGTGTTATGATTTACCATAAACTCTGAACCACTCCACGTCACGTGGCTACCTTCCGCAACAAGCTGGCACCGACCACAGTGCAGGGAAACCCTCCCCCAGATAATCAGTGTGGGTTTGCAATGCAGGGCTCTCTGAAGTAATGGGTTTTGAAACAGCCTCACCTGAAATAAAACACAGGAGTGCTGCATGGTTTGGCAGATGGACAGCTTGGACGCAGGGTGAAGGTGTGATTCTGACAGAAACCAGGGACACAGGCTGGGTCACTGTTTGTGCGTCTGGAGGGCTTACTGAAGGGTGCCCTGCATTTCCTCCTTGGGACACAATGAACAGGGCGCAGCCATTTTCTCCCCTCGCCCAGCAGCTTGGTCCACCTCAGTAAACTAAACAGCGCCACCAAGTGGAGAATGAGCCACTCGACCGTGCCCCTCCCCCCTGAACCTTGTGGGCGCACATCTTCCTAGGGCAAAAACCACCTGAGAATCAGGGCAGCACGCCCCTCGCCCAGAATACCAGCACAAATCCCTTGCCCACACTAAGTCAGCTGATCATAGAGAGCTGCAAAGCTTCAGCTCTAGGGGAAACGGGATCTAACATCCTTTGGGGTTTTTTTGTTTTGTTTTTATCTTTGTTTTTGTTTTGTCTGGGTTGTTTGGTTTTTTTTTTTTTTTTCTTTGCTTTTTTGGATACAGAAAGAATATTTCATTTTTTATTTATTTTATTTTCATATATGTATTTCTTTAAATTTTAATTTTTTTCTTTACTTCTTTTTCTTCTCTTTCTTTCTACCTTTTTTCTATCAAGTTTCTCATAACAAGCAAACCAAAACACATCTAATATCTAGCTTCTTGTATTTTTTTTTTTCTTCAATTTTTAAAATTATATTTTGTTTTATTTTGCTTTTTTTTTCTCTCCAAAATGACAAGACGGAGGAATTCACCCCAAAAGAAAGAACTGGAAGAAATGACAGCCAGAGATTTAATCAATACAGATATTAGTAAGATGTCTGAATTAGAATTTATAACAATTATAAGGATACTAGCTAAGGGGTGCCTGGGTGGCTCAGTCGGTTAAGTGTCTGCCTTTGGCTCAGGTCATGATTTCAGGGTCCTGAGATCAAGCCTCACATCGGGCTCTCTGCTCAGCAGGGAGTCTGCTTCTTCCTCTGTGCTCACTCTCTCTCTCCCTCTCTCTTAAATATATAAATAATATATTTTTAAAAAATAAGGATACCAGCTGGGCTTGAAAAAAGCACAGAAGACACTAGAGAATCCCTTACTGCAGAGGTAAAAGAGTAAAATCTAGTCAGGCCAAAATTAAAAATGCTATTACCAAGATGCAGTCCCAAATGGAGGCTCTAAAAATGAGGATAAGTAAGACAGAAGAGGGGTGCCTGGGTGGCACAGTGGTTAAGCGTCTGCCTTCGGCTCAGGGTGTGATCCCGGCGTTATGGGATCGAGCCCCACATCAGGCTCCTCCGCGAGGAGCCTGCTTCTTCCTCTCCCACTCCCCCTGCTTGTGTTCCCTCTCTCACTGGCTGTCTCTATCTCTGTCAAATAAATAAATAAAATCTTAAAAAAAAAAAAAAAGTAAGAAGAGTCAGTGATACAGAAGATAAAATTATGGGAAATTATGAAACTGAAAAGAAGAGGGAAAGAAAGGTAATGGACCACTCAGGTAGACTTAGGGAACTCAGCAATTTATTAAAATAAAATAACATTTGTATCACAGGAGTCCCAGAAGATGAAGAGAGACAAAAAGGGGCAGGAGGTATATTCAAATGAATTATAGCTGACAACTTCCCTAATCTGGAGAATGACACAGACATCAAAATCCAAGAAGCACAGAGAACTCCATTCAGTTCAACAAAAGCCAACCATCACCAAGGCATATCATAGTCAAATTCACAAAATACAAAGATGAAGAAAGAATCCTGAAAGCAGCAAGGGAAAAAAAGTCCTTAACCTCCAAGGGAAGAAAGATCTGATTAGGAGCAGATCTGCCCATAGAAATGTGGCAAGCCAGAAGACAGTGGCAGGAAATATTCAACATGTTGAATGGAAAAAATATGCAGCCAAGAATTCTTTCTCCAGCAAGGCTGTCATTCAGAATACAAGGAGAGATAAAGACTTTCCCAGACAAACAAAAACTAAAGGAGTTCATGACCACTAAACCAGCCCTGCAAGAAATATTAAGGGGGATTCTTTGAGTGGGGAAAAAAGACCAAAAGCAACAAAGACTAGAAAGGACCAGAGAACATCACCAGAAACACCAACTCTCCAGCTAACACAATGACACTAAATTCATATCTTTCAATAATCACTCTGAATGTAAATGGACTAAATACTCCAATCAAAAGACAAAGGATATCAGAATGGGGGGGGGGGGGAAGATCCATCTATATGCTGCCTATAAGAGACTCATTTTAGACCTAAAGACACCTGCAGATTGAAAAGTAAGGGGATGGAGTATCATCTATCATGCTAATGAATGTCAAAAGAAAGCCGGAGTAGCCATACTTATATCAGACAAACTAGATTTTAAAAGAGACTGTAACAAGAGATGAAGAAGGGGTTTATATCATAATTAGGGGGTCCATACATCAAGATCTAACAATTATAAATATTTATGCCCCCAACTTAGTAGCACCCAAATACATAAATCAATTAATAATAAACATAAAGAAACTCATTGATAACAACACCATAATAGTAGGAGACTTTAACACCCCAGATTATCTAAACAGAAAATCGACAAGAGAACGATGGCTTTGACTGATACACGGGACCAAATGGACTTAATAGATATATTCAGAACATTTCATCCTAAAGCAGCAGAACATACATTCTTTTCAAGTGCACATGGAACATTCTCCAGAAAAGATCACATACTCAAATCAGCCCTCAACAAATACAAAAATATCAAGATCATACCATACATATTTTCAGAACACAATGCTATGAAACTTGAAGTTTATCACAAGAAAAAAAATTAATAGACTATATTCTTTAGAACAGAATTAGGTTCACAATAAAATTGATTTTTCATGTATCCCCTGCTTCTACTTATACACAGCCTTCCCCATTATGAATATGCGCCACCAGAGTGGTAAGTCTGTTGTAATCGAATCTACATAACCCATCATTATCACCCGAAGTACATGGATGTTAAAGAACATCCTACTAAAGAACGAATGGGTTAACCAGGAAATTAAAGAAGAAATTTTAAAAATACATGGAACTGAATGAAAATGAAAAGATGACAGTCCAAAACCTTTGGGATGCAGCAAAAGCAGTCTTAAAAGAGAAGTTCATTGCAATACATGCCTACTTCAAGAAACAAGGAGTCTCAAATACACAAACTGACCCTACACCTAAAGGAGCTAGAAAAGGAACAGCAAATAAAGCCTAAAGCCAGTAGAAGAAGGGAAATAATAAAGAATAAAATAATAATAAAGAATAAATGATATGGGGGAAATGGAGAACAGATCAAAGAAACTAAGAGCTGGTTCTTTGAAACAGTTAATAAAATTGATAAACCCCTAGCCAGACTTATCAAAAAGAAAAGAGAAATCATGAATGAAAGAGAAGAGACCACAATCAACACCACAGAAACACAAACAATTATAAGAGAATATTATGAAAAATTATATGCCAACAAACTGGGCACCTGGAAGAAATGGACAACTTCCTGGAAACTTACAAACTACCAAAACTGAGACAGGAGGAAACAGAAGATTTGAACAGACCCATAACCAGCAAAGAAATTGAATCAGTAATCAAAAATCTCCCAACAAGTGAAGATTTGTTTGATGGCTTCCCAGGGAAATTCTACCAGACATTTAAAGAAGAGTTAATACCTATTCTTCTCAAACTGTTCCAAATATAGAAATGGAAGGAAAACTTCCAAACTCATTCTATGAAGGCAATATTATCTTGATTCAAAAACGAGACAAAGACTCCACTAAAAAGGAGAATTACAGGCCAATGTCCCTGACGAACATGAATGTAAACATTCTCAATAAAGTACTAGCAAATCAGGGGCGCCTGGGTGGCGCAGTCGTTAAGCGTCTGCCTTCGGCTCAGGGCGTGATCCCGGCGTTCTGGGATCGAGCCCCACAACAGGCTCCTCCGCTAGGAGCCTGCTTCTTCCTCTCCCACTCCCCCTGCTTGTGTTGCCTCTCTCGCTGGCTGTCTCTGTCAAATAAATAAATAAAATCTTTTAAAAAAAAAAAGTACTAGCAAATCAAATTCAACAGCACATTAAAAGAGTTATTCACCACGATCAAGTGTTATTTATTACTGGGCTGTAGCAGTGTTCCAATATTCACAAATCAAACAACATGATACACCACATTAAAAGAAAGGATATAAACTATATGATCCTGTCAATAGGTACAGAAAAAGCATTTGACAAAATACAGCATTCTTTCTTGATAAAAACCCTCAATAAAGTAGGTATAGATGGAACATAGCTCAACATCATAAAGGCCATTTATGAAAAACTCACAGTTAATATCATCCTTAATGGGGAAAAACAGAGCCTTTCCACCAGTCAGGAACAAGACAAGGATGTCCACTTTTGTCATTACTATTTAACATAGCCCTGGAAGTCTTAGCCTCAGCAATCAGACAACAAAAAGAAATAAAAGGCATCCAAATTGGCAAGGAAGAAGTCAGACTTTCACTATTTGCAGATACTCTATGTAGAAAACATGAAAAACTCCACCAAAAAATTGCTAGAACTAATACATGAATTCAGCAAAGTTGCAGGATATAAAGTCAATGAACAGAAATCTGTTGCACTCCTATACAACAATAATGAAGCAGCAGAAAAAGAAATCGAGGAATCGATCCCATTTGCAATTGCACCAAAAACAAGAAGATACCTAGGAATAAATCTAACTAAAGAAAGAAAAGATCTGTACTCTGAAAACTATAGAACACTTATGAAAAAAATTGAAGAGAACACAATGAAATGAAAAAGCAATCCATGCTCATGAATTGGAAAAACAAATATTGTTAAAAATGACTATACTACCCAAAGCAATCTACACATTTAATGTAATCTCTATCAAAATACTACCAGCATTTTTCACAGAGATAGAATAAACAATCCTAAAATTTGTATGGAACCACAAAAGACCCCAAATAGCAAAAGCAATCCTGAAAAAGGAAAACAAAACTGGAGGTATCACGATTCCAGATTTCAAGCTATATTACAAAGCTGTACAACAAGACAGTATGGTACTGGCACAAAAACAGACACATAGATCAATGGAACAGAACAAAGAGCCCAGAATTAGACCCACAACTATATGGTCAACTAATCTTTGACAAAGCAGGAAAGAATATCCAGTGGAAAAAAGACAGTCTCTTCAACAAATGGTGTTGGGAAAACTGGACGGCTACATGCAGAAGAATGAAACCGGACCACTTTCTTACACCATACACAAAAAGAAATTCAAAATGGACGAAAGACCTAAATGTGAGACAGGATACCATCAAAATCCTAGAGGAGATCACAGGAGGCAACATCTTCAACCTTGGTTGTAGCAAACTCTTACTAAACTTGTCACCAGAGGCAAGGGAAACAAAAGCCAAAATGAACTACTGGGATTTCATCAAGATAAAAAGCTTCTGCACAGAGAAGGAAACAATCAACAAAACTAAAAGGCAGCCTACAGAATGGGAGATGTTTGCAAATGACATACTGGCCAAAGGGTTAGTATCCAAAATCTATTAAGAACTTATCAAACTTAACGCCCAAGAAAACAAATAATCTAGTTAATAAATGGGCAGAAGACATGAACAGACATTTCTCCAAAGAAGACATCCAGATGGCTGACAGACACATAAAAATGCTCAATACAAATCAAAACCATGATGAGATACCACCTCACATCTGTCATAATGGCTAAAATGAACAATTCAAGAAACAGCAAGTATTGGTAAGGATGTGGAGAAAGGGGAATCCTCTAGCACTGTGGTGGGAATGCAAACAGGTGCAGCCACTGTGAACAACAGTATGGAGGTTCCTCAAAAAGTTAAGACTAGAACTACCTAATGATCCAGCCATTCCACTGCTAGGTATTTACCCAAAGGATACAAAAATACAGATTCAAAGGGATCTGTGCACCCTGATGTTTACAGCAGCATTATCAACAACAGCCAAACTATGGAAAGAGTACAAATAACCATCGACTGATGAATGGATAAATAAGACAAGGTGTATATATACACACACACACACACAAATACACACACACACTGGAGTATTACTCAGCCATCAAAAAGAATGAAATCTTGCCATTTGCAACAACGTGGATGGAGCTGGAGTGCATTATGCTAAGTGAAATAAGTCAGTCAGAGAAAGACAAACACCATATGGTCTCACTCATATGTGGAATTAAAGAAGGAAAACAGATGAACATATGGGAAGTGGGGGGAGGAAGGGAAAAGAGTAATAAACAATAGGAGACTCCAAACAATAGAGAACAAACTGAGGACTGACGGAGAGAGTTGGGTGGGGGATGGGCTGGAAGGGTGATGGGTACTAAAGAGGGCACTTGCGGTGATGAACACTGGGTGTTGTGTATAAGCGATGAATCACTAAATTCTACCCCAGAAACAATATTGCACTGTATGCTAACTAAGCAAAATTTAAATTTAAAAAAAAATGGGGAAGGGGTTTTGCTAGACTCTCCAAAGATGATATACAAAGGCCAACAAGTATATGAAAATGTATTAAAAATAACTAAACATCAAAGAAATACAAATCAAAACCGCAAGGAAATACCACCCCAAATCCATTAGGATGGCTAATATTTTTTAAAAATCAGTAAGTAATAAGTGTTGCTGAGGATATAGAAAATGTGGAGCTTTTGTGCCTTGCGCACTGTCAACTGAATTGTAAAATGGTGCAACCAATGAAAAACAGTAGTGGCTCTTCAAAAAATTAAAAATAGAATTGCCATATGATCCAGCAATTCTTCTAGGCAAATAACCAAAAGAATTGCAGGATCTCAAAGACATATTTGCACATCATGTTCATAGCAGTAAACTATTCACAATAGCTAAGAGGTAAAAGCCACACAAACACTCATTGACAGATAAATGGAAAAACAAATTAATATATACAAACAACGGAATATTACTTAGTCGTAAAAAAGGAAGGAACTACTGTCTGTAGCATGGATGAAACCTGAACACATTATGCTAAATGAAATAAGCCAGTCACAAAAACACAAACACTATATGATTCTCCCTTTAGACGTATATAAAGTAGGCAAATTCATAGAAACAAAAAGTAGAACGGTGGTTCACAGGAGCTGGGGGAAATGGTGCAAGTGGAGTTTAATGGGTTTAATGGGTACAAAATTTCAGGTTTGCAAGATGAAAAAAGTTCTGGAGATCTGTTTCACAACAATATGCATCTACTTTGTACTGCTGAACTCTATACTTAAAAATGGTTCCATACTGGTAAATTGTGTTATGTAGTTGTTACCACAATTTTCTCTAAAGTTACACGAGTGTTTTAACTGGCCTCATCGTCCAAACAATTGCTGTGATCTTCCATGAAAGTGTGCTTTAAACGCATGTCCAAGAAAGTCCTCAGAGAAAGAGGCCATTGCTGTCCCTTTAACACTTAGCCCAGAGCTAAATGAGCACGTGATGGTAGGAAAGTACACAAAATTACGGTTACCTATGCAATATGATTTAAAGAAAGAAAAATTCTGCATGACTCAAAATAGCTGCCCCTTAGTGCTTCAAAATATCTCCTCTACTTCTGCATAATGCCTCAATTGCTTTCAGTTAAAAATTAGCATGTGCTAATAAGTATCTACTTCCAATAAGCAATTCACAGGAATTAAGTTGATCCTATGGCTTTTTTTTTTACTCAACTAACAGAGATTTGCCCTAAGAGATATTATTAGAGAAGAGAGGATATAAGTGTAGGTCCTTGGATACTTCAATGGAAAGCCATCCCAGGTGGAGTGCTATGAGTCAATGCTAGATATTAGGACAGTAGAAAGCACTGAAGAATAGGGAGAGAGATTCAGACAGACTAATGAATTGTCTAGCTGGACATCTGGAAACTCACTGAGACTATCTGATTCTATATCCACCAAGTAGGGAATTTGAAGCTGAGTTTTATCCCATTTAAATAACGATAGTCTAACAAAGTACAAGTTTAATTATAGAATGGTCTTTATTGTTTGGCTTTTGTGAAAGAAACATTTTTCATCTACTTAATACAAATGTATTATTTTTTGCACTTCATATATTTTTGTATTTGGTATTTCAAAACTTTAATATATTATTTTATTACAATGAATTAGTGAACTACTAAGAACATTCTTAAGGAGGTGGTGAGTTCTATAAAAATAGTGCCAATAAGATATCTATAAATAAAAAGTTCAGACACAAAAATTTAGTTTTTTTAACAGAGCTGATCTTTCTAAAAAAAAAAAAAATTCCGTTAAACTTACTGTCCCACCAAATTCTATAGGCCAGTGGTTCTCCAACTTAAGCAGACATTAGAATCATATTAGAGGACTTGTTAAAATAAAGACTTCTGGACCTAGCCCGATTTTCCTACTCAGTAGTTCTGGGATAAGGCCCAAGAATCTGATTTTCTAATGCTTGAATTTCTAACATCTAGCTGATGTTGTTGGTCAGGAACCAGAACGTGAGAACCCTTGCTACAAAAATTATTTTCATGTAATAAGCTGAGTAAATGGCACCAGATAAATTTTTGAGTAAAATATGTATCTCATTAAAAAGTATCATTGACCTCAAATTCACTCACTGTTTATAAATGACACGGCTATTTGGTTGCCTAGGCTTACAGCTCAGAAGACAGACCAAATGCTCCAGCATAAGGTTTAGCATAAGACAGTAATCATTTCCGGAATGGCTCTGCTACTGTGTGACGGTCCAGCCCGAGGCACATGGGCATTCTGGGGTTTTGTGTTGGTAGTTCTCTATTATTATGAGTACACAGAATTCTGGCAATAACCTATGTCACTTCAGAAGTTCATGAATGAATGATAAAACAGAACTGAACAGCAATTTGTCCATGAATACGAACCACTGCTATTATGGGGTCTGTTTAATGTTTCCTTGAAATATATCAATACAGGCATTTGCATGTATTTCTGAGGTCATACTGAAGTTCTCTGCAGTCTCTTTTTTTATTTTCTGTGAGGTGATTTATGCGGAGGTGAGACCCAAAATGTGATCACATTCATAAACAAGATGTAAGGATAACACTAATTAACACTAATTCTTAGCAAGAGAACCAACACATATTCATACTACACCAAGCACACACATCCAGCACTTCTTTTTAAAAAGAAACAGTTTTAGCATGTAATATTTTCTTCTCATTTATCCTGACAGAATTAAAAAGTAGTTATCTGAGAGTATACAGATCACCAATCAACTCCTTTTTAGGCCACATTTCTCAGCTTTTTATTGACAAGGTTAGTAAACACACAACTCAGTTGGCTCTGGGATGAGTTCTTGGAGTTCTCCCCAACAATCCTGCCACCTTCTCTTCCAAGATTAAGCACTACTTCTATTGTGACACATCTCTACACAGACAGCTTGACTGGCTTCGTTTTACCCATGGGGAACAACTGAAAAGAAGAAGGAAAGAAAGAAAGGAAGGAAAGGAAGGAAAGGAAGAAAGGAAGAAAGGAAGAAAGAGTTAGACATTGCTAATAAACCTGACATTGCGCTAGGTGTTAGGGTCAGACTGCTAAATAGACAGGGTCTCTGCCCTTGTGGAGCAGATGTGAGGGGTGGAGGACCAGCATTGAGCCTACAGGGGGAGGTCTTTGACACCTATAGCTGAGCCAACCTCAGATAGAGATGGGGTAGGAAGGGATAGTCATAGTATGCCAACATGTTCTAGAACACACTATAGATATATTTTAAAATATTTGTTGATGGATTCAATTGTTTTGTGATTGAAGGAAACTTCAAATGTACCAGACATAGTCCTTTGGAGTCACTTCATCCATAAATATTATATGAACTACCAGAAAATTCACTGATTTGACTTTGATTTCTTCATAAATGTTAAGGTTTCCAGGAAAAGAAGCATTTCAGATGCCAAATTTCATATCAAAGTTGTCACTTCCTTCATGATCTAAAATACGTGTTCTCTAATATAAAATATAAATGTGATAAAGATACATACTCTTTTACATATTTCTTTATTTTATTCAACCAGACAACCAATATGACTCATGTTTTTAAGAAACAGAACAAACCAACTGGTAACTCTGGCATTAACTGACAATTGGACTAAACTGTTCAATGAGTCAATCTGGTTATAAACCTAGCCAATAATTATGTCTTACAAATTTGTGGGTCAGGACTTTAACTAAACAATTTCCTGCACCATGTGGCATCAAAAGCGGTTTTTCCATGATATTCAGCTGGAAGCTGGGCTGGTCTGGATGGTCCAAAATGGCTTCACTCACACGGCTGCATTCTCCACAGGGACAGCTCGAAAATTGGGCTTCCCTGGTCTCCTCTCCATCTTCCCCTTCTCACTCTTCCCTTCCACATTCTCTCTACAGACAGGCAGACTTCTAAAGCTTCATAAAGCTCAAGGCTTTATGAGACTAAGGTGGAAGCTACCAGTTCTCTTAAAGTTTAGTCCCAGAACTGACATACTTCACTATACCCCTCTGGTCAAAGTAATGGCAGTCCACCCAGATACAACCGAAGGAAAATGGACTCCATCTCTCAATGGGAGAAGTGTCAAGGAATTTGTGCACATCTTCAATCCACCATGCCGGTAAAAAGAACAGTCAGGGTATAGAAAATTACACACAAAAGGGCCCGTGATGGGAGGAACTCTGGCATAGTTGAGGAACTGGGAGATCTGTGTGATTTCAGCGCACAGATCCAAGTTGAATCTGGACAGGCATATTAGAGGTCCCTCAGAGTCTCAAATTAAGAATGGAGTCACTGGCCAAAAAGCAATGAGGAATCATTAAAGGATTTTAAGCAGGGCATAAAATGCAGTGCAAAGAGTTCACTCTACGCAAAGGTATATATCCTCCCAATTAGAGGGAGGCCAGAGTGACTACATGGAGGCTAGGTAAGAAATGATGGTAGCTGTGAATATGGAGATAAATGGAGGGTTCAAGAGCTTTTTTAGACAATGAAGTTAATAGGACTTTACCAATGTATTCAATATGGGAAGGAAAGAATAGGGAGATAGAGGTCTTGAGAATGATTATTAGGTCTGGTAGATGTAAGATGACTGGATAAGATGACAAAGGTTTCTTTCACTGTGCTGGAAATGCTAAAAGAAGATGTGTTTGGGGGAAGCAGACCATGAGTTCAAATTATCTTAGATCTGTAGGTGTGAAAATCAGACCAAAGAGCTGGATTAGAAGTAGAAATCCTGTATACACATTTAAGAATAATCTCCCTATAATAACACATCCATCCCAGCTTCTTTAAGAAACTACTGTGGTTCCTACTGTTGTGCAGATAAAATATCTAAAGTTATTACCAAGCACTGAAGTCTGTCATCCCTTTCACTGACACTGAGAAGTCTGCTATCATTATTGTCCTCATGGCTCTTCTAGCACATGAGCCTTTATTATTATCCATGACAATGCCCTTCTTTAAAAATCAGCTGATACCTCCCCTCTTTTTTGTGAACATTTGTCTGGTTAATCCGTCTCTCCTATATTACATTTTGTCATCATTTTTATGGTTTGGATGACTACATCATGTGCGCGAAGGTTTGTCTTTATTCTGTTTCATTTAGATGAATCTTGTTTCACCAAATACAGCACACAGTTTTGGAAAGCAAAAACTGGGAATTCTACTTCTTTTGCAGTCTTAATAGTATATAGTAACATGAACACAGCAGGCGTGTCAAAATTGAATTAAATTGCATTTCACCTTATGACTTCTCTAGTTATGGTAGTTTCTAAGAAATCTGTCTTGGAAATGGAATAGAGAGAGAAATGGAGGTCCCTGGAAAAATAAAGCAAACTCTTTGCTATGATGCTCTACAACCAAGCAACAGAAGTAAGTTTAACACTATTTTAATAATATTGCCTTTTAACTTGACTAGAAGGTGATGGGGCTACTGACATACGTGAATAAAAATAAATGTACCACTGTTTAACATAATGCACATTGCATTCATTGAGATAAACACCTATCATCACGAGGACCTCATTCTTTGCCCCTTATGTTTTTATAATTCTTCCAAGTTAGTATATGTCATTGAAAGACTGGAGCTACAAAATTCTTTAAATCTTTCTAATATTTCAGCAAATTGAACTTATGTCCTATGTTGTACTTCTAAGTGTTTTTATTTTCTTTGAGCTTAGAAACATTAGCTTGAAATACTATCTGTGCAGTTTATTTTTAGATATGATTTGATCTTCTAATTTGTTTTTCTGAGTTTTTTTTAAGATTTTATTTATTTGACAGGGAGAGAGGGAGCCCACAAGCAGGTGGAGCAGCAAGCAGAGAGAGAGAAGGGGAAGTAGGCTCCCCACTGAGCAGAGAGCCTGACGCAGGGCTCAATCCTAGGACTCTGGGATCAGGACACTCAACCAACTGCGCCACCCAAGTGCCCCTCTCTGAATTCTTATAATTTTCAATAAAAATTCTGCATGGGAGAAATTTTGTAGGCCCTGAGCACCCATTAGAAGTAACCATCAAAAGGATGACAAATTGTCTTAAACTGTCCCAAGGGCCCAGTTTCAACCCCAGGGTAAACTTTACTGGGGTTAAAATCACCAGGTCACCCTTCAGTCAATAACTGAGTAATAAGAACCAGATCCATTCTTAAAATGATATTTTAAGCTAGAAAACCAAATGAAACAGAATCTAGAGGGTTTTTTTAGACATTGGAGAATAGGCAGTAAAAGAGAGTGATCCTTAATATTAAGGAAACAAATTAGATTAGAAATCAGAGCCCAACCGACTCACTGAGTTGAGAAGAGAGAAATATGATATTGTGGAAGCCAACTTGTCCAGAATTTGTGGAACAAAATAAAAGAAAGGAAGGAACCTCATATAGAGTTATTTGCAGAGGTCTTCAGGTTTCCTGAAGTCTTTGGCTGAATACTGATCTTTTTGTATACAAGAAGAAAGGACCAAAGGCCTTAGAAAACAACTTCCTGGAAGAAGTAAGCAAAAAGTTTTCAGAATCCACACTGGAGTAGACATAGTTTTTATTCCTATCACCCAGAGTGGAAATACCTCCTAATACCTAGGGCCTGAGTGGAATCCTCCAAAAGAAAGTACTCTGGGAGTGGGGACAAATTAGTCCTTGACTAAGGGCTGAATTGACCCACAATAACAATGTTTTAAAAGAAGCTTTGGAAGGATCAAATTAATTTCACATGATAGACCTACTTCCCAGGACAAAGCCCAACAGTATATAAAAGAATACAACAAAATCCATGAAGCACTAATGTAAAATTTACAATATCCAGCATCAAATATAAAATTACCAAGCATGCAAAAATATCAGAAAAGTGTGACCCATAATCATGAATAAAAGCAATCAATAGAAACAGACCCAGAAATGACAAAGATTAGGGGCACCTGGGTGTCACAGTCAGTTAAGCACCTGTCTCTTGGTTCCAGCTCAGGTCATGATCTGCTTCAGGCTTGTGCTCAGCATGGAGTCTGCTTGGGACTCTCTCTTCCTCTCCCTCTGCCCCTCCCCTACCTTCTCTAACATAAATAAATAAATCTTAAAAAAGAGAAATGACAAAAATTATAGAATTAGTAGATATTGGCAGATATTATATCCCTGTACCTATGGTCCATACATTTAAGAACATTTATCTATATATAATATAGATAATGAGCTGTTATATCTATACTCCCTTGTTTAAGTTAGGAGAAATTAAGAGCATAAGAAGAAAAATACTGTAGACATAAAAACACCCTAAATTAACTTCTGGAAACAAAATATACATTATGAAATGACAAATAACCAAGATGGAATTATCTATATATAACAACAGAATGAAACATCAGTGACCTTGAAGACATAATAAAAGAAACTCTCCAAATAGATGCCCATTCTTGCCTCTGGCCTGGCGGCTCTACCCCAAGAACCACAATGTCTTGATATTCAAGACTTGCCCTTGGCAGAGGTGTGTGCCCTCACCCAGGGTGGATGACCAAGACGGGCTTCACCAATGGTCCAACTGAGAATAAACTCAACTTGGCCTAGTATTTTTTCCGCTTCCAGGATCTGGAGGGATGGGAGAGAGATGATGAACTACAAGAAAACCAACCAACGATAAGCAAAAGAACTGGAAGAAACTACAATATGCCACCGAGCAGCTGAGTGCTTGGAGTGACATCTCTCACCTTATTGCCTCAATCTCAAATGTGAAAAAAATAATCACCCCTGAGGCATATTCTCCCATGTTGCTAACCTTTCTGTGGGACTCATTAAGCATATTTCTGCCTACAGAAGGAAGAACTTTTAAACTGAAACAAGAATTTTTAAACCACCTTTTTTCTTAAAAGTAAAAACAAAGACTGCTCTTCTCTGTAAAGCTGGTGATGATTCCAGTATATCCTTTCTCTATCACTCCGTCACTCCGTCTCTCCCTCCAGTAATTTTTACTCTATTGACTCTTGGACTCAGTTTAACTTTGATTCCTGAGAGGTATGTGTCAGGGAAGAATGAAGAATGCCCATTTTGCATTGAAACTGGTGGATTTGTACATGTTGATATAGTAACCCTTTGCACAGAGAATGTGGACAGACTTCAGGTTGTTAACTAGATGCCACCCTCTCAATACCAAAATTTGAGAACCAGATTATTTGGTGTATAAATGAGACTACAGGTCCATTATAAATGAACAAATACAGAGTCAAGGAGGAAATTTCAAATTTACTTGTGTAATAATCTTAATTGACATGGTGCATTTCTCACAGTATGCTCAATACATTATCTCATTTTTCACATTTATAAGAACTTTGTCTTCCTTTTAGCCCCTTAGACCTGTGATATTACAGCAGCTTCCCCTTACTCCAAAGTGCATTATATCAAATCATACCACTCATCAAACCTCTGAATTTGCCACACATACAAGGGTTTTCCTTGAATGTTTATATTGGTTTCTGCCTTCTTCATCATTTAGAAGTGCATCTATTTTGTCATCTAAAAGTTCCACATATGAAGAATGACATTAAATAGCAGGACCCTGCATCTGGAGTTGATATGTGTGGTTATATTTATCAGGTGACAACAGCATTGAAGGAGAGACGAAATGAAGGAGGACTGATGTCTTGGTCTCTTCCTTTAAAGACAGTTGAAAATATTTATTTTATTATAATTTACCTCCAATGGGCTCATGATAAGGTTCCAACATTTCTCTAAAGTATACCAGAAACTTCCTGAATGCCAGACAAGTTATTTTCCATAGTCTCAGTTCACCATTCCCTTCTTTCTCTAATTAGGACAGTGTCACAAATTATAGTCCTCACAGCAATCATGGCATACATGCCCAGGTTATTCCTGAAGTCAGTCTACATGAAGTTACAATATATAGGTGGTGAGGTACAGGATATAGGGAGGTAAAAATGAAATACCCATGTTAAGGATTTCCCAGTCTTCCTATTCTCAATTTCCAGCAAACAGCTTCTCCCCACTGATAACATAGATTAGCTGCTTGATCATTTGTCTGTGTATGAATCTTCTTTCCAGAAGGCAATGAGATTTTTTTTTTAATGAATAGGAGGAAAAAGAAACCATCCAAATTAAAATACAGAGAGGGAAAAAAAGAGAAAAACTTAAAAAAATGAACAGAAAATGACCTGTATAATATCAAGCAAACTAATGCATGTAATTGTAGTAAAAAAGTGTTTGAAAAATAAAGGCCAAAATGTTTTCCAAACATGCTCAAAACTATAAAATCACGGATCCAAGAATCTCGTGAAATTCAAACACATGAAACCCAAAGAAAACTACATGAAGGCACATGGTAATCAAATTAATAAAAACAAATTCTTAAGAGTAGCCAGAGTAAAAAAGACACATTACATACTGAGGAACAAATACAACAGTAACAGGAGACTTATCAGAAAATATGCAAGATAGAAGACAATGGGGAAAATATTTAATGTACAGAAGAAAATATTTTAAATCTATAACCCTGCGCCCAGCAACAATATCTTTCATTAATTAAGCAAAAATAGAGATTTGGCCAAGAAACAAAAGCTAAGATACCGATTTCCAGCAGAGCTACTACAAAAGAAATGTTAAATTAATTTCTTCAGACAGAAGAAAAAATTATACAAGATAGAAATTTCCATGTACACAAAGGAATTAAGGATACCATAAATGATAAATGTGTAAATAAACAAAATTTTATCTTACCTAAAAATTTTATTTTTAAGATGATTGGTTGCTTAAGGAAAAATAATAACATTTTGAATACAGAGATGAAAAGTATGACATCAATAGCACAAAACATAGAAGGGGGAAATGAAAATGTGCTGTTCAGGATTCCTATAATAGGTGTAAATTCATGTAATATTACTGAATGTAGAATGTAACAAGCTATAGATATATATTATAACCCTGGAGCAACCATGAGAAAAAGGGAGAGACAGAGAGAAAGCTAATAATTCAATAAAAGCAATAAAGTTGAATTCTGAAACAATGTTCAATTAATCTAAAGAAGGCAGTTAAAGAGGGGAGGGGAGCAAAGAAGAGTGGGACAAATAGAAAACAAATAGCGGTGCTTGGGTGGCTCAATTGTTTAAGCATTCAACTCAGGATTTGGGCTTGGGTCATGATCTCAGGGTCGTGAAATCCAGCCCCAAGTTAGGCTCCACGCTCAGCACAGAGTCTGCTTAAGGTTCTCCTCTCCCTTTCCCTCTCCCTCTGCCCTCTGCAAAAAAGATATACTGTGCTCTAACTAATAAAAATAAAGGAGAGTGGCCATGTTAAAATCAGACAAGGTAGATGTCAGAAAATGAACGTTTCCATGGGTAAAGAGGGGTGTTACGTAATGATAAATGGGACAATTCATTAGCAGAAGACTATTACTTTAGGGACACATGGGTGGCTCAGTCAGTTAAGTGTCTGCCTTCGGCTCAGGTCATGTTCCCAGGGTCCTGGGATCCAGCCCCATGACAGGCTCCCTGCCTAGCAGGGAGTCTGTTTCTCCCTCTCTCTCTCTCTGCCTGCCAGTCCCTCTCCTTGCATGCTTGCTCTCTCCCTCTGTGTGTCAAACAAATAAATAAAATCTCTAAAAAATAATAATAAATAAGTCTATTACTTTATATACCATTTATATTAAATTCTAGAAAAGGCAAAAAATGTAGTGATATAAAGTAGATCATTGGTTGTCAGATACCAAAGGGTCAAAGTAGAATACTGGATACAAAGGGTACAGGAGAACTTTTTGAGATGGAAATACTCTGTAATATTAGTGTGGTGGTGAATACATGATTCTAAACATTTGTCAAACTCATCAAATCATACATTAAAAAGTAAGAGTTGTTGTCAGGAGGCTTTTTAAAAAATACACTAAAGTATGGGGGAATGAATACCAATGCTGAACTTTCATATTTTCTAAAAACAGTCAAAGATGTCCACATCTAAAGGCCTATTTTCAAATCTCATTATCAGGGATGCCTCCCCTCCCTTCAAGAATGTTTCCAAAAATTGAGGTAAAGATACTTCAAATCCTTGGAGAAAGAAAAAGTGTAGATATTTGTAATCAATTAAAGGAAGCTCCCTTGGAAAGCTGTGAAAACAGGCTCCAATGTGCTGGCTTCTCTTCACTAGAGGAGAAATCTGCTCACTTATTGAATAATCAGAGAAGGAGTCCTGCGGGAGTTTGCTGATCAGGGAATCACAGTATGATTACAGTAGTCACATCCAAAACACTGAGGTGAATAATATTACTTAAAAGAACATATCTGACTACCCAATTTAAAGCTTAAGAAACGCATGTATATTTTTATCCCTTGAATTCAAAAAGTCATTTTATTGTACATCTTAACAGACTAAAGCAGTGAAAAGTTCTAATATCAGAGTGCCTAAAGATGGCCTATAATTCTCTGAACACTTGTGCCAAGAACAAAGCTTGTGTTTTTGCAGTAACAAAGCATATGAATTAAACAGGCACATTCTCAGGACATTTCAACCCAGTTCTGAACTCCATGTCATCTGAACCAAGAGAATCTAAAAAGAAAAACTTCAGCTTCTTAAAAAAAGAAAAGAAGAAAGAAAAAAGAAAAAAAAAAAACAACCAACAACTTGAAGAAAGAACAAGAGTTTCAGGAACTGACAATATGTATATATTTTTAATGGCACGTCAAGTACTGAAGTAAAAATCAGTTAAATAAAAGAAAAGGTTTAAAAATTCATGACTATGTACTTCTGGTAGAGAAGCGTGTAACAAGGATGATATGCAGCCAGTAAGGACCAGTATGATTAATAATGGGGCGCCAAAGAACCCAAGAGGGGAGAAGAATATAAGCCCGGCTGACTGCTTTGAACCACAACCGGAGTGGGGCCGCGTCCCTCTGAAGGACGCTGGCGCACTAGAAACTGAGATGACAGCCGGGACATGTATGCACACTCAAGAGACGGAAAGAAGCAAAATTAACTTCCCAACTGGGACCTTAGTCCTAGGTCCACAGCTCAGTGACACGGATAATCAGAGTGAGACAGAAAGCTCAAGTACCGAAGGTACCCAGAAAATTGCTAGGTGGGCAAGTGTGAACGCAGAGAGAGAGAACACAACTCAAGCTGAGGCACGAACTAAAATTCCACTGCACTGAGAAAGATACCTCAACAAATGAGCAACTGGAAAAAGGAATTCACTGCAAACGAGACTAAAATGAGAAAACGGAGCAATCTGAACTTAGTATTAAGTAGAAATGGAGAACATTTATAGTTCCATAATTCGGTGGAATAAACACATGGGTCCTAGCATGAGAACATGTACTGTAGTTTTATTTGCAGAGGGAAACAGCATGATAGTCAATGAATCTGGAATAAAAAAGGAAAATGTAGCACACCTGCACAATGGGAAAGTGTACGGCAATCAGAAGTAATATATAGCATGGATGGAGGTCAGTATTAATGTTAAGTGAAACATAAATTTATATAATAATATAATTGTACATAATACATAGTTTTGTGCATTAAAACACAAAACAAAACCAACACTAAATTTACAAAAGCTTATACAAACGTCTAAGTAAACACAATATGCTGGAGGCTTACGGGCAGGAATGAATGCGTCTGAGGATAGACTGAGGATAAAAATAATTATTTTTAAAAAATAATAAAACCGTGGTTCCTGGGTAGCTCAGTTGGTTAAGTGTCTGCTTTGGGCTCAGGTCATGATCTCCAGGTCCTGGGATAGAGCCCTACGTTGGGCTCCCAGCTCAGCTCAGTGAAGGAGTCTGCTTCTCCCTCTCCCTCTGCCTCTCCCCACTGCTTGTGCTGTCTCTCTCTCTCTTTCTCTCTCTTTCTCAAATGAATAAATAAAATCTTTGAAAAATAATAATAATAAAACTGAAGACAATGATTGCATGAATTGACAACGGTGTACCGTGAACTAAGAAAAAGCAATCAGCGGATCTGATCCACCTGAGGTACTTGAAAAAGACAACAGGATATGAATTAGTCAATCATAGTTTACCATTACAAATTCTCTTCCCTTGTGTAAAATTTCAACAGAGAATAAACCCACTTTTGATAACACTTTACTTTGAAAAAAATTCTGATCCAATGACTGAACACAGAATATAATGAAGAAAAAAATAGTTATCTTCAATGTGTGGGACGAGTTACTTTCACATCACTTATTAGTGAATGGGGATGTAGCACTCAACAAGGATTTAAGACATTTTTTCAACATGGCTGGAAATCCCAATTAGAGCTGGAAAACTCAAGTTTCAGTGGAACAAAAATAGGAAAATTATCTTCATGAAAGCTATTATATGTCATCGTTTTAAAAGTTCTTTTCTTATCCTGTAAATGGAAGGGAACTAGCCACATTTGCTCGCCATAAGCTTCTCTCTAGAAAAATATGATATTTATCTTATGGGCTTCAAAAAATCTTTGGTCACTTTAAATAACAAAAAATGGTATCCCTGAATAGCTGAGTGCTTCTCATTACAAAATTTCTTTCACAATTATTGTGCTCAATAATATAACTGTAGTAACACCGTTTGGTACCAGGTGGTGAGTCCACTTATCATGATGAGCCCCGAGCAAATGTATAGAATGGTTGAATCATTACGTTGTACACCTGAAACTAATATAATACAGTATGTTAATTATAAATAATTAAAATAATATTAAAAATAATAAAAATAAAAACTTTTGAAAAATAATATGTTTGGCAGAATAGAATCTATTGCATATCCCTTCATTAGCCTACAATGTGACAACCTAAGCCCCTCATGAGGGGAATAAACTCTGTATGGCATTAAAACCTGACAAGCCCATGGGGTGCCTGGGTAGCGCAGTCGTTAGGCGGCTGCCTTCAGCTCAGGGCATGATCCCAGCGTTCCGGGATCGAGTCCCACATCGGGCTCCTCCACTGGGAGCCTGGTTCTTCCTCTCCCACTCCCCTGCTGTGTTCCCCTCTCTTGCTGGCTGTCTCTCTGTTACATAAATAAATTTAAAAAATCTAAAAAAAAAAAAAAAAAAAAAAAGACCTGACAAGCCCATCACACTGCCTTTCAGAATTTCTGTTTAGAATAATCTCATGAGGGCGCCTGGGTAGCGCAGTCGTTAGGCGGCTGCCTCCGGCTCAGGGCGTGATCCTGGTGTTTCAGGATCGAGTCCCACATCGGGCTTCTCCGCTGGGAGCCTGTTTCTTCCTCTCCCACTCCCCCTGCTTGTGTTCCCTCTCTCGCTGGCTGTCTCTCTCTGTCAAAATAAATAAATAAAATCTTTAAAAAAAAAAAAAAAAAGAATAATCTCATGAATCGCCGAAGCCCCTTGGTGAGTATGTGTCTTTACTCCTGCTCGATAAAAGCAGAAGTTGTGCCTGAATTTTCCAGACAGACTGTGTAGCTCATCCACTGAAAACTGGAAAAATATTCTGACAGGCAATGATCTAATGATGGTGTTTTTGAACAATAGGGTACTGGATGGACTTAGCATATAAAACTGTTTCCATCATTTAGGCTTAATTAAAGAGTTCATTTAGTAACATCCTACCCTTGATAATAAAACCAATTAATAGAGAATTATTTTAAAGGTGAAAGTAATTCATTAAAATGAATCTGACAGGCTGTTTGACTAAATCTGACAGTATAATCCAAACCACTGAATCAGTTAGGATATTAATTTATGCTACCAATATTAGTATCTTTGTTTCAATCATTTTCAAGCAAAAGTCTCTCCAATCTGTAAATAAGTTACTTTTTAAATTAGCGTTTCCATTTGCTTTGGGTAAATACCCAGCTGTGAAATTACTGGATCATAGGGCATTTCTATTTTTTAATTTTTAAGGAATCTCCATACTGTTTTCCCTTGTGTATTCCCAAGAGAAGTACACAAGCATTCTTTTTTCTTCACATGCTCGTCAACACTTGTTCTTTATTTCTTATCTTTTTTATTTTAGCCATTCTGACAAGTAAAAGGAGATATCTCATTGTGGTTTGATTTGTATTTCCCTGATGATTAGTGATGCTGAGCATCTTTTCATGTGTCTGGATTCCATCTATATGCCTTCTTTGGAAAAATGTGTATTCAGGTCCTCTGCCTATTTTTTAATTAGATTTTTTTTTGGTGTTGAGTTATATAACTCTTTTATGTATTTTGGATATTGGCTCCTTATCAATGGTTTCTTTGCAAATATCTTCTCCCATTCAGTAGACTGTCTTTTCTTCTTGATGGTTTCCTTTCCCGTAAAAAATCTTTTTATTTGGATGTAGAGGAAACATATCTCAACTTAATAAAGGTCACATAGGAAAACCCCACAGCTAACATCATACTCAATGGTGAAAAACAGAGTTTTTTTCTCTAAGATCAGGAACAAGACAAGGATGTCCATTCTCACCATGTTTATTCAACATAATACTGAAGGACCTAACTGTAGCAATCAAACAAGATCAAAAAAATAAGAGGCATTCATACTGGTGAGGAAGGAGTTAAACTGTCACTATTTGCAGATGACATAATAGTATACATAGAAAACCCTAAAGATGCCACCAAAAAAGCTATCAGAATAAATGAATTCAATAAAGTTACAGGATACTAAATGAATATACAGAAATTGTTAGGGTTTCCATGTACTAAGATGGAGTAGCTTTAAGTGAAATGAGAAAATCCCATTTAAAATTGCACCAAAAAGGATAAAACACCTAGGAATAAAGTTAACCAAGGAGGTAAAAGATCTTTTTTCTGAAAACTATAAAACACCAGTGAAAGAAAATTGAAGATGACACAAATGAATAGAAAGATATCCCATGCTCATGGGTTGGAAGAATCAACATTGTAAAAATGTCCACACTACCCAAAGCAATCTACACATTAAATGCAAACCCTATCAAAATACCAACAGCATTTTTCACAAAACTTAAACAAGTAATATTAAAGTTGGTATGGAACTGCAGAAGACTGAATAACCAAAGCAATATTGAGAAAGAAAAACAAAGGAGGTATCACAATTTCAGATTTCAAGGTATACAACGAATCAATCAAAACAGTATGGTACTGGCACAAAAATAGGCACATAGGTCAATGAACAGAAAAAGAGAGTCCGGAAATAAGTCCACATTTATAGGGTCAATTAATCTATAACAACAAGGCAATAATATGCAATGGGGAAAGAGTCTCTTCAATAAACGGTGTTGGGAAAACGAGACAGCTACATGCAAAAGAATGAAACCATACACAAAAATAAACTCAAAATGGATTAAAGACCTAAATGTGAGAGCTGAAACCATAAAAATCTTAGCACACAGACAGTAATTTCTCTGATATTAGCTATAGAAAAATTTGTCTAGAAATATCTTCGAAAGCAAGGGAAACAAAAGCAAAAATAAACTATAGAGACTACACTCAAGAGTTTTTGATCCATTGAAAATATATATATTTATGTATCATGTGGTTTGATCTTCATAATCCCAGGCTACCAAAAAAAAAAAAAAAAAGAAAGAAAGAAAAGATGAAAGGTATTCTTATTGGCAAAATCAGTTATTGCAAGTTTGTGGCTTAGAACCAACTCCCCACACCTGGAAATGTAACTAAAGCTAATGGCTGCATAAGAATCATTAACAAATCAAAGTTGTCTTCTCCCTCCTCTGCCTTTATCAACAATTGGGTACATCAACCCCACCTATGCCATTGACGTATTATTTTATATTTAACAAAATGCATTTATATTAACTCCCCTATAGGTTCATAACAACTAAGTCTGCAAGTGGATGAAATATATTTATATTCTCAATTACTAGGTAAGGAAATAGACAAGGAGATAATGTATTCATGTATTCAACAAATATTTAAACCCACAAAGAACACAGGGAATATGCTAAAGCTCTAGAAATACAAATATGCAAAAAACACTATCCACACTAAGGACTTCTGATGAATAAACAGATAAACATAGAAAAATAAAAAACAACCATTTAGGGAGAACCTTTATAGATGTATCAAATAAGTAGCTTACATACAATATCTCCTTTACATTTCACTACAACACAGCAAGCTAATTTTACAGTTAAGAAAAATTAAAATGTGGAGAGGTCAGCAATTAGCTCTAAGTCTTATAGCACAAGATAATATTTGCATCCTCACTGCATGATTCAAAACCTTGCCTTTCAGAATAATAATCAGTGCAACAAAGAGTTCTATATGCTCTAATGAAAGAACAGAGTACAATGGGAACTTGGGTTGTGGTGGCAAAAAATGCAGGGGAAGACGGAAAAGGATGTTTTATAGAAAAGGGCTTTTATCAGTACGATAGGTGGAATTTCAAAAATGATCCCTGCCCAAAACGCTATGTCCTGATCCCTAGAACCTGTAGGTACAATGACATATTGCTCACACAATTAGGTTAAGTTATACGGCAAAGTTGATCCCAAGATAGGGAGATTATCCAGATGAGCCAGATCAAATCATTTGAGTTCTTAAAAGCAAAGAGCTTTCTCTGGCTGGTGGCAGAAAAAGAAGTCAGAGATATTCTAAGCATGAGATAGATATAATGTGTCATTACCGACTTAAAGGTGGAGGGGGCCACATGATTAGGAAGGTGGGCAGCCTCTAGAATTTGAGGGCAGTCTCCAGCTGACAGCCAGCAAGAAAAGGACTTCACTCATACAAACACAAGGAACTGAATTCTGACAACAAGTCAGTTGGAACAGATTCTTGCCCAGAGCCTTCAGCTAAGAACAGACTGGACACCTTGATTTCAGCCTTGTGATACCCTAGTGTAGAATCCAACTGAGTCCATCCAGGCTTTTATAAAATTACCAGAAAACAATTAATAAAATGTCAATAGTAAGTCACTACCTATCAATAATTACTTCAAATGTAAATGGTTTAAATTCTCCAATTAAAAGATATAGAATGACTGAATGGATTACAAAAAAATAAGATCAAACAATATGCTGCCTACAAAAGACTCACTGTAGCCTTAAAAACACACCTTTTATTAGCTGTCTCCCCTTGTGTTTTACCTCCCTATTCCCCTACTGTGCCTCCCAAATAAACCACTTACATGCAAAACCTTGTCTTAGGGTCTGCTTCTAGACCAGCCAGACTAAAACGGTGGATAATATGTCTAAAGGCAGAGAAGTCTAAAGTGATGGGACTTGGGAGTAGTATGTTGGGAAGTGACTGGGCCAGAATATGAAGCATCTTGCATGCTTTCCTGGTTACTTGGAGACCACTCTGGAAGTCAGCCAATGTGGCAGAGGGTGCCTGCCAACTTCTTCCTTAGTAACAGAAACCTGGGGTATATTTCCAGCTGAAAAATTCCAGTTCCCAATCTCCTTTGAAGATAGGGATGGCCTATGAAATAAAAGCAAAACTCTTACTGGAACTTTTCAGAAATCTGTTTTACCTCTATGCCCTTCCTCCTTCCTGTTTAACAGGAAAGCAGACACAATGGCTGAAGCTCCAGCAGCCATCTTAGGACCATGAGGAAAAGAACACAAGAACTGCAGAGACTTTGGCCAGGAATTCTTGAGTTAACAACCCAACACCAACTACCTACTTCAGACTTACTGTTACATGAAAAATAGAAGAAAAAATCTTCCAAGATGCTGATGTTATATCTCTATTACTAGCTAAGCATACGTCATAACAGATAAAGTGACAGACCTGGAAAAGGAATTTGATTATTTGCCTAATGCTGTGACACGACAAGGTCACAGAGATTTATCCCAAATTGCCATGCAACCAGAGAAATACACCATGAAATCTCAGGACATAGTTTAGAAACAACAACAAACCCAGGAAGAAATCTCGGGACACTGTGAAGAAATATCAACAAAGCCTTCCAAATCTTAATTATGCAACTTCCATGCCAACTTTATATTGCCACTTAACATTTACTTACACAGAACCTTTTGTGTTTTCCAAGTCATTTCCAGGAGTGTTAATGAGGCACTAAGGGACCACGTTTGGTAGTCTCTGCATTGTTTGATAATGCCAAGAACACAAATGTCATTTCAACAACATTGAAAAATATCTTACCATGTTCTAAGATCTTTAATTATACTGAAAATAACCCCCTCCAACAAAAAAACAAAGCAATACTACTTTTACTACTGCTCTAAAAAGGATAAATATAGTTCATTGGTTTCTAATGCATGGGGGGGGGGTCCATCACACAAAAGAAGAGTTGCAGGAACACGTACATTTTGGCACATGTGTAGATAGATAGATAAGATTGTTCTATGCTATATCATGATGGAAAAAAAAATAAAAAACAAAAACAAAAAACAAAACCCTACTATTTCATTAACATTTGCCCAAGTAATCTTTTGTGGTATTCATGTCATCAAATTCAATAAAAGGCTCCAAGTCATGCATTGTTACTTTCTTTTGTGCATTAATGTTTGTGTGTCTGTTACTTCAGAGGGATCTGATATTAAAAGCAAGAAAGAAAAATGAGCAGAGGAACCTTGTGCCACCCAGAGCAGATATCTGAAGTTCCTTAATATTAAAAGATATTTATCAAATATATTGCCAGTAGGCTTAGAAACATACCTATGTAAATATGCTATCTGTTGATCTAAAAGCATTTCTCCCGTGTATGAGATCATTTGTATAAATGACACATGGAGTGGCATAAATATATTTCCTCTCTGCCTCTCCTGTTTATTCAATTTAGAAATCCCAACAAGCCTTTATTCTTTTCAACACTGCAACATTAATACTGATATGAAAAGACATGATGGTATTTCTGCTTCATGCTTGAGTCCTAAGAAACTGTTCCAGAGTTGTACAAACTTTTCTGGTCTTGTTACCTTTGTGATTTTAAATGGTATTAAATAAGGAATGCCAGGGTCAATTCAACCTTGAAGCATTTAGAGAGATGCTCCTGCCCCAAAATAAAAAAAAAATTCATTGTCAAGAAAAGCAGTACCTGCTCTAAGGCACAAATGAATGGTAATCAAATGAAAGAGAGGGAAGAGATAAAGGGGATTTATGAAGAGGTTTTGTAAATTAAATCCAATCTAAAGGATTAAATTTGTGCTAAGGAAGTTTATTATTTTTTGATTTTATGATAAAAATAATTTTAAGAAGCCATTGGCAATACAATAATCCTTCTGAGGAGGTGAAAATCACTACACTTAATTGTCAGACACATCCTATTTTCAGGAAGTAAATGTTGGGGAGGGGCAGATAAGATACAAAATAACTAGGAAGAAATACTTTCCTGATCAGACTTTGTCTTCCCTGGTTGTGTTCAATTTCAGGCATCGATGCCTCCAACCTGCTTGACGCTCAGCTGCTCGCTACATTTGGCACCTATTAGAATCTCACATCCTTACCTCACAGTCTGAGGTGCCCACTGAGCTGCGCCATACCCTCCTTCCAGCTCATGCAGCTGTTCTGAATTCACCCTACAGTTTCTCCGTATGACATAGCAGCCTGCTCTCCATTCCAGCACAGTCGACAAAGCCCCACTGACAACCCTGTCTACCTCCACTCGTGTCTGACCCCAGGTGCTGCCTGAAAAACATACAAGCCTCGTCCTGACCAGCAACATCAGCACTAGCCAGGAACTCGTTAGAAATACAGATCTGCACTACACCCCCTCAGCCCCAACCCAGACCTACTGAATCAGAAACTCTGAGGGTGACATTGTAAAAAGCCTTCCAGATGATCCTGATGAAGGCTAAAGTCTGAAAACCACTGATCTAAATCATAGCAATATTTCCCTGAGTTTTACTCTCAAATGGGAAATTCCCTCTGTAAAATAAAAAACATGGACTGGCATCTACTAGCAAGAGTAGCTAATACTTGCTGAAGTATTGCTATAAGCCAAGTACTGCTTTAAGCTCTTTACAAGTTTTAAACTCATTTAGTCCTCACAAGAACCTGATGACGTAGTTACTGTTGTCATTTTTCCCTTTTATACTTTGAAAACTGAAGCAAAAAGGTTCAGTTGTTGAAGGACACAAAGATACTAAATAAAGCAGCCAGATTCAAACACAGCTATCTGCTCCAGAGACTGGGTTCTCAGCTGCTTGGCTACACAGCCCCTGACATCCTGTGCATCTCGGAGTCACATGAGGGATTCCCATAAAAAGTACCAGGCACCCTACCAGTGAGGGACTTTAACAAAGGCTTATGAATCCCTCAAGACAAAAATTTGAGGTAAGCATTAAAGACCCAATTTCCCAAAAGAATAGAAATAAGGGAAATCTCACTAATCTGAACTTTACTGATTTGGAATTAATAAGAATTTGGTTATATTTTATCTAATATTTAATGAATGTTAAGTAATATTTTCCCTTATGAATTTTCAGACTTCTGCTTACAAGTCAGGGAATCCAACTTAAAAATCAATCACATTTTACAAACCAAGGACCCAAAAAATGGACATTCCCTTCCTGGTGCCTTTGGTCCTAAAAAAATAAAAAAAACCTTGAATTGTCTGCGATTTATACTGTATCAAACACTCTCAGTCAAAACAAGTAATATTAGAAGTGGCAGCAAAGGGGCACCTGGGTGGTTCAACTGATAAACCGTCTGACTCTTGGGTTCTGGCTCAGGTCATGATCTCGTAGGTGGTGAAACTGAGTCCCAAATTGGGCTCCTCAATCGGCCCAGAGTCTGATTGAAGAGTCTCTCCCTCTGCCCCTCCCCCTACTTGCACATGCAAGTGTGCTCTCTCTTTCTCTCTCTCAAATTAATAATAAATCTTAAGAAGGAGGAGGAGGAGGAGGAGGAGCAAGAGGACCGGGAGGAGGAATGGGGTGGAGGAGGAAGAAGAAGGGGAAGAAGGATGAGGACAATGGGGAGGGGAGGAGGATGGGGAGGAAGAAGAAAAAGGAGGAAGAGGAGGAGGGGGGGAGAAGGAGGAGAAAGGAGAAGAAGTGGCAGTCTATAGGGAAGAGATCAGGAGAAACCACCTGAAGACTCCCCTTCTGGTGAACTAGGGTCAGAGACCTAAGAGGTGGGGCGCCTGGGTGGCACAGCGGTTAAGCGTCTGCCTTCGGCTCAGGGCGTGATCCCAGCATTCTGGGATCGAGCCCCACATCAGGCTCTTCCGCTAGGAGCCTGCTTCTTCCTCTCCCACTCCCCCTGCTTGTGTTCCCTCTCTCGCTGGCTGTCTCTATCTCTGTCGAATAAATAAAATCTTAAAAAAAAATTAAAAAAAAAAAAAAGAGACCTAAGAGGTGGGGGTGGGTGGACACACAGGGCTGTCTGGCCACAAAGCTGACGGTGCTGTTTCTGTAGGACATTGGAAGCAAACTCTGATGACACTAGTACCACCATGAAGTGTGCTCCTCGTCTCTGCGTGGAACTAAGTGTAGGGCTCCAGGAACACAGCAGTGTGGTACCCGTGGGGCACTACAGCCCTGAGCAGAGGGAGCAGCAACACCTGGCATGACCACAGCCTGCGGGAGACAGTGATTCCCAGGAGAAACGGCTCCTCTGCGGGCTCTTCCGCAGCTCAATCAGCAGCAGACACCTGAGCAGCGGGCATTGAGGAGTGTGCCAAAGGAGGGCAAGAAGAAAGGGCAGGTGCCATCCTGAGCTGAGGAAAAGTGAGCCGCCATAGCAACTCCCAGGAGAGAACTGATGTGGGAGGTGGGGGTGGGGGATGGGGAGGTAATTGGGCCCAAAAGACCTGCATTAACAAGAAAAGTTATGACTGAGGAAATCTGAAGTTATATATTCATACTCAACTCTTAGATTACTTCTCTAAGTCATATCATATCCTTTTCGGGAGAATTCAGTTTTTAACTCATTCCAATAGTTACCTTAAAATAACTGTGATGTTTAACTTTCGGATGAGTGATGGCTGAATTTTTACTATAACATGCAAAGTATAGCATTATCCTTTAACTTGTCTACTTCACCTGATTTTATATCTGCACTATAAAATTATTTATTTTCTAAAATGCTTTAAGGTATATTTCCTAAAATAGAAAAAGGAAATTGAACGGTTTACTATGACCCATTTGCCTTTCCCTATCATAGTGAATTATTCCCTGAGTGTGCTTTACATGCTGCAATATCTTACTCTACTCCCCAAAAAAACTATAAATCATTTAAAATAAAGAAACTATTTGACACATGGGAGACTTGCTGAGGACCTTTAAAAATGCTATTTAATTTGTTTCATAATGCAAAAAAAAAACATTTTAATAAATGGAAAGAATAAAATAAAATGGTAGAAAATACATTGTATTATGATTGTTTTGTGGCAAAGGTCCATCAAATTAATTCTAGCATGACATTTTTTTTTCCTAGCATGACATTTTTTTTTCACATCCTATGGCCAAGCAAGAGGCTTTGATTACTATGGTGTTTCAAATTACATTTCAAAATTATACTTTCTATGTCATTTCCAATTACATGGAATTAATTTCATAGGATATTGTCTAAATAAGACTATTTGGATCACATAGAAGCTTCTCTTCGCTTTTGAAACATTGTTCTAAATAAACCTACAGATTTGTAACTTCATACTAAGAGCAGTTTAAGATTTCAGTTTCCAAATGCATTTCCTCAAAGTAAGAGCACAAATTAGTCCTTTGAAACACTAAAGCCAGTCATATCCTACTTATCGTTGGTGTTATACAACCCATTATCCTCCCCCCCCCCGCCAAAATTTACCAGTTCATCTACATTAAAAACTTAAACTCCTTGGCATCTTTGGTGGATATCAAATATTATTAATCTAGCCATATGCAAATTGTTAGGGCTACTTGATCACTTACCCTTGTCTCTTTTTGAAGGACATGACACTGTCCCCATGTGGCTTGAATGACAGGCACCTACAATATGCATCATTTCTTATCGCTTACATTTTAAAAATTATCTTACAATTTTAGTCATTTTGTTTCGATGATTTTAGTTTCTGCCATAATCCTAACCTTAATACCAGGGCTTTCAACACTCTAACAACTGTTGTACTTATCGGACGTGAAAGAAATAAGGCTTGAACTCACCTCAAAATAAAGTTCAAATGAAGCAAATGATCAGAGTCATAAAGTTCAATCGCTACGACCACTGAAACTGCTATTTGTTGATGACAGGCAGACCTTTTCCCCTGGCACACAGCTGTCTTCACACCTGTGGAAGCTACTACATAGAAAATAATAATATTGTAACAGCTAAGAGTTTGCTGAATTGTCACCAAGATCTAGGTGCTGGGCCAAGGACTTTGCCTGCATTATCTCTTTGGAAATTCATCGCAGTCCTAAAGAGCAGGCATTTTTATTGCCAGTATTTTACAGAGTTGAAAACTGAGACATAAAATAGTTGTTAGCATTCCTAAGCCACACCTCTAGGTCGAGCGTTTGATATGAACCCAGGTGTCTGAATCCAGTCCGCAGGCTCTAAATCTCTAGACACTTAATACAACTCAAATCATACAAAGTTTATTTTTGGAGGAACCCTAAATTCTCAAATATGTTGCTTCTTTATTACAAAAATACCATGCATTCAACACAGCCACTTGCAAAAAAAGCATCTCATTTGATAAATGAAATATATAATGCAAAACTCTGTATTTCAAATGTTTCAGTTTTAACTCATGGAAAATAATGAGAGGCAATAAGTTGGTAAAACATGTTTACAAATTATTGATGGCATTCCTATGAAGATGAAAATGCATTCACAAGAAATATTAGAGCAGATCAGAAAATGTGTGGATTAGGTCTCTACATGTTATACTAAAGAAATGAGTAATGAAACTATGAAGGTATGAAGGCTAAATAAATAGATGGAAATCCATTTCAAGCAGAAATTTTTTTCAATGTATAAAACTGAAAAATATTTAGTCTTTTATGTGTATACAAAAAATTTACAAATGAAAGACCATCTTTAGCAGGTTATGCCAATTATATTTCAATAAAACCAGAGGGAGGAAAAGACAATTTTAAGAATCTTTTAAGAGGCAACAACTAAGAACTTAAAGAGAAAAGTGTGTGACAGGATCTACATGTTTCCCTGACCCAAGCTTCAGACCTGTTCCGCAGGGGTGTTGTCATCCTGACTGCATTTGTACCCATGGGCATGATCAGGAAAGCCCTTCTGTCCACAGTCAGAAGTACTGATCATTTGTTTCCACTTCTAGCTACCACGCAAATCCTCTCCAAAAATATTCTACATGTCGACAGCAGAGCCTTTTAAAAACTAGTTACATGGAAGCTACTGTTTTCAAGACAGTTCATCCTTAGACTCTTCTTAGTTAAAAGTTCTTCCTTATTTTTAGCTGAAATTTACTTCCCTGAAACATCTGTCTATCCATCCTTCTTCTGCCCTCTGCAGCATGAGTTAGACTGCTGGGTGGAGAAAAAACACTGTGTGGTGATGAATGAACCACAGCCTGATGTGTAAAAATCGTCCGCAGCAGGGTGGTCTTACACACCCTGTGGGGAGGGCAGCGGCAAGACATCTCCAGTAGGCGTTGGGTGTGAATTTCTTTCCCCAGAGGAATGTACCACCGTATGTGACTTAGGAAGAAATGTCATCAGAATCTTACCTCCCCTGCCACAGAAGTAAACATATGACTCAAACTGGTTAAGCAATATATTCCATCACCCTCGATCACCAGATCTTTTGGGGTACAGATACTGGGAAGGAAGGAGGGAGCCTCTCCTACGCCGAGACCGCAAGCTTGAGAACTGTCCTGTGCAGAGCCCAAATCTGAGCGTAACACCAAGGAAACTGACCCCATTATTTGAAACTATTATTGATACCTTCAGCCATGCCTTCATCCTTTGGACTTTTCTGATTAAATGAACCAATGAATTCTTTTTTAAAAAAACTAATTTGAGTTGAAGCTAGTATTTTCGATCACCTGCAACCAAAAGAGTTTTGCCGAACATACTCCAAAGGAACAGATTTCTCCCTCCTCGCAAGTTTTCCTAGGGTCGACCCTCACTGGAAGGGAAATGCTAGCAGGAGTGCTGGTGGGTGGAATAAGCCAAGTATAGAGAGATTAGAAGCTGAATGATTGGCCCAGGAGAGAACTGGAAAGGCAAGGGATGAAGAACTGCCCCCTGAACCTACCTTAACTTATGCAGAAACTTGCCTGCATGGTAAGATTTCTGGAGTATTCAGAGGCACCATTACCCAATATAAAGATCCTGCATTAATGATCCGTGACATTCTGAAGTCCCTTTACAGAGGAGTAAGGCTTTCTTTCATTCGAAAACTAGAGATGAACTGCTAATATCTCTGGCAAGCTCAAGTGGGAAGAGGACAGGAATCACAAAAACACTAGGAAGACGGCTGCCGTCAAGGAGCCTGGTATGTGGGAACTATCTCTGCCCACTTCAATTTTCCTGAAAATGTAACCCGCTGTCACAGTCCAAGTCTCTAGAGCAGGTAAAGAGGACCCCTGCCTACAGCTTATCTCCACTAGAGAATTTACGTCTGGCTAATGCCTTGGTGTTAATTAAAAATGCCCATAATGACTTTTAGAGAGATTTTCAGGCCAAATGTCAGATCCCCAAATATTTCACTTGCTAGTCCCAGAAAATTATGCTATACAAGTTTAATTTAAAAATGAATATTAAGGAGGGCACGTGATGTGATGAGCACTGGGTGTTATAAGCAACTAATGAACCCTTGAACAATACATCAAAAATGAATGACGTACCACTATATGTTGGCTAATTGAATTTAAATTAAAAAATAAAATGTATACTGGTTTTTTAAAAAATTTAAATAGAGATAAATCTATCCACTAACAATAATTACATCTAAACTGTAAGTAACTAAAAATACGAAGTTTCACCCAAATGCACTGTCTCATCTAGTACTTTACCCTACCCGTGCGGTGCTGTGTCTTTCATCAGGGCAGCTAGAGAGTAAGTTACTAAATATGTGCTGGGAATAAACTGCCTTCTATCTATCAGATACTACTGTTTCCCTTCTCACCCGTGCTGAAAAGTCACTTCTACAAATAATCTCCATGAAAGGTAGCAAAGAAGTAATATGACATTTCACTAGCAGTGAATCAGCATCTCTTCTCCTTGAAACAGCCTAGGCTCTTTATACATATGGCATAAGTGCCTCCGTACATGGGAAAATGTGAGGCTTTAGGAAATGATGGTCCAGAGTGTGGGAAACACCAGGGCAGCCCTCCCTGTACTAACTGATCTCCCATGGAAGGCTTCAGTGGGTTTTCAGATGGAGAAAAGCCTTGGGCAGGTCTAAATATAAGATGAATATGATATGGCCATACTAACAGTAAAAAAGAATCCTCAGGCATTTGAGATGATTTCCAGAGCCACTAGCCAAATTTCTATCCATATTAAGGAGGATTCTGTATTAAATAAAGTAGTCTGTGGGCAGTCTGTTTAAAAAAAAAAATTGTGGAGTGATGATGTTACAATATTAGAACAAGTATAGAGGGTGGTTAAACTAATTACTGAGTGCTACCAGGTTCCAGGCAACAAGCAGGTACTGGGGATAAGAAGATGAGCAGCCCAGAAGGGTACATCTCCCCACATAGCACACGTTTCTGCCAGAGATAACCTTCAGACATTGAACATTATTTACAGGGTGTTATAAAGCAGTTAAAGAGACTACAAAAGCTTCTTGGAGCAAGTAATAGTTGACCTGGACCTTGAAAGTCTAGGGATTAACTAGCTGCATGGGAGTAGGGAGGGCATTCCAGAGAGAGGGAAAAGTATGTACAAAAGCCCTAAAGGGAGAAGAGGCACTGGTCACTCAAAAAAAGTGAGAGATCAGCAGGACTGAATCATGGAGGTATGGAGTAAGGGGGTCAGAATATAGGGAGGTAAGTATGTCCTTGAAGGTCATGTTAAAGATTTTTTTAATATGCCGAAGTTGAACACTCCCCTTAATCTATTCTGCCTATAGATTTCACCATCTCAAAAAATGGCAACTTTATCCTGTTAGTTGCTTGACATCATCCGTGATTCCTCTCTTTCATTCATATCCGACATTGACTGAAAAAAACTTATTCATCCTATCTGCAAAATATACCCTTTACTAGACTTCTTTTCATCATTTTTACTGTGCTACCTGGACCAAGCCACCATCTCCTCTCTTCCTAGATTATTGCAATAGTCATGTAAAGGTCTTCCTATCTCTCCCATAGCCCCCTTAGGAGGATGCTTTTAAAACATGAGTCAGACCATATCACCGCCCTTCCCAAAGTCTCCAGAACCCCCACCCTCACCCCTACCCCCTGGTCTCTCCTTACTATGGCCCACAAGGTCCTACATAACCTGGTCTACAAGTAAGCTTCTGACTTCACCCCCCATTTCTCTCCTTTTCATTCTGTGTGCCCCAGACCCAATATCCCAGCTTGCCCTGAGAGCTAGACATGCTTCCCCCTCAGGGCCTTTGCGCTTGCTATTTGCTGTACCAATATCCTTTTTCTTCAAACACCCACACGGCTCTCAGCCTCACCTACTTCAACTCTTTGCTCAAATGTTGTCCTCTCAGTAAGGCTTTCCCTAACTACCCTACTTAGAGTTGCAAATCACTCTTCCCCTTTTCTTTGCCCAGTTTATTTTTATCCCTAATAAATCACAGTAAATGTTTGCCCTAATTTACTTCGTCCCACACACATGCTAGAATGCAAGCTCCATGAAGACAGAAATTTCTGCCAGCTGTAGGCATTGTGCTACCCGTGGGGCTGGAATATTGCTTGAGACATTTAGCATTCAATAAATATCTGATGAATGAAGGTCTTTATCCTAAGACCAATAACAAGCCATTGAAAAGCTTTAAACATGAAGACTCATGATCAGATAAAAATTGTTAAGGTCTCTTCAGCTGCTCATGAAAACAATGATCTGGGAGAAGGGGGCTAGGTATGGTGGGAAACACTGGATGCCTCTGAGAAAACTAGCTTCTCTTCATTTCTAAGAAGAGTACAGTGAACAGAAGTGAGGCTCACTACCCTTGGTAAGGACTCAGTGTGGTAGCCAGCCACCAAGATGACCCCCACCCCTTATCCCAATGTTCCACACCACCCAGTATTCACATCTTTGTGAGGTCCCCTCCCATACTGACTGGGGGCTAGCCCTGAAGGACAAACTAAATATGATGGAGTGATGCCTTATAACTTTCAAGAGCAGGTTGTTTACCCTGGTGATTTGGAATACTTGCCTTCAGAACACTGAGCCATTGTGTAAGAAGTTTTGTTACTCCAAGACCACCATGCTAAAGAGATCACATGGAAAGACAACAAGGAGAAGCCCTGACATTACATACAGAGAACGATGACTTACCAGCCTCCAGCTGTTCCAGGATCCAGACATTTGAGTCAATCTGGCTGAGGCCCAAAACCCTGAGAACAGAAGTGGGCTTGCACACTGTGCTGTATCTGAATTTCTGACCCTCAAAACCAAAACAATAGTAGTATATTTGGGGACAGTGTGCTAAGTAGCGATAGATAACCAGAATGCTCAGTAAAGAGGGTTCCTTTCAGCAAACAGGCGTAAGTTCAGGGTTAAGAGCTTGAAGGACAGAATAGCTCAAGGTGCCTTCTGTGTTTAAGAGCCTAGCAAGGATGAGCAAAATGGATCACTTTAATAAAAGAAAAATGCTGCTCCATGCAAGTAGCTTTTAATCTAAATTGTCAAAACTGCAGCTTCCTGATTTTTCCCCAGACATATCTTTATTGCATCTAAGCCCTTCAAGAAGCTGACAATTTGCTTGATTAACTGAGGGAACTGGATTATCATGACACCTTCCTCTTCCAAACCCTCTGACTCCAGAGGTTTAGAGCAGTATCTCCTGTTAGAGCATAAATGGGAATGAACATTATCTTCTCTCAAGGACAATGAGTTGTTTGCTCTGAAGTTCATCAAGGAAATAATTGGAACTGTTATTTCAGAAATATTTGATGCCTAAACGCTTTATGTTTTCCATACAAATCAAAGACTAAATTATTACATCAGAGACCTTAAATTGTAACCATTTACAATGGTAGCAAATTAACTCCCCTTTTTAAATCATAAACATTGTGTGTGCAATAGATAACTTAAAGTAAATGATAAAAAATAAAAACCCTAGTGAAACATGAAGACAGAATGAAGGCAAGAGAGTTCTATATGGACATATCAAGATTTTGCATAGAATCCAAGTATAGTTATTCTGGAAGTACTAATTAAGATGGCATCTTGTAAAGGCTGTATCTGGAAAAAATCCCACCCATGATAAGCTTATGCCAGGTTGTTGTCCTGCACCATGCTTTTAGCCCTATGAAAAAGGAAATGTGCCAAAATCCTCAAAAGTTGAAGCACTTCAACCCCCGCCCCCACCAAGCAACACTGATACAAATGTACACATAGTACAGATCTGGCTTTGATTATGATAACCTCCCCAAAGGTCATCATGGGCCTTTGACTGTGTGAGGGTGCCTAAGCTATTGGTGAAAGCCCATGACAGAGACTGGGCAATACTAAGAGGTCAACAACCTAAGGCATCCCGTCTCCTACAGGCTCCTCTCTTAGTAAGACACACAAAACTTTCTATGAGCTCGCCCTTGCTCACATCACATTTCTTGTTATAACTTCTCTAATCATCTCTATCCTTACCCTGCCTCTACAACATACCCGCCTGAGCAAATGTGCACACACACACACACACACACACACGCATGCAATCCTTTTTTAAAATTTATTTAAATTCAATTAGCCAACATATAGAACATTAGTTTTTGATATAGTGTTCAATAATTCATCAGTTGCATATAACACCCAGTACTCATCACAGCACATGCCCTCCTTAATGCCCATTACCCAGGTACCCCATCCCCACACCCACCTCCCCTTCAGCAACCCTCGATTTGTTTCCCACAGTTAAGAGTCTCTCACGGTTTGTCTTCCTCTCTGATTTCTTCCCAGTTCTCCCTCCCTTCCCTTATGATCTTCTGCACTGTTTCTTATATTCCTCATATGAGTGAAATCATATGATAATTGGCTTTCTCCAACCAACTTATTTCACTTAACATAATACCCTCCAGTTCCATCCACGTCAATGTAAACAGTCAGTATCCATCCTTTCTGATGGCTGAGTAATATTCCATCGCATATATGAATCACATCTTTACCCACTCATCTGTTGAAGGGCATCTCGGCTCCTTCCACAGTTTGGCTATTGCGGACAATGCTGCTATGAAAGCTGGAGTGCAGGTGCCCCATCATTTCACTACATCTGTATCTTTGGGGTAAACAGTAGCACAATTGCTGGGTCATAGGGTAGCTACATTTTTAACTTTTTGAGGAACCTCCATACTGTTTTCCAGAGTGGCTGCACCAGCTTGCATTCCCAGCCATAATCTTGCAGCACTACTGAGAGAGCTGCTGTTCCCTGAACGTACTATACTATTTCACATATCCCGAACTTTGTTCATATCCCTCTCCCTTCCTAGCATGTCATTCCCCATTTTTTAAGACTCAGTTTAAGTATTACCTTTCCTGTGAAATCTTTCCTCTCTCCTTCCCTCCAGGCAGACTCTAGTCATTTCCTCTTCTGAGCTGTCAGAGACCCCATACATCATTCTTTCATTTTGTTCCCCTACTTCTACTTGACCAAGTCATGTGGGAGAGCTAGTAACCTTATATGATTATTTCCCTCTTAGAACCCCCGAAAACGCAGGCCTGGTCTCATTTATGTAAATAATAGAAGGAAGTGTGGTAACCGCTCCAAAGAAAAGGAAAAGATTCGAGGACTCCATCTTTCAGAGCCAGTGCTATTGACCCCTCCCTTATGCAGAATACGTCATTTTCCACTCCCCATCAACGGCATCGTTTTCTAAAAAAGCCAAACTGAAGTGCTTCCATGAGTTACCCTCAGATCATAACATGACATTAGACATAATTTTGAATGACAAGTAAATAAATCCATGCCACAGAATTTAGGGGACCAGAGAAATATATAGTCTATTTTACAAAACCTCCCGCAAAATTGCAAAAGAGACAATCCACAAAACAGCAACTAGACACTGTGTGTTATTCCATCCAGCATGCATTCCCTAACACCACAGAATTCTACTCCCACTCTGTGGTTATAGGCACACACATATTTTAATGAGGAAGTATCTTTCAATTATTAAAAATCTTTAAGGTAGTCAGAACATCTGAAAGGGATTAGACACCAAAAATGTCAATCTGATGAGTAACTAAAGAGAGAAGGTGAAGGTGCTTATTTAGTAAGGAGAAACGGATGACAAAGTTATTCACCTTTATGTCTGGGAGCAAAACTGGGGCTAAAAACAGGGACCCCAAGAGGTTGAGGTACAACTGCTTAGTATTGGCTTTTAGTCTTCATCCATTTTAGGCAGTGACTATTATTCCATTCTCATGGGGAGTCTAAAAATTTGAATACTTACAGAAGATCTACTCCTGGGTGGAAAGTACTATAAAATGTTGAATTCCATAGAAATTTTCAAAGTAATATTATGGTCATCAACTTTCAGCTCAGCCTTTACATACTGATTAGGACAGCCACATATAAAAATTATAGTCCATAATATAATCTATTCTGTTCTTTCTATAGCTGGCCTCTTATTCTGATGGGCACATAACCTTGAAGAAATGAATGAGGCAGAAAATACATAAGGTTTCAAATCAATAAAACTATTGGAGACCTTTGTCATTTCAGAGAACCCCTAGCCCATAAAGGCCATATTAAATAGAGATCGAGCAAAAGCAGCACCTGGGAATTATGGAATAGATCTCTAAGAACTAGAACCATTTATTTGAGAAGTAGAAGCATTTCCAATGCTTGAGCATTTGGAAAGGGAGATGAATGACAGACTTCTCCTCTGACTCTAAATAGTGGGTGACGGTACCCTATCGAGGAGAGGACAAATGTTGTGTAACAAAATGTTCATCTTTTTTAAAGGTTGTTTGATCTGCAACTCCTCAAATAATCCCAAAAGCATAAAGAACAGTCAGCCTACATAGACTCACCACCCAGCTTTAGGAACTAGCAACATTCTATCATTTTTTATTTCCTCTATCCAATTCCAATCTTTTCTTTTTTTCTGGAGAAGTATCAGACATTATATCATTTCATTCACAAATACTTCAGAATGTATCTCTACAGATAAAAACATTTGCAAATAACAGTACCATTTTCATAACCAACACAATTTCTAATTATTTCTTAATATCATCTAAGCCCCAAATCTACTCAGTTTTCTCTGATTATCTCAAAAATGTCTTTTAACATGATTGGTTTGAATCAGAATCCCAACAAAATTCACATACTGTATTTGTTGATATATTTTGTAAGTCTCATTTAATCTATAACAACTCCCCCTCTCTTTCTTTTGTTTTTTTTCATGACATTTACTTGCTAAAGATTCTAGATTTGGCTGATATAATACCTCTAGGTATTATAGAAAATGATGCCCTATCCCTCCTGTTTCCTATATATAGTTAAACTCGAGACTTGACTAAATTCAGATTCAAATTTTTTGGCAAGAACATTTCAAAGGTGGTGCTGCAAGTCACATCAGACGGCATATAGTATCTCTCTGTCCCACTTTCAGTGATGTTAAGATTGATCAGGGGTTCAAAGGATACCATGTTGAACCACCCATAATAAAGTACCCAAATAATATTTCACCTAATAACTTAGCATCTAGATTGCCTAGATCCATTATTTCATTAGGAGTTGAAAAGGGATTATGCAAATCCTTCATTTCTTCTGCTTTTACTTCCTGTTATTTTTCTATTAAAAAGGAAAAAGGAAAAGAAAAGCCCTTTCTCACAGAAACAGAAAAGCAGCCCCTAAACTCTAAAAGCTGGCCTGACACTCATAGCTAGACCTCAATGTTCTTTTGCTGGTTGTGAACAAATTCATAGAACATCAAATCACCTTCTGACTTTGAAGAAGTGAGATTAAAAAAAAAAAAAAAACAACCACCATTTCATAATGTTGTTTAACCACAGGCAAAAACAAGGTCACTGTGCAGACCGCAAAAATATCAGTCACCTTTTCCCGATCTGTATGACTGCTGCTTCTGCGATAATTACAGCTTTAGTCTTGCTCTAGCCTGCCTTATAAGATTTAGCAAATACCTAATCATATCATTCTTTAAATTAGATTAAAATATCCAATCATAGAATTATCCTCCCTTCCAACACAGAGCGAAGTCCCTAAATCCCCTCTTCCTTGAATCCTCCCCAATATCATCTATCCACTGTCCAAATCCTGTAATGTTTCCTTTCTAACACCATCTTACTGAGATGCCCCAGTTCCCCACAGTTTCCTTCTCTGGGACAAGTAATAAAACTGACTTGCTGAGCTCTCCAGCTATGTTCCTGGTGGTCTGTGACCTCAGGGGTAAGGATGGGAGGAGGGACATTTATACATATATGGTTGTCATGAATTATAATCTACAAAGAAAGACAGCAGAGACTCAATTCTTTCCCTTCAGAAGAATGATTTTTTTGCACTGGCAGCCTACAAAGGTACCCAACACTGTATATTTTCTCCTTTTCAAAGTATTATTAGGAATTCATCGATTTTTATTACTTCTATCCATAGCAGTCTCTCTCTAAGCCCCTAGACAGTGATGTGGTCCAGATTTTGAAACTCATGCCAAGTTTCAGGGACGGGCTACAGCACCAGCACACAAATGGTGGGGCATGGTGCTCCTGGACATCCTAAACACCCCCATCCCTCGGGACCTGGAGACTGCTACCCTCATTCAGTCTACTAGGGGAGCACCATAGTAAGGGCTCCAGAACTGGTCACCAAGTTTCAGCTATTTCCTGGTCCACTGAGAGAAGATTCTTCCCAGACCATAAGAGACACTATAAACAATAGCAATATATATTTTTTTTAGCCATCATTTTCTAATGCTTAAATATTCCCATCTCTACCCAGTAAGAGGCCCTTGAGGTTGACTCCCATTAGCATGACTCAAGAAGTCCTTGATGGCTTAAGCTTCAAGGCACAAGTAGATGTCTCAGATTTATTTTCTGCCTAAAAGAACTATATTAGTCTGGGTTGTCCAGAGAACAGAATGAGAGAGAGAGAGAGAGAGAGAGAGAGAGAGAGACATGAATGTTGTATAAGGAATTGGTCCGTGCCATTATGGAGGCTGAGTAGTCCAAGATCTGCAATCAGCAAACTGGAGACCAAAGAGAGCCAATGGTATAGTTCTAGTCCAAGTCTGAGATCCTGAAAACCAAGAGAGCTAATGGTGCAAGTTCCAGTCTGAGTCTGAGTGGAAAGCAGAGGAAGACTGATGTCCCAGCTTGAAAACAGTTAAGCAAAGAGATATCTTTCTTAGCCTGTTACTTCATTCAGGACCTCAAGTGATTATATGAGGCCCAATCGCACTGGAGAAGGCAATCTGCTTTACTTAGTCTACTGATTCAAATCTTAATCCCATTCAGAAACACCCTCAACGACATACCCAGAAATAATATTTAAGCAAATATTTGCCCACCCCACGGCCCAGTCAAGTCGATACATAAAATTAACTATCACCAAAAAATCAGGCTTTTCTCCATAATACTCAATCTAAGCAAATATGAGAGTGGTAATATCTTGTCTAAAGATAAACTTTGTACTATACTAAGGGGCAGGAAGACCTATATATGAACATCATGGGTAGTTTCACTTACAAACGTAAAGGCAAGGAAATCTCAGAGAAGAGTTATTATAAATGATTAAGGAAATAGAAAACGTGTCCAAGGAGGAAATATTAAGGAACTTGCCTGAAAAAGAGAAATCTAAAGAACAATTTTATTACTGCCCTAAAAAAAGATTTTTCCAAAGAGAGGTGTTGGACAGACTATAAACAGGTCCCTGTTTATAGTCAAATTAGGCAGACTAGATGGAAACATGAAGAAAGAGCTTCTCACAAGAAATAACTCCAGGGTTTTCAGACATCCCAGAAAAGAAAGTTATTAACAGGATGCTTAGAATAATTCCTCTCATCTCATTTAGTAGGTGGGACTTGGGAGTTAGGTGACTGAAAAGCTCTAACAACTATATAAAAAGAGGATTTCTTCAAGAAAGGTTGACTCAAGGACAGCAGTATAACTGTTTTCCTGATCTCAGAGAGCAGGGTGAGGGAATTACACAAGGAACACACGAGACAGAGGAAATGACTCCAACAGCCTTAATAAAACTACAACTATTTTTTCTCATCCCCTTCTAAGCCCAGAAGCTACTTCCCACTTTTATATCTGTTTTCCCTTTTTGACTGACAAGACAGCAAGGTAAAGGCAGACTGTTCCTTTAATAAATCGTTTTACCACACTTTACAATAATACCTACTTAGTCAATTTCTCTTTCATAGTTATCTGCTGCTTTCATTCTGTATATATAGATATTCAACAAGGAGAAAACAGGTTTGGTTCAAATGTATTCTCTCATTACATAACCAAAATGGTGTTAATTAGTGCTATTTTTCAGTAGGATTATGAATCCATACATTAAAGTTACCACAAATCCTTTTCATGAGATGGTTATTCAGACTGCTTAAGGCAAAATCTTGAATCCAAAACTTGCATCCTTTATCCCCATTCTTAACCTTTAGAAAATTTTTGTCATAGGGGAAAGTGCTGGAAAATATCCTCTAGAGTCCAAGTACCTATCTATAAGGTGCTGAATGGTGGCCCCCAGAAAACGTAGGTCCACATCCTAATCTTTGGAACCTATGAATATTGCCTTATATGACAAAAGAGTGAACACTACCTTATGTAGCAAAAGATGTACTTAAGTTAAAGATCCTGAGAAGATGCCCCCTCTGGATTATGCTATTGGGCCCTAGACATAATCATACATACTTTATAAGACAGAGGTAGATAGAGTTTTGCAACAGACACACAGAAAAGAGACCCACCTGGAGGAGAAGGCAATGTGAAGACAGAGGCAGTGATTGTAGTGATGTGGTCACAAGTCAAGAAAGGTCAAGACATGCCAGCAGGCACTTAGAGGTAGAAGAGGCAAGAAACAATTTCTCTTCTAGAGCTTCAGGAGGGGGCATGACTCTGCTGCTACCTTTATTTCGAAATTTTGGCCTCCACAACAGTGAGAGAATATGTTTCCGTTGTTTTAAGACAACCAAGTCAATGGTAATTTGTCAAAGGAGCCACAGGAAGTTAATACACTGTCTAATCCATATTGTCTTCTTTAGAATAGTCCATGATAAAGAGCTAAGCCTAAATTACATGTTTGTTCAAGGTAACCGAGACCTTCAGCTATAGCTAATGGGACCAAAAGCAGACAGTGACCCAAAGCCAATACACTACAATAAGGCATTCCGATTTTCCCTCTCAAGAATGTGAACTAAGAGACATAAAAACCATTGTTAAGACCATGTTGGTCATCAGAGCTGTAGAGTCCCATAGATTTGACGTTAGAGTGGGTCCCGAGGCAAACCAAAGTCATTTTCAAACTAACGTTATAGAAGAGTAAAAGTACTAAGTAATCTGGGAAACGGAAAAATGAAGAGCTGAGAAGAAAGAGTCAAACACCAAAGACCTTACCTCATACTTCACAGAGAAATGAAATGCAATCAGATGAGAATATTTTCCCACCATCAAACTGTCATCCTAACTTGATCTATGCCCACACATGCTGCTTTCTTCCCATTACAAAGGAAAAACTGTCCCTGCCCTTAAAGAAAATCCTTTCACCTAGGTTATGGATCTCAACTCCTCATGCCTGCTCAAGGACTTCCTCCTGCAATTACTCTCTTTCTTTTTTCCTCCATTCTCCATCTCTGCAGGGTGCTTCACATTGGCATTCACACATGCCTCAGTGCTGCCCTTCTTCAGAACCCGTCCTTGGAGCCCACATCCTCCCCAGTGACCACTGATCATCTCTGCTCTCTTCCAGCTCCTTAAAGGGAGGTTGTCTATCCTCACTGCCTCTGTTTTCTTGCTCCTGCCCCATTTCTGTCTATCATATTTCCCTATTTTATTTTCTTCATAGAATTTATCAGTATCTGAAATTTTCTCCATTAACTCATTTGCACGTTTACTGTTTGAATTGTCCCATTGCAATGTCAGCTCCTTGAGGCAACGACTTTGAACTTTTCATTCTCATGTCCCTAAGTACCTGGCAGTTACTTAGTAAATATTTGCTGACTCTAGGACTCTCTGAGAATCCTTTAATTCCAACCCCTCTCTTAGGCTTGATGGTATGTCATTTCCTATCCTTAAATATAGGACACTCATTGTTAATTCTTATAATTATCTCCCTTAATTTGCGCCAGTCTGTTTCTCATCTTTGTATCAAAAAAGCCTTGACAAAGTTGTCCAAATGATGCTGTATCCTGGGTTTGGACATTAATCAAAGATTCTCTGATAGGGTGAAAATGTGGGATGCAAGAAACGATGTTCAGTGCCACACCCCCTTTGCCTATGCTGACCCTTGCTTCCCTAATTTAGGCTTAAAATATAACTTCCAAAGACTATTTGAGGACTTAAGAATGAGATCTCCATAGATTATACCCTGTCTACGACTATATACTTCTCCCTAGGAAAAGAAATGAAACCTTAGAGATGTGTAATCTATGTTCTGACTTGTCAAGGACATTGAACATAAACTAGCTGTAAGTTTATCTAATGATTAAATATAAGGAGGCATGAAAACAGCAACTGCCTTGGAGAGAGAGACCAGTTGACCTGTTAGGCCAGTTGACTACAATGCTCTCCATGACTATTATCCAATTTGTGGACCTGTTTCTTTCTTGTTGGTTCTATTTTAAAATCTGCTTTTTTCCTCTCTCATTTTCCTAAGAGAATTATAGCTCTGGAAAAGCAGCTGGCTTAGTTTCACTTGCACTTCTGATCACATAGCAATGCACGCTGCTCCCCCGGCAGAGAAATGTGTGATGATTGATTTGCACCTTGCTGCTTGGATGCATGCAATGGCAAGTGGGAGTTTTATTGGGTTCATGGCATCGGAAGATAGCAGGCATTCTATTCCTTTTAGCTCGGGGGTATTTTTGTTTGCTTGTTTAGTTTGACGAGAAAACACATTTATTCAAGTGCTCAGCTACAAAGTGAAATGTGGCGCCGCACAACGAAATTCTGTGCAATGAAATTCAGACTGCAAACTACAAACCCCCACATATTTAGACTGAGCAAGCCAACTTCTTACCAGAGATTTTCAAAGGTGCAGTGAAATGAGGTTTTCAAATGCCAGGCTGTGTATATCTTCAGCAACATTAACACGTGTTTGACAAATGTTACCATGACTGCAGGTTAAACTGAAGCCTAAAGCCCTTTGCAAGTGAATCTCTGGGTACCAAGGCTTAGTGGGCAGATAAATAAGGCAGTTTTCATTCTCACTGACCACTTTCTATAGTTTTCTGGACTTCCCGTAGAATGGGGTGGGGGGCAGGGATGGTGAGAGAGCTACTCGTAGGTCACTCCCTGTCCCCTGTCCACACTCAGGCTTATGCACAGTGAGTGCCCATACCTTAGTTTATAAAACCGTCCTCCAATGAAGAGAACCAAGACTCTTTGGAAAAATGGCTGATTCTAGGACAAAAGCAAGAAATAAATAAGATGAGCCTGAAGGTTCGTACAGTAGCAGAAGTAAGGAAATTCTTTTTAAAAAACTTAACAACCAGAATCACGGGAGTATGTCGACAGCACATAGGAGCCAACTGACGGAACTCTGTATGACCAAAGATCAAAAAATTTGAGGAAGAAAATAAATAAAGCAGTATTGAGTTATAACTCAAAGTATAAAATAAATACCCACGAGTCCATATTAATGTGAATACTGACTGAATACATAAGTCAATAGAGAAGAAGAGACAAAGCTCCCAAGCAGAATAATTTCAAACAATTGATGTAGATCGTCCTCCCTCAGGGAGGTGGAGTACAACTTTGCACTCCTTAAGTGTGGGCTGCTTACCCTGTCTTCTTCCAAAGAGTATGGGAAAGGAGAAAAGAGTAACTCAAGGGTGGAGAGACCAGATGAACACACGCTACCTCAGCCAGGTGGTCAAGGTTCACATCACAAGTGATAAATAAGTGTGTGGTGAGAACCGCACTTGATGTCTGTGCTCTTCCTCCCCGGAACTTAGAACCCCAGTGTCATCATGAGAAACACATCAAGCCAATCCCAACTGAGGGACATTTCATAAAATAGCTGACCGATACTCAAAACTCTTGAGTCATCAAAGGCAAGCAAAGTCTGAGAAGTTATCATAACCAAGAGGAGATGAAGGGAAATGTGACAATTGTGCTGTGCTATCCTTGCTGGGATCCTGGAACAGAAAAGGGACATCAGGGGAAAACTGAGGAACTCTGAATCAAGTATGGACTTCAATTAATGAAAATGTTTCAGTATAGGTTCATTAATTATAAGTGTACTACACTAATATGTTAATAATAGAGGAAATTGGGTGTGGGGTGTATGAGAACGCTCTGAACTATCTTTGCAAGTTTCTGTATATCGAAAAGTATTCTAAAATTAAGTACATATTTTTAAAAATTCTGCTGGTTCCAATTGAATTTTAATTAAAATTTTAATTAAATAAATTTTAATAAATCTTAAATAAATTTAATTGAAATAAATTTCAATTAAAATTTAACTGGAATCAGCAGAATTTTTAAAAATAGATGTGTAGGGTCCCTGGGTGGCTCAGTCGGTTGAGTGTCCAACTCTTGGTTTCAGCTCAGGTCATGATCTCAGGGCTCTGAGACAGCCCCACAGCAGGGTCTGAGTTCAGTGGGAGTCTGCTTGGGATTCTCTCTCCCTCTGCCCCTCCACTCTGCTCGCACTCTTTCTCTAAATAAATAAATAAATAAGTGAAAACTTTAAAAATATATCTATGTATAAAACTACTTTTCTTTTGCAACAGGGACTTCCTTTACACCTATTATCTTAGTTACCAGATACCTGAAAGTTAGCTTCTTGTCTGTTCCAACAAGTCTTTCTCTTGCACTAATGTACCATCGCATTTCATAGAAGTAATGTGATTGTTTCTTCTCAAACCAGAACTTTTCTCTCCTTTCCTTTGTTGTTACATGTGAAAACCACACTATTTGCTCTAGTATTACTGGGAGCCCATTTGTAAAATCTGGCAACCGTACAGACTTGCAACATCTTCATTTATCTCTTTCAACATTAACTCTCAGGTGCTTTTCACATCCATTTACCAAGATTCCTCCACTTCAGCTCCTGATTGATTTTCCAGCTTGTTCCCTCCACCAGCAGTACAGAATCTCTCTTGGCTCTCCTTAAATACTATAAAGAGCTGAGGTCCTCTCTTTCTTCAAATTTGCATGAACAGAAAAGTCCATTCTCAATGATAAACATGACTTGTATAGCTAAGGATCTTCCCTGCTGGGTCAAGCCGCTGATAAAGCCATGTTTTGGTGAGAATGGAGAAAAAGGAAGCTGGCCTTTGTCCTTTCTTCTTTTCTTAGTCACTCAATCCTTGACACTTAGCATATTTTTTTTTGAAATCTGCCTGGGACTAACTTAAGATTATCCCCTATTATTTGCTAACTTTGGAGAAGAGTGATCATTACATAGATTCATATTACAAATTATCAATATAAATCAATACATTTCAGGTATTCCCCCCCACTCCAATCTCTCCAGTGAGAAAACGTTCACACATCTGGTGTGTAAGCATACGTGAGAGTGAACGAGGAAATGTGTTAATAAACACTGGCAAGTATTCATATGTACGAAATGAGCAAAAGATCAAATCCTGTTTGCCCTTCAAATCTTCCAACAAGCCAGAGAGGATATCCCCTACTGAAATCTTCACCATTAGATTATTTCTTCTAGTTTTAATGATTTTTCTAGCCTTGAATCCCTTCCTTCTGGGATCCTAGAGCCTTTTTGCTTTCAAAATTCTCTTTGTATATTATTCATTTATTTGAAATATAACATGTTTATGATGCACAAGCTAAAACACCACATATCCTCCCTTGTGATTATAGTCATACGAACTCAGGATGCCGATACTTATCTCAAGCCAAATTGAAGCTCTAATTAATGGGAAAATATATCCTTAGTTTAATGTGTTCATTAGATAAAATTTTTGTAAAATTTGAGGTCAAAGGAAAAACATTGTAAGACAGATTGTCAGTGGCAGAAACACTGGGTTATAGTCTTTAAAGATGGAGTTTGGCCTTGAGAAAGCTCCTAAAATTGTATAGAATTGAGGGAAGTAAAGGAGAGCCCCTCATGTTTCCTCTAAGCTTCTCCTATGAGAATTTAACAGAGTGATGAGAGACTACCCCTAGCAAGGTAGAGACAGGATGGGATTCAGAATATATACTTGTCTGGTTGAACCCAAATGTCTAGAAAGCCAATATGGCAATCCATGCAATCAGAGGGCAAGGAAATGGGGAGGAGTGACACACGCGGGGGCCAGGATGAGGGCACATGAGGATACACTCAGGACTGTGGGGCTCGTGGCTCAGACACCCAGTACAGGAGAGGAGGAAGAAAGGGGGAATGGCAAACAGGGAGGAATAGTCAGCAACACCTTTCCCATACACACATAAAATCACTTCTAAACATGTTTGTCTTCACAAGCTTGGCCATGCTTCTGCTTTGTTCTAAAATGTTAGTGATTTCAGACAAACAAGTCTTGGGAAGAGCACTGAAATCATGCAATTACCAAAACTGCCCTATCATGGTCACAAAGTTGGAAAAAGAAGAATGAAATCCAGAATTATTACAAAACTCAATGGAAAAGTTGAAAATCTTAGAATACAAATGTGCTGCAGCTTTTCAAGCACTACCTGAATGCCAGCTTTTGTTCTTATTCTAATTTTTATTAAATTCATATCATATACATTTATATATAAATTCATTTAAATCATACTCCATAGAAAAAAAAATAGTTGCTTAATGCTTACTCCACAACAAAGAACCTATCTCATGCAGTTCTCCTTTCCAGAGTGACTTCCTTACCCCTCTTTTCTACCTGTTGACACAGGATTCATCTTTAGATCCAACACGAATCCCACATGGGGAAGTAGAGTCAAAAGAAGAATGGTAGCCTCAACTGCAAATTTCCTTTCCTCCTAGAAAGTCCCATAAAGTGTGCGCAATACTGACTCGATATTTACAAATCAAATATGGAGACCCGAATATGTGCACAAAACTGCCAGAGCTTTTCTTAGAAAGTCAGACTGCACTTTCCTAAGGTAAGACTCTGAGACGTCTCAGAGTGGTATTACACAGCGTGGTGCACCCCAGTGTTTTTAAACTTGCCTTTGGAACCCTGGGTACCAAACACTAGTGACTATCACACAAGCACACTTGTCTACCCCAATGTTTGGCATTTCTTTAAATTGAGGTATAGTTAACACACGTGTTACAGTAGTTTCAGGAGTACAACATAGTGATTCTACAGCTCTATACCTTAATGATTTTTAGCTTGACTTTGGAACTTTGACTACCATATATGGTAAATTTTATATATATATTTACATATATATGTATGTATATAAATACATTATTCTTTTATTATATATATATTTATATGTATGTATATACATACATTTCACATATTTTTAATAAATTATATATATATTTGCATATATCCTTTATTCTTTTATTTATAATAATTATAACATATAAGTTTACATATATATTATAAACCCTCTATCACCAAACTCTAAGACACACTAGAAATGACAAGGCCCTCTCTAAGTCTGAGGTCAGATACCAGATCTTACTCCCCGCGGTTATAGTTACTAGCTAGCAAGGGCTAGACACATAGTAGGAACTCAATGAGTGTGACTGCAGTAAAAGGAGAGCAACATAGAAAATAACTAGTATTTACTGAAGGGCTATTTTATGTCAAGCACTTAGCTGGAAGTATCACATTTAATTCTTGCAACAAATCAATAAAATAAGTGTTGCTATCCCCATTTTATAGAAGCGAAAACAGACTCAATGGTTAAGTAATTTTTCCAAATCTCACACAGCTCATGACAATTGGAATCGGGATAATTCTGTTTTAAAATATTGGAGTTCTTGAATATTTCATTTGAAAAAATATGTCTGTTGCTTTGAAAACCCAAGTCTACAGAGGAAATACTCTAATAAAAAAAAAAAAAACGAAATATTACTAAACTGGTTTCTAATGACAAAAGCGTTTTTTAACCTTAATTAAAAATTAAAGTCTCCATCTAATAAATAGTCTATGTAGCCAGCCCAAGAATTTTGAAAAATAAATCTCCATCTGACATTTGTTCTCTTAAAATTGCTTTAGGGTTTGAAATAAATGTATTAAACTTATCAAATATATATATGAAAGTAAAACACAAAATGAAGAAAAGACTTTTTGTTTAGTGTATGATGTTTACCAGGTGCTCCAGGGCTGAAGAAAAGCATTTAATTGAATGTCTAAAAATATCACTTTGTAGCACTTGAAGTCCAGTTTTACAGTCATGGCGACCAAGGTATGCTTTCTTGCTTTAAATTTTAAAAGTGCACCCAAGTGGATGAAAAAAAGTTTTAACTTTGCAAGTTTCATCTAAAGATGTCACTGCAGGAAAGACAAAGGGTGCTTCACGTTATGGCTAAAGGGTATTTCTTAAAGGAACTAGTGAACAAAAATATGACTGTATTTTTCAGGCTGTGTGAGGTCTAGCACCTGCTGCTACTCAGCAGAATCTCATGCACTCATCCAATAAACAGGTGAGTACGAGATACCAGGCACTGTCCTGGGCACTTGGTGATAAAACAACTTTCCTGCTTTCAAAAGACTGACATTCCAGGCAAGGCTAGGGGCAAGTTATAAACAAATGAACAGTATCATTTCTGATGGTGGCATGATCTCTAAAAATAAGTAACATAAAACAGGCAGACGTGATACAGCATGTAAGGGTAGGTGGTGTGTGGAGTTAGCTACAAAAAGGAGCTCCAGAAGAGCTCCCCAGGCAAAGGCACTCAGCCGGAAGTAAGACAGTCATATTCAAGGACAGAAATAAGGCCTGCAGGGCAGAATGGAAGGAATGAAGCAGTAGTCTCAGATGAGGTCAGAGAGACAGGCAGAAATGGGGAAACCATTTGAATTTATTCTCTGTGCTTTTGGAAGCTATGGAGGGCTCTAAGCAGGGGAACGGAGAACTGGGATTGAGCTGTTCAGCAATCACTCTCAACAGTGGGGGGCATGGAGGTGGGCAGGTGGGTTGCATCACAGCTTAGGATAAACTGTTTGCATGGGGAGAGCAAAGAATACAGAGAAGGGAATGAGCCCAAGGACATACTTTGGAAATGGATGAGAAGACTCACTGGTGGATTGGAAACCATGGGGTGAGGGAAAAAGGGAAACAAAAGTGATTCCTAGGTTTTTTACCATAACAGCCCAAGGCAACATCAGTCCATTTCCTGCAATAGGAACTATTTCTTAAATGCATTTGACCACAGAACGCTCTCTCCCACTGTGCTTCCTAACAAGTCATAAAACATCAGTGTCTGGGAAGCACAGAACGGGAATGCTGTTGAAGGTCCGCATAGGTATGACTTCAGCCTCTCCTCCATCTTAACTCATCCCCATTCTTTCTTGTGACAGACTGTATCACCTGGTACGGGAAATTCAAACGAGTAATTGCTCAAACATAAACAAGTCTCAAATCTGATAATATTTTAATGTTACTATTTTCACTATGACTACAATTCCAAGTCTTACAGGTTAATTAACCCATTACTAAATAAATAATGACTGCCATTTTTTATTGTTTTTGTGTTTGTTTGGTTTTTCCTTTTGTATTTAAAACACATTTTATTAGACTATATAATCAAAGACTATCTAAAGTGGGGCTCATGGGTGGCTCAGTCGTTAAGCATCTGCCTTTGGCTCACGTCATGATCCCAGGGTCTTGGGATTGAGCCCCGCATCGGGCTCCCTACTCCGCAGGAAGCCTGCTTCTCCCTCTCTCTTTCTCAAATAAATGAATAAAATATTTTAAAAGCAAAAAAGACTATCTAAAGTCAGGTGAAAGAATAATTCTCTCACTATGGGTATGTCAATTTTTTTATTGAGGTGTAACTGACATATAATACTAGTTTCAGGTATACAACATAATGGTTCAATATTTGTCTATTGTGTGAAATGATCACAATAAGTTTAATTAACATTCATCACCATATAGAGTTACAAAAAAATTTTTTTCTTGTGATGAAGCCCTGTAAAATGTACTCTCTCAGCAACTTTCAAATATGCAACAGCTTTATTAACTATAGTCCCATGCTTTGTATCACATTCCTATGACTTATTGACTTTATAACTGGAAGTTTGTACCTTTCACCCTCTTCACTCATTTCACACATCCCCTACCCCTGCCCCTCCACCAGTTTGTTCACTCTATCTATGAACTTGCTTTTTGAGTTTTGTTCTTGTTGCTGTTCTAGATTCCTCATTATAAGTGGGATCATATAGTATTTGGCTTTCTCTGTCTGACCTATTTCAGTGAACGATATGCCCACAAGGTGATCTATATTGTCTCAAATGCCAAGACTTAATTACATTTTCATGGCTAAATAATATTCCATTTTATGTATATACCACATTTTCTTTATTCATTTCTCCACCAATGGATATTTCGATTGTTTCCAAGTCTCAGCTATTGTAATAATTCTACAATGAACATCAGGGTGCTTATTTTTAGTCAGTGTTGTCTTCTTACCCAGAAGTGGAACTGTTAGATCATATGGGAGCTCTGGTTTTAATTTCTGAGGAAACTCCATACTGTTTTCCATGCTGACCACACCAATTTACCTTCCCACCAACAGTGCACAGCAGTTCCCATTTCTTCCCATCCTCTCTAGCATGTCACCTCCTGTCTTATTGTAACCATTCTAACAGGTGTGAGGTAGTAGCTCACTGTAGTTTTGATTTGCTTTTCCCTGGTAAATAGTGATGTCGAGCATCTTTTCATGTACCCGTTGGTCATCTCTACGTCTTCTGTGGGAAAATATTCAGAGTTTCTGCCCATTTTTTAATCAAATTGTTGGTTTTTTGGCTATTGAGTTGTATGAATTCTTTATATATTTTGGATACGAACTTCTTATCAGATATAGGACTTGCAAATATTTTCTCCCACCCAGTCGGTTGCCTTTTCATTTGTTGATGATGTAACTACCCCCTATGTTCAGAGCTTTTCATCAGCATTTCAGTCATGGGAAGTAGGTCTCATTATTTTAATTTTATAGAGGGAGAAGCAGCCAGAAGTCACACAAGCAGGAAGGGAAAATTGTCTGTCTATATTTAATCCTGGGGTTGTTTCTCCCTAAAATTTGGCTTCCAGAGTGCCAGAGTTCCAAGGAGATTTCATCATTGCACAAATAGCAAAGGTAGATGAGAAAAAAAAAAAAAAAAAGCACAACAACTTTATCTAGTCCATGAAGAGTTAATTGTTTCGAAACTCTTTTTCCTCTAAATTTAGCCTAACTGCTGGAAATAATGAAAACATCTAAACACGCTGAGAAAATCCACCAAGTAAGTGAGAATTTTTTTGTCTCAAGTTGTAAGTTCTCTAGCCTGGGTTGATTTTATTTAAAGCTTACCCAAAAAAGTGTGAAACACTAAAAGAAAACACGGTTGGAGGAAGAGGAATAATCAGAGAAATAGCTGCTTGAGACAGTGGCCAGAGGTCACACAGTAAAAGAAACTTCCATAACTTGTTATGAATAGGAACTGGCTTGTTTTGGGGAAGGCCATCTCCCAAGGCAGGCCACTCCTTTAATTATTAATTAATTAATTAAGTTTTATTTAAATTCCAGTTAGTTAACATAGAATGTAACATAAGTTTAGGGTATACAACTTAGTGATTCAACACTTCCATACAAGAGCACTCCTTAATACCCATCACCTGTTTCATCCATCCCCCTACCCACCTCCCCTCTAGTAACTATCAGCTTGTTCTCTGTAGTTAAAAGTCTGTTTCTGGGTTCACCTCTCTCTTCTTTTCCCTCTGCTCATTTATATCTTAAACTCCACATGAGTGAAATCATATGGTATTTGTCTTTCTCTGACTGACTTATTTCACTTAGCATAACACTCTCTAGTTCTATCCACGTCATTGGAAATGGCAAGATTTCATTTTTTTTTTCTTTTGAGAGTGAGAGAGAAAGAGTGCATGTAAGCAGAGGGGGGCATCAGGGGAGAGAAAGAACATTTTTTTTTTAAAGATTTTATTTATTTATTTGAGAGAGAGAGAGAGCACAAGCTGGGGAGGGGCGAAAAGGGAGGAGCAGACTCCCTGCTAATCACCCCCCCTCGATGCAGGGCTCTATCCCAGACCCCTGCATCATGACCTGAGCTGAAGGCAGATGCTTAACCTACTGAGCCACCCAGGTGCCCCAAGAGAGCACATCTTAAGCAGACTCCATGCCCAGCACAGAGTCCGATGTGGGGCTCCATCTCACAACCCTGAGATCATGACCTGAGCCAAAATCAAGAGTCAGACCCTTAAGGAACTGAGCCACTCAGGTGCCCCTCATTCTTTTTCATGGCTGAGTACTACTCCTTTAAGTAGACATGCTCTCTCAGGTTGTGCAGCAGGGTAAACTACAGACAAGGACACTCTTCCACCTGAAATCCCTCTTCTGACAGTTCTTGATCATCTTCCGCACTCCAGAGGCTCTTAGATATTGATAATTTCAATAGGTCTGTCTATCCCAACTGTGTTTGCAGTGGAGGGAAGAGACGGCATGGCCCAGAATTACCAAGGACCCACTGCTTCCTGGTGGGTGGGAGAATTTTGTGTAAACAATGAATGGGGGAAAAAATCTACCACAAATCTAAACTAAAAGTTACATCAATATCTATTGGAGCTTTAAGTGCATCTTTAGGATAAAGGGAATAGGAAATAAAAGGCATAAAAAGAGCACTGGCTTTTGTTTCTTTTTTGTTCTATAAAGTGTTTTTGTTTTAGCAACTAAAACAACTAACACTGAAGATAGGTGAAAATTACAGTTTGCTTTCTTTAGTTGATTAAAAAAAATTCTTAACTTTCAATATCTTTGTGAACCAGGCTGCTAGACAGGCTGTCCTAATCTTTTTGAGGGAAACTTTGTTAGATTAATTCAACTAAATTGATATTTATCCTGTGATTACTCTGTGCCAAGCACTGAGAGATACCCAGGATATAATGATCTCAGTCTCTTTCTCCCCTTCTCGCTCTCACTCTCTCTCTGTGCATGTGTGTGTGTTTGTGTGTATTTGTGTATGTGTGTGTGCATTCATAAAATCCTGCCTAATCCTCCTCTATGTCTGACTCGTTCTCTAAGGTTACTCTGAAATCTAATTGTTCTCTCCTAGGTCCTCAAGCCACTTACTTATCATGATCTAATTTGTACACTTAATAAGATGTTCTCCAGTCCACCATCCAAATCAAACTGTGAAATAGGACTGAGACAACATGACTTTATGCAATGCCACATGCCATCCTGGAGGCATTCAACTCCTAGCTACAGGGCTCTGATTTCCAACAAATAGCTGTTGAAATTCCAATTGCACCTATTCCTAGGGATACTTAAGAGAAACCCTGTAACTCACATCTCCCTGAGTAACTACTGAGATACAAATCTGCAGAGGAGCCCCATGAGAACCGAGAGTGGGTCAGAGGCTTAGCTGGCCCCTGGGTCACGAAACCTGAGGGGACCTACACGAAAGACTCAAGAGACTCGAGAGACTCGTACTGAGAGGGAGAAAGAAAGAGCCAGGATTAGAAAAACAGAGCAAGCACGCATTTACAGCTACCAGCATTTAGAGGTACAGGCCTTTTCTGAGTCCACAGGTTTGTGGACGTGACATACGGCTGATGGAGGTCAGCCAGCAATTTGCCTTCTGAGCCTCTTATACTGCAAGCTTTCATCACCTGTGCTCAGTTTGTATTGTCCAGATATGCAAATTAGTACTTGTCTATTAACCAAGGACATCAACAAAATGACTCCTTCTGAAAATCTTCATTTTAATTAAAATTAGACCCACAGGCTCACAGGTCTCCAGTGCATTTCTTTAAGCTATGGATGTGGTTTTCTTTTTCTTTTTCTTTTTTTTTTTTAAGATTTTATTTATTTATTTATTCATTTGAGAGAGAGCACAAGAGCAGAGAGGGAGCACGCCAGCTGCAGGGAGGGGCAGAGGGAGAAGCAAACTCCCCGCTGAGCATCAGGGAGCCTGATGCGGGGCTCCATGTGGGGCCCGGTTCGGGGAGCCCAGATCACAGCCTGAGCCAAAGTCAGACGCTTAACCAACCAGCCACCCAGGCACCCTTGGATGTGGTTTTTTAGCAGATGCTAACCCAGGGTCTTGGTAAAGCTTAGGAAGTGTCTGTTGGTCTGAAGTGCTTTTGTTTCATTTGGTCTTACATTTTCTTTAATAAACCTAAGATGATCAGGCATATGTCCTGGCTTTTAGCAAAAAGTTTTGGGATTACATGAAAAATTACTCAACATTAAAGAAAGCATTAGAAACATTATACTGACTCCCTAGTAGGGACAAAATGCAGCAAAATATACTAATGTAATAAAAGTTTCTGAAGACACTAAAGTCATAAAGGAAAAAAGGACATCCATCCCTCTGTAATGTAAAAAAGCTAAGGGACATTTTTACCCAAATTAGCAGTAGCTGCGACTTGCTAGCCACTCTTCAGTGAGCGTGTGCTCTGCGCTGAGCACAGAGCTCTGTGATCGTGCAGTCTCCCCTGCTTTGCCCAAGGAACCTGTGAAAGAAATATTACTCTCCCAACTCATAGAAGAGGAAAACTAAAGCTTAGGAGGGGTAAGCAAATCACGCACAGTGACATAACTTGAGGAACAGAGCAAAGACAAATATCTGCCTCACTCCAAAACACACGCCAACCACAAAAAAACCACCAACGGTTGAACGCTGTCATAAGCCTGAGGTTGAGTGTACCTGGTCTAAAAAAAGGAAAACAGCTACCTGCTTTCCAGAGATCGCCTCAGAACACATCCGCAGAGGTGAATTTCCAGCCCGAAGTTAAGCCAGAGCAATAGTCAACGTGGCCCTGGACTGACCGCTTTGGCTCCAATGGATGTTTATTTCTGGAAGTTCACAGTGGCGTTATTAACTTAGCTAATAAGCTGCCACTTGGAAGAAGCAATGGTGTTTATTACTGGAACATGCTGTGGAGGGGAGGACATGGGTCATTCTTTCACAGGGCTCTCCTTTAGGAAGATTCAGAGCAAAACGTTTCCCCAGGTTTCAAAACCAGGAAAAACAACTCCCTTTCTTGAGGAGCAGATGTGTTTCTGTGGCTACTACGAGCCCTGGGACTGCTCATATTTCCCTGTTTGCTTTGACGGCTGGGAAGCTGAAAACCAGCTGACTTGGAAAAGCTGTGCACAGCATTAGGCACTGCCTCGTGTCCTCATCATTTTCCAGGAGTAATTCTCTCCTCCTGACCTTTTCTCCCCCCCGCCTTTCCTGATGACTTAACATTTATTTTCCCATGGTCTTATACTGCAGATGTTTACGTACTGATTTTCAAACACTATTTGGAATAGAGGCGCTCAGACATTTATCTATTTCCATGTGTGACACAATCTCTGTATTTGCACCTGGGCCAGAAAAATGGCCCCCATTAGACTGAGAGCTCCTCAAGGACAGGAAACACATCTTAATCACCTCTGTCTCCTTAGTACAAACCCTCTGCTAGGCACACTGTCAGCACTTATTTAACACTCACCGAACTGAATTTTGAAACATCCCCAGGGAATCTTCGGGAAGGTCTGAAAAACTGTTTAGAACTTTGAGTGACTGACTCAGCACTTCAGTCCCGATGAGATATCTTTTTGTTTACACTCTGACTCTTGACATAAGCAAAAGGAGAGAAGATTCTGCTACGCTAGAGTCCATGTCTGAAAATGCCAGTGCCCGTAACAGAGTGCTCGTAACAGAATCGCTAACGCTGTGCCTCTAACACACCACCCCTCTCAGAGGTTAATATCCTTCTAAGAGTCCCACATACCATGGGGGGTTAATAAATGTTCACTGAATTAATGTTGAAAAATAGCATCTTGTCATTTCTCATCTATGGAAGTGAGAAATGCTTCCTTCTGGTGCCTTCCTTTGACTCCCCCTTAATCATCTATGTGGAGCGAATGGAGCCTTGCCTTGGGCTACAAACTAAGATGCTGGGCTCAGACAGATGGGTTCAAATCCAGTCTGTGACACCAACCAGCTTTGCAAACTTATGTCTCCTAAGTAAGTAAGTTATCTAACCCCTCTCAGCCTCCATTTGTTTAAATGGTAAGCAGTCATAATACTTGCCTAAGGGATTACTGAAAGGAGCTCTGTGCACTTAGCCCAACGCTGTGCATGTTGTGAGTACTCAGTCACTGGAGGCTGTCTTACCCACTTTCTTATGTTTGTTCCAAAGCCAAACAGCAAATATCTACCCTTAGGAAAGTGACCTCTGGGTAGCACACTTGTAAACCAAACACCCTCGATTTCAATCCCTAACAGCATCTCAGACTTGCTCAGTCCACCCTCCTTCCGCAAACCCAGGACCAAGTAAGCATTCACCCTGCTTCCTGCTATGGAGAATTGCAGTGGGGACAGACGGGGGAAGCAGGGCTCATTAACAGATAGCTTCGAAATCCTCTTAACAATCTAGGAATAGCTGAAAAATGACAGGGCTTCTTGACTATTTCAAAGAGATACTGAGAAATGGGATTTGAATTTAAAGCGAGCATCATTAACAAGATTGAAATATTTGGGAAGCTCATGGCTGATTTCTGAGGATTAGATTTAGAAAAACAAACACTCTTCTAAGTCAAGCATGGACTGAATTTATGAGTTAGAGATAATTCTTTGCTCTGAAAGATAAAACTCTTCAAAGTGATGACAATATAAAAGTATGTTTGCATTTAATTTAGTGTTTATGAAAAACATTGTATACTTACCTACGTAGAACTCAAGCTTACAGGCCTACGGAGTCAGTGATTAGTATAATCTCCTGCTGAAACCTTGTCCTCAAGTCACAAATCCACCTGGGTCCTTTGTATGCTCCATCTGTATGCAGGGGAAAGAGAACGACATTAGTATCATGTCCGCACAAAGACCAGCTTTGCATTTAGAGGCAGGATGAAGGAAACAGTGAATGCACAACTACCTAACAGGCTGTGCCTCCTGAGTATAGAAATGTGCATCCCCGGGAACTTTGATTTCAAGGTCATGGGCACCATTTTGGGGTATGTCCTGCAGCTAGTCACCCTGGGGTACAAAGAACTCATGTTCAGACACTTCAGGTCAATCTCATTTTTAAAGGGCCAAGTTGAGTGTCCTATGTATCCCCAACCCCACAGCTCCAAAGGCCTATCCTCTGCGCTCAAAACCAACAGTTCTTGTTTTCCACCCCATAATTATAAGTGAGCAACCAAATGACTACACCAGCTGCACCACACCCTGTCCCGTGCGGAGTCACAATATGGAACATGAGGACATTTCACTGAGCTGGCAGGGCGCCTCGTCCAATAGTTTGTCAGTACTAACAGGTGGCTTGTGTTTGAGAATTTGCTCTTGTGTTTTCATATATTGCACGGTGGTTAAGAGTATGTGTCTGGAGTCTGACTGCATGGGTTGGAATTGCTGTGACCTTGGACAAGTCACTTTCTTCATCCTCAGTTTTTCTCTCTGTAGAAAGAGAATAATAATAGGACTTTTTCGGAGAGCTCTTATGATGATGAAGTGAATGAGTATGTATTAGTTTGCTTGGGCTGCCATAACTGAATACCAGGGACTGGGTACTTTAAACAACAGAAGTTTATTTTCTCATGGTTCCGGAGGCAGGAAAGTCTGAAATCGAGGTTCTGGCAGGATTTGCTTCCTGGTGAGGACCCTCTTCCTGGCGTACAGACCTCCACCTTTTCACTGTCTTCTCACGCCTCTCTCCCCTCCTATTCCTGTAGGGCTAATACCATCACAAGGGCCCCACCCTCACGGCCTCATCTCACCCAAATTACCTCCCAAAGATCCCATCTGCACATACAGTCACAGTGCAGGTTATAAATTTTGAGGGAATGCAACTCCCTCCATAGCAGTGTGTATAAGGACTTTAGACCAGGGTCTAAAATGCATTAAGTAGTAAATATATGGTAATTGTTACTATTCTTGTGCCAGGCACTTCACATAGAACGTCTTACTCAAAAATCACAGTAGTGCTTATTATATAAGACTGATGAATCACAGACCGGTACCCTTAAAACATATAATAAATTATATGTTAATCAATTGAATTTAAATTTAAAAAGAAAATTTTTTTAAGTCACAGTAGTGCAGACATAGGTATATCCTCTTCATCTGAGGAGCTCAGGGAATTACCTGCCTTGACCTTGAGGTAAAAAAGCTGACTTAACCCCAGTGTAAGTCTAAAGCTAATGCGTTTTCTGTTTTACCACACCACATCTTTTAAAAAATTACCTAAAGCTGTAAATTTTCTCTACCATTTATGTTATTAAAATGCTCACTTTTTTTTTTTAATTATGAAAACCTACCATTTAGTCCTACAAATACCCTTCTTATGTAGAAGGAAGTTTCAGGAGCTTAAAACAAAAAAGGTGCATTTTTTTCAGTCATACTGTGTGCCCAACCACAGACAGGCAGGGAGGCGGAGCTCATCACCACCACTCAGGAACTCAGACTGACAGAGGAACTGCCTTCCCTAAAATTACAGACCAATGCGCAGGGGATGAAGAGAGTTCCGTCCGATGATCTCACATCAATGGCTCAATGTTCCAGCCCAGAAATGACACGTGTCACTTCTCACAATTCTTTGGCTAAGACTCATCACTTGGTCTCAGCTAGGCACAACGTGGCCGAGAAATACAGCCCTATCATGGGCCGGAAGGGAAGAAAACCAGAAATATTGGGGGAAAGCCCTAACACATACACAAGATAACATCTGACAGTCAAATACTAAAGCACCGTTTTTCTAATACTGAAACAGGTTTAAGGAGATATTTATAAAATGCAGGGGGGGAAATTGTCTAATTCAGTTCCAGCTGATGGGGTGATTTTTGTCCTTCCCTCTTGGTTGGTAGCTAAAAGCGGTACAACTATTCTTTCCACTCCTAGCCAAGCCAGCCATGGGGAAAAAGCTATTAACCTATAGGGTAAAGGGTAGTGGGGGAGGGGATGGGGAAGAAGGCCAGAGCATGGGTAGGAGCCTCACTTGCTATGTTTAAGGGGTGATGTCTTCATCTGTCCGGACTGCTACTGAATGAATGAATGAATGAATACACACACACACACACACACACACACACACACACACACACACACACACCCATATATTAAGACGCTTAAACAATAAACATTTCTCACAGTTCTGAAGGCTGCGAGGTCCAAAATCAAGGTACCAGCAAATTCAGTGTCTGGTAAGAGTCTACTTCCTCGTATAAACAGCAGTCTTCTCAGCTGTCCTCACACAGCAGAAGGGGCAAAGGAGTTTTTGGGGTTTCTTTGATAAGAGCACTAGTCTCATGCATTAGGGCTCCACTCCCATCACCTCCCAAAGGCCCCATATCCTAATACCACCACATTGGGGATTAGACTTCAAGACATGAATTTTCTAACATACAGTCCATAGAACTCCAACCCCTGAACCCCAAAATGTACGTCCTTCTCAGATGCAAAATACATTCATTTCACCCCCAACATTAATACATAACTAATTCAATACATTCATTATCCCCCAAAATCTTCGCTCTTTTTGGCATCAACTCTAAGTCTAAAGTCCAGAGTTTCATGCACGTGTCATCTAAATCAGATCTGGATAACACTCGAAGGACAATTCATCCTGAGGCAAAACTCCCCTCCAGGTGCCAACCTGTGAAACCAGACAGGTTATGTGCTGCCAAATACAACAGTGGGACAGGCTTAGGAAAGACATCCCCATGCTAAAAGGGAGAAAGAAGAAAAGAGGGACAAAGAGATTCTTTTATATATTTTTTTAAATTTTATTATGTTACGTTAGTCACCATACAGTACAGAAAGATTCTAAGTCCAAAACCTAACAAGGCAAATTCCATTAGGCCTTGAGGCTCAAACATAACCCGTTCTGGCTCAATGCTCTGTCTTCTGGACCCACTGGAGTGAGAGCACCATCCCTGTGGCTGGATGGGGTGCTGCCCACATCACAGCTCTCTTTCAGGGCCCTGTCCAGGCCACAGCTCTCTGCAGGGTCCCCCCACCCCTAGTGAGACACTGGAGGAAGCATCTTGGTTCTCTGAACTACAGCGGCAGTCCCACCCTTTGAAACCATTCAGGCTCCTGGCCCTTGCTCTCGGGGCCTCTAGTGGGAGTGGAATCCCTGATGATTGCTCAGTCACCTGGGGGGTCACTCTTCCCTCATCTTTTTTTTTTTTTTTTAATATTTTATTTATTTATTTGACAGAGATAGAGACAGCCAGCGAGAGAGGGAACACAAGCAGGGGGAGTGGGAGAGGAAGAAGCAGGCTCATAGCGGAGGAGCCTGATGTGGGGCTCGATCCCATAACGCCGGGATCACGCCCTGAGCCGAAGGCAGATGCTTAACCGCTGTGCCACCCAGGTGTCCCTCTCTTTCCTCATCTTGAAGAATAGCACCTGGCTTCCCACTCTCAGAGATAACGGTCCTACACCTCCTGATATACAATGTCTGGAGGCCACTGTTTCCTTTATTTTATCCAATTTTTAGGTGGGAGGAAAAATTCAGTCTCTATTACTCTTTCTTGTCCAGAAGCACATTTTCTTAAGAAAGTGGTTTCTTGCTTTTTATTTTTGCTCTATCATCACAAATTCAAGTTACATAAAATACTTTTCTCTTAAAGACAAAGACTGAATTAAACTGAGAAATAGGACAAGATTAACTCAATTTTTACTTTCATAAATCAGAAGCATTTTAAAACCATCTTTTATTTGCAGTTTTCATTTTGGGGGTTATCATTATTTTCACTAATTTCAATCACCATGGGATATGTTTTACATTCTAAAATATTTCTGGTGTTTATACTGTATTTTTAATATGACCTCATAGAATTTTGAAACGGGAGGAAGTCTTAGCCATCCTGTATTGAAATCTCTTCTTTTTCTACATGACAAGTAGACCTAGCAAGGTTTTGGGGGCAATACAATATGGTTACCCACACGCAGAGTAAAAACCAAAGTCCATTTCCCCTTTCATTAAATTGCTGATTTACTAAACAGTCAACTAGGGAGCTCAAACCAGTGCCAGGCACCACTCTAGACATTTTCTGCCAACTATCTTCTTCCCTACTCTGGTGGTGCTCACGGTCTAATAGTGGTGACAGTTATATAACAGATAATTAGAACACAATGTGGGAAATGCAACAGTGGAGGTGTGCACAGGTTGTGATGGGAACAGGAGAGAAGGGATTTTGTCGTTGCTACTGTTATCAAAACCATGACCCTATTTTCCCCCTCAATATCAGACACCAAACATTCTTTTAGCTTTTTATTAAAGTGTTCCACACATGCAGAAAAGCACATAAATCATTTTCATAAAATGAATACACCCATGTAATCAGCACCAAAATCAAGCAGCAGAATATGACCAGCATCTGAAAAGCGCCCTCCTAGTCATGCTACCCCTCAAGGATAACAATAGTAGTGATTGTGCCTGGGAAAGTAGGGTACATCCCCCCCACCCCAGGAGTGGCCACATAGAGTGATTCCCAGTTCACTGCTCTCTTCACTGCACCAAATGTCCCTTTCTTTCCAGCCATCTAAAATCTTCCCAAATTCACAGATTTCAAAGAAACCTCTGCTATGTGATTAAACATGGGATATTCCTACACTGTAGAAAGTACATACACATTTATATTATTTGTATGACTCATGTTTAAAAGATTTTTAAAATACTATCAGGGGACTTTCACTTTCCAACTTCCCCTGAGGCACTTCAAAACTTTTAGAATCATTCCACAGACTATTCTCTGAACAACAGCAAATGCAAGTCTAAAACTTGGGAGACAAAGAAGACGCTACTTATCAGGCAGAAAGAGTCATTTCATTTGAGGCTAAATTCTTCAGTCCTCCCTTCATCTTTCAAAGTCAGGATGATTCATCAATGAGGAAAACAGAAACCTATCATCATTTTTTTTCCTGTCCAAAACAAAGTAAAATGTGGATTCTAACAAGAGAATGTAATGGGAAAGTGTGGATGTTGCTTGGAAAAAATAATTATGATAGACGGCAAATTGTAGGAACTGTGCTGTTAGAGTTCTGACAGGGGTTCTCGCTTTTTCCTGATTTATCATCTTTATGATGTCATGCTGGTTTTCCCAAGTTCTAGGAACGGCTTTTGTCCTTTGGGTTTGACCTGCGTATACAGCTGGTAAAAAGGAAAGGGGAATAGAAGGAATGTCTAATCATGTGAAAATGCCCATGCCCCAAAACCCCTGGAACAGATAAATTTCTTCTCTGATACATGTACTGCAAAGTTGCTGTGAACACCAACCCTAAGTAGTTATTAAATTCATTTTTGATGTAGGTAAATCTTCTTTTAAATTTGCACTGGAAAAAAGAACATGTGAAATGCTAACAGGGATGAAAAGTGCAACGAAATGAAATGTTGCTTGGGAGGATTCCATTTCCCACTTGTCCCTGGTTGTACTTCACAGAACCAAGTTTGCCTTCCATTCCCTCATTAGGCATTTTTTTTTCATTAAAAGGAATTTGTAACACTTCACAAATTTTATAATCCCATAACCCAAATAATTAGCTAACAAGTCATCACAACCAGATGTTAATGAATCAAAACAATGTGGAAAATGCTAGTCATTGTCTCATTTTATATCACTCTACAGACCCTAATGAGTGACACTGCTATGACTGAGGATACTTTGTGGGTTTGATAAACATCTGAATCTACTGAAGTCCTAGAAGTAGCTCTAGCTTCACAAAATATCTGTATTAATGAAAAGTTGGCTGTGAAAGTTTTGATATCATTGCATTCAGGGTTATCTCAGGGAAACAATCTGTGATGCCTCAAACTCCGGGACATTGCCCTTCCATGTCCAAATGATGCATCTATTTTCTTCCGGATGTTCTGGCTCAGGAAAGAAGCTTTGGCAATCCCTCACGTTATAATCCATACCAAACTTTTACCTCTGGAACATACCACTTGATAAAAATAAGCTTATGAACTAGAACTAGTCTATTTTTTAAGGAGGCTCAACACCCAGGGTGGAGTCCAACACAGGGCTTGAACTCACGACCCTGAGATCAAGACCTGAGCTGAGATCAAGAGTCAGATGCTTAACTGACTGAGCCACCCAAGTGCCCCTGAACTAGAACTCTTTGAAACAGGACAAAAGAGATCTTAACAGAGCAGCATATGCCTATAGTTGTGGCCTTGACATCCCCTGACCCAATCTAACAGTTTGACCCAATTTCCCAACGCCAAATATTATCCCCTCCTAATCATGAAATCAGTGGCTCCGAGTTACAATCTGACACATCTGATTCTTCCTCCGTGGCATTATTCCAACACCTTGGCTCTATGTTAACTCCACTAAGCTTATGGACCAGGCCTCCTGAGGTCGCAGCGGAGAGCTCCATGCAGGGTGACCCTGCTAGGCAGCTGCTTTCCCTCTTAGTCTTCTTCCGTAGTCTTTTCTACCAGGAAAGTGCCTTCTGAAATCCTTTTCACTCCTGCTCTCAGGTACGAGCACAGCACTCCCAGATTTTCAAAAGTCTTGCTGTGTGTATGATGGTGAAAAACTCAGCTTTATACTAATCCCCCAAGTAGGAGCCCACAATTTGAAAATGGACCCATGCAATCAGATCACTTCATCATTCTCAGCAATTTTGTGAATTAGTACAATATGTACCTTAACACATATGCACTCTTGGCGGGCAGTACTGAGAAATAATTCTGCAGTAAGTGGTTTAAAATTAATGGCTAAAAAAGTGACTAATTGCACACTAAGGACCCATTCAGAGAGCAAAGTCCGGTGTAGAATATGCAGTTTTTACTCTCTTAAAATAAAGATCAACTGGTCTATTATACTAGAGCTCCAGTAGGCACAATTTTAAATGGGTTGATTAGAGCTGGAGACTCTGTGCTTTTCAGACTTTGCCATATATATAAACAAACACGGCTTCTATGGAGTCCCTCTTGCACAGTTATAATTTTATAGTTCACTTACAGAGTCTCAAATGGGTCAGGATTAGCTCTGTGGAAGTTTCTTTTTCTTTCTGCGAGATGATTACTCGACTCAACCCACAGTCCTACTAAGACTTGGTAATAACATAATGTACCGGGTACTGAGCCATCTGCCCAGAAGTTCCATCTACTTTCTCCTCTTTGGGCCTTGTAAATTCTGAGATAACTGATAAGAATGAAAAAGGCATGATTCTGGTAGAAATCATTCCTCTCAAATTGTCAGTGTGTCTTGACTTCCCCTCCAGATGTCACCAATACAAAGGGAGCTTCCCACAGGGGAAGGACTCTGGGCCACATTTTGTTCACATTCCCGGTGGACTCACTCCCTCATCCTCAGTCTGCCCCACTTGAGAGGTTACCCGTAGTAAATCAAGGACTGCAGAGAACATGCCAAGGAGAGCAACTGCCCACAATTTCCTAGGCTATTGTTGCCACTTGGTCCCATTCAGCTTTCCCTCTTGCCTTCCAGGGACACGGAAGTCACATCAAAATCACCCAGAGGTCTGATTAAAAATGCATATTCCCATGTGTTAGTGCAGACCTACCGAATCGGAAACAGCAGGAGAGGTGGCCAGGAATGACCATTTTTAACAAGTCCCTGTGTCACTCTTAGCACTCTGATCTTTTACAACCTCCAGCCTATGTACCACCTAGGGGAGCAGTAAAAACAAAAAGTGATAAGCCGGGTCTCATTGCTGACCATCCATAGCCCAGATAACGGGGTTCTCCAGGTACCGCTGGCACTGTCGAGCACAGCATGAGGGGTGCCCGAGACTCAGAACAGAAGGCAGGAAAGTGCAACTTCTGTCATGGTAACACACACCCCAAAAGAGTATCCCCACAATCCCGGTTTTAACACTTGTCTCTACTTCTACTCTACCTGATTTGGTCCTACCTGGCTCCCATTCTGCCTCAGTCAGAGATCTATTTTTATGTGTTTCTTGACTCACCCAAGAGTGGGCTTGTTTATAATGCTAAGTTCTCAAATACGAAGCATCACATTCAGTTCTCTTCCTTTCTCCTCCCCTTCTGGCCCCTCTTTCCAGGGTCTGTCTCACCATGTCAGCCGCTTCAGCAAAGAAGCTCTAACTGAAATTACCTCAGAACTTGCTCTTCATATCCAACCGGGTTTTCGCTCAATAGCAGGAAGAGTACTCCATATGGCTGTCCTTTATGTTCAAGCACTGGGAAAGGGGTGAAGGACTCAGAATCTCTTCTGACCACCCTATTGTACCATTTACGAAAATAAAGGTTTTCCGTGGCAAACACACACCACAATTATACTTAATATGATCGTTAGCAGTAGCATCTGCCTTAAAACATAACGCAAGGGTGGTAACATGGTTTCCAAGGGCAAGTTAGAATTCATCTCCACTGTGGAGAGCACTTTCTTCCCTAAGGACAACGTCAAAGCCGGTGAACTTCATTTTGTTTATTTAAAAGATTAGCTACACAGAATTGGGAACATTCTGTTTTATTGTGGATGGTTAAATATTCGAAAGATTACTCTGCTAAAAATTGTGCACAAAAGTAGCTGTGACACTTTGGTAAATGAGCAGCACATTTCTAATGTGTTAAAATGTTTGAAATACGTGGAACAAATGCTGAATCTCATTCTGAACTGGCGGCCACACTCATCTCCCATGATTATTTTTTTTGGAAAACACGGCAGAATGAATTGACATATGTTGGGCAAAATGTTATGCAAATTTTGATATTTTCTCCACAGTACAAATTGAAATGTGGATTACTGGTGCAATCATCAATTTACAGGTGATTTTCTTAGGGAATTTGGCAATCACAGATTATAGCGCATTTAAAATTATTTGTAATTTTTCTTATTGTAGAATATAGAAAGCTTATAAAAGATAAAAGGAAAGTTAAAACAGCAATTTTTGGTATGCCACATTATCCCACCAATGATAACTACAGTTAATATTTAGAAAGGCATCATTACCATCTCTTGTGTAACAGTTTAATATCTTCTTTCAATATATTTGCAGATCACTTTCTATCCACTGAACTATTTATGAAAATAAATGGGATCTCCCTTTTCCTCCAACTGGTTTTCCCTGTATATAGGAAAGCTGTAAATACTTTATATGCCTACTTTGTAACTACATGCCTTGAACACCTCCGTTATTACTTGTAATTTTATTCTCTTAAGTTTCTAAGTAGGCAGTGATATCATTTGAAAATATACTTTTCTTTTCCCTGAGTAGTTTCTTGTTGAAATGTCCAGAATCTTGTCAAATGAAAATAGCGGGTATCTTTGGGCATCCTGGGGATAGCTTTGGTATTTTTTACAAATTTCAAAGAAATGATTCCAGAGGTTTCTGTCATGTCTGATGTTAGCTCTTCATTTCCAATAGATAATCTTAATCACTGTGGTGAGATACCCATCTATGTCTACTAAGATTTTTTAAAATTGGAACTGATATCTAAAATCTTTAGATATTCACTAAAATGGTCAAATCTGTTCTCTTTTGACTTTTGATAAACCACAAGTAAATTTTCTAATATTAAACCAACCTTGAATTCCTGAAATTTTCCTCCACCAACAATAATTTAATCTTTGTAATACAGTGCTTGTATCCACTTATGAGTGTTTATTGGTATTACTAGCCTGTTTTAATAACTGCAGACTTTTTCTAAAAATAACTTTGTAAAAAAATCTTATTTTTCTTACCGCAGAAGTACTACTTTAACTTTTTTTTCTTATAATATTTTTTTATTATATTATGTTAGTCACCATACAGTACATCCCTGGTTTTTGATGTTTATACTTCAACTTTGAAAAATATCAAAATAAAGACATGCAAGAAGAAAAAAACTGGAATTCCCCATGACCCTCCAGTTCTCCTTCTGAAAATCATCACTATTAATTCTTTGGCTTATTGTGAATTTAGTTAATTCTCTTTTGATGAAAGTTTGGATGATTTCAAGGTTTTTGCAATTATAAACATTATAATGTATAATTATACATATATATAATTTATTGAATACATACACACTTCTGTATATATGTGGGATATTTCTATAAAATAGATTCCCAGATATGGAAATGCTTTTTTAAATGTTTGATTTTTAATAGATACAGCTAAACTGCCACTGCTAAATATTGTATCAGTATAAGTTGTCACCAACTAATAATGTGTAAAAGACGAACTGCTTCTCCATACTTTTGATAAAATGATATTGCCAATATTGTAATCCTTAATAATATAACATTGTAAAAGCTATCTGTTTAATTTGTATTACTTCATTACCAGGAATGAATATCTTTTCATTTGTTTAGTAATCATTTGTGTTCCCTATATATGAATTATTTCTTAATGAAATTTGTCCATTTATCTATAGTGGTGTGTCTCTCTTTTTTTTTTTTTTTTTTTTTTTGAGAGGGACAGAGAGCTGGGGTGGGAATGGAGGGCAGAGGGAGAAAGAGAATCAAGCAGGCTCCACACCCAGCATGCAGCCCAACATGGGGCTCAATTTCAGGACCCTGAGATCACGACCTGAGCCAAAACCAAGAGTTGGACCCTTAACTGACTGAGCCACCCAGACACCCTTTCTTATTAATTTTTAACTGTTTATCATATGTAAGGCATAATGGCCTTAGGTATTTTAAAAATTTGTCATGTTTCTTTCAACTTTATACTGAATTTTGCAGTGCACATTTTTTGTGTTATATGGGGTGGTGTTGTATAGTATACGTAGTGACTTGAGTGAAGCTGATGTCTAAAATCAAATTGACTGGGTCCACAATTCCAACTTTACCATTTACTTACTGTTACTTAACCTCCCTCTGCCTCAGTTTCCAAACTTATGAAAAAAGTATAGTAATAAAATCTGTATACTTCATTGGGTTTGGTTATTAAATGAGTAAAAAAACATTTAAAGGGCTCATAACAGTGCCTAGCACTTAGAAAATTCTCCATAAATATTGATAACTCTTATTATTGTCCATCATTATCCAAATTTCCTTTAACGGGTCTTGGATTTCATGCTAATTCATAATTAGGAAGACTTATCCACCCAAATATAATTTAAAAACAGACAACCATGCTTCTTCTACTGCTTTTGTAGTTTCTTGTTTGGTTGGTTAGGACTTGGTTTTTTTTGTTTTTGTTTTTTGTTTCTGTATGCATACATCTAACTCTGTGGTCTATCTAGAATTTATACCAGTGAATGGGGGTTTATTATTTTCCAAATAACTATACAATTTTCCCAGCACTATTTTTTTCTAAATAATCCACTTTATCTCATAGATTTGAAATGCCATCTTCATCATATAAATTTCCATATATTGTTAAATTTACCCTCAGAGTACCCCAGAATTGCATTATTATAACACATTTTACTATTTGCCACAGCAAGTCCTGTTAATATTTCCTCTGATTTAGAATTTCCTTTTCTTCTCACATGTAGTTTCTTTCAGATAATCATTAGCCAGATTGTCAAGTTTCAGAAAAAGTCTGTTGATAATTTGGCATTGCAATGCTTATAGACTGATTTAGGGAGAACTTATTATAATATCAATTGCTTGATTCTATCTAAAGCCAATTTCTTCCAGCTTTTCAAAAACTTTGTTTTTTCTAATCATTTCAATCAAGTATAAAATTGCACATTTTTAATCTAAAGATTCTAGAACACTTTTACTCTCCCTCTACTTGTACCTTATTATATCTGCTTTTCAGTCTTGTTAATATTGTGATGTTTTCCCTCAGTATTATATACAATTTTTTAAATAATGTAATATTAATCTTTAAAATGTAATTTCATGTTTTATTTTTATAACCAAGTTTAAGTTCATAATTTGTTTCTAAATAATAGAGTGGAATTCCCTTACCTGCCTATGTCAATTTTTTTTAATGTCTTTTGTTTTTGTAGCAGTTTTAGGTATACGGGCAAGCTGAACATGAAGAACAGAGAGTTTCCAAGTACTCTGACCCCACACACTCAGAGCCTTCCCCACTATCAACATCCCCTACCAGAGTGGTACATTTGTACAGTCAGTGAACCTTCATCAACACATCATCACCCAAAGTCCATTATGTACATCAGGGTTCACTCTTCGTGTACATTCTACATGTTTTGACAAACATATAATGACATGTATCTATCATTATAGTATCATACAGAATAGATTCACTACCCTAAAATCCTCAGTACCCTGCCTATTCACCCCTCCCTACCTGTACCAAACCCTGGCATCCACTGATCTTTTAAACATCTCCATATTTTTACCTTTTCTAGAATGTGATATAGTTGAAATCATACAGTATGTAACCTTTTGAGATTGGATTTTTTCACTTTGTCAGATGCATTTTAAGTCCCTCCTTGTCTTTTCATGGCATGGTAGCTCATTTCTTCATAGTGGTGAAAAATATTCCATCATCTGGATGTACCTGTTTTTTTTTTTTAAGATTTTATTTATTTATGTGACAGAGAGACAGCCAGCGAGAGAGGGAACACAGCAGGGGAGTGGGAGAGGAAGAAGCAGGCTCCCAGCAGAGGAGCCCGATGTGGGACTTGATCCCAGAACGCCGGGATCACGCCCTGAGCCAAAGGCAGACGCTTAACAACTGCGCTACCCAGGCGCCCCATTTTGTTCTTTTTTTTTTTTTTAATCTATTTTACCTACTAAAGGACACCTTAGTTGCTTTCAAGTTTTGGCAATCTAAAACTTCTCCAAACATCTTCTATGAACAGGTTTTTTGTGGACATAAGTTTTCAACTCCCTTAGGTAAATGCCAAGGAACATGAATGCTGAATTGTAAAGTAAAGGTATGTTTAGTCTTTTAAGAAATTGCTAAACTGTCTTCCAAACTGGTTGTACCATTTTGCATTCCCATCAGCACTATCTGAGACTTCCTATCGTTTTACTTCATTGTCGGTATTTGGTGTTGTCAGCGTTCTGGATTTTGGCCATTCTAATACGTGTCTAGTGGTATCTCACTGTTGTTTAAATTTGCAATTCCCTATAATGTGGTTCAACTTTTCATGGTCTTATTTTATCACCTGTGTATGTTCTTTGGTGAAATAATTCAGGTCTTCAGTCCATTATTTAACTCAGTTGTTGGTTTTTTTTATTGTTGAATTTCAAGAATTCTTTGGATGCTTCATGTAACAGTCCTTTACCAGTACCTTTTTGCAAATATTTTCTCCCAGTCTGTAGCTTGTATTCTCCTTTTCTTAACAGTGTCTTCTGCAGAACACAAGTTTTTAATTTTGAGGAAGTCCAGCTTGTCAATCGTTTCTTTCATGAATCATGCCTTTGGTTTTGAATCTCAAAGTCATCACCACACTCAAGTTATCGACACTTTCTCCTATGTTATCTTCTAAGAGTTTCATAGTTTTGCACTTCACATTCAGGTCTATGGTCCATTTAATTTTTGTGAAGGGTATAAGGTCTGTGTCAAGATTCCTTTATTTTAATTTTTTTGGCATGTGATGTCCACTTGTTCCAGCACCATTTGTCGAAAATAATATGTTTTCTCCCTTGTGTTGCCTTTGCTCCTTTGTCAAATATCAGTTGACTGTATTTATGTGAGTCTATTCCTGGGCTCTTTATTCTGTTCCATTCATCTATCTGTCTATTCTTCTGTTATCAATTTTTTTTATTTTATTGCATTTTGTCAAAGATTGTGGTCTATATAATACTATGAATTATATTTGTAGGGACCTGTATTAAAGCCTGGAACATGATCACTTTTTGTAAATATTTTAGACATGCTTTTAAAGGTGTCTTTTCTAATTTGAGGGTTCTGAATTTGACAAGTCACACTCAATTTTTTAATTCTTATTTTCTTCTCTATGTGACTTATCATTAGAGGTTTACTAAAAGTTTCCATTATTGTTATAGAATTATCATTTTATTTTTGTGATTCTTTGCAATTTTAACTTACATAATTTAGAAATATGTTAAGAACTTAAAAGCTGAAGATTATTATATCTTCATAGTGAATTGTTTCTTTCAGCATTATAGAGTGACCCTCTATTCCTATTAATACTTTTTTGCCCTAACACCTAGTTTGGTATTAATTTGGCCATTCCAACTTCCCTTGCACTAGTGTTTATGTTAACGCTTGCCTTGTATAGCTTTTCAAGCTTTTTACGACATTTTGGTTTTGCTGGGCTACTCAATAGGTATAAAATGAATGTAGCAGGATTACGTATTTTTAACCAACTTACTAATATATTTTTAGTTACTCTTAACGTTTTATTTTATGTGTTCTATTTAACATTTTTTTAATTGGAGAAGGAGGTACATTTTTATTCTTCTTTCTTCCCTTCTTTGGACCAAATATTCTCTCCTTTTTTTTTTCTTTTTTTTTTAATATTTATTTATTTTAGAGAGAGAGAGAGCACACAATCACAAAGAGGGGCAGAGGGAGAGAATTTCAAGCAAACTCTGTGCTGAGCGCAGAGCTCCACACAGGGCTCAGTCTCACCACCCTGAGATCATTTTTTTTTTTTTTTTTATTAATAATGATTTTTTATTATATTATGTTAGTCACCATACAGTACATCCCCGGTTTTCGATGTAAGGACCACCCTGAGATCATGATCTGAGTCAAAACCAAGTGTCATTCAGCTAACCAACTACACCGCCCAGGCACCCTTCCACTCCTTTCTTTCCTGTTCACTGGTTAGAAGAAATCGTTCTATTTCCCTGCTTCCAATGTTATCCTTCAATCTTTAACATAAATATTTGAATTTTCTTCGGTATTTCTACCCTCCTCCTGAACCATACAAGGACCTTAGAATCCATCTTCCATGTGTTTGAATGTCGAGTATTTTTATTCAACTTTCTTTTTTAAACACTCCAAATTAGTTATCACTATTAGTTTTTTAGTAAATATTTAGAGTACCTACATGACCAGGAATTTCTTTGCTTACCATTCATCTTCACAATCAAATACTTTCTAGGTTTAATTTCTTCCTTTCTTATGTACTTGTTTTGTTTGAATAAGGAGCTATATGTTCAAGGGAATAACAAACATACAATATACAGGCTTTAATCCCATTTTCTACTACATAAGCTATTCAATGCAGCAGCTAAGAGCACTCACTGGCTCCCCAAGCAGAGAGCCTGAATTCAAATCCAGGCTCTGCCAGTAGCCACCCTGACCTTGAGCAAGTTACTTCCTCTCTCTCTGTGCCTCAGTTTCTTCAACTGTAAAATGAGAGAATAGCATCAATTAGGTACACTTGTTCTCTTCCCTCAACGCTGTCTCTTCCAGATCATGAAGAAATGTGCTGCTCACCTTGATGATATCAACTATATTTGAGAACAAGACATCCAGATCTCCCTGGAGCAGCTGCTGCGGGTGTCTCCTGATGTCCAAGGGGCAGAGCCCAAGGCATGTGCAGGTAGGAGATCTCCATGTCAATGAGCTTCCTGATAGCCCACCTTGGATGGAGCAGCAATCTGTCCTAAGAGCCCCAAGTTCCCCATTCAGACTCTCTGCCTCATCAGTCCTGTGTTCACCCCTGTCAGCAGGTTCATGTGCACGAGGTGCCTGCGCTCACGCACAGAGCTCAGCTACCCTGGGATGATGCAGCTGGGTGGGCCCTGACGTATAATTTTAAAGATCTTAAAAAAAAAAAAAAAAAAAAAAAAAAAACCACTTTAACAAACCTCTTAGGTCCTAGGAGTTCTACTTGGAGTTTATCATAAATTAAACAGCCCTGGCTTAATTAGGGTATATGAGAGAGTAAGTCAATCATTTTGACGGGAAGAAAATGAAAGAAGTACTACAAAAGAACTGAATAGTACTGATTCACAAAAGACAAAGAAAGTCCAAAGAAGGGAATTTATCTTCAGTGGAGATGGCAGTTGAGAAAAGACTTAAACCATGAGTGAAGAGGGGAAAAGAGTAACAGAAATTAACCAGAAGGGGAATACCCAGGTCATATTCAGAAACCAGCCATTCGGATGTCACTTAAAGTAATTATAAAAGAATAAGGAGCTATAAGACTATAAAAATAGTGTGAAATGTAAGAGTGGAAGTCCTTCAAGCCAAGCTAAAGAACATAGATAAATAATTAATCTGGAAAGCTGTGAGGAGCTGCCGAGGGTTCTAGAGCAGTGGGGCAGTTCAACTGGCTATTTATTTGGGGAAGACCAATACGATTCTAGAGGCATGACGAATCCAAGAGAGAAGAGAAGGAAGAGTAGAAACCATGTCAAAGGTTATCCAAATGGTATCATCAAGAAATAATAAGAACCTGAACCATAAAATGGCAGCCTTAGATAGAAAAGGGAAAGCCAATTAGAAGAGCTATTGTGGCATTGAATTTCTACAGGAACTTTCTGTTCCTTCAGTCCTTGTAGGTCTTATGGCTCCCGCCCACGTGCCCAGAGTCTGGGCTTTCTATCTTATATAATGTTGAATAACTGTGTTTCCATGGTTTTTGTCAGTCGAACTGGTGTCTCACACCATCAGCCCTGACCCCTACTCTGAGAGGGAAACAGGACTCATTGGGAGGTTTCTGTGTCTTGTACTCATTTAAATACAGGATGCATAAATCTCCACAGGTATAAATCTGACCTTTACAAAAGGGTACCTGGCGTCTGATTAATCCAACTTTCTGTGCCTGTTTTAGTCAGGAGACTTCCTATGCAGGATTCACCTGCTGGAAAATTTCAATAAGATTCAGAGATTGGATGCTTTCCATGATCACAGTAAGTTCTTTTTCAGAGTCATTAACTCTCGACCACAGGGTACTAATCAGGACATCTCACTTGCCCTCCCTGCAGGTGAGCAGAGTGTGATGCCAGAATAATTTTTAAACCAATTAGGATCTTTCTGCTTGGGATTGCACAATAGTGATAAAGGAGGCCCTCATTTCACTTAAGCCTTGTGGTAAGTTTTCTGAAAATATTTTCAAAGTAATTGTGACAAATCATCCAAAAGAAATCCCTGCCTATCACTGAAAATGGCTCATAGAGGGTTTTTTTTTTTTAATTTAACATTACTTCTACAATAAACCTTTTCTGTAAATGACAGAGATAAAGAGGCAGATGTAAGCCTTAGTTTAGTCAAATATATTTAATCTATACTTTTCATAGGTAATAGAATATTCATAGTACCATACATTAAATTTTGATCATACGGTAACTTTTACTTCTTAGGGGATATCCATGCTTCCTACTCTTAGGAATATTTAACTTAATTAGTTTCAACACATATATATGTATATATATGAATATGTATGTATATATACACATAGCTACAATAGCATGTACATGTATGTAAAATTGCATATACATATAATAGCATATATATATATACACACATACATATTAAGCTGTTTTATAACTTTTTTCTTAGATACTGTAATAAACCTGTGGCACTTGCAACATCTCAGCTTGCAATTCACAGTAGTGGACAAAGAAGGTGACGGTGGTAAGAATGTGCAGTAACAGTGCAGCTGGAGAAGGAAAACAAAGGTCAATCCTAGGGAGCAAATCCAAGATGTAAATCCTAGATAAGCTCAGCATTGAGAGCCATACATCCATTTTCTTGAATTTCAACAAATCGAACTTTGTTACTATCTCTAGCTCTTAAACCACCTTTTCCTACCGAAACTATTATTTATGTCAAATGTCAGTTTTCTTGTATAAAGCTCAGCTGCTTCATGGCCATTTTTAATATATGCTCTTGCACTCAAGGAAAGAACCATCAGGACAGTTAAAAACTAATTTAAAAAAAACAAAAAACAAAAAAAACTGTGGCTCTGTGGAAATGACTGAAGGAGTGCACCATCTATAACATACACCACTTCTTAAAATTTCCTTTCGCCATCTCTTCTCTCAGTTTTGCTCATTCACAGGGGTGCTCTCTCTTTCCCATTTCTACATACTCCTAAATACCCCACAAGCCGTCGCCCCAGAAGAACCACTTCTTCCATTTACCCTATCGATTCCATTGTCTTCTGCCAGTAACTGCACCCTTCCCAGGGGAAATTCAGCTACACTTTCAGGCCTCTCCAGGGTTCTTTTCTCTGAGCCCATCACTTCCATTAAACAATTACCAGTCCACTACTGAATGTGTCTGAGTAACAAAGGTTCTTTCCTCCTGCAGAATAAAAGGGAACAGCTAACATCCATTTTTCTTTACTACCGTAACTAGCATGTTTCTTACACCAGAACAGATTGCCCTATATGACATTCTTGGAAAGATTAAATTACAGAAATTTAGTGGTGGTCAGGGCTAAGAAAGGAGTGCGGGTGCGAGGGAAGCTGGTGTGGCTATAGGAGGGCAACATCAGGGGGCACCTGGGTGGCTCAGTCGGTTAAGCTTCCAACTCTGTTTCAGCTCAGGTCATGATCTCAGGGTCGTGTGATTGCACCCCGCATCTGCTTAAGACTCTCTGTTCTCCTCCCCCTCTCCTGCACTCACTCTTTCTCGCTCTCAAATAAATAAATCTTTTTAAAAAATTATTTACAAGGGCAACGTCAGTGTTGAACATAACCTTAGCTGAACATTAACAATGTTTCAGATTACAAGGTTTGAAACAGTTAAGTGAACATGATGGGCCATGAACTCTCCTTGCTTTAGGTCTTCAGACTGCGTAACACATTAGGAGTGGTGGCCCTGACATTTAGCATGTATGCGTGATTGCGTTCCTACCATAAAGGTGCCTGGCATGCTGTGGAATCCATTTAGCCCTGACAACAATGATGAGAGACGGCATTTCGACTTCATTTACCACTAAGAAAAGTGGGGCAAAAAAGATGTATAACCTGCTCAGGGCCCCATGTCACAGGCAAAATCTGAACTCTGGTCCCTCAACGACAACTCCCAGCTACTTATAATTAGTACTAAGTCACATACTGTCCCTGAGAACTCACTACGACCACAATAATGAGGAGACGGCCAGGGAGACCAGAGTGTTCAGATGCTTCTCAAATGTTCTCAACTTCTCCTGCAAAGGCCCCTCAGCAGCAAAGAGCACAGATAAGTTAACTCTGCAGGAGTTATTGGGGCAGAATCAGGTAGAATCATGAACTGCTTTGTTCGAAGAGGTAGCACATCTTTCTGGGAATTGCTGGATCAACCACAAGCCCTCTTTGGCTCCTTGGATCAACTGTGGGAAAAGGAGACCAGTACTGTGCTATCTGATCAGCCAGGTCCCGACCTGCCCCTACCTGTCCCAGACTAGGAAACAAAGCAGCCAGCCCCCTACCATTCCTGTGCTAGGACATCAGGACATTTGTTCTTGAGACACTGGACAAAGAGGTTGCTAGAGAATCAGAGGCGGATCTTTAGGCAAACAGATAGGACACTGCCAGGCACCCACTGACAAGCATGCTCCTATATTTGGCATCACTAAACATCCCTTTCCTTATTAGAAAAATAGTACTGACCTCACAAGACCGTTGCAAGGATGATCTTAAATGAGGCATAGAGCATATATGGCAGAGTGCTGAGCACATGGTTAGTGCTAGATAAATGAAGGCCTTTACGGTTATTATTGTTGTATCCGGCCCAGTGCTACGCAGAACTTTCTGTGATGGTAGACATATTCTATACCTGTGCTGCCTGACATGGTAGTCACCAGCCACGTGTAGCTACCTGCACACTTGAAATGGGGCTAGTGTGACTGAGGAATTAAATTTTTGAATTTCGTCTAAATGTAAATAGCTACCTGTAGTTCGTGGTTACCATATGGGACAGCACAGGTATAATCCTCAGCCAGTAACCAGGCCAGCTGATCTAGATTAAATAGAACAAAAATTTCAATTACCAACCAACATGATCTGACTGGCGTCACAAAGGAAGTGAGCAAAACATCGTCTTCCTTAAGACAGCCTTAATTTTATAACAATACAAAGGAAGCACTGCTTTCTAAAGAACCTACTACATTTATGGTAGGCTTAGAACTGGAGTTAGAACAGACTACTCATATATTCTTAAAAACTATAAAAGATCAAGAAGGGAAGTGTGGTAGATTAAAGCATTATTTAGCAAATGTTTACTCCTCCCCACCTCCCACTTCCATGGAGACAGTATTCTTCTCTGTCCTGATGATTCTAGCTTTGGTCCTGGGATTTGCTTTGGCCAATGGAATAGGAACAGAGACCTTCCGGGTACATTGCATGTACCTCCTCACCCCGCTGAAGCTTCTGACCACCACCAAGTGAAGAATTTGTCCTAGGTAGCTTCTGCCCTTCTGTTACAGTCCCAGAATAACTTCACATGGAGCAAACATGAACTTGACCCACAGCCTGAAGCAGAGACACCCACAGACCCATGAGTGAGAAATAAATGGTTATGTTTGTACACAACTATGATTTTGTAGCTATTTGCTAAACTGAATTATTTTCATAAAAATCTGGCTGACACAGGTACTAATAAGTCCTGAGTACTTCCGGTGCCAGGGTACTTCATATAGAAACCTGTTCTGTGGAAGATGAAATAATTGGTTCTAGATCATGATGGAATGAGGACACCATATGACATGTTTACATCAACAGGTAAATTATCCATGGTAAGTCATTAAAGGAATGAGGGTATTGGAAGACCAAGCTCTCAGATGGCCAAAGGAGACATCAAGACAGATGGCCATAGTCTTCTCCAACCCAACTCTCATGGCGGGTGCCCAAGATGAATAGTTACCACGATCATCACCACTTTCCTATCTCCATCAATGTTCTCATTCTAGTTTCCAAGGTTTTTTCCTAGAATTTTTGCAATTAGAATACTGATTGCACAGATTCTTTTCAAGACATCTTGCCACATTTTCTAAATATTTGAAGAACATCCACTGGAAAAACTCATATATAAGGTATGATTCCATTAGAAACATATTCTACATCAAGCATACATCTCTTCTACTGAAAAGTACTTTTTCACTTTGCATAAGCAATGAATTTGCCTTAAGAAAACTTCTATTCACTTCTTAATGTTTGCCTACATTAAAGCTCCTACCAATCTGTCATGAGAGATGTATTCCCATGATGATATGCTAACTTGGGAACAGTCCTATTGGAAGGCATGCCAGATCAAGATATAAGTAAGCCTTATTTTGAGGATGGAAAGAGATGATAATAATACATAGCTCAAACCATTTAGAAAGTAAATTTAAGAGGGGAGACAAGAAATCACATGTGAAGCTCAACTGTGGAAGCCTGAACAAGTGGAGGTGAATTTAGTTCCTTTCTGTAGACAGTCACCTTCTAACACATTCTGGAGCATTCATGGTCTTCATCCTCCTGCTGCCTACCCTTGTGCACTGCCCAGGCCACAGGAGTCCCAGATCACAACACTAGAAAGCATCAGGTGGGGGCTTCCAGTCAAGATGGCCAACTTTGAGCGTCCTAGAGTATACACATAGGCATGCTTGGCTACAAAAACATCACTTTTGAAGGAGATAGTTGGGCTTAGAAGCAAAAGAATGACAACAAAACAAAACAAAAAATTACCATCTGCAGATATACCAGAAACAGGAAGGGAACTCAGTACTCAAAAAAGTAAGAGTTACAGTTAGGCCCTGTGTATAAAGCTGAGAGCCAACAAAGGATTGCCCCACCAGCAAATGGACGGCTGGAGAAAAACACAATGAAGTATAGGTAAAAAAAAATATGAAAGCACTTGACCTGTGCTACTCTGTGGCTGGACAGCAGTTCCACTCAGAGCAACAGCCCAAAGCCTGCCCTCCACTATGGGTGGGCTGAAGTCACACTCCCTCACTGTGGGCTGACAACACATCACTACTTTAGGGTCCCCCAATTTGTGTCTGAATTTTATCCACCTCCATTGTAAATACTGTCAAGATTCCTTTGTATTTAAACCTGCAAAAATAATAAGAAAAATGAGCCCAATCTTTAATATTGTATATGTTCTTTCATTTTACTTGATTCTTACTCAGTTTTGTAGATACTTCCTTTCATATTTGACTTCCCTTGGCTTCTGTCAAAAAAGGATTTTATCTTATTTGCCTCCCTAACACCTAGCAAAGAACAAATGTTTGTTAAATGTCTTAATGAAGTAAAAAGGTGAAGAAGACAATCTCCTTCACACTTTTTCCTGGAACCAGGCTTGGAGAGCAGAATCATTTGAAGTAGAAAACTCCTCACGTTTAGAGTCCATTCATGCTCTATTTTAGTAAAGTCCATTTATCAAGAATGTTTGGGAAAGCATCCATTCATATACTCGCCCCATATTCAACCATGACTAATAGTCAATAAATCAGAGTAAGATTACATTATACTGGCAAACTGTTTTAACACTTTTTTAAATCTTCTTTGATTGTGAAGGCCCTGTGGGATCTTTGTTGGCCTCAAGGTAACATACTATGAACCCTACTTACATGGTTAAATGCTATAGGAAGAAAACAAATACATGAGGATTTGGGGTGTAGGAGAAGAGGTTGTTTGTTGTTTGGTATGGATCCTGGATAAAAGGGCATTTACTGGGGCACCAGCTGGCTCAGTCAGTAGAGCATGCAACTCCTGATCTCTGGGTTGTGAGTTCGAGCTCCACGTTAGCTGTAGAGTTTACTTAAAAATAGAACCTTTTTTTTTTTAAAGGGCATTTACTGTGGCTTTATATTCTAGATTCAACCTCACTGCCAGAAGAGGAAATCACCTCATAACGAAGGATGACCCATCACAGAAGGTAACTCCCCATATTTCCAGTAGACAAGTCCAAGTCAATCCCCCACCTCTTCCATGAAGCCTACCCAGATTCCTAGCCACATCCTCTCCTGGTTCTCCCAGAGCAGCATTGTGGTGCCCTCTTCTGGCACTCACCATTTGCTAGAGATCTCTATATTCCACTGCAAGTTTCTGGCCATAAAACCAGAATTGTTTAACCTCTGCAATTTATGCAGTCCTCGGCACACCCATTTCAGTGAATATTTCTCACATTGTCATCTTTTTCTCAAGCACTGAAGATTCATTTTGCTTTTCATAGATTTAAATGTTAATTTTTTAAAAGATTTCATTTACTTATTTGAGAGAGCACACACATGTGAGCAGGGGGAAGGGCAGAGGGAGAGAGAGAATCTCAAACAGACTCCCCACTTAGCACAGAGCCCAGTAAGGCTCCATCTCATGAGCCTGAGATCATGACCCAAGCAGAAATCAAGAGTCTGCCACTCAAACAACTGAGCCACCCAGGTGCCCCTAGTTTTAAATTTCTTAAAGATTTCATAGATAGGGTAGAAAACAAGGATCTTATATTAAAGGAAATGAAGAGAAGTTGAAGGAAATAAACAGGCACAGGAAGATAGAGAGTGAGACAGAGACTCAACCAGACAGTAATTTCCTACAGTCTCAAAGGTCCCAAAATAGCATCCCATAGTTGGCTCTGCCCTTTCCTCGACCCCTGAGCATCACCTAATCCTCATAAAATGATGGTTCAAGTAGGGCAGGGGAAGTGCTATGTGATTCTGTATAAATGTGGCCCGGGTCTTCACATCTCCACCCATCTCTCCATCCTGAGACTCAGAAGCCATGTCAGTAAGTTCTTTATTAAGCACAGAAGCCCTCAGAGTCAGAGGGATCCCATCCACCAGGGTCTTTCTCTTTTCCTTCTCTTGCCTCAGCACTGCACATTAGCACCCCAGGCCCCAGCAGACACCAGCACGGTCCCTGGTGCTTGGGATGGGCACAGGAGTTAATAGTCCTTACTCTGCTTTCTCACAGCTGCTTTTCCTAATGGCTGCAAACATTCACAGTTAAAGAGACATTTCACAAGGACTCTGTTCCAGCTGGTGGTTTCCATAGGATGCTCCAGAGGACACGTCAGCCCCGAGGGAAACGTGACCAAGCCGAGACTCAGAGGCGTGGAAGCCCCAGCTCAGCTGACTCAACCCGGGGCTCCTGGGGCTCAAGTGTTCCACCCTCTCTCGCCACGCTGCCTGACTTCCCGCTTCACGAGCACGCCTTCCGAAGTGAAGCTGCTACGACAGTGAGGAACGTGCTGCAGGGAAACAAATTAGCTTCTGTCTTCAACTTCCAGAAACCTTGAGAGCCTGTGTTTGAAGTGGTGTTCTGATGGGGAGTGCACGGTCGGTACCACACAGGGCGGGGGAACCAGACAGACGCAAGAGACCAGGTTGCGGCTCTTGGTGAACCCGCCTCAGTGAGGACTCATCAGTCAATTATCCGGAATCGTTTTAGACTTCCATATGGCTCACCAGTCTCTTTCCTGACTCCCGGGCAGGCCCGGTTAGCACGGATGTCCCCCTGAGGTCCTGTGGTTTATCGTGGACAGACTGGTTTCTTTCCTGGGCAACTTGAGACACTTGAACAAAATCAGAACAAGTTTGTCTGATACCCACTCAGAAATCCTAGCATAGCCCTCGCCTGGATCTTTGATTTCATTTCGACGGCCACAGGGGATGACAGCATCGAGGGTATGGGTCCTAGAGAAGGATGGCGCTGTCACACAAAGGAGGAAACATGAAATGGTGTGCCTGAGGGCGTTAGGGTCAACTGCACTAGACAGGTGCTCTCTGATAAGCTCCGTGATAAGTCAAACATTTAACTGTAAAACGCATATAAATAAAATAAACTTAAGAGCGACTTAAATATAAATATTTCACTGCATAACATAATCAAAATTACTAACACACTTCACCACAGCATAATTGTATTGGCTAAAATAATTTTCAAGTAATACTTCATAACTATTTAACAGAAATAACTTTTTTTTTTCTGTTTTAAAAATACGACTGGTCTTCCCTAGCTTTTATGGTATTAAAGTGTTCTTCAGAATCTCTCTTATGATTTGCAAAGCCTCTTAATATAAGAATATTAACGCTCTATGATATGTGCTAAAAATATGTCTCCCCTGTGTCTTTTCATTTGCCCTATCATGCTTTCGGTTTGCAGAGTTTAAATTTTTATTATTCAAATCAGTATTCTTTTCCCATTGAGTTGTTAGGTTGAGAAAGTTCTTCCCTATCCAGAGATCATATTTTCATCTACGACTTCGATAAAAGTGTGGAATTTATTTTAATAAATGATGGGAAGTAAAGACCCAGATTGTCTTCTGACGAGTCTACCATTTGGACCAAAACTAGAATTTACCTCTGAATCTGCTGCTCACACCCTGTCAGCTGACTCCCCGTCGCCCCTTCTCTGGTGGCTCAGAAGTTTGCTTGCACTTCGGTTTTCCCATAATCAGAGACTTTGGTTTCTCTAAATCAGGCAAAACATAGGCTCCTGTTCACTTAGCAATCCAGGCGTTTCTAGACATTCCCTCGCAGTTTCATTAACTTCACGTCCGTTTTTAATTACTATCATTCAACACCCTCCTTGGATCCTCAGAAATGAAAAGGTGTTTTGTGTCTGTACCTATTTTCACATAACACATAACCAGCTACATAGCAGGACCATGTTAACTGCTGGCTAACCCTAACAACCCCTCGCTCCCTTATTCAGCTCTATTTTCCAAAGCCATGCTTAGTAATTCCCTTGAATAAGCATGTAGTAGGTACTGAGCTACAGATGAAATGAGAAATGAAGGGCAAATACAGCCACTTTTTTTACCCACAAAAATGTTTCAATCAAGTTCACACACATATAAACTATATTATTTGCCTACTGCAGTACAACAGATGAGTCCGAAACCTAAAGGCTTCAAACAACACTATACATTTATTGTTCGTTGCAGTTCCTATGGGTTAGGAATTCAGGAGCAGCTTGACTAGGCATTTCTGGCTCAGGGCCCCTGTGGACATTGCAGTCAGGTGTCGGCTGCAGCTAGAGTCAGATCAAAGCTTTCCTGGAAATGGAGGCTGTACTTCCAAAGAGGCTAACAGGTGTGGCTAACAAGCTGGTGCTGGCTGTTGGCGGGAGGCCTCAGTTCTACACGGGAGCCTCTTCCCAGAGTGACGTGAGTGTCCTCACAATATGGCGACTGGCTTCCCCCACAGCGAGCAGCCCAAGAGAACACGATAAACACTGCAATTCCCTTTGTGACCTCATCTCAGAAGTCACCTTCCCGCTTCTGTTATAGTATACTGGTCACACAGACCAGCCCTGATTCTAGGTGGCAGGACGTAAGGGTGTGACTACCAGGAGACAACCACCACCAGGAGCCGCGCTCAACAGGAAGAGAGCAGTGAGAACACAGGCTTTTCCTCCATTGCCTCATCTCCGCAGTGGAGATCATCACCACACCAACACCACACAGTTTTGTTGAGACGGAGGAATACAGCGCACCTGAAATATGCTCGTAGCATCCAGCACACAGTGGGTAGGAAATTAAGAACCAGTATGTATCTGCTTATTGATTTAATGGCCACTAATGGTTTTATTTATCACTCACACATCCTGAAAAGGACCACTCAACGCAAACATCAATCCTCTGAACTCAACCTTAAGTACCAAAAATTGTACAATTGATACACACACAGGCCGGCATGCTCTTGGTGAAACCGTTTTTTGCTATAATCACCTCAATGAAATCTGCTAGAAAGGGCAAGTGATCCTAAGTAAACAAGAGGCATTACTGGCCGGCTGAAGGAATAGCTCATAAATCTTAAGTCCAGAAAGTAAAACCAAGCTTCCGGAAAACCAGTATGGGGAACTCGGAAGTCAGAAACAAGTTACTCATCTTTCAGGAACCACGTGGTCTTTCAATTCTGCCTGTTTCTTCGCTCGCCCCATCTCCCTCTGTCCCCACTATACTTTCTCAGCTTCTTCACCTCAAGGCATCCACAGAGATTAGAATCTCTGAGTCCAATTCCAAACTTCCAGGAAGCAGACTCTGTCCATCCCTTGCCCAATTATCTCTTATGGGGGAGGGCAAAACAATTAGATGATCTACTGCCCGCTCATCAGGATGTGAGGGCACAGACTGTCTTTTAAGAAGGAACGTAGGAACTAAGATGAAATGACCGGTGGAAGAAATGACTGGCCTCTCTAGTAAAAACACATGGCAAAGAAAATCATTACCTTTGGTTCAAGTCTGCAAAACGAACCACATATCCAACTCAGAATTGAAGAGTTTTAACTGAAATTGGTACGTTTTCCAGGAAATAAAAATAAATCTATTTACCGTAAGGACATACAACTAGCAGTCTCATTTAAACTGTCACTTTGAACAGATGAAGCGCAACAAATATCTATACACACACACACTCACTCACAAATAAACTATGAATAATGCTGGCTAATGACCAAAGCAGGAAAGGAAATTACCAACAAGTAATTTGCTTTGATGTTTACATTTTTATTCTCAAAACAGATTGTTTGAGTAATTGAGCTCTTCTTTCAACATATATTTTCATGTAGACCTGTAATAAACCCTCTGCACCTCATAGCTGACAGGATCCTTCCAGTAAATGTATCTGCTCTAAACCATCTCACTACTTAACTGAAGAGAATTCTAGAAAATGTCTTGCTTTCAGATTTATTGAGAACTTGTCCTGCGAGGCGGGTCCCATTCCTTGCCAAACTACTTATTCTAGTTGTTTCTAAGGCACAATCTCCTCAACCTTTTAATTAAATACTGTCCATTTATTTCATCTCTGAATCAAACCATTTGGTTCTCTGAGTTATAAAATGAGGATGAGCAGAAACAATCTTCTATCAGATAAAATCCTAATGCTAAGTGACATTGTTCAGGGTCAACTCACAGCTTATTTCTTTTCACTTTTTAAAAATAACTTAAAATAATATAATTCGATTGTGTTATAAGCTAAATTTCCTCCCAAATTCATATGTTGAAGTCCTAACCTCCAATACCTTAGAATATAACTATATTTGTAGAGGACCTTAAAAACAGAGATTAATTTAAAATAAGGCTATTAGGGTGAGCTCTAATCCATGCTGACTAGTGTCCTTCTAAGAAGAGGAAATTTGTACGTCAGGAGCACATGTGTACCACAGAGAGGTCATATGAAGACACAGAAAGAAGGTAGCCACCTGCAAGCCAACAAGAAAAGTGTCATAAATCCTAGCAACACCTTGATCTTGGAATTCTTAATCTGGAGGAGTCTGAAAAAATTAACTGTTGTGAAAAGATAAACTGTTGTTTAAGCCTTCCAATCTGTGGTTATTTGGTTACAGCAGATCTGGCAAACTAATATGACTGAATGCATGTTTTGTTTGTCAAACAAGTAGAAACTTATCAACACATAGTCTGCACTGATCAGAGGGGAGATTTCCAAGGAGAAATCTATGATATATAGGAAGCGGAAAAGATGTCAAGGTTAGGCAGCAGAAATAATAGGAGTTAAATTATTTAGGGAGGGGCGCATGGGTGGCTCAGTCAGATGAGTGTCTGCCTTCGGCTCAGGTCATGATCCCAGGGTCCTGGGATCAAGCCCCGTGTTGGGCTCCCTGCTCAGTGGGGAGTCTGCTTCTCTTTCTCCTTCTGCCCCTCCCCACTGATTGTGCCCTCCCTCTTCTCTCCGCCCCCCAAGTGAATGGGTAAAATCTTTTTAAAAAATTATTATTTAGAAAGAAACTGCAAGTCAGTAGAGATAGAAAGAATAGAGGGAGAAGAATGGAAAGGAGAGGAAAGAGAGACAGCAGACAGAATTCTTTTGACTGGTAAGAAGAAGAAGGCCTTGCCAGGAGCTTAACAAAGTAGAGTTAACACCTCAGTGAGATTCACACCAGGCAGGCCACTCCTGGCTCCCCTGGGGTAGTGACTTCAGTCACCTGCATCTTACGGTAACTACTTTACAATGAGGAAAAAAACAGATAAATGGTGAAGAAGAAACTGTACTTGAGAGTCACTCTATCTAATAGAAATATAATGCAAGCCACATATGTGATTTTATATTTTCTGATGCTTGTTTAAAAAGAAAAAAAAGAGAGAAATTTATCCTTAAGATATTTTCTGTCATTGAATTTATCTAAAGTATCATCATTGCAAATATATTTTTTAAAGTTATTTATGAGGTAATTTACCTTTCCTGTACTAAGTCTTCAAAATCTGGTCTGTATTTTACCCACACAAGGCATCTTAATTTGGACACTAAATACTCATTGGAAATACATGATATATGTATTTAGATTTCATAAAATCAACAGTTGAAAAACTAGATTCTCAGAGATACCATATTGTTCCAAATATTCCAAAAAAAATTCCCAAAACTGAATTATCAGTTTTAAATTCATTAAAACCACAAAATTTAAAATTTCATCCCTTAGTCACACTAAACACAGTTCAAGTGTCCAATAACTACATGCAGCTAGTGGCGACTATATTTGACAGCACAACCCTGGAGTTTGTACCACTTTAAGAAAAAGCCTTGGAGCATTTTGTCAAAAAGCTATGCTGTGGACAAAGGCTGCATGATAAAGCAAAGGATTAGAGTTATGTATAAAACAAGAGTTAGCTTGAGCACGCACACCTAAGAGTCCTTTGGATATTGCAAACCTATTTTTTCTCTCCAGGCCAGCAAAGGTTATCGATCTGCACTGTCTCACTGCTCTCTACCTACAGGCCTCATGCCTAAAAGGAACATTGATCTGGGAAACAGAAGCAACCCCCTTTTGCAAAGGGGTCCACCCTATGGGTAGAGTAATGGGAATAGAGCAAGGCAACAAGTAAATGAGTATGTTGCACACCCTTGGTTGTGAGTCCAAAGAGTTGTCGGTATGATTTTGCATTTAATCATCATATTACTATCCAATTGTAAGATATCATAGTAGAAAAAAAGTCAAATCAGTATCAATAATCTTCACAAATTTAAAGATTCCATACTAACAGAAAATAGTAACCTGTCAGCTACCAGAAGATAGGAAATTTTTTCTGTTTTATTCACTGCTATATCCCTAGAACCTAGGACATAGGCCAATAATAAAAGACCAACAATTATTTGTTTAGCAAACAAATTAATCAACAGCTTGATAGCTTCCCATGCCATAGCCATGCAAGAGCAATAACAACAGAGTTGTGTTCCAAATCTGCCACTCATTCTTCTCAAAAGACATTTTAAAGTATTCACTACGTGTCAATCACTCTATTAGATGCTGTGTATATAAAAATAATACACATAAAAAGGATGATAGGAAAAGGAAAAATGTCTTTATGAAGCACTCAATAATTTTTTTAAAAATAAAGTTTACATCATTTAAATAGGGGTGCCTAGGTCAGTTAAGTGTCTGACTCTTGATTTCAGCTCAGGTCATGATCTCGGGGTCATGAGATCAAGCCCCACGTCAGGCTCGCACTCAGTGGGAAGTCTGCTTAAGATTCTTTCCCTCTCCCTCTGTTCCTCTCCCCACTTGCACGTGTACACTCTCTCGAAAAAATAAATCTTTTTTAAAAAAAGATGCATTTGTATAATAGTGCTTTTATTTTCCTCAAATATGTATCAAATATTAAGGTGCAACTTAATTATAGACTATCAGATTTCACCTAACTTTTAAAACCTAACACAATTTCCATCAATAGAAATAAACATTCGCCCAACAAAAAAGTACTATGGATTTGACTCTCTCTGGTTTTATTGATTGTGCCCTAATTAGGCATCTCATTTAAGCTCTCTTTCCAAGTCCATATGGGAGTTTTCCTTTCATTTGTTGCTTAGCCCAAGTGTTGGGTTGTTGTTGTTGTTTTTTTTTTTCTATTTTGAGGCTTTTCAGGCCAACCTAATCATGGGCACATGTCCAAAATGTATAAGAATTAGAAAAAGGAGCTGATTGCTTAATTCTTGCTTCTGAGTTGGAGCTTGTGTTAATTAGCTAAAGCCAGAGTCCTCAGCATGCTCTCCAGGGCCCGTGATCCACTGATTAGCAATGACAAGGCCATCTGGCCTTCCTGCTGCATAATGGAGAAAGTGTCTTTTGGCATAAAAATCAGGAATGCCTGTAATTTAGAAAGAGTCAAGTGCTGCCATCACTTCCGAAAGACATGGTGTCTGACTACAGTATGAGGCCTGTCCCAAAAGAAGCTGTCTGTGGTCACCAACGCCACCATCTTAAAATTCAGCCCCACGCCCGCATCTGCAGAGTCTCCTCTTACCTACCTTCAGCTACTCTACTCCTCGACACTCCCCGTCTGATAGCGTTTCTTCCTCCATCAGTCACTGCACCAATGTTGACAAACCTTGATTCAAGGCTTGTGTGTACTTTCTGGTTGTTTTTAAATAGCTATTCATTAACGAAATGCCACATTGGAAACAATAAAGGAGATGGAACAATCAGAGGGATGTGTCTGAGAAGCCAGGGTTTGCAGAACTAGTTCTGTCCTGCTTGCTCCTCATCCATGCAACCTGGAACTGAAGAAGAAAGGGAGTACGGGGGTGACAAACATTCCATGGGGAGAGATTGGTTAGGTGCCCACCGGTCTTTCTTGACGTAATCAGCAGCATGCACTCACTGAAATGTTGAAGATAGCCAGCACTCCTGGCTTACCCAAGCCCATGATTTCCAGTCAGTGCATCAGGTTTATTCCAGGAAAACCAAATAACCATATGACCCTCAGTCATTAGACTGTGTCCAGTTTCAAGGATCAAAATAAATGGTCACTATAATGGTGCCTGAGGATCTCCGGGTCCAGGAGCATGGTTCTTGAAAACCCCACATTCTCTGAGGCCATCATTAGACTAAGGACTGATGCCAATAAAAGACAAGTGAAAACTGGACTCCCCTGGGGGGGAAAAAAATCCATTTGATGGCAAAGCTTCACAGATTATTTTTTCATGACCTCGTGGATGAGATTTTCAGTGCAGGCAAGCAAAACATTGAAACAGCTGAAGGGGTGAGCACGGTATGCTGGGTTCATTCAATATCCACGTTGTAATATCCGCTTGTAATTTGCCTCGAATCTCACTTTGGATCTCACAGTATTGCCCTTCATGTATACTCACTTGACTCTTAACAAGTCTGACCAATTCCCAGGGGATTAAGGAGGCTTTACACTGTATTAATTGAAAAGTTTGCCCTTTTAAGTTGCCCAAATTTCTTTCAGTCACTGATGTCTTATTGCTGAATTATTTTGGCTAGGAGCTTTCGTGAAGGTACTGTTTTAATTTGGACTAATACTTTTCCTTGTAGCCAAACAGTCTGAATAGGTCTGAGAAGCCTGCAAATAACCCACAGACTCTTCCCTTCGGGCTCTTTGATAACTGAGTGCTCTCAGATGATGCAACATAGACATTCTACACTGGTGTGGGTGAGAAGAGACGCAAAGACACAAGAACCCTTTTACTGATGGGAAGAACTCCACGCTTCATGTTAGAAACTACATCCCACCCACCTGGAAGAATTCCAACTTTCAGGAAACCAGCACTAAAATTCACATTGGCCGCCATAGTTAACTGCTTTTGATAACAAAAAGTGCAACAGGCTTAACTGTCATGCATCTGACAAAGTTCTATGCAAATTCAGATATTCTGTCAATGCTGTATATATGTCATCTGTGATTTCTTATATTCAGTTTGGCAAGCTTCTCTTATCTACAGACACTCCTCTAGGTGTGCTAGTATCCATTCTGCATATTATGTTTCTTCCTCAGGTCTTATGGCTCTAAATACAAAAATAAAGAGAAGTTGACTGTGTTGTTTTTTATAGCTTTTCTCTTATAAGGAACCCAAGGCTCTGAATAAATATTTAGGCTGAATGAATTTTAAAAAAGAGATGGAGTAATTACTCTTTGGAGAGGAATATTATTCTTTCAGCTTTCTTATGTGTCATTTAACAAATTGCCCATTCCAAGGCACTAAATGGCTCTCAGTGGCCAGGCTGACTTAACAGCCATACAAGCAGCAACCTTTTAGTTATAATTTACTAATGACATTTGATCATCTTGCCAATCCTTCATAATTGTGAGAATAATAAGCAGACAAAGCCAATTCTGCAAACAGGCAAACTAAGAGACCGCCCACCCACGGCCCTCACAGGACAACCTATAGTCATTCACCTCTCCTCCCTGAGATAAAATCCCATAAAATCATAAAAAGAATATGCATATAGTGAGGGTCTACCATGTGCCAGGTCTAGCTTCTCCACGTCAGTGGGCAACACATACATAATCAGAGGGTTGGAATGACTTCAGCTTTCTTCTTTTCAGACACTAACTGACAGGAGAACTTGACCCTGAAGAATGGATTACGGTGTAACTAGAAAGGAGCTAATGACACTAAACAGCTCCCAAAACTCTCACACATTTTTATATATGATCTTACTGATTTCATCAACCAACTGAGCAATAAATTAGATTATGTTAAGAAAATTTAGGCTCTGAGAAGTTAGGTGTAATTTGCCTAAAGACACATAGCTAATACATGGCACAATCTGCATTTAACCTACCTTTTGAACAAGGCTGAGACTTATTTGCTTCTAATCTACATATGAATTAGCAAGAGGATATAGATAAACAATATGATGCAAGTTCTGACTTAAGCAAGGAAAAGAAAAGTACAGTGTTCCTATCAAGGAAGTACAATATACAATACTCAGATGGGGGGAGATTTCACCCTTTCACCCCGAGACTCAGCAGGTCCTATGACTCAGGCTGGAAAACACAATACCGGTAGGCATTATACAGGAGCTGTCCCCAAACATTTGAATTGCCCTGTTTAAAAAACAAACTTTTTTTTTTTTTAAGGCACAAGTTTGTTCTTCACAGCTCCAAAGGACAAACTAGAAAAACAGAATGACCTTCCTGACAATCCCTTGGAAGGCCAGAAGACTGCAAATAAATATGCGGGGTTACAATCTAGGTATGAATCGTTGAGGACACAGAACAATCATCATTGTGAGCCTACAACATACCAGGTGAATACATTTAAAAGAGATGCCATCATAAAGTGATGGCAGAGCAAAGGGCAGCCAATCATGGAGGAGACCAACACTTTTGAATCCAAGAGCGCCTGTCTGGAAGCAGAGTCACCGGTCACCCCAACAGCCACCTGTACTCTGCAAGGAACGTGCAGCTGCGTATCCTTCCCCAAGGAGGCATTCTGTCCCCATTTCCAAGAACGTCCATGACAGTGGACCAGAGCATAACGGTGGTTCCACATGCAGTGGCAGGGCGACCTTGGGTTTAACACGGAGAGCTGTGAACCTTCAACACGGCACTTTGCCCTCGGCGTTCCCTATTCCCAGGATGCTTATGTCCTAGACATCTGCATGGCTCACAGCTCTACTTCATCCAGGCCTCGGCTTTAGTGCACCCCCTTCCTTGAGCACCCTCTCCACTATATACTCTCCATGGAGTTGCATGCTTTATTTTACTGCACATTTAATTTACTGTCCAACATTATAAAAGATGTTTTCTTGTCTCCCTCCTCGAGATGTCAGTTCCATGAGGCAGAAACGTTATTTTGTTCACGGATGTATCCCTCAGGCCTAGACCAGTGCCTGGCATCTGGTAGACCCTCATACAATGAATGGATGTAAAACGGATGAATTGTTCTCTAAGTGTAGTTTGTATCTCCTCATGACAAGTTTTTTCCTAGCAGTGCCTCTTGATTCAAAACTTACTAGGACAGGTAACCATTTCTGTTATACATCCTGTTTTAATGCAACATCTCAGCCTTGAAAATGAAAGCATCCACTGGCAAACAGTGCCAAATCTAACTTCCAGTTTTTCGGTACTATAGCAAGAGATCACTGTTCACTCTTTACTGACTTTTCAATAAGATCAACATATAAATTATGTCATATTATAATGTTGTAGACTGAACAAAATACTACCCATATTTCCATTTTCCAGATATATGGGCTTAAACAAAAATCAACACTAGCCATTTTGAATTTCAAATTCTAATTCTAAACCTTAAATATTCAAAAGGAAAATTTTTTAAAAAATCACTGTTCATTCAACTGCTTAAATTTGGGGAACCCTTGATGCTATTTACCCATTTAAAAATCAAGTAAGTTAAGGGGCACCTGGGTGGCTCAGTCAGTTGAGCGTCTCCCTTATGCTCAGGTCATGATCTCAGGGTCCTGGGATCGAGCCCCACATGGGCTCTCAGTGGGGAGCCTGCTTCTCCCTCTGCCACTTGCCCTGCTCGTGTTCTCTCTCTGAAATAAATAAAATCTCCAAAAAAAATTTAGTTGAAAGTATTATATTTACTTGCATATATCCCCCACAAAAAGGGAAAGAAGAGATAACTGTTGTCCAGCTGCACATATTTTCTCTCCCAAGGGTTCATCAACAGTTTCATCCCTGAAAAGTACAACAGGTCAGAGAAAGAGTTGCCCACGGTTTATTTAATGAAAGGAACCCAGAGGTGGGCTTTCCCTTTGGGCCTATCTCTTGAGTCACTCCTTCCCCAAGGAGGCATTCTGTCCCCATTTCCAGGAGCTAGTCGTGGTTGCTGCCACAAACACCTACCTGAAGATGCTTTCCTACTCTTTACCTATTGCCCAATGTGCTAAACTTGGTTGTTAAGCAGCTACAGAAACCTTGAGAACATGTCTAGAGTCTGATACACCTCACCACCTGCCACTACCCAGTCTGAGCTGACATATTTGTCTATTAGATTATACCACGGCTCCCTGACTGTTTCCCCTACCACCACCCTTGCCCCTTTCATTCTAAAACAAAGTCAGATCGTGTCACTATGCTGCTCAAAACTCTACAAATCTCCCCAGGAACTCAGAGTGAGAGCTCTGCTGTTCACAGTGACCTGCAGGTCCCTCCCTTTACTTCGAAGACTTCTTTTTCTGCTACTCTGCCCCTTATCCACTCTGTTCCAGTCAGTATGATTCCTTGCTGCTCCTTGAATACACCTCTGTCTTAGGGTACTGCAGTGGCTATTCTCATGGCATGGAAAACTCTTCCCCCATGTTACTTTGCTAAACTCCTTTACCTTCTTCATGTTTTTGCTCAAATGTCATCTTCCCAAGAAGGACTTCCCTAGCCATTTTTTTATTGTCACAACCTGCTGCCCACCATCCCAGCACCCACCCACCCCCATCTTTGCCTCTCTCCCTCTATGAGAACAGAGATCTTCATTTTGTTCAATGACATATCTAGAGAGCCTAAAACCATCCTTGACATGAAACAAAGGGTTCATTAACTTAATTAACTAGTCATTCTAATAATACAGCACGTGCTATTAATCAACCAATCAACAAGTATGTTTTGAATGCTTTGTATCTGTTCTATGTAATCCTAAGCAGTATGGAAGTTTGGGGGGGGATTGTTGTTTATTTTCATTTTAGCATAAACTATCTGTTCTCTGAGCACTTACAGTCTAGTTGAGGAGACCACAGGTAATCAGCAGTATCAAAAAGATTATAGGTGGAAAATAATAGATCATTAGCCACACTTAAAAAAAATTCTATTTGCACGCATTTATGCAATACTTAGTCATTGGGCACCTGCTGTGAGCCAGTACTATGCTAGCCTACAGATTTGGGGTGAACACATAAACATGGTCCCTGCTTTCTTGGAACTTAGATTCTAATGAAGCAAACAGACAATAAGCCAATGAATAAACAGACAAAATCATTACAGAAATACCCCATGAAAATAAACAAGATGTGCCATGGAGAACAGCAGCCACACCAACTACAATCAGCAGGTAAATGCAGGCATAGAGGGAGCCAGGAGGATGAACAGCCAACCTCAGGGTCATCCCAGCCCCCAATCTCTTACTGCTGCTGCCAGTGGCCCCACTGGAAGGCAGAGGGCAAGGGAGCAGGTGGAGAGGGTCTGAGGGGGCAACTGGAAGATATAGACCATGAGATACTGTTCTGTGGTATATGTGTGTGTGTGTGTGTGTGTGCATATGTGTGTATAAAAACATGCCCAAAAATGCCCAAAAGAATTCCAGGAACTTCCCCAACTTTTCTTCATAGCCTCACCCACTGTTATATCCACTGCACATTCACTTCCGCCTTATCTCTCTCGAGTGGGACAATCTGATTCCATTTTCCCAGGTACATTTTCTCTAAAATACTTTATTGTTTTGAAAAGAACCATTGTCATCCCTTATACTTTTATTAACGAAGTTCACAAATCTCAGCATCTTCAACTTTTCTTCATAGACAAAATTTTTCTCTTTTAGATTTTTAGTCTTCTAAAGAGCCTATTCAATTTCTATTTTTTTGAATATGTAAAATAAAACAAAATTTTTATCCCACTTATTTGTAAGTTAATAGTTTATTTGCATGAAAATGAACCTTTTCCAATTTGACTGGCATGTGAGGGCTAACCTCACTTAATTTTTTTAATTTTTTTAAAAACTAAGTGGCCCATTAAGGCTGGTGCTTTAAACCACCCATAAATATGCATAGAAAATAATTCCACATTTAAATTCTCAGAAATCATATACAAAGCTAAAACATACTTGAGACTCAATAATACCTAAATTTTTTTTATTTAAATACAATTAGCCAACTTATAGTACATCTTTAATTTCAGACGTAGTGTTCAATAATTTATCAACTGCCTATAACACCCAGTGCTTATCACATATGTGCCCTCCTTAATGTCCATCACCCAGTTACCCCATCTCCCCACCCACCTCCCCTCCAGCAACTCTCAGTTCATTTCCTATAGTTAAAACCTCTCATGGTTTTTCTCCCCCTTTGATGACTTCCCATTCAGTTTTCCCTCCCTTTCTCTATTGGCCTCTGTCCTGATATTTCTTGAGCACTTGCTATATGTCAGATATTATGCTACATTACAATATTATTTAATCCTCATGACCAAGGAAATAGGCACATTACCCCATTTTACAATTAAAACAAATGGGCGCACAGGAAGGTTAGGTAACTTTCTCAAGATCACAGAGATAATATGTGCTAAGAACTGGATTGAAGCTGTTTAACTACAGATGAGCCCACAATCTACCAGGAAGTAAGAGCACAGCGCTGTCCAGAGGTCTGCCCAACCACACTCCTGACCAATCACACTCCTGACCAACCACAATCCTGACCAATCAAAGTCCAATCACACTCCTGACCCTTCTTTCCCTACCTAAATATTCTGAAGGACAAAGAACTCTGATTATACTTATTAGCCATCCCATAATAATAATAGAAAAATATGTTAAAGTGGTACTCTTAAGCAAATAAAAAGCAAGTTATAGGACAATTGAGAATACTATGATCTCGTTTGTAAAAAAAAAACAAAAGATAGATCTTTATAAAATAATTGTCCATAGTTATATTTAACAGATAAATATACGGAACATACATACCAATGTGATTATTAATAGGTATTTCTAAAGTCACAGAAGATTACTAGAAAAGAAAAATCTTTCAATACGTAGAGTTGCCTCCAAGGAGTGCTCAAAGGGGATGAAGGTGTATTTACTTTCTACAACACCCTTCTTTAACATTTAAATTATTTACAGCAAACTTAAATAAGTTATCACAGTAACTACACTAATACCTCATCCTGAGATAAAGGCTGAGAGGACAGTAACTCCTGTAACTTCATCACATAGGAACATTCCTGGTTGTCTGCGAGGTACCCAGTCTGGAATTTATTCCAAGGCTGTTAATATTAAACTCTTTGTTCCCTTTATCTTGCTAGTTACTTTTGTTAATAACTATTTGCAAAAAAAATTAAAAATTAGCAGCCACAAAATATCTATTTCTCTGGGTGTGTGTGTGTGTGTGTGTGTGTGTGTGAGAGAGAGAGAGAGAGAGAGAGAGAAAGACAGCATGAGCCAAGGGGAGGGGGCAGAGGGAGAGGGAAAGAGAATCTTTAGCAGGCTCCACACTCAGCACAGAGCCCGACCTGGGGCTTGATCTCACAACCCCAAACTCATAACCTGAGCCGAAATCAACAGTTGGATGCTTAACTGAGGCACCCAGGCACCCCTAAAATATCTATTTCAATTTGGCTTTGTAAATGTCTCTTGAAAGTTAAACACATCCAGTTAAGAAAACAGATGCAAACTGTCCTTCCATAGTCTTGAAAATCTCTGAGTGTTTTAATAGCCAACAGATGGCAAACACTGGACCACTGAAGACTGCTAAAGCTCTGACTTAATGGCTACCCCAAACCGGAGAAGTACTAAGACAATAGCTTGATTTTTGTCTATTTTCCAGTTATATTAATTCCAGCAGTCTGTCTAGATGTGTGGGAGAAAACAATCTTAGCATCAGGCCAGGCATAAATTTCTGTGGGAGCACAAGAAGTACCTGGAATAGGTTCAACCACAGATCTTGGCTCCGATCTTGTTAACCAGCCGTGTACTTATATGGAACATCACATCACAGAAGATCTTGAAAGCCGGAGATGAGATATTCATTTAGACTTAGTTTTTTTCCAATACAATGTACCACGACCAATGGGATACCAAACGCTAGAATCTAAATGGGGGTCTACAGATGGTAAAGTTCAAAGAAAAATGATTAGTTACAGCAACAACTTGTTGGAAAACAAAATATATAGATATCGAATTCTTAGTATCTGTGAATAGTGAACTGGTTAAATAAATTAAGGAGTATTCATATACTGAAATGCTAAGGAGGCACTGAATTCATGCAAAACATGACACAAATCAATATTCAACTTCAACACAAACTTGACATAGTTTCTTCCAATGATGATTTAACGCTAGCATCCTAGACTGCAGAAGGCATAATATTCTCACATATTACATACCCACACATCACTAGTCAAGCAAGATGAGTTTATTGCCCTTGCCAGCATTCCCAGAACCTACTTCTCCATCAGTCTTAGGATGTCTATGGCGTTCATGCCCAGCTAATTATGACCAAAGAGCTCTGCTCTTGCCAAATCATCTTCACATCTCACTTTAACTAGTTCTTTTTGCTTAACGTACTCTAATGCATGGCTCCTGAAGCAGTGGATAAAATCCTTTCTTCGAGTAAGATGACATGGTGGCACTTGAGGATCAAATAAATCTGATTTTGAATCCAACTTCTACCATTGAGTAGCCGTAGGACTGGAGCAAGGTATTAAACCTTTTTTTTTTAATGTTATTTATTTATTTGACAGAGATAGAGACAGCCAGCGACAGAGGGAACACAAGCAGGGGGACTGGGAGAGAAGAAGCAGCCTCATAGCGGAGGAGCCTGATGTGGGGCTCGATCCCATAATGCCGGGATCACGCCCTGAGCCGAAGGCAGATGCTTAACTGCTGTGCCACCCAGGCGCCCCGAAGGTATTAAACCTTTATGAGACTCAGTGTTCTCATCTTTTTTTCTTATGTATTTATTTATTTATTCATCCATCCATCCATCCATTTGAAAAAGAGCTCAAGAGCTCGAGAGAGGGTGAGCACATGAGAGAGGGGAGGGGGAGTACAGAGGGAGAAGCAGCGTCCCCACTGAGCAGGGAGCCAGATGAGGGGTTCAATCATGACCTGAGCCAAAGGTAGACACTTAACCGACTGAGCCACCCAGGAGCCCATCTGTTTTTTAATCTTTAAAGTGCGACTGACTTACTTGTAGTTTAATGGATTAGATGAGATCACATAAAATGACTGTAAAGTCCTCAGCACAGTGCCTGGCAAAGAGTAAGGGCCCAGCAAATAACAGTTTTTAATTCTAGAGTTTTTTAACCTTCTTCATAGCATGCTTTTTCTGCCTTTCCATCACACCTCCAAGGATCAAGAATGTTCCAACCATTACACTGATACAGTAAAAGAATCTCTTGGCCATATTGCGTGCTAAACGAACTAGATGGAATATTATCAGACATACACCAAAGGTCTGAATTTTACAATAGAGAAAAATATCACAGTGGTACTTTCCTTTTGCAGGGAGTTGGGGGGTGGTATATAACAGTGACATATTCTCTTTGTGCCAGATTTGATGAAAATTCATAAACTTTAAATTAAACCAACATGAAATACACATGAGACCACCCCTAGGAAAATTCAATCAAATTAGTTTTCAATTCTCTGTGTTTGCACAGACAGGAAACCGAATCAATAAAATCCATAGATCACTCAAACATAAAGAAATTTAGTTTGAAACATCAACCTTGCCCTTCTAAAGCCTTTAGTCTGGAAGGTTTGCAAATGGTACTGACTTCAATTATCATCATTAGTGCAAAGTGCAATTCCCCAGGGAGAGGCCAGGCATGAAGAGCAGGAAAAACACTGAACAACGCTCACAGCCAAGTACCGGAGTGTGGGCCGTGCTCAGAGACGGAGTAGGTGCTTGGTGGTGAGCCACTAATCACAGGCAAGCTCCCCTCATTTCAGACCGTTCTGCAGGAAGACAGTAATCCCGAAATAGCCCGCACTAAAGCAGCCTGGAAACCCACAAGGGAGTTCTCCAGCTTTGCTCAGACTTCCTGGCTTGAGGAAGAGTGAGCAGCGACAGTCTAAGTGAATGAAGCTGACCTTCCCTTACTCCTTCACTCCTTCCCCAAAATGTACATTAAAAAAAATTTTTTTTTTAAAGCCCATGTCACAAATCGGCAGTCATGAGCTGAATCCATCTGGTAGATGTGTTTTGTTTGGTTTACAACGTTTAAAAGAAAAACTTTTTTTTTAATTTGCCAACACTTAAAAGAGAGATTTCACATAAAATCTAGACTTCTGGCTCCTCTTCAACGTTTCAGAGACTTGGCAATGCCAGGCCAGCATGCCCGGTGGAGACCAGCAAGTGAACTCTCTCCCAAGTGGGGTGTACGCTCTCAACACAGTCCCCATACGCACACACTCATTTGCATGAGCTGCCTGACACTGGTAGCTTTATGAGTTCCTGGGACACCGGAAGGCCATCGAGAACATCAAGCCAGAAGTGCCAATCAAATGTAAGTTGCAATCAATATGTCTATTAATCAAAAGTAAAAACTTCACAGCAGAGAACCAAATTGTTGAGCAGAAAAACTCTAGACTGGCTGTGCAAATATATGGGTTTCCCTCCCAAGATGGCTACGATGTGAAATTAGGCAGCTACTTAGTCTTTTCTAAATTTCACTGTCCTCAGTAACAAGTGGAAAGGTTGATACCAGTGTCATAGTATAGGTTATAGAATATACTTTCTGTTACTTCAATTTGATGATGATATTCAATTACTCTAAGCAATAGCTGACACAGGAATAAATCAAAGAGTTCGATTATAGATGTTTTTAAAGTTCTCGTAAAAATATTCTAGTGCATCATCCTGCTGATGATTCACCCTATCCCCCCGCCCCTTAGGCAACTCAAAATGCACACAGTTAAGTGCTGTGGCCACAGTTTAAAATTCTTTGCTGGTAAATGGAAGAAAAACTATAGGAAAAAAATAACAAATATGCTTTTGCATCTCATTATACTTTAATTATGGCTTGGGTCATAGATTTTGGCTTTCTAAAGGCTAATGGGAATCAGAAGTTTAACTGAGGTTTTGGATAAGGTGTGGCTCATTCACTGTATATTTTTATTTACGTTTTTAAATTTTATTTAAATTCAGTGAATTTACATATAGTGTATTATTAGTTTCAGGGGTAGAGTTCAGTGATTTATCAGCTGCATATAACACCCAGTGCTCATTACATCCTGTGCCCTCTTTAATATTCATCGACAGATGAATGGATAAAAAAGATGTGGTATATATACATATATACAATGGAATGTTACTCAGTAATATTATTCACTGTATATTTTATCGAGAATTTCATTAAACATGTCTGGATCTGTGAGCACCCATAAAATTTCTGCACCCACATGAGTTTCCAATAAAGATTCCTAAAGGGACTAGAGCCCATTAAACCTCTTCCTCCTGGAACCACAGGTAGGAGCTAAGAGATGAGATGATATTGACTAACCCCTCCTATCAAGCTCCTTTAATAAACCGAATTATGTCTAACCCTGAAACACACATTTCCCAAAGTGTATTTGAAAGAAAACCAATTTGGGGCACCTGAGAAGCTCAGTCAGTTAAGCATCTAACTCTTGATTTTTGGCTCAGGTCATGATCTCAGGATTGTGAGATCAAGCCCCATGTCAGGCTCTATGCTGGGCATGGAGCCTGCTTAAGATTCTCTCTCCCTCACCCTCTGCCTCTGCCCCTCCCTGCTGTCTCTCTCTCTCTCTCTCTAAAAAGAAAAAAAAGTAAATAATAATAATTTTAAAATGAAAGAAAACTCATTTTGCACCAAGTTAATAAATTTTATGTAAATAAAGTGTCCCCTGCCAAAGAAGTTGAGGAAACACTGGGTTCTAAAGTGTTCTTTTCTGCAGGACTTCTCATAATCTTTAATACATGGTGACTCTCCAAAAGAAGGGACAAGTAGGAAGTGTTTCCCAAACTTATTTGACCACAAACCTTTTCTCAGAACTTCCTCTTGGGACTCTTTTAAGAACATCCTCTCAGAAATATTGCCCACATTGCTGAGACTGTGGTGGAGAAATCAAAAAACAGATTGGAGATTTGGGGGAGGGGGGTAACAATTCATCCCAATATATTTCCAATAGAAAGAGGGAGTTTGGTGTGAATTATCTGAATATTTGCATCAATTAGTCATGCTAATTGACATGTGTAATGAAAGTTTTTGAGTCTCTGGTGATCAGCTCCATGCCGTCACCGTATCTTTCTACGCTACAGAAACTTAACAGGGCAATGACGCATGGCATCTGGATTTCTACCTCCCCAAAAAGCAAGTAAGTATTTATATCACGAGATTCTTCATAAAATCCCTTAAGTCACAGATTCTCCTCATATATTTAAACAATTATTCCAGGGCGCCTGGGTGGCTCAAACAGTTAAGCAGCTGTCTTCAGCTCAGGTCATGATCCTGGGGTCCTGGAATCGAGCCCCGTGTCAGGCTCCTTGCTCAGCAGGGAGCCTGCTTCTCCCTTTTCCTCTGCCTGCTCCTCCCCCTGCTTGTGCTCTCTCTCTGTCAAATAAATAAATAAAATCTTTTTTTCAAAAAATGATTCCACCTACAAAACAAGTTAGCTCACCTGCAACTTTTCAAGAAAACTCCTGACTTACAACAGGACACAAATGCTAGTTTCTCCTCGAAACTAGCAATAATGCATGAATTTTTCATAGTATTTTTCAATCAAAACACACATGAATCCAGAGTAGTCTAAACATATTCACTTTTTACATTTAATAGTAACGCGGATATGAAGCTCGTGAAGCTTGTGAGGGTGTCTAATTAGATTCCTTAGCAAATTAAAAAAAAAACATGAAATAGTTTGGGTTAAAAATTAGATGCTTCTTCTAAGACTACATAGTCTCTACACAGTGTCCCAAGTTTACTCAAACAGGTGATAAGTCATCCTGAGATATGCTCCACCATCAATTTTATTTTAAGAGTGTCAATTAAAAGAACAGTCCAGCCTTCTAAGATGAATGATATACAGGGAAGTCAGTTAATAAAAATATGTTTCCACAACTATGTACTTTTCAGAGAGAAACATCCTCATGTTCATATACAAGGCTGATTATTACAATAACTTCATACAAAATATTTTTGCCTCCATGTGAAAACTCAAGACTATGGAGGCAGATGGCCTCCATGCAACACCTCCCAAACCTCACCTCTCCGGAGGCAGAAACCACGGACTGTCATGCACGGCTTTGCGTGGCTTTGTTCCTTATTTTCTTGGCTATCTTCTTGCCTCTAGGCTGGTTCAATGTTACAAACTGTCAGTAGAGAGCTCTATTTTTAATCATGGTCATCTCAAGAACCTCGCCCCTCACAAAGCAGTAATTATTCAGACACTGACAAAGCTACACAATCCATAACCAACTTAAGGGAATATCAGAACCTTTGAGAACATGGGGGCACGTTTTGAACTTGAATAATAATTCTTGTCTTAGGTTTGCCTGTATTTAGGTGCCAAATGTGTGGTCTTCAGAGTATTCAACACTGTTGTGCAGCTGAATCAGGGGATTCAGTAGCGCATCCTGCACCCCAAGAGGTAGGAGGGACTAACTCTAGCTCAACCCTGGACAACGTTCTCTGTACAGATGTGATCAGCAGGTTGAGACAACAGTGCAGGTCTGAGTTGACTGTGTCCCCAAAATCACCGCCTCTCCTTCAGCTTAGGCTGAAGACAGACCAGAAGAGGGTCACTGAGAATCGAAACAGAATGGATCGCCCACAAAATTGTACCGTGACTCATGAACTAGATCAACTGAACCAGACTGAGGCACACAGGACAAACGGTCTCAACTCAGACGCACTACCAGCATTCAGACCACACGTTCCCAGATACGAGCACTGGCTCGCCTGCTCTACCACTCTGACCAGCCCTCAGCAAGACCACTGTGTGGCTAACTCTAGTCTCCTAAACCCTACAAGGATTCCCTAACTCCCTTTTGAGACACCCAGGGTCACCCATAGCGTGCGTGCTTCCCTACTGAAATAAACTATTAGGTTTAACCTTTTTTGACTGCAGAACTATTTCCAATGGTCTTTGGTCAGAGGGTCTCGACATAAAGTTACCTGGCCACATGCACAGCCTTGATAAAGAAGGAAGGTTGGTAAGAAGTATTTTTTTTAAACAAATAAGAAAAAAAGAACAACAACAACAAATCCAGAAAAGAAGAAAAAAGAAAGATAATGGGGCTGCTTTTTTAACAATATCAAATTCTTAGGCCTTGGGGATTCCTCATTTATGCTGCTTCCAGGTGACAAAAAGACCATATCAAGGTTCTTTGTAAAATGATTTGATACCTAAAGATCATATGTCCATCCCTATGCATCTCACAATAGTGCAAGCAATCATTATGTGTTATAGAAATATCAATGAAAATCCAACAGCAGTAAATTTTCATACACACATAGTTATAAGTTTGCTTTTGTGGCATTACCTTACTTAAAATAATCAACAACTCTGGTATTAATTTCATTTTAGAAATGAAGTCTCAAAGGATCTGGGTACCTGAATCAGTGTCCAGCAGCTTAAAAAGTGGGCTTACTCAATTGCTAACCACCACAAGGAATCCCTTGCCATTTTGTCAGAAACTTTATAAAATAAGAACCAATGTCACCTTGTGCATAATAAGTATAAAAAATTAGGAAGTCATTTATTATTCTCTGTTATAGAAAACTAGAGTTGCCCTGGAGACACTTTTTTTAAAATGTGGATAAAATCCAACAAATTTATCACAATTTTCATAAACCATAGCCTATATATAGTCATAAGTGGTTTTTTTTGTTTAAAGATTTTATTTATTTATTCATTCGACAGAGATAGAGACAGCCAGCGAGAGAGGGAACACAAGCAGGGGGAGTGGGAGAGGAAGAAGCAGGCTCATAGCGGAGGAGCCTGATGTGGGGCTCGATCCCACAACGCTAGGATCACGCCCTGAGCCGAAGGCAGATGCTTAACCACTGTGCCACCCAGGTGCCCCTATAAGTGGTTTTAATTAGACGTTGACCGAAACCTCAAGTTGTCATTAGAGCTAACACACACTCTCCGTAATACCACCAAAGTTTCAACCTTAACTTTCCATGAGGTCAAACACAATCAAATGCTTTAAAGGTCCCTCCATGCTACCATCTCTTCGGAATAATCACCCTTTACATCGTCAGCGGTATCAGCAATGTGCACATGGCCTCAAGTAAAAGCAATGGCCCGTGAAGAAACTTAGAGTGTTTTGTTATACTGGACTATTAAGCACATTCATAGTTCATAAAATTTAATGGTATGTCTCTAATGATTTATTTTTAAGTCAGCCACAGGCTTTTAGGAGACCAAAATCTGACCAAATGGCACCAACTACTCTGTCAAGCTTAATGTCAGCACTTAAAGTCTTGCCCTAAACTTAGAAATTAACTGCCTTCCCCCAGTAAGAGCTGAAAGTCTCCTTCAATAAATTAAAATGCTTCCTGGCCTACCAGGAATTTCTCTGAGTTGCAAGGATATATTCTTTCCAGGCTACTAGGTCAGAGATGTTCCAAAAGCAGTCAAAGAATCATCAACACTATCTGTAGGAGACTCTGGACCAAATGAACAGAAGATGCAGGACAGCATCCCTTAGAATGGACAGTTGTTTTTTACTGGTGGGAAGAGGGTACAAAAAACGAAGGAGCGTTAATAGGAACGAACTCTCCATCACCAAGGCTAAGTGGGATGGTCTAAATCCAATGACCACTAACTGAAGGATGTTCACATTCACTCCTGCCACTACGGGCATTAGCGTTTCCATGTGAACAGCTAAGGGAAACCGTATTTAAACCACTAGCTGTCTGTTCATTGATAAATCACCCAATGCACACATACGCGTTCTTCCCAAAAATGGGCAGCTAACATACTATGGGACTCACTGCAATTTCTCTGCAGGAACTCATTTGACCAGTATGTGACTAAATTCATGACTCTTAATTTTATGCATGCATCCTTTCCCATATCCATACATTTCTAGTACATGGACTACTGAGCAATAAAATGATTCATAACACAATAAAACTGGAGAGAAATAAAGCCCTCAATTAACCACTAACTGAGAGAGAGTCCTAGCTAAAACCACTGTAAAGCATATTATTGTTTCATAATACATAAAGCATATTCCTGATATTACACCTGACACAGCATCGAAAGCAGGACCAGGCACAGAGTAATTACTCAGGAAATATAATCGATTAATAAATATAGAGAAGAAACAGCTAAGCATGCATGGAGAATAAAAGAATAAATGTCTGTTTTTTACAAAGGCTTACATCTGCTTTATTGGGAAGCATTTCTTTCCTCTGGATTTAAGAAATGTTAAGCTTGCATCAAACAATTCTAATTAAAACTGTAACCTTTTTTAATGTGTTTGACATAAAATTTTTAGTTCATATTTCTTGATGTCTTGTGTTATCCTATATTTTCACCCCAGCCCTTTTTGCCTATTGGCCCTTAATTTTAGTCGTTTTATTACCCTTCTGATTAAAAGAAGTAATTCAAGGGGTACCTGGATATCTCAGTCAGTTAAGTGTCTGCCTTCATCACAAGTAACTATCACAGGGTCCCAGGTTCAAGCCCCACATGGGGATCCCTCCTCAGTGGGAAGTCTGCTTCTCCCTCTGCCTCGTCCCCTCCTCCCTCATGCTCTCACTCACTCTCTCTTTCAAATAAATAAACAAAATGTTCAAGAAAAAATGAAAATGAAAAATGAAAAAAGTAATTCATGCTCAATGCAAAAAACAAATCCGAAAATACAAAACATTATAAAGAGAAAACAAAGGTCAATGCTAATATCATAATCCAGAATTAACCACTGCTAACATCTAGTAACTTCCCTTCAAACTTTTCTTTACTCATATATTCAAAATGAGACACACTACACACACTTACAGCTTTTTGTTTTGTTCTTTTGACCAAGTACTGTGAAATGAGCCTGTGGCTCCCCACTGATCACTGTGGTCAAAACATTTCAACAAGAGTGAGAATGTTCTTATTTTCATTTACAGGTTTATCCTATCAATCCACCAAGGTATCTATTATTTAAATTTGTAAAAAACTAGAAGTATCAATGGGAGTCTGGTTAGATAAATTATAAACCTCCATACAAAGGAAGCATAGATTCCCATTAAAAAGACTGTCTATCCTAAGCGTTTTCTCAGTATTTAATAAAATTTTCACCTTTCGATAAGTTCAGCAGAGAGCCTAGAGTTATTGTGAGTGATTTGTACCTTTGAAGAAATCTTTTCTTCAGGTATTCATGACAAAACAAATTATAGAATAGTATGTACTTCTAGAAAGAGGTCTTGGTAATAATTTTTAGTTTTTCATCTTTATACCCCTCATTGTATATTACTTTAAATTTTTAAAAAGCACTGATAAAAATAAGGAAATACAAATTAAAACCACACTGAGATATCATCTCACACCTGCCAGAATGGCTAAAATCAAAAACACAGAAACAACAAGTACTGGCAAGGATGTGGAGAAAAAGGAACCTTTGTGCACTGTTGGTGAGAATGCAAATTGGTGCAGCCACTCTGGAAAATAGTACGGAGCTTCCTCAAATAATTGAACATAGAACTACCATATGATCCAATAATTACACTACCGGGTATTTACCCACAGAATATGAAAACACTAATTTGAAAGGCTACATGCACCCCTATGTTTATAGCAGCGTTATTGATAATACCCAAATTAGGGAAGCAGCCCAAGTGTCCATCAATAGATGAATGGATAAAGAAGATGCGGTATATATACACAATTCAATATCATGAGCCACCAAAAAGAATAAAATCTTGCCATTTGCAACAATATGGATGTAGCTAGAGAGTATAATGCTAAGCCAAACAAGTCCGTCAGAGAAGCATAAATCCCATATGATTTCACTCATATGTGGAATTTAAGAAACAAACAAATGAACAACAGGGGGAAAAAGAGATAAACCGAAAAACAGGCTCTTAACTGCAGAGAACAAACTGGTGGTTACCAGAGGGGAAGGGGTGGGGGGATGGGTGAAATAGGTAATGGGGATTAAGGGTGCTCTATCATGATGAGCACGGAGTAATATATAAAATTGTCAAATCATAACACTGTACACCTGAAATTAATATAACTCTAATATAGCATGTTAACTATACTGGACTTAGAATCAAAGATAAATAAAAAGAGCTACAAAACAATAAAGGCACTGGTAAAAATAAATCAAGAACGTTTTAATTAGGAAAAAGGGGAGGTTAAGAACTGTAAAGGGACTGACATTTTACACTACAAGTTAACAAGTTGACATGGAAGAGTTTGATAAAGACACAAGACTCGTGGGTCGGAGATAAGAATATTATTCTCATAAAACCGGCAATAGCCAGAGTGTCAGCATTTTCTCATACCAGCTCCCCAACTTCCAAAAAATATTGTAAAGAGAGCTAGATGAGAGCTGCACACACTCTGGGTTGTATTCCAAGAGAATAACCTTGAGCTTGACGATTCTGAATCTTTTATACTGGGTATGTCTGTTCCTTACTCTCAAAGGAAGAGATTTCTATTTTCCACGGCTGTTCGTTATGCAAACATACTCAAAAAAGTAGTCTGGAGTAACAGTAGTCAGTGTTTCTTTTCTCAAAACAAAAGCACAAGAGACTCACAGAGAACCTGTTCCCAGCAGAATACACAGCACTCTTTCTAGCAGCTGCCTGTTCAATTCTCTCAGTGCTACGATACACTTAACGAGTGCCTTAAGAGGAATTTTAGTTGTTCCTGAAGCCATCATTAACACTCTCAGACTTGTCTCATTATTTCTTTGAGTTTCATCTAGAAATGGGATGGCAGAGTTAGACATTTAGGAACTTTTAGAAACATTTTCTTTCATGCACCTCACACTGCCCTCTAGGAAGCTTACAGGCATCGCGTGTGCCCTGCTCCTGGGCTAAAAGTTTGGTTCTCGCCGCTTTCGCTGACATGGGAGATTTTCAATCCCATCTCTTCCTATCTAACAGTCCAAGTGACATCTTACTTTGTTTTCAGATTCATTTGTTGATTACTAATAAAATTGACTATTTTTCATTATGTTTATTAACCAGGTATCTTTCTTCTTTTACATATCAAATAATGACATCTGTCAAACTGTGGTTTTTTAATGGAGCATTCATCTCTGTCTTATAGATTGGTAGTGACTCTTTATGTGTATATTAAGATATAAACCATTTCTCTGTTATAGGCTAGCTCTTCTCATGGTATAGTCCATTAAGAATTTTTATACAGGAGAGAGTTAAGATGGCAGAGGAGTAGGGGACCCCTTTTTCAGCCGGTCCCCTGAGTCGAGCTGGATAGGTACCAGACCAGCCTAAATAACCACGGAATCAGCCTGAGACGCAGGAAGATACATCTGGATCTCTACAAATGAACATCTCCAGCGCTGAGTATTGAGGTACGAAGAGGGGAGCCGTGAAACCGCGCACAGATATCGGAAGATAAACGGAAGGGGGAGGGAGCTGCCGTGTTCGGGTGCCGGGAAGCGGCAGCCACCTGCACGGGGGTGCAAGCGGACTCATGGACGGCACCCGGGAGAGAGCGGACTGAGACCGTGAGCGGGGAGCGTGCGCCACCAGGCTTCTCGCGGAACACCGGAATCCCGGTGTGCTCACCGGCCATAGAATGAGACCGGGAGACCCGGGAGCGCGCGGGGCGGCTGGCTGCTGGCGGCTGGCAGTGTTAGAAACACAAAGGACAGAGACGCGCCGGCCCTGGAAGTGAGGGCTGGGACGCCGGGTGTGGGGCGCACATCCCGGGACGCTGCAGGGTTGAGCAGCACCAACAGTAACAGAGTTAAAGTGGCCAGAACATCAGTGGAGAACGGTCCGCAATCCCTCTGTTCTGTGACAATGCAGCCTCTGCTGCTCTGACTCTCAGAAGAGGCATAGCCAACTGCCAGGGAAAGCCGCCAGAAAACAAAAGCCTGGAAATACCGGCTCACAGCGTGCCCATCCCCATCCCCTCTCGCAGGGGACACGGAGACTCTACCCAAACAGGGTTGCCTGAGTATCGGCAACCTCCCCCAGAAAGGCCCCTCCCCCAGAACACAGAAGGCAGGCTGAAAAATCAAGAAGCCCACAACCCGAGGCGCCTGGGTGGCGCAGTCACTGAGCGCCTGTCTCCGGCTTAGGGCATGATCCCGGCATTCCGGAAAGGAGTCCTTCATCGGGCTCCTCCGCTGGGAGCCTGCTTCTTCCTCTCCCACTCCCCTGCTTCTGTTCCCATTCTTGCTGTCTGTCTCTCCCTCTCAGATAAATAAATAAATAAAATCTTTAAAGAAGAAGCCCACATCCCTAAGATCCCTATAAAACAAGGGGCACGGCCTGGGACCCAGTCAATAATTTGGGCTCTGGACAACCCCGCAACCTCTCCTCATCAGAATGACAAGAAGGAGAAGCCCCCCCCCCCCCAGCAAAGAAAAGACAGTGAGTCTGTGGCCTCTGCCACAGAAATAATGGATATGGATGTAACCAAATTATCAGAAATGGAATTCAGAGTAACGATGGTCAAAATGATGAGTAGGATTGAAAAAAGTATTAACGAAAAGGTTACTGAGAATATAGAATCCCTAAGGACAGAAATGAGAACGAATCTGACAGAAATTAAAAATTCTATGAGCCAAATGCAGGCAAAACTAGAGGCTCTGATGGCCAGGGTCACAGAAGCAGAGGAACGGGTTAGTGAATTGGAGGATGGGTTAATAGAAGAAAAAAACAAAATAGAAGCTGCTCTTAAAAAAATCCAAGCCCACGAATGTAGGTTACAGGAGATTACTGACTCAATGAAACGATCCAATGTTAGAATCATTGGCATCCCCGAGGGGGTGGAGAAAAACAGAGGTCTAGAAGAGATATTTGAACAAATTGTAGCTGAAAACTTCCCTAATCTAGCGAGGGAAACAAACATTCGTGTCCAAGAGGCAGAGAGGACCCCTCCCAAGCTCAACCACAACAAACCTACGCCACGTCACGTCATAGTGCATTTCGCAAATATTAGATCCAAGGATACAGTATTGAAAGCGGCCAGAGCAAAGAAATTTCTCATGTACCAAGGCAAAGGCATCAGAATTACGTCAGACCTGTCTACACAGACCTGGAATGAGAGAAAGGGTTGGGGGAGCATATTTAAAGCTCTTTCAGAGAAAAACATGCAGCCAAGGATTCTTTATCCAGCAAGGCTGTCATTCAGAATTGATGGAGAAATAAAGACATTTCAGAATCGCCAGTCACTAACCAATTTCGTAACCACGAAACCAGCCCTACAGGAGATATTACGGGGGGTTCTATAAAAGTAAAAAGGCCCCAAGAGTGATACAGAACAGAAAGTCACAGCCAATACAAACAAAGACTTTACTGGCAACATGGCATCATTAAAATCATATTTCTCAGTACTCAGTCTTAATGTGAATGGCTTAAATGCTCCCATAAAACGCCACAGGGTTGCAGACTGGATAAAAAGAAATGACCCATCCATTTGCTATCTACAAGAGACTCATTTCGAACCCAAAGATGCATTCAGACTGAGAGTAAGGGGATGGAGTACCATCTTTCATGCAAAGGGACCTCAAAAGAAAGCTGGGGTAGCAATTCTCATATCAGATAAATTGGATTTTAAACTACAGACTATAGTTAGAGACACAGAAGAGCACTATATTATTCTTAAGGGAAGTATTCAACAAGTGGATATGACAATTATAAATATATATGCCCCCAACAGGGGGCAGCAACATACACAAGCCAACTCTTAACCAGAATAAAGAGACATATAAATAAAAATACATTAATAGTAGGGGACCTCAACACTCCACTATCAGAAATAGACAGAACACCCTGGCAAAAACTAAGCAAAGAATCAAAGGCTTTGAATGCCATACTCGACAAGTTGGACCTCATAGATATATATAGAACACTACACCCCAGAACCAAAGAATACTCATTCTATTCTAATGCCCATGGAACATTCTCAAGAATAGACCATGTTCTGGGACACAAAACAGGTCTCAACCGATACCAAAAGATTGAAATTATCCCCTGCATATTCTCAGACCACAACGCTCTGAAATTGGAACTCAACCACAAGGAAAAATTTGGAAGAAACTCAAACACTTGGAGACTAAGAACCATCCTGCTCAGGAATGACTCGATAAACCAGGAAATCAAAAATCAAATTAAACAATTTATGGAGACCAATGAGAATGAAAATACAACAGTCCAAAACCTATGGGATACTGCAAAGGCAGTCCTAAGGGGGAAATACATAGCCATCCAAGCCTCACTCAAAAGAATAGAAAAATCTAAAATGCAGTTTTTATATTCTCACCTCAACAAGCTGGAACAGCAACAGAGGGACAGGCCTAATCCACGCACGAGGAAGCAGTTGACCAAAATTAGAGCTGAAATCAATCAAGCAGAAACCAGAAGTACAGTAGAGCAGATCAACAGGACTAGAAGCTGATTCTTTGAGAGAATCAATAAAAATGACAGACCACTGGCAACACTTATCCAAAAGAAAAGAGAAAGGACCCAGATTATTAAAATTATGAATGAAAAAGGAGAGGTCACGATGAACACCATTGAAATTGGAAGGATTATTAGAAATTTTTATCAACAGCTATATGCCAATAAACTAAGCAATCTGGAAGAGATGGAATCCTTCCTGGAAACCTATAAACTACCAAGATTGAAACAGGAAGAAATTGATTTCTTAAACAGGCCAATTAATTATGAAGAAATTGAGTCAGTGATAAACAACCTTCCAAATAACAAAACTCCAGGCCCGGACGGTTTTCCTGGGGAATTCTACCAAACATTCAAAGAAGAAATAATACCTATTCTCCTAAAGCTATTTCAAAAAATAGAAACAGAAGGAAAGCTACCAAACTCATTCTATGAGGCCAATATTACCTTGATCCCCAAACCAGGCAAAGACCCCCTCAAAAAGGAGAATTACAGACCAATTTCCCTAATGAATATGGATGCCAAAATCCTCAACAAGATACTTGCTAATAGAATCCAACAGTACATTAAAAGGATTATCCATCACGATCAAGTGGGATTCATACCTGGGATGCAAGCATGGTTCAATATTCACAAATCAATCAGTGTGATACATCATATCAACAAGAAATGACTCAGGAACCATATGATCCTCTCAATCAATGCCGAGAAAGCGTTTGACGAAATACAGCATCCTTTCCTGATTAAAACCCTTCAGAGTGTAGGAATAGAAGGTACATTTCTCAATATCATAAAAGCCATCTATGAAAAGCCTACTGCAAATATTATTCTCAATGGGGAAAAGCTGGAAGCCTTTCCCTTAAGATCAGGAACTCGACAAGGATGCCCACTCTCGCCACTATTATTCAACATAGTACTAGAAGTCCTTGCAACAGCAATCAGACGACAAAAAGGGATCAAAGGTATTCAAATCGGCAAAGAAGAAGTCAAAATGTCTCTCTTCGCAGATGACATGATACTCTATATGGAAAACCCAAAAGAAGCCACTCCCAAACTATTAGAAGTTATAGAGCAATTCAGTAACGTGGCAGGATACAAAATCAATGCTCAGAAATCAGTTGCATTTCTATACACGAATAACGAGACTGAAGAAAGAGAAATTAGGGAATCCATCCCATTTACAATAGCACCAAAAACCATACGTTACCTTGGAATTAACTTAACCAGAGACGTAAAGGACCTATATACTAGAAACTATAAATCACTCTTGAAAGACATTGAAGAAGACACAAAAAGATGGAAAGATATTCCATGCTCATGGATCGGAAAAATTAACATAGTTAAAATGTCCATGCTACCCAGAGCAATCTACGCTTTCAATGCTATCCCAATCAAAATACTGATGACATTTTTCAAAGAACTGGAACAAAAAGTCCTTAAATTTGTATGGAAACAGAAAAGGCCCCGAATCTCCAAGGAACTGTTGAAAAGGAAAAACAAAGCTGGGGGCATCACAATGCCGGATTTCGAGCTGTACTACAAAGCTGTGATCACAAAGACAGCATGGTTCTGGCACAAAAACAGACACATAGACCAATGGAACAGAATAGAGAGCCCAGATGGACCCTCGGCTCTTTGGGCAACTAATATTTGATAAAGCAGGAAAAAACATCCGGTGGGAAAAAGACAGTCTCTTCAATAAATGGTGCTGGGAAAATTGGACAGCTACATGCAAAAGAATGAAACTTGACCACTATGTCACACCATACACAAAAATAAACTCCAAATGGATGAAAGACCTCGATGTGAGACAGGAATCCATCAAAATTCTAGAGGAGAACATAGGCAACAACCTCTACGACATCGGCCAAAGCAACCTTTTTCATGACACATCCCCAAAGGCAAGAGAAACAAAAGATAAAATGAATTTATGGGACTTCATCAAGATTAAAAGTTTCTGCACAGCCAAGGAAACAGTCAGAAAAACTAAGAGGCAGCCCACGGAATGGGAGAATATATTTGCAAATGACACTACAGATAAAGGACTGGTATCTAAGATCTACAAAGAACTTCTCAAACTCAATACATGAGAAACAAATAAATCAAAAAATGGGCAGAAGATATGAACAGACACTTTTCCAATGAAGACATACAAATGGCTAACAGACACATGAAAAAATGTTCAAAATCATTAGCCATCAAGGAAATTCAAATCAAAACCACACTGAGATACCACCTTACGCCAGTTAGAATGGCAAAAATAGACAAGGCAAGAAACAACAATTGTTGGAGAGGATGTGGAGAAAGGGGATCCCTCCTACATTGTTGGTGGGAATGCAAGTTGGTACAGCCACTCTGGAAAACAGTGTGGAGGTCCCTTAAAAAGTTAAAAATTGAGCTACCCTATGATCCAGCCATTGCACTACTGGGTAGATACAGACGTAGTGAAGAGAAGGGCCATATGCACCCCAATGTTCATAGCAGCAATGTCCACAATAGCTAAATCGTGGAAGGAGCCGAGATGCCCTGCAACAGATGACTGGATTAAGAAGTTGTGGTCCATATATACAATGGAATATTACTCAGCTATCAGAAAGAACGAGTTCTCAACATTTGCTGCAACATGGACGGCACTGGAGGAGATAATGCTAAGTGAAATAAGTCAAGCAGAGAAAGACAACTATCATATGATTTCTCTCATCTATGGAACATAAGAACTAGGATGATCCGTAGGGGAAGAAAGGGATAATGAAAGGGGGGTAATCAGAAGGGGGAATGAAACATGAGAGACTATGGACTATGAGAAACAAACTGAGGGCCTCAGAGGGGAGGGGGGTGGGGGAATGGGATAGACCGGTGATGGGTAGTAAGGAGGGCACATATTGCATGGTGCACTGGGTGTTATACACAACTAATGAATCATCGAGCCTTACATCGGAAACCGGGGATGTACTGTACGGTGACTAACATAATATAATAAAAAATCATTTAAAAAAAAAGAATTTTTATACAAAAGAATCAATGCAGTTCAGTATGCACCCACAGACACTTTCCCTATTCTTAAGGACAACCTCCGAGCCTCCAGATTATCAGTCTACCTCTGAAGGGAAAGCTACTATAATTACACATCTATAACAGGACTATAAACCCTTTCTTTCTTCATTTGGGCATCTCTGACTTAATATGGTATCAAAAGTCTGTGCTAAATAGTTTAACACCCATCCAGCTGCAAATGTGAGTTTTCACTAAATCCTTCTTTCTTTTTCCTGCCAAATTTCACAGGATTAAATTTGAAACTAATTATAAAAGCAATGTGGAACACTAAGAAACAAGACTAAAAAGGCTCTAAGAGAAGGATTTGATCCAAGCTTGTTTTAATAGAAATGTCTCATCTCTCTCAGTGTTAGAATGAAAGTCCTTATCCACTAACATCCCTATTTCCTGGGCCAAGTAAATACAAAAGGTTATTCTACCTGCATATGAAACACGTGTGTTTTGCTGTAAATATTATAAAACCTAGGGAAGTTACATAATTTGTTAATCTTGCTAGTGGTCTCCCTATCTGGAGAGGACTTTTAATTACCTATGAAAACCTTGTTGCATCAGAGAACAAAGCATTTTTTATAAATCATAGCCAGACATTACAGGAATATAAAAGGGAAAATACACTGAAATTTAAAGTAATTTTTAAAAGTGAGGACAACATTAAAATGAAGTCCTTTCATTCTATAACAAGGTACCTTTTCCCCTAAGAAAAAAATGCTGTCAGTAAGCTATATTCAAACAATTTACCAGTGCAAAATTTGACAGGGGCTTTTCTGTGAAATAAAAGGGAATGTGTTAAATCAGAACTCAGTTGTGAATGTCAAATCTCAAAATTCTTAAGGAAACTTTTTCACTGGTTTCAGGTAAGTGATGTGCATATTTAAATATAATTTAAAAAAAAAAACAATTTCAAGGTCAGAATAAAAACCGAAATAACATCAGAGAGCACAGTTTCTCCTGTGCTTGTGCTGGCTCGTGGTGGGGAAATCCAAGTTGAACTAAAATCTCTTACGGGTTAAAAGACCAGCAGCCTCTGCGTGCTCCAAGCTCATAAGGGGCAAAGAGCACCTTCAGATCAGAGGAGACACGTCAGGGACCCAACTCTATGCTGCGTCCAAAGAACCCAGCATCTCTGGTGGCACCAGAAGGTGAAAGGGATTTTCACAGTGAGATGTTGTCAAAATTGTCTATTCTCCAGGTTACAGAGAAAAGACTGCAAGTGGCCACTTTTTGAATTGTTTTTCTTCCTGACACTGTATAATTGCTTGGGGCCCAGAAGTACCTACATATCTGTATGCACATATGCGTGTGTGTGTATCTGGGTACATATACACACACATTCATACATTTACATATACATAGATGCATCTACACATACCTTTAATCCAACACCCCCACAGACTTTCAGCTTGTCTATCTTCCTCATGGCCAAACTGAAACTTAGAAGAATAAACATGAGCTTGGACTAGTGTCTTCTCATTTACTTCTCCCAACAACCCCCATTACATTCTGAGCATCAGGGGATTGGCGACTTAGTTCATATCACACTCCGAGGGAACAATGGACTTTCACTCTCAGAAACTTCCAAGACTTCCTTTCTCTTTGCCTCTCTCTTGGCACCTGAGTTTAACTACCTTCTGAAGCAGAAGGAGGGGCTGTTGGTCTTCTTATCCACCCCAAGATGGTCACAGAGGCCCACCACAGACGACAGTATCTTCTTCATTAAAAAAAAAGAAGAAAAAGAGGGGCACCTGGGTGGCTCAGTTGGTTAAGCATCTGCCTTCGGCTCAGGTCATGATTCCAGGGTCCTGGGATCGAGCCCCATGTCTGGCTCCCGGCTCAACAGGGCATCTGCTTCTGCCTCTCCCTCTGCCCGTCCCCCCTGCTCACATGTGCTCTTTCTGTCAAATGAATAAAAAAAAATCTTTAAAAAAAAAATAAAAATTTTAAAAAGAAGAGATGGGAGGGTGCTGGGGTGGCTCAGTCATTTAGACGTCTGACTCTTGATTTCAGCTCAGGTCATGATCTCAGGTTTGTAAGACTGAGCCCCGAATCAGGCTCCCTGCTCAGCCGGGAATCTGCTTGAGATTCTCTCTCTCCCTCACCCTTTACCCTCCCCCCACTCGTGCACACGCTCTAAAATAAATAAATAAATCTTTAAAAAAATAAATAAAAAATAAAATAAAACAGAAGAGGTATTCTTCTACTTGTGCGCCCCATGCTAATTACAGCTAAAATCCTGAACCAGAGGGCCCAATAAGTGAGTGAAGCTTTCCATCACCCTCAATAACAGAACGTGTAAATTGGAAACACAGGCTTGCAAAGACCCTTGGATTCAGAGAATCATGGAATCTGGGGACTGGGTAGTACCAGAAAGCTCACTTGATCCAACAAAATGACCATTTTCTGGTGAGATAAGACAGCAAACCTTGTTGATATTCTCTGTCCAGTAACCCATTCCTCTGTCTACTGATACACAGAGCAAAAGCATGGCAGGGTCTTGATTGTTGGTAAACGGTTTAAAATCAACCATGCAGACTTGCACCACACGTGGAGACAAAAACAGAACTATGTGGTCAAGAATAATGGGAGTAAGATGTTAGGTAAAAAGAAGTGTTAGACCTGGGCCAGATAGGGATGCCTGGGTGGCTCAGATGATTACACGTCCAACTCTTGATTTCAGCTCAGGTCATGATCTCAGGGTCATGGGAACAAGCCCAGCGTCAGGCGCCATGCTCAGCATGGAGTCTGCTTGTCCCTCTCCTCCTACTCGTACGCCTCACACTTGCACGTGCTCTCTCTCTCTCTCTCAAATAAATAAAAACTTAAAAAAAAAAAAAAAAAAGAATTGAAGCCAGATGATGTTTGGAAAGATAGATCTAAGGGCCAGGGCAGGATTTGGAAATGCCGTTAATTAAAGCTACCTTGGTTTTCATTCTTAAGTTTTCTTTACAGTCAAAACTGTGTCATTCATCCAGTTTGAAAGAGGTTGTAAAGTATGAACTTCATTGTTGTCAGTTGGAGGAACAGATTCTAATAAGAAAATGTCTCTCTTGGGTCAATGTACTTAGAATCCTGACTCATGCTAGTTCTCCTGAGAAGCAGATAAAGTCATTTGGTCTGTAAACACTGGCCCTGCAGGGACACAAGAAAGTGTCCAGCTTTAGCAGAAGCAGATTTGCTGGGAGGCTCAAGGTCCTCACTTGCCTTGTCCCCCACCATAGCCCTGGAAAGCATGCTGGCAACGTCACATGACTATATGTTTCTGTAAAATGGCAAAAGCAAAATATTTTAATTGTGTTGGTTGATTAGGACCGCGATTCCTCTCCACTCCAGTGTCTTCCTCATGCAGATGCTGAAATGGAAAGAAACAGCAGTCGTAATCAACCCACTGCAGTAGAGGAGTACTGAAGTGGCTGCAGCTATTTTGGGATCCAGCTAAGAGAGGAAGTTGAGTTGGAAACACATTAAGTTTAAATTTAACGGGATATAGTTACGCAGTTCACAGCCACTTCCACACGTACTTAAATGATCGCGAGCTGGCACCGTATAGGAATAGCTTCTAGGGAGGGTATTCCTACTGCCACTATGCTGACTCCCCCAGCCACGGAGCATGAAAATGTGGGAGCAGAGGTCAGATTACTATAGAAATGGGTCCTAGAGCACACAATGCTAGAAGTATGTGGGTAATGAAGGAGAAATAAGGACTGCAAGAAGGTGAAAGTTAGAGGAAAAGTTTTCCAATTATACAATCTAAAAAATTATAAAACAGAAGATTGTGTTCTCATGGTTAAAAGGAATTGTGACACCCGGCACAAAGGATTTTTCTCTTATTAGGAATATATTCCATAAGGCAATTCATGAAATCATAACATCCTTTCTTTCCATTTTTGGGGGGGAAACATGCTACGTAGAATCTTTACTATTCCTGTATTGATAGAGTAGAAATTATAATAACAGATTAAATTGCAAGTATGCTTCTAACAGTTCACATATGAAACTTTAGTTTCCCACTTTTGACAATATTACTAAAAATGTGTATTATCAATGAGCTGTGAAGCTAAAAAAAAACTTCTCTTAATCATCAATAACAGAAAAACTTATAAGCAACATGCTAGAAAAAAGACCAAATGATCTTTCTACTCTCTGTAGAAATGATATCGCAAAATTAATGTCACGTGAAGAAGATATCAAAGGGTACACAGCCTCAAGATGCTGAAAATAATAATATTGATAATATTTATTAACAGGTAATACATTTTTAAAACCTAAGCTATTTTTCTATGCTTATGCTACTTATAAGGTCTTTTATAACACTACTTTGATGTCATTTCTTTTTATGTTCTAAGTAAAACTTGACTTTCATACTTTAATTTGTATTTGCAAGTTTGAATTCCTTTTCTCAAACAATGTTCCTGAAATTATAAAGTCTTGGGGCTCATAAAACTCGGATCCTCCCCTACAAGATCCTCCCTAAGTCATCTGGCATAAAAAGCTCCTTCCTCAAATACTTCCCTGGACAAGAGGATGTATCCATTTTCAACAAATTATACTGAGCCCCATCAAGGCATATGGGGACCCCAGCAAGATAACAGTAGGGTATTACTTTACATTAGTATTTTTAAGCATTTGTTTACTTTTATTTAATGCAGAAAGGATTTTATATGAAAATGTTCTAGTCTTTACATTCAGAACAGGAGATTTATTGTATGTATGAATGTAATTTTTGCCTTTTGGTCCTCCCAGTATCTTCTATCATGCCTCTCTGTGATAGATTAAATATGGCCACAAATTCTTTACAAAAACTGGAGTCCATTCTCCACCTGCCTGAATCCGAATTGGTCTTGCGATGCGCTTTGACCAACAGAATGAGGCAGAAATGACCTGTGACTTCCAAGCTTCCAATCCCTGGCAACTTCTACACTCACCCTCTGGAACAGCGCCACCTTGTGGAGATGCTGGGTCAGCCCCCTCAAGGATGACAGCCTTGCAGAAGTGAGAGACCACATGGAAAGAGTAGCCCAGGCACCCCATCCACTCCAGCTTCCCCAAGTAAGAACACAGACATGTGAATGATGCCACTGAGAAACAGCCCAGCCAATCTGCCAACTCAGTTTACATTAAGAGCGTGAGTGAACCCAGTGGACTCCGAGTGGAACAGAGAAAAGCCATCTGAGGTGAACCCTGTCCAAAGTGACTATGTACAGATTGTGAGCAAACCAATGGCTACACAGGTGAGCCACCAACTTTTGGATCTGCTGTGTAAAAATAGATAACAATTATGGAAGCTTACAGAACTTACCACCTAGTGGGACCTTCATTGGACCCACACATTTGATTTTTTTAAACAATATAACTCTAGCTTTAGAGCATATCAGAGGGCAGCAGACGTGCGACAAACGAGACAGGAGCCTGTTAGCAAAGATGATGGAAGCTTAGACTAGGAGGTGGAAGGGAAGCAGCAGATCTAACTTTCTGAGTGACTACAGCCACCACACATCAAAGAATTCCAACTTTCCATTCACAGAATAACAGAAAGTTGTAAGTCAAAGAGAACTTCGAAATCACATGGTCTAAACCCCTCTCTCTGTAAATCAGGAAAGTGAGGGTCAAGGGGCGAGGGGCTGGTCCACACTGAGTGGACCTTGGGCAGAGCCAAAGCTAGACCCCACGTCTAATTTGTCCAACTGCTTTCTCACTGTCTTAGCACGTGCCAAATCCTTCCTCACACAGCACATCAGCTTACCCTCGTGACAACTTTAAGAAGTAGAAGGGGCGGATATTATGATTCCATTTTATTAAGAAAGGGGGGCCAAGATTAAGTGAAGTTCCCACTGCTAATAGTACTAGAGGTACCACTGGCACTCGGACCTTTCAACACCGCAGTTCATTCATTGAACATTCATGGAGCACCTGCTGTTTGCAAGCTACGATGCAGCTGTGGAGTCAAGTGAATAATTAAGAGTTTATAATCCAGCAAAGAAGATCAGCCTCAGTAAGAGACGAGAAACTTCGCTTTACCCCTGTCACTTCTGGAGCCTAGAGTATGAGCCAGAATGTACTTCCCTCTCGTCCCTCCTGTTCTTACAGGAGTACAGGCAGGCCAGGGGCTACAGTCTGGGCGGCGGGCCTGTGGCTCAGGCAGGTCCTTGGAGCGGCTCGACTTCTTCGGTTGCAGGCAACAGAAACTGGCTACCAGCATAAACGGATGTGTTTATTAGAAGGTGATCAAAAACTGGATGGAACACTTAGAAACAAGCAGAACCTCGCTGCTCCAAGGGCAGGGGAGGAAGAGGAGGTCAGGAATGATCTTCAACAAGACCTTCTGCCAGTGGGATACGTGGATTCCAACCACATTTGGTCTCTTTGTTCCTCTATTTAAGATTCTTACTCCAGGGAAGGAACATCCAATGGGGTCAAATCTCAGCTCTTGGCTAGTGAAGGCCAGCGCACCTGACCACAGTCCCACCAGACAACTTCCAGAAGCAACAAGGTAATGAACCTACTACGATGCTGTTAAGAGCAGGGGAAAGATTTTAGGCAGAAGAGAAAAAAAATCCCCAAGGCTCAACGTATGCCACAGGTCTTGGAGCAACAGAATATCAATTCCATCCTCTAGGAAAGAAAATGGGCATAGCCTCCAGAACTCTTAGTCTGTAATGATTCCACGTGAATTCTGATGGAGTTTTCACCCCAACATTCTGATGAAACAGCTCTGTAAGTGCCACCCATGTATCACCTACCACAGTGGCCGCGCGAGTGTAAAAGTGTATATTCAACCACACTGACCGTGAGATTGCCTTGCTCAGGATCAGCAACGATATCTGTCACACGCCTTTGTCACTTGAGGTTTATCACTGCTACTGATGGGTGGAGGGTCAGAAGAAGAATGAACATGACTGTGTTTAGAGAACCTGTGTGGCAAGAACAAAACTAGGTAGTTTATACATTTTAGCTCTTCTTTTAATCACACTGCCTTAGGGCATGCAAAATACAAACGCAGCCACTCCGGTCTGTCTCAAGGTTGTCCTTGGCCAGTATGTTCTCCTTTTTATTTCTAGAAGCCTCTAGTGATTACCTCTATCACCAGCCGTGGATGCTATAGGCCTAGTTGAAAACAATAAAGATGTTCTGCAGAAAGGGCCTCCAGAGAATGAAAGTTCCAGAGATTACTGCCTGGAGCTTTTCCAAGGGCTAACTTCTGCAGGCCTGTAGTATCTCCTCTGGATTCTAGATTGAAATATTCTGCCTTTTTAATGGCTCTATAGGTATAACAAAAGAGAACAATCGAACTAATTTGCAGGAAGAGATCACAGGCAGGCCTGAAGCCCTGGTCTTACTAGGGAACACGTAACCTAGAGAACTGACCTTCGCAGTGAACATCCATGACTAGTCTGAGGTTGCTTGGCACTGGTTACTGCACCTGGTTAGGAGGCAGGCATACAGGGACGCCTGGGTGGCTCAGTCGGTTAAGCATCTGTCTTTGGCTCAGGTCATGATCCCGGAAGTCCTGGGATCGAGTCCCACATTGGACTCCCTGCTCAACAGAGAGTCTGCTTCTCCCTCTGTCTGCCGCTCTCCTTGTTCATGCTCGCTCACTCTCTCTCTCTCTGACAAATAAATAAATAAAATCTAAAAGAAAAAAAAAGGAGGTAGACATATAGCATGAGTCTCCAGGACAGCCAAGAAAGGCCCAAAGAATATAGCAACTCCTGAAAGGGTGTCAGGTGAGTTTCATGTACCTGGCAGCATCCTCGCTCTGTGCAGGTGGAGCCATCAGCAGCTGGGAAGGTTGGACCCATGCAGAAACCCATGTATCAGTCTCCGAACATCTTGTCTTATCTCTTTAGTGTAGTCATCATAAAGCAGGTGAATTTTTATGCATTTTGCAATTAAAGAAACGGTGTGTTGATAAATGGTATCTGCTGGCATATTTCCCTGAGTCACAGCACAACCATCACAGCCGTGATACATACACACAGCTTTCAAGAACATTCCTGATACAAAACGGGGCAGATTGGGGCAGGGAAAGAGCTACTAAGTCAAGGAGTGCTGATCTGAGGGATTTTATCTGCAGTGAAGGGGGTAGGGAGAAAAATATATCTAATCCAGGGTGAAGCGAGGACCAGCTGAAGATAGAAACAGAGCCAAGCAAAGAAAAAGTATTTGTCAAGGCACTGAGAGAACAGAAAAGATAGGACAAGAACTAATCATAGAATATAGTGCCTTTTTTTTTTTCCTAAAAAAACTAAGTTTGGAATGATTTCAGCAGTCTAGTATATGACTGAGCGCTCAGAGTAGATCCCTGGAGACAGAGATAGGAAGGCACAGAAGTGTTCGTCAATATCACTAGGCATTAGACAAGGTACAAATGGACATTATTTAAATAAAGGTAGAAGAAAACAAGCACAGATGTAAGTATATTCAGTTAAACTCTTTTCAGATAGCAAAAATAAACAGGTCTCAGTAAAATCCTTTTTTTTTCCCCCAGTTATATCCTATTTTGGAAGCATAGTATAAGGATAAGTTGAAGAGTGAGGAGGCAGGAGAAAACATCTCATCCACCAAAGAGTCACTCTGAGACCAAATGTCCAACATGATGAGAAAACAGAAGCATCCTCAAGAACCGGAGCCAAAATTTGTCTCGATTCCTGTCCAGCAGCAGCTCTGGGAGCCCAGGGCATCTGCTCACCCATCAGAAACAACAGTCCACAGCTTCCAGCTGCTTTACCTATTGCATCTCAACTTTGTATTTTTTAAGACCACGGGTTTGATCCTGTTCAACACAGAACGCCATGCACATCCGCAGTCACTCAATCAAACTTCCTGTAAGTTCAGCCGATGTAAGGGGGCCTTTCAATCAACGACATCAACAAATATTCACTCAACACCTACTATGTGCCTACTATCTGCCCAGGCGCTGGGGATACAATCAGAACACTGAATAGGATAAACAAGATTCCTGCCTCCTGCCTTCACAGAGCTGATGGCAGGCAAGAGGGGGAAGCACACATGAAAAATACACAACAATAAATAAATACAATAGTGTGAGAAAGACACGGTGCTCTGAATAAAGCACATGAGAAGGTGCCTAGCCCAGACTGGGTGGGTCATGAAATAGCTCGTGGAAGAAGGGACATCTCAAATGGCCCAATGTGCATTTGTGAGGAGGTGATCCTAACGCAGGGAGAACAAAACAGACGAGGCCCAGACACAATAATGCACCCGGCCTTGATGACCAAAAAATGCATGAGGTAAGTTTGGTGCAACCAGAGCAGGAAGTGCGACTGGGGAGTCGAGAGCGCTAAGGCTGCAGCCAACCGCAGTCATCAGTAAACACGAAGGGAGCCATTCAAGGGTCTGAGGAAGAAGACTGACATGATCACACATTCGAGGAAGATCACTCTGGCTGAGTGCTGAGAGGAAGAGGAGAGAAGAGGAGGAGTGGAAGCAAGGACGCCAGGTAGGAAAACCCGACAACAGCGGGTGGAGGCAGACTTGAGGTAGGTGCAAATGTACAAAGAGGAAAGTACACAGTTGTAGAAGGTCGCTGGGAGGTGCTAGCAGTGACTCTTGGCAACTGATTGATCGTCAGGGTGACAGAGAGAAAGAAGTCAAACATAACACCAGGGCATCTGGCTACATACGGGCTCCTGAGTGAATGGCTGTGTCATTTGTAAAGACTGAACATTAAGAAAGAGGAGCAGGTTTGAGGAGAAAGATGATGAGTTCAGGTTTGACCATGTTGTACTTAAGATGCCTGCGGGACACCGACATGAAGATGTCCACTAGGCACCTAATGTGTAGACACAAGAGAGTTCTCATCAGGAGAAATATCATATGATTCGATAATTCCACTATAGGGTTCTTACGCAAAGGAAATGAAAACACTAATTTGAAAAGATATATGCACCCATGTTTAATTGCAGCATTATCTACAATAGCCAAATATGGAAGCAACCAAAGTGTCCATCAACAGATGAATGGATAAGGAAGATGTGAGATACACACACACACACACACACACACACACACACACACGAATACTGCAGTCTTTAAAGAGGAGCAGACCAGGGGCGCCTGGGTGGCACGGCGGTTGGGCGTCTGCCTTCGGCTCAGGGCGTGATCCCGGCGTTATGGGATCGAGCCCCACGTCAGGCTCCTCCGCTATGAGCCTGCTTCTTCCTCTCCCACTCCCCCTGCTTGTGTTCCCTCTCTCGCTGGCTGTCTCTATCTCTGTCAAGTAAGTGAATAAAATCTTTGAAAAAATAAAATAAAAAATAAAGAGGAGCAGACCATGGAGTTTGAGACAACATGGATGGACCTGGACGGTATTATGCTAAGTGAAATAACTCAGAGAGACAAGTGCCATATGATTTCACTCATATGTGGAATCTAAACAAATAAACAACAACAATTTAAAAAAAAACAATTAAGCAAACAAGAAGCAGAATCAGACATAAATACAGAGAACAAACTAATGGTTGCCAGAGGAGAGGAGAGTTGGGGGTTGGGTAACATGGGTGAAGAGGAGTGGAAGGCACAGGCCTCCAGTTATGGAATGAATAAGTCACGAGAATAAAAGGCACAGTACTTTTATTAGTCAATGATATTGTAATAGTGATATATCGGGACAGACAGTACACACTTGTGGTAAATACAGCATAATGCATAAACCTGTCCAATGACTATGTTGTACAGTTACAAACTGATGTAACATTGTAGGTCAATTCTATTTTCAAAAAAAATAAAAGAAAGAAAAGAAATGAAAAGAAAAGAAGAGAGAAGAAAGAGAAAGGAAGCTACTAGGTGCTAGCTCTGCTTAGAGCGCAGGCCATGGAAGCCCAGCTGAGTGAAGCAAGGTGCAGAAGCTATGAGCTACTCGGAATCCGGCTCCCCCTCCCTCTCCACCGCCACCGTGGATGTGAGAGAAGAAACATCAGGACGGAGGAAATATGGGAGACAATGAAGAGCCCTGGGAGGAAAGGGACTCCAGAGTCCGCAGAAATGACCCGGTGCTGCAGCAATCGCCAGCACCACCTGACCGGGGTCCAGAAGTCCGGGGCTGCAAACTCACCCAGCACCCACCCACAGCTCACACAGGCCCAGGACAAAGACAAGGACGTGTTCCTAGCACGCCTTCCTTTCATGAGCAGAGCTGGAGTTCCTAGCAGCCAGGTGCGCCCTGGTTCAGTGTTGCTGCGTGATGTTACTTTTGTATTGTTGAAAAATATTTCTTTAAGTGCACATCTCTATCAAAAGTGAGAAGATTTTAGCCTGCAAAGACCTGGTGTTCTCCATCTTTCATACGAGTTATTTTACTTTACACTCATGACACTCAATTGGACTCGCTTATATTGACTGGCCCCTATTCTATTAGCAGTTTATGGCCTGCGGCCTAAGGACAATTTCAACTCAAGAAACTCTGATACCATAAAGCAAACTTCTAATGAATTGAGACAATTTAATTTGTTCAAAATGATACACGTCACAAACTTGGGATCCTTATTTTTAACAACAGCAAACACAGTAGCTGACAAGATCAATGATACAGAGTTAGAATTAACCCAAGAGTATTACATAGGAAATGCTAAAACACTTTCTGAAGTCAACCCACAAGAGACAGATTTCAGTAAGATAACTGGTAAATGTTCATCACATACACACACACACACACACACACATACACACACACACACACACACACACACACACACACCCCACTCCCCAAAATGGTGTGATTACTCTGCTTATTTTACCAGGGACACGGAACCAGAAATGGGACAATGGGAAATTCTCAACAACATCTGCTTCACGCTTTCAACATCATAACTATAAAATAAGTAATCACAAGATAGAAAGAAAAACTCCATCACCAGCTGAAAGTAAACAATTAGAAATCATCAAAAATCACCTCAAAGAATCCAAAACACAAAGTAAGAAATCTGTATCACAAATCTTTGGCAGGTTCCAGGTCTACTTATCTGCCCCCCCAAAATAACAGGTATTTGCATAAGGAAAAGAAAAACCAACACTAGCCTCAGATCCTTTGTCTTCTGAATACCATTTGACACAACAGCTAGCTTCTGAGGATTTCAAAACAGTATGCAAACAATTTTGAGCCCCCTAGTACAGGGCTGCCAAAGGCAAAGGGACTTTGAGCAAAGAAAGCGTGTGCAAGGTGACCCAGCAAGCCATTGGCTCTGAAACCTGAGTTTCTATGCTCCTGTTTGAACTTTCTCACTTAGGGAAAATATGCGTCTTATTTCCATATTCCTTTCAAATACACGCCCCCAAGAATTTTAAACAGGAAATGAAAGGCTCTTGTCTCCAGCTAAAAATCCAAGGACACATGAATAAACCAGAATAATATGGGGACTGCGGCCTCATCATGGTTGTGCCCAAGGCCCGCACCACAATGCACATAACAGATACGGAGTAATACTTTTTAAATTAATTAATCCAATTAAATATCTACCCAAAAAAAGCCATTTCTCTCATAAACAAATATATAGTCAAATTGACCCAAATCCATAAATCACACACTTGCTTATCTCAGAGGGAAATTTTGTTTACTTCGTTAAGAATACAGAAAGCTCTTCCCCCATCTAAAATTACTATGTCAAAATAGAATAGCTTCCTACTCAAGTTCATAATTCTCCATTAACACTACAGAATGTGGGTCCTGAACTTTAAGGACTACTGAGATATTGTTTTATATCAAAGACTGAAAAGAACTAGGTCACAGAAATGGGTCCAAAAAAATCATTTGGTACTTAAAATATGAATATAAAAATCAGAGATTTCATCCCCGAATTTGTTTAGATGCCAGAAATTACCTTTTTTAATAAATAATTCAAACATTGACAGAATCCTTTCAGAAAACAGGCAGAATAAAGAGAAAATAAAGGAAAGTTAATGAATATTACATAAATGAAAAGAGCACTTCCACGCCAAGCCAGAGACTACAGAATGGCTTTTTGGTTAAACTAAATTTTGATCTTTGATTCTGTTTGCAGGAATTGTTCTTTGTCACTGTTGCCTTTTTGTTTTTGTTTGGTCCTGGTTCTCAGCTCTAGGAGGCAGAGAGTCCATTACAACGACTGACTTAGGTCCCCATTGCCCTTTTTCTCCAGATCAACCCACCAGTTGTCTCCACTCGCCCATGTGAAAAAGGCTCAAATACCCTGGGATTTCTGGAACAATCGGCTCATCAGTTTCCATCTAAGGAAAACCAGGAGTCCAGGCTTCCTGAGCAGACATGCCACTCCCTCCATGTTGAGAACTCAAGGGGCAGCGTGTTGGGAAACGGAGCACCTGCGTTCTGTCGGGCAGCAGCCCCACCTCTCCATGCAGCCATGTGCAAACAATGGCTAATAACCAAGAGGGTGTGGGACTAGAGGCCCTTTTGACCTGAAGGCCCAAAAACTTTCTGTGAATGAATTTATCGATGTAATTGACCTACAATAACTTGCACATGTGAGGCCCCAAGAGGAGAGAAGCCAACTACTTTTGCACCTCAAAATCAGTTCGGTAGACGCCACGAAGGACGGACAAAGGGAGAGTCTGTGCCCCGGGGACACACTCACACTGAGGTACGGAAGGGTTCTCCTGAAGTAGGCAATCAGGGAAGATTCTCGGGAAGAGCTGTAGGAATTCCGCCCCCTCCTCTTCCATGGGGGATGGACTGGGTGCTTTCTTTTTACCTCAGACTCAGAGAAAGGGTCTTCCTGGAGACCACGCAGTGGCTGTGACCCCTTGGAACTTGATGCACAGCAGACGTGGGCCCGACTCACATGGGAACACCGGCTGCAGCTAAAGCTGCCTGCCTGGGAATTAGGGACAAGAGTGCTATGTTGGCAAGTAAACTCCCACCAACGATGGGTGAAAGATGCCCATTTCATGTGGATCAGACATGGAAAGACAGAGAGAGAGACAGAAAAGGGGAGAGGCAAAGAGAGACTGAAAGAGTGAGAGACAACACAAAATTATCCTAGATCCTGCTCAAAATGGCAGCCCAGACAGTGAGGAAGCGGAGCAGAAAGAAGCTGAAGGTGAACGGTCAGCCCAGGAAGAAACATCTCAGAAAACCCCAAGGACCAGTCAGAGCAGTGACGTTCTTCCATCTCAAAGGAACTGGGAGAGATTCTCAACAATAACACAGCAAGTCTCTCAAGAACCCAAAAATGGTTGCCCAGAGAGAGTCAGCTCTGATCACTTTCTGAGCCCACAGAGTGCCAAGAGCAGATCATGGCATCACCCGTCAGGTGATACATTTCCTGACCCCTTACCGTCATCCCACGCCCAACTCCCAATACCAACTCCAAGGGTAACCAGAGGGGGGCAGAGGTAGAGACATTCAGTGCAACCAGCCACCCCACATTCCCCCTTGCTGAACCGCCAAGAGGAAACCCGCCTGTGACACCGGATCAGACATATTAGTTATGGAACTGCACCAGTTTTGAGCTCTCAAGAGCCCAGAAGACTTTTTATTCCTAAGAGTGAGCAGATAGGCTGTGGAATCGATCTAAAAATTTCCTTCAAGAGGGCAAAAGATGAAGACTCACAGAACGCCTCTGCAGGGTCTAGTAGAAAACAGTTAATTTTGTGATATTACGTTGATGAGTTCTCTTTCTCAATGTCAAGTTTACATGGACACAATGACAGCTTTTCCTTGGGAAGCCCATGCAAAAATAGATTCCATTTTCCTCCCGGGTGCTTCTTGCTTCATTCAGCCACACATTCCTTCACTTGAAGCTATCGGACACGTATCACATGCCTGGTGCTCTACTAGGTGCGGCTGGGACACAGAAGTTAAGTAGTTGAATCCTTGCCTTAGCAACGAGCTGGCATCTTGACAACGAAAACCAGTGCAAGGTGTCCCTGGCTGTTTTCATGCCCTCCCTGCATGGTAGAACTGAGTCAAACGATGTCAGCAGCAGGCTGCGTAGATTGCTACAAACGTAGGCCAAGGTCCCCAGAGCCTGGGGAGGGAGCTCCTGCCCGCTTCGCAGTCTCTGTCCTCTCCCTGCCGAAACACGGAGCTACTGCGGATATGCGGCTGCCTGAGTTACTGCCTACACCACACACAAGCAGCCCTGGAAGGAGCAACAGGGCAGCAAGAGGGGCAGCTCTCCCAAGCATGCGGGGCTGCAACTCCCCCCTTATTCCCAACTCCAGACCCCTTCTCTTCATGACCTCCTTTGTTGGCCACAAACCCAGCCAGCCCTTCTCCCCAGATCTTTTTCTCTCACGGATCCAGCTAGACCACATGCAGCCCCACTTCTGATTAGCTTTGATGGCATTTTAATGTAGTTTTTCCCCTCGATATAAATCCATCAGTATAAAGTAGGAGCATTTCTAGCCCCAAAGAAGTAAGACACATTCAGCTAAACCTTCTGTTCTGTGTGGGGTAAGCTACACTCGCTAATCGCCAACTGTGGTAAAAAGAATACAAACCATTACACCTGCCTTCTCTCCCTTCTTATTTTTCCTGTATCTAAGATTGTTGTGCCAATACCAGTATCCCTAAATCCACTACTTTGCAATTTCTATTTGTCCTAGTTAGTCCTGATACCTCCCCTCCCTTCTTCCAATATGAGCTTTTCTTTCTCATCAATACTATCTACTTAAAAGAGAAAAGTATTTGAATCTCAGAATATTTATTCCCCTATTTAACATCTAAGGTGTACATTTTTCTAATATTTTTGCACATAACATTTTCTAGGTATAGCAGATGCCTAATCAGGCAAACCAAGATGGTAACAGGAACACAAGTAACCTTGAAAGTTACTTCTGTCTGATTTAGCGAGCACTGTGCAATCTTTGCTCCAATATAGTATCGGTCGATTTATTTTACTAACTCTATTTTTCTTAAGCTGATATTAAAATGAGTATGCAACCCAAAGCACATACTAAATAGGGCTGGGGATTTGAAGATAAAGTGATCCAAGCATCAATACATATATTTATCTCTCTCTCTCTCTCTCTCTCTCACACACACACACACACACACACACACTCATCGTAAGTATAAAGCATATATGTAGTTATATACATACAGTTTAACACCATAGAAAAATATGCATGTGGAATTTAACATGTCCTGAACTACTCCACGAAGCAAAAGAGACAGTATTTGCTTAACTTATGAGATATGTTGACCTAGTAGACTAGAGCCTTCCACAACTGAACGCTATGCATTATTCATATACCTCTATGGCATCCATAGGGATTATCGGTCCATTTATAACTAGTACCAATGATACCCAGAGTGCAGAAAATGTCACAATGCTTTATTTGTTAAATAAAATTAAAATCCAATTCAAGTTTCAGTGGGCCAACGTTCACAAGAAAATCAAAATCAATCAGAAGCCAATAACACCTTGTAAAAAGGGACCAAAAACAAGCAAGCAAAAAATAAATAAACAAACAAACAAACAAACCACTGGGGCTCATCTAGCTCAGAAAATCAAGAAGGCCCCAGGTTTGCACGGTCCGTTCAAAGGCTGTCAGTTTCTAGTATCCATGGCTGCCCCTGTGCCATCCCAATCCAGGTTCTGCCTTCTCTGGGAGGATAGTGGAAGCCTTCTGCTGGAATTACATCTGCTCAGCTTCTCAAACTTCCACCACAATCCTACATCAATCTGAGGGACACTTCTGCCCCAATCCTGCATCAATCTCAGGGAAACTTCCGCTCCAATTCTGCATCAGTCTCAGGGAAACTAAATGCATGCCTCTGAAAAATGGACCGCCATCCCCAAACCTTCACACACAAAATTTCCCATCGATAAACCCTCTTAGACAACTTAACCAGATCATAATGATGATGTACCACCTCTGAAATACAAAGGCTTCTCTCAGAGTTGTGGAGAACAGAAGAAAAACAACAGAAATAATGTTTCAAACTATATTGGTGAGGGTAACACTAGTTACTATGAGAAATAAATGTTCCAATATTCCTGGTTTAACAAAGTGTGTGTTCGGGGCACCTGGGTGGCACAGCAGTTAAGCGTCTGCCTTCGGCTCAGGGCGTGATCCCGGCGTTATGGGATCGAGCCCCACGTCAGGCTCCTCTGCTATGAGCCTGCTTCTTCCTCTCCCACTCCCCCTGCTTGTGTTCCCTCTCTCAGTGGCTATCTCTGTCTCTGTCAAATAAATAAATAAAATCTTAAAAAAAAAAAAAAACACAGTGTGTATGTATACACACACACACACACACACACACACACACACACAGAGTGGGAGAATATCCAGCCACAAACAAGATTGAAATTCTTACCATTTGTGACAACATGGATGGTCCTCAAGGGCATTATGCTAACTGAAATGAGTCAGACAGAGAAAGACAGATACCATATAATCTTCCTTAAATATGGAATCAAAAAAACCTCATAAGGAAGGGAAAAACAGAGGGGGAAATGAACCACAAGATACTCTGGACTCAGGGAAACAATCTGAGGGCTTCAGAGGGGAGGGGGGTGGGGGGATGGGCTAGCCTGGTGATGGGTATTAAGGAGGGTACGTACTGTATGGAGTGCTGGGTGTTATATGCAAACAATGAATCATGGAACACTGCATCAATAACTAATGATGTACTGTATGGTGACTAACATAATAAAAAATAAAATTTAAATTAAAAAAAAAAACTCATAAATAGAACAGATTGAGGCTGCAGGGTGGGAGTATGAGAATTGGGTGAAAGGGGCCAAAAGGAGGTTAAAAAAAGAGAGAGAACATTTAAAAATAAATTTAATTTTGTTAACAAATGGTTGACCAAACATTAAAAATCGTCACTGACTGTTGGAGGCCTGAAACAACATGTTACCATTTATTTACGAAGAGGAAACACACACACACAGCTTGTGATACCTACTCCTACAGTCATAAAAATATGAAGGAGAGTTACAGAGTGGGTCTCTAATATAAGGGGGAAAAGGTTTAAATCATAATTATACGAAATATATAATATTAACATTTATTATATATGAAACACAGAAGTATAAAATCGTGATGCTTTTAAATATGTACATCAGTTAAGTAAAACATACAAATTACAGAAGATCATGGGTTTACAGGATAATTGCAAAATAGCTGTCTAAAATATGTATGTGTATATATATATATTATATATGTATATATATGTATATATATTATATATACGTATATTATATATGTATATACGTATATTATATATGTATATTATATATATGTGTATATACACATACATAATATACATACATACACATCTATGAAAGTTCTTTTCCTGGAGACCACAGTACTGTGTTTCACATAGTCATTCAAGGAACCAGGCTAACAAAAGAGCAGCTGTTTTCAATTTACCCTTCCAAATTGCTCTGAGCATTGACATCCAGCAAACAAGAGGGGAGACACCATGGAAAAGGCACATTCCTTCCTCTCCACTGTCACTCAAAAGTCACCCATTAATTCTTTTTTTTAAGGTTTTATTTATGTATTTATTTGAGGGAGAGAGAGCACGAACAGGGTGAGGGGCGGAGGCAGAAGGAGACTCCCCGCTGAGCAGGGAGCCCAGTGCGATTCTATCCTGGGACCCCAGGATCATGACCTGAGCTGAAGACAGGCGCTTAACTGCCTGAGCCACCCGGGCGCCTTCATTAATTCTTGTATCGTAGCAGTAGCAGCAGAAACAAGTCACAGAGACACTCTTAAATTCAAGAGCGCTGATAAATTCTATACTATGGAAAGGAATGCATGTATTTTGATTGTTAGCCTCTTCTACCAAATCATGGGTAATCCACAGTTAAAATAAACTACACCATGATTTTCCCACATAATACACAGTGATGGACCAAGGACAGGTCAGAAATTCGTAAAACACTCGAGCTGTGAAGCGTAGATAGAGATTGGCTGGCTCATCTCATTTTACAACAAAGAATGGAATCCAATGAGGCCAATCTCCCTAAACCACAAAACCCATTATTGTCAGGGAAAAAAAAACAAAAATTCTGATCCCTTGACACTGTCAGATACTCTTCCCCTAAAATGCAATTTCACCCATTTTGTTTCTACCAAAACACCTAGGCCAAATCTTTCCAGGTAGAATTTAAGACACAGATTTGCCTCTTTTTTTTTTTTTTTTTAGATTGATTTATTTATTTGAGATAGAGAGAGGGTGCAGATGCGTGAGCAGGGGAAGGGGCAGATGGAGAGGGAGAAGGAAAGAAGCAGACTCCCTACTAAGCACAGAGCCTGACACGGGGCTCCATCTCACAATATGGGGCTCCATCTCACAACCCTGAGATCATGACCTGAGCCAAAATCAGGAGTCGGATGCTCAACCAATTAAGCCACCCAGGCGCCCCCAGAATTACCTCTGGAAAGAACAGATGGAGAGGAAGAGAATTTCACATTCTAACCAAATGATGCCACAAGAACTTGTAGACTTCTGTCCATACCTATCATCAGGGTATAACTTCACATTCCCAGGGTTATGAGTTACCAGGAAGGCCTCTGTTTTTCATACTTAGAAGGGAATAACTTTAAACGGTCAACATGTTCCCATCTTGAACCACATACATTTAATTTGGTCTAGCAACTCATTTTCTTTTTGGCAGCATCCATACCCAAAACTTATTGTGTCAATTTATTGCTAACAAGAACTGCATTTAAAGTCACTGATGATTCATGGGGAAAAAATTTTTAATTTCTATTTAGGGATGATTCCATTTCAGTATTGAATCCTGGTTTTTTTTCAGTGTGGCTTTCATTGCATTTGGAGCAATATACTCGGTCCCCCCAATTTCAGTGGCTCCTGTTATTTATCCCTCACCTCCAGTCATCATCTTAGTTTCTGATGCTAAAATTTGTTGCTATCAAAACAATGATGTTGTGTCAAAAGACCAAAGGGTGATGACTTCATGGATAGCCTAAGTAGCAGGAACTGATGAAAATCTGTCACAGAAATACTATTTTCATACTGAAGTTGCTAGTGAAATGTCTTAGAGAAAGGAAAGATGGGCATGAGAGGAAATAAGATGTCACTTGAATGTGTCTGTGGTTTCTTGAGGAAAACCTTTGTTAAAACTTCGTTGGAAACTAACAGTGTGTTATGAGCTCATGAGCCCTCCAGAGTGCTCCAGAAATTGCTGGACTGAGGTACAATTTCACAGAATTTATTTAACTGTCAGAGCCTCTCAGCCTGTATCAGTAAAAGGCAACCTGCAGCTCTTTCTGTGAGCCTTCTCCTCACAGAAGGATGGATATGCCAGGACGCCAAGACAGGCAGGTAGATTCACAAAAATGACAGCAAAATTCAAGGTGGAATGAAATTTTCTTACTGATTTTGAGTTTCAGCTATGGTCACAAAGCAAAAAACAATAATGACTTTATATATCCCACATTCTAAAGAGACCCAGCCACCAAGGATATGCCAGCCATATTCCCTGGCACCCACTAGCCAGAGCCCCTCCATTCCCACCACATCAGTGGTTCTCAAACAGAGCTGGATATTAAAACAAGCTAAATAACTTTTCCAAAATACTCAGGCCTGAGTCAGGATCTCTATGGTTGCATCCAGACACTGGTATTCTTTTAAAGGCTACCCAAGTGATTCCAAGGCAGCCAGTATGGAGAACCAATGGTCCACAAGAACAGAAAATGAAGAATATTTGGAGTTAAACAACACTGGCTTATGGTGAATGCTCTGGCTTCCCCTTCTCTTTCTGTGCCCAGGCAGGAAACTCTGCTGCTTGCTATGCTTCCCAAAGGACCCACTCATGCACACCGGAAAGAACCAGCACTTGGCTACCAACCACACAGCAGCCAAAGACAACCTGAGAAGAACTCCAACAGCAGCAGTGAAAGCAAATGACTTTGGCTCTTTTCTGAGATCTCTCATCTGGTCCATCCCAGGAGGAGCCAAAAACAGAAAAGAAGGAAGGACGGAAGGGAGGGAGGGACGGATGCAAAGACCATGCCTTCGCAATCAATACAAATCCCTTACGCTAAGGCCTGGCTGCCTCTGTGTCAAGGAGGAGGTGAGCACTAAACTGGATGTGAGACTGAAGTTTTAACAAAGACTGAGTAAGACTGGACTTTCCACTATCTGAAAATGACTGAAGACATAGAACCTGCCCAAGATGTTGTTAAGGATACAAAAGAAAAGTCAGTTCAAAAGAGTATGTTTGAATTAGTGATAGGAGAAAAATCACTTTCTATTTGAATTCCACTGAGTTGAAATGTTCAATAAACCACCTGCAATCAATAGCAGTACTTCCTATATGGACATAATTGGATCATAACTTGAGGACATGAGAAAGGAATGAATTACATAGCGTCCCAAGGTCCCTACTTCAGTGATATTGTCACAGGTAAGATACCAAATAATTCAAAGGAGAAAAAAGAGCAACTTTCAAAAAAAGGAGGACAAGGGAAGATAACACTCTTTCATTTTCGAGATCTAACCAAAAGAAAGAGTTCTTCCATTTACAGGTACATCGGATGGGGCCCAGACATCTAGGGGGCTCCCTTGGGATCATCTGACTCTTCTTTTGAAATACACTAACCAGAAGCAGCATCTGGCAATCACCCACTCCCTGGAGACTTACCTACTGAAATGCCTAGAGTGACCAACAACATGATCACCAGAACAGAAGCTAGACCTTCAACTTGGCCTCTGAAACCTGAGGTAATAGGAGAGCTCAAAGTCCATTCAGAACGGACCACTCCATAGCTGTGGATTACTAAACTTGCTTTACTGCCCCAGTTAAGTGACTCGCTTTGTTAATTACCCTCTGATCAGTTTTACTCCCAGGTGAGAGATGAAGGAAAATTCAGAGTCCTGTACCCAGCTACAAAGTACAGACTACCATGCACCTCCCTGGAGAAAGGTTTTGACTCTAAGTAGGTGACTAAGCTGTCCGTTTTGTCAAGTACATAAATGATGGCTTCATTGATGGCACATTTCTTCACATTTCTGATGTGAAACACGAGACACTGAAAAAAGGAGGAAAAGAAAGATCTCTTTCCACAATCAAGTCCAAAGCCCACTGAATGTTGACTGAGAGTTATCCCACTGTTTGATATTTGTATTTTTTTCAATCTGCCAATTTGGAATTCCTTTCATAATCACTAACAGATAAAATCCCAGAAGGGTAGATATCATTTCCAGAAGATCCAAAATAAAGAGTATATATTTCCTAGGATTGATTCTAATCCATTAGTATAGTACACGCTAAATAAACCTATATATTGGGTAAATGGACAGATGGGTGAATGAATGAACTGAAGAACAAATGAACAGAAAATATACATGCTCGAGTCAGGGCAGGCCAAAAGCAATTTTGTCTTGGGGGCGGGACCTAAAGAAAGTGAAAAAGAAAGAGAGAGAGAGAGAGACATCATAGGGCAATGAGATCTAGAAACAAAATTTACATAATTTTGCCCAGAGCTATGCTAGTAAGAATTATTAAAACACAACTAAGTGTCATCCCTTCATAATAAATAAATATCAAAATTCTCTTTGCTTAATGACCCAAAGTTTAAATAGCCCTAATTTGGCCTTCGATGGTGACCCAGCCTTGGTCTTCTCATTTAAAACTGTCAGGCTTTCTTTTTCCCCACAATCCACAGCTGGCAAATTGCAGAGTTTTAATATATGAACCAGACTTGAACAACATTATACATAACAGAATTTCAACTAAGCAAGTTCTCTGAACTCAAAGATTTCTTGCAAATTAGGCATATCCTACGAATCCACTTTTGATAGAGTTAATGTTGAGTCCCCTTAGACAGTCAAGCTTGTGTATTTGAGGGGTTTGACAATGCTGAATGCTGAATTTGTGATTTTAAACATGAGTTCTGGTTATTTTAAGCTATTCCTGTCTCCTTGACGGCACTGTAATGAAAGAATCTCCAAGGGTGTTTTTATTCTCTTATAAGTGTTTCTAGAAGGAAAAAAAAAAAACAACTCATTTTATTTGTAGAAATTTTCCATTGCCTAATAAATGTATCCACCCCCTAAAAAGGATCAGCTATTAAGAGTATTCATCAATATATACAGAGTGGAAGCCAACTGCCCAACATAATCCTCATTAATCAAATATTACTTAGGTTTTCCAATTTCCTGAGAAATCAATATATAATTTGGCTGCTGATGGATGTGCAGCCACAAACCATTAACAACATAGTTGTGAATCTCTGATCAGGTGAGGGGACCATCAGTTCCCAGTGAGAAGCATCAAATGGGAACAGCCATTCCAACTGCGTGTCTCTGGGTGCTGGGAACCTATCTGGATGATGTAAGAAGTTCCGCTTTAAGGCCCAGATCCTAAAATATGTATTGTTAGTCTGAAATACTACATCTGTGCCATTCCTTTGGGTTAAATAAGGCATTTGGAAGCAAACAGAACCAGAATCTACACCATTGGGGACTATATTCTCCCACCCTAAGGAGAGATTTCCCCAGAATGACACACCCACCTCACCCCATCCTCTCACTCATTCTGCCCAGGGGGAGAGTTTGCAAGAAGAAACCGGCCTCACCACACTCTCCTACCTTTGTCTACTTGCATTTCAGCTATAAACACTCTGAAGGATAGAAGCGGACTACCAAGACTCCTAATTATATTCTTTACATTATTTAAGTACATTTTTCATTGGAGGATAACGTACACACAGAAGAGTAAACAACAAGTATACCGGTCAATGAACTGGTACTGAGTAAACACACCAACATCCCCAAAGAATTCCTTGTGTCCGATCTTGGTCATCCTTGCCAAACTGACTTTAATACCCGAGCTTAGTTTTGCCTGGCCTTGAAATGTATATAAACTCAACCTGGGTCTGGTTTCTTTTGCATCATGGCTACAAGAGGGTACATGTTGTTGTGTGTAGCCTCTGCTGGGTCACACTGCACTGTGTGACTACACCACAACTCACCCATTGGCGTGCGGAGGGAGAGGCGAGGTATTTCAAGTTTGGGGCTAACTCAAATAATGCTTGTACACGTTTTTGTGACGTATACACTAATTTCTGTTTGGCCACCTAACTAATTGCATTTTGACTACTGATAAAGAGGAATCAAACAAAGTTCCCTGCCAGGGGACTGTTGATTTGTTGAGCTCGTACCCCCTGAATGATACACTGCAGCGTCTTTCACTCCTACTGATTCGTTCCAAAGTAGAAAGAGGAAACACTACGGTCCACAGAGAACCTGTGCTCAGGCGCAGAAAGAATGGCATGCACTGTGCAGCAGGCTCGTTTAGCTCAGATGGGATTTTGCGAAAGGGAACAGCACCTAGGATGAATAGAAATGAGCTGTAGGGTGAGGTTTGGGAGGGATACTTACAGCATGAAAGCTTGGGTCCCACCTGCTATCCGCCCAGCTAAACGAAGAGCCTGGAGACTAGGGTGAAAGGTCAGAGGCTTGCCACACTCTGTTTCGTACGGGTTGTGTTGTTTTACTGTCTTTCTGTTTCAACAAGCCAACGGGGAAAGAGAAAACTGCCTCATAATGCACGCTCAGGCACACAGAGCCAGTCGGCCAGAGATGCCCACGGACTGGCCAAGGGGCCGCCCCACCCAGCAAACCAGTTTAAAGATAGACTACACAGCAGAGGCCTCTGTGACAGGTCACGGCGGCACAGGAAGCATTTTTGACAAAGAATGTCTGAGCAGTCACTTACTTTCACGGGCCGCTTAGCAGGCATTCTGACCTACTCGCTCTGAGCAGACTCAGCTCCTGCTCTCGACATCAAACTCACCGTCGTACCTGCCCACAAACTCTTCCAAAAATTATTCTATGAGCTGGGGGAGGAGTTAAGATGGCGGAGGAGTAGGGGACCCCTTTTTCAGCCGGTCCCCTGAGTCGAGCTGGATAGGTACCAGACCAGCCTAAATAACCACGGAATCAGCCTGAGACGCAGGATGATGCATCTGGATCTCTACAAATGAACATCTCCAGCGCTGAGTATTGAGGTACGAAGAGGGGAGCTGTAAACCGCGCACAGATATCGGAAGATAAACGGAAGGGGGAGGGAGCCGCCGCATTTGGGCGCCGGGAAGCGGTAGCCACCTGCACGGGGGAGCGGGCGGACTCACAGAGGGCACCCGCGAGAGAGCGGACTGAGACCGGTGAGCCGTGAACGCGCGCCACCATGCATCTCCCGGAACACCGGAATCCCAGTGTGCTCACGGGATCCAGACTGAGACCGGGAGCTCCTGGAGCGCGCGCGGGGCGGCTGGCGGCTGGCGGGCCACCTGCACGCGGGGAGCGGGCGGACTCGCGGTCGGCACCCGCGAAACAGCAGACTGAGACCCTGAACCGGGTGCGCGCGCCACCAGGCTTCTCACGGAACTCCGGAATCGAGGTGTGCTCACCGGGCATAGACTGAGACCGGGAGACCCGGAAGCCTGCGGGGCGGCCGGTGGCTGGCGGCATTAGAAACACAAAGGACAGAGACACGCCGGCCCTGGAAGTGAGGGCAGGGACGCCGGGTGTGGGGCGCACATCCCGGGACGCTGCAGGGTTGAGCAGCACCAACAGTAATAGAGTTAAAGTGGCCAGAACATCAGTGGAGAACGGGCCACAATCCCTCTGTTCTGTGACAATGCAGCCTCTGCTGCTCTGACCCTCAGAAGAGGCATAGCCGGCCGCCAGGGAAAGCCGCCAGAGAACAAAAGCCTGGAAATACCGGCTCAGGGAGTGCCCATCCCCATCCTCCCTCGCAGGGGACACGGAGACTCTAACCAAACAGGGTTGCCTGAGTATCGGCGCGGCAGGCCCCTCCCCCAGAACACAGAAGGCAGGCTGAAAAATCAAGAAGCCCACAACCCAGGCGCCTGGGTGGCGCAGTCATTGAGCTCCTGTCTCCGGCTTAGGGCGTGATCCCAGCGTTCCGGAAAGGAGTCCCTCATCGGGCTCCTCCGCTGGGAGCCTGCTTCTTCCTCTCTCACTCCCCTGCTTCTGTTTCGTTCTTGCTGACTGTCTGTCTCCCTCTCTCAGATAAGTAAATAAATAAAATCTTTAAAGAAGAAGCCCACATCTCTAAGATCCCTATAAAACAAGGGGCACGGCCTGGGACCCAGTCAATAATTTTGGGCTCTGGAAACCCCGCAACCTCTCTTCATCAGAATGACAAGAAGGAGAAGCCCCCCCCCAGCAAAGAAAAGACAGTGAGTCAGTGGCCTCTGCCACAGAAGTAACGGATATGGATGTAACCAAATTATCAGAAATGGAATTCAGAGTAACAATGGTCAAGATAATGAGTAGACTTGAGAAAAGTATTCAGGAAAATATTACTGAGAATATAGAATCCCTAAGGGCGGAAATGAGAGCGAATTTGACAGAAATTAAAAATTCTATGAGCCAAATGCAGGCAAAACTAGAGGCTCTGACGGCCAGGGTCACGGAAGCAGAGGAAAGGGTTAGTGAATTGGAGGATGGGTTAATAGAGGAAAAAATAAAAATAGAAGATGGTCTTAAAAAAATCCACGCCCACGAATGTTGGCTACAGGAGATTACTGACTCAACGAAACGATCCAATGTTAGAATCATCGGCATCCCCGAGGGGGTGGAGAAAAACAGAGGCCTAGAAGAGATATTTGAACAAATTGTAGCTGAAAACTTCCCTAATCTAGCAAGGGAAACAAAAATTCGTCTCCAAGAGGCAGAGAGGACCCCTCCCAAGCTCAACCATGACAGACCTACACCACGTCACGTCATAGTGCATTTCGCAAATATTAGATCCAAGGATACAGTATTGAAAGCGGCCAGGGCAAAGAAATTTCTCACGTACCAAGGCAAAGGCATCAGAATTATGTCAGACCTGTCTACACAGACCTGGAATGAGAGAAAGGGTTGGGGGAGCATTTTTAAAGCTCTTTCAGAGAAAAACATGCAGCCAAGGATCCTTTATCCAGCAAGGCTGTCATTCAGAATTGATGGAGAAATAAAGACATTTCAGAATCGACAGTCACTAGCCAATTTCGTAACCACGAAACCAGCCCTACAGGAGGTATTACGGGGGGTTCTATAAAAGTAAAAAGGCCCCAAGAGTGATACAAAACAGAAAGTCATAGCCAGTACAAACAAAGACTTTACTGACAACATGGCAGAATTAAAAGCATATCTCTCAGTACTCAGCCTGAACATTAATGGTTTAAATTCTTGCTTTATACGCCACAGGGTTGCAGATTGGATAAAAAGAAATGACCCATCCATTTGCTGTCTACAAGAGACTCATTTCGAACCCAAAGATGCATTCAGACTGAGAGTAAGGGGATGGAGTACCATCTTTCACGCAAATGGACCTCAAAAGAAAGCTGGGGTAGCAATTCTCATATCAGATAAATTGGATTTTAAACTACAGACTATAGTTAGAGATGCAGAAGGGCACTATATTATTCTTAAAGGAAGTATTCAACAAGTGGATATGACAATTATAAATATATATGCCCCCAACAGGGGAGCAGCAAGATACACAAGCCAACTCTTAAACAGAATAAAGAGACATATAGATAAAAATACATTAATAGTAGGGGACCTCAACACTCCACTCTCAGAAATAGACAGAACACCCTGGCAAAAACTAAGCAAAGAATCAAAGGCTTTGAATGCCATACTCGACGAGTTGGACCTCTTAGATATATATAGAACACTACACCCCAGAACCAAAGAATACTCATTCTATTCTAATGCCCATGGAACATTTTCAAGAATAGACCATGTTCTGGGACACAAAACAGGTCTCAGCCGATACCAAAAGATTGAAATTATCCCCTGCATATTCTCAGACCACAACGCTCTGAAATTGGAACTCAACCACAAGGAAAAATTTGGAAGAAACTCAAACACTTGGAGACTAAGAACCATCCTGCTCAGGAATGACTCGATAAACCAGGAAATCAAGAATCAAATTAAACAATTTATGGAGACCAATGAGAATGAAAATACAATAGTCCAAAACCTATGGGATACTGCAAAGGCAGTCCTAAGGGGGAAATACATAGCCATCCAAGCCTCACTCAAAAGAATAGAAACATCTAAAATGCAGTTTTTATATTCTCACCTCAAGAAGCTGGAACAGCAACAGAGGGACAGGCCTAATCCACGCACAAGGAAGCAGTTGACCAAAATTAAAGCTGAAATCAATCAAGCAGAAACCAGAAGTACAGTAGAGCAGATCAACAGGACTAGAAGCTGGTTCTTGGAGAGAATCAATAAAATTGACAGACCACTGGCAAGACTTATCCAAAAGAAAAGAGAAAAGACCCAGATTATTAAAATTATGAATGAAAAAGGAGAGGTCACGACGAACACCATTGAAATTGGAAGGATTATTAGAAATTTTTATCAACAGCTATATGCCAATAAACTAAGCAATCTGGAAGAGATGGAATCCTTCCTGGAAACCTATAAACTACCAAGATTGAAACAGGAAGAAATTGATTTCTTAAACAGGCCAATTAATTATGAAGAAATTGAGTCAGTGATAAACAACCTTCCAAATAACAAAACTCCAGGCCCGGACGGTTTTCCTGGGGAATTCTACCAAACATTCAAAGAAGAAATAATACCTATTCTCCTAAAGCTATTTCAAAAAATAGAAACAGAAGGAAAGCTACCAAACTCATTCTATGAGGCCAATATTACCTTGATCCCCAAACCAGGCAAAGACCCCCTCAAAAAGGAGAATTACAGACCGATTTCCCTAATGAATATGGACGCCAAAATCCTCAACAAGATACTTGCTAATAGAATCCAACAGTTCATTAAAAGGATTATCCACCACGATCAAGTGGGATTCATACCTGGGATGCAAGCGTGATTCAATAATCGCAAATCAATCAGCGTGATACATCATATCAACAAGAAAAGACTCAGGAACCATATGATCCTCTCAATCGATGCCGAAAAAGCATTTGACGAAATACAGCATCCTTTCCTGATTAAAACCCTTCAGAGTGTAGGAATTTCTCAATCTCATAAAAGCCATCTATGAAAAGCCTACTGCAAATATTATTCTCAATGGGGAAAAGCTGGAAGCCTTTCCCTTAAGATCAGGAACACGACAAGGATGCCCACTCTCGCCACTATTATTCAACATAGTACTAGAAGTCCTTGCAACAGCAATCAGACAACAAAAAGGGATCAAAGGTATTCAAATCGGCAAAGAAGAAGTCAAAATGTCTCTCTTCGCAGACGACATGATACTCTATATGGAAAACCCAAAAGAAGCCACTCCCAAACTATTAGAAGTTATAGAGCAATTCAGTAACGTGGCGGGATACAAAATCAATGCTCAGAAATCAGTTGCATTTCTGTACACGAATAACGAGAACGAAGAAAGAGAAATCAGGGAATCCATCCCATTTACAATAGCACCAAAAACCATACGTTACCTTGGAATTAACTTAACCAGAGACGTAAAGGACCTTTATTCTAGAAACTATAAATCACTCTTAAAAGACATTGAGGAAGACATAAAAAGATGGAAAGATATTCCATGCTCATGGATCGGAAGAATTAACATAGTTAAAATGTCCATGCTACCCAGAGCAATCTACACTTTCAATGCTATCCCAATCAAAATACCGAGAACGTTTTTCAAAGAACTGGAACAAATAGTCCTTAAATTTGTATGGAACCAGAAAAGACCCCGAATCTCCAAGGAACTGTTGAAAAGGAAAAACAAAGCTGGGGGCATCACAATGCCGGATTTCGAGCTGTACTACAAAGCTGTGATCACAAAGACAGCATGGTACTGGCACAAAAACAGACACATAGACCAATGGAACAGAATAGAGAGCCCAGAAATGGACCCTCAGCTCTTTGGGCAACTAATATTTGATAAAGCAGGAAAAAACATCCGGTGGGAAAAAGACAGTCTCTTCAATAAATGGTGCTTGGAAAATTGGACAGCTACATGCAAAAGAATGAAACTTGACCACTATCTCACACCATACACAAAAATAAACTCCAAATGGATGAAAGACCTCGATGTGAGACAGGAATCCATCAAAATTCTAGAGGAGAACATAGGCAGCAACCTCTACGACATCGGCCAAAGCAACCTTTTTCATGACACATCCCCAAAGGCAAGAGAAACAAAAGATAAAATGAATTTATGGGACTTCATCAAGATTAAAAGTTTCTGCACATCCAAGGAAACAGTCAGAAAAACTAAGAGGCAGCCCACGGAATGGGAGAATATATTTGCAAATGACACTACAGATAAAGGACTGGTATCCAAGATCTACAAAGAACTTCTCAAACTCAATACACGAGAAACAAATAAACAAATCAAAAAATGGGCAGAAGATATGAACAGACACTTTTCCAATGAAGACATACAAATGGCTAACAGACACATGAAAAAATGTTCAAAATCATTAGCCATCAAGGAAATTCAAATCAAAACCACACTGAGATACCACCTTACGCCAGTTAGAATGGCAAAAATAGACAAGGCAAGAAACAACAATTGTTGGAGAGGATGTGGAGAAAGGGGATCCCTCCTACATTGTTGGTGGGAATGCAAGTTGGTACAGCCACTCTGGAAAACCGTGTGGAGGTCCCTTAAAAAGTTAAAAATTGAGCTACCCTATGATCCAGCCATTGCACTACTGGGTGTTTACCCCAAAGATACAGACGTAGTGAAGAGAAGGGCCATATGCACACCAATGTTCATAGCAGCAATGTCCACAATAGCTAAATCGTGGAAGGAGCCGAGATGCCCTGCAACAGATGACTGGATTAAGAAGTTGTGGTCCATATATACAATGGAATATTACTCAGCAATCAGAAAGAATGAGTTCTCAACATTTGCTACAACATGGACGGCACTGGAGGAGATAATGCTTAGTGAAATAAGTCAAGCAGAGAAAGACAACTATCATATGATTTCTCTCATCTATGGAACATAAGAACTAGAATGATCAGTAGGGGAAGAAAGGGATAAAGAAAGGGGGGGTAATCAGAAGGGGGAATGAAACATGAGAGACTATGGACTATGAGAAACAAACTGAGGGCTACAGAGGGGAGGGGGGTGGGGGAATGGGATAGACCGGTGATGGGTAGTAAGGAGGGCACGTATTGCATGGTGCACTGGGTGTTATACACAACTAATGAATCATCGAGCCTTACATCGAAAACCGGGGATGTACTGTATGGTGACTAACATAATATAATAAAAAATCATTATTAAAATAAAAAAAAAATAAAATAAAATTATTCTATGAAAAACTTCAAGAAAAATTAATAATTTTAAGCACTTATGAGAATAATTATCAAGGTTAAAAAAAGCACTGCCATCTATAGATAAACTAAGAGAACGCACAAGCATTGCCTCCATCACCACACACAGCGCCTAGTACCCTCCCCCACCCACTGAGAAACCCACCCTGATTCCTGGATCCAGACCAGAAGAGGCCTAAACTCCATAGTCTTACATTCAACAGAGATTCATTCTAAAGTATTCATCGAGCAGTTAATACGGGCCGAACAATTATGAGATTACAAGTAACAGAGAAGCACTTTCTCTGGTTAGGGATATCTTCTGAGTATCTTTTTTTTTTTTTTTTTTTTTTTAATTTTTTTTTTTTTATTTGACAGAGATAGAGACAGCCAGCGAGAGAGGGAACACAAGCAGGGGAGAGGAAGAGGCAGGCTCATAGCGGAGGAGCCTGATGTGGGGCTCGATCCCATGACGCCGGGATCACACCCTGAGCGGAAGGCAGACGCTTAACCCCTGTGCCACCCAGGCGCCCCATCTTCTGAGTATCTTGGTATAGAACTTCACTTCTCAGAGTGTCCCACAGAACACTTACCCTTTAAAATACTCTGCTGCAAAATGGTTTTGAGGCCATGTAACTTTTGGAAACCCTGCCTATCACGTCCCTCCTTGTAGATCCAAAATGCATATGACTATATTAAAGGCTCTGAGAACTTCTGCAATAAATATGTTTACTTTTCTTTAACCGAACATTTGCCAACGTTATTTGATCTTGAATCCTATTTCATACAACACAGTATGTGCAGACCACAATTTGAGAAATGATGTTATGAAGAGCCATTCACTGAAGAGACTTACAGTAGCTCATCCAGGAAGACTGTAGTGGACAGCCTTCACTACAACCAGATATTCGAGGGAGAGGCCTGGGTTGGCAGCTGCTTTCGAGGATTCGCTGGGCAGCCTTTCCCTCATTTGCAAATAAACAAGTCCCTTTATGTTCTGTAAAGCTCTGTTTCCTTATCTATAATATGTACAGTACAAATTAATATACCTACTTTGAAGAGCCACTGCATTAGAAATATGTTAAATCATTAAAATATAAACACGCACACGATGAAAGATATTCATTATTATTACTAAATCTACATAAGTTACAGTCTTCCTTCATAAGAGCTAATTCTCTAGAATAGGCATCCATCATAGTGATGTATGTACCTCTTCTCCCATTAGAGATCATAATCCTTAGGTCTACCAGCAAGTGAGAGAGATCTTGGCACGCCCAGGAAGAAGTAGCTTCTTGGGAGGAATCACCTTCTTTTTAGTAATGTCCTCCTCACTTGCTAGCCAGGCACTGTTCCATAAAACTTAAAGCAACGATGGAAATGTGGCTAGTGTCCTCTACACTGGACAGTGTAGTTCTAGACTCTTCCTGCTGTCATCAGCTCTTTCCTCTCTTCCTTCCCAAATCTAGGTCCTCCACAGGTCAAGAAAAGCCTTGGGTCACCTATACTGTGGCAGGTCAATTGCAAAGGCTGCTTCATAGTTAGGGTTAATGTGAAGTTTTGGTTGGAGAGAACGTTGTCTGTTCGGATGATGAAGAGTTCTGGAGAAGGTTCTCATGAAGGCAAAACACATGCGCCGGAATAGAGCCCCATCGTCTTGTCATCATTAACTTCTCTGGATTATACCCCTGAAGACAACTGCTAAATGAAATATGTTTTGGACGAGAAGATACAGTAAGACATTACCAGTGAAAAATACCTTTGTCCCACTACATTCATCCACTCCATGGCAGAGAATAGGACCATCAGGGAATGAAACAGAAGGTGGTTAAGTTTTGATAGAAACAAATAATCCTGGATATGGAACTAATCACACACGAGGGTAATGCACTGGGAATGGCAGAGCAGCTAAGCGGGGGAAGGGGTTACTGAGGACTTAGTCTGCGGGTATTTGGAAAACAAAATACTGAAAGAGAAAAGATAGAAGGTTCCGGGGTAACTATTCAGTCGCATTGGAACTGTCTGCCAGTTACTCCATGTAGTTTGGTTCTATCCTCTCCTCCAAGGAAGCCACTAAGTTCAGGAATTTCAGGAATCTCTAAATCCTGTTCTGTTCCATTCTCTCTTCCCCAACCCTTAGTGTGGGACACTAGCTACTTCCTGCCAAACATACCACTTCACAAAGCCATGAAGTTGGGGCATTCCAAGAGGGCTTCTGAGTTTAAATATCCCCCGTGTCAGTTAAGACCATACCTTCAGCAGAAGAAAGTGGTTTTTAATTTTTTAAATTGGGTGCTGTTTCAACATAGTTTCAGATTTGAAGGAGAAAACCATTTATCTTTCTCGGGAATATTTTTTAAATAAGTTGCTCATTTTTATTCTTAAAAAATGATTAAGGCTTTGGGGAGAACATCTTTGGAGTTAAAAGTTTCTCTATCAAGTCTTATAGCAGCTCTATCCCAGCAATGTCAAGATACTGATGTAGCCAGCTCACTTGTCTATCTCTTTGTTTAATACTTAAGCAAAGGCTCTAGGGAGAAGAGAGGCAGACAGAAAGGTATACGCAAGTAGGTATCAGAGCAGTACATCTTAGTTCAAGACTTCTTAAATCGGCTTAACTTCAGTACAACTATAAAGGAGAGAGAATATGCAGATGATTAGGGAAAATGAGATGTCATCCCACATTAGAGCAAAACTTGACGCTCGGCTTTTTAAAAAATAAATCATTTAAAACTCACTCTCCTTAAGCAAGAGTTAAAACCAAGAAACTTACATCTCTGAAGCCAAAGCAGGAAGAAACAGCCAGAAAATAGCAAATACAGAATTCAGGCAAGGAGTTCCAAGTAGCAGTCTGACAGGCGGAATATAGATTAATCAGGGAAGCCCATGAGATCCCCTTTTCAGGAGAATTTTTAGAACAGGATAAAACCACCTAGCACATTTCCTTAGAGGTCAAGGGATAACCAGACCCCCAAAGCTTCCTCAAGTCTCTTCCACGTGTATAGACAATGGGTCAGACAGACAGCCTTTCCATGCCAGAGGCAGTGTTAAGTACTAGGCACATGTCAGGCCTTCCAGAGGCCAGCTCAGTGTTTGGTTCCTGTTCCTTTTCACTGTGGAGATTTATTACAGGCAGGTTCCCAAGACACAGAAGCTCAATGTTCCTCCTGCCCGCCCCCCCTCAACTTGCACCCGTGTTTGCTTTGATGAATCACTTTAATATATACGAAAGGGTTGAAAAATAAAAATCAATGTATGCCAATAAATAGACCTTTCGAAAGAATCCTCACTTCTCGGCTTTGTTTGACTATAAAGGGAAATGCTCTTGCAGGCTAAAAATATACTACGTACAAAGACTAATGATGTAGAAGCTAAATTCTGATTAAACCAAAGTCACTGCCAACTGGTCTTACCACAAAGCAGAGTGAGCCAGGTATCTTCCCAGAGTTCTGTGTTTTCTAATTCCACGTAAGGAAGGGCCAGAGAAGGGGCAGCCAGAGAGCACAGTGAGAGCATGAAAATGCTCACAGCTAAAAGAAATATGGAACTCAGAGTTCATGGCCTTTGTCCCTTCCATCTACCTTTTTCCTATTCTGGGCTATCTCAAAGGGCATTTGGATCAGAAGGAGATGCTTGGGAGGGAGTCCCCATGTTGCTCTGACTAGATGGGCCTGGCTCACAGATGGCCTGATCCCATACATCCTCTATGGACTCTGATCAAAAAAGAAATGGAAAACCCTCTTTTGAGCTGTTTATGGAGAGGAGTCCTAGAAGACTTCTTTTTGAAAGCAGGAAGTAGGTACAGTGTGACAATTAGCATGGCCACATGAATCAGTTACCTGGTCTCTATACCTAAGAGCGTTCCACAATGGAAGGATAAAGGTTGACCCGGAAAGGGAACAGGGAGGTTAAAACTAGTCACAAGTCTTAAAGCTAAACAGTTCACAACGTATCATCCCTGCATTCATCTTTTGAGAATGACAATCCAAAATTAAGCCAGCTTTGAGCTTTCCCGACAGCCCCTGCTCCTGACCGCCTCCCCCTAGGCATTTGGCTGCAAAGGCAGAGAAGAAAACTGACAAGTCTTCATTATGCTAATTATGTTATGATAAGTTCTTATCAACACTGCTACACTTCCAGAGAGAAACACCGCTGAATGTTGAGAACTACACTGTCTCTCTAGGCTATCCATGGAAGAACCATTTCACTTAGCAAAACCGAGGAATTCTGTTCCCATTCTTAAGAGTCAAAATTTTCTGGAGCAAGAAAAGATACTCCTAGCTCTCATTTCTAGGAGCCTAGCTCTGCATAATTTGCATAGTTATCTGGTCCACTAATGTCTCCTCTCTAGACTTTGCAGTGCTCTCTCTCAAAGTTTTGCATCTTCCAAGTTTGGTACAAAGGACTTTGACTCACTTTTATACGCTTGAAACCCTCACTCACTCCACTACTCTCTTCTTCCTCCTCCTCTAGGAGTTAGATTCCACCCTCTCCAACTCTCTAAGACATTTTTCTATTTTCCTTTCCATCCAGCAGTTTCCTAAAATACCTCTCTACCTAGAAGATAAATAAACAGTACATATGAAAGTCTCCCACAAACAAAATGCCATAGCCTTTCCTGATCCCAGTTACACATATGCCATCCCATCTGGACTCCATGAAGCCTGCAACACTGCTACCACAGATGCTCTCACCATCCTGGTCTGCTCTCCCTTCCTCATGCTGACAGAAGGGTTGTAGATCTCAAGCACGCATTTCCCATCCCTGTCTTCCTTGGTCTCAACAGCACTGCCCAAAGGAAACATGACGTGAGCCACATCTATAAATTCCAATTTTCTGATAGTCACATTCAAAACTTAAAAAGAAATGGGTTAGATTAACTTAAGCAACATACTCATTTAGCCCAATGTATCCAAACTTAGATATCAATGTAATCAAGATAAGAAAATTACTATGAGATATTTTATAGTCTTTCTCCCTATTTACTCCTTGGAATCTGGTAAATATTTTACGTTTACAGCATATCTCAACTTAGATCTTTATGCTTTCATACGAAGTACCTGGCCTTGATATGGGTTTCATACAATTTACAATGGAAAAGTAGATTCATGTACCCAAGCTGTTCCCAACAGACAAAATGTTTTCCATTAACTGAATCGGTTGTTAAACTTAAATTAGTTAAAATTAAAAATTCAGCTCTACCTACAGTCATCCTTGTGTCATCGAATTTCAGAGTCAAATGGTAGGGTGGCATTTCTCCTTGTTCATCAATGATACTTCCAAGTATAAAATGCCCTCTTCTTGGAAGCTCAGACTACCTTCTCCCCTCATGCTGCCTAGCACCCTCCAGACACCCCCCTACACCTGTCACACTCTGGCAGCTGGCTCCTGCTCTTCCTCTTCACCTCTGGCCCTTGCACTCTGGATCACCTCAGGTCTGTGTCATGTCCCAGTCAATACCTGCCCTCAGATGATGGTGACCTCTGAATTCCAGTGACCTTCCATTCTTCTCCAATTCAGCTGCCCACACCCATGGCTACCTTCTAGATTTTGTCATAACCCCGAATTAGCCCACACTGAGTCAAACACCCCACTCCATGTGTCCACTCTGACCTTCTCACCCTCTCATTCCTCTGACTTTATGAAAACTCTCAGTCCCCAGAGACTCCCCTTCCATCCCAGCCCACCGCCCTCACTCCCGTCCTCATGGCACAGTGAAGAGGTAAGGAACAGAGTTCCTGAAACCAGTCTCCCTGAGGTCGCACCTAACCTCTGCCACATACAGGCTACGTGGCCTTGGGCAAATTATTCAACCTCTCTGCACCTAGCTCTCCCTCTGAGAGTAATAACGCTGTCGAAGAGGTTGTGTGAGAATCAACTACAAGGCACTTGGCATCCTGTGGTCATTATATAAATTTGTTATACTGGGCCACAGTAGAACAGTACTCTCCCCAGCTCACTCTTTGTCCTTCTGCCCCAGCCGCTGGGCAAAACCATACCCAGATCAATGCTGCTGTCGGCCTTCTTACTATCTATACTCGGGCAACCAAGTCCTACTGGGGAAAATGATAGGGTGGTGCACACGGGTGCTCCCACAAACGCTGTCTCTGACACCAGCATTACTGCATAGGCAATTTCCTTGTCTTCCGTCAGCTCCTCTACCATTCCCCATGCCTAACAGGCTTTTCCCCCATCAGAACTGGAGGCTATCAAGGCCGGGATAAGCACTAGCAAATCTCTAATGAGAAATTTCTGGAGGACTGAACACGAGTCAGAAACTAATGGGTTTTTTTTACTATTATTATTATTCTGCTTGACTTCAACCTGTAGTAATTGTTACGTTATGGAAAAATGTAAACGACCTCTGCCCAACCTGACTCCTATCTAGAGGGTCAAATTTGTCCATAGACTCAAGGAACTGGGCTTTTATAACCAAAACAAAGCAGTGGGAGAGCAAAAGCAACTTAAAGAAGACTTGGAAATGAAGCAGAAGGAAGGAAGGAATGTCCTCAAGAAGAGAGAAAGGCACTTAGAGGCCAGGCTGGGAAAAGCTGCCGTGGGCTACATAACAGCCCTCGAAGAGGCCCACATCCAGAGCCCCACGAGCTCTGAGCACGACCTCAGGGAATCTGCAAATATGATTACATTAAGGATACTGAGATGGGGAAAAGATCCTGCGTTATCTGGTGGGCCCCAAATGTAATCACAAGTGTCCATGGAAGAGGGAGGTAAAGGGAGATGTGATGTTAAAGTAGGAGTTATCACGACAGAAACAAGGCACTAGAATGTTGTGAGAACAGGCGTGTGAGCCAGGGAACGTCAAGCCAGCCTCCAGAGCTAGAAAAGGAAAGGAAACAGATCCTTCCTAGGGCCTGTAGAAGGAATCAGCCCTGCCACAACTTGACGTAAGCTCAGTTGACACTGATTTTGGACTTGCAAACTAAAGAACGCTACGAGAAAAACGTTCTGTTGTGTTAGGCCATCAACTCTGTGGCAAGAACCTAATACACACAGGCTGTGAGGAAAAGCTCAGGTGCCACAGGAACGTTTCGAGGTGACAGGCCTGGCCTATGCCATGAGACACACTCAGATCTGGTCATGAGGGCCTCAGCCCTGGTGCTCAGACTGGCCTACAATGGAGACTCATTAGGACAGCACTTGGTTAGGGCAGGCCTGCGTTTAACATCACTTTGGAAGAAATCAGCCTGCACAGAGTGGGTGGCGAGGAGGATTGGTTTAAAAAAAAAAAAAAAAAAGGCGCTTTAGGTGATCCCAGAATTAACAGACTTTTCAGAAACATCTAAGTATTGGGGACCCCAGTGAATGAAAATGGATGGGGTATGTTCAGAAAATAAATCTCTGGGGCGCCTGGGTGGCGTGCGGTCGTTAAGCGTCTGCCTCCGGCTCAGGGCCTGATCCCAGCGTTCTGGGATCGAGCCCCATGTCAGGCTCTTCCACTGGGAGCCTGCTTCTTCCTCTCCCACTCCCCTTGCTTGTGTTCCCTCTCTCGCTGGCTGTCTCTGTCAAATAAATAAATAAAATCTTTAAAAAAAAAAAAAGAAAAGAAATCTCTATATAGATCTGTCATGGGTTGAATTCTGTTCCTCCAAAATTCACAAGCTGGAGTCCTAACACCAGTACTTCAGAATGTGACCTTATTTGGAAATAGGGTCATTGCAATTGTCATCAGTTAAGAGGTCACTGGAGTAGAGTGAACCCCTATTCCAGTATCCTCATAAAAAAGGGAAAATCGACACAGAAACTCGCAAGAGCACACCACGTGAAGATGGGAGTTCTACTGCCACAAGCCGAGCAACCACCAGAGCCGCCTGGAACAGATCCTTCCCTGGGGCCTGCAGCGGGAACATGGCACTGCCCGCACCCTGAGCTCGGACTGCTGGCCTCCACAGTCCTGAGACAATACTGAGTGTTTAAGCCACTCAGTTTGCAGTATGTTATTAGGGCAGCGCTAACACGTGAATACAAAATCCTGATGGAAAGAAAAGAAACCAAAGCTGCCTGCCAACCCTGACCTGACTCAGGGTAAAGAAGGAACAGGCCCAAAGGAAGGAGCTGGATTCATACAGTAAAGCTCAGCTGGGTCGGCTTCCAAAGGAGGAGCGGAGTGAGGATAAGGCAGCCCTCCCTGCACCATCCCTGCTGCAGACAGAGACCCAGAGGAAGGCTGCTTCTGCGGCCTGATGAGGCCAGGCCCCAAGGCTGGAGAACCAGAAGCTAAGATGAGCAAGTGTGGAGGTGATAAGATGTTCGCAAGACTCTGGGCACAAGTTTTTAAAGTACCAACCTCAGCTTCAGTTCAGAAAGAGGAGGGGGGGCGCCTGGGTGGCACAGCGGTTAAGCGTCTGCCTTCGGCTCAGGGCGTGATCCCGGCGTTATGGGATCGAGCCCCACGTCAGGCTCCTCCGCTATGAGCCTGCTTCTTCCTCTCCCACTCCCCCTGTTTGTGTTCCCTCTCTCGCTGGCTGTCTCTACCTCTGTCGAATAAATAAATAAAATCTTTAAAAAAAAAAAAAAAAAAAGAAAGAGGAGGGTGCTTCTAACTGAAGCAACTGCAGGCACCATGCAGTTCGTGGGGTCATGGAATCATAGAGCAGGAACCGAGCCAGAGCCGTGGTGGTGGCATCTGCATGTCTCCTTCCATTTCCCACAGGGGCCACAACTAAGAAAGCCTTGCAATCTCTTGATGGGAAAACATTCAGAAAGGCCAGGACAGTGGACACTGTGAGGAAATCCTTCACGTCTGTACTTTACTGATAAGTTCCTTGCGAAACCCCTCACTCCCTGTCATAGACTTCCATGTTTTTTACCCACCTCCGCTGAGAAAATGCTCATTCATACTGCAGAAAATGTGCTTCCATAAATTAATTATAGGTTTACAACCACTACTCTAAGAGGGAGAAAGCAAGTGCTTTATACTGAGAATTTGGGGGGAAAAATTTTTTTTTTAACTGAATGAAAGAAAACTGAGCTCCTAACTAGATGAGAGGCTCCCTGAAGAAGAGAGCGGCCTTCAGTACGTGGAACCCTCACTTGGTTTTCATGCCAACTTCCTTCAAGTGGTTGTGGGGGAGAGCCTGGTGCACTGCTGAACCACAGCTCAGCCCCGGGCCGTCTCTGGTTACGGTCACGCCCTCCCTTAGCTTGCAGGATCACAGAACAGAAGTTACCTTCTCTCGCATCTAGAACAGTCTCCACGTGTTCCCTAGTACTTATTTACGAACACACAAGCACTAAGTCATTCTGACTCATAATCATTAGCTCAGAAGCACCATCCTTCAAAGAATCATAGACAAGAAACAACACTTGATTATGATCTCTTTGATTTCTTAACAAAAGTGTCAGCCCAATGCTTGATGCAGCTGAGGGAACTCAGGGCCACGGACATCTGGTCCAGAGAAAATTTTAATATTCTATCTTTGTTTTCTTCACTATGTAATTCACCAGAAAATACTCTCTTGTCCTCCAGTATCGAAAACACATTAATTCAGGTCCCTTTTCCCACACACACACCCCTCCAGGATCTCCAATCCTAAGATCACTACCAGCCCTCAAATTCTACTCCTTGGAGACCCTCCAAATCTTGCAGACATCCCTCTCAAGGCTGTTTTCTTGGAAATTAGTCATTTTCTCTCCAATTCCCCTGCAACTTTGATGATCCTACCACCAAAACAAAACAAAAACCAAACACCACTCACCCAAGTCCTTAGCACATGTAGGGTAAGGCTACCAGAGCTCAGAGGGGTTTGCGGTAGGACAAAGCAAACAATAAATAATCTTAAAATGAATATAAAAAATCTCCGTTCTTAAACGGGTTTGCCCACTCCTGCATGCGGACAGTCTCTTGGTCCACGCCTCCCAATGCTCCAGGCTACTACACGGTGGTTACCTCACCCCGCACCTCAACACAAGGTGTGTCCCAGGAGGATGCGACTTCTTCCAGGCCACACCCCCAGGGCATCACCTTCCTCCCTAAGTGGCTCACAAAGCTCTTCCTAAATTAAGGCAGTGCCCTCCCTCAGATACTTCCTGGTGCTAACGACTCAGATGGCAAGTTTTCCACCCCAGCACTACCCAGATCTGGTTAAAACTGGTTCATTAACTTTTTTTTTTTTAATTCTGCCTGGTTTTCCTTATTTTTAAAAACCAATTAATGTGATTTATTCCATTTTTTTAGTTTACTGCTGCATTTGGCTTGAGTTCCTGCTTCTAAATCAACCTACTCTGGTTCACCTACTCCATGCCTTTTTGCTTTATATCGTGTTTTGACAAATTCTGACAAAGTTAAAAAGGAATACGAAGGAACCAACTGCCTTCACTTCAAACTCATCTTAAGAAGTTCAATTTTCTTCTTGCTAATAACTCAGGAAATGGATACTTAAATTAGAAAATCTTGTTTTTCTAAGTACAAAAAAAATTTTCACTCCTATTCAAAAGTAATTATACTAACAGTATAAGAAGAATTTACATTGTTATTAAATTAGTAACAAATGCATTTTCTTCCAATCCAGGAATAACCTATAAATGATTTCACACATACTTGGACCCCCACCGTGGCCTGAAATTCACTTCATTTCATGGTAAATTAAAAAAAAAAAAAAAAAGCAGGGAAGGAGAAAAGAAACGTTTTTGCTAGGATGTTTTGCTAATTTAAGTCTCTTCTAATTTCTCCCACGTCCCTCCGAGACCAGGAGTTCCTTGTATATACTCGAGTCATCTCCTTAAAGAGTGAATTCTACTTGAGTGGAAGAAATAGGTTTAATGAAAAGAACATGGATGGATGTGTAGGCATTTGAATTCTGGCTCTGCCGTTTCTAGCCCTATAACTATTTAGCATCTTTGAGACTCAGTTTCCCTATTCATACCTTGAAGTTATGGGAAAATTTATCCAAAATCTCAAAACCGGCAAAAAGGATTACTGGGTGTTCTTTGAGCTCCATTCTGGGTTCCTTTTTCTCGCCTGGAGTATTTTTCAACTCTATAGGAGCAGAGTTAAACTTGTAAATTTTTGCCCCATAGGAATTGATGGGGTTCGGGACCCACTACCCCAAAACAGACCACTTTAGTGTATTCACTATCTTAAGCTAAAAGAATGTGACAAAAATGGCAAAAGTAGGAAGGTTACTCTGATCTCCCCGTCTCCCCCCATTTCCCTGAAAGCTGCTGTAACACCCCCAAGTGAAAGGTGCTTTCCCTGCACCAGGAGGAAGGAGGACATTCTCATCACCAAAGACGGGAGTCTGAGGCTGAGAAACTTGTTCAAGCAAATCTTCTTAAACTAACCTTATCTTCCTGGTTACTTCTTTACCATTTACTACCTCTAGCCCAAACGCCTCCATCTTGTCAATTTTTCACAAATTTACTGTTTCTTTGGCTAAAAGGTATAAAAGCTTCCTGCTCTTGCCACTCTTTTGAATCTCCACTCTTTGGTGAAGGCTCCTATGTTCCTGTAAAAAAAATCCATAAAATTTGCCTGCTTTTCTCTTGTTAATCAGCCGTTGTCAGTTTAACTCTCGGACCCAGCCAGGGACTTTAAGAGAGTCAAGGAAAACTTTTTTCATCCTTTACAGGATGTAAATAATTTCTATCCAGCAGAAGATATAACCACAAATATTATGGGTTTTACTCCTGGTGGACATTACTCACCCTGGTATCTTACCCAGCATCTCATCCTAACATTGCCTGCAGAATATCCAGCTTCTCAACTGCTCTCTGAACTAGGCTTAACATCTTAATGGTTCTTTCATTAATTAACGAGCTAACTAAAATCTTGGATATGTGTCCCTTTTATCATTGCATGAGACTCGTGAATTTTATCCATGTGAAATTATGCCTTGCCAGAAATAATCACGTCTATCTCTTTGGGTTATGAGAGGATTCAACGAAGTGAAATTAATAATAATAATAATGATGATAATAATAGTTTGTATTTTATTGATCATTTATCCTGGCCAGTACTGTTTCTAAATATGTGCTTTACATGTATTAACCCATTTAATCCTCACAACCCTGTACAGTAAGCATAATCCCCATTTTATAGACAAAAATGTGGCATGAAATGGTAGAGGAAGTTACCCAAGGTCAGGGGGTAGTAAGCATCAGAGCTGATGTACAAAGCCTTTACAGAAGGTAAGGGACCTAAGGGCCTTCTACTTGGTAGAAGCCTTCCTAGGATCCCCTTTTCTAGGGCCTCAGCAGTAGCAGGGCCCAGCTCACTGTAACGAACAGCCTGCGAAGAGACTGTGGTGGTCAGCAATTCCTTGCCGGTCGATCATTTGCTGAGGACTCTGTGGGTTATTTGAGTGGGGCCATCTTTGCACCAGCCAGTCTTACAGCCAGACTATCCCCTCCATCTGCCCTTTCTTCACATTCGGGTACAGATCACCTCCTCCAGGTATTAGCCCAGTGTCCAAGAAAGCTCCAGCCTCTGAACTCTGACACAAGTCTTTAAGAAGCTAAACAGACTGATGCCTGGTGTTATTTATTTTGGCCAGGGCCAGGATCCCTCTTGCAACAATTGGGTCCTTTGAGGACTACAAGTAACTTACAAGTCTGAAGATTGACCTTTAGGTCATGGTTCTCAGATAGGAAGGCTCCCTCACGGCTCATCAACTGGGTATTCTGAGCCAAGCTTACAGGAAAGAAAGGAAGGTAGAAAGGAAAAATGAACATCCCTTCCCCAGGTGCAGATCACCATCGTAAGCGCCCACGCCACAGGAAAGAAAGAGAACATCACCCAAAGAGAGAAATGAGCTCGTCCTAGCAACCTTTGCTCTTCTCTAAGACATGGGTTCTGCGGGATACTTCATATCCTCTCTTAGGGACTTGGCATTATGTGGCCTGTTGTCCCTAAGCACTGAAAGATCTGACTTTTCTAGAAGTATCTGGGTCCCTCAACTGTGTTCAGCATCAAAGGCCTAAGGGAAAACCATATTTCTAAGACTTGTGCACATCGTCTGAGGGAAGTCAAATATTCCGAGTCAGTGGTTCTCAGAGTCCCCCCACAGACCTTTGGGGCCCTGAGACCCTGTCAGGTGGGTGGTCCATGAGACTGAAATTGTTTTCATAAAAATATGAAGACATCATTTGCTTTCTTCACTGTGCCTGACATTTGCAAATGCAGTGAGGAGTAACACCGCTGGCATTTTAACACAAACAAAGGCAGCAGCAAACTGTACTCATGCTCGTTGTATCTTTCAGCAGGATGTGCTCACAGTTTAAAAAAAAAAAAAAAAGTATTTTCACTTAAAAATCTCCTTTATGAGTCAGTTAAAAACAACAGCAATCTTATTCATCTCAACTCTGGGTACACATCTTTTTAATAAGCTTTGTGTCAAAATAGGAAGCACGCATAAAGCGCTTCTGCAATCCTGAGGTTGTCTCAAGGAAAAACTATGGTCTCACTGTTCCAGATGAGACCTGAACTAGCTGCTTTCTTCACAAAACAACATCTTTAGTTCAAAGAATGACAGACAAACTGGCTGCTGGACATTTCCCCAGCAACAAACCAATTACGCCTGTCACTTTCAAGGAAAATGACAGTTACTTGTTAGCAGCAATAAGAATTTGAGCTCTCAAGCAAAAATTTGAATTTTGGAAAATTTTGATCTACCACGATATTGACAACTTCCAAACATTTAAACACTTTTCCGATAAGATGGGTTGTGATATAAACAACTGTGATTTTTTTGATACCGTGTAATAAAACACGTCAACATTTGAAAGACTTATATGACTTAGTGACCAATGCAGCACTCTACAAAATCATGCACGATAAACAATCCCTTCAAAGTGCAAGCCGGCCCAATGGATTTTAATGTACAGAGGAAAAAAAATTAGTTGATATGTTCTCAGATTCTCCATCGCAACTAAAAGTTAAGAAGCCCTGCTGTGGTTGAGTTATGGTTTATTACCAAAAAAGAATACTCACAATTATCTGAAAAGACTAATGAAATAATGGTCCTTTTTCAACCAGATGTCCATTTAAGTTCAAATTTTCTTCACATGCTTCAACCAACACAACACATTACAACAGCCTGAATGCAGAAGCAGAGCACGATCCAGCTGTCTCCCTTTAAGCCAGACATCATAAAGATTTATAAAAAGATAGAACAATGTCACTCTTCTCACTAAATTTTTTGTTTTGCATAATATATTTTTCATAAAACATCCATTATTTATGTTAACATATAATGGGTTTGTTATTGTTATTCTTAAGCAAAGAAATCAGTTTTTTAAGCGTTTTAATTTCTAACATGGGAAAGATTGATAAAATAAAAGCTCTTTAAAATCCTCAGTAATATTTAATAGTGTAAAGGGGACTGAGACCAAAAAGTGTGAGAACTGCTCTCTAAGTAGGGGGTTTAGGTTATCAACAGAGAGTTTTGTTTAATATGTAAGGGAGGACTCACATGGTCCTATCCTGGAGCCTGCCTATCTATGCCGCCCTGTCTGTAAGTGAGGGAGTAAGACTACTTCCCATTCATACCAGGAGCTACCCTAACACAATGTCTCTATGTATCTACACCACATGCTTCTCTGCAGCAAAGTACAAGCATCCTATGAATAAGAACCATAACTTCTGTTCCTTTATGTCTAAGTACCTTACAAATGGCAAACAGAGGACAGATTGATTTTCAACATGAAAATGTATCTCCTAAGAGGCTATGTTCTCCTGAAGATAGACTCAACCAATTTGCTGTAGTAACACCTATATATGAAGTACCCCGTGTCTCTTTCTAGAAAGATCATTCACTTCAATCAATAGGGCGTGAGAAAAGGATTCCTATCCAGTTAGCCAAACCAACCCAGTCTAGTGTTATCACCAGATCCCCCCATCCTGAGAGTAATATTTGTCGTCTAAGCACACTGAAACAAATCAACATATGCATGACAAATAAAGAAGAGGCAGTGGAGTTTAATAATCTTACATCTGTAAAGGACTTCAACCATTTCAAATCATTTATACCTCTCCCTGGATACTCCCAACACTGCTGTGAGAAAGGGTGGCCATTATTACTTCTCATTAACCAATGAGCAAGCGGGCAAGGAGAGAGGAAATCAACCACCAATGCCCATCTAACAGCTTGAGACACAGCACAGAGTTCCCTCCACTTCCCTATAGGAACTCTGACGCTTGCGGCCATTTTGGTTTTGAGAGGGGCAGGGGGAAGACCATCAGTCATCTTTGCTCTCTTCTTGCTTCATTCTTGCTTTGACTCGGATGCAAGAGTATTTCATTTTTTAAATAAGCTGCATCATTACTGGGAAAATTTTCATCTTTAAAAATGTCCATGTATCTATGAGATTCCTTATTGGCACCGCATAAAGCACAAAACAACTTGGCCAGAAACAAGTCAACTCCACTCTGCAGTAACGTAATTACCTGTCCTTTCTCTTACGTCTTGCCTAGTAAGACTTTTCAAAGCCCTGAAGGAGTAACATATAGACACGTATATCCTGGCAGTACATGTTCCCATGTTCTCCAGATGGTTAGATACAGATCATGTCTGGAGAGTACTTTCCAAAAATAGTTTGCTATTGGAAAAGATATAGAACCAAAAAACCCAAAATACTCCAGAATTTCAGGGCTTCCTACCTCAGTTCACTCATTATTTCAGGTGTCTGGAATAATCACTCGGGGTCTAGCATACTAGTAACACAGAATGCAGGTGGAAGGCCGTCTGGGTCTCTATGAGTAAGAGATGGGTATTTATTAACAGGCTCACTTGTTTTTACTCCCAGGCTGTAAACACACAGGATACCTTCTAGAAAGACCACAGACACTCAGATGCATATTTTCAAAGACATCATGGTTTTCAAGTAGGGTCAGATTTGTACTCAGATTCTGACAGGCCACTCATGATAACCAGGTTCTGACTGTTTCGCCAGGGACCTCTCACCTCCACCCATGTCAAGCCATGGGTAGCAGAGCACGCAGAGTGTACTCACCTGGGACCAGGTCCCATTCCAGAATTCGGGCCTTCCAGCAACACACATCTAGCTGAGGTCCTCTAAGACATGTGGCTCTTTCATTTCACAAATATTAATAAGAACAAGGAACGCTGAACTTGAGCGAGGGCTGTTTCCTTAAATCCCAAGGAGATCAGAGGTCACAGTGACCTATGGAGAAATCCTGTCTGCTCTTCACTCCTTACTGTTTTTCCCTGCTCTCAACTGTCTCTTCCGCCAAAGCCGCAGCTCCATCGGACAAAAGTCTCCTGGGAAGGCAAGTCACAGGAGCGTCTGCACTTCCCTGTTGCTGACTCCCAACTCCAGGAGGATAGGACAGGCCTGCGAGGGCCCCCCGAACCATGCAGCTGATTCTATCATGCTCCCCAGCTGCTGGAAGCAGATGCCTGCTCCTCAACTCCTCTTAAAGTTTTCCCGGCGGCTTGAACTTGTCTTCACTGCTGAACTTTGCCAAAGCAGGAGCAGTGTGCTCTGAAGCGTAGCTTTGAGAGGAGGAGTCAGACAGACGCCGGTTCGAATCCCAGCTGTATCTTATATCTGGCCCTAGAGCAAACTACTTAACTCCTCTGAGCCTCAGCTTTTTCATATGTGAGAGACAAAAATACCCATTTGCAGGGGCACCTGGGTGGCTCAGTCGTTAGGCTTCTGCCTTCGGCTCAGGGCGTGATCCCAGTGTTCTGAGATCCAGCCCCACATCAGGCTCCTCCGCTGGGAGCCTGCTTCTTCCTCTCCCACTCCCCCTGCTTGTGTCCCTCTCTCGCTGGCTGTCTCTCTCTGTCAAATAAATAAATCTTAAAAAGAGAGATTTTATGTCAGGTTCCCAGAACAAGGTCAGTACATAAATGTACTGCCTTTGCCTTCCGTATTTTTCTCAAAGGAGAGAAATTCAAGTCCATCAATATAGAAGAGCAGCAGCTCTTTCTAATCCTGTCTCTAGGCATTTTGTTGTGGACCGTCCTTGTTACACTCACTTATCCAGCAGAAGCGATTACATATGGACTCCTAAGAATCAAGACTTAAAGCCCCCAGACTCACCCCTTTCCTTGGTAATGGAGAGGATATTGACGAAAGTCTGGAAAGATCAGCTCTCCCACCCACAGGTTAAACCAATGGCTCTTAAGCTGGCTACCCATTAGAATCACCTGGAGAGCTATGGAAAAACCTAAGGGGTCTAAAGGAGGCCTGGGAACCTGCATTTTAAGGGCTCCACACGTGATTGAAGCATGCGAAGGACTGAGCCGCTGGGTTCCTGTTGAAAAGCATTTGGATTACCTTGACTTTCAGTCTTCTCTGTGGATGCCCCTGTCTGAGGCTGATTCATGACATTAATATGTTTGTTTTCTTGGGGCCAATAATAACCCTACCCAGCAATTAGTAGGGAGAACCTTGTCCTACTCACTTACTTATGTTTAAAATTTTTAATTCAGCCCAAAAGCCTCAACCACTTTCTGACCTTGTGTCAAGAAATTCCAGCTCCTCACTCACTGTTGCTGGAGGACTGAGGCAGTGAGGCATCGGCCTCTCGTTCTGTCCACGGCGCTTGTCCTGGGATACTGTGTCCTTCTAATATGTGGTCCTACTTTCACCTGTAACTTATTTCACTGGTACCTATCACTACTGATTCCAGACAGCCCAACGATAATTGGTTAAAGCCTAAAACATTTAAGCAAAAAAGAACGTATTTTTTTTACACTCCTCTCTCACCAAGTGAGATTTAGGTTGCATAAGAAAGTAAACAATCTCCAATTTTATTCTCTAGACTCATGTTCAGAAATCCAAGCTAGGGGGATGGGGGGAAAGGGGGAGGCGCCAAGGGGGACGTGGAGGAAGGGAAGGGACTACTCAAAGAATAAGAGCCTATTAGGGGAAGATTTCCCAGACAGCCACGGGATAGTTTATGCTGCTAGAGCCCTGGCTGAACACCAGCATCTGGGCAAGAAGTGAGGGAGCTCCAGTCAGGAGAAGGTCCTGGCTTTTCCTAGACTTTCCTCAAGGGATCCTAGTTACATGAAAATCACTGGTGGCTGTGACTTCTAGTGTGTGCTGCCACCTTCTGGAAAAGGCATTAATCTCATCCCTACATCACTCCTTCCTGGAGCAGATATCACAACCCAATTTACAGATGAGTAAACTGAGCCTCAGAGAGGCAGGTCACTTCATCTGAACGAACGTCAAGGTCTAATCTGTGTCTTCCAAGTTCAGAGTCTTTTCCAGAACCCCCACACATGATTAAGATGATTTTTTTTTCTTGAAAGCACAAACCTCATTCACAGTAGGATGACAGTAAAAGTAAATTAAAATGCCTGCTCTGAAATCACAGCAGGAGGCTGGCCCAGCATCCTTGGCTACATTTCAGGGTCTGGCTGAGTTCTCTGAGCAGCTGACAGCTTAGCTAATCCAACTGAGCTTTAACGGACTTGCTTGCTACCTCGGTGACACACACTCATTATTTGGACTCAGACACAGTCAATACAGACTTGCCACGTGGGCTTCTTCTTCTTTCAGGCCCCGCTCAAATCTTTTACCCTCAGATTCAAACGTCCTGCCATCTCAATCTGACAGCACCTAGGCCCCTGTTCACAAGTTTACCCTTTTTTTTTTCTGAATTCTCCCTTAATGGGCCTGTACAGGTCCCTGCTTCTCAAGCTAGCAGAGCAATGCTGCCTCCTCCTGGCAGAGGTGGGACGTGCACCCTCTGCTGCACGTTGTCTCTCAGACACTAGAGGGAGATGAGAAAGCCCTAGGAGAGCCACCCAGGCCCAGTGAGCCTTCGGGGACATCACAGCCCCGAGTCATGAGTACTGAGCATTCACCAACATTGATGGGGAAAGTCAAGGAAGTAGAACACTCCATCACACCACCACCAACGCCTCCACCTCCAGAACTTCATAATCTAATGGGGAAGGTAGGAAGATTGAGACCAGTAGTGTGGGGCCCTCGCCGTGCATCAGAAGCACTGGGCCCCACTCCCAGAGATGCTGATTCCATTACTCTGGACGGGACTCAGCCATCAGTACTTGGTTTTAAGTAACCAGGTGTTTCGAATGTGAAGCCAGGCCTCAGATGCCCTGAACCAGACAAACCTCACCAGAACAGAACATGATATACCCTCCCCGCAGGAAGGTGGCGCTGCTTTGCTGCCACAGGAGGGCACTAGACGGGTCGGGGCGGCTGGAGAAGCTGGGGTTCAGATCACAGAAGAGCTTCTGTGAGACAGGTGGGCCAAACCTGGGGAGGTACCGAGATGTGTGCCAGGAAAAGAGGAGACACACACCTGGGCGGGAGCATGGTGCTGGCCATAGCCCTCTTCTTTGCAGTTGTTGTAAGCTGACTAAAAAGACGACTATGAGCTATTTATTCCCAATGAGCTCTTTTTCCCCCTTCTTTTATTGATCTAAGGTTTTTCTAGAGTGCAGCTATAGCAACCGTCACTCAATTGTTCAAATCACATCCAGTGGAGGACATCATTTTTCCACCCCCTTTCTCACCATTTTGTTCAAACTTGTTAGGTGCGGCAGCTGGGTTATTGTTTGGAAATCAGTATTCCTGAACCCTCAAGTGGCCTTCTCCTGTGGCTTTTGCTCCAGAGCTCAACAGAGCCTCACCATAAGGTAGGCTGAGCAGGGGAGGGTTGGAGCATTATAGGTGCAGGCAGGCCGAAGGCCTAGGACAAAAGCAGACCTAACCGCCACTAGGCCTCTTTCCCTGTCCTCATCTCAGCCTTCCAGATTTTTTCACTGACAATAAACTCAAGGAAATGCTATCCTAGGAAAACAAGGGCAAAGAGAGGATTTCTCCCAAAGGCCTGGGGTGGAACTGGCCACGACTTACCGGCCCAGGAGCATCTCCAGGCCTGTTCTAGCCCCACGCCCAGCCATGCAAGAAAGTGAGAGAAACTATGCTTGAATGTCGCCAGGGAGAAGCAACAAGAGAGGTCCTGCCCTGGGCACCACACGCAGTTCAGCCACTTGGTATCTACAGGAAATCTCCTCCCATGGACCAAGACCCAGTGAACATCCTGGGACCTTGCCCCCCACTTCAAAGTGCTGAGGGGATGAAGGGGGGCACAAATTAGGCAAACAGGAGCCTGAGGTCTCTATATGGAGGCCACAAACCGAGTAACCAGGATCTGCCCTTTGGGTTCAGGCTGCTGGTTGGCATCCCCAGGGCTCCCCTCCTGTTCAGAGAAGCAGTTCTGAATCCCCCCATTTGGGGTCATTCTCTGAGCACCTTACATGGCAAATAACATTGAGGTGGTAAGTTTACACAAAGGGCTTTCAAGTTAGCCTAAGGCTATCCAAAGCCTCCCCACCTTTTATTTCTATGTCTCCCCTGCTGGGCTGCAAACACCTTGAGGGGTAAAGCAATTTTCACTTCCTTCTTCTTTCCTGTCACTGCTGCTTAGTGTATAGGCCACTACACAGAACCGAGCTTAATAAATATGGAATGCAAACACCAATGAAAGTCTTTGTCTGTAGTGCCCCAGGTTCCAGTTCCTGGACTGGCCCACCTCTTCGGCCTGTGGACACCTGAAGGAAGGTGAGGCCTTCCCCTGTGTCTTTCATGCCAACGGTCTGCACACTTCGTCCTAGGACCCACTTCCTACACCTTTCATGGTGCTGAGTCAGATCCTTCCCTCCTGGGGTAACTCCCGGTATGAAGTCCTTTAGTGAAATCTCCTCCTGGTCCTAAACATTAAATTATAAAACATATTATCCCCTGATCTGTTTTCAAGGAAATGACAAATTTAAAATACGCAAATAAAATCAGGTCCTTGGTACATACATAAATCTTGGTATGTGAGCTCTTCAGAGAAAAGAGTCTATAAAAATTTAACAGTCTCCTTCAAAGAAGTGAGAAATGCCTTTCCATGATAGGGACTCTGAGAGATACTAATGCAATTCTCTGAAATTTTTCTGAAATTTACCCCTGAGCCTCAAAATCGGTAGAACCTTGTTCACTCTTTGTATGAAACAGAAGGCTGGACATCAAAAGGGTTGGAGTCATTTCAGACATGGAAATAACTATCTCTTATCAGTTGTCTTCTTCCAATGTGACATAGGGCTCAGTGAGCCGTCTTTGTGGAGCCACCTGCTGTGTGCACGTGGTGTATCTCTCTACCCACAATTCAACACTTAATCACTTCATATTATCTCCAGACAGAACTGAATTCTTTGAGAAGACTTGAGTTGTTCTCAGAGTTCCTTCTGACTCTCCAAAGCTCAAAGCTAGCCTTGAATAGCCATACAACACAGGTTGACGAATTCCAAGGCTTCCCTAAGCCTTAAAATAAAAGAGCACCCACTTCCCACAAAATTGTGTAATTTTGGTAAATGGTAATTCACCTACAAAATAACAAAATCAGAGGATATGAATCATGTATACGTGCATGTATCATTAAAACATCTCTGTGAGGCTGGATTTACCACAAGCAGTCAAATTAGACAAAACCTTTTCTAACTTGAGTCAGGAGAAGCAGACCAATGCCAGCCCCCTCTTGGTGATGCTTCAAATGAGTAATCATTCACTGGGACTTCGTAGATGCCAGGTACACAGCACCAGGGCTGCAGCGGGAGACATAAAAAATCAGTTTAAAACCATGTGGAAAGGACTCTTGAAGAGGCGTGAGCAAGGGCTGTAGAAGCCAAAAGAGAGAGACTCATGGATCCTGAAAGAGCCAAGGAAGGCTTCACGGCGAGTTGACATCCGAGCTGTTGGAATGCATCAGCACTTAGGCAGCAAGATGCAGGGGGAAGGCGACATGTGCCAGCAGAGGAACGCGGGGGCTCTCCCAGGAATGGGAGACGTTGAGAGCAGCTGGAGGAGGGTGCACGGTGAGAAACGTGGCCTCCCCCAGCATGGAATGCGTCCTAGAGCCAGCCGGGGAGGTAGCCTGTGGAGGCTTCCCAACTAGATCTCCCGGACCAAGATTTGGTGCCTAGAAAGACCTCTCTGGCCAAAGGGTGGAGGATGAACTGAAGAGGGAAGAAACGTAAAGACAAGGGGCAGGCACAGCTCTGTCCCCTCCTTCATCTGGAAGACACACGAATCATACCTGTGAGGTGTCATGTTGTCACCAGGAAGCCGCACTGACGGCACCTGGGGTAGTCACACCTGACTCAGAAAGTCTGCATTTCAGCAGCCACCACAGGGAACCTGACTCAGGCCAGGGCACATGGCAGAGCCATCTGTCCCACCTCCACCCCAGCCACTCCGTGTGCACCAAGCATCGTCAACCGAAATGGGGCGGTTCAGCGGGCAAACACCCTGTGTGGACTTTTCCGGTGTCTCAACACCCCGAAGTTCCAGTATCTCCCTGAATTGTTTTAAAGTGATGATTTCTGTAGCAGCTCTTCTCATGTTCTCCTCAGGGGAGAAAGTAACTCCTTCCAATGACAGAAAGGTTTCTAAAGGCATTTGTCTCTAATCCTATAACCTGTAACTACAGAGTTGGGGTTCAAGTTTTGAGGCTCTGGGCATCGAGCCTGCATTGGATTGGAGTCTGATGAAAAAACAGGGAACAAACCTGTTTCCTCGAAAGGAATTTCAGAAGAACCAGCACTCTTCCCTTCTGGGGCTGTGGAGTTTCTTCTTTACCTTTTTTCTTTCTTTCCCCGGGAAAAATGATGGAATTGGTCTGCAGTTTCTCCTTACTCCCTAAAGAAAGACCAACTGCTCTGAAGGCATTTTGAGCCCTTTTCTATTTTAAATGATACCTCCCTATGAAACCAACATAGATTTATCTGGTCTTTCAGTTTAACCCCATGGGGGGCAAAGAACTGAGTCGAGTCACACCTTTTTGGAGAAAGGACTGCTGAGTTTTCTACTCACAGAGGCTGTAAAAAAGAGACGTCTCCTGTCAGACAATGAGAACACACACAGGAAAGCAGAGTCCCCTTGTCTCATGGCAATGGGGCTCACCTGTGCTCAGAGCTGGTTCCTCAGGGACCCATCAGGCCTGCTGTCGTTTCTGGGATTTTTTGTCCGTCCCTCCTTCCATACCCCTGCACATCAAGCAGACTCTGAGTCTCACTCCATCTCGGCACTGGCCCTGCCTGTCACGGTGGATGGCACGCCATCATAAGGTTAAGTTCAATCAAATGGGGCCTACTCCATACTGGGCACCAAGCCACTTGCTTGAGATACATAGGATTTTACTTACTTTACTCAAAATCCCATTTTACATATTGAAAACATGATCCCCATTTTCCCTATGGAAAACTAAAGCTCACAAGGTTTATTCAACTGACTCGAAGTTACATGTCCAGGAAGAGTCAGCAGAGATTTGAGCTCAGTCCTTATGACCCCAAACCCATGCCTTTTCTACTCACTATGCTACCTGGAAAGGAGCCCACCACACGAGCGCTTCAGGTCCCGAGTGAATTCTCCAAAGTCTAAGGAGTGTGTGTGGACGGGTTCACTTGGCAAACTTATATTGTAAAGCAAATTCAAATTTCCATGTGACCTGCACTGTTATCAAAAATATATATTTTTTCATTGAAAAAAGTCCCCTGTAAGACCAAGGTGGATAGTTTCTAGCACAACAACTGCTACAGACTGAGCACACGCCATTCACGGGATGACCCACAAACCAACAGCAGCAGCAGCTGAAAGCTTTTACAATTGTAGCTCTTTCATCTTCTTTGGTACATACTCTTGTTTTATGAGTTAGTATTATTTCCTAGTTATTGAATTTCAGCAATGTGCTGAGCACATCCAGGGAGCAGGGACTCGACTCAAATCTTAACCAAAGGGTTGGTCATTTGACTAAGCTTGCCTTAGTCAAATGTTCTGTTTCCAAGAATTCAAGATGACTAGAAGAGAACTACCTTGGTGGTTGAGTAATGGCCCCAGCACTTGGTCCCTCAGGTAAAGAGAGATGTAGCGATGTGAAGTGGTAGGCATTGCCGAAGCACCAGAACGATAAACGCCACATTCCAAAGTGGTGTAGGATTTACATTAGTGGAGATCAAAATCTGTTTTTGTGCCTCTGACCCTTGAACCCTTCTGTCTCACACCCAGCCTTCTCACACACAAAAAGATGAGTGTTAAAATTACGGGAAACATTTATGAGACACTTATTGCTATTCTGAGTCCAGACACCGCTTTAGGGGTCTCTCACTCTGAGCCGAAGGAAAGGGGCCACAATAAGACCACATGAAGGGTCTGATATGTGTCTTCTGGTTTAGGGGATATTGTGACCCCCACATGGAGAAATCTGGCTGACTGCTTCAATGGCAGAGCAAAGGATGGAGGTGTTAGGCCACTGCACAGTTGCCTGAACACATTCTTTTGGACTAGAGGCAGATAACTCATGTGAGGGAGCCAATGGAAGGCTTCTCACATTCTCTCCAAGATGGTGACCTAGAGGGCCAAATAGTCCTGAACACAAATATGCCAAAGGTACCAAACGCCTCAGGCCGAGCAAGAGGAAGCTACCAACCATAATGAGAACATCGCCCTCACTAAAAGAAACCACAGGTGAGAGATGGCCAGCAGATGGGGGGTTGGAGGGGGCGGAGTGGGTTTGCCGGTCTCTGAAAAGCCTGAAAACCATAGCTAAGGAAAGTGTCCACCTCAAATACCCGGCAGACCTGAGAACAACAGGCCAGTTCCTGACAGCTTTAGTCAAGTGTGAACTTTCCTGGCCTTTTCTTTTCTCCCATTCCCGGCTGCTGTCCCAGAGGGTCCGAAATGGAGCAGGATGGAGGAGAGGGAAAATAAAAGTCTGCGAAGAGTTGAAAGAGCAGCCCACAGCAAGCAACCAGGCTTCAGTGGGTCTTACCAGGGGAAGATAACTGAAATTTATTCTCTCACTGTTGGGGAGGCCAGAAGTCCAAAATTAGTTTCCCTGAGCTGAAATCGCGGTGTTGGCAAAACCACACTCTCACTGGGGGATGTTGGAGAGATTCCGTCCTGCCTCTTCCAGCTTCTGGCGACTGTCAGCATTCCTTGTCTTGTGGCGGCAACACCACTATCTCTGCCTTCATGGTCACGTGCCCTCTTCTCTTCTGTGTAATAAAATCTCCCTCTGATTCTCTCTTATAAGGATACATGTGATGGCATTTGGGGCCCACCCTGATTATCCAAGAAAATGTCCCCATCTCAAAATCCTTAACCCAATCACATCTTTTGCCATACAAGGAGATATTCACTCTTTTGCCATACAAGGTAATTCTACAGGTTCAAAAGATTAGAATGCCTCTTAAGGGAACATTATTCAGTCTACCCGTGTGTTAAGGAAATTAATGTGTTTAGGGGCTAACACCTAATGAATAACCTGAAACACAGTGGTTAAGTAACTTTCTTAAAATCACACAGCTAAAGAGTGGGTGAGTCAGGTCTTGAAGAAGCCAAGTCTCCCGACTTCTAGTCAAAATCTTTGCCGTCTACAATACACGGTTACAAACGACACTGGAATCCTTTACATGCTCTAGCTATTTCAAAGTTTTAGTCAAGCATCATATAACAGTTTCCTCAAAGAAAATTTCCATTTAGAAGCTTCTAAGGAAACATGAAAGAGAGGAGATTGCATCAAAGTAAGCTTACTGAAATTCTCACCCATTTCCACACCGGTATCGTTTAAGGACCTCACAGAGCAAACAATAAAATATGGGATTTCTTTTCTGGGACAAGAAGCTGGAGACATGATAAATTACCATCATCAGTGGTCACAAAGTCTAACCCTGCAGAAAGAGCTCAACGAGCCCCTATTTGGAGAACCGTGTCTAATTACTTACCAGCAGATAATCGCTTCCAACCTTCCACACTACTTAAGTGTAGACAAGGCAGTACAGGCATGCCTCTTGTTGCACTTTGCTTCATCAGACTTCATAGGTTCTGTGGTTTCACAAAGTGAAGGCCTGTCGCGACCCTGCATCAAGCAAATCTATCCACCATTTTTCTAAGAGCATTTGCTCACTTCATGTCTTCACGTCACATGTTGGTAATTCTCACAATACTTCAAACTTTGTTATTATTAATATATTTGTTATCTGTGAACAGTGATTATGACTCACTGAGAGCTCAGATGATGGTTCATATTTTTTTAGCAATAATTAAGGTATGTACATTGGTTTTTACACATAATGGCATTGCACTCTTAATAGACTACGAGATAGTATAAACGCAATTTTTATATTCCCTGAGAAGCCAAAAAATTCATTTGACTCACATTATTGCAGTATTTGCTTTCTTGCAGTGGTCTAGAACCAAATCCACAATACCTCCAAAGCATTCCTGTACTTATCATGGGTCCTTGTGCCTTGGATGTGTGTGTCGTAGTCTGGACCAAGAGAAGCCGGGAGGACCACCCAGTGCTGGTGAAGAACGAGGACCGTCACCAACATTTGGAGAAGTCCCCCAAATATCCTCACTAAAACCTCTACGGAGCAGAATTTTCCACGTGTGTGCATCCACAAGCCCAGTGTTGACATGTAACCATTCTCTAGAGAGGCATAAGACAGCAAGCCATCACTGGGGACACAGAAATGCAAGAACCCAAGAAAATGGAACATGGGCATCAGGTAGCTGGTGTCGACGGAGGGGCTGGGGACAGAATGACTGGGAGAGAGAAGAGGTGGGACCGCAGAGGAGTAGTGAGGTGAGGGTATGTTCCTGGTGGGCCACGTCTCTGGAGATCAGGTGACAAAGGGAGAAAATGGATGACCTCAGAATGAGATTCACAGAATGTTGCAGGGTTTAGCCTGTTGAGAGTGGGAAGCTTCATTTCCCTTCATTTCCCTCTCCATGGAGAGGCCCTGAGGAAAAGCCAAAGGCTATTTAGAAAACTTGAAAAGCTCTCATCTTAGACATCAAGAGACCAGTGGGATTTGCAATCTGTACTTATTTTCAAATCAGTGGCTGTCAACATGCTAAGTGCTAAAAATATGTTCGTTCCCCCTTTGCCATATTACAAACCTGAAAATATTGAAGTTATAAGGGTGTTTCCACCTCTGCCACCCACTTAGTGTCAATTCAAAGGTGAAGCTGTTATAATTAGTCCCTTCCAAATGATCTTGACTTTCTTCTGCCGTCTTCCAAACTCAGGAATATAAAATCTGTTGAAGGGGAACTTGCCTCTCTCAAGAAAACCTGTCAGCTAATTATATCCTTGAGTTGAACAAATCTTGGTTGCTTTCCTCTTCTCGAAATCAGCAAACTCACTCCTTGCCTTCCTGAGCTGCACATGGGGTGGTTACTCTTCCTGGATTTTCTACTCATTCCTGACCTCTGAGGTTCCCAGGCTGACTCGCTAACAAAAAGGAGAAACCTTTGCTTCTATTGATTTTGCACAGCCTCAGCCCAACAGTGACAGCAGACACAAGGGACCTGATCCTCACACACAGCCAAAGTGTCTGACAACAGCAATAGAAAATGTCTGAGCTGACTTGAACCAGTGGTAGCTCTCACTTCGATCCTGAGCTCACCCATTTTATAGGAGCTACAGAGTCCCTGCTCATTAGGGACCCCTGGTTCCTCTGCCCATCTGTCCCACATCATTCTCTTTTCCAGGTCAGCTTCCAGTGAGGTTTCCGGTGAGAATGATGTTACCTTTCAAGAGCCACAAGGGGATTTGGATGCAAGCACTTCAGGCAGAAGACAAGACCTGACAGGATTTTAGCCCAATCTCTGGATCATAATGGCAATTCTATCTGCTGCAAACACTGACTGAAATCATGGCTTGGAGAGCACGTCTAGGGAGAATGCTGAGGCTACAAAGTGCCTTAATGGAAAAGAACGCCATAAACAGTCAGCAAAGACCTGGCAGCGCCCAGGGCCATATATTTGCCAACTGCATTCAAGGTGGACACATCTTAAAATCAACATCAGCTGACAAAGTGTTGACTGGTCTGATACAAGACTTCTAGAAGCTCATGCCGGATCTGTGGTTGATCTGCGATTTCAGACAATAACTCTTTATTTCACTTCCTTCTGCAGGAAAGCATTCTATTGACAGTAATTGCTCTCAGGGGTGTTTGAAGATGAACGGGTTAATTTAAAAGCACTTAGGGCTCTTTGAAAGGAAAGCACTACATAAATCCCAAACAATAGTACCATTATTGTCTGGATTACCTATAAAAGGAATAAATCTCTTAGGTCATTGAATTTCTTTAGCTGGATTTCAGCCTCTGTGAGGTGGAAATAAATTGCCAATGTACCTGGTTAAGACTAACTAACCAATAAGAATACTATATAGGTTGAATCTATGACTGAAGAGTTTAACATGCTCCTATTAATAGCATCTGGTCTAGTCCCTGGCGTGCTGACAAACAGCACACAGTAATACTGGACATGACTATCTCAAGCACAAGCAAGAGACAACTTCTTACTTTCATGCTGTGAGACCAGCGGAACCTGGAGCTCCATCAGATGCCTCACTGGATCGTCGCTCCTGCGGTCATCATCACTGTCACCAGCCCCCCGAGTTAGCCCTGCACCCAAGGAACGGAGTCATTGGATTCACCAAAAAAAGTAATCCCGTGGCTCAGCGTTAGCCTCAAAGCAACAGATTTAGTGACTTCTTTAGTGGGCACCCTGGGTCAGAAGCAAATATCTTCAATGGCCTGAAACATGTATGTACCAGGTGTTGGGGAGAATAAAAATAGAAACAAATCTACTTTAACAATTCTGTGTTATTAACACAGTGACAACAATGGAAACTGAACACCCATAATGCAGCATTGGCTGCACCATGACTGAAAACCCCAGATCTGGAGAGATGGAACCCAGATTCTTGTCCTTGCTCTGCTCTCTACTGGCTGGGCAGCCCCAGTCCATCACTTTATCTCTCCGTCTCCTCATTGGTATAGGGGGAAATTGGACTAGATGACTCTAAGGCTCTTCCCATTCTAGGGTTCTGTGAATCCACGATTCTAGTTTCAGGTACCAGGACCCATCAGCACAGCAGTTAGCCTTCTGAAATCCACAGGATGCCTTTTCAATCTGACAGTATTCAGACATAGTAGTTGCTCATTTCTGAGTATCAGAGCTCCCTGGGGAGAAAAATATCAGCCCAGCCTCCTCTCTCCCCACACTGGAACCAGTAAGACAGAAGCACACACCCATTCAGACACTGCCAAGGATGCCAGTGAACAAGTGGGTCAACCTCTGTACCTCCTAGTGACATTCACAAGCTAAAGAGACCCATGATACCAACATAAGTTGGTGAACATAAGTAAGAAATTTGGAGACTGAGTATATCAGAGCCACATGGAGGTAAGAGGGCCCCTCTGCTATACACTTTCTGTTAGTAAAAGGAATTACCTAGCAGGAGCTTCCCTAACCACTCCTTCAACGGACTTCCATTCTCAAGGCCTGGAGCTTCCGGAAGGAGGAGGGAGGCCTCTAGAAGTGGGCAGAGGCGCTCTTGCCCTCTGCTAGGGGAACAGCATGGACACAGAAACATGACTCTTGGAGAGACCAGGGAAGACTTCTTTCTGAGGCAAGGGTCCCCTTTGGCCACTTTGAGTGTCACGGACGCTGGGCCTGGAACACAAGCACTGGACTTGGCATTGCACGTGTTAGGCTCCTGAATAACGGCGGTTTAAACACGACTTAATGAAGCCTTTGTATAGTGCTTCAGCAGGAGTGGCCTCCAAAAAGTCAAACAACTATTGCGTAAAGACCTTCTAAAAAGAGCCCCAAGTCAGCTGACCTACCTCAAACTTGAGAGACTTTCAGCAGCCCTTCACCCTTCTTTCTCATCCTGAAGAGCTCTCCTCAATTTCGTTTTCAGTCAAGAACTGAAGCCCCTTCCAAAGGCTTCACCTTTCAGATTTTTTTTTAATTTTGTTTTTAAGTGTTTTCACATTTGATTTCACTTTAGATTCACATTCGGTTATGCATACCACATTCAAAGGAGAACTCTCTCGGCTTCCAGGGCAGAACCTCCCTCCATGAGGGTTGGTGGCCCCGCCCAGACCAGCTGGAGGCTTATTTTGCTCTAAGGTTACCTTTTTAGATCTTCAACTCTCTTCCTGTCCCCTGTGGAAATCCTGGGATGGCTTTGCCAAAAAAGTCTCATTCCAGCATTTATTTACCGTTATTTCTGGGAGCTACGGTCTGAAAAGGAAGAGCTGTGCTCACGATCAATTTCCCTTTGGAAATCTGAATAAACCTGGTACAAACTCATGATAGTAACATAGACTTGGGGTGCGTGGCTGGCTCAGTCAGTAGAGCATGCGACTCTTGATCTGGGGGTTGTAAGTTCGAGCCCAGGTTGGGTGTAGACATTACTTAAAAATAAAATCTTAAAAGAAAACCCAAACAAACAGACTTGACTGGCCATACGTATTATTATACCTGATTTCTGAGGAAGGATGGGAGGAAATATGCAAATCCGCAAAACTACCTGAAACTTCTATGCTGTAGATCGGTTGGGCCAGCTCTCAACCAAACTACCAGGTGGTGTTGTTCCCATTCAATCTTCTGTCTTTCAGCTCTCATCTCTCCAGATAATGGGGGCCCTTCCTGCCCACTCAGACCTCCACAAAGCATTCTCATATTTCATCAAAATCTGAAAAAGAACTGAAATAATCCAGGTCCAGTATGATGGCTTTTTTGATTATGTCGGTTTGACTGGGTTACAGTCCCACTTATTCAGTCAAACATTAATCTAGGTGTTGCTGTGAAAGCATTCTGCAGATGTCATTGAAGTCTCTAACCAACTGACTTTCAGTAAGGAAGATTATGCTGAAGAATCTGGCTGGACCTGACCAACCAGCTGAAAGTTTCAGCCTTCAGAGCAGGACTGAGGCTTTCACAGAAAGAGAAGGCAGCTTTCTGTGTAGAGTAGCCCCAGCCCATGCTGCGGATCCCGGCGTGTCCGTGATCTTCCAACCCTGGAGTGCTGCCCGACAGATTTCACACTGCCGGCTCCAATTACATAGGCTAATTCCTTGTAAAAAATAGATGAATGGATGGATAAATAGCTAATTGATAGGTAAACAGATACAAGTAGAGATGAATATGGACACAGATGCAGAAACAGACAGATGCTTAAATGCATAAATATATAGACGCAGATCTCCTACAGCTGGTTCTGCTTCCCTGGCTGAACTCTAATACAGATTTTGGTACCAGGAGTGAGGTTTGCGAACAGGAAGTCCAAGTGTCCCTGAAGTCCTCAACTGTGGAACTTGCAACAAAACAAAACAAAAACAAAAGTAAGCCTAAAGGAGAGGAAAAGAGCCTCATGTCATTGTTACCAGGGCTTTGAAGCAAGGTTGGAGTGATTTATAGAATGGCTAAGTGACACTGTAAAGAGGAAACAATTACAAATTCAATAGCTATTTTTTCTAAGCCTCCAAATCCTAAAAATGCAGTGCACTCACCCCCCCCAGAAAAAAAGGCTACTTTCCTCACAACAACAGTGAATTCCAGAGTCATCACCTGAATCATGACAAGTCGAATCATTCCTCAGTTGAAAGAAAAGACACGGTCACAATCTGAAAGTTGCTACCATTTGGCAGATAAAAAAATTAAATGACTGAGTTGCCCTGGCTTCTGCCTTTCCCCCAAACCTCCATCCCCAAAACCCTCCCTGCCTTTACATCTCAGGGCAGGAATTTGGTTTGGTTCTGCCTCTCCATTCCCATAACGGTGACCAAATCCACTGTCGCGGAAGTCACTCGGCTAACAGATGTTTATAGGCGCTTACTCAATCCACGCACTGCTCTGGGTGCTGAAGATAAGTCACTGCCCTCAAGAGCTTCCTTTGTGGGGGGAGAAACATTATTTTTTGCTTACTTCTATATATATTTTTTATCTTATTTCCTTGTTTTACTTTAATATATGAATAAGTAAGTAAGTAATTTCAGAATGTAGAAAGGATGGTGATGTGCATGAAATTGGGTCATGAAGTGGAAGTGATGACAGGAGGCAAGAGAGCACAGGGCAGAACTTTGAGCAGCAAGGACCTGGATGATGAGCTGGAAGGAGCCGCTCACAGATCTGGAGTGTGGAAGATCCTAGAAGTCACCACATGTTCTTCCCCTCCCTCAAGAGGTGGGATCTATGTCTCTGCCCTTGAGTCTGGTTTGGCCGTAGGGCCTGCTTTGGCTAATGGGGTGTCAGCAAACGTGATGCAGAGGCTTGAAAAGCACGGGCACATCGGACTCCCTCTCTTGCTGCTCCTGGGAGCCCCATGACTTCCGGCATCTGAGGATGCTGAGGCCCACCTGCTGGATGCCAGGAGACATTCTGCCAGTTGCCCCCCTGGTGCTGCGCAACAGTCTGACAGCCAGGCCAACCGCCAGCTCGTGCATGCCTGAGCCCGGGCGGGTCAGGTGAACCTGCCAAGCCGCAAGAACCACCCAGTCAATCCACAGACACATGAGCTAAATAAGCGGTGGTTGTTTAAAACCATTAAGCTGCAGGGTGTCTGTTATCCAGAAACACTCACTGATAGGTGGGGGCAGTGGACACGCACTGGAGATGGGTCTTAGGAAGCCTCATAAAGCCCACTGTCTCCCTCAGCCTCCAGCTTGATCCACAGTTCCGGGAGCACTCCACGTGATTACGGACTCAATCCCGGGATGCGATTCCCTACGGTGCCTCACATTTCTGCCTGTCTTCCAAGCAGAGGCTTCGACTCTTTGTTCCAGGATATTTTTTCAAGAATTTCTGTGTAGTGCACAGCCTCAGAAGATAAGTGTGGCCCCCGGAGCACTCGGTAAGCAGGCTTCCTGCCCACCGTAAAAGATTTGAGGGCCGTAAGCTCAGAGCTCCTCTCCCGTAACAGACTCCGCTGCACAGGCAGGTGTCACCTGGTCCTGTCAGTGTCACCCCGTGAGAACTGGGGCTTGGAGAATGGGTGCAAGAAATCGCCGACATCGCTGTGTGTAAAGGCTTTCATCTCCCCCTTGGGAGGCTCCCGACTTTGCCAGAATCCATGACACCGTGGCAGACGATCTGGTTGAACTGCAAGAGGGCAAAATCTCAGACCTTTCACAGTTCCTGACACCAATGAATCACAGCTCCTGTGTATAAAACTATCAGCCCAACTCACATAGGGGATGCTGCTTAGTGTCTGTAAAGGTCCATTTCTCTGCAAATGGCCCTGGAAAAGCACATTATGTGACTGTTTCCAGAAACTCCAGGACAGGGACATCTGCTGTACACATCCTTCTTGTTCTTTCAAAGGACAGGGGATAAAAGTGTAACGTCAAAGCCACTTTTCAAATCATTAGAGAAACAGGAAATGGTGGGCTGGATACACATACAGTAGGAACACAGAGCTTGCAAGGCAGAAGGGAAACATAGCTCGTCTGTCCTCTTCCTGTTTTTGACCCCCTGCCCCCGGGCCAGGTACGCAGCAGAAAGCAAGCCGACCTGAGCCGTCCCATGCCCGGACTCCATCACGGGCTCATGGATTCAGAAATCAATGAAGCCAAAAACCTTTTTAAGTCTTTGATATGACAGCTGAGAGAAACAATCACAGTTCCTGCTCCACTAGCTACATACACAGAACTTTTCAGGCATCTCAGCATTTTAACACATTTCAAAACACCATTTTTGAGGCTAAAGAGATTTACAGATCTGTTTCTAATCCCAGTGTCTTCAATTCAGCATTTTCGCCGGGAAGCTGCACCTTTACGTTTCACTCATGCTCAGGGTTGTCAGAGAAGCCACCGCCCTTACTGGGACATCGGAAGGAGAAGGCTGATGTACGAAAGACACTGAAGCTTCTCGAAGAAACCACTTAGGGCATCAGTTAAATGCTGGGATGTCCTACAGACGAGCAGCTACTTAAGCAGAGCGTCTTAACAGAGCTGAACCCCTGAGTGGGGCTTCCGGAAAATGTCCTTGTCTTCCGTCCCTGGGTAAATGGTTTGTGGGAATCTTTCCCCACAAGCTCAGATTCTGCAGTTCAGGAGCCATCCACCTGTTCGTCAGCTGTGGGGCACTAATTCCTCCAGGTACGTGGAATGGTGAATTTCAATCCTGACTGCTCAGGAGAAACTCCTGGGAACCTTTAAAAATAATATTGATTTCCATAGGCCCACCCCAGGCCAAAGAAGTTAGAATCACAGGGAGAGGCAGGAATGAAAACCTTGTTCAAATATAATATGAAGGTATAGCTCTGGGCATATAAATATCAAACGGGGCAGTGGGTGGCTCAGTTGGTTAAGAATCCAGCTCTTGATTTCGGCTCAGGTTGTGATCTCAGGGTGGTGGGATTGAGCCCCACATCGGGCTCCTTGCTCAGTGCAAAGTTTGCTTGAGATTCTTTCTCCTTTCCTTCTGCCCCTCCTCTGTGGCACTCTCTAATAAATAAATAAATCTTAAATAAATGAATAGCAATTCAAATAGCCTTTCTCCCAAATTTGTTCCATTCTAGAGGGTAAAATGAAGGTGAGTGTTGAGATATTTATTAATTTACTTCTTTAGCCTGAATTGGAGATCTGAACTCTCGTTCATTTGTTCATTCGTTCCACACCTGTTGAACACCCAGTGAATGTCAGGTACTATCCTCATGGGGTCATAGTGCACCAGAGAAGACAGCAAAAGAACCAGCAACTTCTTTTTTTTTAAGATTTTATTAATTTATTTTAGAGAGAGAGACAGAGCAGTGGGAGGGGCAGAGGGAGAGAATTTCAAGCAGACCACACTGAACACAGAGCCCGACACGGGGCTCAATCTCACAGCCCTCAAGATCATGACCTGACCCAAAATCAAGAGTCGGATACTTAACTGACTAAACCATACAGGTGCCCTAGGAACCGCAACTTTAATGCCCCAGAGGTGGAAATGCAGAACACTGCAAGAACACAGCAGGGCTCCCACACTTCATCTGGGGAGCACATGTCTTTTTTCTGCCCACCTCAGTCCTGTCCTTTCACCTTCGAGTCTGTACCCCCAACTGTCATGCACTGTGGCTGTGGGGTCTGGGTCAACCTTTGTTTGCAATCCTTTACCAAAGCCAGATGGTGCTTTGAATAAATCTTGTGAGCACCTGAATGGCGTTTTCCTTTCTGATTTGGAACAGAGATTTCCAGAAAGAACAGGAAAAAACAACGGACATTCCTAAACCCCAAGGTTACGTGGAAATTCAGAAGTGACACACTCTGAGAGGGTTTGAAGCTAGAGAAAAAGCTGACGAAATGGGCGCCTGGTGTCATCTACAAGGAGGAAGCAATTGCCATAGCAGAAACTTCTTTGGGAAAATAGCAAACCAGAGCTGAGATGCTGAGGACCACATGCAAAATCGAGCTGGAGAAAACAAGACCATGCTCAGATCCTGAACTACAAAGTACTATTCATTCTTAGGGAACCGGTAGTAACTATCTTCTGTCACATTATCAGGGAGTATAATCTGCCTTTTTTTTTTTTCGTCCACTATCAAGTGTCCTCCATAAAATTAGCCATACAGACTGACCTCTTTTCTGGGAGTGCTGAATCCTGAAACCCTTTCTTGGTTTTCTGGAATAAACACTGCTGTGTGGGTCCTTCATGCTGTGCTGTGAGTCAGGCAGGAAAACTGGACTTGGTGTCAGCTCCATGACTCGATAACTGGATGATTTTAGGAGAGGCACTGAACCGCTCTGGGAATGTACGTCTGTGGCCTGTCTACTGGGGACGATGATCACAGGATTGCTGCAGAGAATGAATGAAATGATAGGAGCAGGGGTGCCTGGGTGGCGCAGTCGTTAAGCATCTGCCTTCGGCTCAGGACGTGATCCCCGCGATCTGGGATCGAGCCCCACATCAGGCTTCTCTGCTAGGGCCCTGCTTCTTCATCTCCCACTCCCCCTGCTTGTGCTCCCTCTCTCACTGGCTGTCTCTCTCTCTGTCAAATAAATAAATAAATAAATAAATAAATACAATCTTAAAAAAAAAAAAAGAAAGAGAAATGATAGGAGCAGAGCTTTAATTCAGCATCAGGCACACAGTAGGTATTCAGGAAGAGGCGCCACCAGGAGCTCCACCGACCAAACCCACCCTGGGAAGGGGACATAACACAGCAACTTGGAATTTCTGGCTTCCTGCAACAGTGCCCTGCTTGTTTCTCCTTATCTAACAAGTGAGAAAGCAAAAATCCTGCATTTAATAAATAATATCTCCCAGATCAGCCCTGTGTGACTGGTTCAGAGCAGATAAGGGACAATATCAGGAAGCTGACACACCAAACCCCAGCTCTCTCACACACTGTCAAGCTGAAAATGTCGGTAATATCCTGTTGCTGCGTATCTATCTAGACTCTTCACATTAGCACTGTGAAGCCCAGTTTTCAAAAACTCCAGTAGGCAAATGGAGAAAAAGTGACTTCCTCTCAGGTTAGACAACGTTCTTCTATTTCAGAGCCCTTTTCCAGAGTCAGGCCAACCACTGTGAAGTGAAGGAGATGAGCAGGGAGGTGAGATGATGAAGCTAAGTGCTCCTTAAGAAGCATCGAAGTCGAGGAGAACCAGGGTCTGACGCAGGTGCCCGGAACAAGGGCACATCTGGGCCCAAGTCTGCTGGGATCAGGGACGAGCAGAGACAGCTTCTCAGAAGGCGGGAGTTTTAAATGGCAAGCACTCACCTCCAGAACCAGCATCCACGTCCTCTGTGCTTCAGGATGGCTCTTCCTGACGCAGAAGGACCAACGAGGACCATTTACCAAGAGGCACTCTGACGCGGACTTCTGACAGTTCCCTGGGTTCCCAGAAATCAAGCTCCTGTGTCCTCAGTCCCCAAGAAAAATGGAGTCATTTGAACTTGTTTAGCAGGCTTTGTGTGGAAGCAAAACTGGACATGGGAGCGCCTTCTCATCATCTGTAATCTTAACCTTTTCTTCTTTTGGCATTGAATGGGGTGTGGGTCAGTTTAGACATCCCTTTTTTCCTGGCTGGCTGATTCAGAAGCACTGTACTAACTACATTTTCTTTCAAGATCAGGAGACTACTTCAGAAATACACGTCACTTCAAAATGACATATGGGCACTCAAGTAGTCTGCCATATTCTCGACCCCCAGAAGTGAAAACAAAAAGGAAACTATTATAGAGAGATATTGAAGAACCAAGAATAAAAAGAATGCGAAGTCCTCATGTCTAATTGGTCAATTAATTTAAAGGAATGAAGGTTGTAAATCAGGAAAACAGATACACTGTACCATAAACATGTTATTTTAACTTAAAATATAGACACGCACATCACTTCATCAAGGCCTTCCCGCTGGGTATGAGTCCATTAATTTAAACTTCCCATTGTACTTCTTGCAAAAAAAGAAAAAAAAATTAAGACACATCACTCTGGTGGAGACTGCTGGCTCTTCACCCAAATTTATTCTCCCGCACTCCATGAGAACAGATTGCAATTCAGTGTGTTTCTGGCCCCACACCGTACACTTCCCAGTCTCTCTTGCAGTGAGGCATGATCTCATGCCTGAGTTTTCATCAACAGAGCGTTTGCAAAAGTGATGGATTTGCAAGAGAGTGTTTGCAGAGACATCTGGGCTCAGGATAAGGGCAATGCCTTCTTTAGGCTCTTTCCTCGCTCTTTCCTCTTCCGATTCCAGAACCCATAGCAGGCTTGAAACCATAGATAACAAGAGACCTTCAGGGTGCACAGGTCAAAATGATGAAAAAACCTGGGCCTCTGAAGGCCTGCACACACAGAATTCTCTAGAATGTTAGGGAATGACCTAGAGTGCAGCAAACAAGCAAATAAAAGTTGATCTTCCAGGAGCCACGGAATTATAATGGAGCCTCTTCATTCACCAGCCTTAGTCTTCCCTCACAATTCAATCATCTGGGGTGTCCAGTCCAGCTTCAACTTGTTAATGTGGACTAAAAACGTAAAGAAATATATATACAGGAAACAACTGGAGGGTAGAATCCATCACAGTTTGAGGACTTTCCCTCCATTTTTTACAGATGTCTTCATTTTTACATTCATATTTTGTCCTTTTAAAGTAATATCTGACTGAATTCTTCATCACAAAACAACACAGCGGGCACACACATGTTGTGGCACACGCTGACCCTTGGCGTATCAGCCACTGCTTCTCTGCGAACCATCCTCAAACTCTCACGACTGCGGTCAGCCATTCAGGCTGGGTTCTGCTGAGCACCTCCCTGGGTCGGCTGCAAGGCCGCTGGGCGGCTCTGCTTCCGAGGGGTGGGAGGGCCGGGTGCATGCGGCCTGAGGCAAAGGCGGCAACTGGGCCATCATCTAGCAGACTGCCCTGTGCAGGGAGCCACAGTGTGCAAAGCCTCTTGAGGGCACATGTTAATTCTGTCGCATTCCAAGGTTCAACGCAAGTCCCAAGGCCAGCCAAGCTTCAAGGGTACGGGCAAGGGTGCCACCTCTGGATGGAAGAAATTGCGGTCATTGCAAAGAGGCAAAAATACAGGAAGGGAGCTTCTTGTGAACATGTTTCCTACACAGTCTTCCACAGCCAGTAAACATACAACCCAAAGGATGGGGACAGAGATGAATGAGAATGCCTCCGGAGTAACTCGCTAGCCGAGAGTGTGCCAATGGGCGCCAAGCATGTCACTCAAGAGGAACTGCAGGAGGATGGAGATCACCTGCTCTTCTAAGAAAGACATGAACCGGATGCCGTTTACAGAGATCTCCTGCTATTTCCGAAACTTGAGAAGCTTTTAGAACAAGAGGAACTACTTTTTGCCCTCCAAATTACAAAGATTCTAGGATAAGAATGATGTGGCAGAGAAAGTTGGTTGGTGCTCACTAAATGTCTCATGTGCCTACGACATTTCGGTGTCCCCTACAGCTACAGTGGGGCCATGGGACTAGTTCTGGCTAATGAACTGTATTACTTCTGGGCTGAAACACAGTGTGCCTCTTCAATCCCCCTTTTCCCTTTTAGCAGTGACCTTGAAATCCACACATACCAGATGGTAGAGCTACAAGATTAAGGAGGCCATCCAGTCTAGAATAAACTTTGCATGAGTGAGTAATACAACTGTGCTGAGGGACACCACTGAGACTTCAGGATTTATCTTTAACATATGCAAGCCCATTCTGATTTATTCAAATGGTAATGCTCCCTTGAACATGCACAAGACCTCAAGGGAGACCAAAATAATCTGCATGGTGCATCCATGCTCCAGAATCAGAATTCAATGATTAGCACGTGGCGTTCTTTAAAAAGAGACCCAGGAACACAGAATTACTATAGTGTTAGGTGAGTTATAGTCCCAAAAAGGAACTCATTTTTTTAAGAGAGAGTTCTTTGACAAGATCTACATTTTCCAAGCCCCAGGGAAAAATGACTTGAAAGACCGTTCTATGAATGCCCAAAGTCACCCCCAACTCTGCAGCCCGGGGTGGGAGGCAAGGGGATGAAGACCTATTGGTAGGTGGGAGGTGCACAGTTTGCCTATTTTTACTTTATGAGGAATAAATTCCATTGCTCAGGACTCAACCTGTAGACCAACTACCATTTCCCCAAATGGAAGAGCAGGGAGGCACCTCAGTTCACATCAATAGACTGAGAGTAAGAAATACTCTCCTTATACTATAGCCTCTCTGACGAGGTGCCTGACCCCATCTCACCCATCCCCGGAAAGGCATGCCACTCTTACAACCACAGCTCCTCGACTGTAAGTGCGAAAGACCTTGGTCAAACCCTGAGCACAAAAATTCCAGATGCAACGTTCTGTGGAGAGCCTCAGAGAGGCACATAGTTCATTTGGGTGTAAGCGGGCTCTATTCTCTGGGATGCCTTGTCTCCTTGTGGCTGGAGAAGTTGAATGCCAACTTCATTATCATGAGAATTAGAATAGGAAAAAGCAGAAGATAAATGTGTTTGTCCATATTGTATCATAACAATACAGCAATTACAGGTATTCTGGGACCCTGAAACTAAACTCACATTTAGAAACATCAATAAAGCCTGAGAGGTTTGAGCTTCCTCCTCCAACACGACATCACCTGGGATGACGTCCCTCTAAACCTGTAGTAACCCCCCAGCCTGGTACATCTGGTGAAAGTGGAGAAAAGGATCAACTACAATGTACACAGGTTCACAGAGCTTTAACTTAAAGAAAGGGAACTAGTTGAGGAAGCTTGGCTTGGAGGAAGATAAGCAGGAAGATAATGACAAGCAGAGAGAGAAGGCCCATGATCCGCTTCTCATCCGCTGAGAATCTGCATCCTGGACTCTTCTCGGACGCGCGGCACCACGACGGGCTCCAGAGCCCTGGCCACCCAGCATCACAGATTGCACCGCACTCTCCCTAGATTACAAGAAACGCCAGCGTCCCTTCTCCCAGGGATAATGAGTGAAAGACCTAACTGGTGGAGCACAAGCCGTGGTGAATAAAACACAAGCGAAGACCAGGAAGGTGCAGGCATGGACCAGCCCGAGCCATGCCAGCCTCGACCCCCACACAGCGCCCAGCCGGCGCCTTCCTTCCTGTATCTAGGCTCCACGCTGGTGGCCCTGTCCTGCCTCACCCCGCTCAAGCACACTTACTTTTTAAGAAATTTGTCTCGTGCCCCTAGAAAAGGCAGCATCAAAACCATCTTTGAACTTGGGAGGGAAATAAGCCAGGTATTTTTTAACCTTGTGCCTGCCCCCGGGCACAGCCAGCTCTCAGAGTACAGGGGTCGGCAACTGCAAAGGATGAGCAAAGGATCTGAAGGAAACTGAGGCCCCTGAGAAGCTGGGGGACATCATCTGATCCACTGTCCAAATCCTTCCCACCCCTCAGAATCCAGTCTCAATGCCAATTCTGTAAAGTGGTCTCAAATACCTTGCCTGGCAGAAACCTCCAAGGGGACTTCATCAGAAGTCCTCTTAGGGCATTTCTCACGTCTTCCCTTTTAAAAATGCTTTCTCCCTCTCTTCTCAGACTTCAAACTCTGGAAAGGCAGGGCTCACACACATGTACTCTTTGGATGTCCCGCAGGGCTGAGAACGGTGCCGTACCCTGACCAAACAGGCGAGTGCAGGTGGTTCAGGCCAGCCTGGGGGAGAGGGACTGGAAGGGAAGCTGAGGCAGGAGAGATGCATGGAGGGGGAGGGAGGAGACTGACGTATAGGGCTCAGGAGTAGACATGGCCAGACTCCATAACGCCCACAGCACTGCTGGGCAGGTTTGTGACCCTGCCTTTGGGGAGATGCTGCCCAATTTCCCTATTGGGAAATCTGATAACATCTCCACATTTTCTCGCCTAACCTCCCATTTTACTTTCCTCTTTTCTACTGTAGGTACCGTGGCCTCTGTACAGCATGACTGCTCTAGGTCAGCATCTTCTAGGACACAAAATTAAATCAGTAAGTTATTGGATACCTACTACACAAGGCACTATATGGAGCTAAAGGTCATGGTGCTTCTCAACTGAGTGTGAAATAAAACAGGGACATTTTCTAACCTGGGAACTATCAAGTTCTTTCCACTAACACCCAGAGATGATTTGTCATCACTTGAGTCAACATTGTCCTGGTACAAGCACTCTTGTTTGTGAATAAAAGCCGTTAGATACTCAGTGCTGACAAGAGTACTGTGAAAATGGTAGACTCAGACACTGCTGGTGGCATTATCACCAAAGAAAATATTCATGTGACCACATAATTCCAATCCTGAGACTATGTCCTTTGGCAATAAATCAAGAAAAAAATAAATATATTTTGTAGAACCATATTCAATACCCTAAAATGGAAGGAACCCAAATGTCAATAATAGAAAAATTATTTTATAGCTTTATGATTAATTTGATTATACTATGTTATGCATTCATAAAAAATGGAAATTTTTAGATATATAAAATATTGATAGATAATATTAGATGAGCAAAGCAGACTTCAAAGTTTTATGCATAGTATGGATATGATCATGCAAAAGTCTGTGTGCATATCAACAAGAACAGAAAGCCAATCCTCAAAGACAAAAGCAGATGTGTTGGGGTAGTGGGTTATTTTCAACTTCATACTATTGAGTACAGGGGTGCTACCTGGCAGCATTCCACAGGGATGGAAGGAGAGGTGGTTGGGAAGAGTAAAAGGGGAAGAAAGATCGACCAGCCCCAGACGAGATTCGCCAACAGCATAGTTCCCATTCTCAGAGCCACCCGGGCGCCCCTCCCAGTGATTTTTTAAGTACTTTTACATACTATCAGTACAGGAACTACATTAGAGGAAAGCGATTTTTAGGGGCTTCTTAACTCATATGGGTAATTAGGTTCTAAAATCAGCCCTTAAAAGAAGAATCTGCATATGTTCCAATCGTTGGAAATCTCACTGAATCACCTACAAATAAATACATAAGATTTGACATATTCAACTTTGTACAGAATGAGTATGTTAAAAAAGTGTGTATCGTATACAATATGTGGCATATAACATGAACTAGGTAAGTAACAGCTAACTTTCTCAATTTTTGTTGTTTTTCTCTTCTTTTAGACTTACAGTATCAAGGGTTTATTTTTTCAAGATTGCTCTTGAAGGCTGACCTCCGAGATAAGAGCTGCTTTTCTGCAAAGTTCTAAGGAAAGTGGCTCAGACCCACTGTTGGAAGCAATATATCCTGGTCAAGCACAAGATTTGGACTTCAGTCGCCCATCTTGCCAGGGTGGAGCTGAGACGGCTAATCCTGGTATAAGCTGGCCACAAACACTCTAACAGGTTTGGCCCACAGCCCCTCTCCCTACCACATCAGGAAGAGTTAGTGTTTTAAGCTCCTAATCATGGAGCTTAAAAGCCCACAGCTTTTTTACCTCCCTGGAGTCTGCTGCCTGATTCTCCCAGATCACCAGGCCCAAGCTAGACCGTCAGAGCGGACAGACATGCTTTCTCCTGCTCCTGTCTTCGTGGGCGTCCCCAGTGAGCAATGCTCCAGCACGTCTAGCATGTGCTGCTTAACCATTTGCCTTTGTTTGCATGAAAAACATATACTTGAACGTGTATAAGTTAGACTATGGCTCTACTGTAGTCACCTCCTCTCTAGTTTTGTTAATGACATTCACGGACGTTCTAGGATCCAACCATCTTCGCCTTCTGAAGATAAATCAAACTAGGGCATTAAAGCTCTAGCTACAGTTACAGGTATACGTACATCGGATGCTGCCAGGTCTTCATTTACACCTGACTCCTTTAGTTTAGATTCCAAGATTATACTAACTTTATAAGGTGAATGAAGGAACATTCACTTTTTTATTCTCTTAAAGAACTGCCCCAAGATTGGAATTATGTTCCACAAATATTTGGTAGAATTTACCTATCATGCAAGTGGTTTAGGAGGACTATAGACTTCCTACTACTGATTCAATTTCTGTAAGGATGTAGTTATCACCGTGGCTCTCCTGGAAGCCTTAGTGACAAGATCTGTTCTCATCATTACCCATTATTACATGTTTCCCTACCAGAAGAAGCAACTGTGTCAGCCACTTTGACCACTGTGTTTCTACCTCTTAGTACCAGCTTGAAATATATTTCTTGAATTAATACATTGTTAAATAAAACCTCAAGAAAATCTACCAAAAAGCTATTAGAAACACTAAAAATATTTAATAATATTAAGTTAGCCAACTACAAAATAAGTATGGAAAGCCTTCTTAAATGTCAGTATTTACTAGTTATAAAATATTTTGGACTCAAAATTACCCCTTGCACTAGCAACAACTAATAAGAAAACTAAAAACATGGTTGAAGGACACAGAATATTTAAATAACTGAGCAGACATACACATTCTGAAAGTGGACAGCTGTAAAGAGGTCAATGTTTTACAAATTAATCCACATGTTCAAGTTAGCTTCAGGTAAAATAGTCTAATGAAGAGGAGACAAATTACAAAGGATTACAAGCTTTAAAAAGTATAACAACATAAGATCAGAAAAATGGATAAATGGAAAAAAGAGAAAGCTCAATATATATATATATATATAAAATATAATGGCGTCAAGGACAATGGTAGCAAATACTGACATAGCACTTACTAGGTGCCAGGTACTGTTCTACATGTTTTACATACATGTATATGATTTTTAAAAAGAATTTATCTATTTATGGGACACCTGGGTGGCTCAGTCAGTTAAGCATCTGCCTTCGGCTCAGGTCATGACCCTAGGGTCCTGAGATCGAGTCTCACATCGGGCTCCTTGCTTGGTGGGGAGTCTGCTTCTCCCTCTGCCTGCTGCTTCCCATGCTTGTGCTCTCTCTCTCTCTCTCCCTGACAAATAAATAAATAAAAATCTTAAAAAAGAAGAAGAAGAAGAAGAAGAATTTATTTATTTATTTATTTATTTAGGGAGAGAGAGGTGCGTGAGAGCAGAGAGAGGGGCAAAGGGAGACTTCCAAGCAATCCTGCTGTCAACCCCCACACTCTTCTAAGACACGGGACACCTCTAATCCCTAAAGCCTTCAGGGCTTCTGTGGTTTACTGGCCTCCTCCTCTGCAGGCAGCTTGTGTTTCAACATTCTTCCCTTCCATTGATCTGTTAACATTTATCTTAATGTTTTTCCATCTTCTAAAATTTCTATGAAAGTCTCATCCATTGTTGTCTCTAGGATTAAGTTCATAGATTTTGACTTTGTTGATTTCTTTACATTTCTTATTGAGTTGAGATAGCCCAGAAAAAACTTGTATTTGCAATGTACCACATGCAATCAGAAGTCTGCATATTAATTTACTGTAAGGAAGTTATCAATAAAGAACAAAAGATTTATGTTAAATAATGTGTATTGCTTCATAATTTATAATGGCAAAAAACGAGAATGGTCAAAATTCTTAACAGTAAAGCGTTAACTCAAGAACTCATGGTACATCTGTGGTGACTGGGGAGTTGTGCCATTCAGATCTTCTTCAACACAATCTTCTGTGGGGGGAGCAGAGTTGACCAGAAGCCTCCTGCTGTCATCCCACTGGATCCACACCAGTGTTCATGTGGAGGCCATGCTTCCTCCCTGCTGCCCCCGACCACTGACTAAACATGGTGTGGGTGCCAGAGTCAGGCCCTTCTGGTCCAACACGAGAATGGCCCAATAGGCAACTGTGCCTAGGGACCGACCCCCCATCAGCCTGGGCAAGACCTTCTCAGAAGTACGCGGCTCTTCCCACCCAAACCTTCCTTCCACTCTCCTTTCACAGGTGTCGGACTTCCCTGCTCTCTGTCCCTCTGTCTTTCACAGGGACTTCTATACATTTCCTGTACGGTCAGTCCTCTCCTGGCATCTGCTCCGTGGAGGACCTGACCTGACAGAACACTCACCCACCCAATATTAAGGCAATTTTCAAATATATTTATAAGAAATAGAGAAGGATAGAAAAAATAGGATATGATGCTATCAAAAATGCCAGTATTCCAAATGTACATACAACATGATCCTAGTTTTGTTTTTATTTTTAAAAATGATATGGAGCAATAGGGGTATGTGTGTATATATACAAATAAAATCTTTTGCACATACACATCACAACATTGAGAATGGTTATTTCCAGTTGAATGGATTATGAGTGTTTGTTGCTGCTTCTATACCCTTTTCTTTATTTTTCAATGTTTCAATAATAAGCTTTATTACCTTCATTACCAGAAACAAAAATAAAGCGCGCGCACGCGCGCACACACACACACACACACACACACACACAAAGTGCCCATAACAACTGTCAAGTCCCTCTGAGGTTCGACACCATCTGAACGGAGAGCAGGGCCTGGCCTCCCCTCTGGAGGTCAAGGCACAGGAGTCAGGTACAGCTAAGTAGCAAGAAATACAGATTATAATGTCACCGCTGAACAGCTTTGAAAGTATGCACAGCTGATTCCAGATGTTTTGAAAATCCGAACTGCATTTAGGAATCTTGCCGGAGCATCAGAAGAGAACAAAGCAGATGGAGCACCAGCCCTACGGAGCAGTGCTTGCTTTAGCTTCGTTATGCTTTTAAAGAAATTTCTAACTAGTCAGTATTTAACCAAGCTACTTTATCTTTTTTATTTTATTGCTTATTACGTAAGCAAGAACGGTGTGTCTTCTTCTTTTTGAAGGACAGATGACTTTCCTCCTGAGTCTGCAAGAGGGACATCGGGCAACAGTAAGCAGGCATGGGGCACATTTGGCTCTCCCTCCTCCTAGCGCCCATCCAACTCGCCGTCTGTCCCTCCCCCATGGAGCCACCCCTGTGTTTGCTGTTCTTGAGGAAGCCCAGTAAATCAAAACGTCAGAACAGGGACACCTGCGTGGCTCAGTTGGTTAAGCCGCTGCTCAGGTCATGATCCCAGGGTCATCGGATCGAGCCCCACATGGGGCTCCCTGCTCAGTGGGGAGCCTGCTTCTCCCTCTCCCTCTGCTGCACCCCCTGCTTGTGCTCTCTTTCTCTCTCTGACAAATAAATGAATAAAATCTTTTTAAAAAACATTTTAAAAATGTCAGAACAATGTCACAGCACCACCAACACAACAGTGTGAACTAACATTTATCAGACGACTCCTATGTGCCAGACAATGTTCTCAACACTTTCCATACATGAAATAGCTCATTTAATCTTCATAGGAATCCCACAAGCGAAGTGCAAATACCATCCCTGTTTAACAGAGGAGGGCGCACAGGTGCAAAGAGGTAAAGCAACCGCGTCGGGACCACAGGCTCGGCGGGCAGTGGAGCTGGGGTCTGGGCGCCGGACGTCACAGAGAAGACGGAGAACAAAATCCAAGTATGCCCTCAGATACACAGCGGCTGTCCTTGACGGAAACGAAGTTGGACGGTGCTAGATAAGCAGCAGGGAAAGCGCGATTTCACTGGGGAGCAAATTAGTCAAAACAGACAAAAGGATACAAACTTGAACAAACAAGGGAGGACGCCACGCGAAGGCCAGTAACCACGCACGGAGAGACAAACAGATCGAGTGCCGCAGACACGCAGAAGTGAGCGGGCCGGGGTCGTAGTGGCACAGGTCAAAGAGGCCGATCCGTGATGGAAAGGGCCGTGGACAGGAAGGCAGTGAGCACGTGAATCGGGCATAAGGGATATGAAATAACAGAGGAATCAGTGACAGACAGATGGACAGACTGCCAGCCAAGAGGAAGGAATGCAAATGCAGGGGCACAGATATCTCCACCCTGAAAAAGCAAGACCCAAGATGCAAGGGGGAAGCAACGGATTTGAAGGGGATTTGAATCATTTCCTTTTCCTTGTTATCTTAACCCTTGCACGAGGTCTTCCTCAGCTACCCTGCCAAACAAGCAGAGAGAGATGAAGTCCTCCCTCACGCCTTCTTCCATACAATGACGTGGCACCACACCAGCCTTTCTTGCCCCGTGGGCATGCAGCTGGGCTGGATGGTTGGTTTGCTGTCTGTCCTTTGTGTTTTTAGGGATTCCTGCCAAGAATGAGGTGTGATTTCCAGTGAGTAGGTGCCGTTTGAAAAGGGGATTCTGCCGAATTATTGCAGCTATGAAATGGAATCACATACGTAAAGAAGATTCATGTTCAGGCTTGACACAGAATGTGCTTAATGCATGGTGGTCATGAGGAGGAGGGTGTCTCTTCCCAGTTCAAAAATAGTCAGCTGGCTCAGTGGAGCACGTGACTCTTGATCGTGGGGTTGTAAATTCGAGCCCCATGTTGGGTGCAGAGATCACTTAAAAATAAAATCTTAAAAAAAAATGGTCCATGTCTCCTCACTGGAATCAGACCTAAGTCCAGGCACCCTGGCCTGGCTGCAAAAGCTCTCCATTAGCTAGCCCCCTACTTATATCTTGATAACATTATTCACAGAATCAACTCACAGCCTTTACATCTTGGCAGCGTGGGTCCTCCTGAGAAATGCCCAAAAGCCTCTGCAAGAGGATTTAAGAATTAAATGACACAGGTCCCCTCCATCACAGAGCGTAAGTCACAGATCACAGAATTTCTCTACCAGTTCAATCTTTCAGTTCCAGGGGGGCAAGTGAGGAAATACCATAAGTTGCTTCCTGAAACACTGGTCAACCTTGGATACAATGAAACAACAGTGCTGGGTCACTGGCAAACAGCTCTCTGGTCAGACAGCAACAGAATAGGAGGGAGACGTTGGAGAAGTCGAGATTAAATGAACAAGAAAGGAGAGCCAAGTGTCACATAATTTCAATTAGAAAAATGAAGCTGAAATACTGTGCTTTAAGATAGATGGCCATAAGTAGTCAAGCTTAAATATAAGCAAACAGCAGGGTGTGCAGGGCCCACTTGGAAAAGCCTGAGGAACTCTATAGCAAGTAAGAAGAAAATTGCTGCCGACATTGCTCTCCATGTAACTAAGACTAAAAGTCACCTGGGTCTGTATTCTAGACACACAAATCTCATTTTTACCAATCCCTTTGTTGGCTCTGTGCAAAGACGCTACTTTTATTTTATTTGGTTTTTTTGTTGTTGTTTTAGCCCTTCTGGCAGTTTTCCCCCACTGTATTCAGGCCACATCCTCATGATTCTAGTCCCAGCTCCCAATGGAGGCTTGCACCCCAAGCCTGTGTGGCCATCAGAATGCCACCTTCGTTGGCCACCATGATTGTTTCAGGGTTGATCTGTAGCCCAACTAGAACCAATAAGCTACAGCAAGACTTCTGTTGGGCAGCAGGGAAAAGGCACTTACTTTTTCCTACTGGAATTTCCATAAATAAAATAACACATACCTGGGGCTTCCCTGAGAGCCAACACTATGGAAAACAGACCCAAGACCTGATGAGAAAGTAGATCCTCATAACCCTGTCTGAGCCCTTGGGTCAGACTGTACCTGAATCCAGTACTTCCCAACAAAGTCAATTACGCTAGCCAATAAATTCCCTTTTTTTTTTTTTAAGATTTTATTTATTTATTTGACAGAGATAGAGATAGCCAGTGAGAGAGGGAACATAAGCAGGGGGAGTGGGAGAGGAAGAAGCAGGCTCGCAGCGGAGGAGCCTGATGTGGGGCTCGATCCCATAATGCCGGGATCACGCCCTGAGCCGAAGGCAGACGCTCAACCGCTGTGCCACCCAGGCGCCCCCCATTTTCCTTAAGACAGGTTGAATTGGATTCCATCCTCATGACTGTGAGAGTCACAACCAGTGGAGAAATAGAAGCTGAGGCTCAAATAAACTTATCTCAGAGAGGTGGGATGGCCCCCAGACTGGGAGGCACACTCTGCTTCTCTGTACCTGCCTAGCATGCAAGACCCTTAACTCAAAGTCTGTGCCTTACTGGAGGGAGAGCTGGTATGGACCCCTGAAGACCCAAGCAGCACCTCCCCCAATATACCAGGAAAATATCCACCCATTTTTGGTCAGGGAGGCCTCAGGCAGCCAGGAGAGAAAACCAGCTATAGGAGGCCCTCTAAATACTTTCTATCCCGTTATCTTCGTTCACTGTAGGAGTCACTGTCCTCCAGTTCAATCTACCACCTTCAGCGGAAGTGGTCTCACTGCTGTCCCCAGACCACATCGAGTGTTCTCCTGACTCCACAGATGGGGTCCTCCCTGCCTGGCTTCCTCAGCCTCCTCCTGTTCACCCATCTACCTGGTCCACATTCCATAACCTGACTCAACTCTTCTCCATTTCCTCTGGCCACAATAACCCACACTCGAACTCAGATTCCTTACCCATAAGTAGGACAGTAATCTGTTAGAAATTTAGCTATTAAAACGTAATTATGTTAATCATAATGATCATAAGAGCCATCAATTATGGAGCATTTTAATATATGTGGGGCACTGCCTATGTCCTTTCCATGAATTACCTCATTTAACTTTCATACACCTTGTGAGAAAGATATATTCTAAAATACATTTAGGCAAAAGAGGCACAGGGAAGTTCATTAACTTGCCCAATGTCCTACAACTAGAAGGTGACAGAGCCATATTTCAAACCCAAGCAGTTGGGTGTCTGAGCTTTCATTCTGAATGGCTACACTCTGCTGCTCTGAATGGGATCAAGATGACATACGAGCATGGAGTGCAGGCATGTCAGCATCCTGCACAAACCTCTTCCATCCTAAACTGTAAATCGCTCCCCCGAGAAGTATACCTACAAGGAACAATGGCAAGATAGCTGCTTTCCTATTCTGTTACTTGACACCTGGGAATGAGGCCTAAGAAAGACTGTGCCTTCCCTTAAACCTAAATACAGGTCTTATTACCAGCCAGCTGTTCAAGCTGCAGCAGTGATAACTGTGCCCCAGGGGTAGTCGTGAGAAAAGAGCCAGGGCTGGATTAGGATCTTTACCACTGAACCAGGAACTAAACGAAGATAACCAACATTCCAATTTGCTCTAACAGCTCCGTTGATGTCTGTTACCCTGGTGTATTAATAATTTCATAAGTTTGGTTTGGACTATAATAAATTGGGCACTTGAGGCCTCTCTATATGCCAACTAAAGGAAGGAGAACATCCTAGACTCCTTACCTTTCCTCCTATGACTACTTCTCTTGTTCATGTTACTGCTACTGTGTACCTTCCCGAAACCAGGGAGATGGCATTCCGATCCTGTAGGGAGAACTTCTTGAGCTTACCTCCAGAAGTTCTAAAATGAGTAAGAGTGGACATCAACTCAACAAGACAAAAATCAAACTATATTAGTGAGCTTGGGCCATTATAACAAAACACCATAGACTGGGTGGCTTGAACAACAAATACGCATTTCTCACAGCCCAAAGGCTGGGAAATCCTGGATTAAGATGGCCACAGATTCGGCTCCTGTGAGAGACCTCATCCTGGCCTGTAGACAGCCACCTTCTTGTGTCCTCACAAGAGAGAGCAAGATAGAGCTCTGGTGTCTCTTCTTTTCTTATAAGAGCACTAATTCCATCATGGGGGGGGGCACCTTCAACCTCGTCTAGACCTAATTACCTCCCAAAGGCTCTACTTCCACATACCATCACATGGGGGGAGGGGAAGGGCTTCAACACACAGATGTGGGGAGAACACAAGCATTCAGTCCATAACACAAATAAAAAATCCACCCCAATTCCATTACCCATTTCAAACAGGATTTAGCTGTGTCTCACTTCACTCAGCCATCTGTTTGAATGTCACCAGCTGTCACCAGCTGTCCATGACCAAACTTTCTAAAACTCCAGCCATCAGTGTCTGCCTTTTCAATCCTCATACACGGCTTAATCTTTCTTCTTAGCAATACAGTGTGTGTGTGTGTGTGTGTGCGCGCGCGCGCGCGTGTGTGTGCATGTGTATAAGAACTATTTTTGATAGTCTCCACCTGTGAAAATATCCTGTAACAGCAGTCGCCAGCAGAATTCTACCTGAAATTTCGAGGAGGAAGCTACTCCAGCTCTTCTTCCCTCCCACCACATGGCCCTCCCTACCTGGGCTGTGAAGACGAATGTGTTACTGCATGTGTGGTGCCTATAAACTGACCTTCTCAAATCTTCCCTGGACCAACATGAAACTTGTTCTACCCATGTAACTGTATGGTCTTTCCTTAAAAAGGGAGTCCTGCTCCCACACAGCAGTGGGAAAACGAAATTTGTCCCAATCCAGTAAATTCAAACCACAATGGTATTTTTTTAGTTACTACTATTTGAATATGTAGTTCTTCTTGGGTAAATATTCAAATTCAGGTACTGTTGCTCTGGCTGACTGTCCAGTTGAGGACTCCCTTTGTTACCACCTACCTGCTCTGGTCTACGTCGACATCACCGGAGGGTCCTGTCCATGACCATCGATGGGCAGCAATGGCTGCTGGGGGAAGGCAAGAGTCACTCACATGACCAATGGGTTCAAGTTTGCTCCTGGTCTCATCCGACCTCCAACAGAAGGCAGTTGGCAGCCTCGCTTCCAGAATGACCTGAGCCTCACGGGAGACTTTGTCGGGCCCTACCCTTGGTAGTGGGAAAGAGTGCCCCTCCTAGACACTCAACCTTTGTCTCCGGGGAGCCCCACTTCTCCTTCCAGCAGAGGCTGCAGCAGAAGGGGACCCGTGGGCTGGCCACAAGCTCCAGCAGCGTCTCTCGTCTGCCCCCTGCTTTCATCACACCCACCCAGAGTGCACTGTGCCTCACCCAGTCACCTGGGGAGTCTTTGATCTCAGAGATTTGAGGGGGCCAGTCATGAAGGAAGGAGGGCACGCTTCATACTCGGTCTCAAGTACAGCCACAAGAAAAGACATTCTCTACACCACCATTGCCTATGCACAACAGCTGCACGACGCACAAAGCCCCACTGCCTGTGGGGGAGTGTGGAGACCTGGTTCCAGTCATTCCTGATTTCCTCCTGCCTTGTTTTGATAAGATTTGATCCTGTAGCGTTTGCTGTCTGCAGAGAGGACAAGGCAGGAAGCATATGGATCCCAGTTGATCCTTCTCTGTGTGAACACTGGAGCTGGAAGCCCAGCTTCAGAGCTTTGCTTTCTCACTTGCAGTGTGCCCTTGAGCAAATCACTTAACGACTTGCATGCCTTCTCCACAGACGGGGTAATACCATGAAAAGTAAATAAGTTAATACATACAAAGCACTTCAGGATTATTTCTGGTACAGTGGCACACAGTAAGCGCTGGGCCATAATTACTCTCGGAACAAGGCTTCTCTCTGGAGGTAAGGGCTCCTGCTACGTCTGCAGCGGGTTCAGATGATTGAACCAATGTGCCACTCAGCTGCACTGCACCCCCTTGGCAGGCCGTCCCTGCGAGCTCAAGGAGGGTTATATTAGCGGCTTTTAGCGAGACGTGGGGAGAGCAGGACGTGCGCTCTCAGAAGAGACTAACTTGGGTCCTGGGATGATGGCAAAGTTGCTTTTCAGAAATTCGGCTTTGCAATTTTCACCTGCTCAGTCTTATTCTTTTGCTGGTTCAAGAAAAGACCTTCCTGGCTTGACAGGGAAGGTCGCTGCTCACCAAGCGTTTTTCTGTAAATGCGAACATCTGCTTCCGACAAGCACGGGCAGGTCATCTGCACAGATCACACAGACCTGGCAACTCCGAAGGGGCCGCAGGGTTACCTGAGCAGGAGTCTTGATATGTCTGAAGGAAGCACAGTCGTGGTACTGTGTCCTTTTTGGCTTTTGCCTCGTCAGTGGTGAAATGCAGCCAGTCTCTAGGAGCAGAGACCCGTGGGGCAGCTGGAGCTGGCAGCCTTCCAGCCCTGGGGCCTGGCCGGCCTCACGTGCTCTGCACAACGCGGCGGGTGCCCTGGCAAGGGTGGGCTCGACAGGCGGAGGAAGAAGCACCTCTCCTTTGCGGGGAGACCCAGGGAGCAGCCAGTGTAGGCCCCGGTGGGTGTTACCTTCTTTCCCAGAATTCACGCTCGCGCACGGCCTGAGAGAGAGTGCGCATGCGTATAGGGATGGGCCTCCCTGGCTGAGGCGGCGCGTGCGTGGTAAGCCTGGGGGAAGGACTGAGCAGGGCAGCGCTTGAGAAGGCTGCGTGGCAGGGGGAGGTAAAGGGGAGTGGCCTGGCGGGCGTGAGGAGGCAGGGGACAGAGGTGAAGAATGGATGGCAGGAGGCACGTGTGTGACATGCTTGAAGTGCACGGCCCGATGTCGGGCAGGCTGGTTGACGCCAGTGACGACAGTGGCCAGCCATATGACTCAGGGCAGATTACGTGGCCTTTCTAAGCCTATGCTCACATCTAGAAAAGGGAGGAAACCGTACTCTTACGGGCATTGTGAGAATCAAATCAAATAGGTATTACCACCATAATTATTTTTGTTGTTATTTGGTGGGTTATAATCCTCGGTCCAGAGTGAAGGAAGGTATTCTTCGAGGAATGGGACCACCTCGTGGGTGGCTTTCCAACTTGAGTCTGACTTTTATATGATTTTTCGATGAAAATGGAAAGCCAACACATTAATCTACGAGAAGCACAACTTTAGAGAAGACCAGACTCTTGGGCTCTAACAAAGCACCGTCTCTGGAGATGGGTTTTCGGGGGATGACAGCCCCGATGTTAGTTGCCCAAGGCTCTCTCCCCAGGACTCTATGGTCCTGACCACCCTGACCTCTGGGGAGTCTGATGTTCCAGAATCCTACTGGAAGTTACTCATGGGTGATGTGTAATTTGAAATGATTAAACGGTGTTAGAGAAGAGTGGTTTGGGACTCTGCGTGTAAGACTGAGAAGACAGGGAAGGAGAGTGGAAGGGAGGGACAAGGGAAAGGAAAGAGAGGAATAGGAGAAATACCCTAGAGTGCCCAGGAGCGTTTAACTGCACTAGCTAAAAGCCACAGCCAGCAGTAGAGAATAAAACTGCGTCAGGTGTCCAGTCAGTCCCTGCAGTCTCTGTGGTAAAACCAGATTCTCTATTTTACACCACATGGAATTTCTTACGTCTCATTTTGGGTAGTCGTTTGAGGGAAACAGCCACCTTTATGAAAGAATAGGTATCACATACATATTTCAGGACTCTGAAGTAAGTGTAGAACAAAGCATGTCTTATTTTTTTTTCTAACAATGATGGAAAATTGTAATTTCTGATAATAAAAAGGCTGTCATAGCATCTTATGTTCACTGAGGTGGAAACCCCAGAATGGCCTGCCCCGGCCTGCATTACCACACTCTACCGAAGAAGCTTGCCAATGGGCACGACTGTTGGGCTCTGGGCCAATGAGCTGAGGCTGGGGGGATCCCACAAGACCATGTCCGGAGCTGTGAAATCCTGCAAAGAGCGTGGTGGTCAGTGTGCAGGGTTGCCAAGGCCTTGCTAGATACCATGGTGAGTTTTCTCTTGAGGCCCCTTGGTTGGGCCGAGGTCCCAGCTCATTCTGCTTTTCACAGTGGAAGCTCAAATCCTCCAAATCTGTTTGTGGCGGCTATGCAGGAACTTTGTCACGGTCTTCCTCACCCACCACCTGTCTGTCCTAGTTGCACTCACCTCCTTATTCTCGATTCTGGCTCTTGTCTGTAGTCTTTATCCACGTGTTTGGACTTGGAGCTCCCAGAGAAGAGTCTGAATCTCTGAACACTCTCTGTGGATCTTCCACCCTGGATGTGCTGCAGACGCTAGTTTGGGTTCTTGGAAAGCAACTCTGTGCTCTGGGTCACGGCCACTGCAAGTGTGGCTGGGCTGCCCCTAATGGAACTGCCGAGCTTCCTCCTCATGCTTCTGTCTATGAAGGAAGGGGTGCAGGTAATGCTAGGATGGAGAAAGCTCTCCAAATACTCTTGCTTGTCTTCTGATAATAGTAAGAAGTGTTTAGATCTCTCTTGCTAAAGAGAAAATAGCCAAGAGCTTTTAATGCCAAGGTTCCACAGTCATTGAGTTATCTAAGAAGTATGGCTTCTTAATGAAGCGAAGCTGGATGAGTCTTCTGGAAGAAGTCTAATTAAGTGTACATGATAAAGCCGGAACAGGAATCAGAACAGTGAGAAAGTGTCTCTCCTGTTCTTTGATGTTTCCTCCTTTACATAGCTTTTTAAAATGTAACGCTTAGTAATACTTACACAGCAGAGCTGTTTGCCTCAGAGAAAAAGGTATTAATTGAAAATTTTACAGTTCTGATTTGAGTCTCATATATTCAAGTGCATTTCTAAGTAGTTATTCTGGTAGTTATAACTCTCTGTGCATTAGAAATAACTGGAAAGCATATAAAAAATACAGATGACGAAGTCCCACCCCCATAAATTCTGGCCCAGGCATCTGTTCTGTTAGCATCTGTGTTGTTTGAGAACCACCAGTCTGGCATCCCTCAAACTTTAAAGTGCATATGAATCACCTGGGAATCTTGTTAAAAAAAAAAAATACAGATTCGGACTCCCTGGATCTGGGGTGAGACCTGCGATTCAATAATTCTAACAAGCTCTCAGATGAGGCTGCTGCCCGTCCCCACATCATCCTGTGCCCAAAAGGCACAAACCACCAAACACAAGGCAGCCTCTCACTGCCGGCGGCTGGGCCCAAACTGGAGATCAGCCACAGGAGAGGAAATCGTGAGACTCCTTAGGACTGAACTCACAACTAAGTCATGAAGTGATTAACAACGGATTTGATGATACCTCATCTCAGCAAAGCCACACATACGCTACACAGCTCAGGATTACTATACGATTGTTTATGGATGAGAAAACCAAGATTCAGAAAGTCACGCAGTCAGTAAGTGGGTGTGTTGGTTTTCTACTGCCGCTTTACGAAAGACCACAAACTTAGTGGCTTAAACACGGCAAGTTTATTATCTTTTGGTTCTAGAAATCAGAAGTCCTAAAATCAAGGCACTGGCTCCAGGGGCCTCTATGACAGAATCCATTCCTTCTGAGGGGCTCTAGGACGGAATCAGTTTTCTTCTTTTGGCAGCTTCCAGAGGCTACCTGCATTCCAAAGGGTCCCTTTCTCCATCTTCAAAGACAATATCTCTGACCCTTTGCATTCATTACATCTCCAACCATAACTGGGAAAGCACCTCTGCTCTTAAGGACTCATGTGACTGGGCCCACCTGAAAAACGCATGGCACTCCTGCATCTCACGGTCTGTACCTTCATCAAATCTGCAAAATCTCTTTTACTATGAAAATGAACATATTCCCAGTTTCCAGGGATTAGGGCACAGACATCTTTTGGGGGCCGTTATTCTGCCTACCACGGTAGGAAAACCAAGATTTGGAACCTGGAATCAAACTCAGATCTGATTCTAGAGTCCACACTCCATCCAGGATACAACTCAAAATGGCAGCCACATTGAGTGGTGTTGTTGTGTCTTCTGGAGACCAAATCAAGAGTGGAGTGTTAAGTCAGCTGCTGCTGTAGCAGCCTGAATTCCATTATCATTTTAAATTGAACTAAAATAGGATTTTGTTTATTGCAGTTCATTTTGCATTCTCCTTAGACTCAGTGAAACCCAGTTCTTCTGCACAATGGCAGTGCCTTGGGAGAAAGCACAAATATCTACCCGCAGTTCCCACTCGTTATTTAACCTAACTGAAAAATAAGATGGAAACTAAGGGATATTCTTAAGATTTGGCAATGAATTACTTATACTTCCAAGCAAGCATTCTGAAGCAAGGTTAGTAAATGAGCCTTGAACATTGAACTCTCTTGCAGAAAGTTTGATGACTACTGAGGGGCCGTGATCACCTCATCACTTAGACTCCCCACCGCCACAGCAGACAGGCAGTCCTGTCGACAGAGATTAGCCCTTACAAGGAGCCAAAACCCATTCCACGCTTCATGAGTGCATTCAGAACCTGCTTTTAGTTTTTGAGCAGCTGTCCCATCCACAAAAGCAGGCTTATAGCTATCAGACACATCATGAGGACAATGTGAAGAGAGAATTTTTTTTTTTTAAAGATTTTATTGATTGGAGAGAGAAAGACAGTGTAAGTGCGGGGAAGGGGAAGAGGAAGAGAAACTCAAGCAGACTCCAACATGAGCACACAACCCCACCCGGGGCTGGATCTCACAACCCAGAGATCATGACCAGAGCCAAAACCAAGAGTCAGGATGCTCAACCGAATGACCCACCCAGGTGCCCTTGAACAGAGAAATATTTAGTGTCAATTCTCTTAAGCCCCTCTGCTATAGTTGAATGATGTACCCCTGCCAAAAAAATAACTGAAGTTCTAACCCCCAGTACCTCAGAATACGGCCTTATTTGAAAATGGGGTCTTGCAGATGTAATCAGTTAAGATGACTAGTTTCCTCATAAGAGTAAAGAGGCACAGAAGGTGCCCACGTGGCGACGGAGGCAGAGACTGGAGCAACGCATCTACAAACCAAGGAACACCAAACAGCACAGCCAACACCAAGGGTAGATGAGGCAAGGAAGGATGCCCCCTACAGGTTTCAGAAGGAAACCCATCCTGCCCACACCTGAATTTTGGATTCCTAGCCTCCAGAACTGTGAGAGAGTAAATTTCTACTGTTTGAAGTCCCCCAGGTTCTGGGGCATTGCTACGACAGCCCTGGCAAACTGAAAAAGACCATCTCTCAAGATGTTACAACTTCTTTTTCTCACTTTACAGAATGGATGTGTTTTGGAAAAGGTGGGTGAATACAGATCCAACAGTGGTCAGAACAGGACTTAAACACTAGAGATGTGGTCCCAGAGAATGATTTTGATTCCAGGATGTTATCTAAACCACACCATAGAAACCCTGCCAGGACACTCTTCATTATAAAGTTGACAGGCATTTCTAAGCCTGGCTTCGGGAAGAAGTTCTACAGTAACTATGGAGCCCGGACCTAGGAGACAGCTCAGCAGTGGCAGCGGCCATCAGCTGAGGACCCGCTTACGTGTAGAGCACCTACTGTGCGACAAGCACCGTGCTGGGTGCAGGACGGGCATATTTTTCCAGACTATTACTCCTCCCTTTTGTAAAATGAAAACAAAAACAAAAAACATTTTCCTCTGGGTTGTGACCTCCTGCAGAGGGGGAGAAGGCGAGGAATGACCGAGATCATCAAGAACTCTCTTCCCCAGTCCCACCATGAGCCCTGTCATCCCTGGCAGCGCTCCTCCTTCTGAGGCGGTATCCTCAGTACCTGTCTCTCACGGCCTCCACCTGCCAGTCCTTCCACACCGCCCATCAACCACACCTGCCGCCTCTGTTGTAACGGTGTCAGCATCTGCAGGCCACTGAGCCCCCTCGTCACCCCTCCTTGCCTTTCCCCTATCTGCGCTTCCTTTTTACACGTCTTAGGATCTGCAGCCCATCATCGGGCTCGAACTCTGTCCGTCTCCAACTTTCAGCAACAGCATCTGCAACCCCCCACCCCCCCACCGTCTGCACTGAGCTGTACGAGATTGCTGGCGAGAGTCACACACCACAGAGCTTCGTCTCACTCCGAGTTCAGCAGTTCCTATTCAGAGCACCTCTTAAAAACTCCTCCGATTACTTCTATTTTGACCATCACCACTGTTAAACATGATTAAAGACAAGTTAGGTGATACAGAGAGACTTTATGTAACAGGAGGCATTCAAGTTTGGGAAGTGGGCAGCTCATTCCCAAGTCCAGAGAACTGCAAAATAGGGCGGAAGGTAGGAAGCCCAGCACCCTGGGCCAGAGCAGCTCTACCCTGCGCCTAGAAATTTGTTTCCATACTACTTTAACCCAAGCCACCATCGTCTCCATCCTAGACTTGCCACAGTTTCTGCAGAGCCTCCAGTCACTTGTCCTCTCCACCCAATCTCACCGTCCTGTCCCCCACACATTGCCTTCTGACTGCATTCAGGATTCTGACTTTGAAATGCAAACCTGTTCTTGTCACCATGCCACTCTCCCTGGAGCTTCCTATTGTTCTTAGAAGAATGACAGAAACTGACTTTGGCCAACAAGACCCTGTGGGAGGCAGATCGGCAAGGTGCCTCCCCTGCTCTTCCCACTCAGGCCACGTGAGCCCTCCCATGGGCTCCCTCCTTCACGCTGCCACGGAGCCTTTTTCTACATTGCTCCTCTGACAAGAACACTCACCGTCGTCCCACACTCCATGCCATGTCACCTCCTCATTCTTCTCACCTCCCTGCCATCATCACCTCCACAGAGACTTAGCCTTCTGTAACTGCCGAGGCCAGACCTGCCTATCAGACGCCCTCAGAGCTCAAGGCCACGCCTCCGTTTTTACATTTATTTGCAGGCTTATTTGATAGGTGTCTTTCCCAGTAGACAGAAAACTCAGAACAAAAACAGTCTTACGCGCTTCTATCACTGTATCCTTAGCACCCAGCATACGTCACAGGCAGGCACTCAATAATTTGTTCAATGAAAGTTGAGTGAATATTTAATTTTCACGACCACCTGGAAAGGAAGCAATTATTCCCATTTTTCAAATGAGAAAAATTAAGAAGCTGGGGAAAATTAAATTACTTAAGTAGTAGATAATCAAAGACTCATCCAGCTTGTCTGATTATAAAGCTCATCTTCTTTCCTGTGTACTCTATTTCTCAGAATGTCACACTCAAATGTCACAAAATAGTCCCTGCTAACACCGCCACAGGCAGGGTCAGAGATAACATCCCCCTGGGGCTAAATTCAGGGGAGAAAACCTTTTCCATCCAAAAGCATATTAGAATTTTCTCAATAGCTCTTCACCTAGTAATTCTGTTTCTAGTAATTTTAAGGCAATTTTAAGACATGTACACAGGCGTTTATGAACAAGGATGTTCACCACAGTACTATGTTCAAATAGATAATCAAATTTTGATACGTCCTCACAGGGAATTTTTTATGCAGATACTAAATACAAATTTTTAAGAGAATATTTAAATGATGAGAAAATGGTTAAATAGAACACTTAATAATTAAAAGGGCAGCAGACTAGCAAAAGGACACTAGTATGATCCCAATTTGGGGGGCAGGTGTTTCTATCATAGCGAAGAAAAATAAAACAAGATACAGCAAAATGTCAACTGGTTATTTCTAGGGAGCAAGATTATGGACAATTTATATTTCCTCCCATATACCTCCTTGTATTTTTAACTGTTTACCGTGAACACACATTGCTTTTACAGTGAGGAAAAAATGTAATTAAAAAGCAACTGAGCATATAATTTGCTCAAAAGATTTCTCCGGTGTTTTAACAGTTTTTCAACTGCTATTTCTGAATTATTTCGGGGACAAAATTGCTAGTCTTTTGAGGAACTTTCCTTTTTTTAATGTTCATCTTTTAGGTTATTCATATAATGGAAGACCGTACGGAGAATACACTCGACCAACTGCTCCAGCTCTCCCACATGAAGGGCCTGGAAGTCATCATTCCGTTCCTTATAGTAAAACACAGGACAAACTGAAAATCGGTGACCTTTTTTGGACTCCTCAGAGAACTGAGAGTGCAGGACCAACTGTCTGCGTAAGGAGTGCCAGAGCCAGAGAGTGGCAGCATTACGACTGGGGGACACCGTCTCCGGGAAAGCCTCTTGCTTTGGTGGGCATTACCTCCAGGAGCCCCACCACTGTCTCATGGGGGAAGATCAGAGAAAGATTTCTTCATGGCTCTGGCAGGTGGATGGGAAAGGTAATGTTTGTGAAACATGCCAGAGAGCCTTCTCCATAACACAGGCCTACTCCCCGGGGAAGCACTTTAGCAAGGCTTTGTCCTGAAGTTGTGAGAGAATGGCATTCCTCTCACTCCAGCCCCTGCTAGCCTTCCTGTCTCACCTTCAGGGATGGGGAAGTGTAGAGAGCAAAATGGAGTCTCTCATGTCAAGCAGGGGCCTGTGTCAAGCAATGACGCGGGCAGTTAAGGTACTGCCGCTGGGAAATGTCGCCGGACCCATGTCAGCTAACGCCCCAGAACTGATAACCAGAACTGGAGGAGGTCTGCAGGGACCCCAAACTGAAGAAATCCCTTTAAAAAGGGAAGGATTTTGGCAGCAAACACTGACTCTTCAGACCTGACCCCTCGATGTCCAACCACTTAAAAAAGACAACAGCCACCAAAGGTTCTGCCCAATGGATCTCTGAACAGAACCGAGAGCCTTCGCTGCTGTAACCGAAGAAGCAGTCAGTGCCGAGAGCTGACCCGACCAGACGGAGGCCTCATGTCAACTGCACCCCCACAGACTGACTTCACGTTTGGTTCGTTCACTTCCTGTGCCCTTCTGTTAGCTTGTTTGTCGTGTAGCTTGTCTTCTGTCCTGCTCTATGTGCTGTGTAAGAAGCCAAGTTTAACCGCATGGTGAACTGTCACTGAACCTGCTTTATCATTGTGATTTAACTTCGCTTTATGACTGAATAAAGCTGACATTGTAGAAAGACACACCTCATGTGTGTGTCTTCGTAGCATGCTCATGGGAATAAGCTATCCAAGAAGAAACACATGTGAAGGGTCATAGGCCAGAAACTCAAGCTCACTAAGAGACTCGAGGTTTAATCCTAAGACTGGAGAACACTCTCTTCTCCACACACTTTGGAACTACACCAACAGGGCTCCAGTGTTATGGTGGATTGTTGAAAGAGCTGTAAGATACAGGCTTTCTGTATGGAGGAGTACTTAGGGAAGCCCAAAGAAGGGAAACAAAACAAGAACCCCAGAATTTGAGACCCACAATACCACGAGCTACACCAAACATTAATCACAGCCTAACTCTTAGCTAGATTAACATAAAAGCTCACACTGGACAATTATTTATCTCAGTTTCTTTTTTTTTCTTTTTTAAGATTTTATTTATTTATTTGACAGAGAGACAGAAAGAGAACACAAGTAGGCAGAGTGGCAGGCGGAGGAAGAGGGAGAAGCACACTCCCTGTTGAGCAGGGAGCCCCATAGGGGGCTTGATCCCAGGACCCTGGGATCATGACCTGAGCCAAAGGCAGATGTTTAACCAACTGAGCCATCCAGGTGCCCCTTATCTCAGTTCCTATTACCCCATATAGTATGTCCAACTTTCAATAAAAAATTACAAGGCATGTTAAAAGGCAAACAAAACCACAGATCAAGTTCTGTGATCAAAAAGAAATTAGCGAAGATCTCAATCAAGTATCAAAATGAGACTCATATATGACACAGAATTATCAGATAGGGAAGTTAAAGTGACCATCATTAACATGTTGAGGGCTCTAAAGAAAAAACTAGACAAAAAACAGATGGGTAATGTAAGTAGAGCAATGGAAATTCTAAGAAAGAATCAAAAGTGAATGCTAGAAATTAAAAACATTGAACAGACATAAAACAAAAAAGACATCCAGGTGTATCATGTTCAACCTGCAAAAAACCAAAGACAAAGAGAAATTACCTTGAAAGAAGTCAGAGGGAGGGAGGGAAAACCATTCTGCCTGCAGAGGAATCCCTATAGAGAGAGGAATAAGGCTAAGAATAACAGTGGCCTTCAAGCTCTATTACGAAGCTGTCATCATCAAGACAGCACGGTACTGGCACAAAAACAGACACACAGATCAATAGAACAGAATAGAGAACCCAGATATGGACCCTCAACTCTATGGTCAACTAATCTTCAACAAAGCAGGAAAGAATATCCAATGGAAAAAAGACAGTCTCTTCAACAAATGATGTTGCAAAAATTGGACAGCCACATGCAGAAGAATGAAACTGGATCGTTTTCTTACACCATACACAAAAATAGACTCAAAATGGATGAAAGACCTAATGTGAGACAAGAATCCAACAAAGTCCTAGAGGAGAACATGGGCAGCAAGCCCTGTGACCTCGACCACAGCAACCTCTTGCTAGACAGGTCTCCGAAGGCAAGGGAAACAAAGGCAAAAATGAACTATTGGGACTTCATTAAGATAAAAAGCTTTTGCACAGCAAAGGAAACAGTCAACAAAACCAAAGACATTGGACAGAATGGGAGAAGATATTTGCAAATGACATATCAGATAAAGGGCTAGTATCCAAGATCTATAAAGAACTTATCATACTGTATGGTGACTAACATAATATAATAAAAAAATCATTAAAAAAAAAAGAACTTATCAAACTCAACACCCAAAGAATAATCCAATCAAGAAATGGGCAGAAGACGTGAACAGACATTTCTCCAAAAACATACAAATGGCCAACAGACACATGAAAAAATGCTCCACATCACTTGGCATCAAGGAAATACAAATCAAAACCACAATGAGATACCACCTTACACTGGTCAGAATGGCTAAAATTAACAAGTCAGGAATCAACAGTTGTTGGTGAGGATGGAGAAAAGGGGAACCCTCTTAAAGGGCTGGTAGGAATGCAAGCTGGTGCAGCCACTCTGGAAAACAGTATGGAGGTTACTCAAAAAGTTGAAAATAGAGCTACCCTATGATCCAGTAATTACACCACTTGGGATTTACCCCAAATTGTTTATAGCAGCGATGTCCACAATTAGCCAAACTATGGAATGAGTCCAGCTGTCCATCAACAGATGAGTGGATAAAGAAGATGTGGTATATATATACACTGGACTACTACTCAGCCAAAAAAAGCAAGCAAGCTTGCCATTTGCAATGACATGGATGGAACTAGACGGTATTATGCTAAGTGAAATAAGTCAATCAGAGAAAGATTACCATATGATCTCACTCATGTGTGGACTTCAAGAAACAAAACAGAGGATCATAGGGGAAGAGAAGGAAAAATAAAACAAGATGAAATCAGAGAGGGAGACAAACCATAAGAGACTCTTAATCATAGGAAACAAACGAGGGGTTGCTGGAGGGGGAGTGGAGGTGGGTGGGAGGACGGGGTAACTGGGTAATGGACATTAAGGAGGGCATGGGATATAATGAGCACTGGGTATTATATAAGACTGATAAATCACTGACCTCTACCTCTGAAACTAATAATACATTATATGTGAATTAACTGAATTTAAATAAAAATAATTTTTAAAAAGAATCTTAAAGAGTAACAGTGAGCTTCTCTTCAGAAACCATGGAAGCAAGAAGACAATAAAATGAAATATTTAAAGCACTGAAAGAAAAAAACCCCACCAACTTAGAATTCTATATGCAGCAAGATATCCTTCAAAATCTGGAGATACTTTCTCAGACAAGCAAAAACTGCGAGAATTTATCGCCTGAAGACCTGTCCTACAAAACAAAAAATGTTAAAAGGAATATTATATAGGTCACAAATTTGGATCTACATGAAGAAAGGATAGCGGAAATAAATGAAGGTAAAATCAAATCTTGAGTTTTAAATTTTTAATTGATCTATAAGGTAGCAACATACTGGTGATTATAGAATATGGACGAGACAAGTGATAGCAACATCAGAAGGGTGGGGAGGAACTGGGAATGCTCTGCTGAAAGGTATGTACAGCACACACACTACGTATGAAGAACAGTGTTATCTGAAGGTACATTAAATAGGTACAGTATAAACAGAGGCAACCACTAACTTGTAAATATATGTATTATATAATATATGTAATTCAAATTATAATACATTGGAGGAGGCACCAGGAACACTAGGCTGTATGCCTCACCTTCTGGGCCCATTTCTTCATGTGTGAAATAATAAAGTTAAGACAGTCATTTCTTACTCCCTTCCTGCTCTAAATTCTACGGCAAAAAGAAAAAAAAAATGAAGCAAAATAAGTAAATAGCCAACCTTCCTTTAACTCTATCTACAAGGAGTGATATCTGCAAGGAGGAGCTTTTGTAAGGTATAATCGAAATAATCAATTCCCTAATCTATTACTTCATTAAATTTAGGCTTTCCTATTTCCGTACTGTGAGTTTGCCTTTAGCAGGCTTATCTATCAAGTATAATAAAAAATGACACAGATGTTAGAATTACTAGACTTATTAGATAGGGAACTTAAAATATTGCTCACCTGGTTCCCCATTTCTTCATGCATCGTGCTGAGTAAAGAACACCAGGCTGAAAGGAAAAGACCATTTCACGGTATTGATTTCATCGCCAGAGACAGGACAAGATACATGCCCTTTAATCCAAAAAGGAAATAAACCAAGCTGCTTTCCTTTCCTAAACAGAGCTCATACTTAGTGATCACCTCCAGATCTGTCCATAGACTTTCCTTCCCTGGCTGTCAGTACACTTCTGAGGTCAGTGTACGCGGTTATGAGCTACAACTTACTTGTCAATCAAAAAGTTTTGCCCTTCTAGATCACTGCTTAAATTGCAGTTCATTAAAAAAGGAAAAAGAAAAAGTCACTCTGGAGCTAGCCTAGAGCACACTGGGAAAATGACCTGCCCCTTCTGAAATGAGATACTGATCTTGCTTCGGGTTAAAGCTACTGAGAAATATTAAAAAGCTCACTTGAAGGTCTACTCACAGTCTCATCTCCAACCTTTCCTGCTCTAACCCCTCGTAATAAAAATCCCCAACTGGCAGACTTCGAGTCACAAGGCCAATTTCCAAATTTAAAGTCATGTGCCCAGTACCAGACAGATAGAAATGTGCTAAGCCTCACTGGACTCCTACCTGTTCTAGCAGTTACTTCTATTCCATTTTTGTCCTACTGGGAAATTAAAGTGGCATGAAAATCAATACTTCATTTTGAAGGAAGAAAGGGCTGGATGTCCAGACATCGATACATTCCTTCCCGGATTAGACAGTTCTTCAAAGCACACTTGACTAAATAAATTCCAATGGCCCAAATAAGTTGGATGCAGGCATTAGCTGGAACGAGGAACAAATCTTGCTTGTTAAGATCTTGGGCTAATTGGAGACTCTATTTGTTAGAGTAAGAAAGAATTGAAGAGAAAACATGGTCAGTGCCTCTCAGTTTTGAATTTTATCCAAATGTTTCTGACCCTAAGGAGTCCCTCAGGCCAGGAATTCAACTGCTCAGAACTAAAAATGGAGAAATTCTGACTAATAGTGATAGCCTTTTCCACGGTATTAAGGGTATTCACACAAGGGCTCTAAAGCTCTTCCTCAGACAACAGCAGGGGCTGCGGAAGAGTCTGAGCCTCCACGGCTGGATGGGTTGGTTTGTACACCACTTCACAGGACATCGGATTCGGTCTAATTTGGATGTGATTGCGACAGAATGCACTTCTTGAGGAGAAAAGGGTGATTTTAACCCGCTGTTTCAGATGTCACAGTACTAAGATCAAAGCTGCACATTTCAGGAAATGATTATTTTCTTTTCTCTCCCCATTTTGCCAGCTGATAATGTACTGCTTCTCTTCCTAAACCACACGAAATGAAAACTCTAAGTCTGGCATGTTTCTGCCTTTTAAGTCCAGCCCAAATGTGATAAAGCATTTTAAAGAAAAAATAAATAAATAAAATAAAAACTATTTTTGCGTCTTGGCCAACAGCTTATAAACCCAAATGAGAAACAGGAAGACAGCGCCTCCCTTTGTTACTTCATTTTTAGTGGTGTGTGAGTTCGGGTCATACTGGTATTCACTCAGGTCTACACACCTCTCAAAAACATGAGGGACTGGGGGACAGAGGGGAGAAAGAGGAAAAGAATAGGAAAGAAATAGACGTTGGCTAGGAGGTGTGCCAGGGCAATAACGGATTTTCAGAACTTGAAAAGGTTGATGAAACCCACAGGTACAAGACCTTTCTAAGGTTAAAATAAAATTGCACAACTTTTTGTGAATGAAAAGGCAAGTCAGTAGTGGTTAAGAATTCTAGGGTAAAAACAAAACAGAACAAAAGAAACAAAACCAGCACTGGAAATTTCTGGGACTGTAAGGTTCTCTTTGAAAACTTATCCTTATAATGGAGAGGACTGGCTGACTTTAACCATTACAGTATGACCAGTATGACGTGACGCTGACGTCACGTGCCTCTGGACGTGATGCCAAGGCAGGTAGACCACGTTACCAATGCAGTCTCATTGCCAACCAATGTTAACTGCATCGAATTATGAGCAAACAATTAGGACCCTGGACCGTAAACGATATTCTATTAGATGACTACTTGGGATTCTTCAAAAAAGTCAATGACATGTAAAAAAGACTATTCTAGATTTAAAAATTGAACAACCAAATGCAACGAATACACATTCAAAGGATTCTGGATCATAAGACTAATGGACAGCATATAAAAGACATCTTCGGGGCACTGGGGAAAATTGGAGTATGAACTGTGTATATTATTGCGTGAACCTTCTAACATATTAGTGGATACACAGAGAAATGCCATTCTTAGAGGTATGCTGGACTATGTGCGGGTGGAGTGTCTATATCCTACTTCCGTATGACTCAGCAAGAGTAAGCGTATGTGTGTGTGTGTGTGTAAGAATGGAGAATGTGTTAAAATTAAACAATTTGGTGAATCCAGATAAAGGGCTGTTGGTCATTATACTATTCTCTCAATGCTTCTGTAGACTAAAATGTTTTTATAAGTTGAAGGAAGAAAGTATTTGTGTTTTTCATGACATGTATCTCTTGTCTTTCCTTCATCACTTCTCCAACAACTTCTAAGTTTCTGTTTGTGTGGGATTTATAAGGTTTGTAGAAGTAGAGCAGAAGACCACTACCCTTAGTAGGCGAGTCTTATGTTTTAATTTGTGGAACAAGGGATTAGCTGTGAGGCTGTCGAGCTCTGACAGTTCCAGAATCTCACTGATGGTACTGTATGCCAGAGTAATTTCAAGTAGCTCTGAGTCTGAAATCAGAGCGTCCCAGTTCCAGCATGTCACTGATTTCTACATAACCTCGCCAAACTATGCTGTTTCAGGGTAGTTTTTAAATACATAACAAATTACACAGTGCCAGTCTCATTCTCTTTTGTATACGATCTCCTTCTCTCACACTCCTGTTGCTCCAGAACATACGTTTCCATTAGAACCACTATTTTTTAATAGCATGTTGGCAAATATGAGTTCCCACCGAAGCATAACATTTCATAAGGTATAAGCACCCTGTTCTAACCCCAGAATTTAACATAGAACCATGGCACAAAAACAGGAACTTTAACAATTACAACCTAAATAGAGGAACAGGTAAAATAAAGATCTAAGGTGAAGGTTTTTCAAGGGAAATGATAAACGTGAGTGTTCAATATGTAATGATGTGGTTTCTCTAAGATGACTAGTAGGAGAAAGACACGGGACCATTTATAATAAAAACTTTGAAATGTTATTGTTGACCACATGGGCCTTTGTGAGAGGAATGGGAGAAGTCTCTGAAACATAACATAAAGAGAAAAGAAGCTGTATTTACGGAATAGAAATGATCATTACCTTGTATCAGGAGCCACATTTCAACGAGAGGCCTGGCTGAGGTAACTCGTTTGTCCAAAGCTTAATACGTTTGCTATAAGGCTGCATTAATGAACAGAATTCTATAAATCAATACTTGTATTTTATGTCTAATTGAGCACTTAAAATTTCAAGATACGTGACTTTTTTTTCTGAGCTTTGTTAAACATTTCCTTCTTAATGTCCCTTACTTAAATAATGTTACTTAATGTTCCCTCTTAAAGCCTATTTTAAATATTTCAATATAAAAAAATGAACCAAACTCTTCCCCTGAGGTAAGTTTTTTACTGTTTCTGCAAGGTAGCTATTTTAGTAATATTTACTATAAAGCTATAATGAAATCTGTCGGGAACTGGAAAGATGAGTTATCTTACTATAACTGAAAAACTGGAGCACATTTGGGAATTTCTGGTAACGCTGGGAATAGTGCCCTAAATGAAAATAATTACATCAATAAAAAGAAATTATTCTTCTTAGATCAGTCTTGAGGACTGAATAAAAATGATAAAGAAATATCACATTAAAGGAAAGCTTTACGTCTTTAAATGAAAAGAGAAACTTAAAGAAGAATAACTAGGATTTGCTACATACAGCACCAGCACCTACCAGGGCACAGCCAACACCCAGAGTATGAAAGAAAACAACCCTTTCAAATCCACGGGGCAATTTTTACAAACTCATTTTTTGTGGAGCAGGAAAAATAATCAGACAAATCAAAGGTATCTTTGGAAAATTTAATTTGGACCATATTTCTTTCTCTTGCTGAAAACACCAAGTATTTCCATACATTTTGGGTTCCACAGCTTACAAAGGGGCAGTGGGTTTCCTGCAGTCACATACTGTACCCAACTTTCTATAGAAAGATCAGACATTTTCCAACCTTGCTTTTGAGTATTTCCTTAAAAATGCTTTAAAGGTTCCTTACAACAAATGGCAAGTAAAACAACGTAAGGCTTTATTTTCTCCTTCTTCCCCTTTTTTGGTACTGCGTGTTGGAGGAATAAGGAAGACTTGTCACGTGAGTGTTGGTACCCTGGGGACTGCTGCTGGGTCCTCCGAGGTGCACCCATAATACTGCGACCCCGATGCCCCCCTGTGGTGAGGAACCTGGGATGGGTTAAGTGCGGAGTGGCCTGTCACAGCCGCGTCATAGCACAGGAGGGTCTGTGGGCTGCCCGGGGCTTCTCGGGGCTCACAGTGCTCCTGACCCTCAGGAGTAATGAAGGAGCTAGGGCCAAATCACGACCAGAGGTCTCCCACCCGATACCGCAGTACCCCAGGTTCCCTTCTGCGGGCCTTACAATACGCATTTAAAGACTAAATGTAATTACTGAAAATAAAACGAGAAAAAATCCCTTTACTAATTTCTTGTATCAAATTAGTAAAATGAAAATAAAAGCATTTGATAAAACACATTTTCTGTGTCAGATGAAAGCAACTCCCTTGCAAGATAACCTCAGTAATATATATTTGTCACTATTTATATATTTTTGCCTGGTGCACAAATTTCTTTAATTGCATCATCTGAACAGCTCTGTCATCTTTCAAACTTGCAGTTTCATTAGCTTAAAAAAGGGATAAAGCAGCCAAATTAATACTAATTCTGGTTGCAGAAAGACATCGCAGACATGAACCTTCATCTTCTCAAGTGTTAAGAGCACATGATTAAAAGGTAATCACACGGTTTCCTCTCTTAACAGAAAACTAAGCAGCTAGTGTCATCAAATCTATATCTAGTAAACACAGGGCCCCTCCGAAATATAAAATTAAATTCTTTTGAGGAGTAGGTTTGTGATTTTAGTTGTGCGGGATTTACATGTATTCACTCAATCTTGCAGTCAAAATGCCTGGTCTTCACTTCTTTGTCACACACAGGGACTTCTCCACCGCCTCAGCAGGCTCTCACACAGACGGCAGCTGGGCTCCTCGGCTGGCCTCAGGAAGGGGAGGCCGCCGCAGCTCACGTGCTCTCAGAAGCCCTGCAGAAACTCCTGTAGCTGCGTGACGATCTCTGTGTCCACGGTCTCCATGAGGGACTGGAAGCCTTGCTCCCCCAGGAGCTCCTGCTGGGCCTTCAGCTTCTCGTAGATGAACTGCTGCAGTGACACGGTGTGCACCGGGTCCTTCAGGGCCAGCTGTGGGACACAGAGCAGCCACACTGGGTTAAAGAGGCAAAACACGTCCCTCTTACCTGTGACCACGAGGCTTTGCGGTCTCCTCTGCAGCCACACAACTGCTTCCGCCTCCCTTCTGACAAGAGATTCTTGAACAGTCACCCTGTGGAAAAGTCGGCCCAAGATTTCCTTCCATCTGTCTAGCCTCAGTTCCCGAGGGCCTTGGAGCCGAAGCTGTCTGACGAGCCCAATTTCTCAACAGCTCAGGGTTCCTCCATGTAAAGAATCAAAACCTGGTAGAACGCGCTGCAGAGCAAAGAAACACAACCGTCCAGGGTTCCCTGGAGGAAGGTCAGGTACTCCCGGGGCCCTGCAGGGAGGCCCTCGGGCCTGACAGAGGAAACCTGCCCTGTCCTGTGCTGTGCTGCTGTACTACTGACATTCCCATATATGCTCTGGTTAAGAGAAAAAGAGAAAGAAAAAGAATAAAGAAAAACAGATTAAAAAAAACAAACACGTACTCCTCCTCTCCCACTGGGGTATTTGGAAATCAAAAGAAAGAGAATGAAAAGTAACCCACCATTCCACGTCCTAACGAGAGCGATTAGAACAGAAAACGCCACGGCCTCTTTTGTCTTTCTGTGAGTGCGACACACGTACAGATACACAATTAGTGCCGCTCTTCACATTTACACTATCGCACAAGAACGCTACTCCAACACATTTTTAAGAATCCTGTATCTATTAATGTCATAATTTTTTGTTACAGGCATGTTGAAATCATATTCCTCTGGACTGGTCACCTAAGGGGTTTAATTTCAAATTCATGCCACCTTTGTCCCTGCCTCTCAGTTATAGTTTCCATTTGTGGTATTTTCCAGTTTCGTGACATTGCTCAAACAGGAGGTGTGATCCAGCTACTTCATCTCCCTGAAATAGAATGGAGACTCTGTAAGGGAAAAGAAGAATTTCTGTGCAGCCATATTGGGCACACAAGCTTGTGATAAATCCAAGGCAAGGACGAATTCAAACCTCACTGAAGGATGATGGGAGAGAGAACACTAAGAAGACTGTCAACACAAAGCTCTGCCCTCACAAGACCGAAGATATCACTGTACAAGATGCACAAAAACTGAAGATGAACTTTTACAAATATTTGCTCTCTTAAGCAAAATGCAGTAATGTTCAGTATTATTTTAATTAAAGTGAAATAGATCTCTTGCTAAAGGGGATGTGCACTTTGTTGAAATATCATGGATTATCTGTAACTAAAACCATCTGCTACAATATGAGAGAAACAGAACTGAGCTTGAAATTGATGTTCGAACAAGAGACTCCAACTATTGAAATGAGCTTAGGAGAGTGGTTTAAATGCCATTTTAATTTGCTATAAAAAACTGCAAACAGTTAACTTATCAAATCTCCACCCTTTAATTTTCAACAGTTAATTAAAAGGAAAAATATCATAATATTAGTACCCACCAGATACGGCATACCACTATATCAGTATAATATTTTAAGTATATTCATCAGTCATGCAAAGATTAAAAGCATTAGTTTCCTATGGAAGGAAGGCTGTGGAAGGGAGAAGGAAAAAAAAAATACAGAATCTCCAAATGTACATTTAAAAAAATCTTTTAAAAAACAAGTTTTTTTTAGCTAAAACTATCACGTTAGCAATTAAATGTCTATTTTGGCTCATGGTAGAAATTCATTAATCATAGCTATTAATACTTTCTTTTGAAGAAATCTATGAGATTAACCAAATGATTTTCTAGAGAAAAATCCCTGCTGCACATCCACTAAAAACCCAGATATCATTTCTCTGAATGTTACAGTGTCATCGCTAGAATTAAAAGACACTGAAGTGACTAACAGCGTTTTCAAAACTATTATTTTTATATAAATAATGCCCACATTACATAATAAACTCAATTATCTGATTTAATATGAAAAAAATACAGAACACTTACATGTTCACCAGTTGGTACATTCCTGAGAAAATAATTAGTTTTATAATGTAATAAGCAAATTATAATTAGGAAGATAACTGTTGTTGAGAAAACTATACCGCAAAAGTAGATGTGAAGTAGACTTCTAATTCCAAAATAAAAGAATAAAATATTGTTCTATTTCTTCCAGCTAAGTACAACTAAAACCACTGGACATTATATATATGAAACATAGGAAACTCTAAAAGGTGAAAAGAAGAAGGCAGAGTGGAAAGTGAAGGGATGCCCCAGGAGTGAGCGTCCTGGCTTTCTTCTCGCCTCATAGATCACAAATTTGGGACTAAAGAAGCCAGCAACCCAGACATCCTAATAAGCACAGATGAAAAAAGCTCCAACAAGAAGTCGCCTCTCTACCCAAAGGGCCAGTAAAGGGACCACACAGCAAGACAGAAAACTTTTAGACGATAATTGGTCTATTTCAATGAGCCAAACACCAAGACTAAACTGTGGCTCCATCCCACTCATGCCAGGCTGTTAAAAGGATCTGACCCATCCACCCGCCAAGAGAGTCTGTGGAGATGCTTGGGGAGCCTGGAACCCCCCTTCCAATCCCAGGGAGGCATGAGTGGAGGCCTAGTGGGGAACCTGGTCTTCTGCACCCTCCCGGCAGGGACCAAGTGCAACAGTCACTTCTGTCAGAGCGGTCAAAAGAAGGGGGCTAAAACAGAAGGTTTAATAAGATTCAGAATCGAGTAAGACCAAAAAAATATCCAGGTTTCAATAAAAAAACAAAAAACAAAAAACGCTCATAACCAAAAGGAGGTGTCAGGGGCAGGAGGGAAAAGGGTTTAATTACAAAAGGGCAAAATAGGGGTCTTTAGGGTGATGGAAACATTCTTAATCTTGACTCTTATTCATGCCGACACTCTGGTCGTGATGCTATAGTTTTTTTGCAAGATGTTATGGAGTGGGGGACACAGACAGCAACACATCACAAACCACAGAGCTCTGTGCTCTGGGGACCTCAAACACCAAGAATACACTGGGAGTCACAGCACTGATTTCCTAAAGGTAAATGACCAAACTAGTTTGGTACCTACAGGCCCAAACTAAAACAAGTTAATCAGCGAAGAATCTTATAAAATCAGAAACTGTTTATTCTTCTTTTCCACACATTTCCAACAAGTGTGATTATCTGGTGTAGGTTTGCTCAGACGTACAAATGTGAAGAGATTAAAAACCTTCTACAGAAAAAACAGAGGCAACAGTATTGAGGCTCCACTGACAATACAGAAATATTGGGAATAATGGGAAGAGACAGCAAACTATTCAAAACGAACCCAGACTAGACGGGATGGATGTGTGGTACTCTGGATCGCACCCTGCAACTAAGAGCATTAGTGAAAAACTGGTGATACCTAAATAAAGACTGCAGCTTAGTTAACAGTCACACACCGGTGTTGGTTTCTGAGCTTGGACAAACGTGCCCTGGTAATGTAAGATGCTGACACTAGGGAAAACTGGCTGAGGGGCACGTGAAAGCTCTCTACTTCCTCTGCTACTTTCCCACAAATTTGAAACTATTCCAAAATAAAAAGGGCATCTCTCTTTACGCCAGTACCATACTGCTTTAATTACTGTGGCTTTGCGGTAAAATCAGAAATCAGAAAGCGTGATGCTTCCCAAGCTCTGTTCTTTTTCAAGACTGTTTTGACTACTCTTTCGTGGGTCCTATGAATTGTACAACCGTGTTTTCCATTTCTGTAAGAAACGCCACTGGAATTTTGACAGGGATTGCACTGAATCTGAAGATTGCCTTGAGTAATATGGACGTCTTAATAGTAAGTCTTCCAACCCACGAATACAAGTATCTACTCGCTTGTGTCTTTAATTTCTTTCATCAATGTTTTGTAATTTTCAGTGTACAAGTCTTTCACTTCCTTAAATCTATGCTGAAGTCTTTTAACTTTTTGATGCTGTCATAAGTGGGATTTGTTTTCTTAATTTCCTTTTCACATTATTCATTTAGTATGTAAAATACAACTTTTTTTGTAGATTGAATTTGTATCCTACAATTTTATTGCATTTGTTTATTAGCTCCAGAACTTTTTAAAAATAGGTCTTAGTGTTTTCTACATGTAAGATCATGTCATCTGCAAAAAGGGACGATTGTACTTCTACCTTTGCAATTTGCATGTTTTCATTTCTTTTTCTTGCCTAATTGCTCTGACTAGGATTTCAGGTATTATTAGGATATACGGAACAATTAATAAAAAAAGAAAGTCCAGAAATAATGCCACACATATATAGTCAAGTGACCTTCAACAAGGGTACCAAAAGCAGAAAATGACGAAAGGATAACCTCTTCAACAAATGGTGTTGAAAAAACTGGATATCCAAATGAAAAAGAATGAAATCCTTCTCTTTCACCACACACAAAAACCAATCAAAATGAGTAAGACTTAAATGTAAGACTCCTAGCAGAAAATAGGGAGGAAAGCTTCACACCGCTGGCCTTGGCAAAGATTTCACGGATATGTCAACAAAAGCACAGGCAACAAAAGGAAAACTGCCAAGGGAGACTACAATAAACAATTTTTATAAGTTATTTAAAGAAACTAAAAAAGTACATCCCTCTGTAGTCATTTGGTGTGGGTAAAACCGGCCCTAGACATCTCAATTAACCTACACAAATGTTCAATTATAGAACATCTAAGCAGCAAGGCTGGCAAGTGTATTTTTAAAATGAGAAAAAAATGAGGTCCCTAGGCTTTGAGTGACATTCAAGGTTGATTTTTCTCAAGTTAATCACACCAGGAGAACCAGAATACAGACTTCCAAATACCTGGTTTTGTTCTCTTCCATATGCCTAACCCCCACTCTCATCCTCCAAGAAAGTACATGATCATTTAAGAAATACTTCCATTAAAATGGTTAAGATAAAATTAGAAACCTTATAATAGGTTTCTGTTATTAGAAGATAATTACCCAGAAATCCTGACTCCAGGGCAATGCCAAATAAATTAAATGCTAATAGCCTAACTCACTTCAAAAGTCCATACATTGGATTTTAATAAGCAAGTGGTTTGGTACTCCTTGACTGTGAAATTATTACTTTAAGACAGAACGGCTCTGGTTGAACTGTTTATCAGGTTCCTCTACTGGTAATTACAGCCTTCTGACATTTGTCTCGACCCTCAAGGTGGTTAGTCTTCAAGTAGGTGTAAGATTTTAGCTCCCATGGTGCCACTTACCAGGATGTACATTTCGTGTTCTTTGAGATTTTGAGTCCTTAAAACTAAAAAGTATTTCACTGCATTAAATTAGCAATTTCACCCAACAGGAATTCACACAGCTGAATGCTTTGTTTTTCTTAGGTTATGTAGCGTATCATATCACTATTCACTTTATGAGCCTCCATATACCCATGATAATTTTTCAGAAATTATTTTCGGTAAAGTTACTTCTGTTGGAATTTTGCTAGAGAGAAAAAGTTTTCTACCTTAAAAAATGCAGAAGATTTTTGGAAGAATGGCGATATACTTTCCATGAAACCTGGTAGGTTAGGTATAACCACACCAGCTATGCCAACAGACCGAAAATCTTAAAGGAAAATCTGCCTACAACAATGTATTTAACCATGTCTTCAAAAACTTCCTTAGTTGATCTTTGGTTTTAAAACTCCCTTTTGTGACCTCTCATTGTTTCGCTAAAGGGAACTGTGATACATCTACATCTAAATTTCTAAAACCTGTTGGATGTAAACTCTCCTAACTCGGTGGCTTAACAAAGAGTTTGAGTCCCGGAGTTGCCAACCAGAACCCAGCTCATCAAAAGGGCTCGGCAATGCAAATTCAGTCACTAATCAAACCCAGTGTGGAACTCAAATTCCAAGGCAGCTCGCAAGATTTTTATTTTATCATCACTGTTGTAGCTGTCCACTGAGGAATTCAGACTACGTCTGAAAAACTTGTGAGTAAAGGAGCTATTTTACACTGCTAAGTCTAGAATGACTGGGACCCAGACTTCATGAGATAAAAATGACAGTGCATATATGTCTCTGTGACAAAAACGCAAATTACAATTTAGCACTTAGCTTGTAACCTAGGCTTATTTTTTTTTCCATCAGTCCCAGACTATTACTATTTGGGTATTTTTACTCTACTTTCAGTCTTATTCTGGTTATGCCTTTCTAGGTGCTTCAAATCTTTACAAAGTAAGCTTGAGAAAAAAAGCACAATTTAATCAATGAGCCATAGTAAGTATTTCAAGCCCAGATCTGAGCAACAGAACATCTGCTTATTTCTTCACATTTGTTTCAGTATGGTATGTTCTTCCTCAGAGTGATTAAATAGCAATCACAATATTGTATCTGCATTTACTAAATTCCAACCACAAGCAAGGTGCGTGCTAAGCACAGGCTAGGTCTTTTACACACATTATCTCATTTAAAACTCACAATAAGGAATCCTGAGGAGGAAGGGAAACCCACAGCACGGAACCAAACATTTGTGCGGAGTGATTTTCATCCTTAGCAGTACACTGGGCATCATTTGAAGAACATTAAGACTTGCTGATGGCTAACTCCCACTTCTAGAAATTCTGATGTAACTGGTTTGGGGCACTAGAATTTTTAAAAGCTCATGAGAATCTGATGTATATTTAAGAGTGAGAAAGAGTGCTAATAGAAAATTTTGAAAAAACCAGTTTTGAGGACTGAAATTTCAAGTAAACTCAAGTAAATCCCTATAGATATCTTCATATTCATTAAATAAAACATATGACACTTCAAAATAAAAACTCTTAAACTGGTAATTCTAAGCCCTATAAACTTAATTTCCATATACAACCACCTATTTCTACAAACTCTTCAGGGCTTCCTTTCTCCTTCAGTTTCGGTAAGACATGAGGTCCTTTTGCTTTACTGCAGGCAAACTAGGCAGTGGCAGTATCCCTTTTTTTTTTTCTTTTACTGTTTGACTCCTTCACCAACCAAAAGTTTGATGCCTTTTTGATGCTAGTTTTTGATTCCAGAATTCCAAAGGATTCCCCACATCACAAGGTAAGTAAAATACAAAACTGTAAGGGCCCTTATTTTGCCTGCTTTTCCTAACTGGTTATTGCACACACTGACAAGTTTATCACTTAACTGGCTACCTTGTTAAACTCTCTTCACTTGATTTGTTGATTTTTCTGGACCTTTTCTGACTTAAACATTCATTTAAATGACTAATGACTTACTCTTCTTTGCCAATACTTCTACCCACACTCACTTAAACGCACTCTTGCTCTCTTTCTTCTCATCACATTGGCTAGAAATTCTATATGACAGACCGTCACCAAAATTTTTTATTCTTTTTCCTAGGTACACAGATAGACCACATCTCCCAGTCAATGGAATGTGAGCAAAAGAGATGTGTCATACATAACCCAGCCTGACTGGGTTTTTTTTTTTTTAAAGCACTCCTACTCATTCTTTTTCTCCTTATCTTCCAACTAGACAGAAGCCAAGATGGCAGCAAACTCAATTCACCTAGATCATCCCTGAATGACTCTGGGAACTACATACTCACTCATAATCCTCTCCTTTTTCTGTTTTTCCTGAGTGAAAAGAAAATATATTGAGATTCCAGGGGTCTGTTTTAGAAGATGGCATTCTCGGGCATTTAGATCATTCTCAAGAGTGGTATGTTTGTATTTAGATTCAAATAGCTATTTCAAAAATCACATTAAAGTCAAATCCTTCTATTCTTATTTCATTAACAAATTTTACCAGGAATAAGTGCCGAATTTAATGTTGGATTAAATTTGCTAATGGTTCCTTACTGTTTTGCATCTACTTTGAAAAATTTAAAAACTTACTATTGTCTTTTTCTGTTTTATTCTTTTCCTGAAATTTGCCACAGTTTTCTGGTTTTTTTACAGTACAAAAAGAAGAAAGAAAAAAAGAATAAAGGAAAACGGGGAGAAAGAAAAAGGAAAAAAGGAAGAAGAGTGACAGAAAACAAGTTGCTGCTAAAATTAAATGCATTAAACTACATTTCTTTTTAAATTGATAGTACATCCCAGTAAAAAACACTTATGAAATGAGAAACATCACTAAGGGAGGTTTTTTCTGTTTTTTTTTTTTTTTTTTTTTTTTTTTAGAAAAATGGGGAATCAATCTAAAATATTTCTTCCATGGTTATAAGTCTGTCTCTACCTGGTCCTAAGTTGGTTTTTAATTTTTCATTTTTTGGTAATTATACTTTATGAAAAAACTGTCTATTCTGACAAGATTTTCCATTGACCAGCCAGGACTTGCATATATAATCCCTAATATTTCATATTTATGTTCACCCCTGCTACACCCCCCCTTAACTGTGGCCCACCAGAGTAGGCCTCAGGGAGGTCACGTGAGCAATGGAGTTTTTCATTTCATTTTCCAGCAGGCCCTGTGGGTTGCCCATCCTCTGTAACTTACCAGTTTCAGAACGCATAACTGGACTGAACATATTTAGCATTTGGCAGAATCCCCATACCGGGTTCTGGGTTTCCTTAAGGCTGACTTTCTTTTAGTCACATCTTGAAATGATTTTATATTTTTTAAGATTTTATTTATTTATTTGAGAGAGAGTGAGAGAGCACAAGCAGGGGGAGGGGGAGAAAGAGAGGGAGAAGCAGACTCCCTGCTGAGCAGGGAGCCCAACTTGGGGCTCGAGCCCAGCACCCTGGGATCATGAGCTGAGCCGAAGGCAGATGCCTAACCAACTGAGGCACCCAGGCGTCCCTGAAATGAGTGCTGAGTTAATTTATTTTCATTCTTTCTTCTTTGATAATAAAATTACATAAGGCTATGAATAATTTAGTTGTATCCACATATTTTAGGTGTAATAATCTCACTGTGGTATGTGACCTGTTCAAAATTAGAAGCTCCCTCTTTAAAATACTGTTTTAAAAACCTTATGTGACCAGTATTTTTTTTTCAACCTTTGTTTAATTCCGGTTTTACTTCATTGTAGCCAGAAAACATGATCTGCACTATTTCTACTCCGAGAAATTTGGTCTCCTTTGTAAGTCTAGAATACGCTCAGTTTTTATACACATTTCATGAACATTTAAAAAATATATGCTCTACCATAGGACAGAATTTTTATTTACAGGCACTAAATTAAGTTTACTGATTACATTGTTCAGTTCTGTGACCACATAACCTGTAGGAGACCATCTTAGGTTCAACTAAACATGTAAGATCCCAAGACAACCAGAGGCTATCCTTAGCATCGGTTTACTCAGAAGGCCATATGGATTAGGAGATATCACAAAATGGTAATGTTTAAGGAGAACACAAAATTTTACACCATTAAAAATGTTGTGATCAGGGGCACTTCAGTCAGTTAAGTGTCTGCCTTCGGCTCAGGTCACAATCACAGGGCCGAGCCCCATGTCGGGCTCCCTGCTCTGTGGGGAGGCTGCTTCTCCCTCTCCCTTTGCTGTTTCCCCTGCTTGTGCTCTGTCTCTCTTTCTCTGTCAAATAAATAAATAAAATCTTTTAAAAAATATTAGATCATAGGTGCATTTTTAGAATCCTATAAATTACTGCAGTAAATTAAGGACGATCTTCATAGAGTTATCGCTAATATTAAAAAAAATCAATTCTAATGCATCACTAAACAAATAATAGAAAGATATCCTTCTTCCATTTATGTTATTATCAAAGTAAAATGACTACATAACAAAGTGTAACAGACTATTTAGGGGTGTGCAATCAGTGTTCTTAAATTAGGAAAAAAGCCTACTAGACAAATCTAAATGTATTACTTCTCAGTAGTGCCTGCGTTCTACTACTTCCTTTCCAGAAATAACATCAATACTCATGTCGGTCCATTCTGTGAGAGAATATACTATAAAGCCAAACATGTGCCATAGTCCATTGATCCAGTTAAATGTAGTTTCCAGATGATAAAGAAAGTGGAAAGAGGATAAAGAGAAACAGGAAAAATCAGATGAGATTTCTATTTACAATTTAAATAACATCTTTGCATTGAGTTCTCTGAATAGCACTTATTTCTGCCAATACTGTTATGAAAGGGATTGAGAAATCAACACCACAAGCGTGAGCCCCCCCATTATAGGACCTGCTCCCTTACGTCTCCTTACTGCTCCAACTGCCTCTATGGTTCCAAGAAGAGAGATCACTGGGCACATCTTATGAGAATCTCAAGTTTTTTGATAAAATGCTTTATAAGCTAAAGCTATCAGATGAAAGGTTAAAAAGTGGTATGAATAGGAAACCTGAAAGGGAACTTATAAAGGCAAGAAAATTTAACAGTACGTCAGTGCTCCCAATCTATTTCAAAAACTCGGATTATCATGTCATCAAAGTATAAACCATTAAAAATTTATAAAAATGACAGAATATGATGGGAATGAGTAGGGGAACAAAACCTTTCTATTGTGACCATCTGCTGATACAGCAAAATCATGGAAGAAATTGCTGTATTTTAAGACCTGCATTAATTTACTATTTCCGGAAAAGGAAACTATTCTATGGCTCTTTAACCTACATTTGCTGGAGTACTTGACATGACCTCATGCATGATTTAAACTAGTGTAGGGGCGCCTGGGTGGCTCAGTCGGTTGAGCAACCAACTCTTGATTTTGGTTCAGGTCATGGTCTCAGGGTCTCGAGATTGAGCCCTGCATCGGGGCTCACACTGGGCATGGAGCCTGCTTGGGATTCTCTCTCCCCAACCCCCCATCATGTGTGCATGCCCTCTCTCTCTCTCAAAACAAAACAAACACCCAACAACCATTATAACATGCACCTATAGCTGTTCAATTAAAAAAAAAAAAACAACTATGGGACTTCATCAAGATAAAAAGCTTCTGCAATGGGAAGGAAACAACAAAACTAATAGGCTACCTGTAGAATGAGCGAAGATATGTGCAAATGACATATCTGATAAAGGGCTAGTATCCAAAATATATAAAGAACTTTTCAAACTCAACATCCAAAAAACAAATAATCCAGTTAAGAAATGGGCAGAAGACATGAATAGACATTTTTCCAAAGAAGACATCCAGACTGTAACAGACACATGAAAAGATGCTTAGCATCACTCATGATCAGGGAAATACAAATCAAAACCACAATGAATACCACCCCACTCACATCTGTCAGAATGGCTAAAATTAACAACATAAGAAACAACAGATTATGGAGAGGGTGTGGAGAAAGGGGAACCCTCTTACACTGTTGTTGGGAACGCAAGCTGGTGCAGCCACTCTGGAAAACAGTATGGAGGTTCCTCAAAAAGTTAAAAATAGAACTACCCTACGACCCAGCAACTGCCCTACTAGGTATTTACCTAAAGAATACAAACATAGTGCTTCAAAGGGGCACCTGCACCCTGATGTTTACAGCACCTTATCAACAACAAATTATGGAAGGAGCCCAAATGTCCATCTACTGATGAATGGATAAAGAAAATGTGGTGTACACACACACACTGGAATATCACTCAGCCACCAAAAAGAACGAAATCTTGCCATTTGCAATGATGTGGACAGAGCTACAGTATATTATGCTAAGCGAAATAAGTCAGTCAGAGAAAGACAAATACCGTATGATTTCACTCATATGTGGAATTTAAGAAAGAAGACAGATGAACACAGGGGAAGGGAAGGAAAAATAAAGTAAGATGAAAATTGAGAGGGAGGCAAACCATAACAGATGCTGAACTCTAGGAAACAAACTGCAGGTTGCTGGAGGGGAGGTGGGTAGGGGATGGGTATTAAGAAGGGCACTTGTGTTGAGCACTGGGTGTTATACTTAAGTCATGAGTCACTAAATTCTATTCCTGAAACCAATATTACACTATATGTCAACTAACTAGAATTTAAATAAAAATTTGAAAAAAAAAAAAGTTTTAGTGCCATGGACACCACGAGGTGGCAGGCTCTCAGGGACGATGAAAGGTAAAGACTAACGGAGAAGCTTCGTGGTTAATAATTCCAGAGTTTGTAGAAATGTGCAAGGAAACAAGAAAGCCTATACTATAGGAACGAGTCACATTTATAAAATGGCCATTTTCTTTAAAAAAAGAATATTTATATAATTTATATATAAGTATGCTAAGGAATTATGATTCAATGATCCATGTGGGTAACTTTAGTTTGAAATAAGGAAAAGTAACAACTATTGGTAAATAAAGTATTTTACCCATGAAATATGGATGTGACTATGAAAATGTGGACACAGTATTTCCAGAATTTGGGATTTATACAAAGTTCACATTCAAATGATACCTGAAGATTTATGGTCCGCTGTCATTTAGGCAGTCACAGTCACAGCAGAAGAATAAGTAAATTTGTGGTACATTGTGGCTGTACAACAATTTTTTCTAGAGCAAAAATCTGACCAAGCCATGTCTTTGATGACAATGTTTTTGTTGAAGTATCACTGACACGTAATGTTACATTAGTTTCAAGTGTACAACATAGTGATTTGACAACTCTATACCTTATGCTGTGCTCACCCCAAGTGTAGCTATGGTCTGTCACCACACAACACTAATTCAGTGCCACTGAATATTTTCCCTATGCTGTACCTTTCATCCCCATGATTTTCATTCCATACCTGGAAGCCTGTATATCCCACTCCCCTTCATCCATTTTGCCCATCCCCCCCCAATCGGTTTGTTCTCTATATTTATGGGTCTGTTTCTGCTTTTGGATAATCATTTGTTTAGTTTTTCAGACTCCAGAGATGAGTAAAATCATATGGTATTCATTTTTCTCAGTCTGACTTACTTTACTTATTAGCATTATACCCTCTAGGTCCATCCAAGTTGTTGCAAATATAAAGATCTCATTCTTTTTCACAGCTGAGTTAATATTCCATTGTATATACATACACCACATCTTCTTTATCCATTCAACTAATGACGGACATTTGGGCTGTTTCCCTATCTTTTCCATCGTAAATAATGCTGCAGTAAAAACGGGTGCATATATCTTTCTGAATTAAAATTAATGTTTTCATTTTCTTTGGGTAAATACCTAGTAGTGGAACTAATGGATCATATACTATTTCTAGTTTTAATATTTTGAGGAACCTCCATACTGTTTTTTCCAGTGATTGCACCCATTTACATTCCCACCAACAGTGCACGAAGGTTTCTTTTTCTACACAAGCTCACCAACGCTTCTTATTTCTTGTCTTTTCATTCTAGCCACTCTGACAGATTTGAGTGATACCTCATTGTGGTTTTGCTTTGATGACAACTTTCTATTGGCTCTCTATTCCTACCAAACAAAATCCAAATTTCTAGCTTTCTATAGCTGCCCTAACTACCACGAATTTATTATTTTACAATTCTGTAGATTAGGAATCCAGAACAGTCTCACTGGGCTAAAGTCAAGGTGTGTCAGCAGGGCTGCTCCTAAGGGAGAACCTATTTTCTACCCCTTCCAGCATCTAGAGGCTTCCTTTATCCTCAAAGCAACAGCACGCTGAGTCTTTCTGACACTGCATCCTTTTGACCCTCTTTTCGCCAGTTTCTTCCATTTTTAAAGCACTCTCGCGATTACACCTGGATAATCCCCCTTACAATCAATCACCTGATAAGCAACCCTAATTCCACTTCGCAATGTAACCAAACATATCCATAGGGGACATAACATATTCAGAGGATCCAGGGATTAGGCCATGGACTTCTTTGGGGGGGTGACAGGGATTATTTTTCCTCCCACATTTATCATACGGCACAGCAGGCCCTATACAAGCCGGCTGTTATTTGGCACACAGCAGACAACTGAATAAATGTTTCTGAAGTGACACTCCTCCCACTACCCAATATTCATTGAAATAAAATAAATTATTACTTGTTCTGAGTATTCTAGGATGTTTAGCAACATCCTTGGCTCCTACCCACTAAAGTACAATAGTACTTCTCAGCCTTGTGACAATAAAAAATATCTTTAGACAATGCTGTAAGTGCCCTGGGGGGTGCAGGAACAAAATAACACTTAGTTGAGAACCCCTATTAAACATGGACGTACTGTTTGCATTAGAAGTAAATGTAACCACTTAACTCACACAAGGACATAATGGGTTAAGAAAGAAATTCATTAGTTTCTCCATTGCAGTTTCTTGCAGCTAAGAAAAAAAGTGGAGGGGAAGAAATTAACTCATGTTTACGTTGAAACAAAGTCACAACACCTGGATAGTTTCTAAAACAAAACATTTCCCCTTTTACATCTGTCTTATTTTAAAGTGCTTTATTTCAAGGGCACAGTCCCCCAAAAATGAAATGACTTATTACTATGATATTCAGATTCATTATCACACATGACATGTGAGGTAAGTATAAAACTGTGCAAAGCACTATTAAAGTCTGTCACAGATCATTTCACCTTGCTTGGGTTCATATAAAAATGAATTAAAGTGTCTAGGATATAATGACATCCAAACCATTTCATAAGTAAATGCCTTAATTTAATAAATTCCCTTTCAGCAAAAGTAATGTTTTATTTTTGAACATATCACTATGTAGAGAAGAATTAAGCTATTTTAAGGTGGTTTTAAATTAATGTAAAGGGACATGTTCTTTCTTATATTTTCTTTTTTTGCCCCTGAATCATGGTAGTACACCTTAGCTTTTCATATAAACTATGTCTTTATCTCAGGTTGAGACCATAAAGAAGCAATTACTTTCAATGCACTGTTTGAAAGAACAAGCTGGAGTATTATTAGATTGATTTACAAAATACCCTAAAAGGAAAATAAATCTGCAATTCTTACCATTAAAATAGCCAAAATCTTATACCTCTGACTTTCAAACAATACTGTTTTTGGTGTTTTCCAATTAGCATTACTCCCATTTTATTTTATTTTTAAGATTTTTATTTATTTGAGAGAGAGAGAGAAAGAGTGCCAGCACAAGTGGGGGGTGGGGGGGACAGGGCAGAGGGAAAAGGACAAGCAGACTCCCTGCTGAGCAAGGAGCCAGTCCCTGAAGGGCTCAATCTCAGGACAGGATGCTGGGATCATGACCTGAGCAGGAGGCAGACACTTACTGGACTGAGCCACTCAGGTGCCCAGCATTACTCCCATTTACAATTGAGATTTTTAAATAATTCTTTAGCGTTCAGTTTATCTTAAAAATTATGATAAATTCGCAAGTAAAATAACCTCGCAAGTATCATCAATGAGGATTAAAATACACTGTTAGGCTACAGTAATTAAAATAGGTCAGCAATGGACTATAATGTGGAGCTCTGAAACAGATCCGTGCAAAGCTGGCAGTGCGGTATCTGATAAAGGTGGCACTTCCAAACAGTAGGAAAAGACAGGCTTTTGATCAGTTTTAGCTATATCTAAAAAGAGCAAACATGCTACTTCAGCAAAAAATTTTCACTTGGATTAAAGGTTTAAATGAAATAAACAGACCTGTAAAAACAAGAGAAATTATATTCTTGAGCGCGGGGCAGCCATTCTGTGCACACCATAAAGCCAGATGAGACCAAAGTGAAAAAACAAAGTCAAACGTAAGCAAACGGTGGATGACGGAAGAGATGAAAACCACCAGCTTGGAAAACTCACTGCCATAACGGAAACCTCCCGAGAGCAGTGCAGATCTGGACTGATCGCAGCCCAGAAGCTAACAGTTCATCTTTCAGAAAAGGAGTCTGATGAAATGGGGTTGCGGGTGAGGAGACCCCCTGGATAGCTGTAAGAGCACACCTGTGAAACGAAGCTGACCACAACCTGCAAGACTGTCCTAGGACTCGGACAACAGAAAAACTAACCTCAACTACGAAACGCAAGACAAATAATCTAAACCCACACTCTTTCAACACAGCTGACTTCGATCCGTGTTCCAAGATGAGACAACTGAGGAACTGATCCAGTGGGGCTACAACGAGACTGGTGTGAAAATCAAGACCAGTGACTGTCTTTTTACAAATTCTGATCAATCAATCCCTGACAAAACCATTCTGTGACTAACTCCGGCACTCTAAATCTGATAAAATCCCTCCATGATTTACCCACTGGGACACGACCCAAAGTTCCACAAAGTGTGCACTTTCCTTTACAATGAAAAGCTAATCAATTTAAGTTTGTTCCTGGCTTAAAAAACAAAAATCAAAAAACAAACCAAATGAAACATAGATGAGGAATTAAGGGCTCATCTCTGTATCTATCAAGAGTTTGTTCAGGTTTTTGATTACTGCCTAACTATTCCTAATTAGGTGGCATAAAATAACAATTTTTTAATATTAATGAATTCTGTAGAGTAGAATAAGGATGGATGGTCTCTGCTCCATCGTCTGTGGGCTTCACCTGAGAAGACTTGAAGGCTAGAGGCAAGTGACACCACCTTGGGGAATCATCTGAAGGGTCACTCCACTCATTCATGTGTCTTCAGTGAATGCTAGCTCTTGTCTGGGACCTCAGTTGGCGAAATTAAGGCCCACATTCTCCTTGTGGACACTTGGTACCTGGGTTCCAAGAACAAGTATCTCTATCTAGGGGACAAGGTGGAAGCTCTATCTTATGATTTGACTTGAAAGTCATAAAGCATCATCAACACTGACCAACTTCAAGGAAAGGAAATACAGACCCAGCCTCTGAATGAAAAAGAGCGTCAAAGTCACATTGTAAGACCAGCATGTGGAATGGGAGGTGTATGGCCATTCGTGGAAAATACAATGTATCAGAGAACTCTTATTTTATTTTTTTAAAGATTTTAAAGAGAACTCTTATTTTAAAGCAAAAGCAAACAACCAAATAACATTTCTAATAGAAAAAGGGGGTGGGTAAGAAAAATCATTCACCAAAGGAATATAAATGAACTATAAAAATCTGGAAAATGCTCAGCCTCGTTCATAATTAGAGAAAGTACATTGAACAACAAGTTACTACTTTGTAACTATCATACTCTCCAGGCTATGGAGTAATTCACATACCACCGGTGGACACAGAGGTTTACCTGTTAGCCGTTTTCCTTAAAGTGAGAGGCCTGCTTTTGAGAAAATGTGCGTCAAATACCCGTCTGAATGGTTATCTGTCAGCCATTCTTCCACGTTTAAATGGTGTTGCAGGAAAAAGTTAATTCAGCTCCCGACTCTATCGCAAAGTACTTTTCCTCAAGACAACCACTGTCACAGAGAATATCCCTATTGTGACACAGAGTGGCCATTTAATAAAATTGGTAATTTGTACTACTTCATCAAGGATGTTCCTAAACGAAACTGGCTTTAAAAAAACAAACAAAAAACCTGTTGAGTATATGGTAGTAAAAAATACGACGACCGCTAGCAGAGTTTGCTGCCATTGCCTTTACTGATGCTCAAGTGACAGCAGTTATACCCGCCTTTGGATACCCAGGACTGTTTTTGCACCACCAGGGCAAAAGTCCCCAGGATGAAAAGAAAAAATAATATTTTAGCACGGTAAATAATACCCTAATTCGTAATACTGATTCCTAATATCAGTTATGCAGTAATCACACACTTGAAAGACCACCCCCTCCTTGTGCACTCTACTTTACAAAGTGCTGCTCTGTAATACATGCGATGGAGATCCATTCAATGGAATGTCATCAAATGCAGGCATGTGGAAGTATGCTCCTGTATCTACTATACTTAAATATAATCAAGCAGCATAATACGATGTACAGTATTTCTTATTTATGAACTACATACAGATGTTTATATAATATAAATGAAATCTTTGGAAAGAAATACTATATTACTAAAGGCTACCTTGGGAAAAGGGTATTTTCTATCATAATTAATACTGTGGGTTTTAAAAGAATTACAGGTTACTTTTAATAATTAAAAGAAAGTCTTCAAAATAGGAACTTGCTACAAAGAACAATTCTTTGAAAAGGGTCCTTAATTTTGCCTCCCTCAAAAGATAGGCTCCTTATAAAAGAAGCAGAAGGGAAAAGGAAGCATAAAAGAAAGAAACAGTCTAATGTTCACTGGAATGTTACCTAAGTTACTGAAAATACATTCTCCCAGATGAGGCTGTATTCTTCATGTATAAAGATGAAGACTTCATTTAACATTGAGTCAATACCCCAGTGCCGAAGTTTCCAAATGAACAGTAGCAACTCTTCGTGATCAAGGTTCAGTAAGTAACAATTCAGGTAAATAAATTCAATTCAAGAAGTAATGAGGTTGCCTGCTTTCTAAAACTCAAGAACAATATTGAGGTCACCAAGCAATTAATCTCAAGCCTCAACTAAAAACAGAAATTCAGGAACCATCACTTTATTAGTTTCAGGGGCATTTTCAATAGAATTTTCTTTCCAATATCTTTTGATTACAATTATGTACCCTACCTACTGTGAAAGATCTTAACCTCTGGATCTCAAACTATTTTTTGATTAACATTTTAGCTTGATCACAGGAGGAACTGCTTTCTCAGAAGGATGCTTGGTTATCAATTTGTATCTTTATTACATCTCAGCTGGATTATTTTAATTCATTGTTTCCCATCCTCTTGGACTGTTTTAATGTCACTTGCAAAGCCTGCAGTTTGTAAGAGCTGAATGACCCATTAAAACAGTGTATTTCTAAGACTTGGGTAAGTTTAACATTAATTTTGAGGGTCTCACTTCTAAGGAAAGCTATGTTCAATCTACAACTTTGAAATATTTCCTGTTTTTTTATACAGCCAGCCTTAGGTAAAGTTATGTGTCTTAGGACACCCCTTTTTACATTTCAGTATCATCTGGAAATGAAGATAAGAATCATTAACAATAGTATTAACAGTCAGGTAGTTGAACTTAGGGAACGTAGACTCGAAGCAAAGAATACATAAAAACAAGTAAATCCTCTCAGGAAACTGGCTTTGTAATAAACTAATGATATTAAATGTTTTTAAAGAATATGTATACATTCCTGATGGACATATATCAGAAGATAGGTCCTGTGGGTATACATAACCACTAGTGAAGGAAATACTAATTATAACGATCAATGCTTTGCACATGGTAAGCATACAAAAATGTATGTTGAATAAATACAAAAGACAAATCATGTATTTCAAAGATGCTACTCTTGCCAGTGTGTTGAGGTCAAGAGTGGCAGGTGCGTAACTTGCAGCAGGCAGGATTATCTGGCACCTACGAGTAAACAGAACTGTTTTTAAGAGAATGGAGAAGTGTGAGGACTTGCACACAATTTTAATAAATTAGGTCTTCAGCTAACTAGACAACATACAAGCGACAGCAAATAAGTCACATGGATAAAAACGTGTATATTTTTAACAGTACAACTGCTTTCTTTGCAAGTTGAGAATAATTTATAATCATAATTTTGCAAACTGTTATTTAATATTAAAGTTTAAGAATTAAGTTTTAAAGATTTCTAAGAGGCAGAGGCACAGACAAATTTTACCTCTTGGTAATGGCTTCATGAGATACTGACAAAAAACAGTCGTAATGAACAATTTGGATATACTTGATTTTCTGAGCAGGCAAGTTCTTGAGTAGGCTGGCTTTTTCCTATAATCTATCTACAGGCTTTAAAGATCACTATGTATCAAAGGCTAAAGAAAAAAAATGAGGGGTGCCTGGGTGGCTCAGTTAAGCAGCTGACTCGGGATTTTGGCCCACGTCATGATCCCAGGTTCCTGGGATCAGACCCACATCAGGCACTGCACTCAGCATGGAGTCTGTCTGAGAGTCTCTCTCTCCCTCGCCCTTCCCCTGGCTCATGTGCGCACGCTCTCTCTCTCAAATAAATGAAAGAAGAGAGAGAGAGAGAGAGAGAGAGAGAGAGAGAGAAAGAAAGAAAAGAAAAGAAAAGAAAAGAAAAGAAAAGAAAAGAAAAGAAAAGAAAAGAGAAAGAAAGAGAAATAAATCATCTCCGCAATTTTAAAGGGAAAAAAGAATCAGATGGCAAGCCGTAAGTAACAAACGTGCGAACTTTTACACTGGTGACTATCAAGCACTCTTGCCTACTCTTTTGTGGCTTCATTCAAGCAGCAGCACAAAACATAGCCAGTAATATTGTAAGATAAATTTGACAATTAATAGGTTTTCTGCGGTCACCTACAATACCGCTATGGATTATGCAAATACTCTGTAAACATGTAGCACTGTTGTTGAGTAAAAAAACCCAGAAAACAAAATGCTTTCATTATCACCAAAATAAAATTTTGCTTTCATTATCCCTACAAATTACGTAGGGAGTAAATTAAAAAAAAAATTTTTTTATTTTCAAGAGGAAAAATTTATTCTAAAACATTAATTCAGTGATATAATTTTTTAAAAAAACAGGTTTTTTTTCTTTCAGTATTTTAAAGATGCTGTTCTACTGTCCCCCCGCCTGTATTATTTCTGATGACAAGTTTGTTATCATTCTCACCTTTTTTTTTTAAAGATTTTATTTATTTATTTGACAGAGAGAGAGACAGCCAGCGAGAGAGGGAACACAAGCAGGGGGAGTGGGAGAGGAAGAAGCAGGCTCCCAGCGGAGGAGACAGATGTGGGACTCGATCCCAGAACGCGGGGATCACGCCCTGAGCCCAAGGCAGACGCTTAACGACTGCGCCACCCAGGCGCCCCCTCACCTCTTTCTCTATGTAATTCATTCATTTCCCCCCTGACTACTTTTAAGGTATTCTCTTTAACAGTGGGTTTAAGTGGCAAGTTGATGATGACGTGGCTTGGGATAGTCTCGATTCCTGTGCTTGGAGTTCCCTGAGTTTCTCAGACCCAAGAGCTCATAGTTGTCATTAAATTTGGAAAATTCCAAAAAAATTTGGAAAAGAAATATTATTTCTTCAAATATTTCTTTTGTTCTCCGTTTTGTCACGTGGGGACTTGAACTACTTGTACATTAGGCTGCCTGAAGATGTCCTACATGGCTTACCCCTCCACCCATCTTTTTTTCTGTTTCATTTTGGAGAATTCCTACTTCTAGGTCTTCAAAATTCACTAATCTTTTGTTCCCTAATACTTAATCTACATTAACCCCAGCAGATATTATAGATTTTAATTTCTACAGGTTCATTTCAGTCTTTTTAAAGTATCTTCAACATCTCTATTTAACATGATCGATCTTTCTCTAGCTTCTTAACAAAGGGAACACAGTTATAAAAACTGTTTTAATGATCTTTTCTACCATTTCCACCATATGTATCTATTCTTGGGTAGTTAAAATTGATTTTACCCCCTCAGTATGGATATTTTCCAGGTTCTTTGTATGCCTTTAGGTTTTTAATGCATGACAGGCATTATAAATTCTGCCCTGTTAGATACTGGAAATTTCTGTATGACTATAGTCTCGAGTTTTGTTCTAGGACATGGTTACATTGCTTGGAAACAGTTTGATCTTTTCAGATTTTGCTTTTACCTTTGTTTGGCAGGATCAGAGCAATACCTAATATGGGGATAATTTTGGACCACCACTGACACACACTTCAGAATCCTCTACCTAATAGCCTATCATTTCTGGGGTTTCCACCCTGACACAGGATCTATTCCTGGGTCTGTCAGCTCAGAGTATTGTTCCCCTAGATATCCTTCCTGGAGGTTCTCTCCTTGGCTATGGGTAACTTCCACATTTGTGTGTGCTGATCAGTACTCAGCTGAAGACTCACAATGGACCCTCCAAAGATCTGGCAAGTTCTAAGGGGGCTGCTCCCTCTTCTCTGGTAACTTGAGTCTCTTCAGCAGCTCCATCTCCTCAAATCAAAGAGACCACTGGGCTCCCTGTGCCACTCCCTGGAAACTCTCTCCAGGCGGTAAACTGTGACAACTGGAGGACTCACTGGGTTTGTTTTCTGTTTCTCAGAAGTCAATATTCTTCATATTCTGATTTCTAGTATTTTAAAAAATGTTTCATGTATTCTGTCTTGTTTTTCACTTATTTTACTATTTGAAGGATAATTTCAAAGCCTATTATCTCCAACTTTGCAAGAAACAACTCCAATTTAACAAATTTACAATCTAAAAAAACAAAGGAAATTACATCTTTTGTCTAAAGCATCCATGATGTGGGGAAAGGCCTCTCTCCTTAATCGCCCTGTCACACCTCATCTTCAGCTGTCATCTCCCCACACATTCAGTTCACACCCGCATCGTACCTGACACAGAACTCAGTGACTGCTTGCTGAATGGGTACTTTCATTTAATGGTTCAAGAAACTAGATAAAATGTGCATTAACCTGAGAGGCATCCTCTTACTTTTAGGGCCCTGAGAGGAAACTGGAAAGGAATCTTTGCAAACACTAGTTGGTTAAAAACACATACTCTTGCTATGGAAACAATGAGCGATATTCATGAATAATTCTCAAGTGAACTGCGGGGGGGGGGGGGGGCAACAAGAATAATCCTATCCCAAGGTTCTTTTACCTTTGGGCACTAGCCCATGGTCTCCCTGGGCCCCTGGGCCCAATTTTACTATTTCTTTCAGCTGGTGGCATGGAAACATTATGTATAACCAACTGGCTAGACTTAAAAACAGTTTGGTTCAAAGTCCTTCAATGTTCACTCACTACTCAAGACACATACAGCCTATGGGCCAAGTAAAACCAAGTGGAGGAAAATTAGTCAGGATGGGGAGACAGTATATACCTGTGTGTGAAAAAATCAAAAGAACTACATCTAAATCCTAAAGGAGAAAATACTAGAAGAGTCAAGAGATTATTTTCAATCAACCTTTTATTAGTCCCTAAAGAAATCTTACAGAAGATTTATAACCTCCTTCTTTCCCCAAATGTACATTCTCACCCAAATCTGCATATAATCTCACTGGTGTTTCTAAAACTGCCCCACAGCCTGAATGTTAGGGTAAGAATTTCTGCCTAAATAAATACAATAATGATCCTAAAATTTACTTCCTCCTCCAGCTTCTGAATTAACGGTTCTGAAACTAGGGTCCTTGGATGTTCCCCAACCCAAATGCACACTTGACATTTTCCCAGGTCTTTATTTATACATTGTTATTAGCAGAACTTTATTTTTAGACATTGATACTCATATACACTGAAACATTTTTTTTCTGAGGAAAGGTATGATATAAACACATATAGTGTCTTTAACGTCTCTAGTTTCTATTTATGACATAATTTTTGGTAGACTTACATTAATTACTTACACCAAATAATACTAAATACTGCCATTCCCTCAAAATATTGCTTAGAGGTTACAAAATAAATTTTTACAAGAAGGATGTCCTCTAGGGTGCATTGTTAAAGCAATAAAAAGCTTGAAGACTAAAATCCACAAGAGCAACTTTACTGAATAACCAGGTTAAAGGTTAATAGTCTTCTGGAGTGGGTTTTTTTTTTTTTTTAATTTTATATAAAGACCACCAATATGATGGACCATAAGGCACAGGATACGCAGTTCCTGCCAGGCCTAATTAGCTACAAAGTCTGTGCCCGTGTGGTGCTATGGCTACTTTCCCACTGGTGCTAATAAGCTGCAAGATAAGGAAAAAGGTAGTAGCTTATGGATCTACATTTGTTTTGAGAATGAAAAGAGGAGAGAACTCTGTAATCTTAAGGCAGAGGGAAATAGATCCAATGACGCTACACTCCTCAATGTGAATATAGTTTTCCAAGGACCAAAAGAAAACAGGGGTATATTTTAAAGTGCATCTTTTCAACTGGAAGGTAAAACAGAAAAAAAAAAAAAAAAAAAAAAAAAAAGTTCAGTTGTTTGCTTGTATATTCTATTAGCTAACTGATTTTCTTAAGGTGCCTTACGTATTACAAATTAAAGAGAATGCCGTAAAGAAACAATAATATGTAATACAAGAAATGTTTATTCAACAAAGCTTTACTGAAATATACAAAGATATACATACATACATATACAAAGATAAGTGGGACATGGTTCCTAATTTCAAGGACATCACAGATTTGAGTTGCTAGGTTACCTACCTAAAGGTGGTATGAGCAGTTGAGATGTATAGAGAAGATGCTACGTAAGTCCAGGAGAGGCAAAGCTTATTTCTGTAACTAGGCATGGGTGGGAAGGGTGATCAGTGAGTGGAGAAGGTGCCTTGTGAGGGAAACAGTCAATAAGTGAGCTGAGTGAAGAGAAGGAGGAGGAAGGGGCTACTTTACACGTAAGGACTCGTCTGAGAGTGCTGTAACAGAGGGAAGAAAATGTATAACATGAACGGAGACAAGTCGTCCTGTTTAGGAAAAAAAGTGGGGAAAAGGCAGACAGGGCTCAAAACGATGGGTAGAGTCACAGTGCAGAAGTCTACAAAAGACCGTGAGGGAGTTTAATTCCTACTGTAGTGGTTCGCAACCCTGGTTGGACACCAAAATAACATGTGAAGCTTTTTTAAGAAATATGTAAGCCTGATTTCCGGATCTCAACGTGGGGTGGCAAAAGCAATGTCTTGTCCAAAGATAAGAGCAGCAGAAAAACAAGAAAATTTAGATTAAAAGATGGGAAAGTCTGTGAAAGTAAGTTTGTATAAAGACTATGACTATAAGAATAATTATAGGACTCCAGATTAAGGCACAAAACAGAACTTCCAGGACACATGGAATGGTTAGCAAGGAAGAAGAAGAGGATGAGACGGAGAAAGGTCAGAGTTCAGGACTATGGATGAGGAGCAGCTCTAAATTAGGATGAGATCACGATGTAGCAAGAAAGTAGAAGGGAAAAATGTAATGGAACTGGGCACGGTGAGAAAAAGCAACAAGAAAGCTCTCTAAAGTCATAAGTAGCATGACAATGCATGCAAGCTGAGTAAGAAAGAGTATTTTCAACAATTTGATATTTACCTTCATTACTGAATGTAATAGGTCAAGGACTCTCAAAAGGCAGTTCAGAAACTACCAATAAGATGATGGGTTAATCTCATAATATTATCTGAAAAATAAAAATGCCTTTTGTACGTGAATTTCAAGATTACTGCTAGTTAACTAAGAAAAACACAGTACCTTATTAGTGACAGCCAACAATTCTTTCTACTAGCTCTGCTGAGTTTTTCTAGAGGCAAATGAGAGCAGGTCGAACAATCACCTGACTGGTTCTCAGTGATCAAAAGCATGCTGGGAGAGTTTACAACTTCCCAACCCAACCACTATCAAAGGGTGCCCTGCTAACATTACATTTTGACTGAACATTTATAAAACAACATTACAGCGTATTTTCAACTGATAACAAGTTAACTTTCTCTCCAACAATGTATTCTAAATTCTACTAAGAAAAAGTATGAGGAAAGCTGATGGATTTAAAAGGCAAATACAAGTTCTCAGGAAGAGCTGATGACAGAAGGTGCTGGGGGAGGAGGAAACAGGGGAGGGAGGCAGAGGTGAAGGCTGATGTGGTTTACCTACTCTAAAAAAGGGAAAAAAACTGTTAGCTACCTGTAGGCTCTGATTTTCAGACAATTTCATTCCCACACTGTCCTAGTCTCGTCCTTCTCTGATCCAGTTCTGTATTTGGCAATAGGACCACAAGAGACAACAGCCACTTGAAGGCAATATGCAAGCCATGTCCAGGATCTATTATATTTGCTATGAGACTTAGGACCTGGTTATGAATTTATCAAATAAAATGCAACCCAACCTAAAAGACAATCTGCTTAGATGTACTACAGCCAAAGCAGAAGACTGTGACGCCAGACGTGCTAATGTCATTCGGTCTACAAACACTTGGTTCCACCCAAAATTTAGCTCAGTTAGGCTGTAGATTCTGATTGACCTATATATGGTACAAGTTAAAATTTAAAACTCTTGCTAATCATATAAATATTTGAGCCTATCAAAAGCTTACGACCTTGGGGCGCCTGGGTGGCACAGCGGTTGAGCGTCTGCCTTCGGCTCAGGGCGTGATCCCGGCGTTATGGGATCGAGTCCCACATCGGGCTCCTCCGCTATGAGCCTGCTTCTTCCTCTCCCACTCCCCCTGCTTGTGTTCCCTCTCTCGCTGGCTGTCTCTATCTCTGTCAAATAAATAAATAAAATCTTTAAAAAAAAAAAAAAAAAAAAAGCTTACGACCTGATTACAAACCAGTAAAAATTCACCTGTAGAGCTCACTCAACAAATAGCAGCTTAAAAGTAAAGTACAATATGTTAAAATGATATTTTCACTGGTTTGTAATACTGCATAAATGTTTTCAATTCTAATCTACCTCTTGAGAGAGATAATGGAAAAATAATAGTTCATATTCTTGAGCTAGATATAAGATAGCTCTAAATTTTTCTTCTAAAATACATTAAGATATATTCCCATATGTGTACATAAAAGATGAAAAATAAATCAAATTCACTGCAAGTACAAATCATCTTGAATACTGTTAAAACAGTTCCCAAAATGATATTTCTCTTGAAAAAACTAATCAAATAGAAGGCTTGCAAAAGATCTATAAAACTAAAAAAAAAAAAAAAGAGAGAGAGAACAGTTATTGTCAATGAAGTGAGGGTTACACTCTTTAACTGATTTATTAAAACACAGTAAAAATATATTTCTAGCAAAACTATATACAAAACTGCCAAGTTTCATGAACACGCTACAAATTTAGAAAGCTACTGTGATGTTTATTACTTAAACTAAATCTTCATAAACTTGACATTGTTACTATACATAAATAATTTCTTCAGACTGTAAGCTCCATTCACCGCCATAACCTCAATTCGAGAATACTGTGTCATTAGTAAGCATTCAATAAGCACATAAAAAACTTAAAATAATACTTAAATAAAGTAAGTACTCAATGCTACTCACAAAATAATTAGCATCTTTGTGAATTATCATTAATTTTCTCCCTGAAATTAATCTCTCTCAACGGTTATTCCTCAAGGTCATTTCTCTAGCTCGTTTATCGTTTGTTTGTAATTGCAAACTAACGGCAAACTACGTTTAACCGTAAAAGCAAATGTACAAATTAGTAAACACCCGTTTCCTAGTCATGCTCATCACAAGGACATGACAAACTAAACTCTTGTACACTCTACAGTATCCAAATTATACTATACTACTTACTTCAATTCCAGTGACTTGGGGTAGCTGAGCTGTGGTTTAAGCTGGTATATTTCCCCCTGAAACACGTAGTCCCCATACACTGTGCAGTTCAGCAAAATGGTGTGTGGGATTTCTCAAAACATTTTAGAAAATCTACAGAAATTTTAGAAATTAAAATCATAAAGAATGCATCAGCCTAGGAGTCAAAAAAGCTCAGTTCTAATTTTGCTCTTTCCCAGAATCTGTAACTCTTAAGATGCAACTTCTCTGTGACTTGGTTTCCTCATCAATATCTGGCCATAAAACTGTTACAGGGGTAAATAAGATGAGACTCTAAAAAAATTCTTTGAAAAAAGGATAATGTTGCATACAGAAGATATTACTGATAGACCATAATTTGTGCTACTGCTCTACCAGCACAGGAAAATGAGACGCTAGTGTACTTTTGTTCTGTTTTTGAAGATTTATTTATTTATTTTAGAAAATGAGAGCATGAGCTTATGAGTAGGAAAGGGTGACAGAGGGAGAGGAAGAAAGAATCTCAAGCAGGGCCCAACACAGGGCTTGATCCCATGACCCCCAGATAATCAGCTGGGTCAAAAACCAAGAGTCAGACACTTAACCAACTGAGCCTCCAGGTGCCCCAAAGTTAGTGTAGTTTTAATAATTTTCAAGCTTATCTATACTGACATTATCAACTAAAGCATCTAGTAAGTATATATGAAATTAGATTATTATGTACAGAAGCAGATCACCAAAATATTTCTGGGGCTTAAACTGAGAAATATTTAACATGAAAGTATGATCAGAAATACCTCATTAACACAGGTTTACTCACTATATCTAATGTTTCATTAATAATGCTTTCTTGGCCAGTACCATCAAGTTGCCAGAAAGCATTAATGTGCTCAAAAACTTAAAATTTGTAAAAGTACAACTTATAAATGCCTCATAAGTCACATGTCACAAGACAAAAATTATAAGCAACTTCAAATGTTAATGTATTAGCTTAATTCTTTATGGAAGAGGTCAGAAAATTACCGTTCTACTCCTGGAGCACAGTGGATAGACAGAGACCTTAGGAATGAAATGAAATGCTTGAGCTGCACTGGACCTTCCATTAGTTTCCCCCAAACAGGCAGTATAGACAGGAGCGGATGAAGAAAGGCAAGATCAGAAGTCTAGACTGCTGAATAGCTTTCCTGAGTGGAAATTCCATCCTTATTTAAAACAAACTATGAGAACTCATAAATACAGGCAACATCAGCTCGCACATTCAATGTAATGTTAATCATCCACTTTTCTGAATTACAATCACTGCTGCTATCTTCTGCAAAGCAGCTACTGAAATGCAGAAACCACATTTTAGGGACCACTGGAAGACAACAACGGCAGTAAGTAAATCCAACTTTTAATTATGTAATTGTGGAACCAAGCAGGTATGCTTTTTCTTCCTTGTAAGTAAACATTTTCACTTTAAAATGAAAAACCTTTAACACTAGATTGGTTTTTCTTTTAAATAATAGTTAATAATCATCTACCAGCTAACATTTTTTCCCTTGGAAATTATAACCAGGACACACCTAGATAGTTCCCCCCCCAAAAAAATTTTTTTTTTAAGATTTTTTATTTATTTATTTGACAGAGACAGCCAGCGAGAGAGGGAACACAGGCAGGGGGAGTGGGAGAGGAAGAAGCAGGCTCCCGGTGGAAGAGCCTGATGTGGGGCTCGATCCCAGAACGCTGGGATCACGCCCTGAGCCAAAGGCAGACGCTTAACGACTGCGCCACCCAGGCGCCCCCTCAAAAAATTTCTAACGTTAAAGACAACACACTATTAGAATGATGATATAATTACTGAAAAAATACGTTATTTATACTGGTAACCCTGAAGATACAGTGAAACTAATATTGTTACTGTAGAGTTACTGAAAAATTATCATGGCATTCATAATTAGACCTATTCAAGGCTAAGATAAATAATCCCAGCATTAACCATAGATGCTGAGGTATCACCGGCATTAGACTAATGCTGTAAGTCTAAGGCACTGGAAATCTTAGTAGAGATGACAATATAAATCTACAACAAAAAGCTACTGTGACAACTAATTTCAAATAAAAATCAACCCCTGGAAAAAATAATGGTTGTTCTGTAAAATAATATTGCCTATGATTAGAATAATAATGATAAAACCACCAGCTCTCAAACAATACTTAAAATTACAAAACTGAATCACGAAACTTTAAGTGTTATTTCTGAAACTATGCTCTTACACTGTTCTTAAGGTAATATTTCACTTACCTTCAAAATCCAGTTAGGATTAAAATTAGTACTATATGATGTTACTGAGGATTCTCTATAGGATGAAAAAATAGCTTTGAGTAGAAGAATTTGCTAAGGGTCACTCAGGCAGACTAAAGGACATGACTAAAGTGTGTACAAAAGCTGAGGAATGAACAGAAGCAGGACACCTGTTACTCATGTACGAGTTTAGAATCTTACAAAGGAAGATGTTATATTTTCCAGAGCACCAATTATATATTCAATGCTTTAAAAAGTGGAGGCAAGGAAGGAGAAGATAGACTCTGAGCCAAACGGAAAGGCTATCATCACTCCAGTGAAAATGCCAAGTAAAATGGCTTCAACTCTAACACAGTTTAAAAGAAGATTGTCAGAGCAGCACAGTGTCAGTTCCACCTTGAGGACTGAAGCCCCCTGAGGGTTAGTGCGGCATAATTCGAGGGCATGTCGTGAGCAGACTGAAATAACGATCAGCAGTAATCACTAGCGTTCAGCAGCATCCCATGACCATCTTATATACTGACTTATTTACTCTACTTTTGAGGGATACTGATATCTCAAGTGCAAATGAGGAAAGACAGCACAATGCAATTAGTAACGGTGAGGCCAGGGGACCACAACAAATTCCATGAGGAAATGGGGAAAAGTTGACTTATGTAGCTATTTTTTTTTTTAAACTTATGTAGCTATTTTACATTCATGTGTCAAAGTAAATATTTATAAGTTCAAGATTACAAATAATTTTAAAGGCAAGATATTTTAGAGGTCTCTGATTTTTTGTTCCTAGTTAGTTAATTTGAAGGAATTTTAATTAAGGCCTGTGATTATCTTAGAAAAAATTCACTTGAAAATTCATGAAGTAACAGGGAATGAAGCAATTTCAGTATCTCCTCAAAACCAAGGAGCAAGCATTACAACTTAAATGAGTTCTGAGGGTCACATGTTTTCTGTAAGTGAAAGAGTAAAACCTTTGCTCTGCTAAAACAAGAAAAAGCTATTTCAGATTAAGAGTTTAACTCTACTTCCTGTACTACTAGGATTACTAGGAACGTAATTTCTCTGTCTTAGGAGGACACTACAAATTTCAAAACTCAGCTACATTTATTCCACAAGGGATGGATAGAGAGATGGATACATGGACGAACGGACCAAAAGACATTTTCAGACCTAAAGAATATAATAATAAGTGGTGCTCCCAAATTGTAAAAGCTACTTTTTAACTTACCATCTTTTTTCTCTTATCCTGTTCTGTGGGTGGTTCTTCATCTTCTGTGACTTTTGGTTCTTCAAGATGAGACATTAACATACAGCTACATAAAAAAAAAAAATGTTTTAAGTAAATAAAAATGTCTGTAACATGCTGAAACAAATCCTGAAAATCACTGAGAACATTAATGCTTCTATTAATTTCTACCAAAATGTGAGGAATAGCTAGATAAGTTAGATTTATAATTTTAAGGCTTAATTATAAAAATATACCTCACTTTTTAGAAAAAGGGCCATACCAAAATATTTTAGAACATATTACTTGAGAATTTAAGGTAGCAAGTTATAAGGAATTTATGTATATGTGATTTTTAAACCATACATCACTTGACAAAGCAGGATGCATCCTTTATATTTTTCTAAAAAAATGATACCTATAGACACTTAAAATTAACACTTCTTTTACCATCAATCTTCGTATGTCGGTAGATTATTATACATGTTTCATAACAAAAGCAATCATTTAAATAATAACCTCATTGAAACAACATTAATTAACCAATAATCTACTCCGTGCTCCGAATGACATTACTATGCTATGAGGAACTTGTCCCTGAGAGCACTTGTACCTGCAGGACAGTTATAAATCATTTTATTTTGATTATCTGCACCACTGCTCTTCACCATTAACAGAGATAATAGAAACAGAGTTTCCTTTTCAGTCAATAGTTTCTCTCTTACAGGGAGACAAGAAATAAATAATTGTCTGTGAATCCAGTTGATGGAATAAACCTCGCTGCTTCCTGATTTAGAATAGCAGAATTCAGTAATTTATCAGAGTCAAAGGTTCCTAACCAATAAACTGTGGCAAAAAAAGCTTGGTTTCTCTTATGTTTTGTAGCAAGTACAGAGGAAATATACCTCCTGACTCAGCTGTGTAAGTAACTTTTAATTCAAGGTTAGAGACAAGTGCTGACACCAGAAACTTGATCAGGCTCACTCTTGCAGGGGATATGAGCGTCCCTTTCCCCCAATTCCCCACCATTAAAAAAAACCCCAACTTTTGGGACAACTACTTCTGACCCAGTCAGTGCATGCAGGTGCATTCAAATAGTAAGAACCTTAAACTGCAATCAGGAACAGCAAGAGCTTAACTCCTAACCCACTGCAGGGTCTTAACCTCTTGACGTGCCAATGCTCTCATCCACCAATGAGAGAAGAGGATATAGCACAGCTAGCCGGCCAAGGGGCTCCGCCACAAAGTGAGAGGTTCTATTAGCATCCCAGCCCAAATGCTGTTTAGTAAAGTGAAATGTCTAGAAAACAATCTAAATCCCACTTTATATTTTAGAACTGAATAAGAAGGAGTTCCTTCGTACTAGCTATTTTATGCCTGCTGCAGATTTGAATTCTAACTGCAGTGAATCTGGACCTCCAGGAAAGTATGCTTTATGTTGCCTGAAATTCCTTCACCACATTCCTAAATCTGTTAGCTTACTTGAAGAGTAAAAACTCTCCATTCTCCTTTCCATAAGCTAAATGATTTATCACATAAATAATGGAATATATTCTGAATATAAATAGACATTTACACACATATTTTTTTTCCAGAGACCAAAAATTATTGAGAGGGCACAATTTTTTCTTTGCAATTCTGCAAACTGCATTCACTTGGGTCTCTGGAAGGTATAAACTGAGAAAAAATAAACAAATTTGAAAAACCTAAAGATGAAATTCTCTCCTGCAGATAGACTTCCAATTAAAAGTCAAATCTTATTTTTTTGACAAACATTAAAGATGGGGAATCATGTCTTACATAAAAGGCATGGTGGGAATTAATAGATTTCTAATAAGCTAAAATATGTAGGCAATGAATGTAACAATAATAATAATAATGATAATAATAGTCTAAAATAGGGACAACTAATATGTGAACCTAGGCAGCCAGACACCTCTCACATCCTATGCTAAGTAGATCCAGGCACTCTAGCCAGCTAAAAAATCAGAATCTTTCCCAACAAGAAACTCTAACCAATGAAACACAGCCAATAGTGTTAGCATGCAACATGAAACCCTTTAAATTATTTCTAATTAATAGATACATGCAATAAAACCTTTCGTTTAATCTAAACAAACTCACTTCGGAATGTCACAATAAAACTAGAACTGACAGCATTATTCAACTGGTCTGCAGTGGACACTTTGGTTGATTACGTAACCATCCTCCTTCCAGAAGAACCCTGAATTTGTCCAGTATCTTCCTTTTCCATGACTCTATAAGCGTCCATGTCACCGTCTGCTTCAGGAAAAGCTGATTCCAGCCCTACTGACAGTGGCTCGACGGGCAATCATGGCAATCTTATTCCGCTAACCATGACTGCTTTCGACAGGAGCACATTTAAGAAATTCTAGCCACTTATACATGAAAATGCTGGCTGAATCCTTTCTTTGTACTTCCCAAACTTTGGCAAGGGGTTGTCAATTTCATTTCCCAATGCGCCTAAAAACAAAATATTATTTCAGGAAAAAAAGGAAAACCACTCTGACCAAAGAGAAGTAGAAGGCAAATCTCAAGCCTCATTAATATATCTTCCTGGCTTAATGCATTAACTGTACTAACTAAAATGCAAACATACGAAGAAATCAGTGCAAAAGAATGAAACTGGACCATTATCTTACACCTTACACAAAAATTAACCCCAAACGGATTAAAGACTTGAATGTAAGACCTGAAACCATCAAACTCCTAGAAGAAAACTTAAGTGGTAAGCTCCTGACATCAGTCTTCGGGTGATGATTTTTTTGGATCTGACTCCAAAGCAAAGGCAACAAAAGTAAAAATACACATGTGGAACTCTACATCAAACGAAAGACAAAATTTAGAGAGAGAACAGAATAGTGGTTGCCAGAGTTGGGAGAGTGCGGGGGTGGACAAAATGGGTAAAGGGGTCAAACGATGCAACTTCCAGGTATAAAATAAGTAAGTCATGGAAATATGATATATAGCACGGTTAATAACACTGTATTGCATATTTGAAAGGTGCTTAGAGAATTAACCTTAAAAATCCTCATTACAAGAAAAAAAATTATTAACTATGTATGGTGATGGATGTTAACTAAACTTACTGTGGTGATCATCTCACAATAAACACAAACACCGAATCATTATGTTGTACACCTAAAACTAATATAATGTTACATGCCAATTATAGTCCAATTAAAAAAAGAAAAAAAATCCAGATTCTTAATCTCTGAAAATAGAACTCTTCTTTCTTCTAAATGGATTCATTTTGTATGCCATTCTTAAGAAACACCAGTATCAGACCAGTAACAGTCAACTATTAACTACCCATTTATCTTGGAAGATAACCTTTTCCACTATGTAAAAAACGATACCATCTTAAAAGCAAACAAAACCCACCTCCATTCTTCCCACATAAAATATTACATGTAATTTTCAAAAGCCTATGAGAATAGAGTTATGAAGACATATTGAAGCATAAAAATAGATATAGGTTGTTAGGTGTAAGCACCGTTATCTTAAAAAATTTATGTATGTCATGTCCCCCAAACTATAAATACTTGTCAACTCTCTAGCCACACCCACCTGTCATCATTTCCTGCCAATCCTTCTTCCACAGTCTATCTCAAATTCATATCAACAGTAGTATAACAGCTACTTGGAGGGTTTCTCCATCTCTCAGGAGTACATTCTCAATTTTTAAAGGGCATGTGAATCATCCAGGGTTCCTGTTTACAAAGCAGGTTCTACTGCCCCAGCCCCAAAGATTCGGATATAACGGGTCTGGACTGGGGAAGGGAAATGTGCATATTCAACAAGGTGTTTCGATGGTCTAAGACCACTCAGTGTGAGCCTTTCTACCCCTCCCTGTTATCCTCTACAATGCAATCAACTGACTCTTCTGACATATAAATCCGTTCTTTGTACCTAAACACTTTAAAACTGCCAAATGAACCTCCACTGACTACACAAGCTAGTCCAAAATCCTTTTCAAGTTCCTTTACTAGTCGGCTCTAATCCACTACATATTCTCAGAAGTTATTCGCAGTTTCCCCAAAACCCTTCTTCTTCTGTAGCTGGCATTGCTCCACCGGTCCCCATTTCCCCTTCTAGGTAGTGACAGAGCCTCGGCTGCTTCCTCACACAGCACAATGTCTGGCATAAACAAGTCTGAATAAAGAGATGACCTGTCAACCAGGCTTCATTACTGTGGTTAAATCTATCACCTTGACTGGACCACAGGATGCCCAGATAATTGGTTAATAGTATTCCGGGTGGTTTCTAGATGAGATTAACATGTGAATTTGTACAGTGAATACAACAGATTGCCCTCCCCAATGTGGGTGAGTCTCAATCAATCCACTGAAGGCCTGAATAGAACAAAAGGTCTAATTAAAAGAGAATTCACACTCTCTGCCTTTTAGCTGGAACATCAGTTTTCTCTGGCTCTGTGACACAGACTAGAACTACACCCCACTGGCCCTCCTGCTTTTAGGTCTTTGGACTTTAACCGAAACTATACTTTCGTTTGCCAACTGGAGATCTTGGGACTTCTCAGCCTCCATAATTGCATGAGCCAACTTTTTATAATAAATCTATTTACATTTGTGTTATTATAAATATATAACATAAATATAAATTTATCTCTTTCTGGCATGCTGTCTCTCTCCATATATCTCCTATTGATTCTGTCTATATGGAAAACACTGACTAGTATACTACTTACAGAGGTAAAAACAACAACAACAACAACACAGAGTTTTCTCCCTTTGCTCTGATTTATTCTATACTGAGAATACAACAGGAATTCAACAGAACTAAAAATATTAACTTTCTTTGAATAAACTGTTCCAATAAACAGGAAGGGGAAGCTGGAGAATAAGTTAGCTACATAAGTAAATATTTTACGTTTCTCGTGCGCCCTTTTCTGGAAGTCTATTTATACCCTACAGTCTGATGGACCAGAATTTTTGGGACTCTATGTAGTTTACAAAAAAAAAAAAAGAAGAAGAACTTTATGCAGTTCACAGAATTACAGAATAGGAAGATTATCAGAGATCCAGTCTAATCTCTCTTAGAAACCTAGAAAAGTTAGGAAAATAGTCTCTCACACTCACTGTGCTTCCATATGCCAAATTCCACCCCAGGGTAAAAAGCAGTGACCAAACAATTCTGAGGAAGAAAACAGTGGTTTTACATCTCAGCTACCCAGGCACCATTGCCCTCAAGTCTAGGCCTTTGTAATCTGGATCCCAATCATGGTCTCCTACTCAGTCTGCTTTCCTTATGCCCAACATTTTCCCCTTCCAAACCAAAATCTTCTTCCTGGCTGAGCTTGGCATCACGAGTCAGAACACCATGGTTCTAGTCTTGACTCTTCCACTCATCTGCTGAGTCACTGCACTTTTCCAAGCCTCTGTATCCTAATCCTAAAAATAATGAAACTACACTAATTTCTAAACTTTATTTCTAACAACTTCCTGACTCTCATCCCTTCTACTTAGACCATGCTATATTTATGTCCATTTCCTGCATCCTAAGTCCTATCCCTTCCTGAAGACTCTAACACACAGTGACTACTTCTCTTTCTACTAAAGCACAAGCTAGAATTCTGTTTTGTGTGCTTTGTTCGAAACATACATAATTGCCTTTACTCATTACTAGTGTTTTCATTGTTCTATTAGACACATCCTCCCCCAAACTAAATTATATACTCCAAAGAGGACGAGGAACATTTGATTGTATCCTAAATAATCTCAAATAGTTGTAAACTTTGTCACATATTATGCATAAATACACAATATTTATAGTCATGTGCTATAAACGCTATGTTAACTTTAAAAAAAACCTGAAAAAACCTGCCTACATGCATGGCTTCTTATTTTGGTTGTAATCAGAGAAATGTGAAGTTTCTACCTCATCTGAACGTTTATATTCTTGAAAGCAAACTTAATGCCAGACACATTATGTCTACATATGTTTAATAAGATCCAACAACACAAATGTGCTTTCCATGTTTTTCAACAAAATGGGATTCAAATGGCAATCTTTCCCATCTCCCACAGATTCTTTTTAAAAAACAAAGAAAACAGGCTCAGTATACTATTAATGTAAAGTCAAGCAGCCTCAAATCTCATTAAGTCTTGCTTATCATAATATAACACACGCCTGTTATTAACAATAATAAGAGAAAAGGTACAGCAATTCTACTATCTATAAAGGACACAATGAAATTTCAAATTAATAGTTCTAGAAGGATGAGACTATCAGCATTCTTGATAACATGATAACTATTCTCACAAAAAATGTCATTTCACAGTTCTCTTTTAAAACTGTCAAGTACCACGTGACTCTAATATGTAAAGGTGCCAGGTATGCTTCTATCAGGCAAATACAAATACAGGATGCTTACCAATCCTCTTTTCCCCGTAACTTGCCTGATGGGCAGGGGAACTTTGTTAATTGAAAAAAAGAACATATTAAAAATATCTTTAAAAAGTCATTTACAAGCTAACATAAAAACCCAATGTCATGAGCCAACTTATGTCAAATCATAAAATTATTGTTAAACTAAAGAAGTCCAACTTCTCATTCCACTTTAACAAGTTAGGGTGATCTCAAGATCAAACTAATTACAGGCAAAACAAATACAAAATTTTCTTCATAAAAGACAAAATCTAAAAAGTCACCACACTGTGCTTATTTGGGGGCAGTGAACAAAAATCATGTAGGACATAACCACCTCCCACACCCCGCCCCAGTTCAAGTGCAATTAATTAAATGATCCACTTACTCTTTATAAGTTCCTGTTTCAGGATCTTCTGTCATGACATCATGTAGGCCCTCCACTGAGATGTTTATAATCCCACAGAATTTATCTTGAATGACACTAAAAGGAAAGCAAAACAGATTAAAATGGAGTATTTACCAGGTTATTCTTTTTTTTTCCTTTTCTAATTATCCCCTTAAACATGAAGAGAAATTTTACTTCTAAAATACAAAGGAAACTTTCAAAACATGTTTCTTGTAGCAGAAATTTTATCTTTGCACGTAACATTAAAATTTTCCCTTTCACTAGAGTATTAAATACTACAAAGGTAGATTCAAAAGGAAAAATATATTTGAATATTCTTTAACTTATTACAATAGACCTGAGTTGATTTTATAACTAAAAAGATAAAGATACAAAAATCCTGAAGCTTAAAATTCTCTACTCTTCTGAAGATAACGCCAAGAAAAAGACGACTTCTCCATACATGGCTATTAAGAATAAAAAAATGGCACAGCCGCACCAGCAGTTTTAACGAAATTAACACGCTCCGCACAACTCAGCAATCCCATCCCCACATATTTACCCAAGACCAAAACAAGTAGCCTCAGATCTGTACGTAAATATTTATGGTAGCTTTATTCACAATAATTCACAACTGCAAACGACCCAAATGTCTATCAACGAGTGAACGGCTAAACAAACTGTGGGATGCTTACTCAACGAATGGGTGTCAGCAATAGAAAGGAACTAAAGATACATGCAACAACTTGGATAAATCTCAAAAATAGATGCTAAGAGAAATTAAACTGACTCAAAATGCTACATACCGTATGACTCCATTTATGTGCCTTTCCGGAAAGGCAAAATTATTCTGTTCAGTGGTTGCTAGAGAAAGGGTCACGAGGGAATTTTTCGGGGGTGACGGGAGTGTTCTATGTTGACTGTCATACACCGTGGACATCTGTGAAAACTTTATCCTTAAGGAGTTTTACTCTATCTTTTAAAAGTTGGGATGCCTCGGTGGCTCAGTCGGCTAAGCATCTGTCTTCCACTCAGGTTACGATCCCAGAGTCCTAGGACTGAGTCCCGCATCGGGCTCCCTGCTCAGTGGGGAGCCTGCTTCTCCTTCTGCCGCTCCCCCCTCTCTCTCTCTAAATAAATAAAATCTTTAAAAAATAAAAAGTCAAAGTACTTAAACCATCCACTGAAATACTAAATTATACTATTGGAATTTAAAACTAACTGAATAAATTATAACTCTTATCTCCAGGGATCCTCTAGAATCATTCCTACAAGAGATATACCATGTTTCTCATTCTGCATTAACAGGGATGATTACTTTTTTAAATGTTCAGTAAAGAAGTACTCAAGTTACCATATTTTGGGTCATGTTCCCACCTTTGTAAAGTCAAATGTTTTGTCTGTACATTCAAATGGGATCAGATTTTACACAACTAAATCACCAGCTGGGCAAAATAATAACTAGTTGATACTCTGATACATTTTAACGTGCATATAACACCTTATTGCAGGAGGAAATATTTTTTAAGTCACTGTATTTCCTCTGTAGAAGAACTAAAAAATCTTTTAAGAAAGACACATGCAATCGACTTTATTCAGTTCAGGGAACAACAGCCTAGAAGAAAAACTAGAAAACCAAAATTGTGCCTGAAGTTTCACCCACTAACTATGTGATCCCACTGAAGTTAATTCAGTTCTCTGGATGTTGGTCTCCCTGTCAGTAAAATGAAGGCTGGACTGAAGCATGACAGATACATGGAGGGACTACAGACACTTTCACTTCCTACTGCAGAGTAATTTGCCACTAATCCATTCTAGCATGCTAAAGCAGGCAGGTTCTGCAATTCCTTTTTAATACAGGAGCATTCCAGATAGCTATCAACCACTGATCTTGATTAGTTGAAAAAGAGAAAAATCTTCGACTACAGCTGTTCACCAGGCCTTTTTGTCACTATTTTTTAGGGATAATCCACGCAGGCAGCTGTCTTCTCCACTCACATCATCTCCAAGCATCGACCCCTTCTAGGAAAACCAGTAATTTCATGAGAGATCAGTGGAATAGAATTCTGAGTACAGTGTATTTTTTCAAAAGACTGAATATGAATCTTCCTAACACATACCTGGCAATCTGAGTGTGCATGGTCTACGAGGTGGGTGAAGGTTAATTAGGAGGAAATGTAGAAGAGAGAAAAAAATGGTATATATTTGACAACCAGTTCATCTGATTATAGGTTTTACTATAAATTATCATATTGATCAATGATGATGCTACCAGCACAAGCACATGTTTCTGAAAAGAAGGTAGAAAGTTCTACCTCTGCCATAATTAGAAAAAATTAGCAATATGCTGAATAAAGGATACGGTTCTAGAACACCGAACCTCTACAGACATGCACATTCACCACACTGAGCCTTCAAGGCTGAGGCCAGATTTTGATAATCAAACCGCTGCATGAATAGGGTAAACCTGTGACTACATAATTCTTGCTGAAAGGCTCAACTTCACCCCTTTCTCATGAATGGTGACTTTGTTTATAGAGAACACTGCTGGAACCAAAATAAAGCTTGAAAAGTTCTGAGAGAAACCTAATGAGTTCGGGAACCTGAGATTTATGTAAAGCCAAGAGCCAGAAACAGTCAATGACTGACAAAAAGAAGGGTTAAGAAAATCAGAATAAAGAATGGAAAATGATACTCATGGAAGCAGACTGGGACGGGCCAGAGGATACAGGTCCAAACTCTGCTCGGCTTGCGCGTGCCCATCCAGGCTTGGAGGAGAAGTCAGTCATGCGATCGGTGGGGTTTACCCGCCCCGTTCCCTCCCCGGCCTCCAGTGGGGTTTCTAGCTCTACCAGCTGAGGGGCGTGGACACATGACTGTCTAGAAGGGGTACGGGAAGGGAGGCAACCTCCATCAGTGGGCAGTCACTGTTTCTCATTGGGATGTGGCTCATTCTGCACAGGACAGCGGAAGCAGAGATGTAGGCATGGGAGGGGGACCACATGCCAGCAGACAGGGAAAACCGTGCTTGCGCTCGAGCACCTATTAGGTGTCAGAGGGGGTGACCACAGACCTCAAATTCAGAAAAGGGGGAAATGATTAAGGCCCAGGGTAGAAAGGTCCAGAAGCTGGGTTTGAATGGGAAGATGGGAAGAGGTGACTCTCAAAAAGGAGAAGGAAGGACTGAAGAGGGGAAATGGGAGCATCCATGCCATGTTCTGGGATCAGTAAAAGTTGTTACACAGAAATGCTCTTCAAAGCACCAAACTTCAAACAACAACAATGACAACACCCCAAAAGATGTACGTCAATTCCACTCATTAAGCAGTTTGGGATAACAAAACCCCAAAAGGCTTGTACTTCCTGGCATGCACAACACATATTTATTTAAAGTAAATAAGCATTAAGAAGTTAAAAATTTTTTTCTCCTTTTTAAAGTTATTATAAAAATGCTCCCTCCAAATGTGTAAATGTAACATTTTAAAATGAAGACTTTAGATTTTTTACCTACAGTATTTTTATAAAGTTTTGAATATTAAATAATCACTTCGCTTTTAGTAATATAATACTCTCCGAACCCTTATCTTTTACAAATTAAGAATCAATCTTGTTTTCCTATAATATATAATCTTTCTGAATTAAATGCTTTAAAATGTGATTAGACATTTAAAATGGAAACAAATCAAATAAGAGCTATAAACCAGAAATGAAATAAAAATAGGTTTGGGAGGAGAAAAGGCACTGTACTTAATCTTTTTTTTTTTTTTTTTTTTGACAGAGAGAGAGAGCACGCTCGCACAAGCAAGGGGAGCAGCAGGGAGAGGGAGAAGCAGACTCTCTGCTGAGCAGGGAGCCAGACACGGAACTCGATCCCAAGGACCCTGGGATCATGACCTAAGCCAAAGGCAGACATTTAACCGACTGAGCCACCCAGACGCCCTGTACTTAATTAATCTTATACAGATTACCTCTCTAAACACAAGACAAGTATTAGAGGTGTGTAGGGGTGTGTGTGTGTGTGTGTGTGTGTGTGTGTGTGTTTAGAGAGCGAGCAAGTAAACAGTGGGGAGGGGCAAAGGGAGAGAGACTAAGAGAATCTCAAGCAGACTTTATGCCCAGCACAGAGCTGGGGCTCGAACTCACAACCTTGAGATCATGACCTGAGCCAAAATCAACAGTGGAACAGGACACTTAACCAACTGAGCCACCCAGGTGCCCTATTTTGTTCTGTTTTTAAATAAAAAACAGCCCGCTTTTTTCTTCCATATGTGCTACATATTGAGTTCTAAGTTAACACTTCATAAGCATTCTTCTCAGTGTGTCATCTTTAATGTCCTGTCGTGCACATCAGTCAAATCTGGTATCAAATACGGTATATAATGTGGAAGAAGTAAAGGTAGCCAGGCGGAACCATGTAATTTTAAACCTCACTTGGTTCTTAACCTCTCAAACCTGTGCTTACTAACAAGTGACAGTTCACATTAAGTAGGAGGCAGCAATCTAGAGTCCTGAAAGGAACTGCTAGACCCCCTGCTGGCCTATATACAGCTTCCATAGCACAGTAGATACATCAAAACTTAAGAGGTTAAAAAAAAAAAAAAAAACAACTTCCTATTGATTATTATTCCAGCCAAAACTTTACATCTTGTTATAGTCCCAAGGTCAGATTTCAGAAGACTGGCTCAGTGAGTATTAATAAAAGGTGGGCTTATACCAGGATACCAATTTATTTACAAAAAAGTAAGTGATTAGAGTAAGTGTCATATTACCCTTGCCAAACCTTCCTGGTGAATAGGTCACCATGGTTACATTCATTCATTTTAATCAACATTTTATGAGTCCATAAAATGTGTTAGACATCATGGTAAGCTCTGGAGTTAAAAAAATGGCCACCTCCAAGAATATGCAATGTGAACAGAGCAGTCTCGTCAAAAAACGTAAATGGGAAAAATGGACAGCTACATGACAAAGCATGAAACTAGAGCACTTTCTCACACCATGCACAAAAATAAAATGAATTAAGGACCCAAATGTGAGACCTGAAACCATAAAAATCCTAGAAGAGAGCACAGGCAGTAATTTCTCTGACATCAACTAGAGCAACATTTTTCTAGATAAGTCTCCTGAGGCAAAAGAAACAAAAGCAAAAATAAACTAGGGACTACCTCAAAAAAACTTCTGCACAGTGAAGGAAACAATCAACAAAACTAAAAGGCAACCTATGGAATGGGAGAAGATATTTGCAAATGACATATCCAATACAGGGTTAGTATCCAAAATATATAAAGAACTTATACAACACCAAAAAATAATCCAATTAAAAATGGACAGAAGACATGCACGGACATTTCTCCAAAGACATGGCCAGCAGACACATGAAAAGATGCTCAACACCACTCGTCATCAGGGAAATACCAGTCAAAGCTACAATGAGGTATCACCTCGCACCTGTCAGAATGACTGAAATCAAAAACACAAGAAACAGGATATGGAGAAAAAAGAATCCTTGTGCACTGTTCATGGGAATGCAAACTGGTACAGCCACTGTTGAAAACAGTATGGAGGTTCCTCAAAAAATTAAAATGGAATTACCATACGATCCAGTAATTCCACTACTGGATATTTACCCAAAGAATATGAAAACACTAATTTGAGAGGATATATGCACCCAGATGTTTACTGCAACATTGTTTACCAACAGCAGCATTATGGAAGCAACCCAAGTGTCCATCCATGATGGACTAGAAAATCTGTAGGAAGGACAAAGAAAACGAACAACAAATGAGATGTTTTTTATTTTTCTTTTAAATTAAAGTGTGATATCTTGAGTAAGTACTTTTTTCCATTTAATGGGTATTTCTGACATACTACGTGGCACTTGTCTGAAGGGAGAGCATCCTGTCACCTGAACGGAGCTAAAGAAGCACTGGCAAATTATCCCTAATTCTCATCAGCGGTCCCCAGAATCTTCATCATTCTACCAACACTTGAGATCTTAGCATTTGCGAGTGAACCCACTTTACACTGATAACATTAGGATAGATGCTCCTTATAAAAAACAAACAAAAAAATCCCTAATTTTGATATAAATTTATTTTCATTTCACAAAGTTAAATGGGATCCAACCGATCCCACTCACCCCATTACTGAGGGTTCAGCGAGGCAAACGGATGCTTTCTAGTCCAGCCTCTTACATTTCATTCTTTCTCCTTAATTCAAGAATTTTCAGGGGGCAATCAAGAACTTCAACAAGCTCGAACAAACCCACCTTTCCCAAGTTACTCCTCCTTTCATGGCTTTCAGGCAGTTAAGTCATCACTTCTTGAATATAATAGCTGCTAACTCATATCTGCTTACTCCCTTCCTGCCCCTCACAATGCTCTTCCTCCTTTTTTCTATTCACCTTAATTCGCACTTCCTTCACAGGCCTCCTCTGGACACTCCAACCCACTGTACGTGAGCACTCTGTCCTTGGAACTTCCAGTAGCATAAAACGTCTGCACTACCCATTTAGCATGCAACTCATGTACCATCTAGTTCTTTCTCCTAATGTCCTTTAATTTTTCATGCCTATACGCCTGCTCTAAGATCATCAGTTAACTTTAAGCACAGCCATGTATGATGTTTATTTTTCTAGGTCCCACAGGACATAAATAATGTGAACACTCAATAAATAATCATGGGAATTAATGATCCCCACAGCTCAAGAACTGCCCTCCCTCATTTTCTTTTTGCAATATTATCTTTGCTTATCTCTTCTTGAAATTACAAGTATGGAGAGTTAATTATAGATAACATATTGCAAATGATTACACTAAACATGAGGCAGAAAACAGAGCAGAAGGTAGCTGTGTTGGAATCTATTTCTGAAACATTTCAGAAAATGCAAAGGAAAGTTTAACACTGAAGATGAAAGAGGAGAATGAAAGTAAAACTGAAGGGAAAAAAGTACTAGTAACGTGAACGTTTTCCTCCTTTTTGTCACAAATACTTTTCCTTTTTCTATTTCACATACTTAGTAGATATATTAATGTATTCACATAGACACGAGTTACAAACACACTACAGAAAGAAGACAAGCTTTTATGCACGTCCTTTTGTTTGGTTCTTCAAGTGTGGTGTAACTGATGTTAGACATACACAAACGTTAAATAGGTGACGGCTTGAAAAACTGTACTAAGTGTTATTTGACCATTTAAAACAATTCCACATAGTTTTCCGTAAATTTCTTTTTCTGTTAAATTCACATGAGTAAAACTATAGTTTTTAATCTTGTCTTAGTGTTTTCTAAAGCTATGGCATTTTAAGGCGTTTTCTGGGTATATAAAAATATCTGTAGACTGTGAACTGCAGAGACTTCATGCAGAATGATTTTTGTTTTTGAAAACTAAGTACTAAAGAAAAAAAATCAATCCACCTTTGTGTTTATTGAACCAACTTTAAAAACTATGCTGGCTTAAGATTATTTCTATCCTTTTGTGTCATTATGAACCTAACCACAAGGGTTCAGAAAACAAATAGCCCTTGAAAAGAAAAATAAAACTTTTAACCCCAAAGGCACAAATAAATGAAATTTCTAATATTCATTTGGTCAGCCCAAACAATAAATATTACACTGAATGTGAACAGAACTCTAGTTTCTAACTGTCCAATTTTTATTAGCATTTTTATAGTGAGCATTTTATAGTTCTATTTTTCAGAGAAATGATCTATTCATTATAGACCATGTATTTTACACTTTCTAAGTGATGGACTGATAGAGTTGCATCATATCTTCATCCCCCTGGACCTGGGAAGGAAACAAAGGCATGCAGGAACATACAATTTCCAATTATTTTTTCTGAACAGTTCTAAAATCAAAAATTGATGATTTAACAGTTTTTCATAGGGGGTCCAAGAAAAAAATAGATAGCACTCTCTGATCTAACCAGACCACAATTACACTATACATCAAATACAAATGATTAATATTTGAAGTCACTCTTGCATTCTTATACCTTAAATATAGGAGGTCACTGAAGTTAGGGTAATTTAAGAAAATCATAAGCTTCAAGCATTAAAAGCCACAACCAAATAGAATATTCTCTTAACTCTATTTCTCTGCTTATATTGTTTAATAGGATTAAGCAAAGAACAACAGTTTATTGAAAGAAAAAGGCAAAATAAAAAAGCTCTGACTAATCAGTCTTATTCCGGGCTTTCTACCACACCAGAGGCTACAAAGTGGTGACATTTACACTAAAATTCATTTTTTTCCTCTCTAGATATTTTCCAGGACCTAGCTAGCTGCAAATACTTTTGTCACTTAGATGGAAACATATATTCTTTCTACACAGTAATTCTCTACACGGTCATGGAAAAGAGTGTTAATAAATCTAGTTCCCTTGACAAATACTGACAAGGAAATAGGATAAAAAATTCTTAGTGGAAATTCACTAAGTTGTTTTAAAATGAAAATTTTACATCCAACAATAATCCTTACAAAGGCTTTTTATTATAAACTATTCCCTCAATTAATTTTTGGAGTGCACATACACAAGCAAAACAAAGAAGCCCATAATCTTTTTTAAGATACTAAGAAAAACTCTAATGATCCACGTATGATGCCATGAGAAGAAACTGCCACTTTCCGTGACTTTCAAGAGAAAGAAACAATACCCAGTGACAACACTAAGTTCCCATAAAGATGATAAATGAGGCTCCTGGGTGGCTCAGTCGTTAAGCGTCTGCCTTCAGCTCAGGGCGTGATCCCAGAGTGCTGGGATCGAGCCCCACATCAGGCTCCTCCACTGGGAGCCTGCTTCTTCCTCTCCCACTCCCCCTGCTTGTGTTCCCTCCCTCGCTGGCTGTCTCTCTCTCTGTCAAATAAATAAAATCTTTAAAAAAAAAAAAAGATGATAAATGACTGGTACAGAACTGTGTGCAAAATACGTTAGGCTGAAAACTCCAGCAATGCTTGCTTTGAACGCTTACAGGAGTCATTTGACGGAGTAGTTCTTGATTTTTAAAAAGGGATATAAGAGAACTTAATAGAGATTTCATAATTATGAAGGTGGGAATATGACCTCACCATTTGTAAACACTAGGTATTGCTGATGATAAAACTATGCAGTAAATATTTACAAGGTAATCATGAATCGATACCTTCAGGACAAACGAAAAAAGCCAACTATGCTGTCATTAAAGTTATATGAAAAGATACTTGTGGCTTAGAGTTATATTCCTGGAGAAGTGTTGTATGTCGCACAGCCCGAAACAAAATAAAGAGAACGTGCACTGGAAAAGTGTTACATGATCAAAAGAGGACTTTGGTAACAAAGGCAAGTAAAGGTGTGGGAGGACCTGGGTACAGGGAGGACACGGGTGAATGCCTGTGAGACCAATTTCATAGGAAGGCCTCACATTACAGCTGTTTCACAGAACCTTATAAAAGGTTCCCTAGTCTTCCCCCCCCCCTTTTTGCAACCCTTTAAAACAAATATGGCATATTTTACTGTTATTGTTGTGATACAGGTAAGATAACTGAGTAAAAATGCTTGCTGAATGAAGACACATGTAAGAGGAAGAGTGTAACCCTGGCACTTTATGTAGGAAAAAGTCGAGAACTCCACTAAGAGTACAAAGTTGGTGGAGAACACAGAGATATCCACAGATCCTTTCCCTGCTACCAGTGACTTCTACACAATTCCCTCACTCTCAAACAATGTCCACCCTTACCTTGCCCCAATACTTTGTCTCTGGCTATCAACACTGGCAGCCCCTCACCTCCAGAAGCCCATGAGACACCTTACCCAGGCTCCCACTCTGTCGCCTTGGACCTTCCTGACTTCCTGCTTACTCCTGCTGAAGTGTCTGTTCTATGCCAATCAAGTCCTCAAGGACAATCTAACATCAAAGATCTCTACTCTGATGCTAGGAGGGAAGTGGGAATAAGTTCTCAATTATCCTAGAAGTGTGATACATATTTCTGAAATTCCACCCTGGAATTTTAAATGTATTCAAAAAGAATAATGCTATAAATAAATGATAGTTGAGTCCTATACTTCTCATTTGTTATGCGGGAGTATAGAGAGGACCTTTTTTGGTATGCCCTGGAACCTTACCCAACTTTTATAGAAGTTAATGGAAAAAACAGATCTGTATATAAAGCTATCCTTTTGAAACACAACCATTTTATTCTTGAGGGCTCTCGTCAAAAAACTAGTAAATGGTAGAGAAATACAGAAATCTTAAGTTTCTTCACCTATACTAATTTAGAATATCACTTAGTTTTAACTTTGCTGTTCTGTTTGAGGTGGGGCTGCCTAAATGTGAAACAATCTTATGCATAAATTATACCACTAAAAATTTCTACACATATATCATTTCAAATCAATTTTACCTTAAATAAGTTTTTAAACTGTGCAATAACAAACAACAGTGTCATGTGAGCTAACATTTTTAAAAGGAAAAGCTGCTGAAACTGTTAAGAGTACTTAATGATACCACCATGGCCAACTGCAACTCCATACATAAAACAGTATTAATAAAAGTTCTCTAGTTGAGCCTACATCACTCATCAATTAGAAGTTATACATAAAAACAAAAAAAAAATCTTGATAAAACTTCTAAATTACTTTCTTTGAATTGGGGGGAGTTTTTTCGTAAGGTCAAGATAAATACCTTGTTTATGGATATTTCCTAACTCTAAATAACCACCTATGCTGCTTCTAACATTTTCGAGAGGATGTGGTCTAGGTGGTGGGGAAGGGAGACATGGAAGAGTTTTCACCTTTCATTTTAAGTATCTCCATTTTGTTTGAATTCTTTTTTCCAAAGAGCATGTACTTTTAGTAATTAAAGAAAAAACTTAACTGAAGTTGTGGGAGTAGTGTGGATACAACAACAACAAAAGTGTATTATTAAAAACATTTTCAAGATGAAACAAACACCACACGCCTTTCCCTAATGAAACAAGTAATTTATGTAAGAACAGATTTATTTAAAATGTATTCAGGTTTTCTGCTAAACTCACAATCAAGGACAAAGCTTTGAACTAGGCAGGCAAAAGGAGAAGAGTAAAAACTTCTGGGGAGGGGGGAATTGTAGCTTTAACTTCTCTGAAATTTCCAGTTTATCTCAAAACCACTCCTCAGCTCCTTTCTGCTTTTACTCAATTATCTTCCAGCAGTGGCTCTCCAGGCATGACCCCCAGACCAGCACTATCAGCAAACTTGTACACGCACACCCTCAACAGGCCCCACTCCAGACCTACTGAATAAGGAACGCTGGGAGGGGTAGGGGGCAACAATCTGTATTTTAACAACCCAGGTGATTCTGAGTTTGAGAAGCACCGTCTTAAAGAATACTGGACAACACAGCCATTCTTACAATAACTTCAGGTTCACAATACAGACTCAGTAATCATCACTTGGTTTAAACACTCCCAGACTGCTTTACGCTAATTTCATACGGGAAGTATTAACTTTTAATAATAAAAAAGAGAAATTTGGGGGAAGAGGAAGGACATCACAAACACGAAATACATAATGCTCTAGGGAAAAATTTTCATACATATTCATGGTTCAGGTCCCTGTTAACAAGCATGAGCACCTACTATATGCCCAATATTCTACAGAGTATAAATTTATGCTAATAGAGAAAAACAGAGTTTCCATGGCTTGAATTAGATCTATCTACATTAAAGATTCTCAGTCAAGGCTACTAATATCTCCTGGGAGCTCTTTCATCTTATTCTTCCTCACTTACCTGTCTCCCAAAATCACGACCCAAATGGTTGATGTTACTGTTACGAGAATATCATATACTTCTGGTGTACTAGACAAACGGAAGGTTACAAAATTATTGACCTTTACCAGACAGATCTCTCCCGCGATTTTCTGCTCGTGGAAAGATCTTTCCACTTGGAGATCAGATGTGAATCTCAAATTCAGTGTATCCAAAACTGAACTCATTATTTTGTCCCCACCCATATCCCTACTCCTTTTGCTTCCTTTGCTCATTAAATGCAACAGAATGTTGCCTAAGCCCAAAAGTTGCCATTTTTGACTTATCCCTTACCTGCCACCCCTTAGACAATCACCAAGCTCCAGAATCCATCCATTCTCTCTGCCACTGCTCTGGTACACGCCTCGGCGACCTCTCCTCTGGACTGGTGATTCAAACTCCTACCCAATTAACTCTGCCTCTAGTCTCGTGGCTCCTTCTAGAAAAAGGTACTCTATAAAGAGTAAATCTGATTATGTCATTCCACTGTTTAAAATTCTTCCATGGCTCCCTGCCGCTCTAAGGAAAAACATGAAATTACAATATCCTTCATCATCTGATATCTCTCTTTCCACTGCAAATCTCACACCACTACTCATAACTTTGGTTATACTGAATGTTACTTCATGAAAAGCAGGATTCTTTCTCTTTCTTCAATTCCTATGATACGATGTTACCTCTACCTATTACTTAGCTCTCATTTCTGTTTATCCTTCATGATCCAGTCTCAATGTCACTGTTCTCATAAAGTCACCTCCCACTTCCACTTACATTATACCCAGTAGCACCTCCAAGCACAATACTTACTTACATCCTGTACAGAAACCATGCGTCTCCTCTAGATCTCAAGCTCTACCAAGAATAGGAGCCATGCCTATGTTGTTCACTACTGGCACTTAGACAGCAGCATAGCATGAAATTAAAAGCATGCACTCTGGAGTCAGACAGACCTAAAAAGTGTCACAAGCAGTAAGAATCTGGTGCAGTTTCTTAAGCTCATTTTCCCTAGGTCTCCTTATCTGTAAAACGTAGATAGTTACAAGGTTTTTTAAGGATAAATGTGATATATGAGATATTTATTAGCTTAGTGCTTAGTACCCAGAAACATTAGCTAGTGTTATTACTTAACATAGCACCTATCAAAGATATATGCTGAAAGAATACAGTATTCATAAATTATTAAAAACATGTATTTATTAATGCTAAGCTCAGATAATTCATTATACTTCCAAATAAAGCTTATAATTCTTTACGGAGGCTCCAGTTGAATTCATGTCCATGACACTGAAGTTTTCCTGTAACTAATATTAAGTTGACTTATAAAGCAGAATGTTCAAAGAGAATCACCTGTGCCTCACTTTCAGGAACAATTTGTTTGTGAAGTTGAATCTGCTCCAAACCAGGGCTTTCTAAAGAATGTGGGGAAGTGTTACAAATTGAGGCAGTTACATTATACCTCGCTGACTGATAAAAGCTGTAGTATTCAAGTCTATTTTCCCCTGAGTTTTCTGGTGCCTTTAGTTTTTGTTTAAATTGAACAACTTTGTAGATCAAAAAAATGATTAAAACACAAGCTAAGATGAAAAAAGCTAGCAAAATGTCAAAAGCCTCATTCAACTTTTCAACTTCTTGCGTACAAACGAGAGATGTTTTCCCTGACACCGAAGCATCATCAATCGGTAGAGCACTGTTTGTTTCCAAGTTCAAGTTAACAGAAGAAGTAAGCTGTATTTGCACGGGTAACACTGCAGTAGCCTCTAATGGATTACCAAAGGTATTCTCTTGAAAAAATCTACTGGCAGGTGAAGTACGACTTCGTTCCCAGAAAGTAATGCTCTCTGTACTTTCCAAATGTTTCCCATTTGTGGTTACTTTATGCCAGGCCATCATTAACGCAGTAGTCTTGTGATGAATATGAAGAGATTTTATAGCCCAAGCTCTGGATACATTTGTCGAAGATGTAACACAATTTGTAAAGTCAGTCCACTTAATATAATGCAACGCTCTGCCGCGCATGGATGGGGGGTTCTGACAATGGATGTTTAGTGTAATGGCTGAAGATGCTAGCCAGTCGCGCAGGCCCAAGAGTTTGCAGTTACATTCCCAAGGATTAGAATTTGCCTGAAGATGAGTCAGTGAAGACAATGGCTTAAGGACCCTTGGATGTAAGTCTGTAAGATTATTAAATGACAGATTAAGGATCTTCAAAGATGCTCCCATGTTTTCAAATGTATCATTATCAATGCTGATTATTCTGTTTCTATCTAACTTAAGGTAAATTAAATTCTTTAACAAGCTAAATGTGTCAGAATTTAAATTCTCTAAATTATTATGACTTAAGACCAAATGTTTAAGATTATTAATTCCACTAAACCCATCCCTAGCAACATTTTGAATTCTTGAATTTTTCAGGAGGAGATACTCCAAGTTGACAAGTCCTTTAAATGCAAAGGGCTGTATTGCTTCAATATGGTTATGAGACAAAGAAAGTCTTTTAAGGCTCTTAAGTACTTCAAAAGCATTTGATGGTACTTTTGTTAAATTATTACCTTCTAGATACAAACAATCCAGGTTTCCAAGATGTTGAAAGCCTAAGTCTGATATCCTCAAAATTTTATTGTTTGATAAATCAAGTATCCGAAGAGCAATCATACCAAAAAAGGTACCACTCCCCAGGACAGTGAGGCGATTCCTTTGTAGATTTAAGTACTGAACTGAAACTAAATCATTAAATACTCCTCTTGGAACAAAAGCTACTTGATTAGACTGTAAATATAAAGTACGAAGATTGGAAAGTCCCTCAAATATTCCAGGATCCAAGCGTTTTATAACATTATTATTTAGATATAGAAAATACAGATGCCTCAGCTGAACAAAGGCTTTTGGATATACATATGCAATGCTAGAATTATCCAAATATAACGCTACAAGAGAATCAAGTCCTGTTAATTCACTCTCATTTATGTAAGATATATTGTTTCCAGTCAGATACAGAAAAACTGTACTTTCAGGAAAATTCTTAGGAATACTTGAAAGGCCTAGGTTACGGCAGTTAATATGTCTCCCAGTGCAGAGCTGGCAAACAGACGAACATCCAAGAATCTCTTTATGGAATAAGAATAGAAGGTAACAGGTAACAAGTAGAAAAAGTCGTAGGCAAGGCAGAGAAAAATGTAATCCACACATAGCCCTGTTCTTGGTTTTTCTGTTCATATCAGAATTGGCTATAAAAAAAGAAGGTGAAACTTTAAATCATCAATAAGTTCTCAAAATTAAAGTGCTATAATACTTAAAATTCTGTGTTCTCTTTTATTTTTATTAGTATCAGCCAACAATACTAAATATCATCAATTGTACTATGGTGATAGCATAATATTATATGAGTTTGGAATGTATTCTAGAATTAACACCTCCAGGCCATTAACCCACTGCTTGACAAAATGATAATTCAAATTTAATGAACTGCAAAATAATATGTTTGCTAAAGCTAATTTAAAATATTACAACTGACAGTAACAAAAGTGACAAATGATGATGTAGGGATAATGGTCTTTGGATATAATATGTCCCTTTACCAAATTAAAGTCAATATTAAGTAACATTATAATTTATGAAAATACAAACTCACTACAAAAGAGCAATTAAACTCTAAACTACAGCTTTTTACAAAAGGAAATTATTTTTCATTTCAATTAAAAGTTCGTATTTAAATAAATCATCTTACCAAAACCAGGAAATTCATATTATTGACACTCGGCTGATTCGTGTAAAGGTTTTCTTTCTAAATCTGAAGAGCGACATTTCTACACTCCATTTCTTTCTGTGGCACTGTTGACCTCCACCCCTCAACCTTTTTTTTTTTTTTTTTAAGTCACAGTTCACAGGAAACACCACTCTTCACATTGGTTCCTCCACAGTCAGTGTGTAAAACAGAGGTTGCCATGGATACAGGAAACTGAGAGACAGGAAGTAATTTTATCTGTGTTTCAAAAGTATTGTTGAAAGGAAATCTCAGGAACTTTTTTCAAAAAGCAGTTAATTTGAGTTTTCCTAACACACATACCTAAACATCTGATAATTTAAAAAAGTATTTTTTACAAGGAAATGTAAAAATTTTAAATATTCAGAATGAACAAGCTGTAGCCATCAGCAACAGATAGATATTGAATAGAAAAAGGTAAAATAAAAAGTAAAGAGTAATATAATTTTGGTTAATTTTTTTAAATGCACATAATATTTACATTGCTTTGAATACACATTACAGACTTTAACTTTGTTTTAGTCCTTAAAAAAAAGGTAGCAAAAACAACTTTAGAATGGTTGTTCCTTAGAATATGTTGTTACACTAACCTCTGTGCTCTTCCTTTTTAACTTTTCGAAGAGATTTTTGGATATAAAAAATACTATCACCAACTAGCACCTTAATTTGTTAAGGTATATGCCTTACATTGTAAAATGATATAAAGTTGCACACCAAATTACTGGCAAAGGTTACTGTTGGCAAGAAAAGTTGGGGAGAGTGAAAGGGACCCTGTAATGACTTTTCAACATATATACATCTGAAACAGTGTGAACCTTTTACAATAAAAATCTATCTCTGCATCATGTACTATTTTAGGGTAATGATTTAAAGAGTTAACTATAAATTGTTTATATTATATATTGTTTAGTCATTACTTTCCCAAAAAGCTCATTGCTTAGACTTTCTAATTCTGACTTTGATTACTATTATTAATACTCTGATAATACACTTAAAATATCAGTAATTATATATATATATACACACACATATATATAAAATTGCATAGTAACTCCCTTTTGTTATTAAAGCATCTTTTACATCAAGACAATTATTTCAGATAATAATATTAATTATTTCCACATTAAATATCTGGTAAAATACCCAGCACTTTCTACGACAATACAAAATCAGAGAGACATACTAGATAACAGATTTTTATCAAAACGATTTACAATTTTCACAACTATCCTTTGTGGCCAACTACCGTTGTTGCTATTGAATGAAGAAATTAGAAAATCACCACCAAAAAACCCCCACAACAGAGAAATGACATGAATTAGAGGTAAAGATGGAATAAGAGCTAGGTTTCTGAAGTCCATTTTGTGTTTAGTGTTTTCAATAACATAAAACATAATGAAGAATTTTTCTATTGCGTCATACAATTTAAAGAGTTATGACAGGGTTCAGGACACGCTATCCCAAAATACAGCACTGTGGCATACTGAATATTCTAAACTGAAGGAATGTGAGAAAAAGGCAGAAGTGTAAAGGACTCTCTGAACCCTCCCCTACCTGCAGCCACACTCTCATATCACCTGCCCTTCACCCCTGAAGGAGGTCATAAAAACTTGATGTTAGAGGTGCCCTCCACTATAGTAGGAGAAAATGAGCATTCTTACCTCCAAAGACAAAGAGACTTGCAAAATTTGCCCCTTTGCTACACTCACCTCATACCCTGTGCCCGAACTATCTTTCCACGACTTTCCACTCTGCCTCAAACCTAGCATAAAAACACACAGGTTTGGGGCACCTGTGTGGCTCAGTTGGTTAAGTGTCTGCCTTTGGCTCAGGTCATGGTTCCAGGGTCCTGGGATTGTGCCCCTTCTTGGGCTCCCTGCTCAACAGGGAATCTGCTTCACCCTCTGCTACTCTTCCCTACTCCCCCACCCCTGCTTGTGCTCTCTTGTGCATGCTATCTACCTCTCAAATAAATAAATAAAATACACACACACACACACACACACACACACACAGAGGCTTAACAACCTCCTTTGGGTCTTCACTTCCTTTTGAGGGCTCCCATGTCATGTAAAACTTAACATTAAATTTATATTCTTTTCGGGGCGCCTGGGTGGCTCAGTCGTTAAGCGTCTGCCTTCGGCTCAGGGCGTGATCCCAGCGTTATGGGATCGAGCCCCACATCAGGCTCCTCTGCTTGGAGCCTGCTTCTTCCTCTCCCACTCCCCCTGCTTGTGTTCCCTCTCTCGCTGCCTGCCTCTCTCTGTCAAATAAATAAATAAAATCTTTAAAAAAAAATTTATATGCTTTTCACCTGTTAATCTTGACTTTGTCAGTTTAATTTTCAGACACAGTTAGGGACCCAAAAAAGTTAAGGGAAACTTTTTCCTCCTCTATAGTTTGGAAGAACTCATCGACATCAAAATAAAATTTAGAGGAAAAATTACAAGGTGATAAGATCTGAATATTAATTAATTTGTCCTCCACTGCAGAAAGATCCAAAGCAGACAAAAATATTTATTCTTATTAGATCTCGAAAACAAAATTTTTAGTAAATTACACTAAATAAAAGTGACAAGATAAAATAAATTTTGTCTTTCTCCTAATGTAAAAGCTGAGGTAAACTAAATAAAGTGACTACATCAAACAATAAATCTAAATCTAGGATCCAGAACAACAAAGTTTAGCCTCTCCGTTCACTGGGTTCACAGGGGTTGCTGCTGTTAGTGATCACTACTATGGAAGAACACAGAAATCGGGACCTCAAAAAAGGGTGATACAGGAACAGAATTCAGAGACCTCCTCTTACTGGCTATGAGCACATCACTGATTAGTGGCACAAGTAGCCACTCAAGGTTTAGATTAGATCTCAAGTTTTCCAGCTTCCCACTGCACTGACTGGAAGGTAAATGTCCCCATGCTTTAAATACTATCATTTTGCAGCCAACTCATATTATTTAGGTAATTTGAAACCATCTCATTATCTTTTCAATCCTCTAACATGTTTTGTGAAATCTTCATATGATCTCCAAGACATAATAATGTTCCCTGATCTGAACTGTGACATTTGGTTTTGCTCTAGAATAACACAGCAAAATGGTTCCTCATATCCCTTTTTTGATTCCTACTAATTTTCATTAGAACTATTTCTGAACACGACACTCAGCCTCCTAAAAAAGCTTCCTCCTTTTTTCCCCAGGAAATTGACTCATTGAATTATTCTTTTCTCTCTCTTTTTATGGAGCTTTCATTAACGCTGCCTTCAAATAATCTCATAGTTCAAGTATCAATACAAATCTATTTTCTTTTCCATTCAGAAATTCCATGACAAGTAAGACAATGTGTAAATCAAATAATTATTCTATTACCACCTTTTCAATATATTCCCCCGATATTATTTAGATATACAGCACCTACATATAAACCAACCAGGATGGGTTTACATAGAAACAACAGTTTACAGTAGTGCTTACTGATCTTACGGGTCTTAAAAATTACTTACAGGCCGTAAAATCAAGAGCCTCAAAATCTGAAATGGTGTTTCCAATTAAAAACATTCTAGTAACAATAAAAAAAAATATTATTTTGCTCAGTGTAGGAGGAAATTTTAATGAAGAGCCTTATCTCAATACAGATTGATTATCAGTTGCAAGGAAGAACAGTAACTACACAGTGGAGCGATCTAACACCTGCCCCAGAATTAACAACATTAAGGAGAAGCAGGTGGTCACCATGTGCCACTGGATGTGGTACTTGAAGAAGGACAGCATCAAACACTTAGATAATATTCCAACCAAGGATGCATAACCGCAATCTCATCAATACAAATCATCAGACACATCACAAATGAGGAATACTCTATTCTAATAAGAGAAAGGGAGGGAGGGAAACAAGAAAAGGGCTGTATTCTTCAAAAATGTTAGTCATAAGAAATAAAAAACTCAGGAAATAATACAGAGTAAAAGAGACTACAAAGACAAGACAACTAAATGTAATACCTAACCCTGGACTGAAGCATTTAAGAGTAAAAGGCCATGATCTATTCAACTTAAATGCAAATAATTCAGAAAATAAAGCATCAAGTGTGTTGTGTGTGCGTGTATAATGCATGTATACACACGTAATGGGGGCCGGGGGAGAGGGACACATGCTAACAATGTCCAGACCATCACGCTCATGAAACAGAGATTGGTGGGGGAGACAGCTTAAAAGCACTAGACACCCAAACGCCCTTCAATGGCTAAAGGTAATACATCCATATGATGGAATACTACTCAGCAAAAACAAAAACACCAACATTCTAGTGACACACACAACAGCTTAGGCAAATATAAAAGGCATTATGCTGCCCGAGAAGGCCAGTCTCAAAAAGTTATACACCGCCAGACTCCATTTATGTAACATCCTCAAACAGACACAATTACAGTAAAAGAAAACAGATCAGTGGGAGCCAGCAGTTGGGAGTCAGGGGAAAATGACAAGCACGAGGGCGTGTCCTCGGGTGAAGAAACTATTCACCTGTGCTCTGACTGCAGTGACGATCACACAATCTACATGTATTAAAATTTATATTAATGTATAACCTCCCCAAAAGTCAATTTTACTCTTTGTAAATTAAATTTTTTTAAACTTCTATTTTAAAATACAAATATTTGTGGCTAAAAAATAAAATACATATAAAAAACTACTAGACCAAAACTTGTTTGATTTACAATCATGATCAGTTTTATAAAGGAAATATAGTGTTCTGCAGCTACTGGAAAGCATGTCAATTCATAGAATTTGTCAAGATTCTGAGGCACGAAAAAGCTCAGCATTTTCCAAAGAGAGAGAGAACAGCCAGCATGGTTGGTAGAAATGACTGAGAGAGACCAGGGTGGAATAGGGCTTGGGGGGTCAGCCAAAAGGCAAACCCTGACTAGCTGTCCCATGGAGACCACTGAAGGATTCTGAAATAGAAGAGGAATGAAACCTTTCTTGCTTTTAAAACACAGCTGTCCTCCTCTTGTGCAATATGGCTAGGCTTGAAGGAGATCAGAATAGATGAGGAAAGAGCAGTTTAGGAGGCTCCTTCAACAGTCCAGGAAGAAGAGTAAGGCAGCTTACTTGAAGAGAGTGGAAATGAAGGGGACAGATTTGAGATATATTTAGAAGTGTAGCCAACAGCTTTGGTGATGGATTAAATGTGGACGGTGAGAGGTCACACTGTCAAAGACAATTTCCAAGTTTCTGACATGAATAATTGGGTGTTCAGAAGTATCCAAGACTGAGAAGAACACAGTACATTGGTTATCTTACCTTCATCAAATATATCCAATTCAGACACATTATTGAGAGCCTACACGTGTCAAACATTGTGCTAGGCTCTACGGATACTAAAGATAAAATCTGCTCCCTGATCTCAAGGATGTTCTGTGAGAGAATACATGTTCAGTCGACATACTCATTACAATAATATCCTGACCATGCAGGGTATTCTATAAGCCAACAGCCTATGTCTGGTGTTAAACAGAGAAAAAAAAAATCTGCACATTGTCATCACAGCCAGAATTTATTTACTGAGCATACACCACTTCCTAACCATTGTTCTAAGTACTTTACATGTATTACGTCACTTAATACAGAGAACAATCCAACAGTGTAGCTCTATTTTATAGATGAGGATAGAGGTATGTTAAATACCTTGCTCAAGACCACGCAGTGAATTCAGGAGCCAGGACTCAAATCTACGCAGTGTGGTTCAGAGCCTAAACCTTAAGCCTTTCACTGTATGCCCTTGACACATGGGTCCAACCTCCAAAAAACCCAGAAGGTAAGCTACATAAAAAACATAGAAACAGAGCAAGGAATACATGATAATAAATGTATGATGCAGTCCAAAAATTTCAGGAAGGCAGCAATCACTTTTAGGCTGAGAAACTGGAAGGAGTTTGACAAATGAAAAAATGGAAGACAAATAAAAAATGTCCAAGGACAGCAAATAAAACTGGTGCCCTTTTACCACCTAGAATTCTACACGCTTTCTCCACTTTCCCTTCAACTTACAGCCTCTACTCCAAACCTGCCGGATCTATAATAAATCTGGGGACTTAAGGGCTCCATCACTGACAAATGTTAACAAAAATAGCTCATGCTGCTCTTTGGCTGCACATTTAACGATTATTTTAAATGTCTGGCAAATACAAACTGAGGGTCAACTTTACACAACCACTCTGTACAGATGAGTCAATGGAAGCCTCTTCCTGAGCTGAAATATCTGCCAATTTCTGAAAGGTGAAACGGAGGCAACGGCAGTAATGAATGAACAAGAATAATGAAAAGTGAGCACTGGCAGGCATGCACAAGGTGTCTGCATGAAACAGCTGCGGGGAGACAGTGTCTTTCTTCAAGTGTTGGCACGGGTCACATTTGGACAGTCTGAATGGGAGACAGCCTCGGAGTCAATGAGGGAGAGCCTCAGGAAAGCCTAAATTGGTACCTTCACACACTTTGTCAAAATAATTGACAGTAGTAACATTAACAGTAGCACATATTAATAGAGAGACAATAGTATAGCAATAATTGAAAGATTAATATTCAATTATTTACCATTTAACACCCTTATGCATTCAACACTTTAATGGGCATTGTACATACATTCTCCAATTTAGCCTCAAAAGAACCCATAGAGGGACGCCTGGGTGGCTCAGTTGGTTAAGCGTCTGCCTTCGACTCAGGTCATGATGGAGCCTGGGATCGAGCCCTGCATCGGGGTCCCTGCTCAGTGGGAGTCTGCTTCTCCCTCTCCCTCTGCCCACATCCCCCCTCCGGCTTGTGCTGTCTCTCTCACTCTTTCTCAAATAAATAAAAATCTTAAAAAAATAACCCATAGGTACTGGCTGGTATCATTACCTCACAAAAGAAATATCAAAAAACCAAGAGCCAGAAAGGCAACATCACATCAACAGGTAAAACATGCATGTGAACCCAAATTTAGCTCTGTTCTCCACCACTATGTGTATTTTTCTCTCTGAAACTGCCGGATAGAGTGAAAGCAGAAGCTCAAGGAAAAGAATCCCCCAAAATAAAATGCTCTTCAAGCCATGAGGGTATATTAGCTACACAAGAAAAACCAGAAGGCACACGGGATTTGCGATTTTACTCCTTTTATACCCTAGCTGGGGCTAGCTACTCTGTCAATTATTTTAGGTCTAGACCCAATACCTCATTCTCATTCACAAACTTCTCTTCATCTCATTCTAAAATGGTTTGAGATCCTGCAACTCCAAAGTCATCTTACTGGATAATTTCGGTCTCTTGAGTGATATGTTTAAAAGTTTAATGCTATACAATGGTTGCTGATTTGTTAAGGGTACCGAGTGTCTGTAAGATGACTGCCACACCTTATGAAAAGTTCATCAGAAGCATTTATCTAGTTTGTAGATGGGGCACTGGTCCTAGATGTGAGGAAGACACTGAGAGTATAGGTCCCATATTCACAAGCATTCAGGAACTTTCCTTAGTAGGACAGGAGACAGAAGACAAAAATAGTTGCTCTAAGATGCAAAGGCATACTGAATAGTATGTCCTAAAGGTGCAGTGGGGTGTATCATCAATGCACAGCAGGGTGCTCTAGCACGTAACAGGAGTTCCCAAAATACTGCTGAATGTTGGTTGTATCAGTACCGCAGGCTTTATATTAGGACAGGAATGTAGGAGCATTTAGGTTCTGCTACAAATGTTTCAAGAGTAAAGTGAATCTTTACTGAAAAACCAAAATGGAGTATTTCCATTCAAATTCTAAGGTAAGGGGATAGAAACACTTCCAAACTCTTTAAAAAGCGTGGAACTTTTGGGGGGAAGGGGGAAGAAAGTGAAATTTCAAAGCACTGACAGAAAAACAAACTGATGCTCAGCTTTAAAAAAAAAAAGTTTTATAAATGATTATTACCTTTCAATTAAAAAAAAAATTCACCAAGCCCAGGAATTAGTAATTTACCTCTTGTTTCACAAAACTGTTTCATATACAGATAAAGGCAGTAAACCTGCAATTACGGCCCCGGTTGTTCATCTTCCTAAACCACCTTGTCTGTATCCTCCAGCTTCTGTCAGATTAAAGCTAACAAAATTCAGTATATGAATATTAACCAGTTCAAAAGTAGGCATGTTATTCAATTTCTGTTTGGGAAGAAAACCATTCTGTAAATTGACAGCAAGAACCAAAAACTACATATGCATAGCCTAGTCAAAAAATAAAATCACTAAAAGCTTCACCACAGAGGGATTTTCCCCAGTTGAATTGAATGATCATAACCAGTCACTACTATAAACTACATTAGATTACATACAAAGGAAATCCATAATCCAAATATTAGTTTTTGAAAAGCTAAGGGTATCTCTCCCATTTGTAAACCATATATTCAAATGGAAGATGGAAAGCAGAGCCTCAACAGCTCAGGTTCTAAAATTTCCAAGTACTCTTAGACATGTTTTATTCTCCTTATCAAACAAGGGGAGAGGTATAGAATCACCATTCAATATATCCTATAATGACTGTTCCTTTCATGGTCGACTCTGGCACAATAAAATTTCTTAACAACTTTCCCAATGACACCTCACTGCCCCTTTCTGCAAGTTACTACATAATGAGATAATACAAACTGTTAGAAATCAGTTCAAGTCAATCTTGAGGAAAAAAGCAGCAACAATAAGAGCAACCACCACAAAACTAAAACCCTAGACTCTATGCTCCACGAGGGCAAGGATGCATCTGTTTTGTTCCTCCCAGTAACCTCACTGTTTCTAGCATTCCACGGACATTCGGGTCAGTATTTGATGGAAAGGGGCAGAGAATGATCATTCAGCTAAGGGGTAGGTAATCACTAAGGGTGCTTTCTACCACTCCAACTCTGAACTTAGTATACTGTAGGGCACACTGAAATAGCTTGGCCAAGGCTGGACCATCTTGTCTATCAACCGCACACAAGAAGCAGGGGAAAAGTATGTTTTCCATCAGGCAGTCTTCCCAGCTTGTCTTCTCCTATCTGGACTCTAGAGCAAACACAAGAATCTGACACACAGACACAGCACAGCTTTTTAGAAGCAACAGAGACAATGTAACTTTAATTGGTAATTTGACTTCCGGTAACAGCTCAACCTACCAACGGAAATCCATTCATAAAATCAGACCTATACAACGTATGAGAATTTGTTGTTTAAAATTACCCATTGCCCTACTCTACTAATAGAATTGGTAATACATTAGTATTGAGACTTTGATTAATCAGGTTAGAACCAGTCCTGAAGACTCTTGTCTTTTTTGAATTGAGGCAGAAAATTAGTATAAACAAATGTGTCCACTAATAGCTTTTCATTTCAAAATTAACTATCATTACAATGAAAACAATAAATGACACAAAAGGATTTACTTAGCGTTTGCTGAATGCCTGAAGAATTTATTATACTTTATTTGTATATCCTGTGCATATTTTTAATTGTAGCATTTCAGAACAATATAAACTGTCTTATTCACCAGAGTAAACTGATTTTCAGAGAGACTAAGTGATTTCCCAAGAATTAGAACAAAAATGTAATTCCAAATCCCACAATCTCACACTACATCCTTTCTCAACTTATAAAAATAGATTTAATGCTCAAATGACTACCGTAAATTTTAAAAATACATCAAAATTCATTCCGTACTTCTTTTTTGAGAAAGGGTATTAACAGGAAGGGAGGCAAAATTTATATATACAACTAACTGAACAAATCAAAAATACTCCTAAAGTAGCCCCATTCAAGAAACTCTTTAATTTCCAACAATACTACAAATCAGAGAATCTATAAAAAAAAAAAAAAACACCTCTCCTTTTTAAGGCTGCTAAATGTGAAAATGTTTTATGGTGTGTTAATATGACAAAACTGAAAAATGATCTGTTTACTGCCTCAAGTAGTACTTTACAGAGTGACCAAAAAGTATACTATACTTCCTCCCAGGACTGACAAACTGAGAGATCAAATTAGCTTAATTTTTCAGGCACAAACATTCTTTAGAAGTTCAGAAAAATGTTACTTAGTTGGGAGAAAAAACAGCACACTCTTACTATAAGTACTAAATTCTTCACTCATTCATTAAACTTACTGTGGACCTACTAAGGTGTTAAACATGGTGCTAAGAACAAAGGTTGGTTAATACTCGGTGTATTAATCATGCCTCCTTACTTTCTGTATGCTGATGGTTTGACAGTTGGGGCCTTAATGACCCTGGAAAGACTGCCCCTCCCAGGGCTACCCACTTCAGAGAGACAGTAAATGACTGCCTTCCTGCATAAATTACACATGCAAACCAAGGGATCCAGAGCCCATACCCAACTACCTCTTTCATGAGGTTCTAACACTCAGGGCCACTATCCCCCTGCCCTTAATCACCATAGGGCCAGGTAACAGACAACTCGCAATAGTGCCTACACCCTACAGCCTACTGAAATCATTTAAACTAGCCAATCCTAAATCTCCTTACCCTCACTTTCCCATTCCTTCCCACGGAATAAAGGCTCTTGCCCACATTGTCCCCTCGCTCCCTCTGTCTCCACACCAACCCTGCTGTTTCCTTGTGGTTCTGTGTGATGTGGCTCGCATCCTCCTCTTGGTAACTGTGAATCGGACAAAATATCTTTCAATGGCAATTGTCCCCTGATCTGATGGCCTCGCCTTATCTGAATAAGAATAAAACCTGCATTTTAAAGCACTCAGGACCTACTAATGATGCATTCATATTTAGTGATGTCTACTGAACAAATAAATGAAGGAATAAGCAAAGACTGAATGCTGGCAACAAAGAGGCAAGCGAACACTAGATCAAAATTTAAAGACCTGAATCCTAGCATTTCCAATATGTGACAAGTTGGGCAGCAGCAAAATGGATTAAACTAATTTCCCCACAGGCCAATGAGTAGGTTATCTTTAACAGTATTCTTAGATGGAAACTAACAATTGCACAATTCATCACAGAGAATAAAACTGACTCTACCTTGAAGGCCCTGCCTTTCTAGGATGTGTGTTCTACTCTCCAGCCTTACTACTCTCAAGCCTCAAGCCCTTGCTCTGATGCCTTGAGCTGGGGGGCGGTGGGGGGGGCATGGTGAGAGAATGAAGACTACAAAAGAGTACATTCTTCCTTCTGGAAGTAATGAAAATGTTCTAAAATCAACTGTGGTGATGGCTGCATGACTGTGAATATTCTAAATGCTACTGAGTTGTATGCTTTATGTGCACGAAATGCATGGTCTATGAATTACATCTCAATAAAACTGTTAGCACACACAATGTTTCTAAGGTATTTTTCTTGTGAAAGACTAAAAAATTGAGAACTAATTTTTACTACAGAAAAGCTACTAAAGGGGCACCTGGGTGGCTCAGTCAGTCAACCACCTGCCTTTGGCTCAGGACATGATCCCAAGATCCTGGGATCGGACCCACATCGGCTCCCCGCTCAGCAGGTAGCCTGCTTCTCCCTCTCTTTGTGCCTCTCCCACTGCTTGTGCTCTCTCTCTTTCTCTCTGTGTCAAATAAATACATACATCTTAAAAAGAAAAGAAAAGAAAAGAAAAGAAAAGAAAAGAAAAGAGAAAAGAAAAGCTACTAAAATCTGCACAGATTTACAGATAAAAGAAAATACAAATACTAAAAAATACTAAAGAATACATGACCTAGAAGTAAAACATGCTTCCTACTTTAAGGGATGAAAACTAAAGTCTATCATGTTTCTTTGGAAAAAAAATTTTGTAAGTAATCTCTACACCCAACGCGGGGCTCAAACTCATGACCCCGAGATCAACAGTCACATGCTCTTCTGACTGAGCCTGCCAGGTACCCCAAAAGTCTATCATATTAAATACTCATTTAAAAATGGGCAGCTTACACCAAACATAACATGGTAAACAGGTAAAACAACATGTCTACACTGTAAAAATTATAAACTGCCTTTTATTTAACTATGTTTAACACCAAAATACTACTCTTTGGAACCTGTGATCTTGATTTGACTAGTCTAATGTTTTAAAAAGTTGTAAAATGATTTATCTTAGAAACTATCTTAGAAATTCCTTAAATAATAATAAATTTCCAAATGTGGCTATTACATGTACTAATTTTGAGATAAGCGAGAATTATGGAGAGGTACCAAGTGTCCAAACCAAGAAGGTTTACTAAATCTGATACTCTAGGAGTTTATTATAAAGGCAATTTCTCCTGGAAAGCAAGCTGTCATACCTAAAAACCATGCTGCTTTGTCAATCTCTTTTATAATTATTCAAATGGCTTATTTTAAATATTCCCATTAGTGACACCCTTAAATTTAAAAGTCAAAGTCAAAATTCTCACAACACTTGCTCTCAAAGAATACTTATTCACACCTGAAATTCTTAGAACTGCATTATGAAACTGTGTTTTTGAAGCTGGAAGATGAACTGGTATTTTAGAGAAGAAAGTCGAAGTAAAGTTTGATTATTCTCATTCTCATCTCCAAATCATAGTTTTGTGTAATCTATGCCTTTGGAGGAAAACATGAAAAGACATACATATAAATAATGTTATGATACAAAAATCAGATGAAGAAAATATTCCCTATATGTTTAAATACAGATCCTAAGAAAGGGAGAATATTCAAACCTGGAATTATTCCAGCTAAAGAGAGAAATAGTAAAACAAAAAGGACAAAAGACAGGTGCACTGCACAAGTTAAAAAAAAAAAAAAAAAAAGACTGTACTATGTTAAGAAGGTAAGAAGATAAAACAAGAATGTGCCCAGCAGATACCAACAAAATCATGAATCCTTAAATTGGTGATAATTCAGAATACTGTAAAATATCATCAAGCACAAAGTGACATTCCTTAGAACATATGTGGTTAACACATATTTTTAAAATAAATTAATGAATAGGTGTACAGATACTATACTACAGATCTGCTTATTTCAAGCAAGGAAAATGTTACACAGCAATGTCTAAAAGAAATGCAGGAACAGAAAATTACTATTACATGGGAAATTAACCAGGTATTATTACTGGGGATGCAGAAAGGGGAAATTTTTCCTAAACTCCAACTACGTAGTTTAAGTAGAGGAAAAGTGATAAAAGAAAACAATAAAACTGCTGATCTAAATTTCCACATTACCTTCCACTAGATAATGTGAATATAAGTGTTTTTAAGTTCTATCATGAGCCATGACTATGTGGCAAACTTATACAGCAACTAAGTTTTTTGTTCGTTTGCAGATCATTACATTTTCTGTATCTCTCGATGTTTCTTTAGTCACTAATCTGACTATAAAGTTAAATAATTATTCTTTAAAATTCTATTACTACATTATTCAAAACTTTCTTGGTACACTTAAGATGATGTGAATTCACTGGTGCCCAAAACATTTTTCAATACTTACTTCATTTTAAAAACAAGATCCACTCTTCCTATCACGACTATCTCCTCCCAACTTTTCAATCTGAAATCTTAATGTTTAAGAGAACTCCAAGTCTTAATAAAGTTCTACCCCTCAATTTAGACAGGGTGTCATGAGCTCCCCCACCCATTTATTCCTGACTTGAAGAAGCCTTGTATTTTCCTTAAAGAAGCCAACTATTTTGGCCACTTATATAAAAAAAGTATTTTTTGACCACACACTTACATCAAATTAAATATCAAACCAAATAGGTGTCTCATAAAAATGTGAAACAAATAGGCTTTAGATACAATAAGATATCCTTCTTCATCTAATGTGTGTCATTTCTTATTTACCCTCAGTGATTTCAATATTTCATGTTAGAGAAAACCCTAATGTGCTTTTCTAACCTTAGCATTTTTTTCCATTCATAAATTTATTTCACAAATGTTTGCATAGCGTGCTGGCTACTGCCAAAGAGCAGGTTCTTTTAACAATTCCATTTTAAAGGCCTGAATAATCTCAAGTCACTATTTATTCATGAAGAAAAAGAAAGAGCAATAAAATACAGGTAGCTAAAATCCAGTTTTCAAAAATTAATAAAATGCCACCCAATTTCACAGTGAGGGAATATACTGGTCTTGTGCATGTCCACCTGAGAAAGAGCACCACCTGGTAGTTAAAAAGAGCAAACCCGGGAATCAAGTTGCCCCAGGTCAAAATATGCCCTATGTCACACCACATGCCACACTCTAGGCAAGTTAGTTTACATTTTTAAGTTAGTTCTTTGCTCTATAAAAAGAAAATAATATGCCTATGCCTCAGGACTATATTAAAAACTAAATGAGATATAACTGTCAAACATGAAGCAAAATATAAAGACATACAGTATGTGCTCAGTAATTAGTACCTATTATTATGGCGTTAGGACAAAACAATTACTTATGTGCTTAATTCAAACTATGATACTAGAAATTAATAATACCTACATTTTTAACAATTTCCAAAGCTAACTGGATTTATTTCACTAATTTATCATTAGGATAGATGTGTTTGAAAGTTCCCTAAGACAAAATGATCTAGTTTATTCTTCTCATATAAAATCAAGTCTTAAGATCTGCTTTTATGCCTTTAAAATTAAAAGTACAAAAAAACAGCAGGTGATGCAAAACTCCACAAAGACAGGGGTAAAAATAAAGAAAACAGATATTCTTATTTAACGTCCAAAGCAAAGCATTTTGCATTTGCTTTACGGAAATGAGAATTTTAACAAAGTTTGTACGCTATAATAAAATGAGGTCATCAATGTAATGAGAAAAAAGTATTTGGCAAGCTTTTTTAGAGATAATTCAAAATTAAAAAAACCAACAAATTACATAATATTCTTTTGAATTACTAGGAGGACAGTTTTTTATGAAGTGGTACTGACATTATATTACATACTCATCTTATATTTAAAAAGGACCTAAAACAAATAAAATCTGATTACAAAAAAATGAAAATTCAGACAAAATTAAATTATTAAATGAATACGACCAAGTTGAACTGCAGTGCCCACCAACCCCATTCACTACTTTTTAGATCCAGACCAACACCTGCCCCAGCATTAACTACTAACAAAATGAGCACAAATATACATAAAACAATACTGCCCAGAAACATGCAGCAATACCAATGGCCAAAAAGGGTGATAATGTCTTGATGCTTTAAAGAAACAAATTCTTAAAAAACATTTCCTTACCTATTATCAGATGGCAGAAGAGAAAGCAAAGCCAAAGCTGAAAGTTTTCTCCTTTCAGGCTGCGTAATGTTGTCCATTCGATCAACCCACATTTCAATCATATTTCCCAAAAGCTGGTCCATCTGAAAAAAGAGCAAAAGGCATCTCGAAATATTTGAAATGCTATTCACTTGTGGCTAAGTATTGTTAAAGGCTAAAACCTCATAAGGCATAGTTAAAGTTCAATTCCAACAAGCCACAGAATTGGAATGTAAGAAATTGGGGCAAGCCTTGAACTGGAAAGGAATAATTTGAGCAAAATCAGAAAATGACTCTAATTAATCTTAGGAGCCAATTTATTCTGAGAGCTAAATAGACTGTTCAAAACTAGTATATAGCCCATGAGTGATTTTAGTAATTTCATTTAATAAATCACCAATCCAATACATTCTTCCGGGTACATTAAAAAAGTACATGCATTTTTCAAAATTGTCAACTTGTACTTAGGTTATAGTTATTCTGCTGGATGATTAGGTATTTCCATGTTTAAGGTGTAATTTGCTGGACTGATCTGTTGCCACTTTCAGAAGAAAGGGCAGATTACAACCCCAAACTGCACAATTTCAAAGAAAAATAAGTCAGTCTCTAGGACATTATGTGCTATATTAAAAATAAATGAACACAAGGGGCGCCTGGGTGGCTCCGTAGGTTAAGCGTCTGCCTGCAGCTCAGGTCATGATCTCAGGGTCCAGAGACTGAGCCCCACATCGGGCTCCCTGCTTAATGGGAAGTCTGCTCCTCCCTCTGCCTCTGCTCCTCCCCCTGCCTGCACACTCTCACTCACACTCCCTCTCTCTCTCAAATAAATAAAATCTTTAAAGAAAAAAATTAAATCAACATAATACAGAAGTAGAAAGTGTGCTGGTTAATTGTACCTACCAACTCAGCTAGGCTAAAGTGTCCAGTTGTATGGCCAAATACTAGTCTAGATGTTGCCATGAAAGCATTTTGTCGATATGATTAACATGTACAAGGAGCTGACTTAAAGAAAAATTATCCTAGATAATGTGGGTTGAGCTTCATTCAATCAGGTGAATTTTGCCTTAAGACCAAAAATTATGGTTTCCCAGAAAAGAAGAAATCCTGCCTCAAGACTATAACGGAAATCCCGTTTGAGTTTTCAGCCCTCGCTAAAAAATGAGAACTTGCCAGTCCCCATAATCATGTGAGCCAATTCCTTAAAATCACTCCCTCCCTGCTTCCTCCCCCCCATTCTCTCATATCTCTCTCACATTCTCTCTCTTTTTCTTGTCTTTTCATGAGTACATGCACACACACACAACAGATTCTATTTTTTCTGGAGAACCCTGACTAATACACTTAGAATCTAGAACGTAAAACACAACCAACTGTGCTGATCATACAGACTGAAAGTGAATCTCAGGGTCTGCCTCATAAACACTTGTCAACTTTAAAAAATGCATTTAATATCAAAATCTCTACCTCCTAGATTTTGGTAACTTCAAATTAATCTTCAGTTCCCACACTTTTCTACTTTTATGCCTCTACATTTTTTCCAAGAAATACTTCAACATTTTTTAAAAGTAAAAAACTGTCAAGGACAGGCGCCTGGTAGCTCAGCTGGTAAAGCGTCCCACTCTTGATTTCTGCTCAGGTCATGATCTCAGGGTCATGGGATGGAGCCCCAGGACAGGAAGGGCTTCACACTCATGGGGAGTCCACTTCTCTCCCTCTTCCTCTGCCCCTCCCCCTGCTCCCACAAGCACTCTCTCTATACATAAAATAAATAAATAAATCTTAAAAAACATAAACAGTCAAGGGAACACTTACTAGTTCAAGACAGTTATTTATACTTGAGCTCTGCAAACTGTGTGCTGCATCCTAAGATGCCACAATGAACTTTTTATAATTATTCAGAGAAACACAGAAACATCGGTCAGATACTGCAAAAATTGTTCCTTATGATTACTTCTTATCTTTGCAAAATAGTACCCAGAAATCCAGGTAAAACAAAAAGTGAAGGTGGGAAAGTCCAATCAGATTCTGAAGTTTGAGAATCTGAGTGGTACTCAAGAGGTACATAAATTCCATTAGAGAGTATCTGTGGATATTTAAGAATGAAATAAATATATTATTCTTTCTTTAGATTTTTGTGTATTATTTTTCAATAACTACTAAGTTATCAGGACAAAAATACATACTAAGCTGTTTGGACCCAACCACTTAATAGAAGCAATTATTAGATATTTTTACTTCTTTTGGCCTATGAGCACTGTGAAAATATTACAAACACACTAAGGGAACCATGAAACACGACCATTTGGTAACTTCTGATATATACCACATCTTCAATTCATATTTAATTTGGAAACAAATGGTAGAGATGCTCTCCAGACTTACTGCAATTATTGTCTAGTAAGCAAGATTTACAAAACAAACCACTACCCATTATGAAAGCAAATATCAAGTTATCATTAAAATGTAATAAATTCAACTAAAGCTGCAATAATGTACCTGGTTGGAATAAAGATTCAATCAGCATAGACAGATATCTCTATAGTCTACTTTTATTTGTAACTTATTTATTTTCTTCATTATAAAAATAATAATAGCACAAAACAGTGAATTTGTGGGAACTTTAATTAAACAAGCAATTAGAACACAGGGACCAGCAAGCCTTATCTGTAAAGGGACAGTTACGTAGATATTAAAGGCTTTGTGGGCCATATATTCTCAGAAGCAACTATTCGACTCCCAATATCAGTCATAAACAACATGTAAAAAATGGACACAGATGTGTTCCAGCACAAAACTTTGGATAACTTTCATGTGTCAGGAAATACTATTACTTTTTCAACCAATAAGAAATATAAAAACCATTCTTTCTTCAGAGACTTGACAAAAACAAGCAGCAGACTGGATCTGGCCCATAGGCCACACATAGTCTGCTGACTCTGAGGAGCACGAAGAACAGAGCCAGAACAAGGATAAAACAAGAACGGTGTGTAGGGTGCAAAATGTAAGGAGTTGAGCTTTAAAGCAGAACAGAACAAGATGAGGAATCAAGGTAAGGAAGGTGAGAGACTGGGAGGGAGTGTTTGAGGGACAGGCAATGAAGAGTCTGTATGCAACGACCCTGGAGCAAGAGGAAGACAGGCGCTCTCAAGAAACTGAAAAATGTTGTGTGTGAGGAACGGCTGACCAATGAGCTCCGAAAGGAGGCTCAGAAGTGGCTAAAGGAGTCACGAACCAGACTACGGCAGGCCTTTGTAGGCAAACCTACATTAGACAGGTTAGACTTCCTCCTCAATCTAAACAAAATCTCAAAACCGAGGTTTGCAACAAGGATGTGATAAAATCCTATGTACATATTAGAAAACTCTGCATGGTTGCTCTGAAGTAAACGTTCAGTAAAGTCTGAAAATTCTAAATAGGACAAATGGAACAAACCTTTTGTACAAAGATAAACCAGTAATACTACTCAAATTATTCAGCTACAAACATTTTTATTATATCTTTACAATTATTTACCCTGGAAGCATATAAACATTATGAAAACAATCTTAGTACTGAAAATATGCATTTGCTGGACCCCCCTGAAACCCCACTACAATCGAAGTAAAGATATATAAAAAGCAAAGGAATAATCCCATAGGGTCTATAAAGAAGAGAAACTACATTGGGTAAAGATGGCAACAGTGTTTGGAAGATGGCGGGTGGACGAAAGAATGGTAAGTGACTGGGCAGAACAGAAAAGCCCGAAACCAAGCTGCCTGCCAGGGGAGTAACAATCTAAGGTACGCAGCTTTGGTTCTGAGAACCCTGCAATCACCAGGCCACAAAGAAGGCAGACGTGAGGTACAGAACTCAAAACAGGAAAACTGACTGAGAATCTGTATAAGGAACAATTAGAACCTTATAAATCCCCTTTCCCACTCCCACATAAAATGAAAATCTAGATCCTGAACAGTGAGACACCCTCATCAGCAAAGCCCTTTCCCCACCCTGAGTTCTGAAACACTTGTTCATACCCAAAGACAGGCTACCCCTGCAGGAGAAAAAGGGAAAAAAGGGCCTACAAATACTTTTATTTTCTAGGAAATTTCCTTACAACAAACTATCATTCTTCAATACCCCAAGGCTCTAAGCTCTAAATTAGGTGATCAGTCTAAAAAGTTCTCTTTATTCACTCAACATAAACAAGTAACTCTGAAAGACTGAATAACAAACGCTTGGAGTTTGACAAACTGTTCTAACAGTGACTTCTGCAATGAGCCCAGCTCCTCTCCCATAGATATAAAGTCACTCTCAATTTAACTTGGCTTACTCTACTATATCATACTGTTTTCAAGTGTTGAGAAATCTTTCTCCAAGATCCCTGCTTCCTTCCAAGCTCTCTAGATTTACTGGAACTCATTTGCCTAGCCCTATTTAATTCTTGCATATATTTTTGATGTTCTTCAGAAGTGTGCTCACCGTCAGAAGGAGCCATTCGAACCAGAATACTATTTATTTATTTTATTTTTTTTTTTTTAAGATTTTATTTATTTATTCGACAGAGATAGAGACAGCCAGCGAGAGAGGGAACACAAGCAGGGGGAGTGGGAGAGGAAGAAGCAGGCTCATAGCAGAGGAGCCTGATGTGGGGCTCGATCCGTAACGCTGGGATCACGCCCTGAGCCGAAGGCAGATGCTTAACCGCTGTGCCACCCAGGCGCCCCCGAACCAGAATACTATTTAATTCACTTCATCTCTACACTCAAAAAAGATGGCTTGACATGTTTTGTCAAATTCTCTGAGGGGAAAAAAAAAGTCCTCTTCATAATGAAAAATGAAAAGAGAAACGATGAGAAGTATTCCATGAAAAGCCTGTGCTCTAAAGACAGGACTGGAAATAAGTCTGAACCAATGATACCAGGTCTTTCCTCAATCTTTCACGCTGCCAGTGGGTTCCAACAGTACCAGCAGTAGCCACAGTTCATTATTTCTTTTCTTTTCTTTTTTTTTTTTTTTAAAGATTTTATTTATTTATTTGACAGAGATAGAGACAGCCAGCGAGAGAGGGAACACAGCAGGGGGAGTGGGAGAGGGAGAAGCAGGCTCATAGCGGAGGAGCCTGATGTGGGGCTCGATCCCATAACGCCGGGATCACGCCCTGAGCCGAAGGCAGACGCTTAACCGCTGTGCCACCCAGGCGCCCCCACAGTTCACTATTTCTTAATAGGAAATTAAGCCCAGTGGAGGCGGCCTATGCATGGTGCTGATGATTGTACATTATGAATATGTTTAAAAGTATTGAACCATATACTTCAAAATCGTTGAGGATAAATTTTATGTTATATGTATTTTATCACAAAAAAAAAAAAAAAACCTGGAAAAAAATGTAACATAGTAGATACCTTTTCTCTTCCCACAGCACACTGAACCTATCTCTGACATAGCATTCATACTATTATTGTGCAATTGCCCGTTCAAGTACTCTCTCCCTGAAGGTTACTCTAGGATTGTCAAATCAAGTGTCTCCAGTGTATAGTGTAAAGTGCCTGTTCCAGGATGGACAGGAGGCAGCACAGTGTGGTCACTGAGATATCAGGCTCTGAACTCAGGTTGCTGGAGTACATAAAGCAACTCCATCATTTACTAGCTGTGTGAAATTGAGCAAGTCAGTAAATCTCTAGAAGCCTCAGATTTCTCATGTGTGAGATGGAAATAAAAATACTATTATCTCAATGGATTTTTGTGAGAATTTAGTATAATACATGACATTTATATTGTTGTTAAATATATTGTTATTATTAAAATCACTCAACAAATTTTGCTGAACTCTACTGAATAAACTCATTTAACTGTTTAATTACCCCATCGCAGTTAAATTTAATAAACGTAATGAAAAATCTTACCTATCTATTCATCTAAACCAAGGCTAGGATTTCTAATTAGATTATACCTAAATCTAACTCTAGAAAAACTATGTACGTTCTAAAATTTGCACTTTCTTGTTCTAGATTTCTTTGAAGTAGAAATAGTTTTGTTTCACAAACCAAAAGATTTTACAAATTGCCTCCATTCTAAAGACATCATTCAAGTACTTTCAATTTTCTACATCTTATAAATCTTAAAAGATTAAGGACTTAATACATAAAAAACATATTTTAATATAATGTATACAGTCTCAAGCAACCAACTCACTCAAGAACCTATTCTATACTTTCCCTGGTAGTTGGTTTCAGTTACAGTATTTGTTAAATAAGACTTTGCTGAAAAAGTCACTTCCCATAATGATTATGTTAGAAACTCACCACATGACATTAAGAGTAAGTTCAATAAAGGAATGGAACAAAGATTGTAAATAATTATATGTAAAACATTTGTTTCCTTTTAAGTGTGAGTAAAAAAAAAAAATGCAACCATGAATGAATCAAAATTCCATCTTACGATTAAGCAGAATAAAATTGACTATGATGAAAGAGAACAAATGTAAATTTCAATTGCCATTCAGAGATTCTTTTTTCTTTCTTCTTCAAAATCAGAGGTACAATATAAGGTATTAAAGTTTTAAAATATAAAATTTTAAATACAAGAGTTCTGTAGATTTATTATTTCCCCAATTACTTCCAATCCTTATTTGAAAAGACTTTCTTCAATGTAAGTAATTTGATTCTTACCTCCTGATTAAATTTATGTGCCATCTCATTAAGAAGTGAAGAAAAAAAACTAGTGTTTTGTAGCAGGACTCGACCCATAACTCCAAGATATGTTGACATCACAACAGGATACCTCTGTATAATCAAAATACAACACACATAAAATTATATCAAGGTATGAGTATAAATATGACTATGAACAATCACAGACATGGTAACAGTCAACAGGGATATAAAATAATATTCTCCTTCAAAATCGCTTTAGGATATACTGCCAGTATTACCTGAGTTATAACTTTCTAAATATATGTCAGACAATGTAATATACATGTGCTACATATATATATGATGTGAATTTTAAAGACAGAGGAACACAGAAAGAATACTTACCAACGGCTTATTTATTTATTTATATTACTGTAAATACTCGTATAATACATGGTTATGTGGATCCACTTAAGAGACTGACTTAGAAAATAACTGGTATTTTCATATATTCCATATGTACTACAACTCGCACTGTTCTTTCCCATTACTCTTTGTGGATGAATACACATGCATTTCAGTGAGAGATTTATCAAAAAGGAAAAAAAAAAAAAAGAAGCTATAGTTTGTGGATAAAGAAAAGGCCAAGCTATATAATTATCCTGAAAATTACTTAATTTACTTAAAAACAATTCAATAATAAGAAAAGCTTTCTTTTTATATCTAACAACAAAGAAGAAATAATTTTCCAAAGAAGAAGGAAAAATAATTGAAAGTAGAACCCTAGAGTCCATTACTACCCTTAGAAGCTTATGGAAAATCTTACCTCTCCTTCTATAATACCTCTGAAAACACAGGGTAGAATCGGTTGAAACATTTGTGGACCTAATACTGGGTTCACTTTAAGGGCATTTTCCACAACCTAAAAACCAGAAAGACTCAATGGTAACACTTAATAATCCAAGTCACTGGTTCATGTAAAATACAGGTAAAGAAAACAATGTATTAAATATCACACACTAAATCTCAGAATACACACAAACACACAAGGTATTCAATATTCTGGCACTAGACACACTTTTACAAGACAATCCATTAAAAACGGATAGGATATAAAATTTGATGTGAAGTGTATAATAGACACATCTCGCATAGAATTATATAATCACACCCTAATAACAGGTATCATGTTGTTCATTATTACATTTGCATTTTAAACAGATAGCCCTTACAAAATGGTGCACTAATAGAGTCAGCAAAACGCATTTCAAAAGTGTTGGCTTTTTTGTAATAAGCGAAACAGTATGGTACTGGCATGACAACAGACACACAGATCAGTGGAACACAATAGAGAGCCCAGAAATAAACCCACGATTCTATGGTCAATTCATCAACAAAGGAGGCAAGAATATGCAATGGGAAAAAGACAGTCTCTTCAACAAATGGTGTTTGGAAAACTCAAATAGCTACATGCAAAAGAATCAAACTGGATCTCTTTCCTATACCATACACCAAATAAACCTCAAAATGGATTAAAGACCTAAATGTGATTTCTGAAACCATAAAATTCCTAGAAGAAGATGCAGACAGTAACCTCTTAGACATCAGCTGCAGAAACATTTTTCAAGATATGTCTCCTTTGGCGAGGGAAACAAAACCAAAATTCAACCACTGCAACTACATGAAAATAAAAAGCTCTTGCATAGCAAAGGAAACCATCAACAACAACAAAAAGACAATCCAACTTATACAACTCAACACAAAAAGAAAAATCAAAACAAAATAACAAATAATCCTATTAAAAATGAACAGATCACATGAATAGATATTTTTCCAAAGACATACACATAATCCAACAGACACATGAAAAGATGCTCAATCATACATCATCAGGGAAATCCAAATTAAAGTCACAATGAGATATCATCTCACATCCATCAGAATGGTTAAAATCAACAACACAAGAAACAAGTGTTGACAAGGATGTGGAGAAAAAGGAATCCTCATGCATTGTCGGGAGGAAAGCAAGCTGGCGCAACCACTGTGGAAACCAATATGGAGGTTCCTCAAAAACTTAAAAACAGAAGTACCATTACTGGCTATTTACCACCCCCCCCAAAATTAAAACACTAATTCGAAAAGATATGTGCACCTTATATTTACTGCAGCATTATTTACAACAGCCAAGATATGGAAGCAACCCAAGTGTTTACCTATAGATGAAAAGATAAAGAACACGTGGGACACACACACACACACACAAATATTACTCTGCCATAAAAAAGAATGAAATCTTGTAACTTGCAACAACACAGATCAATCTAAAGGGTATAATCCTAAATGAAATAAGTCAGAGAAAGTCAAATACCTCATGATTTCACTACTGTGTGGAATTTAAGAAACAAAACAAAGAAAAAAAGAGACAAACCAAAACACAGACTCTTAAAAACAGAACTGGTGGTTACCAGAAGGGAGGTAGGTGGGAGGATGTGTGATATAGGTGAAGCGGATTACAAGTACACTTACTGTGTTGAGAACTGAGTATGTATAGAACTGCTGAAAACATTATATTGTACACCTGAAACAGTATACGTGTGTTAATTATAAAAAAAGGGGGGGGGGGAGTTGGCTTTTAATAGAGAAAAGTAAAAAGTTTAGTAAAAACTAAACTCACTGTCCAGAAATCAATCTACCTGTAAGTTTATCAATAAATTAGACAAAAACAGCTTGTTGCATACATGTTGCTTATATATTGAGAAATAATCTTATTTCATTTATAATATAATTATATAGGTTATCAATCATGAGCACTGATTGTCACAGGTAAAAATTCTGAAGGATGAGTGAGAGTGTTTCCCTTTATAACAACGACAGCATGAAATTCAAGCAGAGTGAGATCTTTTTATTTTTGTTTTATTTTTTAGGAAAATAGGAAGACAGTAGTCAGGAAGCAGCAATGAGGACCAAGAAGGAATTTTCCATGCTTCCAGCCCCACTCTTAAGAGCGAAGGAATGAAAACAGACACCATATGAGAGGGTTATAAGCAAGTACTAATCTCAAGGCAGAGCCAAGTTGCCCTTAAAACTTGCAGCAACATTTCTGAAGGGTGACTATCGACATTCTGAGTGGGACAAGGATTTATTGTTCAGGACTACTACATGCATCGAGGGGCTTTTAGCATCTCTGGTCTCTGTTCATTATGTGCCGAGAGCATGCTCCAAACATGATCACTATCAAATACATCTCCGTGCAATTTGAAACATTCTCAAGGTAGGCAAATAGTACCCATGGATGACAGCATTTCTCTAATTTTCAGCAAGAGGTAAAGGGAATGTCCAAAGGAAAGTTTAAAAATACAAAAACTTTTACAGTGGGCCAAGTACTGTGCTATCTACTAAAAGATAACAGGATAAAAGTTATCACTGTTTCTGATTAAAAGCAACAGGAAATGAAATTCAGAAAATAATTAAATCTGACCTCAATAAAGATTATTTTTAAAAATTTGGAATAAAGATGAGGAAGATGTAGATAAGCTAGTAAACTAAATCTCAGAAGTTCATATCATCGCAAAGTCTCTATTTTAGGTATGAATGGAAAATAAAGCCATCTGCTGACGGTTAAACACATATTTAGTTTCATTTCCTCCTGATACCCTACTATAATTACAGTATAAGGATTTTAAAGGGAAGGGGAGGAATTTTAAAAGGACCAAGGGACGAGAGACAAATACTCAAAGATATAAAGAAGAAATTCAAAAAGTGATCAGGTCACAGAGAGCTAAAATCTGAGGAGGCAATGGACAGGGTGGAGAAGCCACTTGATTTCTGGCATCTCTGTCTTCTCCCTATCTCTCATCAAAACCCGCAGAAATTAGTACCTCCTTTGGAGAAGAGGGAAAGGAAAAAGCTAAAAATAAGACTGATTAAAAGTCTACGTAAGGGAACAAGTTGCCAGATATTCCCAAATCTGCATATCTGGGCAACTGACCATCTCTCCCGGCAGAAAAAGATAAGTGTATTATCTTTAAAGGGTCTAAAAGAGTTTCCAGATTAAAAGGGCCCAGTTGTGCCCAGTACAATCAACTAAAATAAATCTACAAGGCACATCGCTGTAAAATTTCAAGACACTAGGAACAAGAGGAAGCTACAAGCCTGGGGAGGAGGAAGAAGGTAGGAGAGTCAGAATGGCTCTGGAAGAGACTTGGACAAGGAATTTAAAGTAATAAGTTACCCGACGGGTCGATGTGTCTGAACATACTGAGCAAAGATTACTGGCAAAGAATGTAGTGTGTATAAGAAAATAACACTAAAAAAAAATATTAACTCCTAAGATACATAAGTTTGTGCAAAAAAGGAGAAGCAATCACACATGTAGATCATTATGACTTTCAGAATATAAATTCACTTACATGTATCATTCAATACAAACCAGCTGTCAGTATGCATTTTCTTTACATATTAAGATATCGTCATTATTGCATAAAGGATCCACAAATATATCAGGGCTTAAAATGGAATCCTTGTATTCGAAAAGGTTAAGAACCACAGCTAGGGAAGATGAGATTATTTCTGAAAAATTATGTTGGAAAATGCTATTATCAGACTTGGAGACAGAGGTAGTGAAACAGAAGCAAGAGAAAATTCAGAAAGTAGAACCGGTAAGATTTAGAAAACCAACTGAAGAGTTAACCAAAGGTGAAGAAGCTGTAATTGCTCCAAGTTTGTATATTTGGCCAATGGGTATAACAGTGGTCCCACTAATAATAATAAGGTTTTGCTGTGGACATGATGACCCTGAGATGTGATTATTTCGACACATGACACTTTACAGTCCACTTTCCAAGGAGGATATAGCAGTTTTGACTTAAAAGCCACAGAGCTCATAGACAGAGCACATAAGCAGAAAATCGACAAACAAACAAGAGCTTTGAATGCCATACTCGACAAGTTGGACCCCATAGACATATATAGAACACTACACCCCAGAACCAAAGAATACTCATTCTATTCTAATGCCCATGGAACATTCTCAAGAATAAACCATGTTCTGGGTCACAAAACAGGTCTCAACCGATACCAAAAGACTGAAATTATTCCCTGCATATTCTCAGACCACAACGCTTTGAAATTGGAACTCAACCACAAGGAAAAATTTGGAAGAAACTCAAACACTTGGAGACTAAGAACCATCCTGCTCAGGAATGATTCGATAAACCAGGAAATCAAAAATCAATTTAAACAATTTATGGAGACCAACGAGAATGAAAACACAATGGTCCAAAACCTATGGGATACTGCAAAGGCAGTCCTAAGGGGGAAATACATAGCCATCCAAGCCTCACTCAAAAGAACAGAAAAATCTAAAATGCAGTTTTTATATTCTCACCTCAAGACGCTGGAACAGCAACAGAGCGACAGGCCTAATCCATGCACGAGGAAGCAGCTGACCAAGATTAGAGCAGAGATCAATGAATTAGAAACCAGGAGTACAGTAGAGCAGATCAACAGAACTAGAAGCTGGTTCTTTGAGAGAATCAATAAAATTGACAGACCGCTGGCAAGACTTATCCAAAAGAATAGAGAAAGGACCCAAATTAATAAAATTATGAATGAAAAGGAAGAGGTCACAACCAACACCAATGAAATTGGAAGGATTATCAGAAACTTTTATCAACAGCTTTATGCCAATAAATTAAGCAATCTGGAAGAGATGGAGGACTTCCTGAAAACCTATAAACTACCAAGACTGAAACAGGAAGAAATTGATTTTTTAAACAGGCCAATTAATTATGAAGAGAATGAAACAGTGATAAAAAACCTTCCAAAAAATAAAACTCCAGGCCCGGACGGTTTTCCTGGGGAATTCCACCAAACATTCAAAGAAGAAATAATACCTATTCTCCTAAAGCTATTTCAAAAAATAGAAACAGAAGGAAAGCTACCAAACTCATTCTATGAGGCCAATATTACCTTGATCCCCAAACCAGGCAAAGACCCCATCAAAAAGGAGAATTACAGACCGATTTCCCTAATGAATATGGATGCCAAAATTCTCAACAAGATCCTGGCTAATAGAATCCAACAGTACGTTAAAAAGGATTATCCATCATGACCAAGTGGGATTCATCCCTGGGATGCAAGGGTGGTTCAACATTCACAAAACTATCAGTGTCATAAATTTTATCAGCAAGAAAAAAGCCAAAAATCATATGATTCTCTCAATAGATGCAGAAAAAGCATTTGACAAAATACAGCATCCTTTCCTGATTAAAACCCTTCAGAGTGCAGGGATAGAGGGTACATTCCTCAATCTCATAAAAACCATCTATGAAAAGCCTACAGCAAATATCATTCTCAATGGGGAAAAGCTGGAAGCCTTCCCCTTAAGATCAGGAACACGACAAGGATGCCCACTCTCACCACTATTATTCAACATACTACTAGAAGTCCTTGCAACAGCAATCAGACAACAAAAAGGAATAAAAGGTATCCAAATCGGCAAAGAAGTCAAAATGTCTCTCTTCGCAGATGACATGATACTCTATATGGAAAACCCAAAAGAATCCACGCCCAAACTGTTAGAAGTTATAGAGCAATTCAGTAATGTGGCGGGATACAAAATCAATGCTCAGAGATCAGTTGCATTTCTATACACGAATAACGAGACTGAAGAAAGAGAAATTAGGGAATCCATCCTATTTACAACAGCACCAAAAATCATACATTACCTTGGAATTAACCAGAAATGTAAAGGATCTATATTCTAGAAACTACAAATCACTCTTGAAAGACATTTGTGTCTAAGAAGACACAAAAAGATGGAAAAATATTCCATGCTCATGGATTGGAAGAATTAACATAGTTAAAATGTCCATGCTACCCAGAGCAATCTACACTTTCAATGCCATCCCGATCAAAATACCGAGGACATTTTTCAAAGAACTGGAACAAATAGACCTTAAAATTGTAGGGAACCGGAAAAGGCCCCAAATTGCCAAGGAATTGTTGAAAAGGAAAAACAAAGCTGGGGGCATCACAATGCCGGATTTCGAGCTGTACTACAAAGCTGTGATCACAAAGACAGCATGGTACTGGCACAAAAACAGACACATAGACCAATGGAACAGAATAGAGAATCCAGAAATGGACCCTCGGCTCTTTGGGCAACTAATTTTTGACAAAGCAGGAAAAAACATCCGGTGGGAAAAAGACAGTCTCTTCAATAAATGGTGCTGGGAAAATTGGACAGCTACATGCAAAAGAATGAAACTTGACCACTCTCTCACACCATACACAAAGATTAACTCCAAATGGATGAAAGACCTCGATGTGAGACAGGAATCCACCAAAATCCTAGAGGAGAACATAGGCAGCAACCTCTACAACATCAGCCACAGCAACTTTTCATGACACATCTCCAAAGGCAAGAGAAACAAGATAAAATGAACTTGTGGGACTTCATCAAGATAAAAAGCTTCTGCACAGCCAAGGAAACAGTCAAAAAAAAACTAAGAGGCAGCCCACGGAATGGGAGAATATATTTGCAAAAGACACTACAGATAAAAGACTGGTATCCAAGATCTACAAAGAATTTCTCAAACTCAATACACGAGAAACAAATTAACAAATCATAAAATGGGCAGAAGATATGAACAGACACTTTTCCAATGAAGACATACAAATGGCTAACAGACTCATGAAAAAATGTTCAAAATCATGAGCCATCAGGGAAATTCAAATCAAAACCACACTAAGATACTACCTTACGCCAGTTAGAATGGCAAAAATTGACAAGGCAGGAAACAACAAATGTTGGAGAGGATGTGGAGAAAGGGGATCCCTCTTACATTGCTGGTGGGAATGCAAGTTGGTATAGCCAGTTTGAAAAACAGTGTGGAGGTCCCTTAAAAAGTTAAAAATTGAGCTACCCTATGACCCAGCCATTGCACTACTGGGTATTTACCCCAAAGATACAGACGTAGTGAAGAGAAGGGCCACATGCACCACAATGTTCATAGCAGCTCTGTCCACAATAGCTAAATCGTGGAAGGAGCCGAGATGCCCTTCAACAGATGACTGGATTAAGTAGCTGTGGTCCATATATACAATGGAATATTATTCAGCTATCAAAAAGAACGAGTTCTCAACATTTGCTGCAACATGGATGGCACTGGAGGAGATAATGCTAAGTGAAATAAGTCAGGCAGAGAAGGACAATTATCATATGGTTTCTCTCATCTATGGAACATAAGAACTAGGAAGATTAGTAGGAGAAGAAAGGATAAAGAAAGGGGGGTAATCAGAAGGGGGAATGAAGCATGAGAGACTGTGGACTCTGAAAAACAAACTGAGGGCTTCAGAGGGGAGGGGATGGGGGAATGGGATAGACTGGTGATGGGTAGTAAGGAGGGCACGTATTGCAAGGTGCACTGGGTGTTATACGCAACTAATGAATCATCGAACTTTACATCAGAAACCAGGGATTACTATATGATGACTAACATAATATAATAAAAAAAAATTAAAAAAAAAAAAAAAAGCCACAGAGCTCAAATTATGACTACCTCCACTGAAGAAGGCTCCTCTGTAAACCTAGGATCAAAATCCTCCTGCACATTTTGATCAGCAACCAGTGCTTTCTATTCTAAACAAAATTTTTAAAAATGCATCTAATGGGGGCGCCTGGGTGGCTAAGTCGTTTAGTGTCTGCCTTTGGCTCAAGGCGTGATCCCAGGGTCCTGGGATCGAGCCCCGCATCGGGCTCCCTGCTCCACTGGGAGCCTGCTTCTTCCTCTCCCACTCCCCCTGCCTGTGTTCCCTCTCTCGCTGTCTCTCTCACTGTCAAATAAATAAATAAAATCTTAAAAAAAATGCATCTAATGATTTCAGTGTTAATAAACAATTTTACAGATTTAAAGTGAGATGTATGTACACCCTCATGGACAAGCAGCTTCCACAAGCAAAGAACTCCAAAGACAACGGATATGATCAAAGATACTTAAAGTAAGGTAATTTACAGTAATTAATAGAATTTAACTCATAACTTACTCTTCTTGGGAGGGGAATCATTACGTTCTCAGGGATCTTAGCTTGTTTGATGTGTTTTAATCAATTTAGTTTCATTCTGATACTCAAACTGTCCCAACATTAGCCATGTGGGAGCTCCTTCAAATTGATTCCTGCATCCTTTTGACAGAATCCCACCTTCTCTTCCTTCTGGCACAAAGAGATCTCTCCAGTTTATCTTGAGTATCTCTTGTCTGAACTCTGGGCTCAACCAGCAGGAAACAATATTTACAGACCACAATCTATGCTCTGGGACATTTATTGCCACTGGATTGACACTGCTTCTAGGTCTTTTACTTAGACAGCATTAGGATATTTATTTTCTTTTACTGTAAAGTATATAACGTAAATTCACCAAATCCAACGGACATTACAGCATTTTATATAAATTCTTTGATCTTATATTTCCATCTTTCTCATACATCGAAAAGTCTCAGATTATAACAACATTAACTTGTTTCTAATATATGTAACATTCCACATATATACTTAAAGGTTTCAAAATAACCATATAAATCATCACTAATAACAATAACACTGCTGAATGCAATTTATAATCTCCTTGTGTTTCCCTCTGTTCTGATGTATCCCACTAGCAATCCACATGTAAAATACTATATATTAAAATTACTGGAAATATTCTTCTCCGATGGCTACGGTACCAACACAATAATAGATTCAAATGTTTTAGCTTGTTTTTGATCTTTAGGAACTGCTTTTTACTTTATTATTTTAAATCATGTAAAATATCTATTTGGCTCCAAAAACCAAAGAAAAAACCAGATACACATCCTGAAAGATTAACCTTCTATCCTCTCTCCATCTTCTACCTACATAACCACCTTTGTTAATTTGGCTTGTTTTTCTATTGCTCTGTAGGTTGCACTCTTTAAACATAAGAAAACTTAGGACACTGGTCTTTGTTTAGAGTCTCGGAATCACTCTAGCACTGTATACAGAGGCAGTCTTCATTTCTTTCTAAGCTGCACAGTACTCGTCTGTGTGGTTTAATAAGTTGGGGTATGTCCAATCATCTAATTACCTATTATAAATTATTTTTTACCAGCATTTTGCTATTACAAATTAAACCTCTGCACTTTGGCTTTAATCCATCCCTTTTGTAAATATACTTGGAACAGACTATGTTTTTAAAATCCCTGTTAAAAAATGCAGGCTTTTAGCTAGTGTTTTGCACTCAAACTATTTCCTGGCTTTAGGCTTACATTGCAAACAAAGTGGTTAATAGCATGGATCCTGAAGTCAGAATGCCTACATTTATATCACAGCTCCAATACTTACTAGGTGTGTGACCTTGGACAAGGTATTTACCTCTTTGTGATTTAATTTCTCATCTGTAAAATGGGGGAAAGAACAGTACTATCATCATAAGTTTATATGAGGACTGAATGAACTCTATGTGATGTGCTTAGAAATGTGTAGCATATAGTAAATGCTAGTATTATTGCAGAATAAAGTATACCTTAAAAATATTTGTGCCATCTTAAATAAGCCTTACCACAGTGAATGAAAGCAACGTGGCTTATTACTACTTCATAAGACCATGACAAGAGAATTTCTAAACTCAAAGTGGTATGTATACATATAGACAAATTTCAAATTAAAGAGAAGTTAACAATTCAAATTTGAGTATTTTTAGAATATAATTGTATTCACCTAGATAATTTGTTCTGACTCACAAAATATAATAAGCCTATTTTTGCTCTTAGCTATTTTTTCCAAAAGCAGGCATACTTGTCTCTCTATCCAATTTTTGTAACATTGTAATTTTCTGCTTCAAAGAACTAGCAGTTACTTCCAGATACTGTCAGAAACAAGTACAACAGTGACATTTAGCCAAAAATATATTTAAAATGTTTTATGGCATACTATATTAAGAAACAGTATCTGAGAGGTATTAAAAATGAAAATAATGAGTTAATATTAAAAACTATTACTATTATACCTTTACTGGAACTCTGAGAATAGGAGAAAGTCAAAAATTTTGAGAGTTCTCTTAGCTTTCAAGTAAAGGCATAAAAAGACCACTGTCCTAAAATATTCATTTAAAAAACAAATAATTTATTCATGATAATTAGCATACTCCTAGTATTTATCATCAATTAAATAATAAAATCCAATTTCTGAGATTTCAAATAAAATGTACTGGTTTAGCTACAGCAATGTTTACACAAAAATAGTGTTAAAATGTTATTAGGTGGCCAATTTTTAATTCAAGTACTTATATCCTATCAATGAACTGTTGGCATAACTATAAGTTGGCTTAATTTGTAACTTATGTTAAATGATACAAATATTTTAATTTATATTTGTATGATAAATGATTTGTGCTGAATTTTTAAATCAAATATTATTAGGTATAACTAAGAAACAATATCACCTTCTTTCACATCAAAGGAAAAAGAAGAAACAAAATTTTTTTTTTCTAGTAAAGTTGTAAGGGTGGTGTTATACATTATATAAACTTGGAAATTTTCATAATAAAAATATTTTAAAAGACTATGCTACTATTCTGGAAAGCAAGCAAAAATTAAATACAATTAATTTTAAAGGGCCAGCTGAGATATATATTTCTTGATAAAAAATAAATCTCTATCATTGTGTAAATAGCCTGCTTAGTTTTGAAATTTTATCTAATGTATTCTTCATTTTAAATAAACACTTATCTAGAAGAAATGGTCAAAGAGAGAGAATAATTTGTTTTTTCTTACAGTCAAAAATATTAACAACCAAAGAAATTATTCTGCCCCAAAAGGAGATTATATAATTATATAATTAGACAACTATTTAATTATACAGTTAGGTAAAAATAGCCAACAGTTAACATTGATAGTAGGCACTGTTATAAGTGCTTTATACATGTAAGCTCCTGGGATCCTTACCTCAACTCTAGGATACAAGCCAAGTTTTCAACCCCATTTTATAGATGGAAAGTGAGGAGTAGAGATGAACTTGCTCACTGTACATGGCTGTGAAGCAGCAGAGCCCATACCCGAACCCCGGCAGCTTCACTTCAGTCTACAGTCTGACCTACTAGGCTCTACTGCTCTACTGCCTCTAATTATGTGCTTTTGCAAGAATATAATTAAAAATAAACAGTAAAAAGAAAGTAAACATTCTCCTTAGGACATATCCTTAAAAACCTGCTTCATTTTTCGAATGAATTTCACAATGCCCATTTCATATGGCTCGGAATAATATGTCTTTCAGTAGTTACTAAAAGTACTACAAAAGCAGGAGGGGGAGAAAACCACCTTCAACCCAAACTTTTTCTGAGGTGTTTAAACATAAACAAAAACCTCTTTTCCTAATCACTTAGAATATATAGATTAAAATTTAAAAGAGGATTTCAGATAATGCAGTTACAAATTATTAAAATTTCATACGGCACAACCCCTTTTAAAACAAATGAGAGCGCTGAAGCCCCGAATATACTCAAGAACTGCTTAAGAAGCAGAGCTGGATGTGCAAACCCAAGCGCAGGTGAAGAGGAGAGTAACACCGGAAACGGGCAGCTAGTATGCGGCAGGTGGCATTTCTACTGGATGCAGAGGCATAACCACTGTGCGATCCTTAACATAAGAATTACGGATTCCCCACGCTTCCAAATCACTTACATTGTAGTATGCATTCAGAGGAAGGAGAATACATACTTTACTGAAGTTAGGATCATGGAAAGGCTAGAGGAGAAAGAGAAAGACACAGACACACACACACACAAATCTATAAAGACAACATCAAAATGACATGGCAATTTCCTCTCAAATTTCTATCACTTCCACATAGCCAGCCACTTTTTCCTCAGCTAGAATTAAGGCCATAATGTTGACTCCTTGTTATCTCTTCTACTTCCAGAAAAGAAATTATCACCAAGGCAAAAGATGAAGCTAAGATTACGTAAGACAGATGAGGTTCCTCAGTAAAATTCTATATTTCTACTACGTCAGTTTGGAAGGGCATAAATGCATTAAAAATTCACAAGAACATTTTTGTAAACATGTCCAATGTCACTTGTAATGTCTGCAGCTTAGAGAATACTGTGAAAACAACTGGGGTGAGGACTGATAGACACGTGGCAATAGACCAGGCCTCAAGCACCCAGAGTCTCTACAAGCCACAGATTTCTGTAACTACTCCTTCAGAGACCGAACTTCTTCTTTCCTAACAGAGGCTTACATTCATGCTTTAATCCTACACTAAAAAAGAAACTAAAGAATCTATGGAACTAAAATCAGAGTTTTATCATATTTTACTGTATGTGCCCTATTTTTAGTTCACAACATTATCTTGGTTTAAAGTTTCTGCTGTGATTTCAAATATAGAAGAGCAAACACGGACAATATGGTGAAGTCAGCAATGGGTTTGATAAATGGACTTCCTGGGAAAAAATTAGAATTAACCAAAGATCTTTTTATTTCAACTCCTGTTAAAAGCCTTTCTATATTATAAGAATTCTCTTAAAGCCTAAAGACATTGTTCTAATATATAAGTGAATCAAGAATCTTAAGTATCAACTTTAACATCAGTAATGAAGAATTCATTTAAGGATGAATACTGAGATGAGTAATCTTCATGCCCCCAACCCTGTAGAAAGTACAAATATTCTCATCATCTTGCAACGTACCTCTGCCTCAAGAGTGACAGGTATCAGGCAGCTCTAACCTTGTCTCCTTTGTAACTGAAAACACCAGTTCCCTACACTTCTCACCTGATTATCTACAGCTTCAATCACTGCCATTTTTGCCAACTCTCTCAGAAAACAAACTCCTGCCCCTCTTTCAAGCTTATCTTTCCACAAATGCTCTTGACAGGAAATCCCAATCCCTTGTATCATCTAGAGCCATCCTCCCTTTTACTGGATCACTTTCATCTACAAAACCTATTCCAAGCAAGTCCTCCATACTTCATCCCCACACACAAAAGCCATCTTTTCACTTTTTAACAGTAAATGCTTGTTATGGGTTGAACTGTGTCTTCCAAAAAGATATGCTGGAGTCCTAATCCCAGGTACCCATGAATATGATTTGAAACAGCATCTTTGCAGATGTAATTGGGCTAAGATGGTATTATTAGGGTAGGTCCTTAATCCATTACGACTGGTACTCTTATTAGAAGAAAAAACAGAGATACAAGGAGAACATCATGTGACAAGGGAAAGCAGAGATGGAAATGATATTTGTACAAACCAAGGAAGCCAAAGCCTGCTGGCAATCACCACAAGCTAAGACAAACGCATGAACAAACTCTCCCCCAGAGTCTTCAGAGAGAGCATGGCCCTGCCAAAACCTTGATTTCAGACTTCCAGTGTCTAGTACACTCTGAGAAAGTTAACTACTATAAATACTACAAATTAATTTCTGTTGTTTTAAGCCACCCGGGTGGTGGTACTTTGTTATGGTAGCCTTAGGAAACATATGAACTCCTTAATTATAGGTGCCTCCCTGCCTGATCACTTGATAACTGAATACCAATACCAAGGGTTGGCAAACTATGCTGACGCCATAATTCTGTAAGTGAAGCATTAATGAAATACAGCCAGCCACACTCATCCATTTACTTATCATCTATAACTGCTTTCAATTCTACAACAGCAGATACAAATAGTTGAGACAAAGACTGTATGGCCCACAAAGCCTAAAACATTTACTACCTGGTTCTTTACAGAAAAAGTTTGTTGACCCATAACCTATATGGTGAATAAATAAATAATGACCAAAGATACCAAATGCAACCAAGTTGCATTGAATTAACAAGCACTGTAACATGGATATGTGAAGTTTTATATGTGCGTGTGTACGATAAATTTCTGAAGAACGACACATTAAATATAATGTTTGAATAAGTTCAAAGTGATGATTACTCTTATTAGATGTACAGCAGCTACGATAATGGTTAACATAAAAGAAGATTCTACCACCTGCACAAACTTTAACGATTTAATCCCCCAAATATACTGTGGATTACTATGACAATTACTGTGATTAGTTACATGCAGCTGACCCTTGAACAAGGGTTTGAATTGCACAGGTCCACATATATGCAGATTCTTTTTACTACAGTACAGTACTATAAATGCATTTTCTCATGAGTTTTTCATTTTACCTCATGATTTTCTTAATTGATTATTTATATTATCTTTAAGATTTCGGTCAACAGCAGGGTATTAATAGCTAAGTTTATGGGAAGTCAGAAGTTAAATCTGGATTTTCAATGTGCAGACAGTCTCGACCTCTCACCTTTGTGTTGTTCAAGGGTCAATTGTATGTTTCTTACAATGAACCACCTTGGGGAAAGACTTTCTAACTTCACCAGGAGAAAATCATAGTTTTTCGGATCTAAAGAAATGCCATAGTTTTCATATAATAAATGCAACTCTGTTATGATAGTTAACACTTCACCTAACCATCTCGTGTATCTGACCATACCTGACGTAGAACACAGCTAAGAAATCAGGAAAAAGGGGGGAATGCAGGAAGGCCTGAAACTTGTAACAGCTACACCTTGTAAAATACAAACATAAAGCGCATATGCATATATGTATACACATACACATATACATGTAAAGATGTATTTCACTATATATAATATTACAAATACACTTGTTTATAAGTATCTATTTAAATGATACTATTTGTATCTTTATTTAATACATAAATATATCCAACTCAGCCTGTTAATTCTACACAATTATATATAATACATAAAGATAATGTATACATCTTTAATATATAAAGATATAATGCATAAACATTAACTCAGAGCTTACTTTTTAAAGTTTTTTTTTTAATTGAGGTATAACTGACATATAACATTTTGTTATTTTCAGGTATACAACATAAGGATTTGATACCGGCTCTAAATCATACTCAATCTATACAAGTTTCATACTATAACTATGATGCCAGTGCAAATGAAAAGTCTCAAATTACAATAAAATTTCTTTCCAAAAGTAGGCTAACCAACTGGAGCAGTGAGAAGTATTACATTTCATCAGCCTTTGGACAATTCGTAAACATTTTTAAAGCCTTGCTTAAAAGTGAGGTCTCAGGATGGGGGGGAGGGAAATGGACCTTGATTAGGATACCATCAGCAGGGACCTTGTCAGAAACGTGGAATCCACATTTTAACAACATCCTCAGGAGATCTGTATGCACATTCAAATTTGAGATCCCTGGTCCAGAGGTATTATAGCAATTGATTACCACTAAAAGAAAATACTGTCCGGAAGTACTTTTCTCTTCCTTGCCAATCATCCAAACCCAAATGAAGGTCCAATTTCGCAAAATACAGATAGGAAACTTACAACAATATTCATTTAAAATATGATAATACCTTGAGCACTTGAACTTGACCTTCTGTAGTAATTTCCTTTAGCAGCTCACAAAAGGACTGACAGAGACCCACTGCATATGTCTGAAATTCAATCGGAAGTCAAAATATACATATAAATATACTTGCAGTATCAAAACAGGAAAAAATTAAATTTGGAACTCATTATAATCTATTTGAAAATTATATACTTAAGGTCTAAGCATATGAAGTTTCAATTAGAACTCTTAGAAAAAGATTAGAAAATAAAAATACAGTTTACTGCGATACTGAGTTTTACAGAAATATAAGGCTGTATTTACTTATAGAGCATACTTTCTGTGTTAAGTAACAGCTCATGGAACTGCATCGCATCTGCCCTACAGTGACTATAATAAGTTTTTTCCTCCCCTTAAAATAACAGATCAATCTTTAAAATTTTTTAAAGGTACCTCCATTTCAAATGAGAAACAAGCCAAGTAAGAACTATATAAATTTTTACAATGCAAAAACTACTACACCATACCTGTAGAAATTCTGTTGATGATAAAAAGATATAACCATTGATGATCTTAAAGCAGGTTCTGAGATTTTCTGAACTTAGTTCTGCCAATGAATTGATTTTAAAAAGGACAGGTTAATTCAATGTTCCAAATCAGTTTAAATGAAGCAATTTATTTAAAACTAAGCTATAAACCTTTCTTTACAAACCTTTTGAGTGATGTTCAGACTACTGGGATATAAACAGCTATCTAAAAACTGACATCAACCCATAACCAAGTACTTCCCCCATTTGCCTACCACTAATTAAAATAATTTAGGAAAAAAATTAAGCTCCCAAGTTGTTTTTTTTTCTTTCAGAAACCAAGCATATAACCGTATGAACCAAACTTTCATTTCAAACTATTTCTAGTGCCAGCATGGTAAACGACAAGGAACTGAATCATTTTATCATATTTTTATATGTGCTTAAATCGTTCATTCATTCAATAAGCATTTACTGAGTGCTACTGCACTGGCATTGAATATGCTATGCTACTTAAGAAAAAAGTCCTATTACACTCCAAAAACTTATAATACTGTGTTTAGATAATTCTCAGTCCTTGGACTCGTCTCCAAATCTGCTCCCCTGTAAGAATTTACACATAAAAAATATTCTTAAAAATGTAACTACCAGAATAGCATAGGAAAAGGATACTGTGTTTAGATATTCTAATGCAGAGTAGAAAGCTATTTTATTAAAACTGTATATGATGACATGTTCATATGTTATTTTACATGTTTTATCATATGTAATACAACAGAATACAGATCTTATGTGTATAATTTATAGATCAAAACATGACCCCAAAATATCTGTATCTAAAACGTGCCATTCTTTGTTGTTAATATTTTCAAAATTCTCTTTAAGTGCAATAGGACATATTAAAGAAGACTTTTTTTTTTTCCCCTGACAGAATATTGACCTAGGCTCTGGCTCTTAATTAACTCTTATCCTAGCACAGTGAGAAGACAGTCTGTTCAGGTAAGAATTCCCCACACACTTTTACAAGAAAGGGACAATCTTACTCCCAGCTCAAAACGTCTTTTAAAAGGACACATATACTTTAGGATTCAACAGAGTACTTTAAAATGAAAATCGTGGGGCGCCTGGGTAGCGCAGTCGTTAAAGCGTCTGCCTTCGGCTCAGGGCGTGATCCTGGTGATCCGGGATCGAGTCCCACATCAGGCTCTTCCGCTATGAGCCTGCTTCTTCCTCTCCCACTCCCCCTGCTGTGTTCCCTCTCTCGCTGGCTGTCTCTCTGTCACATAAATAAATAAAATCTTAAAAAAAAAATAAATAAAATAAAATAAAATAAAATGAAAATCGTGGAAGGGACAGCGATGGACCAACTTGTTACCGTGCTAATGAAAGACCTAAAAAGAAATAATGGTGGCTGTCATCGAAGTATTTTTCACATGAGAAGATGAAATCTCAGGATAAAGGAGTAGGCCTTTATACTGGATAAGGTTATTCTTATGAAAAATTCAGTGTCTTTCTCCTCCAGGAGAAAGTGCCGTCAAGTTTAGACTTGTGCATACTCCCTAGCAGACCAACACTGAAAAGCAGACGGGCAATGACTGTGGTAAGTAAGGCAGGAGGGTCTTATTCAAGTGCGAACTTAAAATGGCTACACTCCAGGCATGTCAGGGAATCTAATTTCTAAATCACTGCCATCTAAAGTTTTATCAAGATACATGAAGAAGGAAACAGTATTTAAGAAGGATTGATTTCAAAAACCAGTGTCCACCTCTTTTTGCAGCTGCTTTAAAAACTGTTCCTGGATCCATCCACACAAGCAAATACTCAAGTGACTAGGTCACCTCATATTGTTTTCCATGCCTCCATCATGGCAAGGTTAGCCGTTACGAAATTTTCTAGGGCATGCTATCATTCCTAGTTTAAAGTATAGTGAATGTTGTTCATTATATCCATGAGTTCCTAGTGAGACTCTGAGGAATATGGTCTGGTCTAGTATCAGAAGGAGCTGTACTTCAAGATGCAAAGAGATCTGTATTTACTTTCAGACCCTGTGAATAATTTAAATCAAATGCTCTCAACCATGGGCTATTGCCTCCTATAAGATATCTGGCAAGGTCTGGAAACTCTGGTTGTTACAATTGGCTGCTAGCGGGTTGAATTAAGGAGGCTATTAACCTTCCTACAATGTGCACTGGACAGCCCCTCAAAACAAAAAATTACCTGATCCAAAATGTCAACAGTGTCCAGATTTAAAATCCCTAATTTAAGTGAACAAGTTTTTCTTCCACAGCCTATGAATGAATTCAGAGGCAAATCTCTGGCCCAAAGTATCTAATTATACTGTGCATGTATGATTTATATCTATTTGTCTAATTATAACTTATACTCTGTGAATCCTCTCCCCCCCCCCTATTCTTTTGTTCCTGTACTCTGTGCTTTCATGTTACATTTTATTCATTTTCTTAAAGTCTCTGTAATGGGGCAAAGAAAACAAATTACTGAATTATGTAAAGAGATTCAGTAGGAATCTACGTTTAACCAAAATATGTTTGTGTTTGGAAAGGCAACTATCATCATTTCTCCTTTTATTTTAAATTCTGATAATATATGAGGGCTAAAATGTGTAAGAGAGCCTACATCATCTTGAAGACAGGTAGGGAAAAGCCCCTTCCAAATTAGATAAAAAGTCATCAGCAGAAAAATTCAACTGGTCAAGGAACATTAGTTTGACATTTGTAACAGCACTGAGAAGAACCAGTCAGGTAAGGATCTTTTAATTAATGAGAATACTAAGCAAATTAACACCATAAAACAGATTTAAAGGATTTTAAAAACAAGCCCTTAGAACTAAGTTAACAAAATTACTTTTAGTGATAGCTTCTGGGTCTACTTTATAATCCTCTGGTTCTACTTACATTTAGGAAAAAGGATATAAAATTAATTTTAGCCTTGTATTTATTCACAATTAACATATCTTAAAAATCATTAACTTAAACAACTAAATAGTATTCAATATTGTTGGATTTATGTATTTTAAATAAAAACGAGAAAATTCCTGCCAATAGCTTTATTTCTACCTATAAAAAAGTAATAGCTATCATATTCAGTAAGTAAATTTTTAAAAATCACGGATATAATGACAAAGAATATGTTTTCACTGATAAGAAAGTAAGTATTCATTTTGATCTATATTCTTAAAAGATTAAAATAAATATTCTGGCTATATTTCAAAATAAATTCTAAAACTCATATAAAAGAATGTATATGCAAAATGCTACATGTAAAAATTAGTTTTGTGATACTCAAGAATAAAGCAACACTGTGTCAGGATATACTAAACATGCGCAGATATAACGTGTAAACAGAATTTCTTCGTATTATCGAAACAAATATACATACTATAATGCATAAAACAGATTACAGTGTTTGTTTTCAAAGAGAAAAGCAGGAAATAAACTAATTCATTAGCATCCATATAATCTATATTCACTGCTACTATCTCTAAATATAGAATTTTTAAATTGTTGAGTATCAAAAAAGCGTAAATCAAATATCAATTATCACGAGGATGAAATTTCACTAGTTCTTCTTGATTTAGTTAACAAATCCTTCAGAGACTGTGTTTGGTTTTTCTTTTAAAATAGCAGTAATATTAACAGTAACAGTAACACATATAATTGCAAAACAAATAATCTTTACTATGTGGCAGACACTGTTTTTTTTTTAAAGATTTATTTATATTAGAGAGAGAAAGCAAGCACGTGCATGTGTGCACGTTCATACAAGCAGGGACAGGACCAGAGGGAGAGGGAGAATCTCCAGCAGACTCCCCGCAGAGGGTGGAGCCAGATGCAGGGCTCAATCTCATGACCCTGGTATGCCGACCTGAGCCGAAATCAAGAGTCGGATACTTCACCGACTGAGCCACCCAGGTGCTCCACGAGACATTGTTCCAAACACATAGAAGTCCTTACTGACTCGTAAGGACTATGCATCAACTGCAGAGCTTGCTACGGTTAAACTGTCCTATAGTGCTTACCTAAATCTACACTCAAAGTGGCTTCATGAAGTCTTAGTAGGGTTAGTCAATGCTCTTTAAGTCTCTTTTTCCTATCTACCAATCCTTCTCTTGTTACACTGTAAAGGTCAGACATGCTGAATTTGGGGGTCAAACAACACAGGCAAAGTGAAATCACCCATAAGTGAAAATGGCTGAATCCTGTTCATGACAAAGTTGACAATGGCTCTGTTTGAGGTTTCTATTCCTAGGTCAAGTACAAAGAAGCACTGTGGACTTACCCACAAATGACACTGTATTTGGTCTCAAAGTTAGGAAGAGGAGAACTAAAACGCCTTCACTAGAGAGTTAAGGGAAGTGAAAAGGACATTTTCCACTCTCTTTCCCTGTGGTTTCTTAAAGACAGATAAAACTTTAGGAGACTAGCAACAAGTGACTGGTCTATTGCCACAGTCTTCATCTTTGGGCATTTTTTCAACAATTTTATAGGGACACTAGATGCTAAATGGCAAGTGGCTCTTTATTAGAAAACATATAGTATTTTGTATTATTTGAGATCTATTCTGAAGAATGGGGTAAAATGATAGAAAATCTCAGAGAAAATGTGAAGGACTAATTACATTATCTACCCACTATGATCGCTGAGCAAATGAGCTTTTTTCTAATCAGTTATAATAGTGTTTTAGTCCACATGTGTTGATCTGTCAAAAAGTAAATCTACTTTTCTGGTGTATCACTATACCTCAGTAATATTTTGCCTCTAATAAAACTACTCACTACAAATAAATTCCCAGAAAAAAAACAGTCTTTAGATATTGCTGTAAATGCCCTCTCCCGACAATATTTAGTTAGTAGACAAAAAGTTCTAATGAAGGAATTAAAGATGCTTCATGGATCACTCTTGAAGAATGGTTACTATGAATGCAAAAACTTAATTTTTACATTTTATAAATAAATGATAGTATTCTGCAGACTAAAAAAGAATCATAAAGACCCATAAACAGCACTGTATACAATCTTTACATTCCTCCATGAGTTTAAATGTAAATCTCCACTGGTAAAATCCCTCACAAAACAACTTTACAAACAAAATATTGTGTGTTTTAGAGTATTCTATACTTGTGAACAGTAGGTGACATGTAACAGGAAAGTATTCTCTAGTATTAATTATCATTCTCAGAAAACATGTTCAGATTGGAAAAAAGAGAAAACTAATCAGATCTCATCCCAGTTGGCCGAGAGAGACTAAGGCCCCATTCCTAGCACCGTGTCCAGTTCTCCCATCCCATGTGCCACAAATGATGCTTCTAGAATTACGCTTCATGATTTCGCATCTCTATAAATCAGAAATACTTAAACAATAAAGATGATCTGCCAATATTTAATAGTCTTCATGTCGTTGGTGCTTTAGCTAAACCAGAAATATGTACAGAGTTCATTTGTGAACAAGTGACAGCACAGAATCATTTTGTAAAGGAAACGGATAATACCATGGTATACAGGAGCAGCTCTACAATACAGTCTCTTAAATACCTTACAGAACCTCCTAAGAAACATAAAAAATTAACCAGGCAAAGTACAAACGTAATATGCAATTAATTTTCCAAGAACACTTCTTTGTTCTTAGTTATTTAGTAAGTTTAGTGTCTACTCATTAATAAGCAGAAATGGTTCTAAAAAGTTACATAGAAACATATCTAAAAACTATTAAAATACTATTAAACTCGTTTGTGAATATGAGGGACTTCAGTAAAAATGGAAGATACAATTTAAAGTCACCTTAAGACCCCAAATTACGGCTTCATTCAAAAACAGTACTGTGTTTACACTTTCACACATACCAAGAAGTGGGGACATATTCTGAAATATACGAAGCAACTCTGGTGTAACACATGGGCTGTTTTCCAAAGTCACTAACCTAGGAAGAAAAACAGATGATTAAGCCTCTTTCTATAACCAGTAAGCTGTTAACAATACAACTTATTAAAAAATTGTCCCATCTAAAGGAAAAAAGAAAAATGGACAATACAGTAAATTATAAAAGTTATCTTCCCAGGAAAAAAATTACCAAATTTGTCCACATTAAAGGCTATCTATAAATCATATATTATTATTTCTATATACAAAGCAAAAATAGTAAGGGAAGTAACTACGTACTAAAATATTTATAATGAAATTATAACGATAAAGCAAAAGCATGATTATCATCAAGGAGAGACAAAAATTGCTTTGTTGTTTTTTTCTGTCACATGTAATTCGTGTGCCAAAATTTCAAGAGACACTGGAAAATATGAAAGAATCAATGTATAAAAAATAAGATATATATGGGTCGTGGTTTATCACAGAAGTATGCAGCTGGTTCACCTCCTCACTCCCCACTCAAGAACTTAATGGAGAAAAACATGATTGTCACAACAGCTGCAAGAAAAGAATAGGAGGGGATCCTACTCGAAATCTAACATTCATCACAAAACTCTTATCCTATCATAAACAGAAAGTATGTCCTTAATCTGGTAAGAGAGTACCTACCAAACACTCATAGAAAAAACACACCTAATGATGATATTTGAAACCATACTCTTGGAAAAACAGAACCACACCTCAAAAAATATCCGTTTTTTTTTTTTTATCTTGTCTACCTTCACATCTAGTAAGTGTATGTATGGAGGGCTCCTCACATGATACACCAAATAAATTAATAAAAGACACAAGGGTGAGAGAAAAAAGTTAAATAGTCTTTATTCACAGAAGATATGACTGACAGAAAAGAGAGGGAGAACGAATTCATTAAAAAAGGACTTTAATCACTAAAAGACTTCAACAAGGTTGCTGAATCTATCAATACACTATATACAAAAATCAATTTCTATACATCAAAACAAATACTTAAGATTTAAATAGATCTTACTATAAGAGTAATGATACTGAATGTAACTGATAAAAAAATCCAGCATCATAAAGATGTCAATTCTCTCTAAATTATTACACAGAATCAATAAAACTTCAATTGAAATCCCCACAGGCTTTCCCCTAAAAATTAGGAAAGCTGAGTTCTAAAATGATTTGGAAGGCAAATGACCAAGAATAAACAAGAAATTTGTCAAAAAAACAAAACATATGGTGGGGAGGGGGCACTTCTCTTACCACATATTATGGCTTACTATAAAATCAATGTATTTAATATCGTAAACAGAGTAACACAAGAAACAGACCTGCTCATTTATGACAGAGGCAGCTTCCAACTTAAGAAAAGGTTGGACAATTCAGTCACTGGTGGTGAGCTACTGGGCCTCTATCTCACACAAAATACAGAAATTAATTCCAGTATTTACATGAGAAGGGTAAGCCTTTATTTTATAACATGTCAGGAGAACATAATTATAGGTTTAAGTTAAAGTAAGATTAAAGAAAAAGAGATAAATATGACTACATTAACGTTAACAATTACTGTGTATCAAAAGATGCCTCAAAAAAGTCAAAACATAAGTCACATACTGGGAGAAGATTGTTTCCAATACACAGAACTGAAAAGGGAACAGTATTCAAAGGAATATACACAAGAGGTTAATAAGAAACAAATGCAAAGAGCACATGAACAAGCATTCCACAAAGGATCCACCTAAAAACTGTCAATAAACCTGACTATAAAAAATATAAAAAGATATTGAACTAGTAATCAAGAAAATGTAAATTATAAGCAAAACAAGGTACAATTTTACCTCTACCAGATTAGCAAAATTTCCAAAGTCTGACATAATAGGTTTCGGCAAAGCTACAGAACGGTGAGAACTCTTGCACACTGCCGGCAGGAGGAAGTTAGTCTTATCACTTGGAAAGTAATTATTATCTACAAAAGTGAAATATGTGTATGTGCAAATAGCTATGACCTAGTGAATAAGGTCTCATACATTGTCATGTACAAAATGTCCGGCTGCATTATTTGAACATCAACCAAAATGCTATATGAGTAAATGAACTGTTACATTCATACCCTTAAACTCATCAATATGGATCAATCTTAGAACAGGGAGCCAAAAAAAAAAAAAAAAAAAAAAAAAGCAAGTTAGAACACAAGCTATAAAATTTATATGAAGTTAGAATATATTGTTTAGAGACACACATACACGTGATTTTAAAAACATTACAAGAAAGAAAACCAAGGAATGAAAACAAAAAAATTGGTACAGTGGGTCATCCTTGAAATAAAAACAGGAGAATTCAACAAACATGCCATACCATGGGCTTCGAAGACATTCTTACTATCCCATTTCTTAACGAGGGTACAAGAAATGAATTTTCATTTTACGTAAGTTATAAATATTTACAAATAATATGACTTCCCTAGTACTTTTATCTATGAACTATTTCACAAATTTTAAATGCTAAAATTGGGAAGAGGACGGGGGACACAAAAGAAAGCAGCCATCCTGAAAATGAAGTACGAGCCACACACACAAGCAATGATATTTTTAAATTCTCTACTCAGATGAATAACAACAGGATTTGATTCTATTTTTAAAGAATAAAACAAAAGATTAAAAAAAATTTTATCCTATTCATTTTTAAAATAACAATGAAATTAAAAGAAAAGCCACCATCCAGTCATGATATTTCAGTGAGAAAAAAAATTGATGGGCATATTCTAAATCTCAGAAGATGATTCAAACTCTGTCACTGGATCCAAATTAAGATTCCATATGAATTCTTTCCTCCCAATGTCATTACCTTGGTAAAAAGACCAGTCAGGTCACTGTCACTCTCACTGCCTATGCTGGTTCCCACAATATAAGCCATACTATTTAAAAAAGGAAAAAAGGGGCTCCTGGGTGGCACAGCGGTTAAGCATCTGCCTTCAGCTCAGGGCGTGATCCCGGCGTTATGGGATCGAGCCCCACATCAGGCTCCTCTGGTATGAGCCTGCTTCTTCCTCTCCCACTCCCCCTGCTTGTGTTCCCTCTCTCGCTGGCTGTCTCTCTCTCTGTCGAATAAATAAATAAAATCTTTAAAAATAAATAAATAAATAAAATAAGAAAAAAATCTTGAAAAGTTTAAAGTACTTAAAAATAAAATGACATGGCATTTAACCCCAGATTAAACAAATGAAGAATTAGAAAGGAATAGAGACAAAGTACTAAAGGAAAGTGAAGAGACAAGTTACTATTCTTTTTTTTTTTTAACAAGTTACTATTCTGACAACTAATTAGACAAAGTTATATGTACCAGCATCTTTAACTAGAGAAATGTAAATTTTAATGTTACCCTTCCACAAAAAATATAGGAAACATAGCACATCAGGTGAAAAGACAGGAATATCCATTTAACAAATATAGGTGAGAGCATGAAAATTTGTTTGAGGTTAAGCATCTTTGGTTAAGTTAAAATACAAAATATAAAAATTTGCTCTGTGTAGGAGACACAACTAAATTTCAAACAGAAAAGCTAAAACGCAAACATTAAACAAAGACAGTTAAGTCAAATCTAAATAAACCATAAGATGATATTAACATCAGATAAAATTTAAATGCAAAATAATTAAAAGGTGAAAAGTTAATCAATGCATACATATATATTACATCACATGATGTTTCATGAAAATATTTTAAATACTGTTTATTTATTAAATATTTTACCAATATACAAAAATACTCAAATTTTGTGCAGTAAATAATATCTTTTAAAAGTTATAGATCAAGAATGCTAGAAATAAAAAGGGACACTGACACAAGAAAACTAGATGGGTATTTTAATAAACCAGTGTCAAAATAAAAATACACTGATTTGAACTATACAACCTACTAGTTAAAAAGAACAAAGTCTGCATCTTTGATATCATTATTATTGATATGAATATGCTACAAAAGCAAAGCCTTTAGTCGCTAAAATTCCTATTAATTTTTTAAAAGTTGTACAAGTGATATGTTGTATTTATAATGCAATAAATCCAGACCTGAATCATGTACTTCAGTATCAGCAAAAAATAAGAATGAGCTAAAAAAGACATTAAAAATCCATAATGCTACCACCAAAATAAAAAACAGGACATTATATATCAAGACTTAAGGGAAATAGGCAGTTATAATCCAAGACAAATTCAGAGCTTTACATGTTTTAGCACTTAAGAAAAACAAAGGTAATAAAGTAACCGTTTTTTATAGCTTTAAGAAAATATACCCAGCTAAGTGTAGGAAGTAAAAAATCTGAAGGAAAAATAAAGTAATGAAAGGATAGAAACACAGCAGAAAATCTAACATATACTTCTTTCACATTAATAAAAAAAAATCTCTAATAAATGTACTTTAAAAGAGGTAAGACAAAAATAAAACTGCAAATACCAGAGATAAGGCAAATGTATGTAAGGTTTTTTTAATAGTATCTTAAGGTATTAAGCACCCAAACTGTAACAGACATGGAAAATCAAAACCCAAGTTAAGTATGTATAAACTAACAACTAAGAAACAACCTGAGAATATTACCAAACTGTGAATGACTACCCAGCCACTGCCACGAATCCATTTTCAGTTCCCTTATTACTGAATTTTCAAATTATCCAAAGAGAGTTACTGTATTACAGAGATCATCCCAGTATGAAAAAAAAATCACTTTTAAAAAAACCGGTAAATTGGTAAAACAAACATGACACTGATATGAAATCAGACAATATCACAAAATACAGACTATCAATCCAACTCATTTATAATTAAGGGAAAAAATAAAATCTGATAAAATACCAGAAAGTAGACTTGTATGACATATTAAAAGTAGAATTCATCCTAGCAAGAAAAGTTTATTTCAGGCAGTCAGTTTTTTTAAAGAGAGAGGTTTTTTTGTTTTTTGTTTTTGTTCTTGTTTTTTTTAAGATTCTAATCTCGTAAGTGGTTGGAAAAAGGCAATCAAACCAGTTTTCTGGGTTTTGTTTTAATGATGAAGAGCATATTACAATTAATGGTGTATAGCTGATGCTTATTCTTGACCAGTCTCCATTACCCTACCGTACTTCCTTTAAAAACAAAAAAAACCAAAGAACAAAAAACCTGTTTATGTAAGATTTGTTCAAATTCTATTCAAAAATATTTTACAATATTACATGTTTATATTAGGAAAGAAGAATAAAAATTTCCGAGCTAACTCTCAGAAGGTAGTTCAAATGACAAAAACTTAAAGAGCATTAATAAATAGGAAACAAAAACACAACAAAGAGAATCAAGTCCAAAGGCTGGTTCTTTGAGAAGACTGGTAACACTGATGAATCTCCAGCATTCTGAATCAAGGGCGCGGGGGGGGGGGGGGGGGGGGGAAACCGACATAATCAGTCTGAAGAGTTTTACTTGGTATGTATGACCACAAACATATCTTGCTACTGATTATCCCTACTAAGTTCAAATTCCCATTCTCCAAGATAACTATTTTACATCGTTTTTCTCCACAAATCCCTCATATCTTTTACATACTTCAACTCCAGCTGTAACAGTATGTTGATGGCTACACTTCACATTTAGTTGAGAAAACATAATCCATTTGATTGAACACCTTCCTATCTCATCCCACTATAATACAAAAATCCATCTTTCTGCCCCTAGTTAAAATGGATGAAGTATTCCACATGCTATTTAAAAAAAACAAAACAAAACCCTACACAGGGTAAATGCCATCCCTTCTTGTCTCCAATTATATCACTCTCGAGCCTCATCCATCCCTCTAGACCCTGGATTCCCCACGCCAGCCAACTGCTGTCCAATTTCTACACTCCTCTTCCTAGTAAATGCTCCCAAAATTGTCAATGTTCACAGTCTGTACTTAAATAATTATAATTCTAACTTATTCTTACTACTTTATTGAAACCCCTCCAATTATCTCCATGGGCCAAATTCACTTCTTTGTACCTCTAACAAGGGACAATCAGCAACATTTGACACAGCTGACCACTCTCTCTTTCAGAAAATATTCTCCCCTCTTGGCTTGGTTCTCCTCCTCTATCACTAGACAGCTCTTCTCTGTCATCTTTGATATGACCTTGGGATGTTACAAGTTCTGTGGGATTCTGAATGTTCCATACCTGCCCTTTCAAGCTTCTCAGGCAATCTCAATGATTCTCAGGCTTTCAACGTCATATGCAAAGTGCTAACCACTTTACAAACACTATCTCATCCTCACAACAACCATGTGAGGTAGGAACTGTACTTCCTCTTTTTACAGATAAGGAAACTGAGTCTCACAGACAACGATTACACACCTAATGCAGTGGTATAACTGGGATTGGCACCTATATCTGATTCCAAAGGTGAGTTCTAACTCACTAAGAAAAATGTATGAAGAAATGTGTACCCTGGGGCGCCTGGGTGGCACAGTCGTTAAGCGTCTGCCTTCGGCTCAGGGCGTGATCCCAGCGTTCTGGGATCGAGCCCCACATCAGGCTCCTCCACTAGGAGCCTGCTTCTTCCTCTCCCACTCCCCCTGCTTGTGTTCCCTCTCTCGCTGGCTGTCTCTGTCAAAATAAATAAATAAAATCTTTAAAAAAAAAAAAAAGAAAGAAAGAAATGTGTACCTGGTTCGATTTAAAGAATCTTAGCAACTAAGCAACTTGGCAAAACAAAAACAAAAACACCCCAAAAATATTCTAATGATTTCATTTTGTTACATATAACTAAAGGCTAGGAAAAAAAGATCACCATTAACAGAGCAAGTACTTTTATTATTACCTGTTCATGTAATCCTCAAAAAATTTATAGACCTTTAATAAACACATTAATAAACTAATTCTACTAATATATATACATATATGCTAATATACTGCTACGTATCTGAGTCTATTTCATTACCATAGCTAATATTTTTAGTTTTTCTAATAGTTTTAACATCATAAATTATCTACATGTCTACAGAAATGTGCTAGAGACTAATGTTTTGATTTGCAATCTCGAGTAGGGACCGGCAAACATTGGTCACATTCAACCCACAGCCTATTTCTGTAAATGAGGTTTTACTGGAGCACAGCCATTTTACATACTATCTATGACGGCTCTGGCACAAAAACAGCGGAGGTGAATAGTAAGGGTAAGGACCACATAGCTTGGAAAGCCTAAAATACTTATTGTCTGCTCTTTTACAGAAAAAGTATGCCAACATCTGATCTAGAGTAATCCATCCTGTGCAAATAAAAATATATGAATATAAAAGGTTTCAACACATGCTAATTTGCAATCGAACCATCCAAAGTCATTTAAGTTCAAACAACATAACCCAGAAAATATGAAAAACCCAACTTGTGATTTGAATATCTACCTGTTTTAAAATTGTTCATGTAGTATTCTGCTACAGATCGTTAATTTATAATTTGCACCAAAGACAATTTCTAAAAATAAAAAAATGTTCATTCCTAAACATCTAAGAAAATACTAAGGCAGGAAGGAAGGAAGGAAGGGAGGAAGAGAGAGGAGGAGGAGGAGGAAAGGAAACCAGAAATGTTCATTTTTTTTCTATGGTTATTTCTGTGATTTTCTTTTTTAATTTCAAAAGTCAGTTTATATATCAGAATGTTTAAGCCTTTCCTATAACTGGCCCTGCAGAAAATTGCTGCTATGCGTAAGATAAGCTTAGTAAAGCAAAAGGGTTTTCTATGTTCTAGCACAGCTCCTTACAGAGCGGTCAGTCACTACAGGTCTGTGGTACCGAGACACCTCAGAAACAGAGTTTTTCTTTTTTACTTTTCGACACAACATACTACTCACTTGGTAAAATAGTCAAGTCAAGACTAAGTAGCCTCAGCATCTGGGGCTGAGGGAGAGTATCTCATTACTTACTGGGTAAGGTAGTAAGAGGATGAAAAATAACACCCCCCAAATCATTCCATTTAACAGGCTGCAAGTTTTAAGTCATTTTTAGTTTTGAAAATTTAATGCACTCTCCCCATTTTACATTTCAAATTCACAAATATCAAATGTAGCCAAGTTCTTAGTGATATTTCCCCTTTTAACTTTGACTCCTATGAGCCTATACTGAGTGACAGCTGCGAAGAAGAGATGGAGCTATTATGTGACCCAGTTCAGAGAAAAGTGATTTTATGTTTTTGTTTTTAAATGCTGAGTTTTAAAGCCCTGTTACAGGACCTTTGCTTTATTGGCATGAGAGTATGGAAGGCCAGGAAAAAAAAAATCCAGGGTATCAAATTTTTCCTCTTACCATAATTCTAAACCATCTTCCAGAAGATAAACATGTGGAGGCTGGGAAACATCTGTACTCAGTTGAATAACTGGGAGCAGGAAGGGGTACAGGTTCTTGCTGTCTGCTCCTAATCCCTATGGGAAGTATAAATAAAACTTAACATAAGACACTCTAAGATCCCACCCCCACCAAAAAATAACCTATCATATAAAAAGGTCCTAAAACAAACTTAGAAAAAATAAATCAGTCAGATCTTCCGGGATGGTCCTAACCATAGCACTACTAAAACAAGGTTAGTTCTGTTTACAACTGAACAGCAAGTAGCAAAATACTATTCAATTGCCTAATGGTAATAAAACCATATACACCAAAGCTATAAACATCTGTTCGTTTTAAGAGATTCCACATATAAATATTTTCTCTTCTCTGACTCTTAAGAAGTACTAACACTGCTATGCTAAATTCTATAAATCATCTCTAAATGAACCCAATCAAAATGTTCATCAGTAAAATAACTATCATAGTACATTCATATTCCAGAATACTGAGCAGCCAACGAAGAAGGATTAAGCATGGAATGAAAACAACCTCAAAAATTATTACTAACTGGATTTAACGGGTGCAAAAGTGTGTGTATAACAACTGCACAATGCCCAAGAATTTTTTAAAATTTCTACCTATATGCATATGAGATATATGCATAAAAATGTTTCTTGGGAGCAAATAGAAAAAATTCACACTAATTAAATATGGGAAGGGGAAAGGATGCTGGAAGAGGGTAAAGGAAGAGATTCTTTCTTTGCTTTTGTAAGGTTTATTTTAAATGAACAGTGTTTGCTCGTATTAATGACCCAAGAACACGAAGATGGAGGAAGAAGAAGGGGTTTTATCTCAAGTTCTAGTTTACCTAATTTCTGTCTTACAGATGTTGACTCAGAGAAGCACACTAAGTCTAAGCACTCTACGGGAAAATGAAATGGATAAAAAGTCAATTTCTAATCCCCAATAATCTATGTAATCTGATAAAAACAGAAAGGAAACCAATAAAGTATCAAACACCTTCTTATTTAGGAAATAATTCAAATATCATGACAACATATAGTAAATTACAGTGCAACAAAATCTACATGTGTTTATCTTCCAGTGCCACATGTATACCTGAGTTCAATCTTTATTAGCGGGACAGCTACCTCAGTAGAAATACATAAAGTTTATCCTTAAAAAAGTTTGGCCCTTTCTGTAACTAAGAATCAGTTGAAAGATCTTATTAAAGATGTTTTTAAAGGAAGAGAATTATTAAAATGACACAATTAACAAAGTAGTACACTGGATTTTAAAATTTAGTTTAATTTCAGTCTCTATAGTTCAATCTTTAATAGAACAACAACAAAAAGAACATTAAGACAAACCAGTCAAGTTCATTTTGACTATCGAGTAGAATTAAAATTCCTTAGGAAAATTAGAATCCATCCACTTACTTAGTGCACATCCAATAAGCACAAGATGCTAGAGCTTTAGCCAAACAAAAGTAAGCAACTGGTAAACGTGCAAGATTCTCTCGGTCAAAGTGAAGACATTCACCTTTGTAGTCTAATGGCCTGAAGACTGTGTCCAATCCCAGATATTCAGCTTTAAATAAATTTGACCATTGTCACAGCCCACAGCTCTAACTATAAGACATTGTCTGCAACGCCATGAAATAATCACAATAGGACATTGTCTACAATACTACGAAAGCTCGAAAGTAAATTCAACAGTTATTAAAATTATCAGAAATGATTCAAGGGACAGAAATCGTACTCTACTATAATTACATAAGACAAAAGGAAAAATGAGGTGAAGGGTACTCTGTACTATCTTTGCAACAGCCTGTGAATTTATACTTCTTTTTTTTTTTTTAGGTGAAGGAAGAAAAAAAGGATAAAACCCCCTAAATACTGGCAGGGTATTGTTTTTGACTGCCTTCTCCTGGGTCATCTGCATGCTGAAAATGTCCAAATCTATTATTTCCAATCCCCAATCTCTGAACTCCAGACACGGTGAATAACTACAGGACATCATCACCCAGAAGCCAGCTCGAACTCTTAAGCTGACCACTGAACCAACTCAATGTCTTCCTAAAATTGGTTCCTCTCCCTGAATTTCCAAACTCAAGTGACCTGAACCACTATCTATCTACTCAGTGATGAATGGTATCTCAACCACCTAGTTCCTCTTCTTACTCACCCAACATCTAAACAATCCTTCATTCTGTGTAATATTTTTCAAATCTTTTTCCTTCTTTCTATGGCCTTTACTTCAGATCCGCATCATCTCCTTCATGGTTAACACAAAGTCTGCCAACTACTTTCCTTGACCTTAGTTTTACTCCATTTCCAACCGCGCCCCCACTGGTGCCCTGATCACCTTTCTAAAATAAAAATGATAACACTCCTCGTTCTGAACTTCAGATGTTTTTTTGGTCTTCCTGACCCTCAGCCCAAGTTCTGTACTATGTTCCAGCTACACCAAACAACTGAGTATTAGCAGTACTATGGGAACACCTGGAGAAAGCGGGCAGATTTAATCCAAGCATCCTCTGTCAAGAACCACTGAAAGAAACTAGGAGGATGTGCCTTAAAGACCTATAACCACAAGCACAGAGAGAGCATAAGAAAAGATAAAAGCTAGAAAGACAAGTGGCAACTGACTCAGCAAACTCGGAAAACCAAAGCTCGAAGACAGCAGTAAAATAACGGCAAGAAGCAAGCTGACTTATGTTACAGAAACTCCGAAAGACTCAAGAATTGGTAGTGCCAGGTACTCTGGTTTGGGAAGGGGTAGGTTAAAAGTCAGGTATTAAAACTAAGGGCCTCCAGAAAGTGTTCACAAAGCGACTTGATGCCAAGATTTCATAAAGTCCACAAACAAACCACTGGCCCTGTTCGATCCTCTGATACGGTAGAGCGAATGCTCTCAGGACAGGGAGACAAGGAGAAAACAGGTAGTCAAAAGGAGCGATACTATATAAAAACAGGGAGCTGTAATATGCAAGAGGCAGGAAACTAAAAGCTCTTTCACTGAGGAAAGATCTCAAAAACGTGGATCATCCCCTGTAAAAAACCCAGGTAGATTTTATACTAAAGGAAAAATTCATAATTAGTAAGTTTCCCATACGTTTTCAACCCTCTCAATCAGCTTTTTAGTGCCCTAAATTTATACCGACAAAATGCTGAAGGTTCTTGAAGCTGGGTGATAGTTACCTAAGGACAGACTGATTATACTGTTCTTCTTCCTTTTTCTGTACACTTCAAATTTTTCACAGGTTAAAAAATAATAATAACAAAAGGAGATGATCAAGGATCAACAGATGATCTCTTTAGTCAGAGACTACTAGTCCGGGTTCCCAGAACGTAAAAAATGAAAACAGAAACATACAAATATACTAATGTTTCCCTGTTAAGTTTGAAAAGCCCAAGGATGGCAGTGTCTTCTACAAAATGAGACTTAACAATAACCCTTAGTATAAACTTCTCAAATGACTGAAAAGCACATTTTAAGCTACAATCTCAACTTTAATATTAAATGTTTTATGCTTTCTCCAAGAAGGATGGATGACCACTTGGCTGGAACCCTGCACCTTTGGCCTAAACAAAAACACAGGGTACAGAATAGTCACGACTAAAGGAAAAGGCCCTACACTATACTCCAAACATTCCCTGCAGGTTATTCTGGCCTAAGACCTCCTGAGGTGACACTGCCTAAGGAGATAAGAGAAGCTGGTTTTTTTTCACACCTCCGTCACATAACTCTCAAAACTGAACATAAAAACACATTTTGGCAGAGATATGATGCAAAAAATGTGGATCACTCTTCATTCTGTTACTTATGAGAGCAGTCTTAGGGTAGTCAGTAACCTTATCCTAGCCTTTGTATCCTCCTCTGTAAAACGCACATAATCTTCACAGAAGATTACAAGAATTAAATGGTAGATAAGAAGAGATGCTACATGAGACATTTATTAAAAACAAAGTGCTTTAAAAAATTTTTTGTATCACTATTCATCTATCTGACACTGCGTTAGGTAGGAATTTGTAACCGTCAAACTCATCCACAAACAGTTAATGAAAGAAAAAAATTTACAAATCAAAAAAAGTGTTAGGGTGCCTGAGAAAGGTTTTTTAAAGACTAACGTTAAAATGTTTTTTTCCCCCAATTTTTAACTTACTAGAAAACTGTCAAGTAGCCATTAACTCAGAGATCACCCCACTGGAAAATCTATCACACTTTGGGGCAAGGCCAATAAAAATCACTTGAGCATACCTGGGTCCAGATATTCTCAGACTTGGCATTAAGCCCTTCCCTCTCTATCCTCTCACCATCAGAATATAATTCACTATAACCGTTCAAATGACACCTACATAGTCCTGTTCAATCTGAAATTTTAGATTTCTCTCTATCCACTGTACAACCCCAACACCTCAAAGTCAAGATGCCTAAAATCATATTCACTCCTTCCTTCAAAAGTAAGTCACCTGTTTCCCTACCTTCCCAACTGATGAAAAGGAAAATTTTTATTTCAAATCACAAAAAAAGAGTGAAAATGGGGAGTAAATTTATGCAGAAAAGCCCTGAACCCAAGGAAAATGCATAGAAAGTACACTGGACTGCACAAATCATGAGTCTATCACCATGAGAGACTGCTACATCTCATGAAAGAAAATGTCTTTAAAACCATGAGAGACTCTTAACTGTAGAGAACAAACTTGAGGTTGCTGGAGGGGATGGGTAACTGGGTGACGGACATTAAGGAGGGCACTGAGCATGGGTGTTATGCACAACTGATAAATTGTTGAACATTAAATCTGAGTTACTACTGCAAATATGTTGGCTAACTGAATTTAATTTAAAAAAAAGTAGAGAGTACTTTCCAGATGTCAAAAAAACATCCAAAGTCAACACACAGAAGTAGTTTTTAAAACTGTTTAGATCACACATGAAAAAGACATAAAGTGAGAGGCCTTTCACTACATTAAAATAAACCACATGAGAACAATGAATAAAATTTGAAAAGAAAAAAAAAAAAGCCAAAAACCTTAGAATCTTAAATACAGAGAACTGGTGGTTGCCAGAGGAGAAGTGATCAGTGAAATATAAAAAAGGGATTAAAAGGTACAAACTTCCGTTTATAAAATAAATAGGTCCCAGAGATTAGAAGTACAGCATAAAGAATATAATCAATAATACTGTAATAAAAGTGTAGTGACAAGTGGTAACTATACTTATTGTGTGGGCACTGAGTAATGTACAGGATTGTCAAATCACTATGTTGTACACCTGAAACTAACACTGTACGTTAATCAGATTTCAATTTTTTTAAAAATTTTATATATATATATATATATATCTATATATATTAAGAAAATGGAAAGTAACTTACCTGAACAAGATGAATAAGTGTTGTCAGAATAGCACATCTCAACATATTGTGCTCTTCACTCTGCTTCCAAAGAAGAGGCAAATACTGTACCAGACATCCTACATATGGTCGTATCTATCACAATAGAAGTAGGAGAAGCAAAAGAACTCTATTAGGAAAGAAGGCAATTTCCTTCAAGAAACAAAAACACAACACTATTAAGTCCCAGGCAGGAACTATTTAATATTTACTAAACGAAATGTATTATACATGTATCTTTTTAAAGATAAATCAGGTATTACACAGAGACATACAGCTCTATGGTAACTATTTTTAAAGAATTTTAAATAAATTTACTGCATGAATTAAAATTTAGGAAAATAACATAATACAGCCAGATATCTACAGTTTAATAGAAAATGCTGTTATATCCTGGATCTTTTAAAAAGTCAGCATTTACTCACACATTCGACAATTATCTGATGGCACCTTCCAGAGAACAAGGCACCAGAAAAAAAAAAGAATGTAAAGGTAGACATACAAACCCTTACAATGAGAAAAGATCAGGTGGACAGGAGGCATAAAGATAAAGGTGTACAGCAGGTATACTGAAAACACTGAACAACATCCTTTTTAAAAGACACAATTGTTAAGACCACATGGATTAAGCTAACCAGTTTTAAAAATATACCCTGAGACACAGTACAGCTTGACAGTTGAGTTTCTTAAAAAAGAAAACAGATCTACACTGAAGCTGGACAGCCCTCTAGTCTCTCGGTTTCTGGTTACAGCATTTGCAATTGCTCTGAGAGTAAGCTTCGTGATAAACAGAAATACTAGACCTTCACAACTTCAGTAATATCTTTTTCAATCCCATGGATTAAAATTTAAAAGTGCTCCCAGAAAAAGTGAGTTTCCTTTTTTTGCTTATAAAACATCATACACTAAAAGAGTAGTAAAAAAGTAGAATTCCTTGCCCCTTGGGATACAAGGGAGGGTACAGAAAGACAAGAAGTTAAATATTTGCCCAAATATTTTGGTGAGATAAAATTGAAAAAAATATTATGAGACTCTTTATTATTTATCACCTTATTTTCAAATTTTGACCCATACTATTATTTATTGAGCACCTAATCTTGCTAAGTGCGCTCTATCTTAAAGATCACTCCTATTAGCTTATAAAAGCAGACCAACTAGCATTTAAAACCACAGGTTTCAAAGGACTTGATTCATTCATACTTAACTAAAAACAGTATATAACAGCATATTCTACTGATGTAGAAAATAAACTGATTTTGGTTTTGATATTCAAGTGAGAACCCTTTCAAGGAAGGGCACAAAGGGAGTACATGCGATAAATTATAGATAAGGTAGGAATTAAAACCCAAGTACCCAGGTACATTTGCAAGTCATAAAATACTTACATCCCAAACTTAGCTGTATGCTGGAATTTTTGATGTTCTAAATTAAAATTAATGCTTCAAAACGGATTTCAATAATCACCCACAGAGTTACTATTGCAAAAGACATCCCCCCAAAATGCAAAAATCCCCCAGCACAGGACTGGGGATTAGCAAACAGAGTGAGGACATGAGAGCCAAACATACTCCCTTAGGCTAAAAGGGAGGGGGTTAAAAAAAACATTACTGGGACAACTGAGGAAACCTGTTATGGACTTGGTATTAGCTAACGGTACTGCATTAATGTTAAGTTCCCTCAGTCTAAACATGGCTATGATTAAGAGAAGGAGAAGTCTAGTATTTTGGGGTGATGTGCCATGATACTTGAAACTAAAATTCAAATGGCTTAATAACAACAACAATAATTTGTATATGCACACAGATTTTAAAAAAGAGCAATATAGCAAAATGTTAATAACTGATAAAACTAGATGAAGGGTATACAGGTATTGATTTATACCAACTTTTCTGTACATCTGAAATATTTCAATAGAAAGATATGTAAAAAAATACTGCCCATACACAATTCTGAAAATGATTATAATCTATGCATTTTTTTGGTAGGCCAGCATCAACTATTTGCTCAACATCTAATAGAACAATTGGAATCAAGAACGTTTTCTAGACATCAGGCTATAAAAGAAACTAAACTATCAGCTTACCACAAATGAGATGAAAAGTACACTACATGCACTCACTCATCTTCTGGCACCTCCAATCAAAAGGAAAACAAAACAGAATGCAGGGGAATACCATAAGAATCATAGTCTTATGAGTCAGTTCACCATATGTAGGGAGGTATCCACTTTCCTTTGTAACATGTTACTGCTAATGTAAAAATCAAGTATGTGAGAGCCTAACAAATGTTTTAATAAGAGTTCCACCCAAAGGGGATTTAAAAAGTAAGTACCCAACGACACCTCATCTTATAAATCTGATTTTCACAGAATATTTAATATTTCACAAAGGCCCTTTAATTTTGTCCTTTTTCTTCAGAAATGCGTAAGTTTAAAGAATGTCTGCCTCACACCCAAACCTGATGATTACCTGTTTTATTTCTATGTATTTACGGGATCGCTGCAAGAGAATAATTCAACCGCAAGTTTTCGACTACTTTTTCAAAAAGCAGAGAAAATATAATCTTTAAATAATTGCACATTATAGTATGAAGACGGTGACTTCACTGAAACTTCACAATTAAACCATTACGTGTCATCTCACTATTGTAAGATGGCTCAAACTATTTACAACCGAATGGACAAAAATCAAATTTACCACACAGAAGAGAGATCTACGATATATAAATGATGAAGCTGTTCAAGGGTTAACACAGGAAAGCTCAACAATCAGACTACTGAAGATACTTTTCATAACCACTTCCTACCTGAATTCTGAAAACACAAAATACCACTGGATAACTCTATCTCATTATTTACTGATAACAGTCACCTAAGCTGCTTAGGCTATTTGTGTTCTGAAAAGCAAATATGGATAAAAGGACAAAAGCACTTCTACATTTACTAAGCATGAGGAATTTCAACCTAGGTTAAAAAGATTTAGAGATTTGGGAAGATGGAGGTAAGAAAATTCATTTCCACAAAAAAATTCTTTAACAAATTTCCATTGGCCAGATGATATCTAAATAAGATCATAAAAAAATGGCCAAGCCTTGTTTCTACAATCAATTTTTTTAATGAACAATTTATTGCATATGTATAACGATCTAAAGCATACTGCACATTTAAAATAATTTCATTCTTATGAAACCTTGTGAGTGAGGTGATTTCAGAATTATCTTTATTATTTTATACACAAGGACACAAAGTTAAAGACCTTTCCGAAACTAAATAGCAGAGACAGGCATTTGAAATGAGTTTAAGAGTTTCAATTAACTCTTAACAGTTGTGATCAAAATCTCTCGATATTCTTTAGAAGCAAATACCAAAATGAAATAATGTAACTAATGTAATAAGAATCCCAGGTGCTAATAAACTTGTAAGCTACTACTATTTTTAGACACTCAGACCTGTATCTGCTGCAAGTGATAAAGAGAGACTCAGAAGTGCGGCTGGAGTTGCATGGTGACTGTACTGGTAACACCACTAAGATGTATGCACTTTAACAAATTCCTTAAAATCTCCAACTATTTGATAACAAATTCCAATCCTCACCCAAAGGTTTCTGTGAGGATTAAACGAGAAATATATGCAAATCACTTAGCACAGATGTTTTTAACTTGTCCTTATTCAGTAACTGAGAGCAACTCTCAACAGTTGCTTTAGAATTGAAAAACAAGCTCAAGGTATCAGAATTTACGAGAAGATCCAGGAACACACTGCAAATCTGTGGATATGAACTCAATTACCTTTCCCTAGTATCTCACAGATTTACTTCAGTACTTCTCAAACAAGGATACAGTGGTGAACTAGGATATGAGAAATTACTAGGATAAATACAGGGTAGTTTCTTGAATTATCAATTTTTCACACAAATTAGGACAGAGAAGTTGAATAATTTAACAGTTTAATAATAATATAATCGTTGAAAACTTTACATACTTTTATATTAAACTAAACATGTATATAATGTAGACCAAACTGCAAAACACATTTAATTTTGAAGGTAAAAATAATCGACCTCTGAGAATATTTGCATCTGATGGCACGTGTGGCTATGTCCTTAAACACAACGAATTTTAAGAAGTATTATTACGTATAAACTGGATCTACTGAAAGATATAAAATTCTGCATTCTAAACACCTCTATATTACTGATCCCATTTCTAAATTTTAGATTTTAACTTTCTCAAGTCATTTTTTAAAAACTCAAGTACAAATGTCAATATAACTGAAATCACAACCATATAGGTTATAAGAATTTTAATGCACATTTTAACTTTTAAATAATGTACATAAAGCAAAAATATTAATGCCTTCCACATATACTCTACTCACCTCTCTGACATTTATTTTAATGTTTTACAACAAATTTACCTGTATGTTGACTCTTTCAATCACACAAGAAAGGACATGCAAAACATGCATCTTTGTGTCACATTCTGTAACTTGCTGCAGTAGCTGGAAAAGTAGTGTGAACATGGTTTCCAAATACTGCAGGGAAACAGAAATAAAAGGAGGATCAGAAGAGAAACAGAAATATCTTCACAAACATCAATAAGAAATAAAATTAAATAATAATCTCAAAGCAATAAATAACAGACAAGCAACCAAAACCTCAGCACTACCTAAGTAACTTTTTCAAATTGTTCAAGTTGCCAATAATTAGAATGGTGATTCTTTTTTACTATTGCTCAATGGCTCCATTTTAGAATTTAATTCATCCACAAACTCAATAATGTTTTCAGAGGAAAATTATGTCTAAACTTTGAGTTTATATTTCATACCACTATCTAAACTGCTAACAGTGTCTTTCTTGTCTTTGCCCTTTCGTATATGCCTGTTGCCAATCACAAAATGTTTTGTTTTGCAAAGTCTACTTATTAAAGCAAAAGGAATATCAATAACTATACTCGCATACTAGCTCTCTGATGTGGCCCTTAACATATGCTACATAGAGATATCAATTTCTGTACATATATATTTGTTATTCAAAGAATGACAAAATACTATTAGGAAATAGAAAACAAATACCCCATATCTGGCTATTAACTCCTTCCCATGTTACAAAATTACGGTAGGAATTAACGAATCACAAGACGCCAGATACTTACATAAAACAAACATCTAATCTTTCAGATCTTTAGCTTAATTTTAAGAAGATTTTGAAAATATATTTCATCCAAAAATACCTAATGATTCTTTTACTAATGAAAAACCTGCTCTACAAGTTTCTCCATATATGAGCTACACAAGAAGTACAGATAGACATTTTACCATATTGACTTTTTTCTTGCCCAGCCTTTTTCTTTTTTTATTTTTTTTTTTAAAGATTTTATTTATTTATCCGACAGAGATAGAGACAGCCGAGAGAGGGAACACAAGCAGGGGGAGTGGGAGAGGAAGAAGCAGGCTCATAGCGGAGGAGCCTGATGTGGGGCTCAATCCCATAACGCCGGGATCACGCCCTGAGCTGAAGGCAGATGCTTAACTGCTGTGCCACCCAGGCGCCCCCCCCTTTTTTTAAAAGATTTTATTTCAGCCTTTTTCTTTTTAAAGAGAGAGAGGGAGGAGAGAGGAAAGGCAGAGGGAGGGAGAATCTTACGCAGGCTCTACGCCCAGCAGGGAGGCCGACTTGGGGCTTGATCTCACAACCCTGAGACACCACCAGGGTGGAAACCAAAAGTTGGACGTTTAACCAACTGAGCCACCCAGGTGCCCCTGTATTGGTTCTTAAGAATCAATACTACCAGGGCGCCTGGGTGGCTCACAACAAACAAATAGATGAGGATAACCTAAGGAGTTAAAGTAATAGACACAGATAAAATGAAACTAGATGTTTTATAATTGTGAAAAAGAAAAAAGTTTGTTAATTCTGAAACAGTTAAGACAGCTAAACAAAAATAAGCTGAATAAAAATAAAGTTATGAATCAGAATTACCAATACAGTAATTACTTCCAAAATAATCCAATATACTTCTAAATTTGGCTTTAATCAATTACATACAATTTCAGTTATAAAATAACACTCAATATTCAAAGGACATATGCAGAAATTGTCCCCAATCTTAAAAATAAATATTCTTACCGGTAGAAATTGATCTGTTCTAAATTCAAAATCATCAACAGGTAAAGAGTAGTTAAGGAAAACTGAGAATGTGTGAGGTATATCAGAATTAAATATGTCTTAAAACCAAATATAATAAACCATTCAAAACCTAATTTTAAATTAACAAATTTTACCAAAAAATTAATTTAAATGTGTTGCTAAAATTCTTCACAATGAAGTTTTTTTTTTTTAAAGATTTTATTTATTTATTTGAGAGAGAGAAAGAGCACGAGCACAAGCAGGGGGTGGGGAGGAGGCAGACAGAAAAGCACACCCCTCGCTGAGCAGGGAGCCCAATGAGGCACTCCATCCCACGACCCTAGGATCATGACCTGAGCCGAAGGCAGACACTTAACCGAATGAGCCATGAAGGCGCTCATGAAGTTTTTTGTTTTTTTTTTTTTTTTAAGTAATCTCCACAGGCAACATGGGGCTCGAACTCACAACCTCAAGATCAAGAGTCTCAGGCTCCACTGTCTGAGTCAGCCAGGCGCCCCATCACAAAGAAGTATTTTTAAATTCTTTAAAGGATATTTAACTTCAGTGTTGTAGCTGTTTCAATACGGACCTAAAAAAAAAAGTACATTATTATTTTTAATAATTCTAGAGCTACTAAATATCATTAATATCAAACGGCAAAAGAATTTATTCCAAATCACTTTCTTTACTCTTTTTGGTAATATTTAAGTCATGGAGCAAATTATCATCTAGAAATAAAAGAATATTCCTCTTACTTTTCAACAAGAGTTGAAAAGTAAAAAGTCCCACCCTTCTCAGTTTCCCATAATTCATATTTCAGGAGGCTTTAATCCAGGGGGTGCTTCCAGGAAAAAAATAATTTGCCGTAAGTGTGCGGAGAGGGTGGGACTGAGAGGACAGTACGAAGAGGCTGCCACAGGTAAAGAGAATTCTGAGATCAGAGAGGACAGTCAAACGGGGTGTGGCCGGTGACTGGAAGATGTTCAGTGAAGAGTGAGGGAGGAGAAAAGTAGTGAGAGAAGGGAGGAGGAAGAACACACATTCCCATCTGCAACCTCCATTACAGGAAATCCTTGAACTACCCAAAGATATATTCCAAGATTTTCTAAATTCCAAAGTTCACAAATACACAAAGATTTGCACAAGCTCCTGACCTTCCCAAATCACATTTTCTTCGTTTATCAGCATGTTCCCTGAGCAAATCACATCAGGACAACTTAATCTCCCCATTATTTCCTTTCCAGTGTTACCTGTGATCTGGTCAGCTCAACTGGCACAGGCTACAATACCCAGAGTTTCCAAGAAAAGTAACATGAACTCAAGCCATGACTAAATACAGTATTATACTGTAAAACAATATATCTAAAACATTAATTTCCCAGCTGAGGGTCATTACTTTTTTAGATGCTACACTTACTGTACCTGAATTAGCAACTGGCTTTTTCTCAGCAGCTATTTTTCAAAGAAACAGTTTTAACCATTTTACAGGAGCTTCTGAAGTTCTGAGAGGCTGATTAGGCATGTGCACCAAATGTGAAACACTCTACTGCCAAATCCACCGACCCAAAAGCCTACAGTGCAGATGTCTTCTTGCCGGCCTTTTCTTTTTATTCACTCTCTCTAAAGGCAATGTGAATATTTCCAGACTTTTAAATGATGTAACAAATTTGCTGATTGCCTAATACATGTAAAGCACCATGCCAACCGGTCTACCACGAAATGACCTAATGAAAACAAGGTAAACTCGTGTGATTAAAAATACTTGATAAGGAACTATTATCTCCCCGGCAATGTGTTGGATTCTACAGAAAAAAGCTTTAAGAAAGATCTAGTCTTTGCCCTCAGAGAACTTACATTCATGAAGGGTACCAGACACCCAGATATTAAATAATTATCAATAAAAATGTCAAACTTGAAAAGCTTAAGAACAGGATAACCCCCTTGAGGGCATGGACTGACTGGTCATTTTTTTTTTTTTTTAATTTATTTATGAGATAGAGACAGCCAGCTAGAGAGGGAACACAAGCAGGGGGAGTGGGAGAGGAAGAAGCAGGCTCACATCAGAGGAGCCTGATGTGGGGCTCGATCCCATAAAGCCGGGATCACGCCCTGAGCCGAAGGCAGACGCTTAACCGCTGTGCCACCCAGGCGCCCCCTGACTGGTCATTTTTAAACTGCCATCATTTATCAGAGGGTGAGGCATACAGCTGGCACTGTGTCAATCATTACATTCACAGACAACAGAACATAAAAGCCCCCAAAAAGAAAAATGGCCATCAAACTGCCAGCACACTAACCTTCCATTCTCTTGATTTTTTTCCACAAAAGGACCACAGACACATCTAACACATAGCCTGACAGCTACACAAATAAGTAGAGAAACCAAAAGAGGCATCGGAATAAAAACTAGCTGTTTTTCCTACCTAACAAAGGGCAGTCAGTGCAGTATGACATTCAGAGGAAGAGATGAAATGATAGGAGATGACTTGCCTGCACTCTAGTTTAACTCCAAAAACCAGAAGCCAAATTAGGAGGGAAAACAAAAAGCCCACCAAGTTTAAGAAAACAGAGGCACATTTAAAATATGAGAAAAATAAGAACAAAATTAGCCATTCCTGAGCTATAAAAGAAGTAGTCTCTTCACAAAGAGTATGAATTTCACAGTGATTCAAAAGTAATGGGAAAAAGGCAAAACTCAAATTCGTGGAATAAAGAGCTGGGGAATGTGACAGAAGATGGGTAGAAGAGAGTCTAACAATTCCTAGGACACTAATTGTTCAATAAATACTTGCTAGTAAATGCAAGAAAAGAAAACAAAGTACTCTAAACAATGACTTTTCATAGAATAAATCCCTCCGAAGAATAAAATCCCAAGTATCCAGAAGTGGATCCAGACTGCGAGAACTCAGTCTATGGTCTATCCTAACTCCGCTCAAATCTCAGAAAACTCCTGAAATTTTAACAAGCAAATTCCTTTTCTAGGGCAAAGAAGTACCATCAAAGTATAAGAAACATTGGAAGGATCCAAAAAAGCATAAGAGCAATAGAGAAATGAAGGAGAAGACACCAGAGGTCAGCCCTACTGCCAAAGAGGATTGCTATAAAAGAAAAAATAATCAGATACTTACATGCCCCACTTCAGTGACAATGACCCTTGGGAGAACTGTCAAAGTGGCTAATCTGAATTCCACACCTGAACTAGCTCAATGCCTCACCGCTTCCACAGCCTGCCCATGACAGTAAAGGCCATCCACACACTAAAACAGCATGGTGCAGGGGCCAGAGAGAAATGGCAATGTCTCAGGGACTGAAAACCACCAGGAAAATGTAAATAGAGTTAACAGTAAAGAATAAAGTAATCCACTAAAAAGAAACAGAATAATGAGTTCATAACATAACTATTTAAGAGAGCCCTCCTCATCCCTGGATTCTCTTTATCCCAATCTCCCAATTCCTTCAATAAACACTACTTAAGGCTTGACGCCATGCTAGGCATATGGATACTAACATAAGTAATATTACCCTACACATCTGCACTATTACTGCTTGCTATTAGTATGCTAACTTTTTTTGCTCTCTTCCACAATAAAGTCAAGATCACGTGATTACACTATTTGATGTACTTCTCCTGAAATACATGTGTAAAGTAAGTTTCCTGGAAGGATAAAAATCATGTTCAATTTATTCATCTCCTTTTAAGAAAAAAAATTCTAAAGCTCATTTTACTTTTTTTAAAAATTGAGATATAACTGACACGTAACATTGTTTTAGCTTCAGGTGTACAGCTCATTTTCATATATTCTAAGTATCAGACATACCGGTATAAACCTAAAACTGACTACAGGAAACTCACTAAAGTTCCCTTTCTTCCATGTTTTAGAGTGGCCTAATAATTTGATGTCTCAAACACAGATTTTTGTTGATATTTCCTTTGGAAATTTTATTTACTGAATGTAACTGAATTCTCAATTAATTCTGTGAAGACACAGATTACCCCCGGAGTTGAAAATCTCTAGCAGTATTTTTGAGACACAAAGAATAGGCAAATGGAAAAACAAAATCAAAATGGTAAGATAGAATGAATGGCAGGAATGGGAGACTTATAAAAGGCACAAGAATGGAAAGACAGAAATTTCAATGCACCCTTAAAATATGTCTGCCCAATCCCAGCTGTACCTCCCATTGGTACACTCAGGGTTTGCTGCAGTTCTGTACATGCTACTAAAAGTCCGTTTTTAACACCATTAGCTGCCTTTCCACCGTGAAAATTCACTATTTCTACAGCAGTAGTCAACCTGCCCATAAAAATGGCCATTTTTTTGCTAGTGACAACCCCACCACACCCTACACTTCCAAACTAGAAACGTCCTGGTTGCACCACAGTTCACATTTCATACAGCCTTTTACAGGGTAAAACAATATACCAATGGTAATTTTTTAGTAACTTACTGCTTATGGTACTGAAGTCTGTGCAAATAACTGAAGTAAAACTGGCAAAAAAAATTTTGTTCTAAACTTTAAAGACAAAACTGGCTCAAAAGGCTTAAAAATCAAAAAAGCCCAGTATTGTAATCAAACATTATGGTTAGTAATCATCAGGGGTAGTACAAAAAGAAGGTTCTCCTCACCTAAAATTTAGTCATTCTAGTTCACTAGAGTGAATAGCACTACAATAAGAGCATAGTGTAGCACTGTTGTCCTTATAAAAAAAATAATAAAAATGGAATCACAGTTCCTATCACATTCAAAAATAAATTCTAGATACAGAACCAAGGGTAAAGAAATGGACTAAACAAGAAACAAAAAGAACAGAACTCTGCACTAAAATTAAAAAACTTTGCTCAACAAAAACACAACAGAATGAGAGTAGAAAGAGATTCAACTGCATCTGGAAGGCTTTATTTCTTCAATATTTTAAATATGTATGGAAAATTATTATAATGGAAATATGGACACTGGAAAGTGAGCATATAGGTGCTTGTTATATTAGTCACTACATTTTTTTCTTTGATATAATTCTTAACTTTTAAAAAGTTAGAAAGTTAAAAGCCTCCTCTTTTTAAATATGAATCAAAAATTAGCTCAGAAGTAAAAAATTTCCAAGCAGCAATTATCTTAAACCTTACCAAATTTTCCCAACATTTATTACAAAAAGTTTCCAAATATTGCAGTACTATAAATGCTTATTCATTATGCCTACATCAAATTTTAGTTTATAAAATCTGGATATCTCTAATAAGTCAAACTGTTAAGCAATGAGGAAAGGTTAAATATTTCACCTAAAGCAAAAAAAATCACTCAATTGCATTATATTCCCCAGATCAAATGGTAATGTCAAACTGTCACGCAACTATCAGAGATAGAGATGTACTCCTCCCAGTGGCCTCTGGTATTGTAAGATTTATGGGTTCCTATACTATCTGGAGAAGTTGCTTTCTCCAGTTGCTGCACTATTTCTACTCTGTCATAGCCAGTCTTATAATAACATGGCCGTAAGATATGGAAGCCACACGACAACCACAGTTGCTCAAGATTAAATCTATCCCAACTCCATTAACAGCAACATCAAGCAAGAGAACATGGATTCTGAAAGCCAGAGAACATTCAGATCCATCAGTATCTATCTACCTACCTACCTATCTATCCACACATGTACATGTGCATGTCTGTTTAAACCCTGCTGTCTATGTATGTATGTGTATGAAGTATCTTCCCTCATTAGCCAGCATTTCTCACAAGTTGAAACTGAAGTAGTATATCTGATACACACCAAAAGGCCAAAATGTACAACATGAACTTGGTACACCTTACTAAACAGTCTTAAGAAGTAGTAACAAAATAATGGTAGCAGGATCAAACAACTGCAGAAGATGTAAAAATGAGAGGAAATCATCAGAACATACACAGGAAAAGAGCAAGAGCTGAACCTACAGCAGCATTTCCTCTAAATGCATCTCTTGGATATTAATGTACTGTCATCTTGGATGGTCACAATGCAAATGTACATTTGAAAGGTTCTGATCAGTCCTAAAGTAAAGAGGACTACTGAAATATTTAGCTCCATGTTTTCCAAACTAGCCGGCCTTGAAACCCTTTTGCTCCAGTAATACTTGTCAGTATATGGTTAATAATCCACTTTTAAAGTGAAGAACTAAATAGCTCATTTTTCTCTTTATTTCTCTCTGGATTCATTTAAAATGAGTACAAGATCCAAAAAATTTCTCTATTTCCCAAAGAAAACTTAGCTCAAATTTAATCCTTTCATAATACTTCCATAAGCATTTAATGTCTTCTCTCTGATACCTCTGACAGAAGGGCAAATAATGTTTCCGAATGAGAAAACAAAAATTCAAATCTTATAAATACTTTATTTTAAAGCTATTACAAAAGTAAACTCAGTCCAGCAAATACTAATCTCAGAAACAGCTAGGTTTATTAATAAACTTCAAAGAATTTAAACGTGGTAAAATAAAACTGGATTCCCTTGTAACTTCCCATGTTTAAAATATTTAATAATTACAGCACGATATTTAGAGCAAATTCTCAATTATTTACACAAAGTAGGTAATGCTTAAGTAAAAAAATCCAAAGATCAGTTCTATTTGCCTTTGGAATATACTGAGCTTCTACACTAGGTTTACCTTTCCAGTTATGTTTTCCTTCACTGAACATTAAAAGTAGTTTCCGTTACCGTGGTACACAAGTGAAAATGAGAAAAGTATGGCCCAAGCCTTTCCTGAAAAACAGGGTTATCGGATGGGTTCAAAAATTTTTTAAAGGGAGTATATCAAGAAATGATTAAACAAGATCTTAGCCTACTTCGGGGGGGGGGAGGGATCACTTAATTTTATGTAAAAATAATTTGAAAGTCAGGAAAAGACTAAACTCAATCTTTTCAAGACTATGCTAAAGTCAGACCTAAGTCCAAGACAAAATGTATAGTAAGTCATGAATACAGTCACTCAAGCACAAAATAAAGCACCACTAGGGGGGAAAAAGAGTATTCTACACAATGTGGAACTTCTTAAAAAACAAAGAAATCAAAATAACTCTTTAAGTAACTGACCTAAATATCAAAGCAGCAAACGTACTGCTTTTAAGGGAATAAAGCAACAAAGAAGCCATTATCAAGTTTCCATTATCAAAAAAATCAAGAGTATATCAACACTATAAATAAAAAGTCTGAAAGGAAACAATTCCAAAGGCTAAAAAAACACAAATACACACCAAAAAAGCCCTCCAAAAATGAGAACGAATCAACAACATTAAGGATGAAAGTAATGATGGCGCAACCCCAAATGTGAGAACAAAATCTATCCTGAATTAAGAAAAAAAAACCACGTAAGCTATAGAAGGATCTTAAAACACTGTCTTTTATTCTTACTAAAAAATTATAAATTTTAGAAAGGTAGGGTTTTTGTTTTTTTTTATTGATTATTGATGGGAAGGGCAAATAATCAAAGGACTTCCTTCCCGCGAATCAAACTACTCGCACCAAGGAAGAGCTACAACAGTGAAAGGCCGCCAACACTCTGAAGACAGAAAAACCATGTCTGAACTTGAAGTTTAACACAGGCTAAACTTATTAAAAAAAAAAAAAAAAAGTCTTAAACATTTAAGGAACATACCACTAAGTCTTGATCTTGAAGCAAATTACAAATTGCCTCATATAACATGGGTCTTAAGTCAGACTTGAATTTCACAGAAATCCACTGACCGATGAGCCAAATCACCCTGCGTCGCAATGGCTTATACCTGGATAAGGAAAAATCATGAAATTTAAATGATAAATATTTTACAAAGTCTATTTCATTTAGTATATTTCATCATTTAAATTTTAAATATAGTGAAGAAGCAATCTGTATTTTTTATATAAAAGCAAAAAAGCTACTTCTAAACACACCACAGTATAACTGCTAACAATAAAAGTTCTGATCTACAAAAACTGAAAATCCACAGGCAGATATATTGTAAATCTAATTATATTTAAGAACTGTAACATAAATACGTACATAAATACAAGTCCATTTCTGTTCCTCAAGTAACCAAAAACAGTTAATCTGAAAAGGCAAAGTAGCTAATGTCCCAAACCCTAAGGCTGAAGAGGCCCCAAAAAAGTAATAATAGAGGAATTCCTGTATTCAATTTTCTAAATCCAGTCTGTTTATCTTACAAAGATTACTTTCCAGAACACTGTGAGAGATTTCTACATTTAGATAAAATACTCACATAAGCCTACACTAATTTTAGGTAAAATCTCTAATTTTTTAAGTGCCCTATTACAGAATGTGGCTCATATTATCAAAATAATGATTTATACTGTAAAAGCTGTAGAACATTTGCAGTAACACGTATACACACATTTCTCCCTCTGTAACCATCTCTGCTAAAGGCAATGAAGTTTCTTTAGACGAGAAAAACCACAAAGCTATAAACAACTACGTATAAGAATTCCACCCAGGAGGTCTCTTCTTGATACTACATAAATTTTAACAGTGAGACGATAATTGTTTCAGGGTATAAACGGAATAAGGTAATGAATATACCACATTTTTTAGAAAATTACAAAATTACAAGATGATCAAGCACATAGAAAGAATTGCTCACTAAAGATGCAAGAAATGTGTTTAAGTACTCTCTGCCCTCAAAAAGTTTATCTCAGCTGTAAGAATTAAAGAATGCAAAGTTATATAATAGGATTTCAGAAAAGGAACAGAGAAGAGTGGGTAAGAAGAAATGAGATTTGAATAGCCTTCAAGATAAACACCATTTTGGGCAGAAAACTGAAAAAATGCCACTTCGAGGAACAGAGACTGTTTGTAAACAAAGTCACAGAGGTGGAAGTAAATAAGGCTTGTGTACAGTGTAGTGGAGAAGCCACAGCACTATCAATTCTAAACCGAGAGTTCTGAGATTGCTTCATTCAACTTTCCACTCCAGATAAAGAGAACGAATCTCAGAAAGGTCAAATCTTAAATTCACTTAGATCACAGTCACTTCTGGGCAGAGTTAAAATCAGGGGATAGTTTGTTCCTCGAAATGTACTCCCTGGACCAGCAACATCGTTATCCTGGAAGCATGATGGAATCATACTGTCTGACCCAGACCCTAACACATTACCTAAATCAGAACGCGTATCTTAACAAGATTGCCAAGAGATTCTTATGCACGTTAAACTTTGAGAAATACTGGTCTAGATCAGCTCGGTCCAAAAGAAACATAATGCAAGCCAACTATGCAATTTTAAATGTTAGTACCCACATTAAAATAAGTAAAAAGCAGGTGAAATTTTAACATTTTTATTTATCTCAATATATGCAAAATATCATTTCCACATGGAATCAATACATATTTTACACTCTTCAGTTTTTCGATTTAAATTTTAATTAAAACTAAAGTCAGGTCCTCAGTGCATTAGGTACAATTCAAGCACTCAGCAGCCATACAGAGCAGCTACTGTACTGGACAACACGGAGAGTTAGCCTCCAGGATTTAAGGACAATCAAACCACACCGTGTTCCCACTAAAGGCACATGCGTCTACCTAATGGAGGTTTTCTCTACATCAAAGGCTCTCTAGCTTCCTGTGGGCACAGTCACAGTCCATCTTATTCACCAAGGACTTTACAGGACATGGCAAATTCATGGCCAACTGAAAATATTTACTGACTGAATAAACAGCTATTTACTAGTCAAAAATATTTTTTTTTTAACCTCAAGTTTTTATTTAAATTCTACTCAGTTAACATATAGTGTAATATTGGTTTTAGGTGGGCCAAAATTACTTTTAAATCATCTTCAACTCTACAATTCTACAGCTCTCGAGATTTATATAGAAGCCTTCTATTCATTCATTAATGCAGTCAAAAAAATGTTACCTGAGCTAGGACTATATGCTAGGCATTCTGATAGGCACCACGTCTACAGAAATAAATCAACAGAAATGCTGAATTCAAAAAAAGAACAAAGTCTCTTGAAATTTTTAAGTCTCTAATTCTAAACTAAGAAAAAAAACTATAAAAGCTATAAAAGACCTTTACCCTTCCATTTCAGCCATTCGGTACCTAAAATTAGTCAAGTACTTAAAAGTATATGAAGCATAAGAATTGGGAAAAGTCCCACTAAACATCAGATAGCTCTGCACTACTGAACGGGGCAACCCAATACAAGCCTAAGGTGCATCCAAACGCTTTCTGCCATGGTGCCTCTCCATCCTATCTACCCTCTCCAGGACCTGCAGTATGCTACGTGGATCCCAAGGCATTCAGTCAGTCACCCTTCATAGCTACTATTTGTTAGACTACTGCTAACACCAGCCCTAGTCCCTGCTAATTCTCCAATTGGCTTTCTTTTGTACACATTTTTTTCTAGAATTCAGAGATCTCCATCTTTCCTTACCTTTGTATAAAACTTCCTCCTGTAAACTATCTCATCTAACATCAAATACTTCACACATTACAATTCACATTTGAAGAAAAAAAAAAGACCAATTTTATTTTTCAAGTCACAAGGCTTATTCTACACTAGATATGATCAGCAAAGTTATAACTTTTTAAAAATTTTAAGCAATTTTAATGCCTTCCTACTTCATCACAAAATTAATAAGGTAAATTAAGTGTATTATTAACACAAAGTTTTATACTTGCCTATTATGAATGACTTGTAATTCTGGAAGAAGTTGGTTTTTAAACCACTGATCAAAATCAACACTGTCAAACAGCTCATAAGCCGCTAATCCAACAGCATTATACACTACAAAGAAGATTTGAGAAAAAAAATTTAAATTTCAGATGCTGGGCCCAATATTAAGTGTCTTATATGAGAAACTAATCCTTAGGGACTACTTTAAGAACATGTAATATGCTAATACAGGGAAATTTACAATGTTAATCAGAGAAATTATTTAAACAGACATTTTAGAATCATTATTTAAGTTACTTTACACTGTTTTTCCTAAATAGTCCTTAGTGGTTTCAAACAGAAAACTACATTCATTGAAACATATTCAAGTCAAATTATAAAAATTATAAAATAACATCTGCTTCTAAATGGACACAATATTTTATGATCTGGTCCCTACCTAACCTCTCTCCAGCCTCAACTCTCACCATAACCCTTTGCGCTCTATGTTCCAATTAAACCAAAATGCTCCCAGTTCAAAACTTAACTGTGCCTGCTCCTCTTCTCTTCAAATTTTTGTACATTCTGCTCCCTCTACCTGGAACCCTCCTCTCACACAGTCCCTTCCCTTTTTAACTCCCACTGACCCTGGTGTTCTCATATTATACTTCTTTAGGAGCCTTTCCCTAGGCACACCCAAATTACCTTGTGGTTTTCCAATGGACTACCTAATTGCCACCTATTTTAACAATAATCAGCTGGTACTATGCTATAATCAATTGTCTGCTTACTCGGTTATCTCCCCCACTAGACAGTTCCTATATTTTAGGTACCGCTGTATCCCAATCTCCCAGCCTAACACCTGCCACAAAGCAGACATACCAAACATTTATTACTGAAGAAATATTTCTGAATCAGTTTAGTTTAACATACCAGCATCTTTGATTAATAGTGCATTCATATCTTCCACATTAGTGGGTCCTGAAAACATAAGTATCAGCAAAGGTAAATAAAACTAGTTTCTAAAGGATACTTTATTTCAACTCAGTTTACTAGTTTATTATTTCGGCTTAGTACAATAAATTTCATGACATTAAATATACATATAGGTATAAAGGGAAAGCCTAGATTTTGTTATCGTCACCATTAGAGAGCACAGGTACAAGATGTAAAGCCATATTACAATTTTAAAAATCATTGTAACATATTTGAAAAATGTCATGTCAAGCAACAATCCAAAAAAAAATATGCCACACGTTGCTAACTAGTGTATAATACCTTATATACCCTGATTTAAAAGAGAACTTTTTAAAGAAAAAATAAAAAGATGAATTCCACAAAAGAAAAACCAACTAACAAAAAAGAACAAGCACAGGCCATTCACACAAGAAGCTCTAAACATAATAAACAAACCAGGTCATGACAGTACATTAAAGGATGGCAACAAAAGTAGAGACAGAAAGTGAGAGCCATCATGTCAGGTGGAAACTTCTGAATAAAAAGTTGGCAGTCTCCTACCACCGTCCAGAGAGGACAGTGTCATGTGTAAGCCATGAAAAACACAGTTTCCTTACTACGTCTATTTCTTTAGAATAGAATGATTTCTAGCAAGTTTATCAAAGCACTCTTCTGCTGTTAAGTATGAATTCTTAAGCTCACTAGTCTAAGAAGCTGGAATAAGTAGAGCCCTAAATAAGCCAACTGCTTCACGACTGGAAAGAAAACTAAACTCTGAAACCCCAGAAATCCCTACCGCCACACAACTTATCATAGTGAATCCTAAATAGCTTACCCACTTCCCCAGAGTGGTTTTAAAAAAAATAATAGAAGAAAATGATGTTCTAAACTCAAAAGAAAAAGTAACTGAAGCAGTATAAATATTATCAATTTTAAGAATCAGTAATCCTGCATTAAGAAATTAGTAAATAACTGTATCTTAGAAATCAATCCATATGAAATACAAGTAACACTCAAATTATCTTCACAGATGAACAAAGTAAAACCTGGCAGTTTTCCCCCTTGGTTTATAATTTAAGAAGGCTTTAAGTTTTTCAGAGAACAAAAGCCTAAAAAGTGAGCTGCCTCTCACTACCACAAACAAGATCAGGCGTCTCCTTCCTTCCCTACAGAAGCTTCTCTTGCTATTATTTTCTTGTATCATCACCGGCTCAATCCCTGATCCCTTACAATGTAATTTCTGCCCCAATATTTCAAATAATCTATTGTCTCAGAAGATTCCACTGCCTTCTGCCTCTTCTATCACTGGACACTTCTAATAACATGCTTTTCTCACCAGGATTCACTCCCATATCGTTCCTCACACTTCTGCAACAGTTTCTGGCTTTTCTGCAGGACTTCCACCTTTTCATATGCCTGAAGGTGAAAATCTTGGGTTCCGTCCTTGAACTTGCTTTTCCTCTACCAAGGCCCTTTATACACACACTCCAAAAGTAAAACTCTATCTCCAACCAGTACTAACAACAGCCTTCTTGTTATTAAGACTAAAGTTCAGGATCATGTCCAATCACTTTCCCTTGCCCAACACAATCAGTTACCAAAAGTCAATCAAGAGTTACTGAGTGTACAAGACACTGGGAATAATGTGTGAACAAAACAAATGTGATCACTGCCTCCCTTCCTGGAATTTATAATACAGTAGAAGTCAGAAATGATAAATTGCAGTGGATAATAATTACTGTGCACAAGCTGCACTCAGCGATCAAGTGCCAAAAATTCACATCCTCATACTCTCTTAAATCCATTATCTCCTTTCCATTCTCACTGCCACCAACCTGAGCCTAACATTTGTTATTTTGATGTTTTCTCCCACTACTTTCACAACATGCTCCAGGTAGACCACTTCCCCATGCAATATACTTGACTGCCTACTATTTTGCTTATGCTGCTAGTATGCTTAAGAAGCAAAATCCAACTATCACCTTCAATGCCTAGCTCAAGGCTGCCTTTTTCAGTTGCCCATTCTTGTTCTCTACCCTGAAAGCCATCCCTTCAGAAAAGAACACATTCGGCTCTTCCTCAGATTCCCATCTATTATATGGTGTAGAAAAAAATGCATTGTACATAGTAAGCAGGGACTCAAACTATTTTAACTGAACATGAATTAATAAAATAGCAAAAAATATACTTCACCTTGAAGTGTCTGCATCATTTCTAGAAGTACAGGAGTAAGAGTCTGATTATATTCATGGAATATATCTATAAATAGTACTTCAGTGCAAGGCTGGAGAGGAAAGAAACCAATTTTCTAGTGAAAACAATGATATATTGTGCTGATCAATTCTACAATAAAGCAAAGAATACTCATTCTTAAAATCCTAACACTCCAAAAATGTTTCCAATTCTTAATGTTTTTATATAAAGTAGATTACAATTGTAGATACACTGGAAAGAAAATCAAATTGTAATTTGATTCTTTTTTTTTTTTTAAGATTTTATTTATTTATTTGACAGAGTGATAGCCAGCGAGAGAGGGAACACAGCAGGGGGAGAGGGAGAGGAAGAAGCAGGCTCCCAGCGAAGGAGCCTGATGTGGGACTCAATCCCGGAACGCCGGGATCACACCCTGAGCCGAAGGCAGATGCTTAACGACTGCGCTACCCAGGCGCCCCTGTAATTTGATTCTTAACACATAGAAAGTTTATTTTACTATTTCAGTCCTTTGGCATTAGGTATTCAAAAGTAAAACTCCAGAGAGAAAATAACTTACATTTTTAATTCATAATTCTTTAAATTAAAAAAAAAAAATCTAAAGCCACATTCATCTGCAGATTGAGTACTCTAATGACTATCCAGGAACTAATTTGTTTAAAATTACATATCTCTTAGCAATGACACAGTAAGTAACAACTGCAACCCAGGAATTCAATTCACCACATGGAATAGCCTTTCTTGTAACAGACACAAACAGTAACAGAAGTCAGTGTTGGCTACATAAAAAGAACGATTCATTTTGGTTCTGAAAAGTACCGAATCACCACGTATTTCATAATACAAAGGAATTACGAATTTTGAAGGTACTATGCTTTATGTTTTAAAACAAATCTTATATACATACTGAAATATGTACAGATGAAATGATAGGTCACATCAAATACTTGCTTCAAAATAATCCAAGTGGGGGGGGGTTACTCATATGAAATAACATTAGCCATGAGTTGGTAGCGAGGCTTTGGAATACAACACAGGCTCATGATGTTATTCTATTTTTTAATATCTTTGAAACTTTCCATAAAACAAAGTTTTTAAAAAAGTAAAGCAGTTAATTTTTTTTAATTTAAAGCACTAATAATTTCTCTAATTAACAATCTCTCTGGTTTTCTATGTAACCTTACAAAACTAAAAATGTTAACATACATTCTTAGAAAAATAATAGTGTAAATTATGTAAACACAACTTTTCACACAAAAAAATAGTTCAAAGACTACATTTGACTAATTTTCCTCAAATGTTGCCCATACCAAAAAATGTATGCTTAGAAAGCATTCTAAAGTTAAAAGCAATGGGCTGGTGGTCTCTGAGAATCACACTCAGTGGTACAAGAAATAACGTATCAAAAAAAGCTTCCGAATTACTGAAATACTTAGTAAGGGAAAAAAAATCATTCTAGCCAAAAAGTAGTAGTTTTCATTTTCAGAAACATTTCCTATTTCTGCATTGGCAATTACTTTCCCACCAATGTAACTACAAAATGCAGAAAAATTCAGTATGTAAACCCCCAACTGAACAACAAATATTGAGGTTAAAGTTCATAATTTAATTACTTTCCTCTCAAATACAGATTCCTACAATTATAGTTTCCTATTTGTCTGGTTTAATGCTTGGAATCTTCAACAAAATATTCTCTACTAAGAGTTGTAGAAGCATTAAGCATTTCCCTATCAATTTTTCTTTCAATCAATACTTACCCTCAAACTGTATTTCCAAGAATCTCCTCCTGTTTCTTCCACTGCTGCAATTAAAAATACGACAAATGATGTTCACCGTGCAATAATGGTGTTTCCAAAATCTCAGTATGGAATACAAAGATTTTAAATAATATCAGCCTATCTCCATGAATGGTTTTAAACGTAACACCGAAAGCAAATCCTTAGGAACACAAGGCCTTACACAGATTTCTTTACTATACACTATAGATCACATCTGTGTATGGGACTCTCCCACCAAGTGCTTACATAAGCACTCTCACTTTCATTAAAAATTCTCTATGGAGGAAAGCTCAAAGGGCTTGTCACTTTCAGAGTATGTGGTATCACCTGACTGAACACAGTAAGCACTGGAATATAACTATAATCCTGAGATTATTTCATTTCTATATAATAATGTTTTATAAGTTAAAATAATTCGTAACATTTTCAAAAATGTTCTATATTTCAAGTAAATTTTTTTAAAAAAGTAAAATACTTCAGGGACTTTAACAAATCTAGGAATTCAGTGTTTCATATTATACTACTATATATACTGCATAAGGAAAGCAATATGAAACATAAGATTTTAGCTAAGAGAAAAATCAAAAACAAAACAGGATATATACAGTGTGTAGTGCTATATTTCCTAAACGAAGTAAAATTATTCTTAAATAACAAAAAGAGGGAGAAGATGAGTCTTCCAATCTTAGATTCTTCGAATCTTAGGAAACGAAACATATGAATAGAACTACACAAAGTCACCCAGTCAAAGGGATGAGGAGAGCCTAAAATCTAGCCTATGTCTGAGGATGGCTTAAGTAACTTGCACACAGGCACTTTATTAGGCACACGAGTTCTTGATTTTCTGTAACAAGGACCTTGATACTTTTATTCTATTATTAAAATTCAAACAGATAAAAAAGATCTCCCAGAGAAACATTTAATCATCAAAAAATTCATTTTAAATTAAAATTTAAATAGATGATCTATTCAGCAATTCTCCAAATTTCTTTTCGAAATAAAAATGTCTACTAATAAAAAATAAGATGGAGTGAATCACGAAGTGTAAACTGACCTGTTAACAGTGACAGTTTATTTTATATTTTTGTTTTAAACTATATGTTCATAGGAATATCTAAAAATTTTAAAAGGTCTCTTTGTGGAGAGAACTCCATATATTTGAAAAATCATTCATTTTCTGCTTCTCGGTTTGTTCTAACAGATAATAAACAGAGGGCACGTTAACTTTTAAAAGCCAAGATTCTCAGATCAAAATGTATACAATGTTGTTATGCTATCATTCAAATAGATGATATGTATTTAGGGCAGGAGGAAAAAAGCCAGGTGAAAACTGAAAAACCGATTCTTACTAAACCCTTCTGGGTCTTCTTCCCACATGGTCAGTTCCTCTTCAGTTAGCAGAAAATAATGAGAGACTAATCTTCTACATATCTCTGTCAAAGTGGGATATGTGAAGAATGCCATCTTAATCTTATGAGCTTCTAGAGTTTCAGGGCTACTATCTAGAAAAATAAAATTTCCAAGTTAATCATACAAAGATTCTGCCAGTTGGATTACGTAACTTAAATAAATTTAAAAATACACTTTTGGAGTAAAAGATAAAGTGGTGTATAAATTTTCATCTTTCTTAAGGGCAAATTTCAAAGACATTTCTTTATTCACACCATACACACATCAGTCTTGCAGCCGTCCTCCCACTACAGCCGGTACCTCCCCGTGCTAGATCATCACACCATATTGGAGTGACTTAGATACATATGTCTTTCTCTCTTCTACAAGAATTCCTCATTCATCCTGGTACATATGCACGTGAATGAATTCCAATGTCTAGAAGTAAGCTCATTAAAGTCAGAGAAAAATTTTAACTGTATAAATAAACACAGCTTGCAACATGAACTGCAGTAGTTATTGGAGTACTTAATTCTTAAAGTCCCAGGGCTTCAACTGATCTTTTACTGTGTTACAGAAGACAGTTTACTATGTATGGCTTTTAAAGCTGGCACTCACATATTCAAGTCTCTAATCCTTAACTCTACTGCATGTCCAAGCAACGTTTTATTTTTCACACTCAAATAAATGAATTTCAAATACATAAAAATAGCAATTACTTCACATTTGAAATAATGGGGAAAAAAACTGCCAGTAAGGCATTACCTTCAAAATTTTTGGATGGCTTATAAGCATAATTTTTAACAATCATCTTAATAAGATTCATGCATTGAACAATGAATCGTTCGAATGTAACGCCTTCACCAACTTCTGTAAATACATAGCTTACAGAAAATTCCAGTGATCTCTGAATTAGAGGAGTAAATGAAAATGGATGCTGATCCAAGAAGTCCAAAAGCTATAAAGAAAAAAATTAAAATGCATTTTCTCCAAATTCATATAGGAATACAGTCATCCATAAGTACATCTTATAACTTTGCTAATATACATCTGGCAAGATTTGAACCTTGGTGGGGAATCCACGTACATGCAGTTTTACATGTTAATACACATGCAACTGATTTCTTGGGATACATCCTATAATGTGGATCATGTCAGACTGTATCTCATGACAAGAAGTTTCAAGCAGAACAGCTCCTTTCTACTCCCCTTCTCCCCTCCCAGGGAACAGACAACCTTAACCATATTAATGAAGTTTCAGGAAAGAAAAGGGAAAACAGGCTACAAGCTTAGATACTGCTATCTTCAACGACCTGTTTTAGTACAATGCAGTCCTCAAACCAGGTGTTCCCAACTCTATGTCCGTCTCCCAACCATCCTCATGCCAAAATTTCATAAAAATCAGTTTCTCTAAAACTTAGTTTCATCAGAAATTTATACACATTGCCTAGCATGGAGCACCTATAATTCTATTCAAAAGATGTGTGACACTGATGATAATCTGTCATTCTGAATACAGTACTTCCTGATATGACACTGCCTGTTACATACGATCTAGTTCCTGCTCAGCTAAAACTGGTACTTTCTTTACCTCTGCTTTTATCCAGTAGGCGTGAGAATAAGAAACTTCAGAGGAATGAACTTCTCTAATATTTATTAGGTTTTTTTTTTTACATCAAAGTGACTTATAACTGATACATGGCATGTAAATTTAATTTTTATATTTAAATACATCAAAATACCGGAGTATTTTTAACTTTGCTATAAACAGTCGGAAAATAAGTTACTTCGCACTAAAGAATGTGTGCGCACATTTTTCCTTATTAAATATGAGTACATGTATTTTATTTAAGAAAACATACTTAAGATAAAATGAAAACTTACCACTTTAGTAAAAAGAATGATGGTCTTTTCCAGTCTATCTCTACATACATTATCTGTACCTATATTTCTACCTGTTAAAAATACAATTCAAATATTAGTACAAGTTTACAGTACTGCATAAATTCACAATCACAACAATGACAAAACTTACAAAAATACTGTCATATATATTTTTGCATGTTTTGCATTTTATTTTATTTTTATTTTTATTTTTTTTTTTTTTAAAGATTTTATTTATTTATTTGACAGACAGCCAGCGAGAGAGGGAACACAGGCAGGGGGAGTGGGAGAGGAAGAAGCAGGCTCATAGCAGAGGAGCCCGATGTGGGGCTCGATCCCAGAACGCTGGGATCACGCCCTGAGCCGAAGGCAGACGCTTAACGACTGTGCCACCCAGGCGCCCCATGTTTTGCATTTTAAATTCATTACTGTGCTTTCCCAACTTTAAAAAATTAATCGCGTTTTTAAAAAGATTTACACTTAACAAACACAGTAATCCCCAGTACCATGTTTCACAAAATTTATCGTAAAATACAAACTGAGCCCAAGTAGTAGCAATCTTATCCATAAATTACCAATCATATTTTCAAAATCTAATTAGTTATAGTTGAAATTTACAAGCAAAGTAAGTAAAAACAAAGCATTCGAAGAGTAACATCCTCATTATTTTTCCTGTATTTTCTTCAGGTAACCTCCCTGGCATAATTAATTAATTCTGTACATTCAGAATAGTATCCACCAGACCATCAACTACTCTCCATAATCATACTCTTCCTATTCACCTCATCATTTATGTCATTCTCCTCTCCTGGGAGGATTCCTATTCTTCCCTATGTTTCTCCACAGGGTGACCAGAGAAAATGACCATTTTCATAAAAATAAACTACTTTATATAAGTTGTCTTATTCGTCTTTCATGTACAGTACCCAGAACAGTGCCTGGCAAAAGACTCAACAATGTTTTTACTAAGCTGAAAACGAATACTCTGCTTTCTCTTCAGATCGTACAAATCTTTCACCTTTTACTAAGCTGAAAATGACTACCATAAAACAATCAACAAACTCACAAAAAGTGAGTACACTAAAATATCTTTCGGACTATTAAGTCCCCGAGTACACACCCACATAAACACACACACACAGAGGAATGTACATGTGTGCAATGTGTATGTGTGCATGCCAGCACATGTGTGTATATTTTGTGTTTATAGGTGTGTGTATCTTGAGCAAAGGTGCTTACAATTATAGGGAAAAGGATAACAAACAGACCACCAGCAGATTATAACACAAATATAAATGCTAAATTCTCTTGTGTGTAGTGGATGAGAGAGGGTCCTAGAGATAAGCCAGTGAAGAGTAATACACGAGAGACCTAACAAAATTGAAGTACCATTTAAGGTAATTTATATCATACCCACACATAAAATGAACTAAAAAAACCAGAATCTATACAAAGTCTAAAGAGCATGTGGCACAAGAGCTACATTTAATGAGTATTAAATACACGACCGCTGTGGATGTATGCATGGAGAAGAGCAGTAGCCGTAAAAATATCTGCAAAGGAATAGGACACAAAATAGATTAAAAAAAAAAAAAAGTTTCCACAATACTCAGGACAAGACAGGTGTCTGAAGACAAAGCTGAGCTCCCAATTCAACCTCGAAGGATTAATGATCAAGATGCAAGAGTTTAGCCTCTTCCAATACGCAAGTGCACAGCATGAACTATGAATAAGGATTCAACAAGTAAAATCTACTGTCAAAGGAGTACTTACTGCATTCCAGAAATTGTTTCAGACGGTCAAATATTCCATGTAAAAAACCCTAGAAAAAAAAATTTTAAGGTCTCAATTTATTGTTGTAAACATCTTCCTTATACTTTTTCAAAAATACTAAAATGTATCACATTTTAGAAAGTTAAAATGAGATGAAATAAAAAGTATTCTATTATTGACAAATCTTCCATTAGAAAATACAGTATTTCATCTCTTCAGTGTCTCATTTCAGTTACCTAAATCACTTTGCAATAAATAAAACATTATTTAAGCATTTTATTTAACTAAATACTCTCTATTCGCCCCACTGTTTTTTCTTCTTCACAGCTTTTATAATCCCCTGGCATACTGTTCATCTATTATCTGTCTGCTCCCACTGGAATGTACATTCCCTGAGAGCCAGAAATTCACTGTGTTTAGAACTCTATCCCAGAATCCAGGAATAGTATTTGAGAATAATAAGTACTCAATATATGAATAAATGGTACTAATTATTTAAAGTAGAAGTTCTTAAGTCCAAGTATTAAATTTACTAGCTTTCAGATATATGAGAAGACAAGTATCACCATTTATGATCTGGTAAAAAGTTAAACAACCCTTATTTGTTAGTAGGTATTTTAAGAAACGTTATAAAAATTTTACAGATATAAAGGGATAGTAAAAAACAACTTTATTAAAATTTTGAAGAATTTAAACCACACAGACCTTCTGGATCAAAAAATTTTGGTTTATAAACATCATAAAAGATGTCACATGCTCTTTCAACAAATAGGATGGTCCAGGTCTTTGTCACAAATAACTACACGGTGAAGGCCTTCCTGATGACTGACTAGAATAGTGCTATTTCCTCTCTGCCCTTAGAAATATGTTGTCCACGCATCCATTCTTGAGTTTGAGACAATTCAACTAGGATAGCATCATCTGATGACTCAGAAACAGATTTCCCTTAGACAATTTCACCATCATCATCAGGGCCTAGAATGCTGCTTCCCAGTCTGTATGAGAGGATTCCATCTTCTGATTCATGTAAAAATTATGAAACCTCTTTCTCTTGTCAATTTTCTTCTCTGCTATTTCGGGCAGAAAATGAAGAATTTTGAATTCTCAGTGTGTTAAACAAAAGCTGAAAGTAGAATAAAAAGAAAGTGCTTCCAGTCTTCTTTTATTACTTCTTAATGATGATGGAAAACAGTGCACAACCCTATAAGAAAACTGCAAGATGACAATTTCACTACTGCTTCATCCTTCTGGCAATTCCATCATCTAACACTTGTCACCTTATTTCAGTCGTTTTAACCACAGTTGATAATAACTGAAAAGTAATGATAACTAACAAAAAAATGATTCCTAGGATGATGAAAGAGCAAAATGTTTTATTATAGGAAGAATAAGACCATTGAGATCCTGTATGTATTTTAAATTTATACAGTAGTCCAATGGTAATGACAACATAGAATTTTACTCTTTTTCTTTTAAATGATGTTAGTTTATCAATCAGGGTTCTCTGAAGAAAGTAGAAAATTATAAAAATCATCAATTTTAGTAGGCTGATCAAGAGAATCAGGAATTTATAGAATTATAGACAGCTAACTAATCTGCAGTCCAAATAAATTCAGTTACAGTTTATGATTTATGTTATATAATTAACACAATAACAAATTAACCATTAAATCGTCATTTACAGAGCACTTTAATTAGCAGAACCATTTACAAAAAATCATTATCTCCCTTAATCCTCACAACATCTAGTAAGGTAGTTTATTTCATATTCACATTATGAAGAAAAAAAAAAAGAAACTCGGTATCAGGGTAGATGATAAACAGCTGGAGGCCACACTATCAGGAAAAGGGCAAGTCAAGATTCAAATCCAAATCTATCTGCCTCCAGAAACCAAAATCCCACCATTATCATACAGCGCTTCTAAAGCATCTTTTAAGTTCCATGTTATTTTTAAGATCTTTATGTAACTTGAAAAACCGCCCTTAACTTGTTAAAATTCTATTTTGTTTCCAACAAGTCAATATAACTTAGCTGCTACAAAACAGCATTTATAACTGAGTAAAAGCTGACATACAGTTTCATTAGATAGAAGAAAGACTCTCAAGGGAAAGCCAAAAACTCACAGAACATTGACAGTTTCCACTGAAAACCACTAGTCCACTTTACAGGAATGTGATTCAAATCAATTTATTTTTAACCAAAAAAATAAAACTCCGATGAACACAATCAATATTTTAGTTTATGTAATTTTATGACATTCAGAATCATGCTGCATATAAAAATAATTACTGAGCCTTGTGACCTAATATTTCTACTCTATCACATATTCATTCATTTTACAAGTAATTATTGAGCTTTTACTATTAACAGAGACTATTCTAAGCTCTGGGATGGACAGTGAATTAAACAGTCTCTGCCTTTATGCAACTTAATGCATTCCAGTGCAGTAATTTAGGAAAAGCTGTCTAAATTGGTTTCTGGAAGTGTTTTCTGGCAGTATGGCAATAAATATAAATATTTAAAATATATCAGCATTAAAGTTATGGCTGGTTTTGGATATGTATTTTGGCAATTCGGTAACATCAATCAATGCTATCCATGCGCCTATACTTGAATCGACCATTTCCACTTCTAGTAATTTAGCCTGAAGAGTGCATCAGAAAAGTGCACAATGACATATATATCCAAATGTTCATTCCAACATCATTGAACAACAATTAAAAACTGGAAACAACCGATATATCCATCAATGGACAACTAGGCAGGTAAATTATAGGAATCCTATATTAATGTTATCACTTTTTAAAAATTAGCTCACTGACAGTAATCACATGGATTTACCACAGAATCATTAAAAACATAACATATATTACTGACATGAGAAAAATACTCATGAGAAAAATGACATACTAAGTTTAAGAAAAAGCAAGTCAAGAAACAGCGTGTGGGTCCCATTTACATAAATCTGAGGAAGAGAGAAAAGTATATCTGAAAGACTATGCATAAAATGTCTTACAAGTATACTTACAAATTTTAGCAATATCTTTGATAACAAGTTTTCAAATGACTTTCTATTTCCTTCTGTGTTTAACTTTTTAAAAAAAATAAGCATGTAACACTTCTATAGAATAAAATGTACATCACACTATAATGATGTATATCACCAGCTTTTAAACTCTTTTAACAGTAGAATCATTATTGCAATCAAAATCTTACTGACAGGCACAGTATACTAAAGATTTAAAACAAACAAACGAAAAAGAATAACTCTGATCAAATCTGGTAGGGCATACCCAAAGACCCAATTAGATGTACTTTTTTCACAATTCTTGCTCAACCCCCAAAGCAACCTCCGAAAGCAACATTTTAGCTGACTTAAACTCACTGCGAAAACTAACACAGATCTGAGTAAATATATAATACAATCTCACTTTGTTTCGGGATAAAATATATACAGCTATATATTCTCGTACACAGAAAAAGTAGATGATGCCATACAAACAATGAATATACATCACAAATGATGGGCTTACAATAGAGTTCTCCCTTCTGGTATATATATTTTCAACTGACTACAAAGAGCACACATAAATGTTATGATCAAACGAAAGAATTCATTTTAAATATATAGAAACAGACAAAGGGAAATATCAAGGATATTATTAACCATCCACGATGGACCCAGAAATGTAATAATAGCATACAAATTCAAGAAGTTCACCCAAATTCAAATTATAAATAACTCTCTCAATGTACCATAGCACTTTAGAACTGTCCTAGGCTTACTTCCTCCCCTTCACAAAGGAGCTGCTTTGATATACTGAAAACAGGCCGTTACGTCTAAAAAGTATAATATAACATATACAAAAAGGTAAAAGGTCACTTAATAAAAACTTATAAATGAATGTCAAGTAAAAGAATAAGCTTTAAAACATTCAGGAAAATACCAAGCACTTTGCCAAAGCCACAAAGAATCAATAACTGCTTTCACTTACCATCACCTCCATATTCTTATGAGGTTCCACAAATCCATTAACAGTTAATTTACGCAGCACTGAAAAGTAAAATAGAGCTTTATTGCATCTAAATGTCTCATACTTTATCCTATTAAAATCATAATCGTAACGAAGACTCAGAATCACAAAGCCTCATCAAGACTGGGGGTTACTCTAGCTCCATCCCTCCATATAATAGATAAAGGTAATCCCTGATCATTGGTTTGTTTCCAAATAGGAACGATGGAATGACAGCCAAGTTCTTGTGACTCAAAAGCTGTGTTCTTCTCACGTATCTTAACTACTTAAGTTTCTAAAATTATATTGCAAAAGTTAATTTAATTGCTATAATTGTTAGTACTTCTCACCTGCAGTAACCCCTCTAAGTTGAAACTGAGAAAGTTACCTCTATTCCATAACCTTGAAATATGTCTCAAAACTGACCAAAAAGCTTCATTTAGTCTTAGACTACATTAATGAAAATATAGTATCTCCTATGAAGGATATAAAAGCTAAACTATTTCTAAATCTGAAACAGGACTACAGTGCTCAATATAAATATCACATTTTATGAGTAACGGGTGTACACAGGGAGACAAGAAGGATAAACGATTGTAAGTCAGATCTATATTTAAAGCCTAGCTCCAATGTCTACTGTTCTGGACAACTTTTCTAGATCTCACATTCCTTGTCTGTAAACTGTGGTTAATACGTCTTACTTCATAAGGTTATTAAAGGATAATGTATTTAAAACACTCAGCACAAATCAGTAACACAAAGATGATGGCAGCATCAGAGACTACAAAATTCAAAGTCACAATCATCGTAAGAAAACATTACGGATAGCACTGCTCCCTCTATAACTGAGAGTTAGGGTTCATGAGGTGAAGTTCAAAGGCAGTATACTGAAAACAGGTCTAGAGGGGGGTAACGGTTAAAAAAAAAAAGTCAAGTTTAGAATGCAACTGTCTACAAAACCATCAGTTTCATACTACAATTATACGCAACTCAGAAGTTACTACATCATCATAGGAGAAAGTAAGATTCAAACTGAGTCTCTCATTCTGGATTCATTCATTCCCACAAAAGAACTTGCTCCACATCACCTGGTACAGTCCTTTCTTTCCCGCTCCATCACTTGGTTAACTTCACTTACCCTACGATGGTTCTGGTTCAAACATCACTTTCTCAGGGAAGTCCTTTCTGACCACATTGTCAGTTACCGTAATACTGTAATAGCACTGTCACGTGTCATTTTACAAGTATTTGTGTAACCATTTTATTATGTCTGTGAAACACCTAACCACAAATTTATTGAAATAATGAATATATGTATATAAAATGAAATATATATATGAAATAATAAATATATATATGCATGTCTAAAAGATACTAAATGCACACAGGTATAAACTCAGATTACATATAACGAAAACTGCAGTCTTAAGTATTGCTCAAGTCATAGAAATTTACAGCTGGGCAGAACAAATATTTTAAAAGGAAATGCTACGGGATTTTTCCAGGTCAAGATATCTTAGAAATGCTAAGGGATACCTAAAGACCCTGAGACAGGGAAGTACTGAAAAGCTAAAATCAGGCTAACGTAAGGTAGTGCTGCATCCTTTTTGTCAGGAGTTACTCTTTGAAATAAGTAAGGTAAGAAAACCACAATCGAAAGTACTAGTTAGAATTCCTTAATCATTAAATACAGAACTTACATAAGTTTTGTACACATAACCGTACACCAGTTCCTCTAATTCTTTCTGGATAAATGTTTCTCTCTAAATCCTTTTAATTTCTCCCTCAAGGATGTTGACAAAACCATCTCCACTCACTTATATAACCAACTACCTGTACCATGAATTTTACTTGTCAACAGTCCCTTGAAATCATTCACGCTTTTGTCTACAAGGTTCACCAGAATGTGCTGACAGTCTGAAGTCTGAGCAACCACTGTCTGATCAATGTTAAGTGATGCATGAGAGCAGTGCCAAGAGTATACAACGGCACCCTAAGGTACTAAAGGGGAGTGTGATAAAAGGGCTTAAAAGTAAAGCCAAAGGATGCAAAATAAGCCACAGTAAGAGAACTAAAGGCTGCCCGAGATCAAACTAAGAAACACCAACTAAAAAAGCCTAAGCACCAGAAGAGGAGAGAGACTGGAAGACAAAGAGAATGAGCCAAACGTGAGTGTTTTCTAAAGGAAAGGAACCTCAGAATACATTCGTCAAGGTAACCAGCTCAGGGAAGGTAAAATAGAGATTTATACTAAGGGATACCTACAAGCAAAGCAGAGGAAAACACAGGCTAAGATGGCACGCCATCAAGCCCCTTCTAAAACCCAAGTGAGTCTGAAGTACAAACAAGAAAGAAGCTGAGTCCTCATGGAAAACAGAACAGGGAGACCAAGCTCAACTAACACCTGAGGCCCCAAGTTTAGTGAAGCCAGCATAGCAGTGATAAGGGTAGGAGCCCAGAAAGAGAAGTGTAAGGTAGAAGCAAAAGAAAGTAGAAGTATTTGAAAGGAACGTATTCAGAACCTTGAGAACCCAGAAACGTGACTATAACATAAAACTATCCCACACTTTTACAAATGAGAGGAAAGGCTATTCTCACAAAAGAAAAACCAACCACAAATCAGGCCTTGTCTGTGAGGGAGAGACTAACCACTTACTGTCCCAGGGCAAGTGAGAACAGATAATGCATCAGAGGAGCTGTACGCTGACTCTCCTGAGGTATGTCACTTCCAAAATGAACATATCAAGTTTAATAGTACCTTTCAATGACAGCAGAGTTCGTTCTAGTGAACTTAGAACTGCAGCTTCACTGCCAGAAGAAACGTGTTGAAGGAATGTGTCTGTATGGTGATTCCACAGAGAGCAGGCAAAATTATAAATTCCAGAAGCTAACTGCAAAGAAATATCAACATATTTGTTCACAAAAAACACATATTTCAGTAATCAGTTAGAGCTACACAGCAATACATTTCAGTTTTTAGGTCAGCTTTTAATTACAGTTTTAATGTCATTTTCAATGAGATGTGAAATACTTAAGTCATTTATCACGTTTCAAACTTTTTAAGACAGACGTACAGTATCAAGGACCGTGTGCTGGCTACTGCTGTGAACACAAACACACCTAAAACAGTCGTCTTTCTGGAGACAGTGCTTAGTCTAATGCCTGCACTGCAGTCTGACATTTTCTATTTATACCTTTTTTCTTTCACTAATATGTTGCAACACTCAGTTTTTAAAACAGTGACAGACTGTCACTGACTGTAACATATAAAACAATATACTAAGAAATACAAAAGAATCAAATTTCTGTGTTCTGCCAGTTCTACCCATTATGGTTTTAGGGCATTTAAAGCAGGAACATAGGAACCTCAAAGTTTGTCAGGCCGCTTTCCTAATATGTACTAATATTTACAAACCTCACTTTCACACTGGGATGCAGCTGGCCTCTGCCACCCAGGTTGAGGCAGAACCATTTCCAGGGCTATCTTCAGCTTTTTTTGTTTGTTTGTTTTTCCAGAAGGTCTAAGACCAATCCAGCTGAGCCTACATGGCCATTTAATTTAAATAAAAATGAGATGACAGTACACATGAATGACTAGTTATCATTAGCATACTCTAGAATGCTTTGTCTTATTCCAGATAAAAGTATATCATTTCCACTAAGCACTGGATGTATAGTAATTTTAGGCATCAGAAACCAGGCAGAAATGCAATCCTATAAATAAAATAAAACCTATGGAAAAAAATTCCATTTCTACTATTTTAATTCAGTAATTTTAATGGCCTATGCTTACAGATGTAGGTAAAGAGCTTTGCCAAATCCCCCTGGTGACTTTGCACATATCTCTATAGGCCACAAAGGCAAAGGCTTGAACCTCAACTAACAGGACTATCAGCAGAACATATTACAATCCTCCTGGAAAACAAGAGATGGAAAGCTTGTAAGGAACTGCTACAAGACTATCTCCTGCTCATCTCCTCACCTCCCAGGTTCTGATGAGATATAAAGTTTTCTGACCCATCTCCCTCAAATGAGAGCTGCAGAAAATAAAACCACTTAGTTATGGTCTAGAAGTGGCTCCTTAGCAATGGGGCATCCCACAATTTGCACCTGAGTCATTCAGCCCATATTGCCTTGGTCACTCTTTTTGGTATGTGGAACAAAAATCACAGTGACTTGGCACCTATATGCCTAATTTCTTTTATCTGTCCAAAATAAGTAATAAACTGTCAGAATCTAAAAGTCCTCCTGTCTTCACCAACTGATCCGTCAGAGCTCTGGCCCTCCCTTACCTTGTGCATATGCTTGAAACAGGTACAATGACTACTTATTAAGTAAACTCAGCATATTCTCAAATACACATAGAATATTTTACAGAGTAAAAGCAAATTATTTAATCTTAATGTTTCATGATAGCCAAAATATAGTAGTGATAATTAGCTCAATACCATATTACAGCAAGCAGCAATATCATAAAAAGTTTAGGCTCTAAAATTGGTTATCATTCTAGGAAACAATGCTACAAGAGAAGCAAATACTCAATCTAATCAGAAGGGATATAATCTGAAGAAAAAAAAAACACTTCAAAAAATGTGTAAGCTTTACTTAGAACTATAGTGAACTTCAATATTTTTCTTAGTAAATCAAGTCCTTCCTGAGAATACGAAGCTAAAACATATGTCTAGAATTGGAAAATCCATCATCTTAATTTTTATTACACTTACTGGTAAATGTAGGTTAGAGCATTCTATACTTTTCTAAACATATAAATCATCAAGCTATTTGTCTGCCAGAATCAAGTGAAAGAAAAGAAAGAGATTTAGAGGCAGAGAAGGAGTAGTAATGGTACATAAGACCTAAAAGCATAGTTTCAAACTAAAGTAAATTTCTTATTGCAGCAAATATTTCAACAAAATAAACTGAAGTCTACAGCCCTGGCCATAATTTTTAACCCATTTTATACGTATGTACTAAATAAAATCTAAGGGGTGCCATGCCCCAATTTCAAACAAGAACAGAAAACTATTACACTCTAAAGCAGTCTCTTGCTTACAAATTACTTTCTAGCCCTCCTTCGCATCTCCTCCTTAAAACTATTTGCTTCAGGGGCACGTGGAAGGCTCAGTCGATTAAGCCTCTGCCTTTGGTTCAGGTCATGATCTCAGGGTCCTGGGATTGAGTCCCGCATCAGACTCCCTGCTCAGTGGGGAGCCTGCTTCTCCCTCTCCCTCTGCTGTTCCCCCTGCTTGTTCTTGTACCTTCATGCTCTGTGTCAAATAAACAAAATCTTTTCTAAAAATTATTTAAAAAATTTTAAAAACTACTTGTTTCACATAACTTTTATATATAGATTTCATTTAAAATGTTCAGAAGGATGGTCTATATAATTTTTTTTTTTACTAGTGTTATTTGAAGTCCCTTGAACTCTTGTAAAAGGGATTTTCAAGAAACAAGTGATGAACATGAACGGGAATATGCAGTAATGGTAATTACGATAAAATTAACAAAGTTACAACAGAATAAGAGTAAACATTTATTGAACCTACTCTGCACTAAGCAGTGCTCTCAGCTTACCTTTATCACCTGATTTAACCATCACAATCTAAAAAGTAGACAGTCCCATTTCACAATAAGGAAACTGAGGTACAGAAAGGCTAAGTAACTTGCCCAAGAGCAAAGAGTGTAATTAGTCAGACGAAGAGACAGGACTGAAATCAAGGAAGGTGCTCAGAGCTTACATTTTTAACCTCTATGTTCTAATGCCTCTCAATATGGTATGTAGCAATTAACTACATAGTAATTTGGTAAAAAAAAAAACAAACATTAGTTGTATAAATTCTGTTTAAACTTTTTAATACCAAAATACAAATACTAAGTAGATACTATCCTATACATTCAGAATCAATACAGTAAATCCTGTTCTCCAAAAGTTATGTAACAATTCAATAATGGTAGAATTTTCTTTTCATAACAACGAAAAGGAAAACTGCCCCACACTCGCCGAGATCAATAATGCTAATATGGATGCAATTGAATCAGAATCTCACCTAACAAATTCTTCCATAAGTCTCACCCTCCTTGGTACAACACTCAACAGAAAAACATAAATTTTTATTCTAGTATTTACATGCAGCACCTATGCAAGACAGCTAATATAAATTGAACATTGTTCATATATAAATGTATAATCTTTGTATGTATATAAAATTTGGAGCAAGTCCCATTCATTAATCCTAAGAGTCATAGTGCCTTTCATCTAATTCTCAACGTACTCCTCTAGCACTACATGCCAGACTCAATAAAGAAAACTATAGTAACCATCCCCTAGTTCCTTAATTAAAAAGTAAGATTAGATTTGAGAAAAAAAGCTGACCAAATGGAATCTGACACCAGCCGAAGAAAAAAAAACTTGTAAGGGATAATCCACCATCCTCAATCACCAGCATAACGTAACTGAACTCAAGAGGTTCTTCGCTCACTTGGGGTGCATCAAATACAACACAACCCAAGAAAGTGCTGAAAGCAAAGAACTTTGTATCATCTGTCACAAAGAAGGAGACAGCTCTCAAAGCACTCTCTCCCGGAGAGGTTAGTACGAGAAGCCTTTATTCGATGTACCAGGAGGCAGGAGCAGGGAGCTCACATAAGCACTCTGGTTCAGCTGGGCTTGCTAGTGCATTTGTCCTATGTTCAAAAACTGGCAGAAAACTCTCCCCACAGGCGGAGTTATAATGAACTAGAGGTAACTTCAGGACAACTCAGGGAGACTTCTGCGTAGGCCCTCACTTCTAATCCAGCTCAAACTGGCTCACATAAGGGGCTATCAGGGGAGATACACCAGCAAGGGGCTCTCAAGTGAAACGTGTAGTTTGGGCCTCTCCTTGGCTAGAACTGTTGGTTCTGCAAAACAAAATACGTTCTTTCCCTGCTTTTGTCCCTTCCCCTCCTCCCTTCCTGATAGCTTTTGGCGGTGTTATTTGAGCCCTCTTCCGTGAGTAACTTCCTGTTGCATTCTAGCTAACAAAAACATGTCAGATGTATTTTCAAGGCATTTTACAATAACATCAGCAAAATGGCAAAACTACTTTAACTGTTATAATTTTTTCAGGCACGATTCTGTTACCAGGAGAATATCCCTTTACAGAGTTCCATCACCTGCATATGCACAATGTAAATTACAGTATGCATACCCAACATAAAATCCTCCCCACTCACTCCCAACACAAAAAACAAAATATACCACAGAACATCTGTGAACACTGTATCAAAGGTTCTTACTGTCACAAAAGTGAACAAAAGGAAGTTTTCCATTACGGTGGAATCAAAGTCATTACAATAAAATTCCAATTTGCTCCATAAAATCATCCTCTTTTCCTTTTATCATTTCACTCTAAAAAATGTGTAAGAAAGTTCCATAATTCAAATAATCAAAGGTCCTATCCATTCTACCTTAAGCAACTTTCAGTAATTTTTGAAATTGTTATCCCCATTTCTAACAGAAAAATATAATCATGCCATAACATTTACAGATATTAAGGGCAAAGTTAGATTTTTATTTTTTAAAGATTTTATTTATTTATGTGACAGAGACAGCCAGCGAGAGAGGGAACACAGCAGGGGAGTGGGAGAGGAAGAAGCAGGCTCCCAGCGGAGGAGCCCGATGTGGGACTCCATCCCGTAACGCCAGGATCACGCTTAACGACTGCGCTACCCAGCCGCCCCCAAAGTTAGATCTTTATCTATTAATTCTTCCCGCTTCCTAGCCCTGAAAATTAATAGTATGAAAGTAGCACTTTAATTAGTCATATAAATATGAAAAGCACCTAAGCAGCTTGGCACAAAGCAGGTACTGCTGAATGAAGGCATACAGCATTTAAGACAAAAATCAAGAAAGAGCTGGTAGTATGATGGAAGAAATTTTTAACTGACATTCTCCTTTGTCTCATTCCAGTTCTGGAGCTAAGCACCTAGTCAAGGACATTAAGCATCTATCAAAGCTCTAATTCAAGATTCTTTTTAGCTAGCCTACAAAAAAAAGGCCTCTACCCAAATAGAGATGGTTGGAATAAAGAATTAGCAATGGCACAACCCTTTCAGCCCAATGGGAAAAGAAGACAGATAATGAAGGAAGAAACTACAGGAATTTGGGAAGAGGCACTGCCAACTACCCTATGTAATCAAGTCCTGCACAAGCTTCTGCCTGCTCCAGAAAACACTGCCCGATGTATGCTTACAGAAGGCTCAGCTGGAAAAGGGAAAATAACGAAGCAAGTACGCAAAATAAAAATATTTCTTCTACATTTTCTTCTAGAAAATGTGGAGGGAGAAGAGAGACAATTCAGGGAGACAATATGAAAATAAGCTATTTAATGAAACATTTTAGGTACTGGTTCACAAAAACCAGAAATACTTCTATTTTCTTTTTCTAAACCAGAAGAAACACTGCCACCCACTGACTGCTGAGTGACTTTAACAGGTAAGTACAAAGACTTTGCTCCTTGAATGTCAAAAGGAAACCATTACAGGAAGTTCTATTTCTTTTAGCATTTAAAATATTCTTATACTTTTTTAGCCTCCAGATCATGGTTCTCACAATTTTCTCCTAAGAAACATTACCACTGAAAAACTTTTAAACCAAAGTCTTGTAATGCATCACCAACAGTGGGGCACAAAATATTACCCATAATCTATAGTTGTCAAACCTGCTTAACCTCAATCTCATCAACAAGGCATATAATCAAGAGATGTAGAATGTTACAAAATCCTCTAAGACAAGTCAGCCAATTCTTCACCAAGTGGCATGAAAAAAAAAAAAAAAGAGGAAGAAAATGAATACTATTCTAAATTAAAAGACACTTAAAAAACTTGACCAAATGTACCCACCTTATTCATTTTTCTGGCTCAAACAAATCACTTGTTAAAGTATGTATGAAAACAATGTAGAAAATTTGCTCAAAGTATTAAAGGGTTCTAAATCACTATTTTTATTTTTCTTAGGTTTGATAAAAGGTAAATGATTATAAACAAAATAAGTATCCTTTTACAGATGAATACTCAAGTATTTAGTAATAAAATATCATTAAATCTTTGAACTGCTTTAAAATACCTTAGGAAGAAAAAGTGAAAAAACAAAAATTGCAAAATGTTAACTGCCAAATCTAGGTGATGGGTATATGGCAGTTTCTATTTTTCACTTGCCTTCTATATGTTTAAAAAATTTTAAAACAAGAAAAAATTTTCAAAATAAATTTTAAAAATGCCTGTATGTTCTTAATGACAAAAAAGGTAGTTATTCTGGTGGTAATCAGTTTTTGCTTCAATACAAGGCTTAAATATAAATTTGCTTCCAATGAACCATATATATATCAAATCAACAAAACGTGTCAGGACAGAAGTTCTTGTGGGTACAAGATCGATCTCAAAAACAATTTCCAATCAAACTGCCAAAGTCTCTCAACTGGTATTTATTTATTTTCACTGCAGGACATTCCTAAAGACCGGGAGCATCTGTTACCTACATATCTCTTAGCAAACCCTCATTTTCATTTTGTTCTCAAACCTGCCACTGGTACAGCTCAAGCCCAGGAGGGTCACTGTGGCCCATCTTACAGATCCCTAAAGTCCTCTAATCCTAGCACAGCCAGGATTAGAGGGTTCTGTCACTGGTGTCTAAATGATGCTCTCGTGTATACAAAGAACCACAATTCGTGAAGGGGAAGGAAAAGGTGAAACTACCCGTCTTCCCGCTTGGGACCGCATCTTTGTTCACAGCTGTGACTGAAGTATCCAATACAGTGACCGGCACAGGAGGAACACAGTATTTGTCAGGTGGATAGAACAAACAACACTCCTTCCAACCAACTTACAGAGATTGTAGCGATACATTTTTTGAGTTTTTATTCTCCTTTTTCCGAGTCTGTTTTCCTAGGACCCAGGTAATAGTTTGTATACTACAGAAAAGATAAGCGCCATGCTCTACTAAAAACCTCTTCTGTTCAGTGCACAGCTCCTTTTTTTTTTGGCTCAAGCTAGTCCCAATGAGTCGCTCTCCTCCCTTAAAAGTTCCCACCAAAAGGGGCGCCTGGGTGGCTCAGTCGTTAAGCGTCTGCCTTCGGCTCAGGGCGTGGTCCCGGCGTGATGGGATCGAGCCCCACATCAGGCTCTTCTGCTATGAGCCTGCTTCTTCCTCTCCCACTTCCCCTGCTTGTGTTCCCTCTCTCGCTGGCTGTCTCTATCTCTGTCAAATAAATAAATAAAATCTTTAAAAAAAAAAAAGTTCCCACCAAAAGGTTCTTCTTTCCCTCCTACTAATAAAAGCCTAAACACACATATACACGCTCAAATCCCCACACAGGCTCATAGCAGAAATGATCCTTTATAAATCTGAAGCCATCCTTTAAATAATGTGTTTTTAAAAAGCCAATATAGGGGCGCCTGGGTAGCGCAGTCGTTAAAGCGTCTGCCTTCGGCTCAGGGCGTGATCCTGGCGATCCGGGATCGAGTCCCACATCAGGCTCTTCCGCTATGAGCCTGCTTCTTCCTCTCCCACTCCCCCTGCTGTGTTCCCTCTCTCGCTGGCTGTCTCTCTGTCACATAAATAAATAAAATCTTTAAAAAAATAAAAAATAAAAAAAAAAAAAAATAAAAAGCCAATATAAAATTTGGCAGAGCAAGAGACAAGGTCTAGAATCAACATGGTATTTAGTGAGGCAATTAGAATCACCCAAACAAAACTGAAAACAAGCTATTTCACCTATTTAATGATTTGCTTAGAAACACACATTTACGATGTGCCTGGGTGACTTAGTCGGTTAAGTGTTGGCCTTCGGCTCAGGTCATCCCACACGTCCTAGAATCAAGTGTGAAAGTCTCTGCTACGAGGCTGAGCGATCTTACACTAACCAAATTATCTCAAAGTAGCAGTGTGGTTCCATTTTGTTAGCTTATTTGGAAAACATACTAAGTCATCAAGAAGACTATTCTCAAGTGTGACTGACCTCTGAATAACATGAGGGTTAGGGGCAGCCCCCACCTCCACACGCAGTTAACAATTTGTGAATAACTTCTGACTCCCCCAAAACCTAATTACAAACGGCCTATTGTTGACCAGAAGCCTTCCTGGTAACATAAACAGTCGATTAACACATGTTCTTTGTATGTCATATGTATTATATACTGTATTCTTACAATAAATTAAGTTATAAAAAAGAGACTGTTACTACAAAAATAATAAGAAAAATACATTTACAGAACGGTATGTAAAAAATTCTGTGTGTAAGTGGACCTGTGCAGTTCAAACCGAGCTGTGTGAGGGTCAACTGTATTGTAACGTGGTTTTACCTTGCCTCAGTTTTCTTTTAGCCCTGTCATGCAAACACCACACACGCTGTTCACAGTGGGAATTTACTCCTCATCAACCCTTCAGTTTTTAAAATTTTTAAGTTTTAGCCTTAACAGTTAACATCAATATTTTATATTCAGGTTTCTGTGAAAAGCATAGTTTTATTAAAAAACAAATCTGTTTCTGTGTCAAATCAAGCTCAATTTTGCGATTGCAAACAATTTTCTCTCAACTGCTGATTCTGTAATACATCACCCCTCAAAAGAACATAATTTATTTTAATGAGAAAGAAAAACAGGATATAGAAATTGTACTTTGCCAGAAGAACTAGCTCAACTATGACTTTACGTTTTTTTTATGTGGGAAACTAATTTAGTAAGTGAAGACCATCTTAGCATCATGGTAAAAATATTTTTAAAAGAACTTTCTTACACTTCAGATTACCACAATAATAGGGGCTACTTTATTAACTAACAAAACTGCTTTTTATAATGATGTCTTTCTACATATACTACCTTCAATTCAACTACACATCTCATACCCCACCAAACCCATCAGACATGACTGTATTTCCCTCTATTCTATGCTCCATGTTTCCAGGTTCAGCTACTCCAATCCATATTGAAAGGTGCTAAGCTGAATTTTTTTCCAGGTATCTTAAGTTTTACATATCCTCCCAAAACTGCTCTTTTATACTATGCCACTTTGAAATCTAGAAGGTGTCTAAGAACAAGTCTCCTTTGCTATTCATTCATTTAACAGTTACTTAGCACCACCCACTTCTATGCATTCTTCTGGGCTTGACGATAAGACTATACCAATAAAGGCTACAATTTTTCTCTCATGAAAGTCATAGAGTAGTGGATCTCGGAAAGATAAGTCAACAATTCTAAGTCAGCACTATGGAATAAATACTATGCCTGAAGGACGTACAAGATGCTAGAAAGATCTATATTTTACAGTGTGCAGAGAGGAAACAGCCTCCTCGTACTACAGGAAAACTGACCAAGAAAGTTGAAGGGCTCACAAAGCCAACTCAAATAAGCTACCCAGAGTACAGCCTCTGATTAGATACGATTCATAAAAACTGCTTAGGCTAAATATAAATTATACCTGAAAACTAAAGCAACACATTAGGAGAGTACAACTTGAGAAAGCTGAACTATGAACTCAGACTTCTAGGGAAGGGTACTCTTTCATAAAATAATTGCAACCCTCAACCTTCTAGACATTTGACTTGGGAAAAGAGCCAATATAAAAGTAAGTGGAAGAGTGTAAGAAGGAGATAAAGTCAAGCGAAATCAGCAAGAAATTCACAGAAAGTCCTGAGAGACTAAACAGTCCATTTCTTAAACCCCAGTTCGATATCGAGCAAAAGCAACAAGGATTTGAAAAGCAACCTTCAACAAAAATAAAATTCTCTTACACTCAACATCGTTGGCCTAATATTTGCTATTTAAACCAACTGGGTTCAAGGTAGAGAACCTAATGTGATTCTGGCTTAAGCTTTGGTATATATGAGAATTACCTGGGAAACCTGTTAGAAATGCAGATTCCCAAATTATATCCTCAAAGTGAGGATGACAAAGGCAAACAAGAACACTGTTAAAAATACTTCGAGACTCACCAGTGTTACATGGTACAGTCCAAAACATTAGGTTGAATAATATGGAAATCATTATTTTAATAAGGTGAAAATAATCAAATACAAAAATGTCAAAGCAAGTGAATGAAAAAAGCAAAGTCTTTTCAACAAATGGTGCTAAAACACCCAATAAAGTACTCTCACCCACCAGTTATGTCAGACTCCTTCCCTACATCTGCCCTACATGCATCAGTTACCCAGGAATGTCCATTTTAACTGTCTGTATTGCAACTCTATCCTTCATAAATGTTCTCTTTATCACAGCTTCTTTTTCCATCTGAACCTCAAAAGCCTCAAAACAGGCTCTGCCTTCAGACCATTCTCTACCAACCAATCCCTGCTTACTGGCAACTACGCAATCTTACTTATTATATCACTATCCAGTTTAAAATCTTTCAGAAGTTATCTATTATTCTGAAGCTTTTCAGTCCACTGCAAAGAACTCAGAGTCTTTGATTAAAATATTTAGAGGGGTAAAACAACAGATATTTTATGCCAGTAGCAGTTTTCCTTATCAAATTTAACTATGTAAAATCACTTACATCATAAAACAGTTTCCTATCAGCAGCCAGACGTTTGGAAGCCAGAGTCTTGGTAACATGATAGAAGGTAAGTAATGCTCTGTGCTGTCGAAGATCATCTTGGACTTTCACAGATTCTATAAGAGTGGGAATCAGTTCAGGCCACTGTCTAGGACAGTCCAATCGAGCAACTTTGGCAATCAGCACTGCAATCTGAGTTGCAATCTAAAGGGGAAAAAAAAATTAATCATCAGAAGTACACATATGTAATCAAATCAACAGATAAGGAATGCATTCACAGTTGAAAATTACCTTTTGGCTAGTTAGGCATTTGACAAAAGTGAATAAAATTTCACTGAAAACTGCTTACTGAAGACAGTGATTCACAAAGTATGGTCTATGAATCCTCTGAAGAGAGGACAGGGCTAAGAACTTTCCAAGGGTCTGCGAGATCTTCCCTTTCCCTCATTCATCAATGTGAAGCTAGATTTTCTTCATGTAACTTCTCCCAAAATAATATATTCCAACAGAGTAAATGAAGCAAATATCAAAATCCAGATGTCTTCTTTTAGATAGCCAGACACTGTGGCTATATACAAAAAGCACAACATAGCTACTCTTCTCACTAAATATTTGGGGAAAGAGCTATGGTTCATTTTTTAAAATTCTATTAACAATTAATGGCTTTATTATTTTCAATTACTATTTTTTTTAAAGATTTTATTTATTTATTTATTTGACAGAGATAGAGACAGCCAGCGAGAGAGGGAACACAAGCAGAGGGAGTGGGAGAGGAAGAAGCAGGCTCATAGCAGAGGAGCCTGACGTGGGGCTTGATCCCATAACGCCGGGATCACGCCCTGAGCCGAAGGCAGACGCTTAACCACTGTGCCACCCAGGCGCCCCTCAATTACTATTTTTAAGTTTGTTTTAATTGTTAACACAGTAAATATCAAAGATAGAATGCTTTTTAAATATTCAAATTAAAGTAATTAAGTGTAATAAATAGTATCTTGTAAAAATCTAAGAATTTTTGTAACCATAAGCAAAACTTGTTCTTTTAAGAAAAATCTTGCTCTACAGGAAAGAAAAAAATTGAACTGTGTACTCTATTATCTAATCCCCTTAGAGTACACAGTGAGAACTGAAAATGTGATGGATGAAGGAAATAGAGAAGACATCCTGTAGTTTAAAAAAATAGTTATTTATGAATAACATAAACCATTAAAATTAATTTCTAAGACTATAAGTAATAGAGAGACTTGCTTCCAATAGTGTGTATCTTAAAATGACTTCTGAATTTTAAAATAATAGCGAAATACAACCAAAATTCTTAACAGCTCAAACTGAATCCCAGAACTTAAAATCCATAAGCCACACAAATGGACATTATAAAATTTCATTTTTAATGCCAAAAAACAAAATTAGTTAGGGAAAGAAGTAAAAAGTAAGGCAAGAGAAAGAATATTTAGCATTCGTTTTCTCACTAACCTGGTTTACTGGTTCATTGAAGTTGGTGATTAGCCCTGCACGCAAAGTAGATTTCTCCTCCTCTGAGAGAGCACTGTAAAAATATTTATTTATTATGCAAAAGAATGCTACCTAACAATAAACATGGGTAAACACTGTTTTGAATTTTAACAATAAAAAGCCTTTCAAACAAGGGGTTCTGATTAATTCTGGTAAATAAACAGAATTATTTCCATTACTTATAATACTGGCATATCAAGTAATTCATAAGCCTAAAACTCCTTCACAACTGAATAAATATGAAGCACAAAACAGTAAACAGTAGGAAACAAGAAAAATCCAGAGTAAGAAATGTGATATTTTGACATGTGCTTTTATTGATACAAAAACAGTTGCCTTAAAAAAAAAATCAATGGTTGTTAAAAGAAATGTGTATGAGTATGTATTAGTCTTCCACTGACTTCTTTTATAAAATCTGAGTAAGGTTATCCTACGGAGGATCAGGAATCAGAGGATATCTGGGATGAAAGACTTCTTAGAAATCCACTAGTTTAAAATCTAGGACCTTAAGAATGTGCAAAACCCTGACAAGCATCTTTATTTAAGCCTTCTAGACTTCTCAACTGTGGGAGAATACAATTCTACTGTTCTAAGCTACCCAGCATCTGGTAGTTAGTGATGGCAGACCTAAAAAACTAATGCAGCATCAAAAAACAATGTAGGCAGCCAGGACTTGAGAGAAAGGGGTCTTAGAAAGAAGGGAAGGGAACTGCTGAACCAGTACATTTCCCCCTCGAGGTATCTGCCCACAAGAAATCAAGGTGACAGCAGCAGCTACAAGACTAATAAACAAGAAAGAGATTTCACCAGGTCTCAGGGCTGGAAGGACAAAAACTGAAGCTCAGGGCCAACCAACAAGGCAAGACTTTGGTAAATACCCAAAGCTTGCAGCTGAAACTCCAAGAAGGCTAAAAATTGGGATTAAGAGTAAACCAGAAAGAGACCACCCACAACTAAACCAAGGCTCAAGTCATATTCTTTTTGCTTGCCTGGAAAAAATTAAATTCTCCCTGGTTAAAAAAAAAACAAAAAACAAAAAAAAAAAAACAAAAACAAGCCTCTCCAATTTTCCCTAAACAATGTTTAGCATTGAGTCAAAACTTATCAGGCACAATACAAACCAGATAAAAATGGTTAAAATCAAAACACGAATAGAAACAGGAGATATACACATTGTAGTTATCAAAATCACACTTTAAAAAATTATGGTTATGTTCAAGAAAATAGATGAAAACTACAGTATTTCACCACAGAGGTGGAATTCATTTTTTAAAAAATACCAAAGGGAAATCCTAGAACTGATTTAAGAAGAAAAAAAAAAAAAAAGGCAAAATGTAGGTAATGAACTTGAAAAAACGTCAGCAGAAAATATCCAGATTAAAATATAATTAAAAAAATAGACGTCTAGGAGGACCTGGCTGGCTCAGTCAGTAGAACATATGACTCTTCATCTCTGGGTCATGCGTTCAAGCCCCACAATGGGTGTAGAACTTACTTTAAAAAAAAGGGTGGGGGGGAGAAAAAGAAAGAAGAGAGGGAAAGAAAGGGACAGAAAAAATGGACTTCTAGTTTCAAGGGTGTCCACTGACAGATGTGCATCAAAAAAATACTAAAGGCAATTCTTTTGCAGAAAACAAATGGATCCAGATGGAAACCCAATACCAATGAAAGAAATGAAGAACTCTAGAAAGAAATTTAAAGGAATACTCCTACTGGCTTCTCAAGGGAAGATGGCAGAGCAGGAGGATCCTAAGCTTACCTTCCCATGCATACAACTAAGTAACACCCACATCTGTGTAAGTAACACAGAACACAACCCAAAGACCGGCAGAACAGACTCTCCACAGCTAAATGTAGAGAACAGGCAATACTCAAGAGGGTAGGAAGGGCAAAGACACGGTTAGGAGCAAAACGGACCTGCAAGACTGTTCAAGGGAAGGAGGGATGAGACTGGTGCAGAGAGGGAAGAGGAGCAAACCGCCATACCAGGCACCCCAGGCATGGGAGACACACACAGGGAGGACCAATCCCTATAACTTTTGGCTTTGAAAACCAATGAGGCCTAAGGATTACTGGGGCTTACCACCTGGAACATTAAAAATCAGTGGGCCGGGCCCTGGGAAAGCTGGGAAGATGGGAGTCCCTGCCCTTAAAGACAAAGCACAACAAATAGCCCTGTTGAGATACAGCATAGAAGCAGCAGTTTGGAAAACATCTACAGTGCATGGGAAAGAGATTTTTGTTTACTCATCACAGAGCCTGTGCTGGAGAGGCAGGGAACTTTGGGAGACTTCTCTGAAAACAAAAGAGCTGACAGGTGCCATTCCCCTCTCAACCCCAGCCTAGATAAGCAGACAAATGGCTGGAACCAGTCAGCACCAACACTCCCCACCTAGCCTGCTAACAGCATGCCCCACACTCATATTGACCTATCTTGCCCCTCCAAAATGCACTTGGCTGAAGCCCATCCAAAGCAGTGCCACAATCCTAGCAGTGGGCAAGCAGTCCCAAAAGGGCCCAGAACTACTCCAGATGGACTCCCACCACTGAAAGTGAAAGGATGGAGAAAGCTCTATCATACAAATGGATGTCAAAAGAAAGCCAGAGTAGCAATACTTTTATCAGACAAAATAAACTTTAAAACAAAAAATGAACCAAGAGACAAAGGACACTATATAATAATAAAGGGGACAATCAAACAAGACATATAACAATTGCAAATATTTATGCACCCAACATACAAGCACCTAAATACATAGAAGTTAGTAACAAACATAAAGGAACTAATAGGTAATAATACAGTAGTAAGGGACTTTAATATCCTATTTACATCAACGGATAGACCATCTTAACAGAACATCAGCAAGGAAACAATGGCTTTGAATGACACACTGGAACAGAAGGATTTAACAGATATACTCAGAACATTCTATCTTGAAACGAGAATATGGGGCACCTGGGTGGCTCAGTTGGTTAAGTGTCTGCCTTTGGCTCAGGTCACGATACCAGAGTCCTGGGATCGAGACCCACATCGGGCTCCCTGCTCTACAAGGAGCCTGCTTCTCCCTCTGCCACTCCCCTTGCTCTCTCACTCTCACTCTCAAATAAATAAATAATCTTTAAAACAAGAGAATACACATTCTTTTCAAGTGCACAAGGACATTCTCCAGAATAGATCACATATTAGTCCACAAAACAAACCTCAACAAATTCAAGAAGACTGCAATCATACCTATTATCTGAACATAATGATACGAAACTAGAAGTCAATCACAAGAAAAAATCTGGAAAGACCATGGAGGTTTTCATGGAGGTTAAATAACATAGTACTGAATAATGAATGACTCAACCCGGAAATAGAAGAAGAAATAAAGTACATGGAAACAAATGAAAATGAAAACATGATGGTCCAAAACCTCTGGGATACAGCAAAAGTGGTTCTAAGAGTGAAGTTTATAGCAATACACATCTACCTCAAGAAGCAAGAAAAATCTCAGATAAACAACTTAACCTTAAACCTAAGGAGCTAGAAAAAGAACACGTAAAACCTAAAACTAGCAGAAAGAAGGAAATGATTAAGATTAGAGCAGAAATAACTGATACAGAAACTAAAAAAGAAAAAAAAAAATGAACAGATCAATGAAACCAGGAGCTGGTTCTTTGGAAAAAAATTAATAAAACTGATAAACCTCTAGCCAGAATTATCAAGAAAAAGAGAGAAAGGACTCAAATAAATAAAATCACAAATGAGAGAAAAGCAGTAACAATCCACCCACAGAAACACAATCATAAGAGAATATTATAAAAAGTTATCCTCAAAATTGGACAACATAGAAGAAATGGATAAATTCCTAGAAATATAGAAAGTACCAAAACTGAAAAGGAGGAAATACAAAATGTGAACAGACCAACAAGCAGCCTAGAAATCGAGTCAGTAATTAAAAAAACTCCCAACGAAGGCCAGGACCAGATGGCTTCATAGGCAAATTCAACCAAAGATTTAAAAAAGAATTAATATCTATTTTCTCAAACTATTCTAAAAAACAGAAAAGGAAGAAAAACTTCCAAATTCATTCTATGAGGCCAGAATTCGTTTGATAACAAAACCAGGTAAAGACACTACAAAAAAAGAGAACTACAGGCCAATATCCCCGATGAACACAGATGCAAAAATTTTCAATAAAACACTAGCAAAATTAATAATACATTAAGATAATCATTCACCACAATCAAGTAGGATTTATCCCTGGGTTGCCAGAGTGGCTCTATATTCACAAATCAATCAATGCAATACATCACTTCACTAGGAGAAAGGATAAAAACCCTATGATCATTTCAATAGATGCAGGAAAACCAGCTGATGAAGTACAACATTCATTCATGACAACAACCTTCAACAAAACAGATTCAGAGAGAACATACCTCAACAAAATAAAAGCCATCTATGAAAAACCCACAACTAACATCGTCGTCAATGGAGAAAAATTAACAGCTTTTCCTCTAAAGTCAGAAACAAGACATGAATGTCCACTCTTACCACTTTTATTCAACACAGTACTGGAAGTCCTACCTACGACAATCAGAAACACAAAATTATAAAAGGCATCCGAATTGGTAAAGAAGAGGTAAAACTTTCAATTTGCAGATGACATAATATTATATATAGAAAACCCAAAAGCTCATCCAAAAAACTACTAGAAGTGATAAATGAATTCAGTAAGATCACGGAATACAAAATCAACATACAGAAATCTGTTGCATTTTTACACACCAAGAACAAAGTAGCAGAAAGAGAAATTAAGAAAACAATCCCATGTACAACCGCTCCCCAAACAATAAGACATCTAGAAGTAAACTTAATCAAAGAGGTGAAAGACCAGTACTTCGAAAACTATAAAACACTGATGAAAGAAATTCAAGATGACACAAAGAAACAGAAAGACATCCCATGCTCACGGATTCGAAGAATATTCTTAAAATGTCCATACTACCCAAAGCAATCTACACATAGAATGCACTTCTTATCAAAATCCCGACAACATTTTGCACAGAACTAGAACAAAGAGACTCCTCCCCCAGGTAGAGGAGAAGATAATCACACACACCAGTCTGAACGCAGTGCAGCACTAGACTGGGGGCAGACTTCTGCTCTGACTATAGGACCCACCCAGCGAAGAAAGCTTCTCAGAGGAAACCCAGGAAGAATGTCCTAAAGTTTGGTGCTACCGCATCTTTGACAAGCACCTGGTCTACCTCAACTCAAGCCCAAGGCAGCCCCATACTGGCCCACTAAAGACAAAGATACCAAACCCTGTCCACAACATACAAACAGAAACAGCACAAATGACTGAACTGGAGGCAAACATGGCTCAGTCACAACAGCAGAGTGCATGCAACACACATCAGAGACACCACTCAGGCGCCAGGTTCTGGTGAACAAGAAATTGTACTAAAGCGCAATACAGGATCTCTTCTTCAAAAGGCTACTACTTTCAAAAGCAAAAGGGGTGGCTGACTTTCCTAAAACACAGAAAGAGACACGGAAAGTTAGACAAAATGAGAAGATGGAAGAGTGTGTCCCAAATGAAAAGAATAGGGCAAAATCAGAGCAAGCAAGCTAAACAAAATGGGGATAAGTAATATGCCTGATAGACAACTTAAAGTAATGATCACAGTTACTCACTGGACTTTGAGAAGAGTGGAGGATTTCAGTGAGACTCTTAACAAAGAGACAGAAAACATAAAAAAGAACCAATCAGAGATGAAGAACTCAATAAATCAAAGTAAAAATTCACTAGATGGAATAAATAGTAGACTAGAGGAGCAGAAGAATGGAGCAGCAACCCGGAAAAGAGTAATGAAAAGCAATCAAGGTGAACAGGAGAGAGAAAAAAAATTAAAAATGAAAATGACTAAGGGAATTCACTGACACCAGCAAGCATAGTAATATTCACATTATAGGGATCCCAGACAGAGAAGAGAAGAGAGAGAAAAGGGGGCAGAAAATGTATTTGAAGAAGAAACAGCTGAAAACTTCCCAAATCTAGGGAAAGAGATATCCAAATCCAGGAGGCACCAAGGGCTCCCAAAACAAACAACCCAGAGGTCCAAGCCAGAACAAATGGTAATTGAAATGGCAAAAAGCAGTGATGAGAGATCTTTAAAATCAGCAAGAAATAAGAAAGCAGTTACATACAAGGGAAACCCCACAAGGCTATAAATCAGGGGATTTTCCAGCAGAAACTCTGCAGGTCAGAGAAAGAGGCATGATATATTCAAAACGCTGAAAGGAAAAAAAAATGCATCCAAGAACACTCTATCCAGTAAGGCTGTCACTCCGAATAAGGAGAGATTAAAAAGTATCCCAGACAAACAAAAGTTAAAGGAATTCATGGCCACTAAACCAGTCCTACAAGAAATATTAAAGGGGACTCCTTGAGTAAAAAAGAAAGACCCTAAGTCGGAGTAAGAAAAGTACAACAGATAAAAGCAGTAAAATTAAGTATATCTATAAATATCAGTAAAGGGACTCACAAAATAAAAGGATGTAACAGGATACCATATACCTAAAACCTGGAGAGGGGAGTAGTAAATCAAGAATGGGTTCAGGGGCGCCTGGGTGGCTCAGTCGTTAAGCGTCTGCCTTCGGCTCAGGGCGTGATCCTGGTGTTATGGGATCGAGCCCCACGTCAGGCTCCTCTGCTGGAAGCCTGCTTCTTCCTCTCCCACTCCCCCTGCTTGTGTTCCCTCTCTCGATGGCTGTCTCTCTCTCAAATGAATAAATAAAATCTTAAAAAAAAAAAAAAAAAAAAAAAAAAAGAATGGGTTCAAACTTAACCAACCATCAACTTAAGGTAGACTGCTATATGCAAAAGATGTCATATATAAATCTAATGGTAACCACAAATCAAAAAATGGTAACAGATACGCAAAAAATAAAGAGCAAGAAACAAGTATATCACTAAAGAAAGGCAGCAAACCATGAAAGAAAGAAGAGAAGAAAGGAATAGAGAAGAACTACAAAAACAACCACCAAACAAGTGACAAAATGGTAATAAGTACATACCTATCAATAATTACTTTAAATGCAAACATACTAAACATTCCACAATCAAAAGACATGGGGTGACAGAACAGATAAAAAAGTAAGACCCATCTACATGCTGCCTTCCAGAAACTCATTTCAGACCTGAAGATACATGTAGATTGAAAGTAAAGGGAAGGAAAAGCATTTATCAGGCAAATGGTTGTCAAAAGAAAGCTGGGGTAGCAATACTTCTCATCAGACCAGACTCTAAATCACACCCTGTAATAAGAGACAAAGAAAGACACTTTACAATCATAAAGTGAACAATCCAACAAGAAGATATAACAAAGGGGCACTCTGGTGGCTCAGTTAGTTAAGCGTCTGCCTTGAGCTCAGGTCATTGTATTGGGGTTCTGGGATCGAGCCCCGCACTGGGCTCCCTGCTCAGCGGGGAGTCTGCTTCTCTCTCTCCCTCTTCCTCTGTCACAGCTCATTCTGTCTCTCTCATGCTCTCTCTCGTGCCCTCTCACATGTGCTCTCTCTCTCAAATAAATAAACAAAATAAAAAAAAAAAAGATTTAACAATTGTAAATATTTATGCCCCCAACATGGGAGCACCCAAATACTTAAAGCAGCTAATAACTAACATAAAGGAAGTAACTGACAGTAATACAATTAACAGTAAGGGACTTTAACACTCCACTTACATCAATGGACAGATCATCCAAACAGAAAATCAACAAGGAAACAGTGACTCTGTATGAGACACTGGACCAAGTACACCTAATAAATATATTCAGAACATTCCATCCTAAAGCAGCAGAATATACATTCTTTTCAAGTGCACATGGAACATGATCTCTAGAACAGATCACCTACTAGGCCACAAAACAAGCCTCAACAAATTCAAAAAGACTGAAGTCATACAGGCATCCTTTCTGAGCACAACATTATGAAACTAGAAATCAATCTCAATTAAATCTAGAAAGAACACAAATACAGGGACATTAAATAACATACTACTAAACAATGAATGGGTCAACCAAGAAATCAAAGAGGAAATAAAAAAGTACATAGACATGAAAATGAAAACACAATGGCCCAAAACCTTTGGGATGAAGAGGGAAGTTTATAGTCACACAGGCCTACATCAAGAAGCCGGAAAAGTCTCAAATAAGCAACCTAACCTTACATCTAAAAGAGCTGGAAAACAAACAAAACCCAACCAGTAGAAGGAAGGAAATAATAAAGATTGGAGCAGAAGTAAATGAAATAGAAATTATAAAAACAATAAACACATCAATGAAGCCAGGAGGTGGTTCTTTGAAAAGATCAACAAAACTGAAAAACCTTTAGCCAGACCAGAAAAAAAGAGAGGACTCAAACTCAGAAATAAACAAGAATAACCAACACCACAGAAATACAAAATATTATAAAACAATATTATGAAAAATTAAATGCCAACAAAATGGACAACTTAGAAAAAAATGGATAAATTCCTAGAAACATATAACTTCCCAAAACTGAATCAGGAAGAAATATAAAATTTTTTAAAGACTGATTACCAGGAATGAAATTGAATCAGTAATCAAAAAACTCCCTACAAGCCAAAGTTTAGGATCAGATGGCTTCATAGGCAAATTCTATCAAACACTTAAAGAAAAGTCAATACCCATTCTTCTCAAACTATTCCAAAAGATAGAGAAGGGAAGCTTCCCAATTCATTCCATGAGGCCAGCATTACCCTAATACCAAAACCAAATAAAGATACTACAAAAAAAAAAAAGAGAACTACGGGCCAAAATCTCTGATGAACATAGACTCAAAAGCCTCAACAGAATATTAGCATATCAAATCTAACCATACAGTAAAAATTCATTTGCCACAATCAAGTGAGATCTATTCCTGGGATACAAGGGTGCTTTAGTATTCACAAATCAAGCAACATGATATATGATATCAATAAGAGAAAGGATAAAAATCGTATGATCCTTTCAGGAAATGCAGAAGCACCTGTCAAAGTACAACACCCATTTGTGATAAAAACCCTCAACAAAATAGGTTCAGAAGGAACATACCTCAACATAATGAAGGCCATCTATGAAAAACCCACAGCTAATATCATCTTCAATGGCGAAAAACTGAAAGCTTTCCCCCTAAGATCAAGGAACAAGATAAGGATGTCCACTCTCACCAGTGTTATTCAACACAGTACGGGAAGACCTAGCCATAACAACCAGCCAAGAGAAAGAAATAAAAGACCTGCAAATTGGTAAGGAAGTAAAACTTTCACTATTTGGAGATGACATGATACTATACATAGAAAACACTAAAGACTCCACCAAAAAACTACTAGAACTCAAACAAATTCAGTAAAGTCACAGGATACAAAATCAATATACAGAAATCTGGTCTATTTCTACAAAATAATAATGAGGAGTAGAAAGAGAAATTTTAAAAATCCCATTTACAACTGCACCAAAAATAATAAAAATACCTAGGAATAAATTTAGCCAAGGAGATGAAAGACCTGTACTATGAAAATTATAAAACGATGATGAAAGAAATTGAAGGGGACACAAGGAAATGGAAAGATATTCCACGTTCACGGATTGGGAGAACAAATATTCTCAAAATGTCCATACTACCCAAAGCAACAAAGCAATCTACAGACTGAATGCAATCCCTATCAAAATACCAACAGCATTTTTCACAGACCTAGAACAAATAATCCTAAAATCTGTACTGAACCATAAAAGATTCTAAGTTGCCTAAGCAATACATGAAAAAGAAGGACAAAACTGGAGGCATCACAATCACAGATTTCAAGATACACTACAAAGCTCTATTAATCAAACCAATATGATAATGGTACAAAAACAGACACACAGATCAACAGACAAATGGAACAGAAAAGAGAGCTCAGAAATAAACCCACAATTATATAGTCAATTAATCTTTGACAAAGGAGGCACGAATGTGCAATGGGAAAAAGTATTTTCAACAAATAGTGCTGGGAAAACTGGACAACTATATGCAAAAGAATGAAACTGGACCACTTTCTTACACCATCCACAAAAATAAACTCAAAATGGTTTAAAGACCTAAATGTGAGACCTGAAACCACAAAAATCCCACAACAGAGCACAGGCAGTAATTTCTCTGACACTTGGCATAGCAAAATTTTCCTAGATATTCCTCCTGAGTAAAGGTAAACAAAAACAAACTACTGGGATGACAACAAAATAAAAAGCTCCTGCAGAGCAAAGAAAGCAATTAATAAAACTAAAAGACAACCTTCTGAATGGGAGAAGATATTGAGAAAGGATATATCTGATAAAGGGTTAGTATTTAAAATCTTGGGGTGCCTGGGTGGCACAGCGGTTAAGCGTCTGACTTCGGCTCAGGGCGTGATCCCGGCGATCTGGGATCGAGCCCCACATCAGGCTCTTCTGCTGGGAGCCTGCTTCTTCCTCTCCCACTCGCCCTGGTTGTGTTCCCTCTCGCTGGCTGTCTCTATCCTGTCAAATAAATAAAATCTTTAAAAAAAATAAAAAAAATTAAAAAAAATCTATAAAATACTTATACAACTTCACACATAAAAACCCCCAAATAATCCAATCAAAACATGGGCAAAAGACATGAAAAGACATTTCTCCAAAGCAGACATACGGATGGCCAACAGACTCATGAAAAGATGCTCAATATCCCTAACCATCAGAAAAATGCAAATCAAAACCACAATGAGATTTCACCTCTCATAGGTGTCAGAATGGTTAAAATCAAAAAGACAGGAAACAAGTCTGGGCTAGAATATGGAGAAAAAGGAACCCTCGTGCACTGTTGGTGGGAATGCAAACTGGGGCAGACACTATAGAAAACAGTATGGTGTCTCCACAAAAAAATAAACACAGAATTACCATATGATGCAGTAATTCTGCCACTGCTTATTTACACAAAGACTACAGAGACACTAATTCGAAGTTATTTGCATCCCTATGTTTACTGCATTCTTTACAATAGTAAATTATAGAAGCAGCCCAAGTGTCTACTGACAAATGACTGGATAAAGATGTGGTATGTGTACACACACACACACACACACACACACACACACACACACACGGAAACAAGAATACTACTCAGCCATAACAAAAGAAAGAAATCTTGACATTTGCAACAACATGGATGAATCCAGAGAGTATAATGCTAAGCCAAATTAGCCATTCTGAGAAAGACAAATACCACATGATTTTACTCATATGTGTAATTGAAGAAAGAAAACAAAGAACAAGAGAGACAAACCAAGGAACAGTCTTAACTATAGAAAACAAACTGGGGGGGTGCCTGGGTGGCGCAGTCATTAAGCGTCTGCCTTCGGCTCAGGGCGTGATCCCAGCGTTCTGGGATCGAGGCCCACATCAGGCTCCTCCGCTATGAGCCTGCTTCTTCCTCTCCCACTCCCCCTGCTTGTGTTCCCTCTCACTGGCTGTCTCTCTATGTCAAATTAATAAATAAAATCTTTAAAAAAAAAAAAAAAAGAAAACAAACTGGGGTTCCTAGAAGGGAGAAGGGTGGGGAATGGGTGATATGATTAAGGTGAAGGGGATTAAGAGTACACTTATCATGATGAGCACTGAGTACAGAATTGTTGAATCACTATATTATACATACACCTGAAAGTAACGTAACACTGTACTTTAACTATACTGGAATTAATTTTTTTTTAAAAAGGAATACTACTGGCAAAACAATATAAAATAGTATGTCGTGGAGTTTAGAATATATGTAGAATTAAAGTATTCAACCACAACAAAAATAAAAGACAGGAAAGCATAAATGGAGTCAAAGTATAAGGTTACATTACCTAGAAAAAGTAAACTACTAATATAAAGATAAGCTATAATAAGTAGAGGATGCGTATTATAAGCTCAAGAAAAATCAGTTGGGTAAAAAAAGTGTCCTAATAACCTCAGGGAAAAAATAGTGAGTAACACTAAATTTCCTGAATAATCCAAAGGAGGGCAAGAAAGAAAAAAGGGGGAAAATATCAAATGGAAAACAAATAGCGGATGATGGCTTTAACCCCAACTTTATCTTTAATTACAACAAATGTAAATCAACATAATACTAAAATTAAAAGATGACATTTATCTAATTTGATAAAAAACAAAACCCAACTACTTGCTGCTTTGTATACCAGGGACATTTTAAATAGAAAAACAAAGAAATAGTGAAAGAAAAAAGCAGAACAAGATATACCATGCAACCATAAGATGGTTGATGTGCCTGTATTAAAATTAGACAAACTGGAAGCCGAAACACATTACTAGAAATAAAGAGGAACGTTTCATAATAAGGACAAGGTCAATTCCACAAAAACATAATGACCCTTACTTAACCTTTATGACCTGAATAATATAGCCTCAATACACAGACAGCAAAAACAGAATGTAAAGAATAGCCAAGTCCATAATCATACCTAGAGATTAACCTACCTCTCTCAGAAAATGATGAAAAATGTAGCAACAAAATCAGCAAGGATATAGAAGGCGTGAGTAGCATAAATGATAAATGTGACCTAAATCACATATATCAAACATTACAATCCACAACAGCAAAACACAAATTCCTCTCAAGGGCACATAAAACATTTACCAAAATACCATATGCTGAGATTACTAAACAAGACAGCACATTTCAAAGGATGAAATCAGTAACAAAAAAAAAAAAAAAACTAAAAAGCCCCACATGCCAGAAATTAAGCAATATACTTCTAATTAACCCATGGGTCTAAAAAGAAATCACAGGAGGAATTTTTAAATAGTTTTTAACTGAATGGTAATAAAACTGAATTAAAGCTAAGATTACAAGAAAAGCCCTACAGTTTTAAATGCATGTATAAGAAGTAAAAATCAATTATCTATGCTTCCATTTCAAAAAACTAGAAAACAGCAAATTAATTCCAAAAAAGTAATAGAAAGTACAACAAGACTTATGAAATATAACAACTAAAGCAAAGACAGAAAGGCCAAAGGACAAAACAGAGAATCCAAAACCAGATCATTACAGCTGCAAAGCCTGATTTCTAACAAGGGAACCACTGAAATGGGACGGGGCAAGAATACCTGCGGCTGCCCCTCCTTCGCATACACACCTTACAAAGAAGTCACCTGCAGACAGATAACACACAGAACTGTGAAACATGAAACAAAGCTTCTAGAAGAAAACAGAGATTATTTTCGTAATCTTGGAAGGAGCAAAATTTTTGTAAATGGGCCCCCCAAAGAATTAAATATAAAACTAGCTAAACTGAGCCTCATTAAAATTAAGAACTTCTCTTCAACAAAAAACGTAAGAAACTGAAAGGCACATGACAAAGCACAAGGAAATATTTTCAATACGTATTTTCAGCAAAGGACCTAAGTCCAAAATATATACAAAGTCCCACAAATCAATAAAGTAGCCCATTTTTTAATGTACAAATGGCAGGCCCGTCATAAAACAGGATATCCGAATGACTAATTAGTGTATAAAAAAGGTACTCATTGTTCATTAGAAAAATGGAAAAGCTACCTAAATGACAGCTAAGAGCAAGCATGCTGTGAGAATGTGGAACGAATGCCACCACTGATACGCTGCTGGTTAAGTGTACACTAGTACTAATACTGTGAAAACCAAGTGACAGTATCTACTAAAGCTGAACCCAGCATCTGACCATACGTGACAATAAAGTGCACACTTATGTGTCATATGACATGCAAAAGAGTTTTCAAAGAAGCATTATTTTTAATAGCCAAAAACTAGGAACAACCTTAATGCCCATCAGCAGTAGAACGAATAGATATGGGATGTTCCTAAAATGAAATGTTTTACTCCTACCTAAGAGTGAGCTTTTCATGCAACTACATGGATCAATCTCACAAGTGTAATAATGAATAAAAGTCAGACACAAAACAACATATACTATAAGCCTTCCATTTGTATGAAGTTCAGAAACAGGTTAAGCTAATCTAGGGTGAGAGATGTCAAATGCTGCTGGAGAGGGGGTGGATAGGTGGCTGTGAGGGGCAGGCAGGAGGCTTCTCGGGCACTAGTCATGTTCCACCTAGCCCGAGGGGTAGTTACATGGATGTGGTCACATTACCAACATTCTAACTGTACCTACCATTTATGCACTTTTTCAGTTATGTTCTATATTATACTTCCATAAAAGTTTCTTTAAACCTTAACAGTGATTTATTCAAGGTGAGTAAACAAACGAGCAAACAAGATTAAGATAAACATTCAGGGGAAAAGAATGCATGCCTAAGGCAAGTCTGTGCTTTCCCATGAGAAAGGATCTCTTTAGTGCTTTTATGACTGTGCTGTACTTTCCAACTTCGATAGCTCCCTTCTATTACCAAACCCGTGAAATCATGCTTTCTACTAAATTTTTTTGCTTCAAGTTTGAAATTCAAGTTTTCCTCTATGCCAGGAAGCCAGGTTCAAGAGTTTTTATAACTTTAACTAAGAGAATATAATACAATGACTAGCTACCAAAATAGAGAGTGAATATGCAAGAAAATATATAGATGTTAAAGAAACAAGCTATTAACCTAGAAAACACAGCTAATAGTGCACCTTTAATTTCATGCACATACTATCATTAGATGAAGTCAGATTATACTCCAAGTAGAAACTGTATAGTATCTAATTAATTAGGATTAATTAGGAACATCAATGTCTCCCTTCCAAAGCTGTCATTTATCACCATATTCTCCATATAACTGCAAGACGAAATGCACTTTGGGAGCCACCTAAAATTTAACTAGACACAGCAGGAGAGGAGTACGCACTGCTGCAATGGCTCCAGGAACTCGGTTACACACAATTTCTCATGACTAAATACTTCATTTCTCTCAAAATTATGAATTCTAAAATAAGACAAAGGGTTTGCTTTACATTACAGTATCCTAAGTGCAGCCTTAAAATATTCTAGTTGCTTCTGATATTATTCAAGGGCATATTTTATATGCATCTTGAAGTCCCCAGACAGGTTTATGGTTTTTAAAGGACTTAGGAATGTAAGAACATAAAGAGCTACAGTGCCATCTGCTGGAGAACAAAGACCATGTTACTTCTTTGGCAAAGTTCACTACGTTCTATCAAACAAAATCCAGAGTCATGTCTACACTGCATTTCCATCAACCACATAACATGTAACTAACTATTAAGAGAAATCTGTTTGCTTAACCATCTACGGAGCAATTATAACCAAATCTGATGAGATTACAAATGTCTACTACCCCATTCCTCCCACAAAGGAAATTATGCAGAAGACTTGGAAATTAACATCCAGCTGGCTCAGAAATGACCTGGGGTTTTCTTCTCAATGACTTTTTTTCAAAATCCTAACTAACCTCATACTTCTCTTAAAAAAAAAAAAAAAAAAAGACTTTTTCAACATGACTCATTCACTCAGCATTTGTTTTGTGCCCATAGTATTAGATATCCTCAAAAGCAGAGGACAAGAAATTCACAACATCCCTCCCCAGATAAAAAAAAACTCAGGGAGAAAAGCAATATGAACAATGACGTATGCAGAACATTTTACTTCTTCGGTAGTTAACACATTTTCTTTTAAATATCACACTCTTCACGAACGCGAATGTCATCCTACACAGGGACCGTGCTAACCTTCCCTGCACTGTTCCAATTTTAGTACGTGTGCTGAAATAAGCACACATGCATTCTGCCACGTGAAGAATAAAGATTAATAGGAACGTTCTTCTATGTCCCTGAATCTGAAAAGGATTACGCTGGGAAAGGAAGAGTGACAGAACTTACTGAGGCGCTACACGTCTCCAATAACGATCAATTCCATTCTTAAAATACAGCACGGCAAGCCACCTTACATTTATATCCAGAGTGTGGTTTGTGAAAATATTCTGTAAATAAAAAACACAGTATTAAAATGAGTATGTCATTAGTTAAAGTAAAATTATTATACCCATAATAAAGTACAGATAATACTTGAAATGTTTCACTCAAATTTTATCGCTACAGAGACATGTTCCAAATATCTATAGCTCCACAATTCATATAAGAAAGCATACCTGGTAGAAGTATGTTAATTCTTTAAGCTGAGTAATAAATATCTGTGACTCACTAAACTAGTCTACCTTTAGGTATGTTTGAAAATTTTCTGAATAAAAAATTAAACTCAGAAACAAACCTAACCGTGTATCACAACCTACACACATACAAACACTGAAATAAAAACCTTCTCAATTAAAAAGCAACAGACGCATCAAAGCATATATTCAAAGATTCTAAGGACTCAACGCCCCTGGGTTCTTAGCACATGCTATGAAATGAACTATTTCCAAGTATCCTCATCAAAACAATTATGCTTACAAATAAGTCTGACAGCAGAACATTAACCCGAATACAGGCAGTCCTTATTTTTTCAGAGCAGTGGGAGATCACAGAAATGACTGTGTGAGCTAAACACGCAAGAACATCTTAATCGTCAAGGTGAAAATTACAACTGTTCTGTAACCTTTACACATTTTTACCAAAAATTTATTAACATTATCACAAATTTATAACATTTGTATATGGAAATAAAAATAAAAAAATATTAATACTGTAATTTAAAACATGACAAAGACAGAATTAAAGTGTTTTATTTCCTTAAAAAAAAAAAAAAAAAACGTACCTAGAATAGTGGGTACATAGGGCAAACGCAGGAATATGCTGACTGACTTAAACTGCACTACACCTCAGACCAAAAACAACTCAAATCCCCAGAGGTGACCTCTTAAACACAACCTTGTGTGGGACAACCTCAAAATCAAAAGCAATGATGTAGATATATGTTCCTTACTACAGAAAAACACCACGTGTAAGCTATCAAAAACAGGCATGTATACTATAATTCCATTTTTAGAAAATCGTGTACATAAGAAAAAAAAAAAAGATTACAAGGATAGTTGTGTAATGCCCACTTAATCCTTAACACCCCTGACAACTAAGTCAGAGACCTTCTTTTGAGTCATCTTTCCAAAAAATGAACTTCTCCCACCATATTAATCACATTCGATTTTAACACTTAACATGTCGACCTTCCACAATAGACTGAGTCATAAATATCCATGGAGCAAATGAACGAATGGAGGTAATGTGGGAATGCTGTGGAAAGATGGTGGATATCAGCCTGTCCCGGCTGCACTCAGGTAACCAAGGAAAGTCAAGCTGCAGGTGTGAATCCAAGTAGAAATAGTCCTTAAGTATTTTGAACAACAGGACTGGAACACAAATTTGAGGATCAAATACACAAATTCAGGACCTCTAAAGTAGAAAGAACAGCTAAGGCTACAACAGATTAAAAGTGCCAAGACAGTGAGTAGGGGAAAAATTAAAAATTCCTGCCTTTACCTTAGGTAAAGGCATCTATTATAAATACAATCTACTCCATCTAAAGCAATTTTACTACCCCTCTAAGAAAAGTAGAGGTAATAAATATAAAAACAAAAGGCTTAGGCACTTAGTATTATTAATAATTCATACATTGCACAAAAAGTCAATAGTTAAAAGCCTATTGGTTTTTTTAAGGTCCAGGAGTAACCAAAGTAAGAAACATCGAAGTGTTTTATATTTTGGCCTGAAAAAACACAAGACAAATTATACAGCATATTCATTTAAATAAGCATATGAAAAATAAAGACACTCAGAAATATTCTAGAGATTTATACTGCACCCAAATTTTACAAACATGATACTGGGATTATCTCAATAAGGATAGAATATTTTCTTTAGTATCTTTAAAAATCAATGTTTTAAGGAAAAAAAATTTTTTACTCAATCTGTTTTACTTTTTTTCTACTAAGCCAAATACCCAGATTTCATGTTATATTCAGAATATCAAGTATGACCCTAGACATGACCAGTATCTTCTTAAGTTTACCAAATAATTCAAATATTTTAGCCATGAAATAAAAAACACATACGTCAACCTCTACAATTTTCTATTTTTACAAGATACGGTAAACAGGTTTACTTTGCATTTGCAACCCAGTCCCAAAACTCGATCAAGTTTGTGATCCAACTGGTAGCCTCACTGCCCTTGCCAAAAGCAAATCTCAAACACTAACCAGAGTTCTGAAATTCTCAGAAAAAGAAAAAAAAAAAAAAAAAAGACCCTCAATACAAAAAGACATTCTTTTATTCTGGCATCGAGAAAATAATTTTGATTAACCAAAGCCTTGAACTCCTAGTAAATTTTAGTTAAAGCATATATTGTTAATTGCTATACTATTTTCCATTATTATACAGGGAAAGAACAAATGTGTCAAGAAAATGAGATTTTTAGAAGAAAACGATGCTTTAAAGTAACACAGTGAGCAAGGTAGACCAGACTGATGGTGCATGGAGAGACGTGAACAACTCTGACAACATAAATTAAGTAGGGCAAGAATGAAGACAAAACATGAAAGTGTACCACCTACAGGCTGAGGTCAGCATGAACATGCAGAATAGAATATCGGCACAGTGCTGCCTTTTGAGCAGAAACTACCAATACCCTACTCAATTATTTATTCAACAATCAACAAATATTTCAACACCCTAAAAGAGCCATGCCTTGAATTAATACATGGCAGTGGCAATGACTGTTAATCAGTTTCACTAAAGTAAACCACCAATACAAGTAGATTCTTAGAACAACTGAAATAACAGTGTCTCATTTTATTAAAAACAATAGTAAACTATTTCAGAACTTACCAACAACACTGAATAGAAACCTGGCTGTGTCTCCCACTGTTTCAACTGCTCCTCTGCTGGTTTTAACACAGCAGTATCCTGACTGGTGGCCTGTGTTAAGACCTGAAGAACAACAGTGCTGGCACTATTGAGATCCATGGAAACCTGGTAACGATAAGTTAACATACGTGAATAAACATAAATAAAAAACTAACAATAACATAAATGGAGAAAAAGCTTCAATGTTCTGAATTACTCCCATCCTTCAATCATTTACCTACTCTTGCACGTTTCTACCGGATTTCTATTTTTACTATGTATCACCTATACTCTAACTTTAAAATTCCGGTAATTCAAATCGCTTTTGCTTAAATCAATTCATTTTTTTAAGATTTTTATTTATTTATTTGTCAGAGAGAGAGCACGAGCAGGGGGAGAAACAGGCAGAGGGAAAAGCAGGCTTCCTGCTGAGCAAGGAGCCCGATGCAGGACTCGATCCCAGAACCCTGGGATCGTGACCTGGACTGAAGGCAGACGCTTAACCAACTGAGCCACCCAGGCATCCCCAAATCAATTTATTTCTGATGGAAACTGCCTTCACTGTCCCATAAATAGAAGGTAATAGTGAACTGGGAACGAACAAGAAATCCACACTCAAATACCAAAACTACTTAATTCTAATTGAGTATCACTGTGTGCCTAAGACTAAGCACAATGTTTTCTTTTTTCTTTCTTTTTTTTTTTTTTTAAGATATAATGTATTATTTGTTTCAGGGGTACAGGTCTGTGATTCTTCAGTCTTACACAATTCACAGCGCTCACCATAGCACATACCCTCCCCAGTGTCCATCACCCAGCCACCCCATCCCTCCCACCCCTCCACTCCAGCAACCCTCGTTTGTTTCCTGAGATTAAGAGTCTCTTATGGTGTATCTCCCTCTCTGGTTTTGTCTTATTTCATTTTTTCCTCTCTTCCCCTATGATCCTCTACCTTGTTTCTCAAATTCCACATTATCAGTGAGATCATATAATTGTCTTTCTCTGATTGACTTATTTCACTTAGCATAATACCCTCTAGTTCCCTCCACGTCGTTGCATATGGCAAGATTTCTTTTGGTGGCTGTATAATATTCTAGTGTGTGTGTGTGTGTGTGTGTGTGTGTGTACACCAAATCTTCTTTATCCATCTGTCGATGGACATCTAGGCTCTTTCCATAGTTTGTCTCTTGTGCACATTGCTGCTATAAACATTGGGGCGCATGTGCCCTTTCAGATCACTACATTTTTATCCTTGGAGTAAAGACCCAGTAGTGCAATTTCTGGGTCATAGGGTAGCTCTATTTTCAACTTTTTGAGGAACCTCCATACTGTTTTCCAGAGTGGCTGCACCAGCTTGCATTCCCACCAACAGTGGAGGAGGGTTCCCCTTTCTCCACACGCTTGCCAGCATGTCATTTCCTGACTTGTTAATTTTAGCCATTTTGACTGGTGTGAGGTGGTATCTCATTGTGATTTTGATTTATATTTCCCATTATATATATTGCTGAATAATATTAAGCACTTTTTCATGTGTCTGTTGGCCATTTCGATGTCTTCTTTGCAGAAATGTCTGTTCATGTCTTCTGCCCATTTCTTGATTGGATTATTTGTTCTTTGGGTGTTGAGTTTGATAAGTTCTTTATAGATTTTGGATTCTAGCCCTTTATCTGATATGTCATTTGCAAATATCTTCTCCCATTCTGTCCAATGTCTTTGGTTTTGTTGACTGTTTCCTTTGCTGTACAAAAGCTTTTTAACTTGATGAAGTCCCAATCTTTCATTTTTGCCCTTGCTTCCCCTATCTTGGCTATGTGTCTAGGAAGAAGTTGCTGTGGCTGAGGTCGAAGGTTGCTGCCTGTGTTCTCCTCAAGGATTTTGATGGATTCCTGTCTCACGTTTAAGTCTTTCAACCATTTTGAGTCTATTTTTGTGTGTGCTCTAAGGAAATGGTCTAGTTTCATTCTTCTGCGTGTGGCTGTCCAATTTTCCCAAGACCATTTGTTGAAGAGACTGTCTTTTTTCCACTGGACATTGTTTCCTGCTTTGTTGCAGATCAATTGACCAGAGAGTTGAGGTTCCATTTCTAGGCTATCTATTCTGTTCCATTGACCTATGTATTTGTTATTGTGCCAGTACCATACTGCCTTGATGATTACAGCCTTGTAATACAGCATGAAGTCCGCAATTGTGATGCCACCAGCTTTGCTTTTCTTTTTCAACATTCCTCTCGCTATTCGGGGTCTTTTCTGGTTCCATACAAATTTTAGGATTATTTGTTCCATTTCTGTGACAAAAGTTGATGGTATTTTGATAGGTATTGGATTAAACGTATAGATTGCTCTAGGTAGCATAGACATTTTCACAAAACTTGTTCTTCCAATCCAAGAGCATGGAATGTTTTTCCATTTCTTTTTGTCTTCCACAATTTCTCTCATGCGTATTCTATAGTTTTCTGAGTACAGATTCTTAAGATGCCTCTTTGGTTAGATTTATTCCTAGTATCTTATGGTTTGGGGTGCAACTGTAAACAGGATCAACTCCTTAATTTCTCTTTCTTCTGTCCTGTTGCTGGTGTATAAAAATGCCACTGACTTCTCTGCATTGATTTTATATCCTGCCACTTTACTGAATTCCTGTATGAGTTCCAGCAGTTTTGGGGTGGAGTTTTTTGGGTTTTCCACATAAAGTATCATATCATCTGCAAAGAGTAAGAGTTTGACTTCTTCTCTGCCAATTCGGATGCCTTTTATTTCTTTTTGTTGTCCGACTGCTAAGGCTAGGACTTCTAGTACTGTGGTGATAGTGGATATCCCTGCGTGTTCCTGACCTTAGGGGAAAAGCTCTCAGTTTTTCCCCATTGAGAATGATATTCGCTGTGGGTTTTTCATAGATTGTTTTTATGATATTGAGGTATGTACTCTTTTTTTTTTTTTTTAAGATTTTATTTATTTGTCAGAGAGAGCGCACAAGCAGGGGGAGCGGCAGGCAGAGGGAGAGGTAGGCTCCCTGTTGAGCAGGAGCCTGATGCGGGGCTTGATCCCAGGACCCTAGGATCACAATCTGAGCCAAAGGCAGATGCTTAACCGAATGAGCCACTCAGATGCCCCCCCTTCTGCCTTGTTTTTAAAAGATTAATAAGTGTTATAAAAGAATTAGCCCCTTTATCCCTAGTTAAGATCAAAAGGAAGAAAAATGAAAAAGTTCTTTGACTCATTGCTAAGTACCTCAGAACATCATCTTATATGCCACCAAAAATATGTGTCCAAAACATTTTTATAAGTTAAAAGATGAATGTATATTCAAGAAATACTGTGGGGGGAAAATGAACTAAATCAACAAATATAAAATATAATATAAAAATATAAGCCCTGAGTTAGAAAGGATCTTAAAAGTTGGATCATCTAATCCTATACCAAGTTATCTGAAGCCATTCTAAAAATTCATTTAGCAATTTACTGAATTCTCTAGCATTGTTTCTAAATGCCCCCCGAAAGAGTATACAATTCTATACTTACCCAGGTATATATAATTGTTCACAATACACATATTGAAGTATATAAGATTAAAATTAAAAGCTAAAAATGGACAGAAAATAAACCTCAGTGCAGAAGTGACTGAGAATTAGCCCTGTGATTGTAGTTGTATCTAAAACTGAAAAGTGTTCCAGATAGTTAAAGTCTGAAGGTCATTAATCCATAAACATAGCCAAAGCAAACACTTCCTAAGAATTGTAATTGCAATAACTAATGAAAATGGAAGGTCCCAAAGGCTGACTCAACAAGAAATGACCTAAAATACGAAACTTATCAAGGAAAACTAACCATTCTAAAGCCTATGTAAGTAAAGCCCTGTTTACTTTAGTAAACAGGGCTAGGACACAATAACTGGAATCAGACAAAATACTAGCAATTAGCAATGGAGGTGGAGGTGGAGATTTTAAATTGGTAGTCTGTTCTTGTCTGTATTTTAGAACTGAGGAAGATACCTTGTAAACCGCCTCCCTAACTGGGTGTTTCCTCAACAATTTAAGTGTCTGTGTTCATTATCAGTTGAAAACAAGTAAATGGGTTTGCACTCAATTTAGAGGGCTTGTTGGTCATGTATGATTTCAAAGACAGGCTACCTGAGAGCAATTGACTTTACGGGGGCCCTAACAGGTATTTTAAGGAGACAGGCAGTATGTTTTTCTGTCTAGGAGAAATCCAATGCAAGCCACAAAAGCAAGCCATGTATGCAATTTTACATTTTCTAGCAACCATGTTAAGAAGTGAAAAGATGTGGAATTATTTTTGAGATTATATCATATTTAACTCAACATATCCAAAATATTATCATTTCAACATATAATCAATATTTTGAAAAAACTAATTTAGATATTCTGTGCTTTTTTTACACTAAGTCTTCAAAATCCTGTGTATTTTACACTCAAAGCATATCTTATTTTGAACTAACCACATTTCAAGTACTCAACAGCCACATGTGGCTAGTGGCTACTGTATTAGCATAAGTCTAGAAAAGTCTTACTCTAAGTGTGGTCCAAGGACTGTGAACACCAGGAACACATGCCAGAAATAAAAATTCTCAATTGTCTCTCCAAACCTACATCATGAAAACAGGGGCTGGAGGTCAAAGATTTGAGAGTTCTTAGTAAGTTCTAGGTAAATCTAACTGCCAAAGTCCAAGAAGCCAAAGTCTGGATCTAAAACTGAGGCACATCTGAATGTCCACCTCACGCAGCGGATGACAAAATGTACAGCAGTTTCCACCATACGTTCCTACAAAAGAAGAGCAGACCAGCACTCATCTGCACTTCTCATAAGGAACCATTTGTGATATGAAGAACACTAAGTCAGTGATTCTTCCCCAGTAAATGGGAGAGTAGCCAGCTAAAATAAAAAAAAATTTTAAAAAGCACTAATATCTGAGCATACATATTATATGCGAAGCATTGTACTAAATGCTTTCTTTATTCATTTATTTATTCCTAATAATAATTCTATATAGTAGATACTACTATCCCCATCTTTTAAGTATAAAACTAAAGGATCGGAGACCTTAACTTGCAAAGGCCGTAATCTACAAAATAGCAGGGCTTAGACTTGAACACCAAAGCCTGGTCTTAATCAGTATTTAATACTGTCTTCTTCGAGGGGCAGAACTGATGTCTACCACAACTCTGTAGTCCCAGGAGCCCAATAAGGTACACGATCTATGCATGCTTAATAGGTATTTGCTGAATAAAGGAAAGTGGTCAATACTGAACCAAAGAGTACTTTACACTGAACCACATGGCAGCTAATTAACAGATTTATTCGGTAAAACTACTGAAAGCCTGCAGCATCCCACAGCACTGTTCTAGGGGCTGAGAGTAAAGCCGCAAACAAAGCAGTTTCCCTGGCTTCACGCCACTTACATTCTAGTGAAAGAAGTGATTTCTGTTTAAAACAAAACAAAACAAAAAAGGTAAGAAAAAAACAGAGGTGGTAATATGAAGAAAATAAAATAATGTTAAAGACCAACTGCAAGTTTCCACTGGGTGTTCAGGGAGGGCTTCTCGTAAGTGACATTTACAACAGACATGAAACACAAGAGACCCGGGCATGCAATGATTTGAAAGCAGAGCTCCAGACAGACAGGGAAAACAATGGAAAACAAGGCCTTACGATTAGAAACAAATTGAAGAAGGCCAGTATAATTGACACTTAATGAGAAAAAGGGAAAATGGAACCAGATGAGGTTGAAGCAGCAAGCAGGAACAGATCATGTATGACCCTGCAGGAGAAAAAAAGGGTCTGGACTTTTATACGTGTACAAAAAAAGCCAGTGAAAGAATATGTGAATATATGAATATGAGTATAATAGACAAAAGGTTCTGCCAGAATTCATCCCCACCCAACCCTACCCTTCAAGAAAAAAGAAAAAGGCCATGTCCATGGTTGAACTGGTGACTGACAGATCTCTTCCTTTTAAAGGTCTGTTTGTTTCTTCACTGCATTTAGCAAATCATCTATGGACACATAGGGAATATTCTGTTTCCCCAACAGAAGTTCTTTCACCTACTGGTTTTAACATTTTGGGAGCTACTACCTGAAAAATAAAATCACTGATTATCATCAACTTCCAGAGCATTTTTTTAACTACAGCAGAAATTGTGCAGAGCACTCAGATACACACATATCCTCACACTTGTCTGGACTTTCCCAGCAAGGCAATCCTTAAGTCTATACACTTGTATCCTTTATGCTTCCCTTTACATTCACCTGTTCTAAGGGAAGGTGTGAGAATTTCCATCCCTACCTCCCTTCCACTCTCTTGCTCCATCAGGTCGTCCACAGAAGTATATACCTTGTCCTTCCTCCCCTCTCTTTTGAAGCTCATCCAGCCTGGGACAAAGCTCAGTTCAAATATTTCTGGAAAGTCAATTTTGTGCCAAGCACTACGATCGTTGTTAGGATGGTAAAATCAGAAAGGTCGCTTTCTCTCCCCAAATTCTGGGAGATAATAAGGTGGGAACCAGAGACAACTATTCTAATCATCAAAACACACCATAAAAAGTAAGATTCTAGAATACCGGTTGGAATCCAGAGTATATTTCCTCCAGAGAAACAATATTATGAGTGGTTCATCTAATGAGTAAAAGGCTTTTAGGTCAGAGAAAGAAACCACCATTCAGATCTTCTACTGGAAAGATTACTAAGTGCTAATTAACTTATAAAGGAAGCTTTAAAAGGCAATCAGTTCCTAAACTGCAGATTAAATGCATCATCAAGAATAACGATTCAGGGACGGGGGTGGGGGAATGGGATAGGCTGGTGATGGGTAGTAAGGAGGGCACGTATTGCATGGTGCACTGGGTGTTATACGCAAGTAATGAATCATCGAACTTTACATCAAAAACCAGGGATGTACTGTATGGTGACTAACATAATATAATAAAAAAAATTAAAAAAAAAAGAATAACGATTCAGGAATGACACACCTATAATAGATTATTTAAAATACCACATTGCTAGAGCCTATTAAATTTTTTAAAGATGCCATAACAAGACTATAAAAGCAAATCTGGCATGTGGAATAATATCACTGTTTTATAAGAGGAAGAACTTAGATCTATCAGCAGAGTTGTCCAGGGTCAGGTAGCAAACTAGCACATGGCAGAGTGGGTGGGGACTGTAACCAAATCTCTGGGACACAAGCTCTCCCTGCTACAACAGAAAATGGCCTCACCACACCACCCGACTTCCCCAACACCTACAAACACACTGTGTTTTCACATGATAGCTTCCTGGAGAAACAGTCAAAAAGATTCCTTAATCCATTATTATCTAAAAGGATTATGTTTTCCATGTAGTAAATATCCATACAGTACTCCACTGTAGATTTGAAAGGACAGCAAAGGCAATGAAGAACTGAAGAACAGGGAGAAATGTATTGAGTCATTCAAACGTTAACAGTGTGGAAATAAACTTCATTTGGATAAAAGATCCATGACTACTGACTACTGATGGTCAGGTTAGAGGGTGGTACACCCAGCGAACTAACCTACAATATCCTTTTTTGATTTTCACTAATGTGTATTAACTTTAAATTCATAGGCAAGAGGTGAAAGTGCTTGTATTTTATTAGTTCTGAACTAAACTATAGAAGAGAATTATTCAAAATCTAAATGTATATTCTTTTTTCTCTAAGAATACTAAGATAGGAGAAGGTGCAAATTAAAAGGACAGGCGCTTCACCTCACTATTTTACAATTCAGTCAGTTCAATTTATTGTAGTCTTTAACACTGTTAAGGTCTAAGCAACCCAGAAATAAGTGTCCAAGAGCCTAACAATACTCATACTCCATAACTGGACTTTCTAGGCTCATTTACAGAAGTTACTTTTCAAATTCTTGGAAAAATCCAAAGTCCAAAGATATACAGATATGCCAGTAGTTGGAAACTTACTAATTTTCATTAAAACAAACAAGGAGACAAGGGAAAACTCAGCACCCTTGCCTGCCACCAACAGACAGACTTGCCAGGCCTGCAATGACATTGATTTCAGCCATGATGATTTTCTACTACATTATCTTTATTTGTCCTTCGTCTTAAAACATGCCACACAAACAATAATTCCACACCATTATTAAATATTAAATTGGTGAGTGAAATGACTTGGGGAAAAAAAGGGGCACAGTAAAAATGGAACGAAAAAAGTTTCAAAATCAAAAAAGGCTCCCCCCGTGCAATAACTTATTCAGGCACGGATCAATAAGGGATGCTAAAACCATTAAGTGAAAGAACAACTTTTACGAACAGAATATTCCCAGTGTGTTCAAATAGATTACCTGCTAAATGTAGTGAAGAAACAAACAGACCTTTAAAATGCAGTTATCTGTCAATCACCAGCTCAGCCAACACAACAAACTTAGCATCAACAACAGCTGCATAACTTGACCTGAAGTGCCACCCCATGTGATGTAATAAGAATACAACCTCACCTCTAAAATACAGAATATCATCCCTTTAATCTAATCAAGACTCTAGGGGTGCCTGGGTGTCTCAGCCAGTTAAAAGTCTGTCTTCAGCTAAGGTGAAGATCCCAGGCTCCTGGGATCGAGCCCCTGCATCAGGCTCTCTGCTCAGCGAGAAGGCTGCTTCTCCCTCTCCCTCTGCCTGCCACTCCCCCTGCTTATGCTCTGTGTCAAATAAATAAATCTTAAAAAAAAAAAAAATTAACCAAGACTCTAGACTTGACTTCCAGTTTAAAAGAACCAGAAGAGAGAGAAATGGTAAGACGGTGACACCCCCCAACTTCAAGGCTTACAATAAAGCTACAGTAATCAAGACAGTTTGGTACTAGCAAAAATAGACAAACAGATCAATGCAACAGATTAGACAGCCCAGAAACAGACCCCTTCAACTGATCTACAGCCTCTTTAACCAACGGTGCTGGAACAACTGAACATCCACATTCAAAAAATAATCCAGACAGAGCTTACACCCTTCACAAAAATTAACTCAAAGTGGATCACAGACTTAACTGTAAAACACAAAACTGTCAAATGCCCAAAACATAAGAGAAAGCCTACATAGGTTTTCCAGGGTGCAGTGATACTTTTTTAGCTTCAATACCAAAGACCTAGTCCGTGAAAGAAATAACTGGTTAGCTGGACTTCATTAAAATTAAGAACTTTTGCTCTGTAAAAGTATCAGAAGAATATGAAGAAAAGCCAGAAACTGAGAGAAAATATTTCCAGAAGACACAACTGATAAAGGACTATTATCCAAAATATACAAAGAATTCTTGAAATTAAAAAAAAATCCAATTTACAAATGGCCAAAGACCTTACCAGACACCTCACCAGAGAAGATACATAGATGGCAAATAAGCATATGAAAAGATGCTCATCATAGGTCACCTGGGAAATGCAAATTGAAACAATGAGATACACATCATATATGCCACCAAGAAATGAAAATTAAAACGAGATACACATCATACATCATTTGGGAAATGCAAATTAAAGCAACAAAATAGCACTATGCACCTATTAAAATATCAAAACCCGGAACACTGACAATACCAAATGCCAGCGATGATATGGAGCAACAGGAACTCTCATATATTGTTGGAAGGAATGCAAAATATCCTTGGAAGACAATCTGATGGTTTCTTAAAAAGTAAACATACTCTTACCATGCAATGCAGCAACTGCGCTTTTGGTATTTACCCAAAGGAGTTAAAATCTATGTCCACAAAAACCTGCACACGTTTATACAGCTTTATTCGTAGCTGCCAAAACTTAGAAACACCCAAGATATCCTTCAGGAGGTGAACAAATAAATGACTGCACATCCAGAAAACAGAATATTATTCAATGCTAAAAAGAAATTATCAAGCCATGAAAAGACATGGAAGAAACTAAACTATATATTACTAAGTGAAGGAGGGCACTCTAAGAAGGCTATATACTGTATGACTTCAACTATCTAACACTCCGGAAAAGCCAAAACTATAGACAATGAAAAGATCAGTTGGGTAGGAGGGCAGATGAATAGGCAGACCACAGATTTCTAAGGCAGTGAAAATACTCTCTAATGATGGATATATGTCATTATACATTTGTCCAAACCCACTGAACGGACAACCCCAAAAGTGAACCCTTAAGGAAACTATGCTCTTTGAGTGATTATGATGTGTCAAAGTAGGTTCAACCTTGGTGAAAAAATGTACCATTATGGTGACTAATGGTGGTAATGGAGGAGACTGTGCATGTATGGGGGCAGGGAGTATATTGGAAATCTCCGTACCTTCCTCTCAATTTAGTGTAAACCTAAAACTGTTCTAAAAAAAAAAAAAGTTTATTAAGAAAAAGGCCAAGAATTTGCATATACAGTTCTACAAAGATAGACAGATGGTCAATAAACATATAAAAAGATGCCTAACATCACTAGCCATTAGAAAAATGAAAAATCAAAACTACTAGCATGGCTACAGTCAAAAAGACATAGTAAAAGATACTGATGAAGATGTGGAAAAACTGGAACTCTCACGCACCACTGGTAGAAATGTAAAGTGGTGTAGACACTTCGGGAAAGTCTGTCAGTGTCTCAAAACATTAATCAAAGAGATGTGTAAGACTCAAAAATTCTACTTCTTGGTATATACCCAAGAGAAGTGAAGATTTATGTCTACATTTGTTGTACATTTGTAAAAAAAAAAAAAAAAAAAAAAGGTTAATAGCAACATTATAATAGCAAAAAGTGAAAACAACTCAAATGTAGTATTTCCATCCAATGGAAGAGTATTTGGCAATCAAAAGGAATGAAATCCTACAACATGCCACAACACAAATGAGCCCTGAAAACACTATGCTAGGTGAAAGAAGCCAGTCACAAAGACCACATGGTTACTCTTTTAATGAAATGTCCAAAAGAGGCAAATTTATAAAAATAAAAAGTATATAAGTGGTTGCCTAGCACTGGAGGATTGTGGAAAAATGTGAAGTGATTTAGTGAAACAAACTAGGTTTCTATTTGGGTTGATGAAAATTTTCTAAAATTGATTGTAGTGACAGTCACACTGAGAATACACTAAAAACAACTGAATTGCACACTTCCGGTGGATGAACTATATGGTCTGTGCATTATACCTTAATAAAGCTGTTTGTTTGTTTGTTTGTTTGTTTGTTTGAAGTGCCTTGACTATGTAAATGCTGAAGTCAGCAAGAAACAGGGAAGTGACTATAAAAATGACAAACATGTGGCTGGATTATCAACAACTATTAACTGATGTTAATTTGGAGCAAGGAAGACCACTGGTTCAAGAAACTAAAGCAAGATGAAAGCACGGAAGATTTGTGACACAAACCAAGGAGATTCCAAAGATACTAACCCCATTCAAACCCATACTGCACCATTCGGATTCATTCGCATTTCCTGACAGAGGCCATTTCAGCTGGAACAAGAAAATTCTTCTCTGTGCACACATTATAGGTGGTTTCACAACCCTACATACTGTATGTTATTAACACTTCCTATGGATTTTGACTAAAGATGCTTCCACAGATCTCCAAATACCCTCAAGTTAAGGAATCATCGGGGCTACTGAAGCATTCCCCATGAGACCTCACGCAGACTGTCAAAAACTGGTCTACCCTGGAATAAAAGATATGCAACAAGACATGTAACAAAGACAAGAGGAGATATTTCCTTGCTTTCTCTTCTCTGCTGCTAAAATATCCTATTTAATCAAGAGTTTTAAAGGACCTACAAATTCCTACTTGGAGACAGACACTACATGTAAGCTTAAATCCTCCTAAATCACAACTTAAGAATACTCTTTAAGTCTGGTTTTAATTAGAGAAATATCTATGATGTCAAATAATAAATGCTATATAAAGTGTATGTATAAGACTATATAAAATATATGTATAAGACAGTATAAATATAAAAACACCTAGGAATAAAAGACAAACAGGAAACACAACAAACTGTAAACAGTCGTTGTGCTAAGTTAGTCCCAGGGGTTATACGGATTCTTTTAGTTTAAAAATTAAAACCTAGTGATGAAAAAAACACTTTTTTTAAGAGGTCAATATTTTTCCCTTTATACTTGTTCTAAATTTCCATGGGAGTATTTGCTTGATTTCTCTTCCCTAAAACATCACAAATTCTCAAGAGCTGCAAATCCTCATTTATTTCTCTTGTCAAGTACACACCAAGAAATCATGGCAATATATTAAAGATACCACAGTTAAATAGGTATTGTGGTCAATTATTGCACTGTCGTCATAACAGTTCACAAGAGAAACTTAAAAACTTCATCTTTCAGTAGCAAGAGTAGATAAGCAACAGTTCTGCCATATTACCTGAATTTCTGATGGCAATGTTTACCAAAAAGACAATCTTCCTGACTCAGGGGACTCTGAATATTGTAATCAAACTGCAGTTTTAACTACAGTCATCTCTACAAGGCATTTAATATTCTTACTATTTGGTTAATAAAGGCAGGATTCTAAAATATTTAACAGTCTGAGAAAAATGAAACTATAATCTGAAAATTCATATTTATTATTTCCTTTCCTTTAAGCTTCATATACTGTATACAATACACGCCCATTACATAAAAGGAAAACAAATTTCTATTTGTTGGCAAAACGGTCTTTAATTTCATTTCTAAGTATTCTCCATCCCAGTGTTTGTTTTTTTAGCAGGTAACACACTACTAGATCTACTAGTCCTCAAGATATAATAAAAGAAATCGAGTAACCTGTAGTGCCACCTGATGGTAAAAAGGCCATACCACACCCCAAACAGTATGTCCCCAGCATCCTAACCTTTTTCCCCTCAAGGAGGGCCAGGGGAAGACGACACTGGCATTCTCAGTGACCATTTGGCCAACACAACCATCTGGAAATAGAGCAAGGGTTTTCAGGGTTCCAAAACCTAGGGCAAAGAACGCTGAAAAGAGAGGCTCTGAGGGAAAGAAATGAACGGGGGCAAAAAAAAAAAAAAAATGTAATACAAGAAGGATGGAACGTGAACATGAAAACCTCACCCTGAAGCAAACAAAACATGACTACCACAGAAATTCCTTATAGCACTGTCTCTCCTTTTGTAGTTAAACACTGCGTCATTAAAAATACTCTCTATCAAAGATAACGTGAGATGAAGACATGAATGTGTTCAGAGCTTTACACAAGTAAATATGATGGAATTTAAGAAAATGTAATAGTGTAAGCAATGTTTTAACAAAATGTGACTGAGAAACTGTGGAACAAGAAGACCTACAGCGATGGGAGGAAAGGGATGAAATCAGCTAGTGGGAAAAGCACTGCAGAATCGACACCGAAGAGAAATATAAATATTCTGAAAGAAAGAAAAGAATGGCCAGATATAAGCCACTGAGAAAGTGGTATTAATAATTTGAAAGCTCCTAATTTTCTTCCTGGAAGAAGCAGATGAAAAGTATAAGCAATACAGTATTGACCGTGTATTACTAGAGCATTTCCCTAAAGAGAGATGAGAGGAAGAGGTCATTTTTTTTAAAAGATAGTTAAATTCCTCTAAGTCAAACTATGATCTATAGCTCAAGTCTACAAAGTAACAGGAGACAGAAACACATTCTTGGAGAATAATGGATAGGAAATATTACAAAACCGCCAAATGTCTAGAATCAAAAGCAAACTAGGAAAAGAAAGAAATGAATTTCTGTGACGACCAGGGAAAAATTCAAAGATAATAAAAACAGAAAAGTTATATTAGGAAACGTAAAGAGACAGTTTATTGCTTTAAAATATTTTATTTATTTTTTTAAGTGATCTCCATGACCAGTGTAGGGCTCAAACTCATGACCCTGGGATCAAGAGTCACGTGCTCTACCGACTGAGCCAGCCAGGTGCCCTGACATTTTATTATTTCAAGAAACCAAAGTCTTAAATACAAGAAAGCAGCTTGCCAAAAGAATCAGTTAAATCTAAATCAAACCAAGCTCCTATATCTTTGCTAAGAACGAACTTAGAAGGGAAGTTGGGTGGAGGTAACATGATAAAAGACTGACCCCATGACTGATCATTGTTAAAGCTGGGTGACAGGCAGACAGAGGTTCATTATATAATTCTACTTCTGAGTGTGTTCTTTTAAAATGGTAGCTAACAGACCATGACACAAATCACTGAAGCTGTTGTTCACAGCTAACAGCACCTCCTCTGGAAAAGTACAACTGCACTAGATCGTAAAGCACTCCTCCTCTCACACTATTCTTCTGCGTAGTACATACTTCTATTATTACACCTCCTTCTTATTTACTCGCATCCCATCTACAAAATCACGAGCCGCTTAAAGGCAAAAATTGTGCTCATTCATCTATATATGCAACTAGTACAATGTCAGGGATACAGCAAATGCTCAGTAAACGTCTGATGAACTGAACAAAGCAATAATGTGACCGTGACTTCTAAGGGTGGAAGGCAAACCTAGAAAAGGTAAAACAGGAGTGCGCCTGGCTGGCTCATTTGGAAGAGTATGCAACTCTAGATCTCCGGGCCGTGAGTTTGAGCCCCGCAATGGGTATGAAGATTACTTAAGAAAATAGGAAGGAAGGAAGGAAGGAAGGAAGGAAGGAAGGAAGGAAGGAGAAAAGGTGAAAAAGAAAGAGTTCACAGAAACAACAATCCTTCTGGAAGAACAGAAATTACAACACAGTAAAGACAAAAGGATTTACAAAACATACTACAAGAATAAACAGTATGCTTCCCAAATGGCTGATTAAAAAAATGAATGAAGGGAAAGCAAAGAGGAAAACAATAAATGAAGGAATCACTAAATGAATGAACAGCCCAGTCAGTATCTTCAGCTACTGAAATGGGACACACTGGAGTGCCTGGGTGGCACAGTTGGTTAAGCGACCGACTCCTGATCTCACGACCATAAGATCAAGTCCTGTGTCAGACGTCTCTGCGCTGGGCGTGGAACCTGCTTGAGAATCTCTCTCTCCTCTTCCTCTGCCCCTCTCCCGTATCAAAAAAAAAAAAAAAAAGACAGACAGGAGAAAAGAAAGAAAGAAAGAAAGAAAGAAATGGGGCATAACAAGGAAATAAAATTTAGCAGTACCTTTTACTGGGAATATCTAACACCCTTTGTTCTAATCCTGTGCCCTCTAATCAACTTCCTGATATTTACGCAGTTTATCATTAGACTTTTCCACATTCATTCATTCATTCATTCAGGTATTGACTGAACACCTACAAATGCTAAGTATCATTCTAGGCACTTCATATGTATCGATAAACTAAAAAGACAAAAAAAAAAAAATCCCTGCCCTTATAGAAAGGATAATCTAGTGGCAGAGACAGGGAAATAAATGGGTAAACTACACAGTACTTAAGATGGCAGAAAACAAGACCAAAAAACAGCTGTAAGAGAAGTCCAATTCAATAAACCCAAAGGTGTGTGTCTCACTGGGAGTTTTTAGTAAAATAGTATTGGTAAACTACAATAAATCTCTTGCCTGTTCAGTGAACACAGGTGTCCCCCATGACTGAGTACTTCCTAATAGGAAAAGTTAAAAAGCTTATCCTAGGGGCACCTGGGGGACTCAGATGGTTAAACACCTGCCTCCGGTTCAGGTCATGAACCCAGGGTCCTATGATCGGACCCACATCGGGCTCCCTGCTCACAAGGGAGTCTGCTTCTCCCTCTCCCTCTAACGCTCCACCCGCTTGTACTCTGTCTCTCTCTCAAACAAATAAAATCTTAAAAACAAAAAAAGGTTACCCTAAACAAGTGACCCCTTGGCAAACAAGGTACTGCCAATCCTGAGGCCTCAACTACTGTCACCATCACCCTCTTTGACATCTTTAGTTGAAACACACAAAAAAACACATCTGTATAAAAACTACTAAAGAACAGCAATTACAGTTATTGGCTTTAAAGTTCCTTCTCTTATGTAAAACAAAGAAAAAGGAAGGAAAGGAAGTAAGCTAGATTTTGAGCAAGATACACTTCTTTGAACTGGAGTAATAACACAGCCTAAATTTAATAGACTTTATAACTGATCAGATTTAAGTCTAGTTGGAACCTTTCACTAAGTGCTAAGGGATCATCAGTCCTCTCCAAATACACACAACTTTGATTGACAGTTTCCAACTACTGGTCCAGGACATCACGGTCTATAACCCTTTCTTAAAAGAATCTCATTCTAGGGGCGCCTGGGTGGCTCAGTCGTTAAGCATCTGCCTTCAGCTCAGGACGTGATCCCGGAGTTCTGGGATCGAGCCCCACATCAGGCTCCTCTGTTGGGAGCCTGCTTCTTCTTCTCCCACTCCCCCTGCTTGTGTTGCCTCACTCGCTGGCTGTCTCGCTCTCTGTCAAATAAATAAATAAAATCTTTCAAAAAAAAAAAAAGAAAAAAAAGGAATCTCATTCTAGAGGCTCCTTGGTGGCTCAGTCGGTTAAACGTCTGCCTTCGGCTCAAGTCATGATCCCAGCATCCTGGACTCAAGCCAGCCCCTCCCTCTCCCTCTGCCTGCTGTTCCACCTGCTTGTGCGTACACACTCTCTCTGTCAAATAAATAAATAAACCATTAAAAAAAATAAACAGGACAAATTATTAAAAAAAAAAAAAAAAAAGAATCTCATTCTTGCAAGAGTCCAACCTAAGGAGTCACTGCATTTATAAAAACTCATTCATTAAAACATGAATGGGTTGCATGCCAGCAATGTCCCCACAATAAGGAACTAGAATATATTTTATCATTAAAATAATGGGTTTTTTAAAAGATTTTATTTACTTATTTGACAGAGAGAGACAGGCAGCGAGAGAGGGAACACAAGCAGGGGGAGTGGGAGAGGAAGAAACAGGCTCCCAGCAGAGTAGCCCAATGCAGGGCTTGATCCCAGAAGCCAGGATCACGCCCTGAGCTGAAGGAAGATACTTAACGACTGAGCCACCCACGCGCCCCATCATTAAAATAATATTTTCAATCATTAAAATAATTTTTCTATCACCTTGGAGCCGTTTATCAGTATCAGTTTTCTAAGCAGTAAATAATAGTTGACCCTTAAGCAATGCCTGTAACTTTTGACTCCCCAAAAATTTAACTAATAGCCTACTGAGGAGAAGCCTTAACAATAACATCAACTGCTGAATAACAAATATTTTTTAATTCATGAGTATTATATCCTATATTCTTACAATGCAATAAGCTAGAGAAATATTAAAATAATCATAAGGATGAGAAAATACATTTACGGTACTATACTGTATCAAAAAAAATACACCTATATGTAAGTGGACCCACAGATTTCAAAGCCATATTGGTCAGGGGTTAACTGCATATCTGATTTAAACATTTTGTTTTACTGACCAAGAAGACTGTGTCTCAAAGACGTTAAGGAAATAAACTGTGACTTCTCTAAAGTTCCAGCCTCATTAGCAACATTTTTTAAAATATTTTTTTATTATGTTATGTTAGTCACCATACAGTACATCCCTAGTTTTTGATGTAATGTTCCATGATTCATTATTAGCATATAACACCCAGTACTGGCCTATCCCAATCCCCCCCCCGCCGAAGCCCTCAGTTTGTTTCCCAGAGTCCACAGTCTCTCATGGTTCATCCCCCGTCTGTTTAGCCCCCTTCATTCATTACCAACATTTCTAGAACTAGATTACAAGTCTACTATGCCAACCCAATACTCTGACTACTACATTTTTCATTTTGATCACAGTGTTATCCATTAATATCTCAAGTGAAATGAACTGACAATTTTTTTTTAGTTTTAGACTTGAGAACCAAAATAAAACATCGAGACTATAGCTCGATTTTCTGCTAAATTAAATTACATAAAAACTGAAAACAAAAATTAATAGTCTATGAAAATACTGTAGGCAACATTAACAAGATAAAACCTAGAACACGTTTTTAAACAACTAAACAAAGAATTATTATACAGAATATATGATAAACCCTTGTAAATCAACAGAACGAGAAATACAAAAGAAAATTGGACAAAGGGTATAAATAGACAATTCATGAACAAAAAAAGGCAAATGAGGGGGCGCCTGGGTGGCACAGCAATTAAGCGTCTGCCTTCGGCTCAGGGCGTGATCCCGGCATTATGGGATCGAGCCCCACATCAGGCTCCTCCGCTATGAGCCTGCTTCTTCCTCTCCCACTCCCCCTGTTTGTGTTCCCTCTCTCGCTGGCTGTCTCTCTCTCTCTCTGTCAAATAAATAAATAAAATCTTTAAAAAAAAAAAAAAAAGGCAAATGGGTAATAAATACCAAAGGTATGCTACCTTACTGGTTATCACGAATCTAAAAAAGAGCTATCACTTACAATCATCAGATTAGCAAAAATTAAAAAGTCCAAAGATATTGAACACTAGCAAAAACATATGGAAACAGAGTCCCTTACGCATTGCTGCTAAGACTATACATTGGTACAACCACTTTGGAGAGCAATCCTGCCATCTCTAATAAACTTAAGTGCGTGTGCCTGTGTGTGTGTGTACCCTACGACCAAACATGGTGTATCCTATGACCCAGCAGTTCCACACTTGGTGCTATAACCAAAGAAATTCCTACACTGGCTTATAGGGAGGAGACATGGGTAAAGGAGCTCATCTTGGGAGTTGTCTGTAATAAGAAATAAAAGATAACATATGTCCATCTATAGTGGAATAGATACATGAACTCTATCTTGTACAATTGGTTTCCTCTGATTGGAAAACTCTAGCCTCTAGACATCTGCATGTCTTGCTCTTAAACTTCAATTCAGGGCTCCTGGGTGGTGCAGTCGTTGGGCGTCTGCCTTCGGCTCAGGGCATGATCCTGGTGTTATAGGATCGAGCCCCACATCAGGCTCCTCCGCTATGAGCCTGCTTCTTTCTCTCCCACTCCCCCTGCTTGTGTTCCCTCTCTTGCTGGCTGTCTCTCTCTCTGTCAAATAAATAAATAAAATCTTAAAAAAAAAAAAAAAAAAAAAACTTCAATTCAGTCTTTGCTCAAGTTATCAATTCCTCAGGTAGGTTGTCCCTCACCACCCAGTTTAAACTACATGACCCTCCAACCCAGAATCCCTCTAGTCTGGATATCTTTCTTAATTGTTCTGCATAACGTTGTAACTATCTGACATTCTATTATCTATGTGTTTATTGTCCTGACTTCCCCAATTAGAACTTATGGTCCAGAGACCAGGAACTTCAATTTGCTCAAAGACGTATTGCCAGAATCTAAAAAAGTATCTGGCACATATGAAAGCAACATTAAATATTTGCTAAATAAATGAATTCAATCACTAAATCACAATCTCTGTTTATCCTTATGTAAAGCACAAAAATGAACCCATCTCTGACTTTTCAAGCCCACTCAATCTCACCTCCAGAGTATGTAACAATCCACCTTATTTCAACTCTCCAGTAATTCAACTTGCATTCACAGTACTCAACAAAGAAGGAGCTTCTATTGGCCAGCCACTACTCTGAGAGATAAAAATAAATAAAAAAGAGTCTTTGAAGTTCAGTTCAAAAATGGCAGCAGTGGCTGGGTCCTGAGTGTTCAGGCTGCTAGGTCGGTCCAGGGCCCAGCTGGGACGGTTCCTGTCGTGCAGGGCAAGGAGGGCTCTGCTCACATGTGGAAGGCCCCCATCTACTTTGTGGTGCTCCCAGACATGAGAGTAAGCATCTTCCCAAAGGTGCATCACAAGAGCATGAGAGATTTGAGTTCATCACCTACCTCCAAATTCACATCAGGTTCAAGGCCTTTCCCTGGGGACTGGCTATAGAGATGAAAAAAGAGAACCCGGACCACTATCCAGTGCGGACCACAGCACTGGTCTGGACCAGGACTCTGCACAAGGACCAGAAAACTAAATGGAACCTTAAGCTCACCTTCCTTACTTGTATCAAATGATGACCAGTATACTGATCTTCCATCCCTTTAGTTACAGCAGGAGATGGCGTAATACATAATTTAGATTAGATCACAAAAAACAGAATGAAAGAATCTTGCCATTCAATTCTGAAGAGGAAAAAAGACGACAAAGCTGTTCTGGAAGAACTCAAGTGGAAGACATAACTCAGCCTAAGCAGGCTGGGGAAAACCTGGTGGGGCACGAAAGAGGGCCAAGAAGGCGTTTATGCTGGGTCATGAAAGTGGAGTAGGAGTTATCCAAATGAGTATGTTATGGGTGTTTGTCAAACAAATGATCGGTACGTTCTAGACAGAAGACACACAACGTATTAATGTCTCAACTTTAAAAAACATTCTAACGCTTCTGAAGAATTGCAAATAGTTCAGCATGACAGAATAACGTGAGGCAGAAAACAGCAGAAGAAAGCAAAAAGCAAAAAGCAGGGGCGCCTGGGTGGCTCAGTCGGTTAAGCGTCTGCCTTGGGCTCAGGTCCTGATCCCAGGGTCCTGAGATCAAGCCCGGCATCGGGTTCCCTGCTTAGCGGAGATCCTGCTTCTTCCTCTCCCTCTGCCTGCTGCTCCCCCTGCTTGTGCACGCTCGCTGTCTCTCTCTGTCAAATAAATCAATAAAATCTTTTTTAAAAAAAGAAAGAAAGAAAGCAAAAGGCAAGCAAAGTCCAAATCACTAAGGTCTGTATTTCCTAAATTTGGTAGTTTGGATTGTAATCTGAAAACCTGAATGGAAAGACTGCAGAAAAACAGTACAACCTGCCTATAATAAAAGGAAGGGTAAAGAGGGATTGATATTCATTCTTAGGAGAAAAGTAATTATGTAGAATGTTTACGCAAAGGTCCAGATAATAATGATAGTTTGAACCAAGGTGGTTGCTGCAGGGAAAAATGGATGAAAGATGTAGAACGAGATCTGGCAAATGATTAGAGGGTTTCGGAGCGGGGGGAGTAGCACTTAAGGGTAATAAGAGGGAAAAATTAAGATTTGGGGCATCTCCAACTAAATGACAAGGATCACAGGAGGAAAAGAAGCAACTTCAGAAAGAGTGAGATATGTAATTTTTGAGCTGAACTTAAATTATCTTAAGACAACCACAATGCGTCAGAATTGAAGAGTAATCTGTGCTAAAGAGACAGAGATTTGCTATTCATCAAAATAAAGACAGTGGTTGCAGTCACCAGAGATAAGACCACTCAAGAGCAGGCAGAGGCAAGAGAGCAGAAGACCGTACCTCAGTGTGAAAGTAGTATCTGAAGGGGTCAAAGAGAGAAAAATACACCAAGGAAAGATTGGTCAAGACACAAGAGGAAAATAAGGAAACCACAGGGTCAAAGAAGTAAAAGAGAATTTCAACGAGGACAACTACTCAAAATGTCAAATGATGAAAAAGATTCTACTAGACTTCACAACAAAGATCAATGGTAACCACCACCCATCAACTTCAGTGACTGCAGTGGATTGTCAGACTCCAATATACTGGGGTGGGGAGGGGAGAGTAATAAGGTGGCAGAGAAAATGAATATAGGTAACTCGTCCAGACACTCAAAGGAAATAGAGATGAAACTGAACAGGAATCTAGAGTGAAAAGAGTGTATTTAAGATAAGTGTGTTTAAATCTTAGTAAGTTAGTGCTAGTTGAGAGTAAAAAAAGAGTAACCAAGTGTTACGGACTGAAATGTATTCCCCCCAAATTCACATGTTGGCGCCCAAACCCCCAGAACCCTCAGTATTGGAGGTAAGATTTTTGAAGAGGTGATTAAGTTAAAATGAGGTCATCAGAGTGGGGCGTAATCCGAGTGGTATTCTAATAAGAAAAAGAAGACACCAGAGATTCTAGTGCACAAGGGGGTGGTTATCTGTAAGTCAAGGAGAAAAGCCTTAGGGAAATCACTCCCATGGGAACCCGGATCTTGGACTTCCAGCTTCCAGAACTGTGAGAAAATAATTTTGCATTGCTTAAACCACCCAGTCTGTGTTACTCTCTTAGAGCAGCCCTAGAAAACTAATATAACACATTAAGGAAACATTGTCCCTGTGAAGAAAAAACTCAGAGCACGAGAGATTGACAAAAGTAGACCTGCTTACAGGTGAAAGAGGACAAAAAACAACGTCCCCACCAAGGCATTTCATTTCCTCTGTGAAGAAGAAGTGACCTCATCCACTAAAGAGTAAGGAGGGAAGGTAGTGGGTTCATAATCACCATCGGAAACAGGAGTTACTAGCAATGCACAGAATTATCAGATTGCTTGCCCATTACTAAATAAATGTTTGTTGTGGAATGAATACCTAGCTCTCTTTCATGAATACTTTAGCTCCATTTTAATAAAGGAGTAACTAGCAGAAGAAAAGCATTGGAGTAAGTCAGAACCTGGGTTATGAATTTGATTACGTGACCTCCTGCAAGTCACTTACCATTGCTGGGTCTCAGTTCCTTCAACCAGATGAATCAGACTTGATAATCAGCAGAAGACGGCCTCAGATCAAAATAAATGCTATGATTTTTATGCAGGTTTATGCATGACCTCAGTCTTCCACTTTTTTCAGCCAAAGTAGTGAGTTTTAAGCTTTAATATAAATTCATATCATCTAGAGAGCTTGTTAATATGCAGGTTCTGATTCATTAGGTTTGGGGTTAAGCCCAAGCTTGCGCATTCTGAACAAATGCTGAGGTGATGCCATACACCACATTTTGAGTAGCGAGGGTGCAGAACACTAATCCAGCACAAGCTCTACAAAGCTTTTAATTGTGGGCTTATCTGTAATCAGCCTGATATTTAGAAAACTAAACAACGATGCTCCAGACTCACACCTGCACTAAGTATGTCTTGCCATTCCCTAAAACATTCTGAAATTAACTGGATAGTCCTCGTTTGATGCACATAGGGAAAGACAGAAATGAGTAATACTGGAACCAATAACACCATATTAGGAGAAGCAAGATTAAACACAATGCACAGAAATAGGTGAAGGGGATTAAGAGGTGCAAACTTCCAGTTATAAAATAAATAAGTCACAGGGATGAAAAGTACAACACAGGAAATATGGTCACTAATACTGTAACAACACTGCATGGTGATAGATAGTAATGACACTTATCAGGGACACTTATCATGGTGAGCACAGCATAACGTACGGAATTGTCAAATCATCATATTGTACACCTGAAACTAATATAACATTGTATGTCAACTATACTTCAACGACAACAACAAATATAAATACAAATGCACACATATATGAACCTACATACAACACAGAGGTCAAAAAACGATTAGGTCACCTAATCGTATTATCTTTCTCAAAACCCGAAATATTTTTATATCTACAAAAACATATTTAGCTCTTGAAAAGTCTTCAGTATATTTTAACTGCCACATGCCTACAAGGGTTCTTTTGCATTATGGTTTGATCCTGAATGCAAACACTTTCTAAATGTCACAAAATTTAAAGACTTTTATACTAATTACCAAATAATCTCTATGTATTTGTTTAGAACCTCCAATCCTATTGCCACGATTGAATTCATTTGTGATGAGAATTTTCTTCTGCTCTAGGAAGTGTAACTAGGACAGAGACAGCCCAGCTGACCTAGGGCTATAATATATGGCCACAAACCATTGCTATAATTAAACTGTTTCTACTATTCCCTATACTAGGTTACAGGAGGAAAAAATTCCACAATCCTATCACGACCAACAGGGATTTTCATTCTAATTTCAAAGCAACCTTCAGTGAGGAAAGATTAAACAAAAGGTGTCATGCAATGGAAGCCTTATAGTCACTCTCCCCTTAACCTGAAGCCTCTAAACCGAAAAGAGAAGTTTAAAATAACGTTAAAATGGAGTGAACTCCTTATCCAAGAAAAAAAAAATTATGGCTGTAAACTGCTCTTACCTTCTTCTGAAGAATAACCAATTCTCAAAGGCACTACACATCACTACAACCGAGCTCGCTTGTATATGGGGTGGGGAAGAGATATGTCAATTGCAATCCTGGCACCAGCAGGCAATTTACCACTTCTGCCTAATTTAGTCAAGTCACTTCTAAATAATACTTTCCTCATTCCCCCCTATATAACAAAAGAATAAAGAAGAATGACAAATGCAATGGACCTCAAAATAGTTTTGCTGAATCACAAATACCCCCAATATAAAGCTGCAGAAGTCGCTGGGCTTGAGCATTGGCGGCCATACCTCAGCAAGCGGCTCCCCTCTGAAAATGTGTTAACTTACTTCACCTGTTCATTAAAGGCAAGGAAGGGTCTAACGTTTAATTAAAGCTTTCACAGTATCGTTATTAGCATCAATATAGTGTGTGCAATAACAACATACACTGGTTTTATACTTAAGATGACCACGTTCTCTCATCACCTATCCCCCAAGGGCAAATGCACCACCCCGGCCCGCAACCGCAGCCACAATGGGCACCCTATGCTCTTCTCGTCTTGGCACCCAGTCCCTGTCTCTCTGCACCCGGATTCCTCCTCAACCAAGCCTCCCTTCCCAACCCCGGGCTGACTCCGCCAGCCCCCAGCTCCTGGTGATTCCCAGGGTTATGCAGAGAGCCAAGCCTGCAGGCCGCCCTCGCCGCGTTACTGCTATTCCTCGTCTGCGGGTTGCCCCACGTTCTTCCCTCGCCTCTCGGGTCTCCGCTGCCCAACTCACGCCTCCCTTCCACTCGCGCGCTCTGTGGCTCTCAGGCCTCACCGTTTGGTTCGGTCCGGAATAGCCCGGCTCTCCCACTTCCACTCCCCAACACGAAGCGAAGTCGGTTGGTCCCGCGCCCCACGCTTCCAATCTACACGCCGCCGCCTACTGATGCCGAAAGCGGCTTCTAGGAACGCGCCATGTTCAGCGTCGCGGCTTCAAACGACGCTGACGCGCGAATACTGCGTCACAGACACCCAGAACGCGTGGACTAGGCAAAGCGAGAAGGCGATAGGAGAACGGCAGAAGAGGAGGGAGGGGCTTCCCCTTCGAAACTGAAGGCGCCCGGGGGCTAAATCAGCTGTCTGCGCTTGCGCAGTAGAGAGCAGGGAGCCTGGAGTCAGCCAGATCTGTAACCATGGGAACATTAACTCCGCGTAGCCCGACTACCAGAAGGATCGGTTGTGTCATGGGTTGATTGAAGCTTGCTTGAATCAGAACCATTTTCTCTTCCCAATTCCGATTATCTGTTCTAAACTGTATCGTTTTACGGTCCGTCTCAGCTGAGGAGAGTTAAAATATCTTACTCTCTCACTGGTCCACCCTCCCGCGAAAATTTATTTTTGAATTTCTTTGAGTCCTACATTTGCTGGGCGCTCTACTCCAGAACTATAGCAAGAATGGAAAGATTAAAAAGTCCACTTCTACCCGCCTCTGCTACTAGCTAGCTTAATGACCTAAGTTTTCTTTAGAAAGAGAAGTTGTAAAGATATTGTTGAGGGTTCATAAAGAATAATAAAAATAATAACACTTATTGAACATTTAGAATGTGCCAGATACAATCCAAAAATCTTTACATGAATCATGTATTTATACAAATCCTCAAAACAATCTATGCGGTGCTTTTTATTATGCCCATTTTATAGATGAAGAAACTGAAGCATAGAGAAGTCAAGTAACCTGCCTAAGATCACACAGCTAGTAAGGGGCATTGTTAGGATTTGAACCAGGCAACCATAAAGCCTACATTACAAGGGTATTTATCACACAAGGGCTGTTTTAAAAGTAAAAATATAAAAAGTTATCTAAATAACCACCAAGAAAGGAATGCCTAATCATAATATATGCATATATAATAAATCACAAATTGGCCACTAGAAATTATGTTGGCATGTGTTTTGACATGTTAACACATTCACAAGGCATCAGGAAGAGTGGATTACAAAACAATATGTTCAGTATGGTCCCATTTCTGGAAATAAATACATGCCAAAATCTTAACAAGATTTGCCACTAGTTGAATGGTATTGTGGGCATGTTTCATTCATTTATTTATTTAGCCTGACTGTATCTTCTCATTTTACTGAAAGGTAATACTTGTCAGGTTTTAAATGTTCATAGAATCACATGGGATCTTGTTAAAACACAGATCCTGATTCAGCTGGTCTGCGGTGGAGCCTGAGAGTTCTCATTTCTAATGAGTTTCCAGTTAATGCCAATGCTACTGGTCCATAGATAACACATTGAGTAACCAGTCAAATAGGAATATGCAACACACACACACACACACACACACACACACACACACACACACATATGCAACATATATATATGTGGGGTGCATATATGTATATACATACATACATACATACATATATATATATATATATAACCTAATTTGAATTAAAATGAAGAATTTGATTTAGAAGAATAGATCTTTTCTATTTGGGAAAATGGATCTTTTGGAAATCTAATAAGAGCTATAACTTAGAAAAATGCACACACACAAATTTTACCTGCAATTCCAGGTTCCCCAATAGGATGCACTTGGAGGTCCTAGCTTCAGCTATGATGAATGTAATACCTAGTCATACATTTTGTACAAGACAAATATGTACAACTACATAAATAATCTCATTACTGCATTTCATTGATATATTCTTATATTCTCAAGATTCTGTAGAGAAAAGGGAAAATATTTAAATTATCATTGGGCCTGTTCAGAATATATTTGAAATATAAAGATAAATTCAGTGTTTTCCCCTCTAAACAGTTGAGAACCGAAAAGAGATAGCAGGAAGTTGATGAAGCAAATGATAAATTGAAGAAACACTGTCTTCCCTTACCTCTCAATCTCAAGTAGTTTCCAAGATACAAATAAGTTTAATAACTATGCAACTCATTTGCCTCAGTAACTATATTATGATAACTAACTGCTACTAAATATTTTCCTATGTGCCAGTTCTAAGTGTCTTTTATGTGTCTAGGATTGAACTATACACATTTTATGTAATTCATTAATTTCCATCCCACCCTATATGGAGAGTATTCTTTCCCTTATTTTACAGATTAGATGATGTTCATTGGAATTCGTCATTTGTCCATGTTCAAATTCTTACATAGACGAACCCAGACTCAAATTTTGATATATGCTTCGTAGTTGGTAGGATAAAAGAGATCCATATCCTAATCCCCAAAACCTGTGAATGTATTATTTTTCATGGCAAAAGTGACTTTGCAGATACAGCTACATTAAGTATCTTGAGATGGGAAGATTATTCTGGATTATCCTGTGGGCCCAATGTAGTCACAAGGGTGTTTTATAAGAGGGAGGGAGGCAGGAGTGTGAGAGAGAGATGTGACCATGGAAGTAGAAGTCGGAGCGATATGAAGCCGTGAGTAAAGGTATGCAGGCAGCCTCGAGAAGCTGGAAAAGTTAGATTCTCTCCTAGATTCTGGAAGAAACTCAGTCCTGCAGAGGATTTTAGACTCCTCACCTTCAGAATTCTAAGATAATAAAGTCGTGTTGTTTTTAAACTAGTTTGTGATAATTTTTTCCAGCAGCAAGAGAAAACTAACAGGTGTTCCAATTTGCTTTCCAATTTGCTACATTTCATGTAATACTGCAACTTGTGTAAAACTGGGTCTTGGGCAACTCTAAAATAGAGCTCTCATTAGATGCTGATTAATTCATCAGATGCTTACCAGGTTAGGAAAACAAGTGTTTGAGAAACTAACTGATCTGACCTTGGTAATATAATTTGTAGCAGATTCAGTTCTGTTTATGATTTTTTAAAAACTTGAAACAATACAAATGTCTTTCAATAAGGATCTATTACATAAATTATGGTAAGTTTATATAACAGAATACGATCTACTTATTTAAAATGGTGATGTAGACTTATATTCATTAACATTAAAAGATGTCCTTCATATTTAGTTAGGTAAAAACAGGAAAGAGTCTAATATATCCAGAAAGTCTTAGAAACTATCAATACATTAATGGAAGTTAATTCTGAGTGGTGGGTTTCATTTTCTAAAACCTTTGGTATTATCGAAACTTTTTTTGCAATGTTTAAGTATTACTTTAATAAAGAAAAATAATACATAAAACAATCTCTAGTTTGGAAGAGGGAATATAAGAATATCCTCTACCTATAGTTTTTTTTTTTTTTTACAGTGAAATGAGCATTTTTTTTTATTTTCTACTGGTAAGAATAAAAACTGATTTAACTGTTTTAGAAAATAATTTGATAATATATACCCAGAGACTTAAATATCCATACAGTTTGACTAAATAATTTCATTCTTGGAAATCTATACCAGGGAAATAATCAAAAGATAGAAAATATTTTTCATGAATACACTAAAATGTGTATGGCTCTGTTTTTTACAACAATGGTGTGAGAATGACTTAGTAAACTCTTATGCATTCATAAGAAAAAATCTTCTGCAGCAGCTTTCAATATTAATAACCAAGACTGTATAACAACTTGGGAAAGTGCTTTTCATGTCACTGTATTTTATGAAAAGAATAACAGTAAATTGTATGACTTCAATTATATAAAAATATGAGTTGCTAAAACAATAGAGGAAAACAGTGTATGTCAAAATGTTCATAAAGGTTATCCCAGCATAGTGCGATTACAGATACATCTTTCATCTTCTTCCTAGTTTCTGTATTTTCCAAGATTTCTACAAGTTAGATTTTTGGTTTTGTTATTTTGTTTACAGTGTATGCTGTTTATAATGAAACATATCAGATTGTTATTAAAAAGTAAAATTGATTTAGGGCTCTTCGGTGGCTCAGTTAAGCGTCTGCCTCCAGCTCAAGTCATGATCCCGGGGTCCTGGGATAGAGCCCCAAGTCGGGCTCTCTGATCAGCAGGGAGTCTGCTTCTCCCTCTCCCTCTGTGTACTCTCTCTCACTTGCTCGCTCTCTCTGAATAAAAAAAAAAATTTTTTTAAGTAAAATTGATTTAAATTCTATTTAGAATGGCTCAGCTAGTATACTTTGCTTCCCAGCCATCCCACCAGTGATGAGAGCAATTGACTATGATGCCCATATTCAGCTGGAACATAGAGACCAGCAGAGCTCACTCATAGCCAGCAGATGTCCTACTGTGGGACTGGCACAGGCTTCCACTCCCACCTCTGCTGCTTATTACCTGAAGGACCCTAAGCAAGTACCTTTGATCTCAGTGAGACGCAGTTTCTTCCTATGTAAAACAGGGTAATCACGCTTGCGCTAACAAACTTCCCAGGGTCTCACTGAAAATCAAATTGTGTGAAAAGTACTTCAACGCCATAAAACATAATATAAAAAATACAATATTTATAAATGTAGACATTAAAATGTAAAATAGGCTCTGTTATAGTTCACAATTAGAACTCTCACTACAAAAATAATTTATTTTTTGCTGTATTTCTAAAGCTTCAAAAAGCTTCATTGTGTAAGATGATATATATTATTTTATGGTGATGATATGAAAACATTTATCTGACAGACACTTTTGGGAGAATCAATTATTAGATATTAGATATTCACTGACAATGCTTAGACTTAGGCTGGTATTAAACAGAGGCCATAATTGTGTTTCTTAATTAATTTGGTTACCTTAAGACAGCATTTATAATGATCTGAAAAAAAAATTAGAACATGCTTATAGAGGAATTTTGCCCAAAGTATTCAAGGTATGTATGTAACTTCTTTCAGCCAAATATCATCATATTTCTCTGTTAAGATTTAGACAGCATAGTAGAAATTAAGACACTAGGTACTCTTTGAAATTGTCCAGTTTTGTAAAGTAGAATTTCATTTTACCATTAAGATTTGGATATTGGCACAATCATAATAATGCTCCATTGTTCTAATCAAATTAAACAGTTGATATTAATTAGATTTCAATTTGATTTTATCTTGTCCAAGTGAATTATATTCCTTTTTCAAAAGGACACAGTGTTCGTTAGTGAAACTCTGTTAAAAGTGTGAAATTTAAACATTCTTGATATTTTTATGACTTCAATAAATTAAAATCTTTAAGGAACTATATTTTATACAAGAAAATGCTTACAACATTTTACTGTTATTCTTCATTGTATTTCCTGGCACATTTAAAATGTTAATCATTTCAAGCATCCTGTGAATTTAAGTGAGCCTCTTGTACCAAAGCAAATGTTATTATAATTCTTTTTCAAGTTATAGTAAAAAACAAAAAAATATAAGAATGGCAATGAATCCACTGTGCACACCCAAATTGAAAAATGATTTTTTTAATTAACAAAGGAGATAAATATAAACGAGAGAAGCATAAAATTATTATAATTGAAAGCCATTCGTGTCTGCAAAGATAACTCAAATACATTCCGGCATAAATACCCAATGCTCATGTCTTTAATGAAGTTCATAACCCAGGGTCACACAATTTTCTAGGCCATGGTGCACCCAATATTATCTCACTTCTGAATGCCACCTTGATACTAACAGAAAAAAAAAATTGGTGAATATAGGCAGAATAAGGGATCCCAATTATAAGAACAAGTCTCCCATACTAATGACAGTAGCCTTCCCCATCTTCTTTTATTTCTGTGGAAATTCCTCCATCTACTTTATTTTAGGGCTGCATTTCCTAGAGGGTTTGTTAAAAATACATTTGCCAGGGGCCAATCCTACTCTGATCCAGAATGTTCAGGGTGGGTCATGTAAATGTGAGTTTTCATTATGTGCTAATATTAGTTTGCCTGGGCTGCCATATCAAATACCACAGACTGAGTGGCTTAAAGAACAGAATTCCATTTTCTCACAGTCTAGAGGCTAGAAATTAAAGATCAAGGTGTCAGCATGGTTGGTTTCTCCTAAGGCCTCTCTCCTTGGCTTGTAGATGGCCACCTTCTCCCTGCGTCCCCATAAGCTCTTCTCTCTGTGCACACACACCCCTAGTGTTTTGTGTATACAAACTTCCTCCTTTTATAAGGATACCAGTCGTTGGATTAGGGCCCAGCCTAGTGATCTCATTCTGCTTAATTATCTCTTCAAAGGTCCTAACTCCAAATAGAGACACATTGTGGGGTACAAGAAGTTAGGGCTTTAACAGATGAATTTTGGGAGGATACAATTCAGCCGTAACATGTGCCGTAGTGTTTCTGATGCAGGTGGTCCAAGATTCACATATAGACAAACACCAATTTAGATTCTAGGTAAGCTAAATGTACACACTTACCTTAGTCATTTAGTTTTCTGTGCCTTAAAACATGTGGCCTCTTCTACGAGGGTCTTGCTATTTAACTCCTAAAAAAAGATCATTTGGTTATCATTTGGTTTTCCATCCGTGTTGTCTACTCTATTCACTCTTCAGCAAAAGCAAAGGAGACTTAGATTTTGCAGTACCCTAAACTATGAAAAGTGGGATTCCGTCTAGGACAGAGATTCACCTAGGAGTTTAATGCTAAACCTTTTTTTTTCTCCCCAACTAGTAGAACTATCTCCCCACTCCAAGATTTCAAGCTCTCCCTGGCCTGTCCATATGAATTCTCCTAACAAAAACTGCACCCCTCTTTCCTTCTATTGTACTATGTACTTACATTCACAAAGTCTCCCACCTTCATGCTTTCCTCACTTACTGTCCTGCAGTTAGTTACAGCAGAAACTGCCAGGATGTGAGTCAATTCTAGATTTGTGTCCTCAGGACTCTGATCAGATTATTTCCATCATGGGAGCCTTGCCAGACCATGCTATATAAAATAGCCTCTCCCACCCATCCTGTTGATCTCTATCTCCTCTGCTTTCCTTGTCCCTGCACACTCATCACCACCTCCCATAGTGTGTGTTTTTCCCCACCAGAAAGTAAGTTCTACTTTGCTTTGCTCAGTGTAGAACAGTAACCCAGGAAGATGAGCATGTCCTTGAGGTGATCTTGCACTTCTCTTGTGAAGTAAAAGGTGAGGTCTTCTGCTCAGAGGGAACTGGGGAGGTAGTAGGGGAAATGAGCCTGAGGAGAATTCAGCAGGTCTGAAGATCTTTTACGGAGAATGGGAGAGATTGGAGAAAATTCAAGAAGAGTGCTAGAGCTAAGAGAGCAAGAGCTGAAAGTGGAGCCCATGAAGGTCTCCTACCTACACTATTGTGTGATCTCTGGCAATTCTCACAGCCTGGAGAGGAGCAGAAAATGCAAAACGGTTATTCTGGTTCCTCAGTGACCACCATTGCTCCTTGGCATAACATTTTAGGTCCTTCGTAGTAAGGCCCAATTTACCTTTCCTATTTATTCCTCAGCTATACCAAGTTTCTTTTTCTCTCTTAAACCTCTTTATACCTTGTCTTTGTCACTACGGTTTCCTCTGAATTCCCAAGTTTCCCCTGGCTAATTTTTGTTTGTCCTTTAAAGACTCCACTCGAATATTGTATTTTGAAAATGTTCCCCAACTTCCTCAAATATTAGCCACTGCGTTAATAATCATACCTTTTTTTTAAACCCGCAATCTTTGGAATACAGACCTAGGTTCAAGATGCAGCTGTCATCTACTGTGTGACCTCGAGCAAAATATTAAACATTTTTGTCCTTCAGCCTCGTCTGTAAAATGGATATAATGATAAGACCTATTTCAGACAACTGTTTGAAAAGATTAAATGAAATAATGTACCCAAAGTACCTGGCGTGTAACTCAACAGCAAATACGCTATTATTATAACTTGCATGTCTCCCTCTCTTGACAGAAAGTTTCTTAAAAGCAGTGATCGTATCATGTTCATCTTTTTACTCCTAATATTTGACACAGTGCCTGGAACACGTAGGTTCTCCAGAATTGTGTAGTAAATTAATGATTAATGGAATGACATAAGTAGTTGAAGATGCTACTAAGGTTATGAGGTTTTTCCTGAGTTAGAATTACAGCAAAGAAAGACCAAGGCCTGGGGATGCACACATATTAGTTGCACGAGGAAGAGGCAGCTTTGGTAATCCAAACAGAAGACACTTTGAAGAAAATAGAGAACACACTGAAAAATTAAAAACTGAGAGTCATTACACTGGCAGCGAAACAGACGGAACCTTGTACTCATGGAGCTTAAAATCGTTTACACTGTCCTACCACAAAACGCAATACATACTTACATACGCTTTTACAGCGTTTCGGACTTTCTCTCTCTCTCTCTGAACGGAATAGACTCTGGGAAGAGCAGTTTCTTATTTAACTTTGAATCTCCAGCACCAGTAGTGTTTAATCGCAGCTGGAACCCGATAAACGTTTCGAAAATGAATCAATGGCACAAAAGGGAGCAAAGCAACTAGGAGCCCTAGCGGCTGTTCCATTCTTGGAAGTCCTCTCCACAACCCAAGCAGCGAATTCAATCGCCCAAAGGAGCAAGCTCCTTATCCCAAATTCCGGGTTTCCCACCCCCAAAGTTTGCCGGAAAACGGGAGCGAAGCACAGGACAGAAAGAAACCTTCTCTGGATTTCGCCGGTCCCAGCACCTGGCTTGATGAAACATCCACACTGCTAACGGCATGATACAATTTAAACCGCCTCCACACCTTCGAGAGCACCACCCCAAAACTTACTCGACCAACTCCGCCCCGACAGGGGAGAGAGACCCCGCTCCGATTCTAGACTAACCAATCCAAACAGCCAGGATCAGCGGCGCGGTGTCTTCTGGGATCTGTAGTCTCTAGAGTTTAGGACTTCCTCCTCCTCATCACTACAATTCCCGGCGGCCACTGGGCCCCAAGGTCTGTCCCCTTTCTGGGTGCGAAGCCCACGGCGAACGTGGGCTGGGCGCTCGCCCCTCCCCTACGTGACGGAGAGTGGTGCAGGCAGTGCCGCGGTGGAAGTTCCCACGTGTGGTGCTGGTTAGACGACTTTGGTCCACTCTGATCTCCAAGGCCTGTGGGTCTGCGCCGGCGGTAATGCCGAAGATCAAGTCGGGGACGAGCGGTCGCCGCCGCGAGCGGCTTAAACAGAGCCGGGAGCTGAAGAGCGCCGGAGGTGGGAACAGCCGGGAGGGGGCTGTGTTCAGGTGTGATCATCCCGCAGGACCCATTCGGGGACACGGACCCAGATCTGGGCCGGGACAGTAAGGCCGGTGGCGGCGGCGCTCCCGGATCGCCGGTGGCAGGCCTTGCGCCGCCTCTGCCTTCCTTTCCTCCAGAAAGGGTGGACTTAACGCAGTGTGTCACCTGGACTCCAAGCGTGACGTTTCGATGATGGCTCTCGTTGGCGCAGAAATCTTCCCCCAGCCACCCTGCTTTCTTCTCTGGGACGGTCTAATGTCTTATTTTCCTTGGCAAATTCAGGCTCTTTTGTATTTTCTTCCAGGGCTCATGTTCAACACGGGGATTGGGCAGCACATTTTGAAAAATCCTCTCATTGTTAACAGTATTATCGATAAGGTGGGTGTGGAAGAGGAAAAGGAGAGTTGTTGGATTATTGATTTTACCCTTAGGAATACTTCAGCACACAGAGAATGTCACAAAATAGATGCTCTATAAATATTTGTAGAATGAATTGAAGAATTGTCTGGCATTCATAGGCTGAATTTGGCATGATTTGCTTTATTCTATGGGTCTGGGTTTCTCCTGACTCTAAATTCTTTCTGTAGATTACTTACCTCATAGCAGGACATTTGTACTTGTTCAATTCCAGATTATTATTCTATCCCTAATCACTTTTTCTAGACACCAGCTATCACTGTTAGTTTTTATTTACTCCCGAGCCTAAAAAGATATCATAATGACAGCTTAAGTATTTTCCGCAGAGAAACTTACATGGTACAGTTCAGTGCCTCATATAAACCCTTTGGAGTATTCTTCTTGTATGGGTAATGGATGTTCTGTTACTGTTCTGTATGATTGCTGGAACATGAAATATATGTGGTACAGATTACTTTCACGGTTACAAAGGAGGCATCCTGGAGCTCTAGAGAGAACATTACATATTTAGAGGCTCTCATCTTGACCTAGTGTTATTTGCCAAATGAGGGCCTAATTTTTTAACCTTTTTGGCTCATGGATTTCCTTTGAGCATCTGATGAAAGCTATGTGCCCAGAACACTGCAGCTTTCTGCATATATACATCCGGGTTTGTGTACAATTTCTAGGTATCCCTATCCCTGAAACCATACATGGGTTGAAAATTGAGAAATCCCAGTACAACATGCTGTGATTCTTTCAGGCAAGGTCGTAGTATACAGTCCTTTCTTGTTTGAACTTACTGATAATAAGAGTTGGTAAAAAGATGCTGTTGGAATCAACAGAAAGCCATTCCCAGAAAGAACTGTTATTCCTGCTTTTCTGACTCCTAAAGTTTTCTGACTCCTAACTATTGCCCCAGCTTAGGAGAGGTGACAGATTTCCGCTTGCACCTAATGTTAATGAGAAAATGTTGTCAAGCGCATAGATCATGAAGGAATCTCATAGACATGGAGTCACAATAAGATCTCATAGCCATGCGCTTTTGAGCGAAGATACTCAGGTGTAAAATAAATGATGTGTTCAGATGTGCCAGTAAAGCTAAAGTGGTTGTGCTTGCTTGCAGGCTGCCTTAAGACCAACCGACGTGGTGCTGGAAGTTGGACCTGGAACCGGCAATATGACTGTGAAGTTGCTAGAAAAGGCAAAAAAGGTAAAAAGGGAATTTTGTGTTTTGGTATCGGAAATGACCATGTGAGCAAGCTCACCTGGTTTACAAGTAGAAATCTATTTTAATTAATTGCTGTTACTTTAACAGCAACCCTTGATAGTTTGCTAACAGCTTTATCTTAACAGATATGGGCAAAATAGATAAAAGTGGTCAAAAATACAAACTTCCCGTTATAAAATGAGTCAGTCCTAGGAATGGAATTTACAGCATGGTCGCTGTAGTTGGCAATATGTATTGTATGTATATTTTAAAGCTGCTAAGAGAGTAAATCTTACAAGCTGTCCTCACAGGACAAAAATTTTTGTGTAGCTATGTGCGGCAATGGATACTAACTAGACTTTTTCACAATATATACATATTTTGCAGTATATACACGTTACGTTGTACACCTGAAACTAATATAACGTTATAATGTCAACTATATCTTGATTTCAAAAAATGGATTACAAAAAAAGAGAATATGGGATGTGTATTAATCAGGAAAACAGAAACCACAGTTTTTCAATACAGGGTATTTAACATATAGAGTTGTTTACATGGTTGTTAGATGACTAAAAGAATAAAATGGGAACACTGAAGTAACCCAGAAATAATGATTACAAAGAGGAGCTACCACCTCTAGGCTCAGGCGGATAAGACAAGGAGGCTAGAGTTTTGGAACGTAGAGGAGGAGATCTGAAGAGCTGCACCATGAGATTGGGATGCCACCTGGCCACTGCTGATAGCTTGTGTGTGTTGTGGCTGACCCAGTATCCAATTCAGTGGATCCAAAATGTAGGAATGGGAGTAAGGGAACCAGTAGGCATTACTGGAATACCCATGGGCTAGCGACAGCAGGAAGGTTACCATCCAAACGCCTCAAGGGGCACAAGAAGGGAACTGCATTACCAGAGCCCAGTAAGAGTGGGAGTCGTTGAACAGGGGCCCATCAGAGCACAGTCTGCTCTTCTGAATGTTCTTTGTTGTTTGAAATGGTAGAGTAGAGCTGAAGGAAAACTGAAGGTAGAGTTGGGGAGAAAAGTTTGATTCATGTTGACCATGTAAGAGTTAGGATTGAGATGACAAGAATTATCCTCCATAATTAACCCCTAAATACTTTTTTTTTTTTTTTTTTAATGTAGGTAATTGCCTGTGAACTTGACCCAAGGCTAGTAGCGGAACTTCACAAAAGAGTTCAGGGCACGTAAGTATGAGTATGCGTGATAGATTTAAAGTGCATTTCAATCTCATGAAACAGTACTCTTTTTTAATTGCTTTTCTGTTATCATTAGGCCTCTGGCCAGCAAACTTCAAGTACTGGTGGGTGATGTGTTGAAAACAGATTTGCCATTCTTTGATGCTTGTGTGGCAAATTTGCCATATCAGGTATGTTTCCAAATTGTTGGGAACATTATACAAAATGTTTCTGTGGTGTGTCTTCCCCAGAAATAACTGGTTAATTCTCTTACAGATCTCTTCCCCTTTTGTCTTCAAGCTGTTGCTGCACCGACCTTTTTTCAGGTTTGTGACAAAAGACCAAAATTCCTGCCATGAACACGGCCAAAGATGAAAGTTAATTCAATTAAAAAACTATTGGAGAATGTGTTTTATAGAAAATACTAATTTGTGTGGAGGTCTTTTCTCTCTCTCTTTTTGTTATTCAGTTGACAGTTTTGGGGGGAGGTGCAGTGTAAGTCCTGCTTCTGAGACCAAATGGCCTTTCCCTGCTTTCTAATACTCTTGCCATTAGTCCAGGTCAGACTCTTTATTACCTTACGTCTCAACAGTTGCAATGGCCTCCTAACTAGTCAGTATCACATTATGTAACAGGGATTTTCAAACTGCAATTCAAAAACCCCTTACTGGTTATAAATTTATTGAGTCATGACCATAATTTTTTTTAATGACATGGAAAAGAGTATATCAGAGGGCATTCATTGCTTGTGGTCCAGGTGATTACAGTTTTGTGACCCTTTTGCTTGAATTACATAAACACATACATGTACAGATATTTGTGGCATAGGTTGCAATGTCAAATGTATCTCTTAGTGTGACTCATTGTCAAAAAAGTTTCAGAGTCAAAGCCCAGCTTTGAAGATGCTCTTCTTCTATTCAAGACCAAAAAGCCTCTGCATTGCTTTCAGACGTCCACGTTCCTTAACCTGGGAAATCAGGACACCAGTGTCACAACACATCTCTCCTGCTTCAGCTCTTCCGTAAAGCTGTTTGCTTCCCCATAAATACCACTGGGCTGCTGAGCCAATTTTCTTTGAGTTTTTTTTTTTCCTAGAAGGGATAATGGATTAGTGCTTATCTGAAATACTTTCTCATCTGAACACAGGGCTGACACGTGCAAGGAGGTAGTGGTGCAGCCATTATAAAATGAAATGCCAGCCGGCTCATTTTGTGATAATAAAGCTAAAGCTGAAAGTGTTCTGCCTTCTAATCAGCTGAACAAATTCTCATTAACCCCAGATGCTGCTTTGCTCTATTTCCCACCTAAGAAAATTAATTGAAGTTGAAATACCTTTATAGTTAAAAGTAACCATTTTCCTTAGTCCTTTCTACTATCTCTTCAGATGTGCTGTACTTATGTTTCAAAGAGAATTTGCTCTCCGACTAGTTGCAAAGCCTGGAGATAAATTATACTGCAGACTCTCCATCAATACACAGCTGTTAGCACGTGTGGACCATCTGATGAAAGTAAGTGACTGTTAGTGAAATAATATGGCTTACCTCATCCGTGAGCCTCCAGTTGTGCCTTCTGTGAGGAAAGCATATTTGATTACTAATGTAAAACTCTTTTTGAGAGGATTCCTTATTTTCTGATTAACAGGTTGGAAAGAATAACTTCAGACCACCACCCAAGGTAGAATCCAGTGTCGTAAGAATAGAACCTAAGAATCCACCACCACCTATCAATTTTCAGGTGAGGTTGAGGTACTAGGTCATTCAGTAAAGGAGGAAAAAAGACCAAGCTGGAAGATGTGTCTCTAGCAGCAGAAAAATACTGAGTTAACCTAAATTGGATGTAAGATCGTTGTGAAGAGCACAAAAAAGCATGGAAAATGTTTGCAAAAAGTACAGCTTAGAATGCCTTTGCATTTTGCTAACGAGTATAGCTATAGAAAACAGGTATCTATTTGAGTAAGACTTAGAAAACAAGATGAAATGAAAATAGTTGTTTTAGAGCAATATTATGAATAACACTTCTTAATCATAATTCATGTTTCTGCAATTTAAAAAGAGAAGAAGTTGCATCACTTGATGTAAAACCGTACTGCAGTCGCTTTGGATAAAAACATGATTACTTGCGTGGTCAGTAACTCCTGGTAATGGAGTGGTTTGTTAATTACTCCTAGAGGGTGATTTAGGTATGTTGCACAGGCTATATTCTAAATCAGATCTGTTTGGAATTATGTTTTTGGAAATGGTACTTTGATTTAAATAATTGTCACATTGTTCTTCAGATGTGGAACAACTTTTTTCCTAATTTTTAAAACTGAGGATAAAATTTTCAGTGAGGTGGACAAAAGTGCCAAAAATCAAGTACATATCTTATTTTTTGCATGGGTCAGCCAGATCAAGATACAGAACATTTTCATCACTCCAGAAGGTTCTTTCGGTTTTATATATTAAAAGACAAAATAATACCTAGCAGACATAGGCAAGGTTTGATATTTTTAAGAAATGATCCATCTTCTGTTTCAGGAATGGGATGGCCTAGTAAGGATCACCTTTGTTAGGAAAAACAAGACACTCTCTGCTGCATTTAAGTGAGTATTTTACTCATTTATGATGTATGAAGGACCCGTGTTATAGGAACTATGCTAAGTGATAGAATTTGGTCCTTATCCTGAACAGATACCCTAAAGCATAAAGATTACCCATGTCTAGACACACTTTTCCTTTTTCACTAACTTTGTACTTCTGGGGGCAGGAAAATTTAACGAAGAAAGTTCCTGGAATTTGGAATTAATATCAGGTTTTTTGGCAAAACAGGGGGGAAAAAATGACCATATGTCTGTCTCATTCTTCCTTGGAAAAATGGGGTGATGGTGGACCCTCTGCACACCTGTGAAAAATTCATGCAATTTTATTAACTTGGAAACATATTTAAACAGTTTGAAGCCCAAGGGCAAAAGAGAGGTTCTGAAAGCTATTATTTCACTTTTTTTTTTTTTTAAGGTGCTGTTTTGTGGAGGGTCTAGAACTCCTTTAAGAATTTCAGAGATTTTTATTAGAACTTTACTTTTTAAATATAACTAGTTTGTGATTGTTTCTTAAGTATTCAACACCTTTTTAGTCCCTTAATTTTACTAAATGGAACATACATTTAACTTTATAATAAGCTGAAAGGAAATTATAATTTCTTATTTTGGAATAATAATAGCAATATCACTTCTTTTTGCTATAGGTCAAGCGCAGTGCAACAGCTACTAGAAAAAAACTACAGAATTCACTGTTCGGTCCATAACATTGTAAGCGAAAAATATTTCTGTGGTCTCTGTGGTTCCGATTTGTTGTGTTTTAAAATGCCCCTCTACTACTTATTCATCTATCCTCACTTGAGTCTCAATTTGGTACATTCCATAGGATCCTTAAAAGTGATATATAACTAGCACAACCTTAACTTGAACTCTTAATAAGTCAATACTGCTGTGTATTCTTGGAATAGATCTGAGTGGCCTTGATTACTCCACTTGAGCTTCTTTAACTACAGTTGTTTTTATTTTTTTATTTTATTTTTTTTTTTTAAAGATTTTATTTATTTATTTGACACAGAGAGAGACAGCCAGCGAGAGAGGGAACACAAGCAGGGGGAGTGGGAGAGGAAGAAGCAGGCTCACAGCAGAAGAGCCTGATGTGGGGCTCGATCCCAGAACGCCGGGATCACGCCCTGAGCCGAAGGCAGACGCTTAACCGCTGTGCCACCCAGGCGCCCCTAACTACAGTTGTTTTTAGACATAAAAAGAGATTCAGTTGAGTCATAATTTTCCTAAAGTTTTAGGCATGTGTAGCTTGCTCAGCTCAAATTATGTACCATTTGCTATGTTCTGAATTGTGACTGTTCCTTGTTTGATCATGTAGCAGTTCAATTTAAAGTTGCCATTTTCCCAGTACGTTTTTTTAATACCCAGAAATTGAAATAATTAGAATAAAGTATAGGCTGAATAGCAGATTTTTGGTTGTAAGCCTCATGCCTCTTTATTATCTGTGCAACATTTTCCTTAACCAATTTTGTATGTGTGTCAGCACACATAAACATAGCCATATATATAACTGTGATATTTGAGAACTTTTTAGTTCTTTCAAATTAATTAAACAGATCAGAAAGATAAGAGCAAATTTCCATTCTGTTTTTTGACTCAGATAGTGTATGATTTAATATATCAAATTGCTACCTTCATTTTCTCTTTTATGGACAAAGTCATTAAACATCTGCCTAGGTAAGAAAATATTAACCTGGATTAAGAAAAATGTTTGTGGAGGAAAGATGTGAGGTATGAAATATTTAATATCCCCAGGGTTGGAAGTCATCTCTTTGAGAAAAATTGGCTGATAAAATTAAATTTATGCCAAGAAAATATGAGATAGTCTTAAAGGAGTAACAGTTGCTATAAAATTCAGTTTATAGCTTTAATTACTTTTTGATATGAAGTACCTTAACCCAGAAACTATTAACTGCTTCAGAATTTTTATGAAAAAGGGCAGTATACAGGTTTAACTCATTCAGAGTTTTCTGAGTATTTGGTATGTGCTGAAGATTAACCACTTAACTAATTAGAGGTCTAAGTCTAATCTGGACAAATAGGCTTTTCAAACGGTTGTGAGCAGATAAAGGTGACTATTTTATCAGTTACTGAACTAAAAAAACAAAAAAGAGCCAACGTGACTTCATTAAAGATATGTTGTTCATTTATTCTGAATCTTATATTGATAGATAATACCAGAAGATTTCAGCATAGCAGATAAAATACAGCAAATCCTAACCAGCACAGGTTATAGTGACAAGCGGGCCCGTTCCATGGACATAGATGACTTCATCAGGTAATTACATTTTTTTTTCCTAAGTTTTTACATTTCTTTACTGTGATACCTTCAGATTAGAGATTTAAAGGCTTTTAAGCGGTATAAGGTGCTACCTGGAGTTATTGCATAGCACTTCCATAGCATGGAATAGTTTTTGGTGTAGAAGATGGAGGCTGGTTAGCTGCAGCAGAATGAACGTTTTAAGAACAGTAATAAAGAACAGTCCGAGCCTGGAGATAGCCTCTGTGTCAATGTGTGTTGTGGTGTGTGTGCTCCTCCCCTTCAGCCTCCTCCCCCAACTCCCATTCATAGTTAGTCTTAAGAGTGTGTGTCTTCAAAGTAGCCTGTAAGGTAGAAGCATAATACATGTCGTTCGATCTCATTCTTTTTCTGTACTGGGAAGAGCTTTGTTAAACAGATCCTACACATGAAACAATGTCAATTACACTCATACCTGGTTTTCAGTTCTAACTGGTTTAATAACATAGTCACTTGCTTTGTAGACTGAGGCAAGTTCTACACACCTAAAATAAAAGAAGGGTGTCAGAATTAATGGGGCAATGCAGACCAAAATGTTTTCCTTGAATTAAGCAAGTTAGTCTCATGAAAGCAGAATACGACTTCAATTACCTATACTCGCTGTTTTTAAGCACTAACACTTTGATTTCCTAATAAACCATCACTTACTGAACAGTTTTTGCCTACTGAGCCAATCCATGTTTAGAACACGCATGTTCTAGGAGCTGAATAAAAAATAAGGGTAGATTGTTATAAATTGGTTTGACTTTTCTAAGCTGGCAGCACAGTTCCATATAAGACAGATGGGTTTTATATTTTATGTTGGCAGGCTAGCAGTACGACTGAATCTTCATCAGAGGTTAATCCTAGGAGTTGAACATTACTCATAAGTACCTATCTTACTTTTTCAAACATTCTAATCCATCTTCAACTGTTCCTATGGGCCATCCTGAAAATAATCTCAGGTCTAAATAGAAACATTTCATCTTATTTTAATTCTCACCAAATTTCTTCAAGGTTGTTAAGCATATGCAGTTTGCTAACTAGGACCCGGTAAGTGCAAAGGTATCGAAGCACTGTGTTAAGTACTTAATTGGAACCTCAGTAATAGTGAGCCCAGAGAGGAAAATGAACATGTAAGATTAGCCACTCATTTCTCTTTTGTCTCTAGTTCCAAACAGCTTCTTGTTCACTTACCATGTTGAAACAGAACAAACGTCAGTGAGCTCTCTTATGTCTGGATAGTGGAGGTCTAAGATAATTTGGTCAAATTCACCATAATTTAAGACACATAGGCTGTGGCGAAAGAGTCAAGAAAATTATGTAATTTTAACCAATATATATCTTGCAAATTTAATTGAAGAATAAAGTTTCTATAATGACTAGTGTTAAGAGTGGGTGGGCTTCAGAGATTTGCTGACGTGTTTTAGAATTCATGGTATAGGAACTATGCATTGTTATATGCAATAAATTACCTTTTCAATACCATCTCATTTTGGTTTCTTTTTTCAGATTGCTACATGGATTCAATGCAGAAGGTATACATTTTTCTTAGGTATCTGGAAAACAGAATTTTCCAAACTCAAGAAAAAGAAACTGGAATTATATATTTTTAATAATTTGAGAAGATGAACTATGCCTTTGCTTCACTGGAACACTATGTGCTTAACTATTTTTGACTTAATCCTACTACTGTCACCATTTATTACTCTGAATTTTTATGGTAGTAAGTCAGCCAATTCTAAGTACCCAAGTTTTTTTTGGTTGTGGTGTGTTTTTAATATCTAACATAGGGCAGGGTCCGAGCTATGCATGATAATCTTTAAGAGCCGCAGGCACGCACAACTTGACACTTAAACTTATCATTTCTAACAGTTTATTGTATAAAGATGTTACTGTTCTATTTTCTGTTATATATTACTATGAGGACCTCTGTAGGCCTTTGTCCCTCAAATAGTAAAAAAGTTAAAATACGCTTAATTCAGTCACATATTTCCCATACTATTTCTTTTTATTCACGTGCACAATAAAACAATTGTTTCTTATTTTGCCTCTCTCATTTCTTCTCTGTTTATCTTATGCAGCTTCTGTCACTCACTGCCTATGCCTTTAAGCTGTCCTGTAGCATCATAGGCTCCATCAGGTTCCGGGTAAACGTGAGTCCGCTACTGCCACCATGCGGTGGTGCCGGGCATCTGACTTCTGGGCATGGTTCCTTAGCTGTGAAACGAGGATGCTCAACTAGAATGAACTGAACTGTAAGACAGTATGTTTTTTCTTGGGGAAAGCCACAGGTTTAACAAAATTTCGAAGGGTTTTGTAAATCAAAACTGGCTTTACAGTTCAAATTCTGCCCTTCAGCTTATGTAAAACAAACAAACATCTCAACCAGCCATTTTCTCATAACTAGAGGCTCTCGGTATTCATGTGACTTCTGGAAAACTAAAAGTTCCAGTGTCTTTTCATATACTGATGCTTAGTTTTAAGCTATTTTTAAAATGGTCGGTTGACAATTTCAATAGATGCCCTAAACAAGTCTCAATTAGCTACTATGTTTAAATCATCAGTATAATACTAAGCATTGTTAATGTCCTTTAATAAAGAATTATAGTACCTGATTATTTTATTTATATAAGGAAATTAATAAAAATATCTTAATTGATAACTGACTTCTCAAAAACCTAACTTAATAGAAAGACTGCTTCCAAATTATTTTAACAAAGGTACACGGAGTAAACCTAGAAAGGAACTTGTTTACCGAAACAGATTTTTTTGAAATCTGGCTTCAAAGTGATATAGTAAAACACTCCTATATAAATAAAATAATTACTTATTAATAGGAATATCAGCTTTTAAGAAATCTGAGAAAGTAAAGAATGTTTAATCCAGATCCAAAAAATCAGTTATTCTTTAAATAATAGCTGCATCAAGCCACTTTTGTTATATAAATATTAAATATACCTCAAGAGTAGGTTTTTTTAATATCACAAAACTACTTACTTTGCAAAATCATTTGTACCATCTCTAGCCTTATAGGAAACTTTTAAGAATTAATTCAGCTTTCCCTCTGTTTCCTCTTCCCCTATGAACTACTGAGTTTTAGTCCCTTTTCTGGCCTTCAGTTTTCCCTATCTGTAAAACTGAAGGTTTGAATTTTATCACCAAGATCTTTTCTGGTACTAATTTTCTATAGACCTTGATTACTGATCAGAATGAAGCGATTATAGTATAAGGCAGCATATTTGAACATAAGGAGACCTTCCAGAGATAGTACCCATCTTTTTAAATTAATAAATTAAGAGTAATCTGTTGTGCTTTAAATGAGCAAGTTCACATCTCTTTATTGCCCTCTAAGGTTGGTCAGCCTCAAAAACTACCTTTTTAAGCAGCCTCTGCAAGGTCAATAGTTATCTGCTCCATTCTTCTTCTCTTCGAAATAAACACAAATAGAACATATCTTACAACTGCAAGAAAACCTGAGTCCCTTCCAAAACAAAGGTGATTGTACTGAAGTAAATTATCTCTAAAACTCATTCCATAGATATCATTTATTAATAAGCACATTGTGAAAATCTACATTTGTTCTAGGTTTCAAGTTTACAGAGGAGCATTTCACCATGGTGTTAGGATTTCCCACAACTACCCTCTGGGTTCTATGAACAATGAAGTAGGGAATCTGGCTCATGTGACTCTCTATTCATAGCTTCCCTTTGGCCCAAATGAATGAGCAGTAGTTCCTTTGAGTAAATCAAAACAAGACATCCTTGGGAGATTTTTTTGTTGTAAATCTACTCCTGGACTCTATCCTAGGAACTAAGGGAGAACTCCTAGAGAGATATATAAATCTTTTAACAAAATATTTACATGAAAAGTGGCCAGTTTTCTTCCTTGGAGTAGCAATCTGTAAAAATAAGTGCCACCATTTAAAAAGCAGCATACCCTAATCCAATTTATTGGCGAGAATTTGGTGATTCTCACCAAATAATGATGAAACATCACATATCAGGTAATGGATGGGGCTTGGGTTCGATCTGCCTTTTAAGGCAAAGTCAACTCTCTTTTAGCTTAATTCTTTCTCAAGGGAGTTATGTACTGTCTACACTTGGCTTAAACTAACAGTTCTATTATGGACTACTTTCAGTGTACATGTAAATATTCATGCATCAGAAGCCAATTTCCTTTATCAGTACATTTAGAAGGTACATTTTGGGGTGCTAATGGACACTTTAACTTAAGTAATGGTATTGGTAAGGATCAAATTGCACTATTAGTCCTGTTAATACCACACTGGAACACACACTGCATATATATGTATTATCCTAAGATAAAACTCTTCTCAGAATTTCGTTACTTTTTATTATACACCAACTAGTTTATATTTTAGTTCTTTACAAAGAAAATGCTAAGAAAATTATAACCACATTATATGGTTTTAAAATCATAATTCCAGATTTCTTTACATATAAGATGGAATGGTCCAGCAGCTATGTCCACTGTCACAGACTTTAGTTCCATTCAATGATATGGCACATCCTGCAAAATTAACTAGTCACACACAAAAAATGTCTCAAATACAGTAAAAATGTACACACAATAAAGGTAATTTACAATGACAATTAAGGAATGTAATTTATCTTGGCTGTGCTTCAGAAATTTAGGGTCAAAAGCCTTAGTCAAGGCACAAAGCAGGAAGAGGTGAGCACAGCTGTCTCTAGGAGGGGGCAAGGTATGTACAATCACTGATGAGGTATGCATGCACGCAAAGGATTTAAAACTGCTCAGCCTTGCTACGAAACTGGAACCAAGTTAAAAGGAAATGCTGTGGCTTCCCCCTACTATTCACCTCTGGATCAAGTCCACAACCTTACTTCATACAGAAAATAAAATTGGCAAGGATCTCCAAAAGTAAATCACTATTTGGGTAAATGAAACAAAATGCTTCACTATTCCCAAATCTTGGTTGTGCCTCCTGGACTAGAAGCATTTTGTAGACAAAGGAGTGTTTCACAAAATTGAAATGTCATTCAGGTGAAGGGACAAGACATTTTCCACAGACACTTAAAATTTCAAACTTTCAAATGGCCCTTACAGCTGAACCATCGTATGTTACAGCAGTGTGGGTTCTGGGGATCCTTTAGCAGCAAACGCTGATTTAAAGGGCACGGGGTCTCTTCGGGTTGATTTGCTTGCTGGCCTGTTCTTCTTCTTGTAGAGCTGCACGAAAAGATTTCACTTTATCTTGGAAAAAAGAAAAGAACAAGAGAGTAAGTACTGCATTGCATGCAATACAGTATACAACTTCATGGGTCCTATCAAGTCAGCTGCCTTACTTCATAAAATTAACTCAGGATTTTTCCTTTTGTTCTTTGTTATCCAGAAACTCAGAACTAAATACAATACTCAACTATAGCAACAGTTTCATTATTTAAAGATTCACGAAAATAACTTTCTTCTATATCTTCAACAGGTTTCTGTTCCGTTTGGCACATTTTAGTGTTGAATTTTAGTTTATTTTAATTCCTTTTGGAGTGTAGACAGGCTATATATGTGTGTTAAACGTGTACAGTCATGTCCAAAAAAAACACTGTCTTTTTTTTTTTTTTTTTTTTAAGTAATCTCTATGCCCCACATGGGGCTCAAAATCACAACCCTGAGATCAAGAGTCGCATGGTCTACTGACTAAGCCAGCCAGGTGCCTCCAAATCTAATTAAACTATAAAGTAGACATTTCTTCCCTCAATATTAAGAAATCTATTCCCAATGCCTATTTTACTTTTTAACCTATGAAATTTCAAAAGATGTTTCAATTTTCAAAAAGAAATATCACTTTGTCCTTATCAGGGATTGTAAAAGGGGATGGGGAAGGGGGATTATAGGATAATACATTCCTTAGTCTTACAATTCCTACTATTATGTATTAATTCAGATTCCCGTAAGAATGAGAACTAGGTTAATAAATTGAAAGAGGCAAATAAAAGTCAGCTGTGAAGATGAGAAATATCTCTTCTCCTTTTATACCAGTGGTTCTTAACCATGGCTGATGTTCCCCCACCACCCCCCTGACATCTGATAATATCTAGACATTTTTGACTGTCACAACTGGGGTAGTGGTCACTGTCATCTAGTCAACAGAGACCAAGGATGCTGGGGAGCAATGTACAATGCACAGGACAGCACCCTCAGCAATTACCCAACTTAAAATGTATTAATGGTGTAAAGGTTATGGCCTTTGGGAGAAAAGAAAGAGATTTATCAATTGGAATCTCAATTTCTTTCCTCTCTTCCAAAGAACAATGATATTTTAAAAATTAACTTCTGAAATTTAGAAAGGAATTTAAGGATCTCTGGATCTCGTACCTGTTAATATAAGATAAAAGCTCTCAAACTTCTTATGTTAATACCAAAATTATCTCTGGATGATAAAAAAAAATTTTTTCCCTAAAAATAGACAATAGCTAGACAGTAATTTCTTCAAAGTTATGGGTATGCTTGATACAACTAAGCTGAATGCCACATATTACAAAGAAAAAAATTATAATTCATTACGATCTGTTCTGAATAAAATACATACAGAAAAGCTGCTTCTGAGTTCTGACAGATAAGAAAAATGATCAAAACACTTTAAATCAAGGCTTGAATATGAAGAATATGAAAAACAAAAGTAAGTTTTAGAAACTCTACATTTGCACCACCAATTCTGAATTGGGCAAATGGTCACTGCTGGCTCTCTATAGGATATGATTTCAAATAACCAATTTCACAAAGGACCTAGTTTAAAAATTAGCCAGTTTGGTGCTAAGAACGAGCAATTTCAATCTGGTTTCACACTGCATTTCATCACACACAGATGTCCATTCGCATATAAATGGAGACAACTAATTTGCCAATGCCTCAGAAACAAGTACATACAATAAATGTGTATGTGAAGCTACATAGATAAGCTAATTAAAAAGCCAAGACGACATGGCATGTGGGTAAGTCACACACTTCCCTCCATTCGCAAAGTAGGAAGAATAATTGTTGAAAGGTCTTGAGTTGTTCAAGGTCCTGAAGTCTTCTCCTTGATTTTTTAAAACAAGTCTTCAAAGGAAAAACATGACACAGATGCACAGAAAAGAAATGCAGATAGGAAGCTACACAGGGGATGGTCCTGAATAGACCTAATCTAAGCAAAATTATTCTGACAAGCACTGACCTATCAAACTAAAAATCTGAATGAGTGTATAAAACTTACAAATCTGTTAAAATCCATTTCCCCTCTTTAATCATAAGATGCTTTTATCTTTTCCAATGCCTAAAAGAGAAAAGAAAACTAAAGAGCACTTGATACTCCATGTTTCCTTTTTACAAAATACAGAATGACTGGTCTGTCTTTATACCTCTGGAAATGTATTAAATGGTGCCCGTAATTTAGATTTCAGATATCCTCTTGCAATATGAAATCCTGCCACCAATCACATACAAAGATGAAGATTTCAAGCACAAAAATGAAAAAGGAATTACCCCGCAGCTCAGTTAAAATGTCTATTTTTTGCTCAAGAATAGCTTCAAGTTGAGTAGCATATGAATCGACATCATAGTCTACTTCTTCAGTCATCTCCAGGAGAGCCTTTTCATCTTCTAACCATCGAATAGATTCCTAAAAGGACAAAAATTCAACAATCCAATAAGCCTCTTTGTAAGACAGAAACCAAATTTACAAATTTCACATATGTTAAATATCTTCAAGCATACTTAAGATGGTATTCTCTAAAATATTAATAAGTATAAAACATCTTTATTTACAGAGTAAAATTAAGAAATATTTCCTTAAATTGTAACACAAACACAAATATGATAAGCTAAGCAAGGTAACTTCATTTTTCTACTTTTACTTCACTCTAGATAACGGTTTGAGGAAGGGAATCAATCAAACACATATCAATCAGTGAGCACAATAATTCTCAAAACTTTAGTAGCTACCCCTAAAATTGGGGAAGAATGGTATAATAAAGTTACTGAGCAATCTATTGAGGTCTATGGTAGCCTAGCACTTACAAATCACCTAGAATTTACAAATCCATTTGGGGCCTCACAGTGGTTGGGTCAAGAGTTAACCCTAAATTCTAAACACTACGTCTTCAAAATTATTTTAACTGTAAGAGCCCGATGGACAGCCAATTTTAGAAGAGTCAAATCACTAAATAGTAGCTACTTACTATTCATAAATGCATTAAAGGAAACCATTCATTCTTAAGTGATTTTAGATAATGTGGAATTTATAAGTTTCATTTCCTAGCAATGTCATGAATCATATGGATCATGAACGAGTTCAGATCATTCTGAATTAAAGAGGTTTTGGATATAAAAAGGGGCACTTTCTAGCTTTCAATGCAATTTAATAGCTAATTATAACTAGACTATGTAATATCAGGCTGAATTAGCAACTTAGCTATAGATCTCTATTAGAAAACCATATGTACATCAAATATGTCAATTATTTGATATTTTTGATATTGATAACATTGATAAAAATCAAATTTGATACATATATATATATATATATATATATCAATTAAAACACATATACACACCCCAGTATTTTTTCTATTTTTTTAGCTATCCACTTAATCTTTTAAAACAAAACCCTATTTTGAGAAATGGCAGATCACAGTAAGGAACAATGAATTGAGAATTGTAAAAAGAATACTGGGTTGAAACTGAAAAATAACCAGTTCTGACAAAAAAACAAAGACCTTTTAGATTTCATCATAAAATGGCAGAGTGAGAAATGATGGTTTTTATATGACAAACACCTTGCTCCAAAAGGTCAGAGACAATTTTCTTAAATTACAAGTGTCCTTTCTTGATTTAATCTAAACACCCAGGCCTCTAAATAGATTCTCATAATAAGGGTTTGACTAAAACTGTTAACAGTTTTCCTTTTTCCTTTTTCCTTTTTGTTTTTTTTTTTTAATATTTATTTATTTATTTGTCAGAGAGAGAGAACACAAGCAGGGAGAGCAGCAGGCAGAGGGAGAAGAAGGGTCCCCGCTGAGTAAGGAGGCTGACTTGATCCCAGAACCCTGAGATCATGACTTGAGCCAAAGGCAGTCACTTACCAACTGAGCAACCCAGGCGCCCCAAAAGTGTAACAGTTTTAATGAGCGTACATCCTATTTTCAACTTACAAAATAAATAGTTTTCTTATATCTCTGAGCCTTTTATCCAGGTGTTTAAAGAGCCTACAGCTGAATCATGTTACTGTTTGTTTACAAATAAATATTTCTCAAACATCAGAGAAGGGACACACGTCAAGAGAAAGACTGAGCTATTGATCACCTTTTTTCAGAACATATTTATAGTCCCCATAATGATGTCTAAATGTTACCTTCACTTCCTCACATAAATATCACTCTCCAGGATATTTTCTTGTTAGAAAAGGTGATTGGTGGGGGAAGAAGCAATCATACAGTAAATCATACAGTGCCTTTAATAGGCTGAATGTACAAAGGGATGAATATGTCAGGAGTTACTGCAACAGGGAGGGATTTAACACCCCTCACTCATCTGCCACTGTGGTAATCTTCCCTCTCCTAAAGCAATCCTCCTCCTCTTCAAAGAAAGATACTTTCTCAACTGTTCTGATAACCCTTAGAAGTTTTTCTTACTGGTGTCAAATAAACTGGCCTAACATAGAAAAAGAGGTGGTGGAGGGCAGAAGTTCAACCCTTCTCTAAAAATGGACAACTAATGAAAGCAAATAAAGCAGGAGAACAGTAGGAAATAAACTAGATCTTTTCACCATAGTGCAAAAGAAACACTGTTTGTAACCATCATTCATTCTGTTCAAAATATCCCATATACATACCCTACCTTACAAATACACGTATACATACACACGAGTAATTTTTTTAGATTAGTATAATATTTAAAGTATTATGAAAGTTCTTAATTTCCCTGCAGAAATATTTTGATGAAAGGTCCTGCCTTACTTTACCTGGAACACTGCCCTGTGATCTTCTACAACTTGTTCTTCCATCTCTACCATTTGTGAGACAGCTTCGTGGAAAGTAAACAATTGGGGAGAAACTTCTTCTTCCTTAAGATGAACATAGTTTAAAAAATTAGGACATAAAGTTTACATTTTAGATGTTACATAAAAGTAGTTTTTCCACATCATTTATAAAAATGTCATTTAGAAAATGAGAAAGTTTGCAAGATAAAGACTACTAAAATATAACATAAAAGGCAAAGCCACAACTTTTTATGGGTCAAAAGTATTTGATGTAACACTGAATAAGACAGCCCAAATTTAAGCGTTCAATAAGGGGTAGTTTTCACTTAGCCCAGGCTTTACTCCAGAATTACCCTAAAAAAGCAATCTCTTTTGGAATAATGCAACTTTTCAAAAATATATTTATTACAAGCTGTAAAGATGCTAAAATATTTCCACAGTATTGTTTAATTTTCACTAACAATCTAAGCCATATGTATGTCTTAAATATCTTTTCACCAGAAAAGAGATTTCAAGACAATGTCTTTTATGACTGTGACTATCAAATTAGTGTTCTGAAGGTCTCAACTCTTACTAAATCTTAATTTCTGAATTACACCATACAATATGTTTGCCAGTTTTTACAGAAATCTTAATTAGCAATCAACAACTTACCTCATCAACAAAAAACCCACAGACATAAATACAACATATTCTTAGTCCTACATCAAATGAAAATTTCTCCAGCCTTGCTTTCTTTTTTGAGCTTCTTTCCCAACCCCAATGTCTAATGATTTATTTACTCAAAATGTGGCTTTAGTGATGAGGTTTACTTAAAATTGTATTATAAAATGTGAGTAGAAAAAGCAATGTTTTTCAAAGATACACAATTCTAAATGTATGTACAGATTTTGGTTAAACAGTATAAGTAGACATTTGACTTCAATCAGTATGCTACCATCCCTAAAAGTTTATATATATAATCAAATTAGCCAACGCACTTTTTCTCTTCTCTTTGGGAAACCAGCATCTGTTTTTAGTAAGGCATGCAGGCATACAATATATCATATGATAAACACGCTCGACCAACTTTACTCATTTTATCTGCCCACCTCCCCGTCAAGCCCAGAATGTCCTCTTTCCTTTGCTTTAAGATATTATGCAAGTTCCTATCAATTCCATGCAGGCTACTTAGAATACTTTTTTTGTCTATACAACTACTTCTGGAATGCTAATGCTCTTTATTATCTTCTATGTGTGTACTTGTGTTGGTTTTATCTGTAGGACATGTCTAGGACACTATCCCATTTTAATTTACCTTGTTAAGACTTTACCATAACAGTAAGAAAAGGTACACATGCACCAGTAAACTTAACTAAAAGCTAAGGCTGAACACCTCAAGATAGTTCCTGGGGGTAGAAAAACTCAAGAAAACCCACACACTCTCAAATACAGAGGAGGCTGCAAGAACTCATGATGTTATATTTTAAGCCTCTGGATCAATCCTAGCCAACGTCTCCAAATTAAAGTCCTACAAAGACCCAGGCCAACAGATAGGAAGAATATAACAGAAAAGATCTGCTATAGAGGGGGCTATCTTGTTTTCATTTTCCAGATCCTTAAGAGGCACCATACCTAGGTACACTGCATGGTTTGTTTCAAGAATTCAAAAAGCGACTATACCGCCCTTCAAAACTTCTGGAAATAGGAGATAAACTAAGGCCAGGATCTCATTTTAAGTTTTTTATTTTCCACGGTTCAAAGTTTAGAACTCTTATTTTAAACCAGGAACCCCAAGTTCCCTCACCTTTTAGAAAATCAGTTAAAAAGCAGAGATAATTATGGTATCTACCACATAGAGTTGTGAGGATTACATCAGATAATCAGTAAAATGCTTATTAGCTAATACAAGTTACGTAGAAAGCAACTAATAAATGCCACCTTTTATCATGAGAAAATACTACTGTAAGGTTCTTACCAAGAAAAGAATGACATAAAACTATATACATTATATTTTTAAAAAGGAAGTTAAATAATTATATAAACTTTTATATCTCACACACAGAAAGGAATCCCCTCAATACGTTAAAGAAATCATGTGAAAACGTGTATTGTTTGTGCTTTTTTGGTTACTTCTTTATACCTCTTTGTCCTTATACAAGGGTACATTATTTTTTTATTTTTTGAGTAACTGGGAATCAAACTGTTAAATTATGAAATGTCCCTAGCCATTTCAAACATATAGAATGCAACCATATTTAACAAATGTTAGCATTTTACCATCTTTGATTTTTGATACAGTTAATGCACTCTTTTTATATGCATGTGTCCACAGTTAATTATTTTTAACCTATACGTATGATACGTTGTATGCATAATTCTTACTTGTTTTTTCCCTATATTACTTTTAAAATCCCCAAATTTTAATACTGATAGAAAATCTTGGGGGAAAAAAAAAGTTTAGATCAGGGTCAGCAAACTTTTTAAAGGGCCAGACAGTACCTATTTTGGGCTTGTGAGCCATACAGTCTTTGTCATTGCTTTTGTTCAAGAAAGTAGCCAGACAAGTTGTAAATGAATAAGCATGGCCATAATTCAGTAAAACTTCATGTCTAAAAAGAGATGGCTGGCCCATAGGCTGTAGTCGGCTGACTCCTGATGTAGATGGTAGTTTTCAGTCATTAAGTTCTGCTACTGATGAACTAAAATCAGGTCAGTTTAACTACTGTCACTCACGTTTTGTTCACAAAGAAGTTTCAGATCATCTCTCTGAGGGGAACTCCCCACGCCCCACTGTGCCTCTAAGTCATCAATTTGATTTGGTGGGTGGTGCATTATTGGACGGACATCACCAGCAGCAGTTGGATCCACAGTCAATTCTTTCACCCTATAAATACATAAGAGGTACCTAAAATTAACAAAGACACATGCAGAGGAACAAGAAACTACCATCCTATTCAATAAAAAGGCAATTCAATTAACATATTAAGACTGATGATGTCAGCTTTCCAGATCAAGTTTACCTGAGATCTGCATAAAGAACTAAAGGGATCTTCAGCTCTTGAACTTCCAAAATTTACTGAGGTAACTTTACAATTATTTCAAAGATAATTATTGTGCATAAGGACAATTAGCGAAGTATGTAGATTCAGTATGTCAAAGTAAAAACAAAGTTTTTACAATTAAATTATATAAACAGAAAAATGCTAACAGAAGCACTTAGATCAATAGATTATTGCCAAAATCAGAGAACTTAATACACTCTGTAGAGTTTTAGTTGTTATAAATAATGCTCTATTAAAATAGCTACATGTGAAATAATCATATTTCTAATGTATAAAGATTATAAGTTACAAAGTTCTATCATTTAAAAAATGTTTACCTATTATACTCAATTTACACGGTGGAAGGGTACATGTTCTAAATCAAGAGGATCTTTGTTATTTCCTTGCAGACAAGGAAATTTATAAGAATATACATAATGATGGTAAACTTCTCATTTTAAACAAGACAGTTTACCTTTCAACCATAAATATGCAAAGATGACATCATCCTTAAAAATATGGGGGGAAATAGGAAGCCCGAATTCTAAATCAACATTTTAAAGCAAATAATTAATAAAGTACACAAAAATGAAGATCATGCAGTACAACCATCACCTGCCAAATGAAATGAAAATGAAAAATAAAATGACTCAGAACAAAAGTATAAATAATTACAAAAGTATAAATGAAATAATTATATGTAACACAATTCAAAAGAAACTACGAAAATAAACATCTTATGCATAGAAGGAAGTAGACCTGGTAATCGAAGGAGAAAAGTCGTCATACTCATAAGAAGGAGAGAGATCAGGGCGACTGCCACTACCCTGTGAGAAGGGAATGTCTGATGGACTAATTCCAAACTCCTTTACTCTGCAGCACCAAAACAGCAACAAATTAAGAGAAAATGTTCTTGTAAAGACAGCAATACACATTTCAAGTTTTTATTTTGTACTCAGTTTATTTAAAAAAAAGATATCAACACTGTTGTGACTTACTGTATTTAAAGTACTTTAAAAATAATCAATTTTAAGAAGTTTTCGCATTTTTCTGTCCTATTGATACCTTAGTCCGTAGTCCGTCCTTTCTGGTGTACTTTCCCCTTTTCTCATGATCCTTCCTAGAAGTTTAACCAATCATGACCTAAATTTTAAATGCCCCTTCTCTAACTACAGCACTATTAATCTATTTCCTTGTGCAGTCAATACTGCCAATATTTTATTAGCATCAGTGAGCCCTTAATACTCATGCAGTCCCTTAAAACAGAACGCAAGAGTATTAAGTCATTATGGCATCCCCTGTTTGTAATGAATTAATTTCTTTCCTATGCGTCTAGAATGGTTCCATCCTTGGTACAAAATGAGAAAGCAGTTCCTCAAATAGTTTTCTGTGTTTGGTTCAGGTGAAGAACCCTGGTTAAGAAAAGCCTCTCTAGCAATGGAATTTAAATTGCTTTTGGTAATATCTCTGACATTTATATTTAACCAAATTATGGCTTTTCTGACACCATCTTTGTGATTCCCTATGTTCCTTTTGGGGCCATCCTATTTCATAACAGTAAGCAGTATTTATTATGTACTTCCTACATGTTCAGTATTATGATTGTAAATTTTAGGCATTATATTATATAAACCTTACAACAATCTTGTGATACTATCTTTGCCATTTTACAGATGAGAAATTGCTACAGAGCAATAAAATATCTTACCCAAGTCATTCAATGAGAATGTGGTATAAGTGAGGTTCAAACTAGCTTTGAGTACAAACATTATATTACTTAAACATCCAATATACTGACCATGTTTTTCTCATTACTTCTTTTAGATTTGATCTAAACAAAATTACTATGTTGTTGGGTCATAGTCGTACAGATCAAACTAGTAATTTCATGTAGATCAAACTAATTTATTTCTTCTACTTACAGTCTTTCTTTAACCTATTGGTAATGTCTGCTGTCACAGGTTCAATACTGGATTCAGCTTCCCTTCATCCTTTGTAGTCACTTTGGAAAGCTTATTACCATAGAGACTGACAAAATCTAAATTTCTTTTTTTTTTTTTTTAAGATTTTATTTATTTATGTGACAGAGAGACAGCCAGCGAGAGAGGGAACACAAGCAGGGGGAGTGGGAGAGGAAGAAGCAGGCTCCCAGCAGAGGAGCCCGATGTGGGACTCGATCCCAGTACGCCGGGATCACGCCCTGAGCCGAAGGCAGACGCCTTAACGACTGCGCTACCCAGGCACCCCAAAATCTAAATTTCTAACACTGACATGATTCTTTTTACTCCCAACTCCACTTAAGCTTCTATTAGAATCTCCTAATTTAGATACCTAACCACCCCTAATAGGCTAATATTTCCCTTTATTCCAAGGGCTTTTGTCCAACTCAAACAGTAAATACTATATGCAGGAATTATATTCCTCAAATGGGCTATCAAGGGAGGTTGAAAATCTTTACTCCTAGAGATTTGGAAAGAAAAGACAATTATTTGTCCCAGATGGTTAGTCATGTTGCAGATGAATTACATTACATGGTAATAAATTAAAACATTTACTTGGACCTAAATGAACTAGAGGAATGGCCAGATAAAGCATTTTCACATTAGGGGGATTCCTTTGCAGTTAGAAGTCTGAAGACATGGAGGGGTTTTGTTTTAATTCTGTAACACGGCAATATTCTGCTATACTACGCTGTTGCCCATCTCTCCCAGGAACAATTTGAAGAAGCACTTCAATGATAAGAACCCCACACACCAAAAATGTTCATTTTAAAAATAAATTAAAAGTACCATAAATCTTTGCAGCTCAGAGCCCATAATTCAAAGTTTAAAAAGGATTAAATTTAGAAATAAAGTATTATATTTTTAAAGAAGTTATTTTAGTATCTTTTTGCAAAATGTCAATAGGCTTATACTTTCCAACAGTTTTTACTATCATTTTAAAAAATCTCTTCAGCTGAAACAAAAGCAAATCACAAGAGAAAAAAAGAGCATGACCCCATTTATGTAAAGTTAAAATACAGCTCCCTATGTTGTTCAGGGATACATTCATAGGTAGTAAAACTATTTTTAAAAAGAGAGAAAGAGAAAAACCAAGAAAATTGTGCCACAGAAGTCAAGGCATGTCTACCTTGGGGCAGAGATGAATGGATTTGGACATGTTATTCGGGGTTTGTAATCAGGAGGGGACACATGGGGAGCTTTCTAGAGAGGTAGAAATGTTCTATTTCCCAACCTGATGATAGAAATTTACACTAGGTAAGTATTTATTAGATTATTCACTTATGTTTTCAGTATTTATCTGTATATATACATATTCTGTTTTAAAAACAAGATTAAAAATAAAATTTCCATAGCAATTAAAATAAATAGGACAAATACTTGTATTCAGCAAAACTAAGGGAATGTCCACAGTCGAAATGGAATGCGAAGAGGAATCTGATCTCTAACAATTAAAATCACAAATGTAGTACGTGATTTTTAAAAGAAATTTAAAACTACAAAGTCATTTTTTCAAAACAAGAGCAACAGGAACAATTTATGGAACAAATATAAATCTGTCTATCACAATCCAAAGTTTCAAGGGCATTTCATGACTATAAGGAATAAATTATTTTAAGTCTATAATGCTTTTTGTCCTTTCATTTGTAATAACATCATAGTCCATTAAATTTTGCAACATTAGTGACAATAAATAATTAAATGTAACTCATATACGACACAAAAAAAAAGCGCTATCATTACTTATTTAAACCCTAGATTTCCCACATACGGCACTTAGTATTGTCAGAAATAATTTTTAGCATATAGATAAAACAATTTGAGAAATAAAGACTGGTCCCCTTACACTCAGACTCTTGATAGGAAAAACTTACATGACCTAAATGTAGTAAAAAATATGAAATATAACTTGGAGAAACAGAAAAATGTAATCATGTTCTAGAATAGAAAGACTAATTCTACTGAAGATCTACATCTCCTTCCAAATTACGCAATACATTTCCATTTACTTTCAGAACTTGACCAAATGACTCTACGTATGATCTTAATGAATAACATGCAAAAAAATTTTTTAAATTGAAAACAATTATAAAAGTTATCCTATCAGATATTAAGTCAAAGTAAATACTGCTCTACGCCCCTCAAATTTCAAACCCAATAATTACTTCGCATACCTATTTGCATATCTTAATGTATTAAGAGTATTTTCACAGGATGCCATTCCTGGAGAGATTGTGGCAATCTAAAGGAGAAAAATGCAAAGGTAAAGAAAATGTTATAAATGATGAAAACAGTCTTATCAACATATTGCTCATTAAGATCTAATCTTAAAATGATTATTTAAAATAAACATTTATTTGTGATATCTGAACTCCAAGATAATTTGCTATATCACACCCACAATCAAATAATTATAAGTCACATAAAATATAAACAACTCTCTGAAAGCACCAGAAAATGATTAAATCAGACAGAAAACAGAAGTCAACACCTAGGAAGGAAAAGCACTGAGTGTTCCCACTACCCCCTCCCCACCCCACATAATTTTTTTGCTTAAAGGCAAGTCCCACTGCTGTCACACAGGGTAACTAGAACTTCATTAGAAAACTGGAATTTCACTGGCTAAACTAAAGGACAGAATTCGAAGGTAGAAATTAAAGCAGCTAGAAAGTGAGGTTTGTCCCAGAAGAGAGAGAATCATGAAGGGAGGTAATCCTGGCAACCAAAAATTGTACATATAAACTGCCCAAATCTCTGGCTGACTCCTGAACCAGGCATATATAAGGCTTACTCCAAGTAACAGAGCTAAGTCTAGAAGAACAGAGTTTTCAATTTCAGCTGCTGCCCAAAGCAGGGAGACAAGAATTTGAAATAAGTTCAGTTAAGTTCACTTCTTGCTAAAACAACAACAAAAAATCAGTAATCTTTAGAACATAAGAGAATCCAGAGTGTCTATATATTTATTCATAATAAAAATTATATAAACCAATTTTACTAGACATACTAAGAAAAAGAAAAGTGTGAACCATACTCAGGGAAAATAAAAATCAATGAAGACCAACCTCAAGAAGACTTAGATGCTGGAATGAGTAGACTGCATTATACCTGCAACATAATCCTCTCTATCAGACTGGCAGGGACCACATCTTAAGTATCACTGTATCTCCCACAATAGAAGGATTTAAATGATTTGTTATTAATGTGCATTGTAATCTTTCCATAGATATTGTGAGTTATTCATTACTCAGGGTTAAAACAAAACAAATAAACAAACTTACCATGCAGGTACGAGAATTTTCACCTATGAATGAATCTCTTAACACCTGAGTGAGCTTACTTGCTCTGAAAGGAGTATGAGGTTTATTTCTACCTAAGGCTCTGATGCACTCCTGAAAATTAAGAAAGCAAGTTTCACAGATTAGGCTCCTTATAAAGAGTAATCTTCATTAATATATTTAAAAGACCTTTTATTATAACCCTAACATTTAAGATCTGATCAGCTCTGGAAATCGTACTAGCAGGTTTAGAGCATAGTAAATAAAGATGGTCTCATAAAGGCTAATTCAAGAAAATGAAATTAAAAACAGTAACAACTGGGGCGCCTGGGTGGCACAGCGGTTAAGCGTCTGCCTTCGGCTCAGGGCGTGATCCCGGCGTTGTGGGATCGAGCCCCACATCAGGCTTCTCCGCTATGAGCCTGCTTCTTCCTCTCCCACTCCCCCTGCTTGTGTTCCCTCCTTCGCTGGCTGTCTCTCTCTCTGTCAAATAAATAAATAAAATCTTTAAAAAAAATAAAAAAATAAATAAAAAAATAAAAACAGTAACAACAACAACAACAAAGTACTTATTAAAACAGTAACAACAACAAAGTACTTATTATTCCAAAAGATTCTTCTGGAGACTGACTAGTATTTAGAAGTAACAGATCAAAGGATAAAAAGCTCAACTTTGAAAGTGGCATGACAAAAGAAAAAACACAGAATGTTTTCTTATAGTCTTACCAATCCTTCCTTTCCTTTCCTTTTTTTTTTTAACATTTTATTTACTTATTTGAGAGAGGGAGAGAGAGAGGGAGAGAGCACGAGCAAGCACAAGCAAAGTGGGAGGGGAGGAGCAGAGGGAGAGGGAAAAGCAGACTCCCTGCGAGCAGGGACTCCCCCCCACCCCCGCCCCATGTGGACTCAATCCCAGGACCCCCAACATCATGACCTGAGCCGAAGACAGACGCTTAACTGACTGAGCCACCCAGGTGCCCCCAATCCTTCCTTTTCTACTCAAGGAAGGGACAGAATATTGCCCTATCTTTCTGAAAGCCATCCACATTTTTCTGACACAGTATTTCTTAGCTGAGTTTTGTGGTTTCTGGCCATCCTCTAAGATAATATTACTAATTAAAGCCCTGTGGAATCTTAGATCCTTTATTCACTCTAAAAAAATGAGTATGTGTAAAGAAAATTCCTGGGTATAATATAAATCAATAACTGTAAACATAAACAAATAAATTTTGATAACCTCTCTTCCTTAGTAAATGTTACATGTACTATGATTTTGTAGCTACTCTAAACAAAATCAAAGTCAAATGCAAAAGATTTTTCACAATTAAATATATGTTATTTACCTTGAGTGCTAAAAGGCTTTTATTAATTTCAGCACCTTCAAGCCTGGTTTGCCTGTCTGCACTGGAAGTATCAGCTCCTCGTTCATTTCCAGCCAAATCAATGAGAGAAAATTTGCCATGTAGTTTTCCTTTTCTTCTAAGAATAATCTGAAACACTGCATGGCTCCGAGATGAATGTGCATTTGCAGATGTTTGACCGGATGTTCTACAATGTGATTAAGGATATTTTAGGTACCAAAAAAACTTAAGTTTTTATGTTGTAAACCACAGTATTTCATCAAAGAACACGCAAAAAACTCTCCAGTTTTCATCATTTAAATACAAAAAGGACAATCTGACATAAAACACTTCGACATAGCCAGATTCATACACTTTAATCTGGCACACTTCTAGTATATTTGTAGTATGATTATCAACATAGTAGACATCACTCAAAGTTACACGTAACAGTAAGTTTTTATGAACAAATTTTTACTACCAAGATGCGTTAACACCTTTGCTTTGTTTAGATACCCAAATTATCTAAAACTGAATAAGAAATTAAGTTTCTCTTTCTTCATTAAAATGAAATTTACCTGCAACTGTTGCCTATGTCAATGAGTTTCAGTACATCTTCAACACATTTGACCTCCCGTTCCTGTAACCCCACCACTTGAACCTGCTGTTTTCCATCTTCTAGCACTCTCAATTTTGTTTTCCTGTTTAGCAAGTCAAACACCTATTAAAAAAAAATTAGAAAACTAGCTTTAAAAAGAAAAAGACTCAGTTCTATAAAAATGAATCAGTCTAAAAATTATTTCAGAAAATTAGATTAATTAGAATAACAATGCTCAATACTGAAGTTGAGACTTTCAAAGGGAATTTTAAAAATCGCAACAAAATGCTAACATAATATTCTAACACATATAAAAATATGTGGTGGCAATAGTTGCACAACATGGTTAATGTCAGTGAACTTACACACAAAAAAATGGGTAAAGTGTTAAATTTTATGTTATACATATATTAAACCACAATTTAACACCCTCCCTAAAAAATCAGGGTTTTTTTAAAGTTTCCACTTACCTTTCCACTATAAATTTCAAAAAAGGTTGCATATACTTGAAGTTCTAACTTCTTATAGTTTGGCTTCTTTAACATTAAAAAGACATCTCGAGCTGTCAAGAATTTCATATGGAGAAAATGTGTTTAGATGTTACAAATACTATCTTTTTTTTTTAAGATTTTATTTATTTATTTGAGAGAGAGAGAGGGAGAGAGAAAGTGAGAGAGAGACAGCATGAACAGGGAGGGAAGACGGGCGGGAGAGAGAGAAGCAGACTCCCTGCTGAGCTGGGAGCCTGACCCAGGGCTTGATCCCAGCACCCTGGGATCATGACCTGAGGAGATGCTTAACTGACTGAGCCACCCAGGCACCCTACAAATACTATCCTTAAATATCAACTCAAATTTTTTCTATTTAGAGGAATCAGTTAATCTTTACTTAGAATGACAATACCAATTAAAAAAACATGAAAACTAAAGTGAACATTAATTTTACAAAAAATAGTAATAGTTTTTTTACACATAAGTATAGATGCCACTCTTTCACATTCAATAAAAGAACGTTACTAATTATTACTATAAATAACATAAAATTATAGGTGGTCATAGGAAGGTTATTCCCATAACCATACCAAACAAGCTTTTCATGTATCAGCTATTCAACAGATACTAATAAGCTTTAACAATGAATACTAATAAGCTTCAACAACAAATACAAAGCTCCAATAATATGCCAGATTAAAATGACACAAATATAATCAAGACTCCTTTCCCAAAAGCTTAACCTCACAATTCTTTTCGAGCAGTCTAACAACCTAAAATTGACATAATATACAGCAAGTTTAACTTTATGGTTATCCTGAAAGTCCTGAACAATATTTCCAAGTTTTATTTCAAAGCCACCTGAGTAATAGTCAAGAATATTACAAATGATATGCAGAAAAGATGGTTACCTGCTAATGCATAAATTCCTTTAGAACAATCTTGGTTCTTTCCTGAAAAGTCACCTCCCATAGTCTACATGTTAAAAAAGAGATAATAATAGACATTATTCAGGAATAAATCTTACGAATTTAGGTCTTAGAATTAAGACATAAGGAAAATAAACAAGCTGCATAGGAGGATGTATGTAACTAATCAATTACTCACATGAGTTTTTCCACTTCCAGTCTGTCCATATGCAAAGCATGTAGCCATTCCTCTTTCAAATATAGTTTCCACTAGTGGTCTAGCTGTAAACCTTAAAAATAAAATGCACTAGTCAGAATGTGACATCAGTATTTAAATTAAGTAAATAAAATACCAAGTCTTACAAATAAATAAAACTCCTACCAATAGTTTTAACAAATCAATGGGCTCAACTGTCAGACTACAATTGAGCTCAGTGATCTGTTCAAATTTTTAAATAATCTTATCCTAAAATTGCTTAAAGCTCTTTAAAGCATAATTTCAAGTAATTCCATAATAAATGATGGTCACAATGGACCAAAAAAAAAAAAAAAGAGAAACACAGTAACTGAACTAAGACATGTGTATATAGAAGACAATATGTAAGTTTTAAAAAATAACAATAAAAAATCATATTAGGCAAGACAAGTAAGGCTTATACAATGAAAAGCAACAAAACCAACCAACCAACCAAAAAACCCACACTACCTGGATTATAAATTTTAACAGAAATCAAAAAAGAGTGATAATCTCAACGGAGGAAAAAAAACTATAAAAATATTATGTTAAGGCCATCTACCCAAGTAGAAAAGTGACAGGATCTCCTTGAATGTAGCTAAGTAAATATAAATTATACTTATAAGACACTGAGTTTGGAGTTGATAGTCTTAGTTCAGGAGAAGGATGCAAAAATATTATGGTTTAAATTATTTTTCAAATCTATCATTGTAATCACTGCTAGAGTTAAAATTAAAAGGAGGGGCAAGAAATACTTCATTGACCAGAACTCTAAAGAGTGCAATGGGAAACAAACCTTTTTTTTATATATGCTTCAAAATAATGTATGTGGAACACTTTATACAGTTCTGAATTTTTTTTAAGGAACAACTGAAAAAGGTACAGAACAAAAGAAGCAGGAAAAAGTGGTCACACGGAAGTAGAAAATGAGTCTGCAGAGTGATTAGACCAAAAAAGGCCTAACTTGCATTCCCTCAAAGCCAGATAAAGGGGATAGCATCAATATTGGTAAAGTTAAGAAACATATATATAGGGGCGCCTGGGTGGCACAGCGGTTAAGCGTCTGCCTTCGGCTCAGGGCGTGATCCCGGCGTTATGGGATCGAACCCCACATCAGGCTCCTCCGCTGTGAGCCTGCTTCTTCCTCTCCCACTCCCCCTGCTTGTGTTCCCTCTCTCGCTGACTGTCTCTATCTCTGTTGAATAAATAAATAAAATCTTGAAAAAAAAAAAAAGAATCATATATATAAGAATGTTTACTAAACAGAATGCTTACTAAATCTAGCATTTTCAGAGAAACATACTTTATAAAGTCAAACAGACACATATTATGAAGCAGGAGTGGAAGTAGAGAAGGGAGTAGGGGTGAGAAAAGGGTTCTACTCTCAGGTAAAAAAAAAAAACACACAATTTATATTAATAGTTCCCTTTTAAAACAAATTCTTCATAATACCATTTAGCATTCACACGTTCTTTAATTTTCTCCTCTTTCTTTACAACTGAACTCCCAATTTACTGGCTTAAGCCCAATGGAGCTGATCTCAATAATATTTCATTAATAAGTCTTCAATTCTTAGAACTCTTATTAACTCTTTAATTTTCTGTTTTCCAGCTATATTTATAAAATGAAAAGGCAATGAAAAAGCATTCAAGTAATTGTCAAGACAGTCCTATACAGATTGAAATAGGATTGCTGTTAAAACTGACCTGTTACAATTAGAAGACAATGTTTACAAACTATGTATGAAAATCTAAAATTAGCATACAACTTTGGGATATCAATGTGTAATACTTTAAAGTTTTAGTTGTTTATAAGTTGAATATGTGATCATATAGAATTTCATGTATTACAACTATTTTCAATGCTTAAAGATGATAAAAATTAGGCAAATGCAAGTAGGTTTACAGAAATATTTTTTGTCTTAAATGGTGGTAACATGTGAAATAAAGATTTAGAAAATTTAAGGACTGATACCGAATTTCTTTACTAAGAGAGACTGAAGAGCACATCACATTCCTGGAACTACAGAAATGCCTACATTTTCCAGAAATTTCACATTATATATATATATCTATATCTATATCTATCTACATATAGATAGATATAGATATAAAATGTAATCTTAGACATGTATATATTAATAATAAAAACTATGACTTTGGGGGAGCATTAAAGGGAACAAGTAATAATACTCATTATTGTGTTTATGACATAACCTTTGTTTAAACTCAGAATAAAAAAGCATATTGCACTTTTGGTGAGGTATGCCAAGATCAATGCAAGGTTCAGGGTGTTGATAAATAAACAGTATGAGAACAAAATTATTATTTAAAACCAATTTACCTACCTGTAAACCATTTCATTAGGAGCTGAGTCATCAAAGGCATAATCAAAACGAAACGTTTGGTTTTCTAGGTACCTTGTTAAATCTACTTTTTGTTTTGGTTCATGTACCATCACAACATCTTTACTAGGGATTGTGATTACATCAAGATCTTTCATTTGAGTTTCTAAAAGAACAAATGAAAATTAATGCCCAGTAATTTTCACAGCATTTGAACGTAATAAGTAATTTTTAAAAAAGTAATAAGCATTTTAATAGAAGTATTAAATTCCACAAATATAAATATCTCATAAATACGCCATTCAAGAAGACATATTTCAACCACCAAGTAAAAAAAACTATCAAAATTTCTATGAAGCAAGAACCAGAAATGGCAATGATTCACAGAGCAATAACAAATCAGCAGATCTAACCAAAGAAATCTGCATAATGATTATGTACAAATAAAATGATTTACATTTAACTCTTTCAAACCAATTTAATTTCTGCTATCATCAAAATAAATACCAACTGGACAAAATCAACCTTTTATTAAGAGTTCAAAAGCATCATACCTTTTTTATTGAGTGGTCGTTTTCTTACACAAACACATATCCTATGTTCATCAATCTAGAAATAAAATATTTTATTTCAATATTTATCAATGTTACATAAAACACTGAAAAGTCAGTTATGCAACTATTTCCTACAGAAATTTTAGAAATTTATGCATAACATAAATAGGATACATAAGCTTAAAAAACAAATCAGGATGTAAAAATTTATAATAGTTAAAATACATAATGATTTCCAAAATTCTGAGCATAACGTAAAATTACTCATTTTGTTCTTTGGTAAACAATTAGGAAATAACTTTGCAGAGGGCACTACTGTTCCTATTAGTAGCATAAGGTTCACATTAAGAAGCTGCCTTACTTCAATATATGCTGCGTATAACAAAAGCAAAATTTCCTACCAAGCAGTGTACCGTCAGGTTGATTAAAGGGAAAGATGTTGATAAAGATAACTAATAATAGCAAGAAACGCAATTCTCAGATTATTAGTGAGCAAAATAACTCCAACAATTTTATAATAGCCAATTCTTACACATAAATATTTTTTCATAAAATTTATGCTCCTAATACTTCCCTTTTAATAATAAATATATAACACAGGGACTGGCAAAGTATGGTCTGCAGGCCTAATCCAGCCCACTACCTGCCTTTGTAAAGTTTTAATGAGACAGTTGCACTCATTTGTTACATATTGTCTGTGACTGCTTTCATATTACAAAGACAAAATTGAGTAGTTGTGATGAAGACCATGTGGTTCACAGAGCCAAAATTATTTAGTATCAGGGCCTTTTAAGAAAAAGCTTGCCAATTCCTGTCCTAAAGTATGAGTTCAGATGTAGTAGGTTAAACACATGTAGGGGTAGCAAGGACTAAAATATACACACAAGTATTATGAACAACTCTCTGAAATCCTAAACAATACATCAGCCTGACACAAATGTATTTTATGTACCCAAGGTATTCTAATTTTGCTAGGTCAGATGGATTATTTTTCTTAAGTATCAATTATTCACAAACTATTCCCTGTCCAAAAAATTCTCATTCTTCAAGAGGAAAGTAGTTGAGTAATAGGAAAGCAGAATATTTTTCAAGCACTAGGTTTCTGGTCTAGTATAGTCCTCAACAACTACCACTTACTGAGAAAAGCCAGACTAACATTTATTTAAAAATAACAAATTAACTAATAGTAAATTAGTATGACAGTGGGATCTATAGCCCAAATCAAAGAGGAAATAAGCTTGCAACTGGGATAAAAGTTTCAGTGACGGTCAGAAAGGAGAATGGGTCTTCTGACATCATTCCTTTAACTGTTGTTCTGCTCTACCAAAGACAGAGAGGCTTTGTTTTGAAAAGAACACCTCTGTGGGAAGCATGTCTGATAAATCAAATTACGGGAGATAAGCATAAATGTGAATGATTTCTTGATTTTTACCTTAAGACATGCGGAATGTACACCCATAAAGAAAGAAAAAATTACATAGCTGTATCCAGTATTAAGTGGGCATTGAACATGGTTTTTTATTTTTTTTATTTACAGCATAAAAAAATTTCAGAACAATAGTTTACAAAGAATCTTACAGGATCTGCTGTTGTTAATGGTCTATAATCCAAACTTCCTCTAAAGTCTCTGATCATGCACATAATTTCATAATTTGGGTTTGTAGCATCAACATCCTATATGGAGACAGAGAAAATTTATCATTTATTATCATTACAATAATGGATAGTGTTGCATTTTTGTTTTTTAAGTAGGCTCCATGCCCAGCATGAAGCCCAATGTGGGGATTAAACTCACAATCCTGACTGAGATAAAGACCTGAGCTGAGATCAAGAGTTGGACACTTAAGTGTCTGAGCCACCCAGGTGCCCCTGTTGCAAATTAAAATAAATTCACAGACTGTGAAGCATCTCTTTTTTTTTTTTTTTTTTTTTTAGTTTTTTAAAATATCAATCAATCAATCAGGAGATTGTGTCATTTGTCATAGCCAAGCCCAAACTCAAACTAGAAGCATCATAAAATTTAATTTCAGAGTTCAGGATTAAAAATATGTCTAGTAATCACTTTCATATTAAATACACAACTCTGTTAGTCTACATACATTCTGTTAACTAAACCAAACACGGCTCATTAAAACCACTCTTGAATTATTTCAAAAATTCATCTGTTACACATATAACTTAATCATCCTAGAATATGAAACAAGAGAGAAATAGTACTCATCTTAAACATCAATAAAGAACTCTAGAAAAATTGAAATTCTATAAAAAATCCATTTAATTAGATTTTTCTTCACCATGCTTAATCCAGTGTTCCAGCAAAGTAGAAACATGGATTCATTTATGTTCATTTTTTGTTTTGGTTGACTCTCTTAAAAAATGTAAAAACCTAAGCCACAGTAAAACCACCTCAAATGGACAGGACTTAAAGGAATCAAAAGACACGATAATTTTTGAAAACTTTAAAATTCAAATTATTGAATGTTGACTACAATTTACTTTTTTGCTTCAAAACTGAGAAAATTCAGATTAAGACACACATATCAATACTGAACAGCATCTCCTAGCCATGAGTAATAAATTTTTAAACATTCTAAGGAGTCAGATTTTTTTCATGCACCATGTACAGATTTGCTTTAAATATAAATCTCAAAACTGTTAATGAAACTTACTTTCAATTAACTTTCTTTTAGGAAATAACACCAACTATGTCAATGGAAAAAGTGAATGTAAAGTTAAAATTAAGAGATCACACAGAGATATGAAAATATTATGAGGTTCCCACAGAAAACACCAGGTGGCATCAGTGCTAAGTGTCAGAAGATGGATCTGTGTTGAGTTTTACTTAGTTCAAAACCCAACTGGCCATTCTCAGATCACTTTAAGATATAACCTGATTTATTCACACTGAATTTTATACTGGTTCCATAATTCCATTACACAACATCTTTATGATTAAGGGCACCTGAATATACTTCTAAGTAAAGAAACAATCCCGATGTTTTAATAGAGAAAACAAGTTCAAGGAATAAAATAGATATAATACAAGCACACTAGAAGTTATATGTACAGAAACACAATTCCTAATAGGTGAAGACCTTTAGAGAGATAAAAGACCAGTCATCTATATAATTCTTCCATTGTTAGTAAAAAGTTTTGTTACCATCTAAAGGGAACATGAGAGGCACAACAGAGATATACTTTTAATATCTAGTATAAATTAAAACAGAAGGAATTTCCCCTTTCACTGTGATCTGCTGAACTTACTAACCATGGAAAAACAATAATAAAATTTGTAGTAAAATCGTCTACTTTATAACCATCTACTTTAACTATTCTTCTGAATATATTTTTAGATAATGTTAGAAAGTGAAAGTCTTATTATTCTTGAAAGGTATAATGGCTGCATTAGAATTGTAACACAATGGATTACTATTCAAAACAGAACAAACGTTAGGGCTAACACATACCCATTAAAAATGAAAAGTACACGTAGTAAAAATCTGTTACAGTAACGTATTTTCACAAGAGTTCATATTATTTCTCATTATCAGTTTAGGTATCAACTAAAGGAACTATATTGGAATCTTTAATTGAATGCCTCAACTACTTTTTCACAAGCAAGTCACTTTCGATGACACCATCCACATCTTCAGTTCATGCATAAACAAAGTGTGTTTCTGTTACAGACCTGGGCTCTTTTTTCTCTAAGTTCTTGCTGCTGTAGCCTCCTTTTTTCTCGTTTTTCTTGTAATTTTTCCACTTCTTTCACACAATTAGATTTTCTACGTGCTGAAAAAAAAAAAGATGAGCTGTAGAAGTAGAGCTTTATTTTTTAGTACTGTACTTACACACAAAAATTTTATGTATAATTTCACCACATACACCCAAAAAAAGGTACACAGTGACAAGGCATGCCTTTAACAACTGTATGAACTTATGAGCTGCTTTAACGAAACCAGGAACAGGACAATATACAGACAGCAGTCAAGAAAAATGACTTTAACATATTGATACATGTCATCTCTTGGTTTTCAATCACAGATGTATGAATTGGAAAGGATCGAGAAGCATAAGAAATTCTTCCATAACATCTGTCAAATTATCATCTGACCAGAATTTTAAATTCAAAGCAAGTAAAAAATTGTTATAATTTTGTATTTATAAATTTTCTTCAAAATATACATTTCAAAACCCAATTAACAGCCTAAACTAACAAGAAAAAAAAATTTCCACAGTGGCAAAATGAAATCTGCAATCAAGCTTATATTTAGACTCTTTACCATTTGGAGACTTCTAAGGATGACCAAGAGAGAATACATGTATGCCTAAAATGACTGAATCCTTGATACATGATTTACATACAAGGGGGTCCAAATTCCTTTTTTGCAGCTTGAACTGGAGATATATCTGAAACACTACCATTCTGTTGTGCAGAGGAAGACTGCTCAGGAAGCTGACTAGGCCGTGCACGTGCAGAACCAACCACTGCAAGTGAAACGAAATTTTTAAATTCAGAACAGAAAATCAGTAAAGGTGAACCCTAGTAAAAGGAACAGAGATATCTCAAAAGAACTGATATTTATGAGCTATCGGTTTTCTACTTATGTGGGTATAAAGAGAATATGGAATAATCAATTTTGCTCAATAAACTAACAAGCCATGAAGTTTTCAAAGTAATGTGTGCAGAGACTTAGGTTCCACCAATGTAATTTTAGCTACAAAACTCAATCTGAATAATTTATATAAAAACCAAAGCCAAGCTTGACTTTTAATCATTTAAAAAATATAAGTGTGCAGGAGCGCCTGGGTGGCTCAGTCATTTGAGCAGCCGGGTCTTGATTTTGGCTCAGGTTATGATCTCAGGGTCCTGGGATCGAGCCCTGCGTCCAGCTCCATGTTCAGCAGGGAGTCTGCTTGAGGATTCTTTCTCTCCCTCCCTCCCTCTGCCCCGCTTGAGCTCTCTCTCTCTCTCTAAAAGGAATAAATAAATCTTAAAACGGCCCCCCAAATATATATATTTAAATGTGCAAAATAGTAAGTTTTAAATTTAAATGCATTGTCATTTTGACAAATTTACACAATTCTGAAGAACATAAAGTAAAAAACACCCTTTAACCCTTCGGGTAATTCCAAATCCCACTCTTTGCTCCTCAAATATGCAAACCTTCAACAGAGAATTTCCTAATGTATATGTTATAGAAGTGGAAAAATAAATACAAATTAAAATATAAACACCACATTTTACAAAGCGATACAAATTTTCACAAGATTCAAAGGAAGGATAACGTTTAAAGTGCCAGACTTTCCCTCCACCTCCAATCTCTCTTCTAATACCTATGCCTGTCCTGCCCCAGCATACCCACATACAGAGAAACATCACCACCAGAAATGACAATTCTGAACTGATGAAGAGTAGAAAAGAAATTAACTGTATTTACATTTCCTTGCTGAAAATATGTGGAAGACCTACAATTAACTACAAATTGTACCTGTTCAACTTTTCTTTAGCTGACCCCCAAGTTACCCATGAATCTTTTGGAAAGACTGTTAGCCAGAAGTCATCTAAAATGGGATTAGATTTACTCTTGTGAACTCGATTAACTGACTACTGCCCCATTCCTTTCTTTCTCATGATATTCTTCTCAAATCTGCAAAGTTATTGGGTAAAGCTGATTAATTAAAAATTGTATATAACAGAGAGTTTCATATTCATCACCTACCTTTATAAATCATTTTTTATATTATTGACTTTTTTTCAAGATTTTATTTATTTATTTGACAGAGAGAGAGAGACAGAGCAAAGCTGGGGGAGGGGCAGAAGGAGAGGCAGAAGCAGGTAAAGAAGCAGGTGGAGAAGCAGGCTCCCCACTGAGCAGGGAGCCCAATGCAGGGCTTGATCCCAGGACCCCAGGATCATGACCTGGGCCGAAGGCAGACACTTAACTGACTGAGCCACCCAGGCGCCCCTATTACTGACGTTACTTATTAGGAAATCAAGAAGATACCAATCTTCAAATTAGCCACATTAAAGTTTAAATGAATAATAATGTCAAGGGTAATATTCACTTTCGATTCACCTTGTTGAGGTCACACTAAAAAGTTAATAGACAAAATTAATAGATAAATGTTTACCTCTGTTATCTCTTGGAGGAGGGTCATTCTTAATAGAAGCCACAGTCCGTCGATTCTATAAGAGAAGAATAAAAGTGCTCGTTTTACTTTTTCTCTTTACTCCTCATATACTTATCATAATTTAGGCTTCCTTTAATTAAACAAAAGTAGGTGAATGTAAGATAATATAAAACTAAATTGAAGAAACTATAAATAATCTTCTAATAATTACTACTAATGCCATCAGTATTCAAGTTTCTTTATGTGAGTATTGCCCACCACCTCACCAGAAAATGCAATATTCCAGAATTAGCATAAGGCAAGCACTGCTTATATTGTCACTCAATCTTCACAACAATCCTATGGGGTCATTACTGTTATTATTCTGGTTTCACAGATGAGAAAACTGAAGCAAAGAGAAGTTATTTCAGTGAAGGGTATAGTTTTAGCCACCATGTTAAAATCATGTAATACATTTCAAAGGTATGTATTACAATTCATCTTTGGATGTCAGAGTAATCAATAAAATACTGGTTTTAGACAATCTACTGTCTACTATTAAACTTAAACATCAAAATAGCACAATATGTTCACTGTTATTTCTACTAAAAGACTTCATTAGACTTTCAAAGACTTCGAACTGCATAGACTAGGGCAGCACATTTTTGATCCTATCCTTTTTTACCAAGACTTCATTTTATTCACCTGCAAAAAAGGTATCTAATAATGCCGTGGCTCTCAACACTAAAGCGAACATTTGCACATTTATATCAGATGGGTACTATTAGAAGAATATTGATGTGAGGGCCTCACTTTAGAGAAAATAAAACTGAATTGCTGGGAGTGGGCAAGGCATCAGTATTCTGAAAAGTTCTCTAAGTGATTTTCATGCACAGCCAAGGTTGTTAATGACATACAAAGAAGGACCATCTATGAAGATGGCTGTGAAGCCAAATACGAAAAATAATTAATCTACAAGTCATAACTAATGACGTCTAAGCAGTGACACTCAATATGCTGAATTATATGAATTGAAAATCTGCCTTATGTTCACACGCATAATTTAAAAAGTAGAATGTTTTGCTGATATTGTTAAGCTTCTATCATACGATATTTGGATGCGTAAGTATGCCCTCCCTGTAAAATACCAAGTTCCTCTAGGGTTAAAGTCATGTCATTCATCTTTGTGCGATACAATCAACAATGTAGAAAAATGAACAAATGCTTGTTGAACTAAACACATAGAACTGCAGATTCAACAACTGTGAGCAACTACCTGGTTTCAAACGAGCTGCACTTTAATACACAATTCTAATGGTGAGAAACTGCAATAGGAAGGAAGAGGAAATATCTTTTGAAGAAATAAAAATGGCATAACTTTTATTTTTATAAAGATAAAGCTGTTAGGGAGGGTATATAGCATGGTCTTAAAGTTTACCTTCACAGATAATACAGAAGTAGTTAAACTGTACACTATCATTTCCCATCTTTCTCTAATAAAAATAAATAGCAGAATTACTATTTCCAAAGACTACCGGAATGGGAATTTATTATGAATAATAAACATTCTTTCTTTATCTAAGTCCTATGTATTCACTCAACAAACACTGACAAGCAAATGGTTTTGACATCCCTATCTCCTGTGGAACTATGAGTTTTAGGAAAAAATCCCAATCAGGAAAGAATTTCTACGATTTTACCTAATAATTGTTTTAACTATGAACTAGCCAACCTCAATCCTTGAAAGAATGTATGCCTAAACATGGCATGTAGGCGGTAGAAAGAAATATAGTTTTTTAAAATGAACAAACACTTAAAATATACTCTTCACAGCCTGTTCATTTCAAATCAGAAAATACACACACATGCACGCACGCACACACACACACACACACACACACACCCCTCTACTCTAAATTTTCATTACTAACCTTTACAATTTTGTTTACTTTGGCTGAAGATGTTGGAGGTGGAGGTGTTTCTGGACTGGGTTCAATTTCTTCATCAGGTACAAGGTCAGGGTTAAGTGAAAAGATGCTCTCAAGGTCAATCTGTTTTAAAAAATGCACATATCTTTAAATTTTGACAATTAACCTTTTATTTTACAAATTTACAGAGAGAATGATTGTCAAATGATTTCAGCCTTGTGAATACTACTGCCTTGAAAACAAAATTATCTACAATTACAACCCACATATTAAGAGAGCTATTAAGCATTTTGTGGTCTTGAAAATAGGCCCCATCACTTAAAATGTGCAGGAAGAATCTACCTTTCTTTGAATGAAATGTTTTAATCATTTGAAAGGTTTTTTTCTAGAGATGATAAAGAATACATGCACTATATAAAAAAGTATATACTTTTCAGTTTTGTTTTATATTTCGAACCTTGACTGCAGGACTAGAAATAAAATTTAGCTCAGTGATCGGGGTGCCTGGCTCAGTCAGTGGAGCATACATCTCTTGATCTCGGGGTTGTGGGCTCCTGCCCCACACTGGGTGTAAAGATTACTTAAAAATGAAGATTACTTAAAAAAAAAAAAAATGTAACCCAGTGATCATACCTCTTTGCCTTTTGTATCTCCATTTTCTATCCATTCAACAGTTACACTTTCATTATCTTCATTTAAAGATGTTACCATTGCTTGATGTATTCGGCCTAAGTGGGAATAAAATACACATTTTAATTCATAAATTATGGTATTCCTAAACAATGTCAAATACAATTTTATGACTTACATGTAACTTTTCAAAGACTATGATACTAGTTTTCTTACAAGGGATTTCCAAACTCTCACAATTAGGGAATGAACTCTGTTCACGTGATCATTAATCAATGTGCTGTCAAGACCGGAACTCAAGAAACTGCATTAGACTGAAAGTGTATTTTCAACAAACACGAAAAATGGTTACAAAATGGCAGAATGCCTGAAATTTTATATCATTATATAGTTCTAATCATTACAAAGTTTCCTTACTATGAGCTGACACTGACTACAGAACAAAATTTCAAAAACCAATTTTTATACTAATATAAAACACTTATGTAAAAATCACTATCACATATTATACAAATTGACATTATTTTTATAAGACTGAGAAAAGGATTCTAAGTCCAAAAAGGTTGGGAAATGTAATCTAACATGTTCTCTTTCTGCATGCTGCCTATCCAAATCTATTTTATACCTTACTTTCTCTGGCAGCTCTAGTACTTACCATTACCATCTACAGTGAGAGGATGTTATATCTAATGTATTAACTTGTTTTCCCTCTCTTAACAGACTGTGGATGTTACTTGTTAATAACCACAGAACTAAGTAATTATTTTTAAATATTACAGAATATTCCATTATGTTTATTACAACTTAATTCATATCTATTGATGGTCACTTAGGTTATGTGCAATTGTTTGCTATTATAGACACTGTAATGAACACTGTTGCACAGGTGTCATTATACACTTGTCAGATTTTTTTTTTTTTTTAAGATTTTATTTATTCATTCGACAGAGATAGAGACAGCCAGTGAGAGGGAACACAAGCAGGGGGAGTGGGAGAGGAAGAAGCAGGCTCCCAGCGGAGCAGGGAGCCCAATGCAGGGCCCAATCCCAGGACTCTGGCATCACGCCCTGAGCCAAAGGCAGAAGCTTAACGACTGGGTCACCCAGGCACCCCATGTCAGATTATTTCTTTGGAACAAATTCCAAGAAGCAGATCAATAGGTTTTATAAGTGTTTCTGTATTTCTTATTTATTTGTTTTCATCTTACCCACCCACTTATTAATCAAAGAAGAATAGAAGCTATTTGTTATAGATCTGCATTTTCTTATTATTTAATAAAATGCTGAACATACAGAATTTTCATATGTATTTCCTGAATGAAATCCTTCGGGCATCAATAATTTACCTTTAGTTTATACCTCCTTAAATATCTAAAACAAACAAACCAACCCCCAAATATATAGTATATAAAACAAACATTGTTATATTGTAATAATAAGGCACTTACTGAGATAAGTGGACATTAGAGAATTGGGTGTTGGGGGTAGAAAGAAATAAGCTAGAAAATACTGGGAGGATTTAAGGGAGAGGCATTTAAAAAGGGGAAATGAGGTAATATTCACTGCAATTTGATATGGACAAAAATTAGTAAACAACCAGAAGAAGTGGTAGGTGTCAGTCAGGTCCACCAGGAAGCACATATCGAGACAGGGGGACAAGAGTCTTACTGTGGAAGATAAAAGAGGGGGTAAAACAGGACTAGGCATGGAAAACTTTCAGACTGTGATACAGATCTGAACCCTGTGAAGGAAAGGGGACATAAAATAGGACCGAGCAGACAGAGCCTCAGACCCTGACACAGATCTGACAAAGTGCTGGCCAACCCAGCAGGGAGCTCCAAAGCAAAGACTGTCCATTAGAACAGTCCCACACTGCCCCAAAATGGAAATACCCTAGTACCCACTCCATGCTCAGTCACTGGCTGAAGGTTTCCCAGGAAACACAAGGCCTCAGCACAAAATCTAAGGAGCCTAAGGTATTAATACCTAGAAGCTATGAACTAAATGTACTCCCTGGAGCCAAAGAGTGCTAAGGTCCTTAAAGGGAGACCCAAGCAGTGTATCTACATAGATAGCTGCAACTGGATATGAAAAGAGAGACTGAGTTTAATTGGTAGCAGAAGTAAAGAGTGGGACCCCAGAGAGTCATGAGCTGCCCTGATGATAGCCATTACAATCTAGGAGGAGCTCCCACTGCTGCAACAAACCCCACAACAGGAGTAGTGAGGCTAAGACCAGCAGCTACTATCTCCCAAACCGACCACCCCTGATAGCCTCAAAACAGCAATACCCACTAGCAGGAACAAGATGATTGCAGCAAAGGTTCTGGGGAAAATAAAGCATTTTAATATAAAACACCGATAGGATTTCATCAATGGGAAATGACTCCAAAGAAGATGTACTCAAACACTATAGACTATCATAAAGAATAACTTTTGGCAGGAAATGGAAAGGCTGTAGTTGAGGTTATTGAAGAGGAGAGGGTCTCCGTGCAATTACCAAGAGAATTACCACAATAATGAGAATGAGGAAAAGCATATCATGTTGCAAAAGCAAGACCAATATCACATTCCTGCTGTTAAGCATCTACTACAATATCCCAACTTCCCTTCGGAAGGAGTAGACTACAAGACCTATTTGGTAGGGACCTTAATCTCCAAAGGCAGCCTAGAGACATGAGCAACAAAGAGGATAAAGAAAATCAAGATTTTCTTTTCAAAACCCATTATCAGAAAACCTCAACAGTGATACCTCCAGAAGTTCAATTACCAATGCTGACACCCAGAAAACCCGAAGCCACAAGTTAGCAAAGTCAAAAGCAGCTGATCCATTAGTTAAAACTAAGCTCTAGAGGTTTAGAAAGGCAGACCTGAGAAAATGCTGGCTTATTTCTACCATGGTCCAGTTTACTCAGCCAACAGGAAGAAAGAAATATGAAATTCCAATAACAAGAAATGAATAAAGACCAAAGCTGAATGAATGAATGAATGAATGAATGAATGAAGTTTTAAGTGTCTGCTTTTTTGCCAGTAGATGAGATAACCAGAAATACCTGCAGTATAGGGTTTTGATCATTTTTATCAAAAGCTGTCTCGTTTTAAGTCTAATTTTACCCAATATGCCTCTGAAGGTTTTTTTGATTGTTTTATATATAATTCAAGTGAGATACTCAAATTTCTCATTTTTAATTTTAATAAAAAATAATTTTTTCCAAAGCATCCCATTTCTCTGGTTTGAGAAAATTCTGAATTCCAACCTCACTAATTCATTACCCTTTGACTCTCTGATTCTCCCTTTACTTTACTGTAAATTATATCATATATATTTCTACATTAAAAAAAGAGAGAGAGAGAGCATACACCTGTGTATCCACCACCAGCCAGGTTAAGAAACAATACCTCTGAGGGGTACCTGGCTGGTTCAGTTGGTGGAGCATGCGATGCTTGATCTGGGGGTTGTGGGTTCAAGCCCCACACTGGGTGGAAAGAAAAGAAAAGAAAAGAAAAGAAAAGAAAAGAAAAGAAAAGAAAAGAAAAGAAAAGAAAAGAGAAAAGAAAGAGAAAGAGAAAGAAAAGGAAGGAAAGGAGGGAAGAAAAGGAAGAAAAGAAAGAAAAGGAAGAAAGAAAAGGAAAAGAAAAGAAAGAAGCAATACCTTTGAAACTCCATATGCCGCCCTCCCTAAATGAATCTCCATCTTTTTTTTAATTCTTCAAAAATTTTTACCATATTCCCTCTCCCTCGCTCTTTCCCCACCACCACTAGTAACCAGTATCCTATATATCTGAGATAATCGTACTGTGGCTTTTTTTTACCACCTACAAATGTAACACTCAAAAAATACCTGAACAGCCTGTCTATTTTTAAACTGTATAAATGGACCGATGCTACTTTAATACTCGTTTCTGTTGTGCAACACTATTTTCCCCAAGATTCATTTATGTTGCTGTAAATAAGCACAGTTCACTTATTTTCACTACATATGAATATGCCAAAACTTAATCTACTCTGTTGATGGACATGTGTTTTCATGTTTTTGCTATTAGAAACGATGGTGCTATAGGCATCCTTATACATGCGTACTGATAAAAATATGCAAGAATTTCTCCAGGATGTGTAAGAAATATAGAGTACATAGGTACATAACTTTTCTAGTTAATGTTATGATGTTTTCCAGAGTGGCCGGACCTATAGTGATTTGTATCCTACTAACAATTACTTCACATCCACATGATACTTGGTATTTGTCAGATTTAATGTATCATACTGTGGTTCTAATTTCTCTGACTTAATGAGGCTCAGACACTAATTTCTGTTGTCTACTGGCCATCTGGACCTTTTGACTGTTTTCTTCTTCCACTTCTCTGAAGCAATTTTCCATATATTCTTGGTACTAATCTTCTGTTACATGTGTCATAAATATTTTCTCCAAATTTGGCGCTTATCTTTCCACTTTATGATGTCTTTTGATGAATTTCAATTTATTCACTTTAACGGAGTCAAATATGTATGTCTCAATTACAGCTTTGTATGCCCTAAAATTCCTTCTGACACTCAGGTCATTACAATTAGGTTCTGACATTTCCTTCTAAAGTTTTACAAAGTCTTGGGGTGCCTGGGTGGCTCAGTAGGTTTAGCCCCGACTCTTGATTTCCACTTAGGTCACGATCTCAAGTGGTGAGATGGAGCCCCAAGAGCTCTGTGCTCAGCAGGGAGTCTACATGAGATTCTCTAGCTCTCCCTCTCCTGCCCCTTCCGTCTGCCCGGACATGTGCGCTCATTCTCTTTCTCTCAAATAAGTAAATCTTTTTTAAAAATAAACTTTACAAAGTCTTTTATATTCAAGACTGCAATCCACGGTCATTCTCATTTTTGTGCATGATAACACAATTCCCACTCCCCCCACCGCCCACCATGAAAAACAAATTAATCCAGTGCCATTTCCTGAAAGGTGCTTCCTTCTCTCCTACCTATCTGTACTATGACCTGTCAAATTTCAAGCACACATACATCAGCTTATTTTTTTATCCTTGAGCCAAAATTATACTTTTTATTATAGCTTTGCAGTAAGTCTTCCTAGTTGGTAAAATAAGCTTTCCCACCTATTCTTTAAGAAGTTCTTTGATCTTCTTAGCCTTTTGCATGTCTGTATAAATTACAGAATCAGCTTGTCAAGTTCCAAAAATCAAATAAACTAATAATTTTTTAAAAACCCTGTTAGGATTCTAGTTGGAACTGCATTAAATATGTTGTTCTAGATTTCTACATCATTTACCAAGAGTAATATTTGCCAGCAGTTTTCCTTTCTCTTATTAATCTTATTCCGGAATAGTGTAAAATTAAAATTATTTAAACCTCGAGTGTCTGATATGCATTGGTTAAAACCATCTTGGCTTAGAGCTTTATTTGTGAAAAGACTCAATTTTCTTAACAATTATAAGATTATTATAGGTTCCTATTCATGACTGTTTTGATAATTCTATTTTTCTAGGAGATTTATTTAAGTTTTCACATTTTGGGCATAAAGTTGTTCATAATTACGCTGAATGCCTGTAGCATTTGTAACCATAATCACTTTCTCATTTGTAATTTTTCAACTTTTTTCTTGGCAAACCTTGTATCAGATTTGTCAATTTTGTCTTTTCTAAGAACAACACTTGCTTTTGTTGAGCCCTTTGTTATTCAATACTTAATTACTGCTCTTATCATTATTCTTTCCTTTTACTTTGGGCATACTTTGCTGGGTCATTTTTTTCTCAAATTCCTCAGATGGATGCTTAGCTTATTAATCTTTATTCCTTTTTTTTTTCCTGATAAGCAGTTAAAACTATACTTTTCTCTACAAGAACTGCTTTTGCAGCATCTCACACATTTTTTATTTAGTATTTTTGTTATTGTTGAGTTGAAACTATTTCCTAATTTTACGAATCTCTGACTCACGAGTTTTCTAAAAGTGTTTTTCAAATTCCAAACACATGGACGTTTTCTAGGTATCCTGTTATGATTTCCAAAGTTGAAGCACCTGACCAGTGAGAATAAAGTTACAAGTAACTGGTATGACCTCCCCACTGTACAGTGGCTGAGTATCAGCCCTATATATCTACCTCAGTCATATTGGACTGCCTCCCTCAGAGGAAAATCTTCTATAAACCTAGCTTCAAGGAGCTCCTCTACCAAGAGTAGCCACACCAGTGTTTATCTTCAAACAGTGAACTTGACTAATTGTGTGTGTGTGTGTGTGTGTGTGTGTGTGTGTGTGTGTGTTTAAAGTGTTCCCATCTTCCTACAGGAATTAAACATTGCCTGAATAGCCCCACCATCCCTTTGTATTTCTGATTTGTTTCTACTCCACCACGATACCTTGTTATTGAGCTTAGCTATGCCTTTTGGTTTTCTCTTACATATCTGGGCCAAAAAGATGTCAATACATAAACTTCATTGTACTACTTTGACCAGATGTCCCAATCCATCTTTAATTCTATACATCACATTCATAAAAAATGTGAGTCAGATTTGGAAACTGTAAGTTCACACAATCATATAGAATTGCTATTATTTAAATTATGACTATTACAACCTCAAAACTCAAGAGATTCAGAAGTTTTCAGCTTTATTTCAACTACTTCTAAAGATAAATTACAGTGTAGACAATGTCATCTTTTCAGAGGGAAGTAAAAAAAATTACTTGGAAAGTTTTGGGAAGTACAGGCAAATTCTGCAGAATCTCTCTCCATCTTCCCTATAGAACACCTCTTCCTTTTTAATACCCAAACTTCATAAAACATACTTATCTCTCGGTGCAAGATACTGTGGCCAATGTTTATACAGAAGATATAAATTTGTATATGCCAAAACTCAATTCACATTTTAAACAAAAGAGTATGCAAGAAAAGTTCTGAGTTACATTCCAAATACAACTGATAGATGGTCAGAAAAAGTATGCCGAGGGGCACCTGGGTGGCTCAGTCAGTTCAGCATCTATCTGCTCAGGTCATGATCTCAGTACCCTGGGATTGAGCCCCAAGTCGGGCTCCCTACTCAGGGGGGAGTCTGCTTCTCCTTCTTCCTTCATCCCTCATTGGCTTGTGCTCTCTCTCTAATAAATAAATAAAATCTTAAAAAGAAAAAAAAAAGAAGTATGCCGAGTATCAAAATGATACAAGACGTAGGCACTGGATGATGCTTGCATCATTCTCATTGTGAGCCATTTTCTGACACTGTGTGCTCATCCTGAATGCTTTCACAGTTTCTCATATTTACTTAGTTCTTGTTTTGCCCAGTGTTGAAGGAGTCCCAAAATATTTAAGAAAATGTTGAAAGAAAACACTGATGGGCAAAATGCAATTACAATGAAAGCAAATATTTTACTGCATATAAAACTGATTTGTTACCCTTATTTTCTATTTGTTAAACATGATAGTTTACTTACATGTAGGTGATTTCATAGTGTCAGTTACATTTATGAAAGAGTTTTAGGGAATTTGGTCAAAGATAAACACTGTGATTTTTCCCATTTAAAATAAAAGCAAATGGGCTCCCACTTGGTATTTTCACATACAACATTTGATTTAAGAACAGATTACTGACCTTAAATGGGAGATGACTGTTTATGTTTAAAAACAGGATCCTCGTAGGTTTCTGCTGAGAACTAATAAACTTTTAAATATAATCATATTATGATAACTATAAGTCATATAACTAAGAAGAAAAAAAATCACAAGGTCTATATTTGACCATTATTTTAAATTTTATTTATTTATTTGACAGAGAGAGCACATGAGCAGGAGGGAGGAGCAGAGGGAGAGGGAGAAGCAGACTCCCCGCTGAGTGGGGAGCCTGATGCAGAGCTGGATCCCAGGATCCTGGGATATGAACCAAGCCAAAGGCAGGCACTTAACCACTGAGCCACCCAGGCACCTCTATATTTGACCATTTTTAACCAAAGTGAATTTCATATGGTTCAACACAAGAGAAATGTACATTTCATCCCAAATTTAGATGTCAGGATAATTTACAAAATTATTAACTGCTAAATCAAATATAAATATATGAAATATTTTGAAAACATAACCTTTACTTCAAAAGCCATTTTATGTTTAGTTCATTTTAAGAATTATCTTTGCATCATTTAAGTCTCAAATTTTTGTTGAGTAAAATCAAAGAAAAAATAGTTCAGATTTCAACTTTTAAATATATTAGTAACTATTAAGACAAATTATTTTTTTAAATGAGTGAATAGAGAACAAACACCTGAATTTAAGCAATCTTTTGCCCCAGTAACAAAAATAACATATAGGTTCTACACATTTCAGGACTTTCTAATCTTTAAAATTAATGTGGTTACTTAAGATTGCTATAAAATCTCATATTTATTGAGCTGTCAAAAACAAGTCTTACATGTTGACAATTGGCTTTTGGTCTCTGAAAACAGGATCCTATTATATGTTTCTTAGTTCACAGCTGAATTCACAGCAGCTGTGAGGCTTAGAAACGCCAGCAACCAATTAGGCTGGCATAAACCTTGTCTAGCATATAAAGTATAATTTGGTTGCAAATGCAGAAGACAACAGCCAAAATAAAACAGCAAAGAATACTAATAAAATATCATTACAAGCATTTAAAAGACTGAATTTTAAAATGCTAACAAATGTATGTATTTTATTAAAAGGATACAGCAGTAGAATGTTAGGAAAAACATGAAAATGCAACAATCAATTCTTTTTAGACCCACTCTGTTTTTAAAAAGATTACAGCTGTTTCTAGCATACCTATGATTGCAAACTCCATGTTTTTTCTAATTACCCTAACCATAGAGTTGAGGTATATACATAAGCATACATGTGTTAAGTCTTCCCCCAAAAGTATTATTTTTATCAGTTCCTCTTGAGCTGTTTCTTTTTTTTTTTTTTGATGTAAAGTTCAATGAAATCTTCTTTACAAACTTGTAAATAGTAAGACTTAAATTACACTTTCAAAACTGAAACATGTAAGAATAACACAACTAAAATGATCAGTGAAAATAAAACTTCAATTATAAGACTGTTTATTATGGCAGTTTCCAAACCTTTTGAAGTTGTTAAAATATGTTTTGGCTTAAAGTTTCATAAATTTATGGGCGCCTGGGTGGCTCAGTCGGTTAAGCATCTGCCTTCAACTCAGGTCATGATCCCAAAGTCCTGGGATCAAGCCCCGCATTAGGCTCCCCACTTAGCGGGGAGTCTGCTTCTCCCTCTCCCACTGTGCTCTCTTCCTCTCCCTCTGTGCTTTCTCTCCTTTTCAAATAAATTAAAAAAATAAAAAAATAAAGTTTCATAAATTTTAAAATGATAAAAAGTAATGCGTTATAAATATTAGCTAAATATATTATTTAAAAATATTTTATACAAACTTCGAAAAACCTAGTAGTCACTAATTATTCATGTGTATGTAGCCGCGTAATGAAAACTAATACAAAAATCTAGCTTATATGCTAATAAATTCAAATTTATAGTAGTCTAGTGTCTCTATTCTTAATAAAACCTCTAGTAACCTTCTCAATTTTCAATCAGAATACCACTGCATAATTTGACAGGCTCTCTTATCTTGACTTAAAAAAAAAATGGTAATGAGGGGGACACTAGGCTGGCTCAGTCAGTAGAACGTGTGACTCTTGATCTCAGGGTCATGAGTTAAAGCCCCAAGGTGGGACTTACTTCAAAAAAAAAAAAAAAGGTAATGAAATTTAGTTCTCTCCTTTTTTTTTTTTAAAAGATTTTATTTATTTATTTGACAGAGATAGAGACAGCCAGCGAGAGAGGGAACACAAGCAGGGGGAGTGGGAGAGGAAGAGGCAGGCTCCCAGCGGAGGAGCCCAATGTGGGACTCGATCCCAGAACGCCAGGATCACTCCCTGAGCCGAAGGCAGACACTTAAGGACTGCGCTACCCAGGCGCCCCTAGTTCTCTCCTTTTGTACCTTTGCAAGCAGAGACAAAGAGGATAAGCAACCATAAATATCCATTCTCAGAATAAAGAGGTATTACTCTGAGTTATGAAATCAAACATTCACAACAAGTACTTCAGAATGTTTCCAGAGGGCAAGTAAAATACATATGCTTACTCCAAATCGGTGGTTAACAGATATCTGAAAGGAGCACTTCCAACTCAGTTCCTACCAGGAGAGAATCCTGATAAATTACCTTAAAAGACACTGACCTCAAAACTTTGGTGATTTAAATCTTGTGACAGATTAAAATAACAGATCTCTCATTTTTCTGAAATAAATCTGGCATACTGATTCTAGTAAATCAATTGTACATTGTTATAGAAACCAAGTGCAAGTATAGAATGAAAATTCAAAAATTTGAGCGCATCTTTCCAAGTGGAGTCAAAGCAAAACATGTTATACTAACTTTCACTGTCTTAGGGGAGGTCTGTTTTCTAGCTGTCTTTTAAAATAGGTATAATCCCTTTTTGTTAACTTACTAAAATTTAGACTACAAAAGGATGCTAAGTCAAGAACATGAAAAAAAAACCCACCTCTTTACTAAGTTTACAATATGATTTTCTGATAGTGTAACGGTGAAATTGGAAAAAGGTGGGAAAATACAGACTGCCAAAATGCTGCTTTAAAACAGATTAGGGGGCCTGACTAAGTCGCTTAAGCCTCAACTCTTCATTTCGGCTCAGGTCAAGATCTCAAGGTCTTAAGATGGAACCTGCAATGGTGGGGGGGGGGGGGGTCGGTGCTCAGTGGAGAGTCTGCTTTAGATTCTCTCTCTCCCTCTCCCCCTCTACACCCCGCCCCTATGCAAGTTCTCAATCGCTCAAATAAACAAATCTTTACTAAAATAAAATAGAAAGTCTAAATAGGACAACCAAAGAACACTACTAAAAGCATTATTTAGAAATTTAAAAACATTGTTAACTATACAGTAATATTTATACATCCTTTCTTATCTTGCCAACTACCTCAAAGCAGTTTATAATTTATTATTTATATTCTCTCCAACAGTAAATGTCAATCTGCTCCTAGATGCCCCTAACCAGTAAATGAGGACAGAAAAGAATGTGCTCATTTGTCAGAGATGATTACAGCAGATCCAGCAGAAGTCAAACTCCCAAACTCTGATATCCAGGTTTTGTTAAATAATCTAAGCAGTGATGAAAAGAATCTTTAATAAAGACTATGTAAGCGTCACACCTTCCTCAATAGCTTTGCTGGAACAAGGAGCCATTAGAGAAGGGCACAAATAATGCCTCAGCTGACACTGGTAACAGTGATGTTGCTGTTCAGTAAAATCCCTAGGGAATGTGACTGCCAAACATAGAGACCTTTTTGTTTTGGTTTATCACATTTTAAGATGTTACTATTATAACTAAATTAAAAAGCTCTAGCATTTCTCTTCTTAGATTTTAAAAGCACAAAGTTGGAATTTTAATATTAGAAGAAAAAACTGGAAATGATACCGCTAAGAATTTTCACGAAGAAAATACAACTTACAATATGGAACAAATTTCATATTGTACACAAACCACAAATTTTCGGATTCTTACCTCATCTACCCATTGTTTTGAAGAGCGATGTGAAAATCAAATACTACTCAGTTTCTCTGGGGTGACAGGAAAATGCCAGATCTTGTTGGGGTGTTTTTTTGTGATGAATGAACCACACTGTACACTAACAATCTGGGCAGATTTGTCATTTAGAAGAACCCTTTGTGCAGCCTTTTAGGGAAGTTCCATTCTGAATTCGCATAGGCAGTAAGAAAACTGTCATAGAAGGGCCATGATGCCGTTAAAAAGTATTAAATCACTGTAGTTTCCTGATATCACTTTGCATATTTGGGGTTAGGAAAACGGAAGATTAAAAACTGTCCAAAAACACTAAGTAAAGGGAATAAAAACAGATTTCTAAAAAAATCCCCAAACCATAAAACAGCATTTAAAAAACTTCATAAAAGTTTATTAACTAAATAAATCTCAACACATTTTAACTAAAAAGGCATTCTTTATATCTACATTCCCTTGGGTGATAGAATACTGAAAACATATCTTTCCTCATCTGTTTAGAATAAAAGATCTGCCTATCTAGAATACCAGTTTTATAAGCAGTGGAGTTAAAATAACACATTGCTGATAGTCCAAAGATTTGAAAAACTGCCTTTCCACAGATGTTCAGCTGGATACGTTAAGCAATGCTATCTAATTGTTCCCTAGCTGAAATTCTTATTTACTCAAAAGGGAATTCTATACCAATACAGCTGTGCTATTTTGTGAACTTTTCATAGTGACATGTAGATATCATCTTCTCTTATGCTTAAACACATCCTAACAAGAGATAGGGATCTTCTGGAATGTTTTCAACAACAGTAACCCAGGTAATGTGAACGTGTATGTATGTTTATTGACAAAATTTAAACGTAACTCACAAAACTGCCAAAAACATTATAAGATGTTCAGCTATTTCAACTGGTTTTCAGCTACCCTCCTAACTTTCACTAGGAAATTTAAGGCCTGAACTCCAGTGACTGAACGCAATACTGTTTCATTGCAGATATGTTAAGGAGGACACCAAGCCAACTGATAACATCAGAATCTTTCAAAAACACCTCTCTCTGATAAAGCAATGTGAATATTCTACTGAGATTAATCTTACTATGTAACACTTAGAAGAGAAATTTGCTACTGTCTACAGAAATAGTAACATAGGCCAACACTAATATGAAAAAATCCCTAGTATTCAAAATCCAGCCTGTGAACTCTTCCTGTCTTCCAGGATAATGGGACAGAAAAGCTTCCCTGGAAGCCTTGAAGAATGTTATAAACACATGGTAAGTGATTTTCAAAAACCCATATTCTAAAAAAGCACTTTTTCACAAGAAAATGAAGAAAACGGAAATGTCTATCAAGCCAGATAGTAATACATTTAAACACTTAAACATTCAAAATAAAACTGCTACGTAGATGAAATCTTCATTGAAAATGCTGTCTTTAGTCATACTAGTACAATGTCAAACGAGCCATCACTGAAAATCAATTAGTTTAATTTTAAAGAAGTCACATTCTTAAACACTATATAAAAAATGCATTCCTTCATGCATTATTCTATTGCTTGAATAGCACTCCAAATCCAGAACATTTACCCTAACTCTTTTGTGGTGGACCGAATTGTGTCCCCCCACAAATTCATATGTTGAAGTCCTAACCCCCAGTAGGATGGTGTTTGGAGATGAGACCTTTGAGAGGTAATGAGAGTTAGATGAGGTCTTGAGGGTGGGACCCTCATCATGGGATTTAGAGGCTTTCCAAGAGGAAGAGGTAGATGCTCTCTCTCTGCCAAGTGAGGACAAAATGAGGAGGCCATCTGCAAGACAGGAAGTAGACTCTTATCAAGAACCCAATCAGCCAGCATCTTTATCCTGACTGGACTTTCCAGCCTCCAGAACTGTAAGAAATGTCTGTTGTTTAAGCAATTCACTCTATGTATTTTGTTAGAGCAGCCAGAAAAGACTAAAACATTTTCTCTCAAATGATGACCATGATCAAGAAAAAGGGACACACATAATAAAGGGGTCTATCCAACAAGAAGATCTAACATCTGTAAATAAATATTTATGCCCCTAACTTGGGAGCAATTAGGAATAAAATTAAAGAAACTCATTGATAATAATACAGTAATAGTAGGGGACTTTCACATCCCACTCACAGCAATGGACAGATCATCTAAGCAGATCAACAAGGAAACAAGGACTTTGAATGGCACATTGGACCAGATGGACTTAACAGATATATTCAAAACATTTCATCCTATAGCAGCAGAATACACACTCTTTTCGAGCCCACACTGAACATTTTCCGGAAGAGATCACATACGAGGTCACAAATCAGGTCTCAACCAGTACAAAAAGACTGAGATCATATCATGCATATTTTCAGACCACAATGTCATGAAACCTGAAGTCAACCACAAGAAGAAATTTGGAAGGACAACAAATTCATGGAGGTTAAAGAACACCCTACTAAAGAATGAATGGGTCCAACCAGGAAATTAAAGAATTAAAAAAATACATGGAAGCAAATGAAAATGAAAACACAACAGTTCAAAATCTCTGGGATGCGGCAAAGGAGGTCTTAAGAGGGAAGTATATAGCAATTCAGGGCTTCCTCAAAAAGCAAGGAAAGTCTCAAATACACAACCTAACCTTACTCTTAAAGAAGCTGGAAAAAAGAGCAAATAAAGCCTAAGTCCAGCAGGAGAAGAGAAATAATAAAGATTAGAGCAGAAATCAATGAAATAGAAACAAACAAAAAAGAACAGAACAGATTGACGAAACTAGGAGCTGATTCTTTGAAAGAATTAACAGGATTGATAAACCCCTAGCCAGACTTATCAAGAAGAAAAGAGAGGGGCGCCTGGGTCATTCAGTCGGTTAAACATCTGTCTTTGGCTCAAGTCATGATCTCAGGGTCCTGGGATCGAGCCCTATATTGGGCTCTCTGCTCACCAGGGAGTCTGCTTCTCCCTCTGCCTGCTGCTCCCTATTTGTGCTCTCTGTCAAATAAATAAATAAAATCTTAAAAAAAAGAAGAAGAAAAAAGAAAGGACCCAAATAGATAAAATTATGAATGAAAGGGGAGAAATCACAACCAACACTGAAGAAATACAAATAATTATAAGAGAATATCATGAGCCATTATATGCCAACAAATTAGGTAATCTGGAAGAAATGGATGCATTCCTAGAAACATATAAACTGGGGTGCCTGGATGGCTCAGTCAGTTAAGTGTCTGCCTTCAGCTCAGGTCATGATCCCTGGGTCCTGGGACTGAGACCCTCCATCAGGCTCCCGGCTCAGTGGGGAGTCTGCTTCTTCCTTTACCCCTCCCCCCACTGCTCATGATCTCTCTCTCTCTCTCAAATAAATAAATACAAATCTCAAAAAGAAAAAAAAAAAAAGGAAAGAAACATGTAAACTACCAAAACTTAAAACAGGAAGAAACAGAAAATCTAAACAGACCCATAACCAGCAAAGAAATTGAATCAGTAATTAAAAATCTCCCAAGAAACAAAGCATCCAGGGCCAGATGGCTTCCCAGGGGAATTCTACTAAACATTTAAAGAAAAATTAATACCTATTCTTCTGAAACTGTTCCAAAAAATAGAAATGGAAGGAAAACTTCCATACTCATTCTATGCGGCAAGCATTATCTTGATCCCTCAAACAAAGACACCACTAAGAAGGAGAGTTACAGACCAATATGACTTACATGGATGCAAAAATTCTCACCAAAATACTAGCTAATAGGATCCAACAGTACATTAAAACAATTATTTACCGCAACCAAGTGGGATTTATTCCTGGGCTACAGGGGTGGTTCAACATTCACAAATCAATCAACATGATACACCACATTAATAAAAGAAAGAATAAGAACCATATGAACCTCTCAATAGATGCAGAAAAAGCATTTGACAAAATACAGCATTCTTTCTTGATAAAAACCCTCTACCATGTAGGGATACAGGGAACGTACCTCAACATCATATGCCATATACCAAAGACCCACAGCAAATATCATACATACTTAATGGGGAAAAACTGAGAGCTTTTCCCCAAGGTCAGAAACATGACAGGGATGTTCATTCTCACCACTGTTGTGCAATACAATACTGAAGTTCTAGCCTCAGCAATCAAACAAAAAGAAATAAAAGGCATCCAAATCAGCAAAGAAGTCAAACTTTCACTCTTCACAGATGACACGATCCTTTATGTAGAAAACCTAGAAGACTCCACCCAACAATTGCCAGAACTCATACAGGAATTCAGCAAAGTCGCAGAACATAAAATCAATGCACAGAAGTCTATTGCATTTCTATACACTAACAATGAAGTAGCAGAAAGAGAAATCAAGGAACCGATCCCGTTTACAATTGCACCAAAAACCATAAGATACCTAGGAATAAACCTAATCAAAGAGGTAAAAGACTTGTACCTGTACTCAAAATTATAGAACACTTATGAAAGAAATTGAGGAAGACACAAAGAAATGGAAAAACATTCCATGCTCATGGACTGGAAGAACAAATATTGTTAAAATGTCTATGCTACCCAAAGCAATCTACACATTCAATGTATTCCCTATCAAAATAACACCAGCATTTTTCAAAGAGCTGGACAAACAATCCTAAAATTTGTATGGAACCAGAAAAGACCCCAAATAGCCAAAGGAATGTTGAAAAAGAAAACCAAAGCTGGAGGCATCACTATTCCGACTTCAAGCTGCATGACAAAGCTATAGTCATCAAGACAGTATGGTACTGGCACAATAACAGACACATAGATCAATGGAACAGAATAGAGAACCAAGAAATGGACCCTCAACTCTATGGTCAACTAATCTTTGACAAAGCAGGAAAAAAATACCCAATAGAAAAAAGACAGTCTCTTTAACAAATGGTGCTGGGAAAACTGGACAGCCATATGCAAAAGAATTAAACTGGACCACTTTCTTACACCATACACAAAAATAAATTCAAAATGGATGAATGACGTAAATGTGAGACAAGAAACCATCAAAATCCTAGAGGAGAACACAGGCAGCAATCTCTTTGACCTCGGCCCCAGCAACTTCTTGCTAGAGAAATCTCTAAAGGTAAGGAAAACAAAAGCAAAAATGAACTACTGGGACTTAACCAGGATAAAAAGCTTTTGCACAGTAAAGGAAACAATCAACAAAACTAAAAGGCAACCTATGGAATGGGAGAAGATATTCGCAAATAACATATCAGATAAAGGGCTAGTATCCAAAATCTATAAAGAACTTATCAAACTCAACACCCCAAGAAACAAAAAATCCAGTCAAGAAATGGGAAGAAGACGTGAACAGATGTTTCTCCGAAGAAGACACACAAATGACTAATAGACACATGAAAAAATGCTCAACATCACTCGGCATCAGGAGATACAAATCAAAACCACAATGAGGTACTACCTCACACTGGTCAGAATGGCTAAAATTAACAACTCAAGAAACGAGAGATGTTGGTGAGGATGCAGAAAAAGGGGAACCCTCTTACACTGTTGGTGGGAATGCAAGCTGGTGCAGCCACTCTTGAAAACAGTATGGAGGTTCCTCAAAAGTTAAAATAGAACTACCCTATGACCTAGAAATTGCACTACAAGGTATTTATCCAAAGGATACAAATAGTAATTCGAAGGGGGACAGGCACCCCAATGTTTATGAGAGCAATGTCGACAATAGCCAAACTATGGAAAGAGCCCAGATGTCCATCCACAGATGAATGGATAAAAATGGGGCGCACACCCATGCATGGCACACACACACACACACAGGAATATTACTCGGCCATCAAAAAGAATGAAATCTTGCCATTCGCAATGACATGGATAGAACTAGAGGGTATTAAGCGAAGGGAAATAAGTTAATCAGAGAAAAACAAATACCGTATGATTTCACTCATATGTGGAATTTAAGAAATAAGACAGATGAACTTAGGGGAAGGGAAGGAAAAATAAAATAACAAAAGAGAGGGAGGCAAACAGGAAATAGAGTTGTTGGAAGGGAGGTGGGTGGGGGGATTGGGTAACTGGGGGATGGGTATTAAGGAGGGCAGTTGGTATAATGAGCACTGGGTGAGCACGCAACTGATGAATCACTAAATTCTTCCCCTGAAACTAATAATACACTACATGTTAACTAAATTGAATTTAAATAAAAAATTACAAAAAAGGAAAGAAAAAGGGATATAAAGACAGGGCACATTCCCTGCCCTGTGCCAAATTCTCAATGCCTGATTGCAATGTCACTACTTCTCCCAGGAATTTGTTAATACAATCCCTGCTCCACTCTACCTATGGAAGCCTATGATGATAGATGCTCTGAGCCAAGCATATTTCTATTTTCAATGCCTGGCCAATGTGGATTGAGAAAACAGTTCATCACTACTTTAAACCGTTTTACCACCAAGGTAAAATATGGAATAGCAAATTCAGTGTGGCTAGAACAGAAGGTATGCAAAGAAATGTAAAGCCACAGAAGTTCATTATGCAGATAGGTTAATGTCAGAGTATGAGTCAGTTTTGTACACATTAAATTTGAGGTATCTACTGGACATCTACTGGAGATACAGGGTGTTGTGTATATCTGATATACTAAGGACGGTCCAGACTACAGATAAAAGCTTGAGAATTGTCAGCATATAGATCGTGTATTCATTACAGGAGTGATATTGCTCCCAAGAAGACAAAAACTGGTCCTTTAGAAGCAGACATCTTAGATATTACAATGGCCTGTAGCTCTCCAAAGGGCCATAGCACATAATGGTATTAAAATCTCATGGGAGGGTGTGATTAGGGAAAAAAGTCTCAAACAGTTCTTTGGAGGAGAGCAATAATTAAGGAAGATCTGGAAACCACTGATAAAATATTTAACGCAATTAAAGGGGACATGATCACCAAGAGAATGTGGATGGAAGACCTGGTCTTCAATGGACAAAAGTCAGGGAGATAATGACATAACAGCAAAAAAGATGAAGCAGCTGCATAAAGAAATTAAGAAAAATCAGGAACATAAGAGTCCTAGGAGGCAAGAAGGTATTTCAGGGAAGAAAGTGAATCAACAGTGTCAAATACTGTTAACATATCAAGTAAAACAAGAGCATGCCTAAAAGTGAAAATGAGATCAAAGAGGTGTTTTTTTTTTTTAAGATGACTGAAATAAGAGCATTCCAATGTCGATGAAAATGATTCAGAAGAGAAGAAAATATTGATGATGCAATGCAAAGAATGGACTGATGAAGTGGTGACTTTGACCAGGTGAAAAGCAGATAGGATCTAGTTCACAAATGGAGGTAAATGGCCTAACATAGGAACCGAAAGAGTTTATTCACGGCGAAATAAGGAAGGCAGAGTTACAGGTCCAGTTATTGCTACTTGGGTAGATGTGAAGACTTGCAGAAGCTCTTTTCTGAGTGTTTATATTTCTTAGTGGCAAATGGCAAGCAAGGCCATCTGCTGAGAGTTATGGGTGAATAAATAAATACTAAGGATTTTATGACAGAAGTCAGGTAAGAAAGAGTGAATGGGCTAGAAACAATGACTGCTCATGCAAAAAAAAAGCAACCACAAATTTAAATTGTGGTCAGTCAGCATAAGTACGATTTTTTCCCCTTCAGTCAATTTCAGACAATCAAGAAAGGACACGGAGGTTTAAAATATATGTGAGGGTGGGGTCTGCCAATCAAGGGGGGGGGGCAAGGGAATATACATATACATATGAGACAGTGCTTTTAAGTAAGGACATAAAAGGGAATAAGGAACAATAAAAGACAGTAGGATTATAAATTCTAGTGGGGTCAAGAGATTAGTGAAATCAGGATACCAGAAGCAATATGCTGGAAACAAAGAGTGGTGACTGAAAAAATGGGACGTACCTGGAGCTGAGATTACAAAGATACTACAGGGAAACGTAAGGATATATAGTGAGTGAGCTAAGGCCAAGGGCCAAGATCACTGAAAGGAAGGAAAGAAGTTCAAAGAACTGAGAGGCCAGGGTAACGGAAGGATCCTATATATAAATATTGCATTTACCAAAAAATATGATAGGAACAGGATAGGAGACAGGAGCAAAAATCTTCAAGAAATTAGGGAAGCTGACGATGTCTGAGATTTCTATTTTAGAAAACCAGGTACATGGCGTTTCCATTAACCAAGATAAGGAATACAGTAAATATAGAAATATGGAGATAAAAGGCAATGGATTCTATTTTTGATGAGTTTCATTTGAAATACTGGCAGGAAATCCATGTGGAAATATCTAGATGGAAGACCTGAAACTCAAGAGAAAGATATGGTCTCAACAAACATTTTTAAAAGTTTTTATTTTAAAAACTAATTCTGTTATGAAAAATTGCAAACATAACACAATATATTATAAACACCAAATACCTTTCAGTTTCATAAATGTTGAACACAAGGCCAATCATAATGCCCTTCATCCTACCAAAGCAAATCTCAGATATCAAACACCCATATTTACTGCAGTATAAATAGAGATAACAATTTTATGTGTTTTTTACACTTTAAAAAAAAAAATCCCTTCTAGGGCTCCTGGGTGGCTCATTTGGTTAAGCGTCTGGCCCGTGGTTTCAGCTCAGGTCATGACCTCAGGGTTGTTAAGACCCAGCACCTTTGGGCTCTGCACTAGAGTCTGCTTGAGAGATTCTCTCTCTCCCTCCTTCCACCTCCTCTCATCTACCCCCACTCGTACTCACACAGCTGTCTCTAATAAATAAATAAAATCTTAAAAAACAATTCCTTCTAATGCATTTATTTTTCTTCTTTTCTCAGATGTTTTAGTACAGCTGGAAGGGTTTTCAATCAAATGAAACCCATGCCATTGATCTGTTTTAAAGTAATTAAGGATAGGGGCGCCTGGGTGGCACAGTTGTTAAGCATCTGCCTTCAGCTCAGAGCGTGATCCCAGCGTTCTGGGATCGAGCCCCACATCAGGCTCCTCCGCTAGGAGCCTGCTTCTTCCTCTCCCACTCCCTCTGCTTGTGTTCCCTCTCTCGCTGGCTGTCTCTGGCAAATAAATAAATAAAATCTTAAAAAAAAAAAAAACAAACAAAAAAGAGGACCACAAAAGTAACCAAAACAAATCATCTTTACCATAGTTAAATTTAAACTCCACTTCCCGTGTGTCTCTTCATGTCTGGTTTCATGCTGTGCTTACTAGGATTTCTCTAAATCTGAGACACATTATACGAGATATGCACACCTACACACATAAGAGGCAACCTCCAGCAATCTTTCAATTCTGGTAACAAAGACAGTCAACTTCAAGACTAAGATTTCTTTATATTCTAAGACCTTATTCATCCTCTATCAAAGTGCAGTGTATTTTTCACAAATGCTAAATTAATTTGCTCTCTTTGTAGAAAGGTCAAGAATGAGTGTTAAGATCAAAGAACATATGCAAATATTTAAGGTGATATAGGTCATGGAAAGGACTGTAAAAGTAGAAGGACATAGTAAAAGGACCTTAGATTAGGCAATGGCTTCTTAGAACAACAAAAGCACAAGTAACAAAAGATGAATAAATTGGACTTCATTAAAATTAAAACCTTTCGGGAGCACCTGGGTGGCTCAGTCGGTTAAGCCTCTGACTTCAGCTCAGGTCGTGATCTCAGGGTCCTGGGACTGAGGCCTGTATTAGGACCCCTGCTCATCAGGGAGTCTGCTTGTCCGTCTGCCCCTCCCCCTGCTCGGACACACACACACTCTCTCTCTCCCTAATAAATAAAATCTTTATTTTAAGATTTTATTTATTTCTTTGACAGAGAGAGAGAGAGACGGCCAGCAAGAGAGGGAACACAAGCACAGGGAGTTGGAGAGGAAGAAGCAGGCTCCCAGCAGAGGAGGGGGGCTTGATCCCAGAACTCCGGGATCACGCCCTGAGCCTAAGGCAAACGCTTAACAACTGAGCCACCCAGGCACCCCATAAATAAAATCTTTAAAAAAATATATTAAAAACTTTTGCACTTCAAATAATACTAACCAAAAAAGGGAAAACACAATCCAGAGGATGGGAGAAAATATCTGCAAAGCACATATCTGATAAGGAAATAATATCCAGAACATTTACATATAAAGAACATTTACAATTCAACAACAAAAACCTGATTTTTAAGATGGGCAAAGAATCTAAAGAGACATTTCTCAAAAAAAGATATACAAATGGCTAATAAGCACATTCACAACCAGGGAGGATGGCTATAATAAAAAAGACAAACAATAACAATTTTGGCAAGGATGTGGAAAAACTGAAACCCTCAAATATTATCGGTGAGGATGCAAAATGGTGTACTATGGAAAACAGTATGAAAATTCCTCAAGAAGTTCAGTACAGAGTTATCATATGACCCAGCAATTTCACTCTTAGGTATATACCCAAGAAAATGTAAAACATATGTCCACACAAAAACTTGCAGATGAATGCTACTCGTAATAGCATAACAAAAAACAAGAAACACAAACACAAAATTAAACAAATCCCTCCCAAACAAAAACAAAACCCAACCCAAATGCCCATCAGTTGACAAATGGGTAAGTAAAATAGAATATTATTCAGGTGTAGGTACTGAAACATACTACAAAATAAACATTGAGCATAGATTATGGTTAGTGAAAGAAGTTAGATATTTAAGGTTACATATTGTATAGTTCCACTTACAATGTCCAGAATAGGCAAGTCCACAAAACAGAAAATTAAGTAGTAGACGCTAGGGGTTGGAGTAAGGAAAGAATGCACAGTGACCGCTAATACGTATGAGTTTGGGTGATGAGAACGCTCTGAAATTAGACTGATAATAGCTGAAAAACTTTGTGAATATATTTAAATCACTGAATTGTGTATTTTAAAAGGGTAAAAAAGTTTTTCCTCATCTGGATTCTTTTTTTTTTTTCTTTACTGAAAAAATTGACATATAACATTGTATTAGTTTCAGGCATACAACATAAGGATTTAATATCTGTAGATACTGTAAAACGATCATCACATCAATCTCACATCCATCACCATACACAGCTACACATTTTTTTTCTTGTGATGAGAACTTTTAAGATATACTCTTAGCAATTTTCAAATATACAATACAATATTATTAACTTCAGTCCCCATCCTGTATATTCCATCCCCAAGACTTATTTTACAACTGAAGTTTATACCTTTTGACCGCCTTTACCCATTTTGCTTACTCCTCAACACCACTGCTGGCAACCACCAACCTGTTCTCTGTATCTAGGAGTTGTTTTTGTTTTTTTAGATTCCATATTTAAGTGAGATCATATGGTATTTGTCTTTCTCTGACTTATTTTACTTAGCATAATGCCCTCAAGGTCCATCCTTCTTGTCACAAATGGCAAGATTCCTTTCATCTTTTTATGGCTAAAAAATACTCCATTCCATTTTCTTCATCCATTCATCCATTATCAATGGACAATTAGGTTGTTTCCATATCTAAACTATTGTAAATAATGCTGCAATGAGCATGGGGGTACAGGTATCTTTTCTAGATAGGGTGTCATTTCCCTTGGATTAAATACATTCCACATGTGAAATTGCTCAATCACATGATAGCTCTAACTTTAATTTTCTGAGGCACTTCCATACTGTGTTCCACAGTGGCTGCACCAATTTACATTCTCACCAAAAGTGCATGAGAGTTCCCTTTTCTCCACATCCTCACCAACACTTGTCATTTCTTGTCTTTTTGGTTAACAGTCATGTGTATGTCTGTTTTGAAAAAATGTCTATGCAGAGCCTCTGCCCATTTTTTAATCAGATTTTTTTTTGATACTGAATTCTTAATATATTTTGGATATTAACCCCTTATCAGATATATGACCTGCAAATACTTTCTCCTATTTGATAGGTTGTGCCTTTTCATTTTGCTGATGGTTTCCTTTGCTGTGCAGAAGCTTTTTAATTTAATGTAGACTCATTTTTGGGTTTATTGCCTAAAAAGGGTTAATTTTATGACATGTGAATTCCATCTCAATTAAAAAAAAAAAGTAAATCACAGTAACTAGGGAAAACACAGGCAAATAGAAGGGACCAATGACAGAACACTGGAAAACACCAACGTTTAAGAAATGGACAAAGAACAAGAACTTAGAAAAGAGATTAAGAACAGATCAAAAAGTAGGAAGAAAACTCAGATAACACAATACAATCAAGTCCAGTCAAACAGTTTTAAGGATTTATTTGAGAGAGCGCACACACATGCGAGTGGGGTAAGGGGCACAGCGAGAGGGAGACAGAGAATCCCAAGCGGACTCTCCACTGAGCACGGAGCCCAACATGGAGCTCGATCCTACAACCCTGAGGACGCAACCCGATCCAAAATCAAGAATCGGAGGCCCAACCAACTGAGCCACCCATGCACCCCCAGGGAAATAGTTTTAAAAAGTAGGAGGAGATAGATAGAAAGTACTATGATTGATAAAAAATATAAAAAGTGTTCACCTTTATTAGTAATAATACAAGTTTAAATAATACTCCCCACTGTTGCCTATGAAGTTTTTTTTTTTTAAACTTTACTGAGATACAATTCACATAATATACAATTCACCTAAAGTATAAAATTTAATGGTTTTTAGTATAGGCACAGATATTTGCAATCATCACTAATTTTGTAATATTTTAATCACCTCAAAAAGGCCTTCATATCCTTTAGCCATAACTTCCCCATTCCTCCAACATCCCCCTCCCCAACGTAAGCAATCACTAATCTACTTTCTGTCTCAAGATTTGCCTATTCTTGACATTTCATATAAATGAAATCATATAATGTGGTCTTTTACAAGTGGCGACTTTCACTAAACATGTTTTCAATGTCTGTGTTGTCATATCCCATCACACTAATAAACCACAATTTGTTTATTCATCAGCTGATGGACATTAGGGATTTTCACCTTTTGGTTATTATGAATAATGCTATAAACATTAATGTACATGTTGTCATATGGACAGATGCTTCTACTTCTCTTGGTATATCCCTAGAATACAGAATGTTTTTTTAAAGACTTACTGTTTTTAGAGCAGCCTTAAGTATACAGCAAAATTAAGCAGAAGATAAGAGATTTTTCCAAACACTCCCTGCCCACACACATGCATACCCTCACCCATTACCAAAATCCCCTACCAGGCTAGTATATTTGTTATAACTGATAAACCTACAATGACATGTCATAAGTACCCAAAGCCCATTATGATTCACTTTTGGTGTTGTATGTTCTAAAAGTCTGGACAAGCATATAATGACATGTACCCACCATTATAGGGCCATACACAGTATTTTCACTGCCCTAAAAATCCTCAATTCTGCCTAGTCAGCTCTCACCCACTCCTAACTCTTAAAACCTTGAAAAAGGTTTTTAAAACCTAAATTACTGAGGATGTGAGGATATGGTTAATCTATTCATCGCTGGTGTTAAGTTCGTAACTCATTCAGTCAATATTCAATGAATGCCTGCTATGTGCCAGGTACCATAATAGATGCTAAGTTTATTTTTTTTTAAAGATTTATTTATTTATGTGAGGGGAGAGAAAGGGGCAGAGGGAGAGAGAATCCTGAAACAGACTCGGCACTGAGCACAGAGGCTGATGTAGGGCTCGATCCCCGGACCCTGAGATCATGACCTGAGCTAAAATCAAGAGCCAGCCACTTAATCACTGAACCACCCCTGGGTGCTCAAAGATGCTAAGTATGTATTAGAGAACCACAGAGACCTGATATATGGCTTCAAAAAAAGAAAGAAAAAAAAAAGCACAAAAATAAATGCATACTTACAAAGTGTGACAAAGTTTACGAAAATGTAAAGTGTACTGAGAAAGAATAAGAGATCAAATTTTGATTCGAGAGTCAGAAAAGACCCCTTTGACAAGTATAGAAATAATATTTAAGCTGAGAACGAAAAGCAACAATTGAGTCAGGCAGAGTGGGCAGTAAGAAAATCTGAGGTGAAGGGAAGAGTTTGTACAAAAGCTCTGAGGTAGTAAAAATCACTAAAAGAAAGCCAGTGAGGCTCAACAATGGGAGTAGGAGGTAGTGTGTAAGGTGACACAGGAAAAAGGTTAAGAGCCTGATCACATAAACCCTTCAAAGGTCGTGTTAAGGATCACCTGATCCATGTTCTCCAAAATCTTGATATACTGATAATTTTTCCTTGCTCTTTATTTTCAGTCTCTTCTCATCCCCTGGCTTCTTCCCTTCAACAAACATGCTGATGTGATTTCATAAAAAAACAAGTTATTAATGGGATAGCTGTGTATCTTCCACTTCCTCTATATGGATGAAAGCTCCACGTGGAGACATATTTTTGTGGATTTTTCCCATTGCTTTATATTCAACAGCTAGCGCATTGCCTAAAATACTCAATACATATTGGTTGATGAACAAATAAACAATACACACACTTTCACCCAACTACCCTTCCAGTCAAAAGCTGGCATTTTGAACAGAGGTGTAACTAGCTTTAAGAGATTTAATTCTTTGATCTGGTCTCGAATAACGAGGCAATCTACTTAAGTGAGTTAACCAACTACAAACTGATAGAAATACAGAAGTAATTTCATTAGCACAAACTTATTTAACTGTGTTCACAGTATGAAAAAATCCCAATCTATTATTTAGTAAGGCTGTTCGAGTTTATTAGGCTAAAAACAGTAATGTGTATTTTTCGAAAACTTTTAATAACATATGGCATCTTTTCTATACTAGCTATCATAACACTAGAACGTAAACGCTTTTCATTACATGTCTAGATCTCATAAATACTTTATACATTAAGTATGTTATCTTTTCTGGGCCATTTAACTTCAGAAAAAAAATTCTACTAAACTCTATGAACTCTAAACTCTACAACCAAGCTAGCAAATCTCAAAAACGTTATGTTGTACATGGTTGTGGACAAGGAGCACTTGTGCAGATAAGAAGGTAAATCACATATTCTCTTAGAAGCAAACTGTCAAGATCTACTGAAATCAAAAAATACAATTCTATGACCAGCAAGTCTACTTCTAGGACCTTATCCTACAGATATAGTCATCAGTATGCAAAAAATGACAGAAGTTCAAGATTATTCAACACAGGATTGGCTGTATAAGAGCTACAGATTGGGAACAATCTAAATAGTAATATATTTAACCAATAATAAAAGGCAGCCATAGAGACTATTATTGATGTATTCAAAGGTTCTTCCAAGATATCATTATTATTAAATGAAAATAATATTAAGAAGCACCAGTGTGGGGCGCCTGGGTGGCTCAGTCAGTTAAACGCCTGCCTTCGGCTCAGGTCATAATCCTGGTCCTGGGATCGAGCCCCTCATTGGGCTCCCTGCTCAACAGGAGAGTCTGCTTCTCCCTCCCCACTGCTCGTGCTCTCTCTCCCTCTCTCTCTTTCTCTCTCACCTACTCTCTCTTTCAAATAAATAAAATCTTGGGGGGGGGGGGGGAAGAAGCACCAGTGTATACAATATACCACATGTAGAGAAAATATATATATATATATTTACAAATACAAATATACATACATAAAAATATATATTTACAAATATCTATATTACATATAAGTACAAATATACAAGCATTTGCTTGAGAATGCAAAACAAATCCCTGCACACATATATAAGAACCTGGAAATACTGGTTATCTCTTGGGAGAAGACTTAAGTGGCTGGGGGCAGGGATATGATAAAGACTTTCTAATATGTAACCTTTGGAACTTAATTATTAACCATGGGACTATATTATTATTATTCAAAACAGGTAGTTAAATTTAAAAAGTTAAAAGTGTACATTAAAAGCAAAGACACATACCTCTTGATGCTCTGAGATGAACACAAATCAACTTTTTTCAGAATGTGAAAATCTGAATTGAGCAGTGCAAGAACAGCACAGCTAGAACTTCGTTTAATCATTGGTTCAAAAAATAGGTAATTTACTAAGCATGAACAGGACCTGTACTAGGCACCAAGGACACAATGGAACTTGAGTCGGACCAAAGACAATTAAACAGATAATACAATCCCATGAGAGTTTTGATGAATAAACAGAGGGGACTTGGAGACCACAAAGCAGAGGATCTATCCTAATCTAAGAATCAAGGAAGAATAGAATGTTTAACAGAGACAAAAAGGAACAACAGCAGTATGCAGATTAGGTAGGTAGAAGTAGAGTGTTCTAAGAGTTCAATGTGTCTGAAGGGCCTCAAGCTGCAAGAAATCAAACTGGAGAGGGAGGTCACATTGTTCAGGGTGTAGAGTAAGCTACGTTAGAGTGGGGGTTTTTAGCCAAAGGGTAATAGAGAGAGCATGTGACAAATAGTTTTAAGCAGATGATCAGGGGGTCAAATTTGTATGTCTGAAATGTTATTCTGAAACAATCAACCAAAGGTGGACAGACCTATTAGGAATTAGTTGCAACAGTTCAGGGAAGACACAATACTAGCCTCACCAAGATCACAGTAGAGGGATGGAAAAAGCATATGGACTGAAGAGGTACTTGAGCAGTTATATTAAGAGAACCTGAGGATAGGATACGATGTTAGGAGACACCAAGAAGTCAAGGAAGACATCTAGGTTTCTGAACTGGGCAGTGGATGATGGGTCCAATTTTGGACATGCTGAATTTGAGGTACGTATGAGAAAGCCACATGAAAATACTCAGTAATCCATTAGGTACAGAAAAAGTACCATCTGCGGCCAGTGAAGGCTGAAGAGAAGCATTTAGTTCACTCAGAGAAAGATTACTATGTGAGAAGTACTGCACAGTTAGGACCAAGCCCTGAGGAACACCAACATTTAGAAAAAGAGAAAGAACACCGCAAAGATTAAGAAGGAAAGGCTGAGGGCTGGAAGATAAAATATTTTATTTACCTTTAGTTTAGTTAGGGAATGGCTCTTAATGAAACCCAAAAGTACATGTAAGGTTTAAAAGCAATGTATTACTCTTAATAAAAGTGTACTCCTCCCAAAAAAGGTGTATCCTAAAGAACATAAAAAGAAAATACACACGTATTTAGGGTCATCCTGTAGTCAACTCTCAATTACCAGCTATTGGGGGGAGTGGAGGGTAAAAATGCAACCCATACATTATTCCCAAAACAATTTCAAACAATAATTTTATAAAAATAAAGATGACTGAATCTAGAGAGGCCCCCAAATTCATCAATTATGCCCATGGACTCCTAGCAAGTTGCTATAATCTCTTGTATTTTCCTGGCAATATAACTGCTCATCTAATAAGAAATTCTTTCAAATGAAACATATGCCCTTGTCTAAAATCTTGAAGGTCATGGGAGCAAGAACAGCCTAAACTCTCACAATGTTGCAACAGTTCAGGGAAGAACACAGTCTTCTATGACTGACACAGTAGTCTTCACCAGGGAGAAACCCTATTTCTTTGCCCCCAGAGGCATCAGATGAAGGGACATACAATGGTCATGCAGCATATGCTAGTTACATTAATAAAAAACACCTGAAGGCAATCTATACCATAGAAAGAAAAATGAAAGCACTATTTAATGATCTGATTTCCAATGCCTGAAACGTCCACAATATACAAAGAACTCTTAAGGAATTAGTGTAGAGGAATTTAGAGGCAGAGTATTTACGCGCTAATCTATTTGCTACTTACTTCATGTATGGCCTTAGAAAAGTCAACTTCCTCACTGTAAAAATATAAGCAAGTCTGACCTATAGCAGTATTTCATCAGAGTTGTCTGAGGTTAAATTCTTAAGACTTACTTCATTAATTAGGGCCTCTAATTAGGGCCTCTAATTTGCTCTCCATTCCTAAAACTCATATATTGGTAAATCACTATATCCATTTCTTTTTAGTCCACAGTAAACTACAAGCTTAAAAATACTACCTCTTCCCAAAAAAGTTTAATGCTGTTTGCACTCCCAACTCACCTTCCATAAGATGAAGCATCATCAGATTTCATGTATTTATCTTACAAGAGGAATTCCCTATTTTATAACTAGAACAGGTAAACACTTGCTTAAATTCAACCCTGTCTCACCTGAAGAAAAAAGTTTCTAGACAAACTGCTTGGATATTTGTCACAGCATTTGAACTATAAACTCAAAATGTCCATGGGCCACACATATTTCAATACTCTCACTGCACTACAGCTCATTTTAAAAACTGTGTCCACAAACCCTAAATCTCTCATATTGGCCAACAGACTATGCATAACAAAAATGAAGAGCAAAAGTTAACCTTAACTGAAACCCTATATGGAATAAGAACCTCATTCTTAAAATACTACAAATTCTTCCCATTAATTGGCCCATTATTCCAAAAGCAGCTTTAACTTTTAACACCCAATGTGTGCATAACCCCCTGTTAAAATAAATCTATCTTTTTAGAGCAGTTTTAGGTTGATAGCAAAATTGAGCAAACCCCCTGTTCCCACATACCCAGAGCCTCCCTTATCATCAGTAGCCCACACTGGGTACCTTGTACAATAAACGAACCTACACTGACACAGTCCTAATACTCAAAGCTCATAGTTTATATTGGGTTCATTCTTCATGTCGTATCTTCCATGGGTTTTAACTAATGTATAATATGTATCTACTGTTATAGTACCATAGAGAATAATTCCACTGCCCTAAAAATCCAATACGCTCTATTCATCCCGCACTTATTTCTTTTTAAGTCCTAAATTGCAATAGCAGTTAGGACATTCTAAAAGCTGAAATGAAATTCAGAATCTTAAGGATGAAAAGGCAAGGTGAAAGCCAGGGCAGAAAAAATAGGACAAAAATAAAAGCAAAGGAAAAGAGTAGCTGTATTTTAAGAACCAAAACCCTTCATCCCTTAAAAAACTGAAGCCATATCCTTTAAGTGTTGTTTTTCCTTCCCATTCCCTTCCATGAATTCTTAGAGGGTTTTGGCTAATACACTATAACTGAGTCTTCTTAAGTAGGCAAAGCAGTTAGTTATAGCTTAAGAAATTCCTGCTCTACATATAAACATTTATTGGAAATGACTCATACCTTAGACTTACTTTAAAGATACTCGTGGCGAAAACTATAAACAGCCAGAGTTGGATGCTCTCTTTGATATCACATTGTACACAGGCTCTACAGTCCTCTACAAAATATTCATGAATAGGATTAGCTTGATTAAACAGAAGAGATTTTATAACCTACACTCAGACTTTCCAAATGTTAAGTCCATTCCTTTCAACACATCTGTTCTTTATTCAGCACAAGTGATACACCACCACGTAACATCAATTCTTTTTGCAGGCTGCTGGATCTCATCTGTTCCTTAATCATTGCTCACCCTCCTGGACCGATGCAATCTTATCCTTGCTAGCTCTCATTTTCAGTATTATTCTCTCTCTAATCTATCACTAATCACTAGCTAACTCTTATTACTGCTCTTAGGAGATTAAGTCCTACTGTAGTTTCCAAGTGTCCTAGAAATTAATTCCAAGAAGCCTTACCTTACCTTTGTTTCCAAGTCTTTAATAAGGTGTCCCAGATTACTTCTCCTTCCTTATTTTCCTCTTCTCACCCTCCCTTCTACCTGTTCTTAATGCTTTTTACCTGACAGCTCTCCATTTCCAGCTCAGATTCTTCTCACATGTTGTACTACTACCCGGCAATCTACCAGTCAACTTCCTCCCACCATTAAAACTTCACTGTCCATGAAATTCTGTCAGATCACTATTAGGAAATGCTACTCTTTCTAAAATAACAGATCACAACCCTGGCTGCACACTGAAATCACCTGTACGTGTGAAGTTAAGTTTCATCAGTGTAGGGGGTGTTTTAAATTTTTAAAATAAAATACTAATGCTCAGGCTCCATATTGGGCCAATAAAAACAGACTCTCTATGCAAAAGACCCAGATATTGGTGGTGATGGGTAGGGGGCTGTTTTTTGTGTTTGGCTGTTTTTAATTTCAAAGTCCCACAGGTGATTCCAATGAGTAGCCAGGGTTGTGAAATCACTATACAGATTCTATCCAGTTTAAAAACAGAATTCCCACAACTACATTTATCCAGTGTTCTCTAAATATATATGTATGTCACACCACTAAAATATACTTATCACATTGTCCTGACCAATGCATGTAATGTAAATATGTGAAATTGCCCTTCATAAGGCTTAAACACTTCACAGTGATTTATATACTCTGAGCATAGGGCTTCTCTTCAACAAAATGGGTGAAATACTGTCTACCTTGCAGGGATGTCATGAAAATCAAGGAAGATACTGGATATTAACATATTTAGGGAAACAACTGACTTCATAAAGGGTGCAAATGTCAAATCTCCGGGTTCAATTTTTAAGAAACAAGCAGAATTCATGTGGCAGTACGGAAGATACAAGCTATCTGGATGAAGCTGAGTAGATAAATGCTGACCAAGAGTTATAATCAAAAAGTCACTCTTTGTATAGCGCAGACACCATGCAAATTTTACTGTAAGTATGTCCCATCCTGATCCCGTCTTTCCTTTAAAAATTTTTATGTAAGAAATAAGTCTTTGAAAATAAGTAAAATACATAGCCCAGGGAGGTGTCTGATTCTTACAGTCCCTTGGCCACCTGTGTAGGGAGAGTTGTTTCCAAATTATATACAAGCACCAGCAGGTGGTCGATCAGTTTTCATGCTCTCCTTCCTTGGTCCCTGTGTCTAGAAGCACCCCAATATCTAGAGAGAAACCTGATGCCACGGGCTCCTCTATGAGAAATGTAAAAGTGAAAAAACCTGATTCCTTTAGGTATCAAAACAAAGGTAAAAAGTCATAAAGTTAAAACTCAGATGGGTATTAGAGAAAAGAAAATAGGTCAGTAATAACAAATAATGACAATTTCAATAAAGTGACAGGGGCTACAAGGACTGGTGGTACTGTATTAATAAGAATTCTGAGGATGAATATGGCCTTATCAGGAAAGCACACCACAATGGATATTGGTCTTAGGCAAAGGAGGTGAAAGGGACAGTATTTCCAGAAGACTCCTAACTAGAAGAGTCTAAATAAAGAGCTTAAACCTAAAAAGGGAAGTGGTAATTATGTACACGCAAAACAGCATACTTCTAGCAGTACTTATCACACTATACATCAATCATTTATTGTGTGTGCCTTATTTTTTGTATCTCCAACACCTATCAGAATGCCTGACATATAATAAGTTATTAATAAAAATGTATTTAATTAAATCTGTACAAAGAAAAAACTATGAGATCACACTGTTTTGTGATATGGCATAATCACATATGGTCTATATACCAAAACATCCTCACTCTCTAGTAAATACCCACTTGAACTGCAAGTTTGGTTGTAGTGGATAACGACAAAAACAAGTAGTACCAAAATGAGAGAGACCTAGGCAAAGACTAGATTTACAAGCACAACTTTAAAAAGGGACACCTCCTCTACTTATTTTACTCCCAGGAGACAGTAACAAAAAGTTAACTTAAGGTTAACCAACAATGAAATGATATTTCATTTGAGCAAGTTTTCACAAGAAAAATCCCAATACCATGAAGCTGAATTTATTTAGCTCTCTATAAAAGTACATGGCACAGTATCCCCTACGTGTAATCAAGCCCTTAAATGTTTAAGATGGTTAGGTTCTAATGCCTATTTTCACCTAGGCATTATAATACCATTTTTATTACTTTAATCAAAAGAGGTAGTATGGGATGGGAGGGCAACGTAACCTATATTTACTCCACAACTGGACTAGAAGAGTCAAAATGAGTTAGTTGTACCCAAGGCTTAAAAATTGTATCTATTCTATCAGAAGTATGATCTCAAAAACAAATAAACACCTCGAAAGATTGTTTTAGGTTATAGGACAGAAGTGTTAAAAGCAAAGTAGATGGCTGAATCCAAGAATTAAGCTTTGCAAAACATTAATGTAATATTAATGACAAGTGTACTTGTGACTAGTTAGAATGGGTCCGGATGCTCCCTCAAGGAACCCTATTCTGGATATTCCACACTCAAGCCTCCTTCCCTATTTAAACAAGACATAGGCTTAACTAGCTCTTTGCTATTTTCCAGATTTTCAACAATTATGACACACAAAACAAGTTGACACATAATCTTTCCCCAAAGTTCCAAAATTTTTGCCTTAAGAATCAAGTGACTAGGCAATGAACATAAATTCCTGGGTTTCTGCGATAATTCTAGAAGCAACAGTGACTAGTGAAAAGGGCTTTTTAAAGCCTTAAACTGCTGAATCTTCATCCTTATAGTTAATAAAATCTCAGAATTCAATTTGATCTCACCAATTTGGAAAATTTAATTCAATATTATCAACTGTAGATTTTCTGAGCCTCTTTGGTAGCAGTAGAAAAAAATTTTACTACAGTGGCTTTTACATATTAAAAAAAAAAACCCACTAAAGTACAAAAAGTATACAACTTCATACCATCATCCACAAGCATGTGTCAGCGCTTAAAAAGAAAACTAGAAGTGAAAGAACCTAGTGTTTGGGTGAGGTTATGCCCCTAATTAACATGTGATCTTGGGAAATAACCCAACCTTATTCCTCGTCTGTAAAATGATCAATCTATCACCTTCTTACCCTGCATTACCTCACACGGTTTCTTGTGAGGATCCAATTAGATAACCTGTTTGAAAACAATGAAGGCCTACATGAAAAAATGTTCAACATCATCTGGCATCTGGGAAATATAAATCAAAACCACAGCAGGATACCACCTCACACCAGTCAGAATGGCTAAAATTAACAAGTTAGGAAACGACAGATGTTGTCAATGATGCAGAGAAAGGGGAACCCTCTTACACTGTTGGTGGGAATGCAAACTGGGGCAGCCACTCTGGAAAACAGTATGGAGGTTCCTCAAAAAATTAAAAATAGAGCTACCCTACAGTCCAGGAATTGCACTACTAGGTATTTATCCAAAGGATACAAACATAGTGATTTGAAGGGGCACATGCACCCCAATGTTTAGCAGCAATGTCCACAATAGCCAAACTATGGAAAGAGCACAGATGTTCATCCACAGGTGAATGGATAAAGAAGATGTGGTGTGTGTGTGTGTGTGTGTGTGTGTGTGTATGGAATATTACTCAGCCATCAAAAAAAGGGAATCTTGCCATTTGCAATGACATGGATGGAACTAAAGTGTATTATGCTAAGCGAAATAAGTCAATCAGAGAAAGATAATTATTATAAGATGTCATTCATATGTGCAATTCAAGAAAGAGAACAGGTGAACATAGGGGAAGGAAGGGAAAAATAAAATAAGACGAAATCAGAGGGAGGCAAACCATAAACTCTTAATAATAGGAAACAAACTGAGGGTTGCTGGAGGGGAGAAGGGTGGGGGGATGGGTAACTGGGTGATAGACATTAAGGAGGGTACAGGATGTAATGAGCACTGGGTGCTATAAGCAACTGATGAACCACTAAACTCTAGCTCTGAAACTAATAATACACTAATATGTTAATTAATTGATTTTAAAGAAAAGAAAACTATGAAGGCCTAACTATACATATATGGAACATTTATCATGCTAGTTACCATGTAAAAAGAATTTATTAATCCACAAATTCCCCCATTCCACCCACTCCACAGAGCCATATAATTGTATGGCTATGTTGTTCATTTTTATTACCTACATTCACACAGTCCATTCTCCAAAGTCTACATAATGACACGTAAAGATGAACTAGCAGAAGAATGTGGCAAAATAAGAGAATGAGGCCATTTAAAATCTTTCCTAAAGATTGCCTGCTCTAAACTCCCAAGATTCCCAATAAATCCTCTGAAATCTTTAAGTTCATGATTTCAGATGCTTAATTAAAGCATTCTTTTCACCCACACTTTATTAAGAAATAGTATTAATTTTGTCCTTGTGACCTTCTAGTTACTATACCATCATCACTTTTTACCAGATCATTCTTATTGGGCTCTGTAACCCTGCTCTCTAGGGCTCTCTTCCTATGACTGAGAAGCAATTTCCTACGCATCCTTATTGGCCTGTAGAAAGCTGTGTATGGTTCCTAAATAACAGAATTCTCCCTTTACTGCCACAGTTCTTCTAGTCTGGTTTCTACGCTATGCAAGACAGGTTCCTGGATGCCATTACAAGGTATATGAATCTAGACAAGTCCCTTAAGATGACATGGGACTCTGTTTCCATATTTACAAAAATGAGAACTAGGTTAACTTCAAGGATCTTTCTGGTTGATCTTTCTCTTCAGATCACATATATCAACACTGTGACTAAGAGACCCCAGAGAACAATCCCATCAGAGTCGCAGCTTCCAAATATTCAAAACATTTCTCATCCCTCCCCCAGTCTCTAAAGGATAATTACAGATACTGTCAAACAGGTAAGAGATGTTTTAACAGTACTTTACAGATTTCCCAATAAAGACTACCTAGCTATGGGGCGCCTGGGTGGCTCAGTTGGTTAAGCGTCTGCCTTCAGCTCAGGTCATGATCCCAGAGTCCTGGGATGGAGCCCCAGGTAGGCCTCCATGCTCACTGGGGAGTCTGCTTCTCCCTCTCCCTCTGCCTGCCGCCACCCCACTTGTGTCCGTGCTGTCATATAAACAAAATCTTAAAAAAAAAAAAAAAAAAAAGACTACCTAGCTACATAACAGTAAGACTGCAGATTTTAGAGTCACTGGATTCCAAAAATGAGTTGACTGGAAAGGATAATAGGAAACTATATGCAAAAAAGTAAATTATACATGACTATCCATTTCCAGAAACTAGTCTCATTTCATACCAGGTTATCGCCTGTGGTGGGGAACAATCTCAGTACATCTGACCTGTCATTTTTAACTTCAGAATACCAGAAATGTCAGATTAGCTTTAGCAGATCACTCAGTTCCAGTCAACTCTGGGGACGTTGTACTAAGAGGCCTGAATGGAGTGAGATGGAGGGGGTGGAGCAGAATAAGGAGGTGGTAGCCTAGATAGAAGGGTTTCACTTCCGGGTAAGATTTCATCAGAATGGTTAACTTACATGTTTGAAAACCAAAGATCCAATAATGAATGATTCAGTCAAAAACTATATGCAAGAACCTCTGCTAGGCACATGGAGGAGATACACAGATGAATTCAGGAAACTGAAGAGGCTATTAGTAAGTATTTTAATCCCATAACACCCTGATTGTGGTTGAAGTGGATGTGGGAGCCTGGCATCCCTCAATTGGATTCTCTACACCACCTCTTCTCCAGTGCAGTTTGAAAATATAATATTAAAATAAATATACCCAAATATTAATACTTTAGGAAATATGCTGCCTCATGAGTGATACTGAATGACTTAGGAATTCAGGGGCTGACATCTATCTGGTTTTAGTAATTAGTAAAGACTTACTGTGGGATTAGTTTTGAGGAGGCCCTTGACAGATAATAATAAATTTATTTTAGTTTACCTGTTGGCCCTCGGAATGTTTTATTTATATATGAGCATCACTGACTGGGGAAGCATGCTCTGAAACAAGGACAAGTATCACCATTAGGAAGCATGGAGAACATCAAGTCACCAGTTAATAGCAGCCTAGAGCTGCCCTTCTTCACTCATGTGACTTCCATTGGGCATTATATTAGTGCTCCTCCAACTACAAAGTTTATTTTTGTTACAATAACCACCAGTGTTTTATCCAATACAGATGTGCTATAGAAATGGGAGGAAACAAAACAGCTTCTTTAATGTGAAAAAGGAAAGCTTACGGGGAGTTTCCCAGACATCTTTTTCTACTGTGACACCCCACTATCCAATGCGAATGACCATTCCCTTCAAGCTGTCTTTTACCTTCCGCCAATTCCATCATGCCTCTGAGGAGCATAAATATGTAGGTGACTAAAGGCTGGGATAAAACACATTGTACCAATTTCTATTATGACCTCATGGGCAAACTGCTTTGAAATGTTACTTTGGGTTATTAGCACCTATAGAAGTACACAAAGCTCTTATGCTTATGTTTGGATTTCTGGTAAAGGCAAAGGCTGAAGGCTATGAAAAGTCTCTGTCCTAGAACCCTAAAATGAACCAAAATTATTTCAAGTCATACGTTTAAACAAAAAGATGTTCGTCTAGAAAAAATTAAAAAATACAAAGCTTTCAAATGCCTGTTTTTTAATATATTTTGAAATAATACCGACAATCATAAAGGCTCTTTAGAATGTAAAGAACTCAACACATTTTATTGTACCCCCGAATATTAATATACAAATCCTACTTTCAATGGAAAGCAGTGGACCCTCGTTCACCTAAAAAAAGAAATGACAGTAACAGTACTGTTTAAGGACAGCAATTCGAAGAGAAAATAAAAAGAAACCCCAACCCAAGAAAAGGAGACATCGCTTTCCCAGGGGTATTACTGGTAACTACTAAAGCTCTAAGCGGCGTAAGTGATCTTTTCACATACCGGGTAACGATGTTTCCGGTTGTTAATGCAAATTACCTCAAATACAAGGGGAAAAATCATTAGCTATATAAGGTCTAACAATATATCACACAGATAACAGGGAAGTCAATCTAGCTTCACATAACTTGGTCAAACTTGCTTAGAAACGAGGAGGGTGTGGATGTGATAGCAACATTACTACTGACTAGGTTAAGAGCATAATAAGCCATAAATAAAGGTAAGTGAGTGTCAGGGAGATGGAGTCATGAACACCGCACACACCTATTACATATCTCTAGTTCTTCCAATATTCGAATTGAAAGAAAATTGTACTTCTCTCTCTCCATGCGTTTTCTCCTTTACAATATAAATTATTTCCAAGCCTGGCTGGCATCTCACTCCACACCCCAAGCTAGTGACATAAAATATTTTCCTCAAGAGGAGCCTATAGAAAGATACATAAGCCTAAGGCTTCTTCTTTTCTTTTCAATTAACCATGTATGTTCACCTCATCTTACACTTCTCTCTCGGTTACCTCTCTAGAGGGTGTGAAAATATCAACATCCGGTCGCCCACCCCCCACCCTCTCGGTAATGCATCGCTTTGACTAGCCTCATCCCTCTCTTTCCCTTTCAGTCTCATCACCTCTGAGAAGCTTATCGAACACTTCTTCCCACTGCTCCCCCCACCCCCACATATTCATGGCCGAGCACGACGTTCTCCGCATCCTTCTTGCAAGGAAGGGACTAGCAAAAAAAGAAAGGCATGCTCAAGAAGCGACAGACGAAGAAGCCTAACCAGCTTCAGGGTTGGCCTTTTTCCCCCCGCCTCGGGCCGGTAGTCGGTTCTCTAAATATTGAAACCACTGGTCTCCACGTTCTCCCCACCCCCCACCCCCTCAGTGATACTGCCGGAAAATGAAAAGGCCGGGGTGAACCGCGAGGCTGGGTCCTCCCTAAAGAAGCTCGCTGCCCCCGGCCCCCCGGGCCGGAGTCCCCGGGGAGGATGGAGATCCCGGGAAGAGCGGGGACCCCCGTCCCGGGACCCTCAGCCTCACCCGCCCGAACCCCCGAAGATGCGGCCGGGACACCCAGGCCATCCCCAGCGGCCCCTCCCCGCCCCCCGCACTGCAGCGGCACCCGGGGCGGACCCCACGCCGGCCTCACTCGCACACACGCCACACACAAAAGCGCCGCGGCCGCCGCCTTCCCGCCCCCACAGCCCGGAGGAGCAATCAATGAGGCGGCCGGCCCCGCGTCCCCTCCGTGAACACCCGAATGCGGGGCCCGGCCGGTAGGGGCGGCGGCGCGGCTCACCATCGCTCCGCTTGATCTCCACGTAAATCCCGATCTGGATCTTGCCGAAGTTGGCCGTTGCCATCACCTCATCTGGAGCAGCGGCGGCGGGCCGAGGGAGGGGGACGGGAGGGCGGAAAAGGCGGGGAGGGGGCGGGGTAGGTGTGGGAGGGGGAGCGGTTGCCCGCGGCCGCGCCGGCCCGGGCGACAGCGTGAACGCGAGCAGGGGCCGCGAGGAGCAGCGGCGGGGAAGCAGGCGGAGGCCCCGGGCCTGCAGGCCGGCGGGAGGACGCGCACGCCGGGGCGTCGGGGTGAAGCGAGGGCCGGGGCCGTCAGGCGGCGCGGGGGAGAGTGGGAGGGCCCGCGCCGCCCGCCCGGGAGCCGACGCTGGGGAGGCGGGGCGCCGCGCGCCTGCGCAGAGCGAGCCTCCCCCGTCTCTTCCTCCTTGGCGAACCTCTCCCCGCTGCCTTGAGGCGCCCCCAGCGCAGGTCCGCGGCGGGGAGGGCGCGCGGGCGTCGGCCGCGGCTTGGTCTGCGGAGGGAGCGGAGCGCGCGTGGCACCGCCCCAAAAGATCCACGGTCGCGTTTGATTTCGGCGCGCGGCCTAGAAGAGGCGGGAAGCCGCGCGCTGGTGCCTTCCTGTCTCTCTCCCTGGTTTCCATGATTTGTCCTTGTGGCCGAAGTGGATTAATGTCCCTTTTGGTGCTGGGCTGTCCGAGTGGAATGTGGGGCTGAGCGACGTGAATTTAGGGACCTCTGCCATTGACAGCACGGGGATAGTGTTTCACCTGAGAGTGTCACCTGTATTGCCACTTAGAGGTGGCCTGCCCAAGTAAGGTTTCCCATACAGTTACGGATGGGAACCTTTGCGGTGTCACCCACCCTAAATCTGAATGAAGATCTGCTTCTTCATGGCCTGGCCTTGTGACTAGCTCATCGCGACTCAAACATAAACCGTGTGCTGGAGCCGCCTTGACTATTCTGTTTATGGTGTCTCCGAAGCTGGTGTCTAGTCTCTCCTGTAGGTAGGGTTCAAGGCTTTATTTGCTCTGGCCCACAAAGCCAATAACTATGATTCAAGGACAGAGGGCAGACAACATCAGGTTGACTAAGGAATGTGCCGTTTCTGCAGTCACTTGACTAGTCAGACCACATCAACGTGAAGAGAAAGACTCTCCACCCTGGGAGAGCAGGAAGGCCATGTGGACAAGGAACATGGAAACTGTTTACAGCACCATGTAGAAACCAACAAAAGTGTGACTTTTGCTTCTAGTGTTCAGACGTGCCATGGAGGAAACACTTTTTGTGCCTTACATTCTCTAGTCATTGTTAATCTCTCTGTAATAACCAAAAATATACAGTTTTAAAATTTAAAAATTGGAAGCTAGATACATGTGTGTGTTAAGTGCATATGTGCATATATGCACACGCCTAGAATTTTCAACCCAATATAATCAAGTCAAGTAGACCCTAAAAAATGTTAAAAGACTCAGACTCCATCTGTAACTTGAACATATTGAAGGCATACTTACCAAAAGAATGAAGTTTCTTAAATCCATTAAAAAGTAAGAATAATTTATACGGGGGAAAAAAAAAAAAAACGCTGGGTAGACAACTTAAAAAATAACGTCTACTTTTTTTTTTTTTTTTTTTAACAGAGGAAGAGTGTGGGGGACATAGGGAGAGAGAGAATCTTAAGCAGGCTTGATGCCCAGTGTGGAGCGCCATCTGGGGCTCCATCTCACAACCCCAAGATCCTGACCTGAGCTGAAATCAAGAGTCAGGTGCTTAACTGACTGAGTCACCCAGGTGCCCCAATAAGTCTGCTTTTCTATTCCAGAAATGACATTACTGCAAATCTCACTTCAGGACCTCTGTTTCAAAATAAGATCTGACCAAATCAAGATTTGGTTGTTTTTTGTTTTAAATAATCTTAAGAGTTTTATCTGAACTCTTCTGATTCTGCCTAGAACTCATTCTCTGATGTCTCTATGACTGAGGTGTAAAGCATCTATTTATTTGCTTGAAAATGCTTTACAGAATGTAAAGAAATCAAGCTGTACAGCTTTTAAATTTAAAATTGCTTCATAAAATATGTTTTATCATGGTTGCTGACACATACCTTGTACCCTGTGGGTTATGTAATTAAGAAGTCTAAACCTTTAATCCGTATACAAAGGTATTTTTAAAAGATGTATATGATCCTGCTCCATAAAAAAAAAGTATGAGACATACCACATGTCAAATATAAAAGCCTTTCCTTTGTAGTCATACCCAAAAGGCTTATGTTTTTTGGTACATCTCAACATATATAGTTACCAAGATTTGCATCTTGGGCTTTTTGTGCAAGTAGCCACCTAAAGAACAGTCATAAATAAATGCAACAAGGCTATGTTTCCATCAACATCCTAGATCAAGAATTGTGACGGTAGCTCAGGCATTAGCAAAATATATAACCCTAACTAGAAGAGTGACTGGGACACAGTAGACACTGGCATTTGTTCAATAAGTTAACTTGTTAAACTGCTCTGAATCTCTGTTACCTCTTAGAAAAGACTGGAAAAGTAACTCTATTCTCTCAACTGTAGAAAGTTTTTGTGAGGGTCAAATGAAATAATAAAACACAGCAGTGCTTTGATAATTATAAAGTATAGTACAAGTTTAAAAACAAAGTAAAACCATCCTATAAAAAATAAACCAGTACTCTACTATAATCCTCAAATCATTAATTAGAATTTTATGTCCAGTGACATAAAATTAAACACAGTTGGCATTGGCTCTGACCCTCATCACCTCACATTTGGCAGGAGAGCAACAGCTTTACAGATCTGTCTATATTCTTTTACCCACTCCAGGCCATTCTGGCAGAATCATCCTGCTCAATGATCATTTCTGTCAAGTCATAACCTAATAAGAGTGGTTGCTCTTGACCTATCTTATACTGAATTGACAAACTGTTTTTTAAAAATTTTTGTTATTTTAATCCGACCAAGCCAGTCTCCTTTTTATGCCTGGATTTCTTTTAAAAATTTCTGTGCTTTGGAGTCTTTAGTATACAAACCTAAGAGATTATTCCAAGGAAGAGGCTGTTAAATTAGTGAATTTTGAGTCAGCAGCCAGCACTCACCTTAACCAGTAATCTGCTCGTCTGGTGGAAGAGTAGAGGTACAAGTTGGCTCAGATTATCTGTACCTGTCTACATCTTCTAAGTTCGAATTTTCCATTTAGTATTTGCATCTATTCTCAATTACTTCCACAGTTTGTGGATCTAGGAATAAATGGAGAAAATAGGTAGGGTTAGCAGAGACTGTCTTTGATTTTAGTATTGTCCACTATTGCCCAGAACCTTCTTACAGACTTATTTTTTTTAGACCTTTTCATGGTGATTCCCCATTCCCCTTAATTTACTCAGATTTAAATTCTAATTAAACTGGTATAACTTACTTTAATTGATTTTAGTCCTTACACAAATATATTCAAAACGCCTGGAGATACAAATCCCAATTTTACCTGCTCTAAAATACCCACTCTTTTCTTCTTCACTGGATTTCTCTCCATTGTCTATAAACATGTTCAGGCAATTTTCTCTTGAGGGGAAAAAAAAAAATCTTCTCTTGATCCTTCACTTCCTATTTAAATTCCATTCTATTTTTCACTTTCCCTCCCCTGCCAAATTCTCAAATGAGTGCTCTAAATACTCACTGCCTTCATTCCCTATCACTCATTCATTTCCTAAGCCCTAAATCTGGATTCACTCCTCTACTGAATTGTATTTTTTTAAAGTGAACCATTACCTTCTAATTACCTCATTCAGTGGACATTACCACCTTCATTTGCCTTGAACTCGGAAGAATGGTCTACCTACTTTCTTCCCTACAACACCTTGCCCATTCCTGCCTCACTTTCTGCTTATCTAGTAAATGACTTGTCCTTCTCTTTTTTTCTCCACTTAAAATCTTTCCATGTGGCACGGTGCAGTGGAAGTGTCCCTTCTTTATGGAGCTTTCTCCTCTCAATTTAACCTATAATGACTGTCCTGTGTGGGTGATTCTCCCCCAAGCACGATCATCAGAAGGACCTAAGAAAGATTTTGAACAAATACAAAAGTACGAACTCTATTCCAGGGCCCAATGGTTTAAAATCTCTGGGATAGGGGACTTAATGTGGCCCACTTTTTAAGAATTCACCAGGAGATTCTGAGGTGTAAGTACAACTGATTAAAATCTGTATGTACGACTGGTTGAGATCTATTGATTTTCCCTGAATTCCCATAATTCAATATTTTCTGTACATTGGCCACTTAGGGACTGTGTACTAAATAGACTTTGATTATTTTCCTAGTCCACCTTCTTCATTATAATTCTTTCACTTGTACTTTCTGATAGTGTATTGAAATGGATTAATGGTAAGCTGTTGGTAGAGAGCTAATGTACACAACCTTTTAAGGTCCATACTGGACATAGATCTATACAGAAATATCAAATAATATGGTGTTACATTCAATTATTGTCTACATTGAGTTATTCATAATCTTTAATTATTATTGTAATGTTTGCTTTAATTACGTGACTAATCCCTGTCAAACATAGGAAGTATCAGGGTTTCATACCAGATTTTCAGTAATTTGATGAGCATGAACTCAGAAATAACAGGAAGTGTTCTTTTCACCATTTGCAATAATATATCTAAATTTAAAAATCACTTATATATCCTGGGGTGCCTGGGTGGCTCCGCTGGTTAAGTGGCCAGAGCTTGATTTTGGCTCAGGTCATCATCTCAGGGTTGTGAGATCCAGCCCCATGTCAGGCTCTGTACTGGATGTGGAGCCTGCTTTAGATTCTTTCCCTCTCTCCTTCTGCTCCTCCTTGCCCCCCGCCAAAAGTCATTTATATATCCTTACAATAGTTCTTGTTCATTCAGGAGTTTAATAAACTCATATATATATTACAGAGCATTAGTGATATAAACCAAAATGATTAATGGTATGCTACACGTCCTCATTACATATTTTTAAAAACTATGAGTAGTATTAGTTTTCTTAATGTATTCAGGCCAACTCAAGCACAACTAGAAAGAACGGGTCTCACTAAAATATTTCTGTTTTTTTTATTTTAAAGATTTTTATTTATTTGACAGAGAGAGAGCACAAGCAAAGGGAGTGGCAGGCAGAAGGAGAAGCAGGCTCCCCACTGAGCAGTGACCCTGATGTGGGGCTCAATCCCAGGACCCCAGATCATGACCCAAGCTGAAGGCAGATGCTCAACCGACTGAGCCACCCAGGTGCTCCAAAATATTTCTTATTGTTAAAAAATAGTATTTGATTTTTTGGTAATGATTTGAGCAACTTTACAGAAGGCAAAGTTTCCAATAAAAAATAAGCCCCCAAACATGCCTTATTTTCCTAACCTTTGTTAATATACATAATTAATTTTGATACTTGTTTGGATTGTTTATTTATGTTTTAAGATTTTATTTTTATTATTTATTTGAGAGAAAGAACAGAGAGCACAAGCAAGGAGGTGGAGGGAGACTGGCAGAGAGAGAGGGAGAAGCAGACTCCCACTGAGCAGGGAGCCAGATGCTGGGCTTGATCCCAGGACTCCACGATCATGACCCGAGCCAGAGGCCAATGCTTAACAGACTGAGCCACCCAGGAGCCCCTGGATTCCTTGTTTAAATTGAAAATGTATGTTATATACCATTAATGAAGCATAGCTAAGCCAGAGTAAATACATTTTTCAACCGTGGAAATATATTAAAAACATTTTTTACATCATAGATTTAGCTTTCAGTTAAGATATTTTTTTGGCTTGATTCATTTCTTATGACTATTTCATTGTGTTTTAAACTAAACATTTATAATTTTTAATAGCTATTTAATATTCCATGCATTTCTAAATCATTTTCTGCTTACACATTCATTGTATTGTTGGGTTGTCTTCAATATTTTACCAATATAAAATTCTCATTGTGAACATGTTTGTAAAACTTTTTTGTTGTGGGCAAATTCCTCCAAATGTCTAAAGTAATCTCCCCCTGCCCCACTCTAAAGTAATCTCCTTGAGGGTAAGAAGCTTATCTAATGTTCTTCACTATATCCTTGGCACATAGAACAGCACCTAAAACACAGATGTTCAGCAAATATTTGTTGAATAATGAAGGGAAAGTTTGATAACTGCATAATACATTGTCAACTTTATAACCTTTGATTTGGTAGTCTTTTCTCCTCCTGAACGAATGAAATTGGTAATGTATTTCCTCACTGATATGACCCAGAAAATCAATATTTAATGTCAGTCATCTAAACCTCAAAAAGTAGATATAGATTCTTACTTATGTAACAAATGCTCATAAAACTGTTTTTAATACCAAAGGATAAAAAGTAAAATGAAAGGGAGATCTTCCCCACCCTTAAGCCCTCCAAGTTCCTTGGCCTGGGAGGAGGCCCTTTAATACCATAATAATCAAGTAATCCTCAAATTGTATCAGGCACAAAATTCATGTGGTTGATTGTTACATGGGGTCTAGGGTCACCAGAGACGTGATTCTGTATACCTGCTATGATAGACAAGTAGTAGATCTACTATGATCTAATAGATCAGTAGATTAAGAAACATCAAGAATAGGGGTGCCTGCGTGGCTCAGTCGTTAAGCGTCTGCCTTCAGCTCAGGTCATGATCCCAGAGTTCTGGAATCGAGCCTGCATAGGGTCCCTGCTCAGCAGGAAGGCTGCTTCTCCTTCTCCCTCTCCCCCTGCTTAGGTTCCCTCTCTCGCTGCCTCTCTCTCTGTCAAATAAATAAAATCTTAAAAAAAAAAAAAGAAACATCAAGAATAGAAACTGATTACAGTTGGAGAGGATGTGGAGAAAGGGGATCCCTTCTACATTGTTGGTGGGAATGCAAGTTGGTACAGCCACTCTGGAAAACAGTGTGGAGGTCCCTTAAAAAGTTAAAAATTGAGCTACCCTATGATCCAGCCATTGCACTACTGGGTGTTTACCCCAAAGGTACAGACGTAGTAAAGAGAAGGGCCATATGCACCCCAATGTTCATAGCAGCAATGTCCACAATAGCTAAATTGTGGAAGGAGCCGAGATGTCCTTCAACAGATGACTGGATTAAGAAGTTGTGGTCCATATATACAATGCAATATTACTCAGCTATCAGAAAGAACGAGTTCTCAACATTTGCTACAACATGGACGGCACTGGAGGAGATAATGCTAAGTGAAATAAGTCAAGCAGAGAAAGACAACTATCATATGATTTCTCTCATCTATGGAACATAAGAACTAGGATGATCGGCAGGGGAAGAAAGGGATAAAGAAAGGGGGGGTAATCAGAAGGGGGAATGAAACATGAGGGACTATGGACTATGAGAAACAAACTGAGGACTTCAGAGGGGAGGGGGGTGGGGGAATGGGATAGGCCGGTGATGGGTAGTAAGGAGGGCACGTATTGCATGGTGCACTGGGTGTTATACACAACTAATGAATCATCGAGCCTTACATCGGAAACCAGGGATGTACTGTATGGTGACTAACATAATATAATAAAAAATCATTATAAAAAAAAAAAGAAACTGATTACACATGAAACATGCAGGATAAAGGACAGTGATATGGCAGTTTTCTGATTTTTAAGAATGGAGGAGACTGTCATTACCAGATGTTAGAATTTTTCTGGAGTACAATTACACAAAGTAGGAAGTAGTCTATGTTGGTGTCACTATAAAATGTAGTTTGAGAAAGAACCAGGCAAAATTGAAGTCAAAGACTGAAAAGATAATTGATAATTTAGAGAAGTATATTAAAGAATACAACTTCAGATAACAAGATTTTGTTGGAATTATTATTCTTGTTTACTCATGAATGACATTTAAATAACCTTTACTAACTCATAAGACAAATGGTGAAAAAGCAGGAACTTGACCAGGAGAAGAAAGCCCCCTGAGAATACAGAAATAAGTCTTCAGGCTGACTCCATGGGTGCTCAGTTGATCTAGTTCATGTTTTTACTGGAGTGCTGACTTCAAAGGAAACTTTCTGAAACCTCACAAATACTGACTTCTTTCAGAAGCTGGTAATATGAAGCAAAACAAAGTTTCCAACAACTCAGTTGTGATGAATTGTACTTGAGAACAGACAGTTCCTGTTAGAAGTAACCATACCCTATCATGTGACCCAGCAAGATATCCCGGATCACCGCACTTGAGAATTTCAAGTTTGTTTTTTCTAAGTTTTCCATTCTGAGGAAAGTCACTCTTTTCAATAGCTATGTCTTTGGAACAGAATTCACAGGCCTTACCTGTGAAATAGGCATCATAATATTTAGAGATGTGTGTGAGGTGGGGGGAGATTCTAATGAATATGAAGTATAGAAGGAGTGACTTAGAGTACTCCATAAAAATGCATTGCCAAGTTTTTCTTATCGGATGATATAGAATATGTAATAATCAGTGAACCTGTTGCCAAAGAATTCTTTCCAATCTGTTTTTGGAATTGAGGGTCCTGAAGACTGAATATCTGCAAAAATTCTCCTTGAGAATTATTCACCCATTCAACAAATATTTACTGAATGCCTGCTAAGTGCCAGGCATTATTGTAGGTGTATGGGATGTAACAGTGCATAAAACCAAGACCCCTGTCCTCATGCTATCGGGACCTTACATCCTACCAAGGGAGAGGGAGAGAGAGAGAGAGAGAGAGAGAGAGAGAGAGAGAGAAAAGATAAATAAATGAGTGATACAGTGTATTAGAGAATGATAAGCATACAGAAAAAAGAAACATAGCAGGATGACAAGGATCAGGAGTGTTGGTGGGATGATAGTCTAGTAGGGTATAGAGGGCAAGGCTCATTGAGGTAGTGAGTTTTGAACAAAAACCAGAAGGACAGGAAGGAGTTCCGCTCTGAGACTATGTGGGCAAACAGCCCTGCACCCTTAGGGAGCAGCACACAAAGGCCTGTCTGGTTGGTGTGAGGAGGAGCAGGAGTGAGCAAAGGGGGTCAAGCTGTGATCCAGGCCCAACAATAGCTGTGGCAGATCCCTCACAGTTGTCTTGGGTTAGACCAAAATGGCCAGGCCTTTATACTTCCACAGTGATCTGTCACTGGATATGGGCCACCCTGGGATGGCTGTGAACTCGAACAAGGTGGCTCTCTTCAGCTGAGGGGTTTGAGAGCAGTGGACTGTCTACTGACATCACTCCCAGCAGCCTTCATTGAAGGACTCACTGGGAGGTACGTCTCAGTATCAATTCCTGGGGCCTCCTCATTCCCAGGGTCACCTGTGGTCCATGAGGGCTGCTTCCTCATGATTTCAGCATTCCAACCAGCTGGAAGACGGGAAAGAAGAAAAAGGGAATATCCTGGTAGATACATGTACTACTTCTGTCACAGTGTATTGCTAGAATCTAATCACATTGCCATACCCAGCTCCAGGGAAAACTAGGCTATTGTTTTTGATATTTTATTTTATGCTTGGTAGCCTGGGATAGCCCATAAACAAAAGGATACAGAAGTACATCTAGCAGTCTCTACTACTATCATATTTCCCACTTTTGTAGGGAAGACAACGTAGCTTTGCCCCACACAAAAATAAACGAAATGCAGTTCTTTTAGCTCATTCAGGATTTTGTACTTGGAAGTATTGGGGAACTGAAAGATAGTAAAGAAATGATACTCTCTTGAAGAGCTTATAGAAAAAAAGCCTTCAGAAGAGAAGGGTGACAAGCAGTTGTACAGATGAGAGGTAGAGCCTGTGAAGTTTGGAAACTACTGTGATCAGATTTGTGTCTATAGGCTGGGAGGGCTTAGGATTACTCAAGTTTATGCAGCATAAATTACTATGGAACCGATTCCTTCTCAAAGCCATCCCTTGTCTTGCCTCGTCTGATTGTTCAGTCTTCTTTACTGGCTCTTTTTCCCATTCTTGACCCTTTAATGTTCTGTCTGGGTTCTGCCCTTAGTCTTCTTCTCTTCTCATACTGAATTACAATGCATTCTTTCCTTTACTGGGTCATATAACTCATTGGGAACATGATGACCTTCAATCCCAGGAAAAAGGTCTACCTGAACATCACCAACTTATTAAATAGGATAAACTTGATGGAGTACAAACATTAAATTTTATTTTTCTCCCTCTCTGTCCTCAATTATGCTATATCAGCTCTCCCTGACTAGGTAGGTTCTTCATGATGTGTCAAGAAGATCCCACAACTTGCTGGACACTTTGGTTATTAAAAAGCCAGTTGAGTCCACTTAAAACTCTAGTCATATCCTTACTTTTCCACCACCTAAAGCTTGACCCAGGGTCCAAGGACCTTTAGAGTCAGCTCTTTCACTCTTCCTCCTCTTTCTCTTCTAATTCACTGGGTTGGAGATCACTAGGAGGGAAGGTAGAATTGCCTGTGTAACTGGTCTTCCTTTGGCTCTGTCTGGTCCTGTCCTCTGTGGCTGGACTCTGCCAAGGTGATGCCCTCTGCCTTGTAAATGGTGAGTGAGGTTTTCTCTTGGTACTTCTCGGAATCACCTTGGCCCCCTCTGATGCAAAGGACCTCTTTCATCCTCTTCTCCACTTAATGTTTATGTCCCTCCCCCCACCCCATCCGGAACAGAAGGAGCTAGTTAAGCAATCCCATGAAGCTGTTGTTTCTGGGTCTGCTGGTACTGGGAGGGGAAAATGGATATAAAGTGGGAAAGATGATTAAGGGCTGCCTGGAATCCATAAGCTTGAGATGCAACTCCACAAGCACGGACAGAAACCTGGCTTCACTCTTGTTACCTCTGACCTTGGTGATGAGGGTATCCTGCAGAATCTGGGGCTCATCAGCACAGAGCTAAGCACACTCACTTGGACCAGAACTTGGAGGAGCCAAAGGAGGATCCAGGGGACAAAAGAGCAGTTGCAGGCCCAGCTGCTGCTTCCCTATCACCGTCCAAATCTCTCAAGAATCTTCCTTGTAGTCCACTCTACCTGGAAACATATAAGAAAGTAAATTCTAGGAAATGTTCCACCTAAGAAGTTGATAAATTAAAAAGTCACCACACATTGGATAATCTGTTTTAGGCAAGGTGGTCTCATTGGTAAGATGACATGTAAATAGCATTTGAAGTGAGGGATTAGGTCAAGAGAATAAATGAGAGATAACCAAGATACACAGAGGCCATAAGACAATAATATCAGGAGGAGTATTCTGGAGAAGAGCCAAATACTGAAGCCAGAGAAAGGGCAAGACCCAGCTAAGTGTCAGGAATAGATGGAACTAAGAACTTAACACGATCATGGCTTTCTCCCTGCCATTCTGTTTCTCTCTTTGTCAACTTCATGCTATTTAAGACTGGTTTTCTTCACCTGGTTGAAACACAGTCACTGAGAGCATTTAAGTTTTATGTCTTGTAAGTTCAGCCACCAGAGAGGAACTGTCTGCATGTTTTCTGTGATAGTTATCAAAAAATTGGGGGAAAATTAGTCATTGGCCTAACACGGGTTAGTTGTCCATCCTTGGACCAATTATGTCGTGCCAAATCATGGGCTATGGTATTATCTGTTCCCGCATAACAAATTAGTTCAAACTTTAGCAGCTTTAAACAACAATGAACATCTATTATCTCACACAGTTTCTGTGCAACAAGAATTTAGGAGCAGCTTAGCTGGGTGGTTCTATCTTCAGCTGGGGCTAGGGAATCGTTGATGAAGTTGCAGTCATCTGAAGACTTGAGCAGGTCAAAGGGTCCACTTCCAAGGGGACTCATTTACATGCCTGTTAAGCTATTCCTGGTTGTTGGCAGGGGATCTCCGTTCCACATGTGGACATCTTCATAGAGCTGCTCTAGTGTTCTCACCACAAGGTATCTGGCTTACCCCAGAATGAGTGCTCCAAAGGAGCAAGACAGAAGCTGTAATGTTTTCTTTCTTTAAAATAATTATTTTAGGGGCGCCTGGGTGGCTCAGTCAGTTAAGCGTCTGCCTTCGAGTCAGGTCATGATCTCAGGGTCCTCGGATTGAACCCCATGTCAGGCTCCCCGCTCAGCGGAAGGTTTGCCTCTCCCTCTTTGTCTGCCCCTCCCCCTTCTTGTGCATTCTCTCTCCCTCTCTCTCTCTCAAAAAATAAATAAAATCTTTTAAAAAATTATTTTATTTTTAAATTTTTTTTTCATGTTTGAGGTATAGTTGTCTTCTAACACAAAGCTGTAATTTTTTCTCTGATCTGGATATGGAAGTCATACTCTGTTTTTCTCTGGTATCCTAATAATGACACAGATAAGCCCCCATTCAGTGTAGGAGGAAACTACACAAGTGTGTGAAAGCAGGAGGTGAAGCTCATTGTAGGTAAGCCACGGAGCTGGACACAGGACACTATAATTTGCACAGCTTGCATTAAGTTTCCAGTCTTTGTGGCCAGAGTGGAATGGAACATAAATTCATGTTGAGAACATTCAACTCCCTTGAGTGAACAAGTTACTATCTGCATGGAGAAGGTGAAAGAGAAATTTCTAGAAAGATTAGGGAAAGAGTTCTGGGGAAAAAAAACTAGTGTCTGTTACTAGTCAGAGTGTTAATAACTCCCTTGTTCGTACCTTGTATGCACTTCTCTGCTAACTCTTGGTACACTACATCTCAACTGCTCATTTACAAATATTTGTCTTCTACTAGGTTATGAGATCTCTTCCTTCACATTTCCATCTACGCCACCAAGTACATTGTCGGACACAAAGCAGACAACCAAAAATGTATGAACTTAACTGAACTAAACAGCCAGAAGATATGAGCAAAGTTTTTAAATAATTAAGGATATGGTTAAGGTGAACACAAAATTAACATCAAATCTCAGATTAGAAGGCACTTCCTGACACTTGAAAGACATGCCCTTTCGATGAAACGAGTTGAAGGCTGATGACGTTTGTACCTTCAAAAGGTAGAACAAGCTAAAGTATAAATAATTCACATGTTAATATAAAATAAGGAAAAGTTTATTAAATAAATGAATATTAGTTAGGACCTTTATTTGTTGGTGCAAGACACAGGTGCCCAAAGGAACTAGCTTAACGATAAAAAATGAGTGGATTTATTGGAAAATACTCAGAGTAATTAATGAAATCCAAGAGGTGTCAGATCCTCAAGAACAGAACCACCAACTGGAGCACAAAAGGAAACCCAGAGATTCTTCTCCTTTTGATCTTTATCTCTGCCCCTCTCTCCACATCGGCCTCCCTTCCTCAGTGCAGACCTTTCTGGTTTGCAGTCCACATGTCAGTAGGAACAATTCCCAGGTTAGTATTGTTTACAGTGTAGCCACTTAGAGACGACTTGTTCCTCTCAGTTCTAGTTTAAAATTCCTGAGGAAGGGATCAATAGACCTGTGTGAGGCCAGATGCCCTCAAGGCCAACTGATCACGCATGGGAGCCGTGTCACAATATAGGAATTTTGTAAAACCTTCTGTAACCCTAAAAATTGGACAAAGGGGTGAGGGCAATGCTTGGGAAGTAGTTGCCGGGTAGACAAAACAACAGGTATATGGTTCAAGGAAGATTTAGATAAGTTAAGGGATGGCACAGTCATCATAAAACATGAAGGTTGTTCAAGGTCCAACAACAGTCCCTGGAGTTGGATAAGAAATCACCAGCTATTCTCAATGGCACTGTAAGACACGACTGGTTGGAATCTTGGTCGGACACAAAGTACCATTTCTCATGCTTTAGTCATTTTATCACATCATCAGCCTGGCTACAGTGAAAGCATTTGCCTTCACTGCTACATCTAATGAAGAGGGTTTAATGAATATTTTAATTTCCTTTGCTAACGTGTTGAGGAAGGATTCAGAAAAGATAAACTACAGATTATAGCTTTAACTACATTATTTAGCCATAAAGAAGGATTCGGATGGCTTTTTATAACACCTACCTCCTTCTAAGATTTTGGTGACAACAGTAGATTTGCTAATAACTGACTTCAGCATCTGGGAGTTTAATGCTTATGTTTAAACTCAAAAGTCTTTTGATGCTACCTACTCTTTTTGTTTTGTGTACTTTGGCAAAAAAAAGAAAGTGTTCTTTAAAAGGTGTAAAAACTGCCATTACAAATGTTGCTATTATCATAAAATAGAAAACTTAAAACCACTGAGTGTGAAGGTGTAGAAAATTACGTTCCTGATCTAGTTTTTAGAAGGAAGAGAAATTATGATGAGAGCGAAGTTATCTCTGCAAAACATTAGCGTCTTCGTCTGGACCGCTATAACGGAATGCCATAGGCTGGCTAGCCAATAGGCAACAGACATTTATGTCTCAAGGTTCTAAAGGCTGGGAAGGCCAAGATCAAGCGCTGGCAGATTTGGGCAGTATCTGGGGAGAGCGGACTTCTTAGATGGCTGTCTCTTTGCTGTAACCTCTCAGGGCAGGAGTGAGGGAGCTTTCTTGGGTCTCCTTCATAAGGGCAGAAATTCCATTTATGAGGGCTCTGCCTGCGTAACCTTATCACCTCCAAAGACCCATCTCCTAATACCATCACCTTGGAGATTAGGATTTCAACATAGGAATTTTGGCAGAACAGACATTCAACCCATAGCAATTACTATTAAATGGATGGCTTCTAATCAGCAGGGATATTGTTTGAGGGTGGTAGGGGGACTGGGAAGAATGAAGAATGAAGACTATTCTTAATCCCTTCTTCAACACCCCCAAATCCAAATATTCCATTTTATTATTTCCACGTATGATATTCCACATTCACCACTCTTTAGATAGCACCACTGAAGTCAGCATTACAACCAGGCAAACATGGTCTCATCACCACCAGTGTTGTCTGCTCGTTTCTGCCTTCGTGTGCGCTGAGGGAGGAGGAAGCATAACCCAGCCTCCTCCACTGCCTGTCAGACGGGCTTGCTCGTTCTTTGCCCCCGGCTTCCAAGTTTCCCTGCTTCAGGCTTTTTCACACCGCGGGGACTATGATTTATGCTCCGTTCTTTCCATCGACGTCTCGGTTTCATCTGCAGCCTTTGTCATTCATTCACATGGTTTCCACTTTGAGTTCAAATGTAGATGTAATGACCTCAAACTCATCGATGCCAGTGTTTACTGCCTGTTATCATTATGATTCTATTTCCTTTAAATAATCAATGGTCAACCCTAAAAGCGAGTTCTATAAATTGTGGCAGATCTACATTTTTTTTTTCTACCTTCTCTTTCTTTTTCGGTATTTCATTATCAAAATGTCACACATTTTGTAAAATCTGTATGTTCCCTCCACTTGTGAATATAATTTTTAAAAATGAATGATAGACAAAGTAAGTGTACTTTAAGCTTCTGGGTAATTACTCCACCCAGTGTCTATAGTCTAGATGAGAAAAATTATAAAGCTTTCGTCAGTCATACAGAGGGACAGACAACCCAAAGGGAGGTAGGACCATTAAATTTTGTAAGACTCTACACAAAGATGGGGAGACAGAGTCCCAAACAAAACTAGAATTCACTTGTTTGGACCTGCCCAGAATTAGTCATTTGTCAGCCTGATTATATAGTAATCAAAAGCTTAGCAGTAACAAATTACATAGTGTTAAGAAATCCTTCAGATGGATTTGTCCCTAAATTCATGGCTTTCGTTGTGTCATTATTTTTGTAGCATTTATGTTGTGCTTTAAATTAATACTTCACTATGTTCTATGTTTCCTTTTTAAACCCGTTGCCCTAAATCCCTCCAAAACACTTTTAGAGTTAGGACTTTGTCCATGGAATAAAGTAAGTTCTAAACAACATTTGTTAAATGAATGAATATAAATAGGACAAAATTATAGATCCTTTAAGGGTACTTAATTTTTTGTGTGTCCAGACCCTTCTGGCAGTCTAATGAAGCCTATGGATCCATCTCAGGATAGTGCTTTTGGTGCATAAAATAAAATATATAAGATTACAAAGGAAATCAAATATACTGAAGAAACAGTATTTTTGAAAACTGAAATAAAATAGCACATGAATTTATTGATTCTTAATTAAAAGATCAAGCCCAATAACTACCATAATTTCAAAGTAGTGATGAATATAATGATATTTTGAGATATCTGTAACAACCATAATGAGATACGAAAGTATCTGAAATTTCTACTGGTGACAGTGTCTGTGCTAAGGTTTTCCACCTCTGGATATTGCCAGCATAAGCTCCATGAGCCCAGGTTTTTGTCCTTTCTTACCTGGATCCTAAGGTAACCCTACTTGTGACCAGAGTCTCTCAAAGTCTCTCCTGAAGTTGACTCTTTACAATTCCGCTCTTTGCTTTTCATTTCCTGTAAGCAATTTTCAAAAGGTCCCCTATTCCTCTCTCCAAAGGAACAAGTGATATTTAAGACAAGTCAAGGAATATTTATGTACCACCCTTTTCCCACCCCTCCCAATCAACAAAATCTTAAAGACAAAGTTCTGGATTTGGTTTTCACTGTGTGGCTTAGATTTCTTGGATAACAACATCACCTTATTTATTTGGGATTCATTTCTAGTCGTTCTGGTTTCAGAATTTGAGAATTTCTATTGATCCTGTCCTTCTGTGCTTATTGATGTCATAGCCCTGAAGTTGTACTGCAAGATATACAACAGTCTGTCATCTAGCTGGTTGGAATGTGGGTTCCAGCTGCTCCCTGACTTACTGCGGGGCCACCAACATCTTAATACCACATGTTGAGTGGTCAGTAGGTGGCAGTTACACTTTCAGGCAAAGCTCAAAACAAACTCTCTTTTCTAAGACTTGACCCTACTTTAAATATTATAGATATTCCCAGAGTTCAATTCTGAGCAGACTTCCCTTCTCTCTATAACCTTTAATAATGCTCAGGCTTGGTTTTTCTGGGTTCTTCATTCCATTCCCTGTTTCCTTCTCTGGAGAGCTGGTTCTTGCATTTTGTGTTGTCTTTCTGTTGGTTGGAATACTATCATGGATAGACAGTGTGATGGTTAATTTTCTGTGTCAACTTGGCTAGGCTATGGTATCCTGATGCTTGGTCAAACATCAGGCAAGATGTTGCTGTGATGGGATTTTTAAGATGTGATTAACATTTAAATCAGTACACTTTGACTAGAACAGATTACTCTCCATAATGTGGGTGGGCCTCATCTAACTGGTTGAAGGCCTTAACAGCAAAGACTGAAGTCTCCCAAGGATGAAGGAATTCTGCCTCCAGACTGCCTAATGGACTCTTCTTTGGGTCTCTAGCCTGCTGGCCTGCCCTGATGATTTCACTCTTGCCAGCCTCCACAACTGTGTGAGCCGTTTCCTTAAACTGTCTCTCTTCCCATCCTGATGGTTCTGTTTCCCTGGAGAACCTGACTAATTCACATTCATTGCTCTTTGTTTGGGCTTCTCCTGTGGTCATGGGATTTGGACCTGTCCCCACCAAAATCTACATCTGCCTGTCCCCAAATTATTTTCTTTCATTTCTTAGAATTTTGCACATTTCATTTTCCAGTAGCCCTAGCTGGCCCCAACTCTAGCAGCATCAGTGTTCTCCTAAACTTCTCAGATTGTTTCTGATTCTCTTCAGTCTTCTCACCAGCTTGAGCTGGGAAGGACCCAGAAAGTCTCATGCTGGAGTCTGGTTATGAGAGGAATCTCGTTCCTTCTAAATATACCTCTAAATGCTCTAACCATGTCATTAATCCTAATTACTAGAACAGGGATATTTTCCCTGGTGAATGAACAGATTCATAATCTGGCTTTCAATCTGCTTCTTGTGAATTTGGTTAGTGGGAAGTAGTCATCCAGGACTAGGGCATTTAAGATTGAAATAATGAAACTGAATATTCAGGACCAGCAAGGTTGAGGACCATGGTGAATTTGGTAAAGGCACTTATGTTAGTTTCCTAGAGTGACTGTAAGAAATCACCTCAAATCTGGTTGCTTAAAACAACAGAAATGTATTCTCTCACAGTTCTCAAGGCCAGAAGTCTGAAATACACATTTCTCTCCAGAGGCTTTAAGGAAGAGCCCTTCTTTGCCTCTTCCAGTTTCTGGTGACCGCTGGCATTCCTTAGCTTTCTCCCCTTGTGGTCCCATCACTGCAAAGTTTGCCTCCATCTTCACACCCCTTCTCCTCTGTCCATCTGTCTCGAATTCCCCTCTGTATTTCTCTTGTGTTGGCATTTAGGGCCCCCCCAGATAATCCAAGGCAATCTTATCTCAAGGCAGCACTCACAAGTTCTGAAGATTAGGATGTGGACAGACCTTCAGAGAGCCACTTTTCAGCCTACCACACACAACACCCTTTTGCAACAGCCACCTCCCTCTTTGACTTCTCTTCATTGCAAGAGCACTTCCTAATGGAAGTTCTATCTGAAAAATGCAAGTGGAGTTTTTCAAAATGTGTCAGTGTAACATAGAAAATACACACTCCACAGAATGGGGTCGGAGAAATATCCTATCAGGTCAGAAGTTTTACATCTACATTCTAAGCAGATTTCTTTGCAGATTTAATGATATGAAACAGAGATTCTGTAAGAAATTGACCTTGATAAAGCTTGCCATGCAAAATGCATCAAAACAAAGTCCAAAAGCCAAGAGTTTGGTTAGTGGGAGTGTCTATCATTTGACTTCTGGTGACCCTAATTATTCACAATGTAATGAAATCCAGATGTATAATTTTAGGTTCAAGATGAGATCGATGCTCTAGTAAAACAGATGTTTGTAACACTATTAATATGTTGGCTTGAAGTACAAGAAAGAATTCAGAACTAGTTACGATTTCTTAATAATTGGCCAAAGAATTGACATTTACCAAGAGAAAAACACCAATTGTATCAGTATCTATGATTATATCCAATGAAGGTTATGGCCCTGCCTTGAAACTTCACTTTAAAATGTTTTGAATGTGAATGTCTGATTTCTATATGCCACTCTTGTTGACTGATGCCTATACTAGTGAATTCTCACATCCTTGGGTTGTGTGCGTTGGCTCCCACTTCAGTTTGGGGGAGAAAGTTATTTTTCTGTATACATGGTTTTCCCAGAAGACTGCTTCAGTGAGTAAAGGGTGCTGTTGTTCAAGACACTGAGGAAGCATATATTTTTTTCACATAGTAAAAGCAATAGCACTTTAGGAAGAATTACTACTGAGAATGTGCTCTAAGCCTTCACAGATGTTTGCCTTTTTTGGCTGTTATTTTGGGTTCACATTATCAGCAGGAACCAGAAGTGTGATTCTCTTTTGACCCTCGATTTTAGCAGGAAATGTACACTGAAGAAGCATATGGATGGGGGAAATAGGATAGAAAATACCAGTAGAAGCAATGTAACCAACATGCTCAATGAAAGATCTTTCCTTATTTTAAAATATCCCTGAGTCTTTATTTTAATCCCACAGCAAAACTGCACTCTCAAACTTCTTGGTTTAGAGAAGACACAAAAGGTGGTCTGTGTTATGCAGGCTTTCCCAGAACACAACAGAAAACACTACATAGGAGAAAATATACTCTACATTAGGCTAAGTGACTGGCCTGCTAGTTTAAGGATGAGATGAACTATGTTTCTCCTTTGATTGAAGCAAATTAGGCTTTGTTATTAAACATGATGGTTATCTTTAAACATCCAGCCCATGGTTTTCAATATTTTATTTTTAATGTCACCTGAATTTGTATTTAAGACAAGAATATTTTTTTACAGTGTAACTCATTTTTATAACTCTCAGAACATCAAAAATCTTTGAAATGACAACAGCTAAGAACTACTTCTTTGTTCTCTTATTTTTAATTTTTTTATGCATCAAACATCCTTTGGGCTTGTTTTTCTTTTCTTGACTTTACTTGAAGGTAATATGTACACTCAAGCACTAAAAGAAGTTGTTGTAAATATGTCCACATTTGTAGTTTCAATCAAAAGAAAGAAACCTCTGAAAAAGATTGCAGTGTTCCAAATTTTCTTACCAAGAAGAAACAATGTATGCATTCCAAACTCAAGTTAGTTACCTATTACAAAAGCTTTATCAAGCTAAATATCTTGTGAATCTATATCTATATACCATTTGGTGTATTGACAGACTCTTATCTGCTACATCAGCAATTCAAATTTGTGCTTATATTTAAGCAACCCAGCGTGCCAACTAAAGGGTTAGTGCTGTCATGTCAGTTTAATGTACGAGGTGGTGTTAGTGGGAATGGGGAGAGCAGAATTTCAGGATGTCAACATGTTCAAATGATTAGCTCCTCCAAAAACGATTCTGGGTAGCTATCACACTAGGTTGAAATGGTAAGTTTATAAGATTGCAATCCACAATTATTGTCATGAATCTTTCTAATTATCTCTCCAATATAAAAATATACCCAGGAATCAGGAGATTAAATAGTATAATAGAAAGAGTATGGTCTCCTCTGGCAAGGGAGACAAAAGCAAAATGAAATTACTGGGACGACACCAAAAGAAAAAGCTTTTGTGCAGTGAGCGAAACCATCAACAAAATAAAAGGCGACCTATTGAATAGGAGAAGATACTTGAAAGCAATATACCCAGTAAGGGGCTAATATCCAAAATACATAAAGAACTCAATACTCCTTTCCCAATAATCCAATTAAAAATGGGCAGAGGACCCAAATAGACAGTTTTCCAAAAAGACATACAGATGGCCAACAGACACATGAAAACATGCTCAACGTCACTAGTCATCAGGGAAATGCAAATGAAACCACAATGAGATATCACTTTACACCTGTCAGAAAGGCTAAAATCAAAAGCATAAGAAATAACAAATTTTGGCAAGGATGTAGAGAAAAAGGAACACTCATACACTGTTGGTAGTAATACAAACTGGTGCAGCCATTGTAGCAGACAATATGGAGGTTCCTCAAACAATTAAGATTAGAAATATCATATTCCACTACTGGGTACTAAACCAAAAAACCACAAAAACACTAATTTTAAAAGATGTATGCACAATAGACAAGATACGGAAGCAGCCCAAGTGCCCATCCATAGATGAATGGATAAAGAAGATGTGGTGTAGATATACAATGGAATATTAGTCAGCCATAAAAAAGAATGAAATCTTGCCATTTGGGACAACAGAGCTAAACCTAGAAGGCATAATGCTAAGTGAAATAAGTCAGACAGAGAAAGACAAATACCATATGATTTCACTCATATATGGCATTTAGGAAACAAAATGAATGAACAAACAAAGAAAAAAAGAAACAAGAAACTAGACTTTTAAATATAGAGAACTGGTGGTTGTCAGAGGGGAGGTGGGTAGGGGGTTGGGTGAAATTCATAAAGGGGATTAAGAGGACACTTATCATGATGTACAGAAGTGTTGAATCATTACATTGTACACCTATAACTAATACAGTAGTGTATGTTAACTGTACTTGAATAAAAAATAAAAGTAATGCATTATAAAAAGAAAAAAGGTGAGAAGGAGAAAGATACTGTGCAATAAAAAGGAGAATTTAAAACACATCATGAGAGATACAAGAAAGATAAATATGGAATATAATAAAGGGAGTTAGGACATTCTACAAACAAGATAGAATATGACAACCCTTCAATATACCTACTCCTTGGAACAACTGGACTAGATATGACTCCAAGGCTCCTTTATGCAAAAAAATCCATGTCTAGTCATCATTCCAGGCTTTTTCCGTGTTCAAGCTAGTCAGATATTTATTTTCTATTATCTTAAAGAAAACAAAGAATGAAAAAAAAAGAAGGAAGGAAGGAAGGAGGGAAGGAAGGAAGAAAAGGTAGACTTTGGAGTCAGACTTGGATTTGAACTAGAGATCTATCCGTTTTTTCTTGTCTCTCAGGAGGTTAATGTTTGTGAGCCTCTATTTTGCCCATCTTTAAATTATAGCTAGTATCTTCTTTTCTAAATTAAGAAAATGTCTGTTAAAAGCTTATCAGTGTACCTGATACATCAAGTCCGCTATGAATATTGATATTTCCTATCTTTTAAAGACCTTAATTAAATTAAAAAATCTTTAGGTACAGTCTAGCAAAGCAAATGTCCTTTTTGTACATTAAAATAAACTACAGTCATTAAAATAAACATAGATTCCGAAAAAAAAAATATGGTTGGGTCTATTAGCAAATAGGTAGGGATCTCTGAGTAACTTAAATGTTCTCCTTTATTTATTTATTTTTAAAGATTTTATTTATTTATGTGACAGAGAGACAGCCAGCGAGAGAGGGAACACAGCAGGAGAGAGGGAGAGGAAGAAGCAGGCTCCCAGCCAAGGAGCCTGATGTGGGACTCGATCCTGCAATGCCAGGATCACGCCCTGAGCCGAAGGCAGCCGCTTAACGACTGCGCTACCCAGGTGCCCCTAAATGTTCTCCTTTAAATACAGTATAATATAAATACAAACAATAGTGGTATAACAAAATAGACATTTATTGATCACTATGGGTCATACATTTTGTTATATGCACTATCATTCAATCCTTACAATGAACTCATGAGGCAAATACAATGATTTCCTCCTTTTTAGCAAGGTTCAGTAGCTTGCTCAGGGTCACACAACTATTAGTCAGCAGGGCTGGGAGTTGAACTCATTTCTATCTGACTTCAAGTGGTGGCAGTGAAAATAGAAGAGGATGAACTGAATAGGTACTAAGAGTTAAAATGCATTGGGCTTCCCGGCTGTTTGATGGAGGTCTAAGGGACAGAATAGGGGTCAAAGCAAGTAAGTGAATCACTAGTCATGCTCTTCCAGGTAGGACAGTTGCAAGTAACATATGAGTTAACTTAAGTTCCCCAAAAGAATTTACTGCAAGGCTCCAGAGGTGACCCATCAAACCCAAAGCCAGGAATGCAGCTGCTATAGGAACATAGGAAGTATTTCCTTTTCTTCCCTGAACATCTGTTTCATTTGTCTCTGTGCAGATGGGCTTCCTTGGCTTCCAACTCAAATGGAACCATTCATGGCTGGCCCACGGCTCCCAGATTTGCACACTTCACATTCGGCTACATAAAGAAACATTCTCTCTTTCTCTTCTAACTCTAAGGGAATCAAGCTGACCCAGTTGGAGTCAGGTGCCCTCTGGCCAGGAAACTGTTGCCAGGGCTGGAGAGTTCTATAACACAAACTTGGCTTCTGGGAAATAATCCAGGGCTAGGGATCAATCCCCAGAGAAGGGTATCCAAGCAGACCACTCCATGTGTGTCACCACAGTGCCATTCACTAAGAGGAAATGCCCAGGGTTCTAGGCAATGGTGCTATCAAGGAAGCAGTGAACTAGGGCCTTTGCTCTGGAAATGTTTTTCTTCCTTATGAAAAAAGTTTCTGAGTGTTAATGGTGATTTGCAAATGGTTTCATATTTCAGGACTTCTTGCCGTGAAGATGTCCTTTGGTATACAACCCGGTGTGTGTTCTTGGGTATCCCCAGTAACCACCTCTTTATGTCATCAAGGATAGAGAATGTCCATCTTGCATTTCCCTTTCTTAAATCTACCTTGACTTAGAAGGCTTCAAGGTTAAATAACAGAGTACTGTGGTGTAATGGGGTTCTCATGCATTTTGGGAAAAAACTTTAATGCATGTGGCAGCTGTAAAAACTTGCCCTTTTACAGTTGCAAGCATTTTTACTTACTAAGGGTTGAGACTTAAACTTACCTCTGGAACACAGAGTTCCTTTATTTTGGGAAAAACCACATTACAAAGCAAATTAAGTTTTTTCCCATTGTTCTTGGGGGAAAAACTTAAAGCAGAGAATTCATTCAGGAACAGATGCATCCAACACAGCAGCTCTGTTTAGTAAATAAATTAGGAAACTTGTGTCTCCACCACTGAGATTTCCCTTAGAAATAGGATTTAGGCTTCCGTTCTGACCTCTTCAGGCCTACCACTCTCCACGGGGGAGAAATCCCCAGGGCCAAGGGGATGTGTCTATTTGGAACCTGTTTTCCACTTCCTGACCACAATGTGGGCCTCAACGACCCCTTAAATCCCTGCTCAAACATCCACACCCTTTTGTAAGCCTCTTCACGAGTGTGATTTCTTGAGAATGCTCTGAGGCCCAGATGTGTACAGACAGAGCTTAAAGGAGTGACCACTTGTGAGGCCCTTGTGGTACGGGATGGAGCTGAGTGGAAGGAGAGGGCTGGTCCTGGGGCATCCATTTCACTCTTGCTCTTGGCACCACATGTGTTAGGGGTGGGGCTGCCCTCAGAGCAGGAGTTCTCAACCCTGATACAAAAGAATCGTGGGAAGAGCTTGTTTAAAATACACATTCCCTGGGCCTTGTCACCAGACATCCTCTTACAATCGGATCTGGCATTGGGTCCAAAAAATCAGTATTTTAACAAGTTCCTCAGGGACTCACATGACAGAAAACACTCTTTTGAAAATTTTTATTTCCTTCAATCTCAATTTAGAAGCTCTGCGTTCATTTATTTATTTTTTTGTTCTTATAGAGATAGTATGGACCTGTATATATGTTTCCTTATGAAAGAATTTCCCTTCAGGATGCTAGCAGTAGAACCTTCCAAAATAACAGGGAATATACTGAGGGCTGACGTGTCCACTTCTCACTGCGGGAGAGATCTAGGGCAGCCTCAGTTGGCATAGCTTGGTGAAGGCAGCACTGATGCTGAAGTGTGTGAGTATATGGGTCACGGGAAATGTGACAACGGGGGACGATAATGGTTCTGATGTCTTTTGGAGGCTCTGGCATAAGAACAGTGACCTCTTGAAGAGAATGGATGGGGGAAGACAGTCCCAGGTCAGAAAATGAGGGCTTGGGAGGTGAACCTTGGGCTGGTGCAGAAGAAAATCTCTGTCTTTTGAATTTGACATTTTGCCCAGGAATCCAAGTTGTGGAAATACCTGGATCATTCTTGGATATAGAAGTTAGCTGGCCCCCACACAGGAAATAGATGACATCCTCCTAGGGCTGCACCCCTGCAGTCTCTAATTGCCACTTCAAATGACAGGTAGAAGAATTTACTAGGTTGTTCATCCCTCTCATTCTACCTAAACTTAGGGTATTAGGTAAGGAGGAAATTGGTGTCCTCTTCTCCTGAGACTAGAGTGGTGGTAGAGAGGACTCATCAGTGCCCAGGGAACTGACTAGTCTCAGAAGACCACTATCCCTGAGGTGGCGGCATGACAGAAGACAAGGAGGTCAAATACAAGGATGGAATCCTGCGCACATTTAAGACAGTACTTGGGAAATTCAGAGGTGGCTGGGGGGCACTTTGAAAAGGACTAATTTCTAGCAAGTAAGCTCGTGTGTCTTGTACTTTTATAAATTGGTCTGACCTTATTTGGTGATCACAGGCTGGAGCCAGGGACTTTTGGGTCACATTCATGGTCTTTTTGAACGTTTCTTGGCATTTTTATGCTCTGACCACATTCTGATGGGGAAAATATGCTGGTTCCATGTGGAACTCTGAAAAGGAACTTCTTTGAGGCACACCTGAATGCTACAGTAAGACTTCCATCATGAAAAAGAAGTGTTCCAATAACACACTTTGCTGTTGGAAATAGTACGGTTAGAAACTCATTTCTAGAGATAGAGATGCTACAGAAAGCACGGGAAGGTTTTTAAGGTTGTTTATGACCATAAAATGGTGATTGATGAGAAAGATAAAAAGGCAAAGGGGGGTGGAAATTGAAGTCTGGGTAACACATTCAAAATTTCACTAATGGAACAGCCTGCAGTTCTTTAAAAGGGAATTAAAACCTGAAGGTCTGAAAAGCTCCCAATATTTTAAGGGATGGGGGATTTTTGGAAAGTCATAAGATCACAAGGAATTGAAATTTACCTGATTATCTAAGCTGGATGGAGAGATTTAGGAAGACCAGGGGCAATGAAGGTAAAATCTGGCCATAAACTGATGTTCACCCCAACATTCACTGGCCTCTTGGAAGAGGCTCTATGTCCCTATGACAAGCAGTCTCGAAGGGGTAACTCTGTCCTTTCTGCTTAGGTTAAAAATTTATTAATTTTTAAACCCAGGAAGATAAAGAAATAATGAAATGATAAGCCAGAAACCTGTACTTTAATATTGAAATTTAAGAAGAAGTTTAGTAACTATGCCAGCAATCAAGTCACTTTTGTATATTGTTTGTATTTTAGGCTTAAGAGGAAGTGAGCTTCTAAATTTAAAGATCTGCTTTATTGTATGTATAAAATTGCTTATAAGAAAGATTTTTTTTCTACTAACTTGTCAGGTGGTTTAGTGCTTGTCAGTGTAATTTAGGACATCTGAGAGAATCTGATTAACGAAATGTATAAATAGCTAAATATTTACAAGAGTTTGAGCTGTCAATGTAAGAGATATTTGAGCATTAAGCAAAGAAGTACAAGGGATTGTTCCTAGACGATATAAAAAGGCATAAAGAAAAATAGATTTAAAAGTTATATTTTAATGAATTGAATATTAATCAAAATATAATTGAAAATGTGCTTTTCTGTACACAAAAGCCCCCTAATAAAAGCTTACTTGGACCCTGGGTAGGGCAAACCCTGGCTCCACTACTCCTTTGCACGTGACTTTGAGCCAGTTACTCAATGTCTCTGTTCCTCTTTCCTCATTGTAATATGGAGCTGCGACTCATATTCCCTCATGGGGTTGAGTGGGATTTCATGAGAAGCTACAAGTAAAGCCTTTAGTGTTTGGCAGATAATAGGGGCTCGGTAATTGAATATTATTCTGTTACTATTATTTTCAATATTTAAAAATCTCAGAGTGCAATACATAAATATAGCCACACATTGCTGCTGGGGCCCTGGAGGGAGTTCCGGTTAAAGGCCCTAGGAAGGGCACAGAGGGCTCTTGTTTCCAGCACTTGAGGCTTCACCTGATTCTTCCCCTCAGCAGTTATCCGGCATTTGGAAATCAACTATTACGTATATTTTTTTTACTTGAATAGTTTAAAATCATCTGTACTAAAATGTCAAGCTTCCTAAAAGAAAGTCACAAAAATATGGCTCTCCATGGGCACGGATACATGGTGGCGATGGGGTTACCATAAGCAAACCTGTAAAACATAAGAATAAAAACAACGCCTGACTTCACAGGCAAAGATAAGGATAGTTGCTATGTTCAGCTGTGTTCATGTGATGGCAACATTTGGTTAAAACACGTGATGACTACAGTACATTAGACAGACAGGTATGGAAAGTATGTTTGTGTCAAAGCTGACTGTTTGGATTCAATAAGAGGCAGGCAAGCTGTGTTCATCCTCATCCTCTCCTATACAAGAGGGATGGGGATTGAGCAGAAGGGAACTTGAGTAATAAAAAGCCATATCCTACATTCTAGCCACCCCCCACCCCAAATCCTGGCACTACCAGAGACTGGAACTACGTGGGAGAGGAAGATGGGTCACTATCAGATATTAAATCACGAGTTCAGCTTCCACTATTTGTAAAGGTGAATACTGCCCTGTAGCTCGGGAAGACATCGTATTAAGCTCGAAGAAGGTGAGAGTACAGTTGGCATAAATCTGTGCTTAAAACATCCATGGAATGCGGGAATCACTAACTCTTGTCGATTGCTGCTTCTTATTTTAAATTAGCAGTCCACCTGTTACTACAAAATCATAGACTCAGATGACACCTCACCTGCTCCAAGTCTCTTACCTCCTTCTTGTACTGCTTCTCAATGAGACCCGTTTGATTTTGCTTCTCATAAGGACTCCCAGGAAGAGATTTTTATGACTTCCCTTGTTAGTGCTTCCATAGCTGTCAGCCCACATAACCAGGAAATCTTTCCCGGTGTCTCTTAGGAAATCCCCTTAAAATTAATGAGTAACCAAATCTTGCTTCTGAGTGGGAGGGAGAGAGAATTGAATACAAGTCTGCTGAACCGAAGGGGAATGGGGCCTCAGTTCATTAGTTGATGTCTGAGCTTCCAGAAGTGATGAGGCAACTTCTACAGGTGAATCACTGACCAGGAGAGAGGCGATTGTTTCCTTGCCCACCCCCTTTGTCTTAGGGAGAGTCAAGTAGAACTGTGTCCGAGAGTGCCACTATAAAAAAACAACAGAACCTCGGTTTGCTTCAGAAACCCTTGGAAATTCGGAGAGAGCCATGAATGCAGTATGTACCACTTAAAAAATTTTCAATGTACAGTAAAAGATCTTAAGGGATACACACATACATTTATTTATCCAACTTTCAATGAATACTTTAAAATTATAACATGTGGTTCAAAATAAAACAGCTTATTAAAAAGTCAGGTTGTTGAGTCAGTGTTGGGGGGTAGATGGGACTGTTGTTGTAGAAATGGCTGAGGTGACTTAATAATGTCATATGTCATGGCTATTAGGGCAACAAAGATAAGAAAACATTCCAATGTATTTCTAAATGAAAGCTACTCAAGGAAAAAAAAAAAGGTTAGATACGAGTAGAGATTGAAAATCAAGTTAAATTCAGATTAGATGACTCCTGGTAACAGAGGTAATGGCAAAGAAGCTATTAAAACACTGAAGAGAAGGTCCAAGAGAATGATTAGAGTTTCTAAGCTGGGGCTCAGGGAACGATGCGATGGGCAAGATCAGAAAAACTGGGGGGCAGACAGCTGTTCTAGTAAAGAACCTCTAGCATTGGTCAAAGCAGGGTTTGGGGATGGGGTGAGGAAAGAAGATAGGCAAGATCCAATTATCACCAGCACAGCCCTACTTTATCTCCAAATTCAGATTTTAGTACTAGTAGAAGCAGTGAAGACAGCAGCCAAAAGCTCGAAGCAGCAGCAAATCAGCACAGGTCCAGACAGGCAGGAGAGGGCTGCCCCTGGTCTTAAGGTACTCTGGTGTATGTCAGTAAAAGTTGCCCCATCCTCCAGGGGCTGGGGCTCAATGTCAGGTTTCAAGTGTTGGTGAGTGGATCTTAGGCTGGTTGTCAGCCCACATCAGCTGGGGCTCACGTGTGGGACGAGTATACAACTGCACACTGGCTCGGCAAGAACGGTTGCACCAACACTTTGCATGTTCTCATCCCAGGACCCCACTCTACAGCCAGTGACTCAGAGTTTCTGGGGGAAGGTCCTGGAATCTGTATTTGTTCCATAACATTTTTAAAAAGTTTTATATATATATATTATATATATATAATATATATAAAAATCATATATGTAAATTATATTTATATATTTAAAATTTTAATATATTTCATATTTATGTATAATAAATACACATAATATATAATTCACATATATAAATATACACTTTGGGGAGGGAGAAGTAGTACCTGCCTATAGAAATAAAAATCAGGGGCTCCTAGGTGGCTCAGTCAGTTAAGTGTCTGATTCTTGATATTGGCTTGGGTCATGATCTCAGGGTCAGGAGATCGAGACTGTGTCCAGCTTTGACCCGCTCCACCCAGCTCCATGCTGGGCGTGGAGCCTGATTGAGATTCTCTCTCTCCCTTTCCCTCTGCCCTTCCCCGCTGCTTGTGTGCAATCTCTCTCTCTAAAACAAAGCAAAACAAAACAAAAAAAAACAACCGTACAAGACGGGTGCCTGAGTGGCTCAGTCATTTGAGCGTCCCATTCTTGGTTTCAGCTCAGGTCATGATCTCAGGGTTGGGAGCTCGAGCCCCAAGTCCAGCTCCATGCTCAGCGGGGAGTCTGCTTGAAGACTCCTGGCCCTTCCCGCATTTGCACTCTTTCTCTCCCCCCACCCCTCTCTCTCTCCCTCAGATAAATAAATCTTTAAAACAAAAAATAAAGAAAAATTCTCTCCAATTAAAAAAAAATCATACAAAATTGTTCATGAAGAAAAAAGTGAAGGCCTACCTTCCTCTTTTGACCCCACCCTGACTCCCCAGGATTAAGCACTCCTTATAGATTTTCTTGGTGCACAGAAAAATGTATCCATATTATCTCTATTATTCTCTCATAAGGGACAAAAAATTATGAGGCAATATTCACAGAATTCCCTATACGTTCCCCACTCCCCCCACATCATGAAAATAAGTCTTCGCCCCCTTGGAACTCAAGCACTTGGCTGACGAGGTGAAGAAAATGAGTTAGAAGAGAGAGAACTTGAAGGAGCCTGAGATGTTTGTATCAGTCAGGATCCTGGCAGGAAACAGCACACTCAAGCTGGATCACCGAGAAGAGCTTAATTAAGGCACTGTTGACAAAGGGGTGAACAGGATATGCGAAGTAGCCCAGGGTTCATGACAACTGGGAGCGGTTACCGCCCCTAGGCCTCATGGGGCAAGGAGGAAGAGCTGCTGGAACCCAGGCTGACCGCTCAGCAAGGAGGGTCCAAGGGGAAGAATAACATGACCTCACTCTCCTCCCTTCCTTCTGCTTCCCGTCAAGGCCCCCCGCCGGCCGACCCAATGCGAAGCCAGAAGGCAAAGGGGCTGGTAGTACCATCCACTTAGGTCCGCCTTCCAGGACACAGAACACGATGGCATAGGGGCTGGAGGGGCAACTGGAGGACAGCCGGCACGTTTCCGAAAACACACATCTTCGGAGGCAGGAGGAGGAGCGGGGAAAGCGCCAGAGCCCTGTACTCGAAGAACAAAAGCATCCGGGGTATTGAGAGAAAGCCCAGCAGCCGTGAGCTCTGTCACTGTGCGCCGGTTGGCACGTTGTGCACAAGTGCACGTGTCAGATCTACGACTCGAACCCTAATGGACTCTTCACACTTCGGTTTTGTCAGTCAGTGAATATTTGCAAGCACCGTGGTTATTTCTTCGAGAGGGCACTACCTGAAGGAATGAAGACAGCAACACTTGGCGAGGAGACTCAAGCCGGGGCACACACTGAGTCCTTCCCTATGTCATCCGCACTGCTATTCCAAACAACTCCATGAGATAGTACTATCGCCAATCTCATTTCACCAAAACACACGTCATGGCTGAGAGAAGTTAAATAACTTGCCCCAAGTCCCAGGGAAGTGGGAGACACAGAGGTGTGAACTCCAGGTCTGTGTGACCCCAGACCCCACACACGAAACCTTACGCCGCGCACAGGACCTATCCACCCATTTCCAGTCTTTCCTCGATCATTTTCCTTCACGGTTCCGGCGGCAGGGTCTGGAGTTTCCCTAGTTAGTTATGCAAACAGCAAAGCTGGTTACACAATAAAGGAAAGAAGGGCAATTCTGGCACTAATTTTAGGGCAAACCACAGATGTCTTTGATGTTTTCATTGTACATGAGAACAGAGCCAGTGATCCGACAGCTGCTGGCAGCCCTGATCGAATATGCAGAATATTAAGGCAGCTTTATCTCAGCCCCTAATTACAGCTGGCACAGAGGACATTTATTTTGCAAAGGAGGCGATGTCAAATGGTATCAATGCAATACATAACCAAATATGATTGCTTCATTCTACGTTCTCGGGGCTGTCCAATTAGAAAGCATTTTCTACAAAGCATTTATTAAGTGATGTTCCTCTCAACCTCTGTAATCCAAACTTTGTTTTGGATATTACTGGAACAGCTCGATTGCTTTTTTTGTCTTACACTTCAATTTATTTTCTTTTCCTTCAGATATAAACTATAGCCAGCACTTAACTTCAAAAGCAAATGTAATTATAACATTCTTGTCTAGTTCAGGTTTTTACACCCATATAACTCATGTCATAGGAGCATAATTTTATGTCTTTTTATCATCAAAGATTGTTTCCTATTTGTAATGACAGAGAAATGGGTTTATAATAAACTGATATGGAGCAAAGAAAAAATAGTTGGCTACTTCAACTTCCCATCATAGCTGGATACGGCTCTGCTTCACATGTTTGGCCAAAGACGCTGCAAGCCATGTGAGGTTCGAACACATGGGCACTGCCCAGATCCCCTTGTGGCTCAGTATGGGCGGGGACTCCAGCTGTTCGCTCCTTCAGGGTCGGCCTCAGGTCTAGAGACCACCTCTGGATGCCCTGCCTTTCCAGGCGCAGTGCACATCCAGCGAGTGAGTGGGACGGGGTACAAAGGCTCAGGCATTTTAGACTGCTCGGGACTTCCTCTAGAACATTCCCTCTGCTCCATCTTCCTTCCTCTCCTTCCTCTCAGTGCCGATCTCTCATGAACATGTTACACTCAACATTCACCAGAGAACCCAAACGGTGACATCATGGAAAGTCAATCCCTTGAAAGCCGTTCTACTTTTTGAGGGGAATCATCTTTGATCCACTATTTGAGAGTAGAATACACATGGAGTTAAAGTCCAGTGATGACTTCCAGTATTAAATTGCCACATTAAAGTTTATCAATTCATTATATACCAGAAACTTAATTTTTTCTCTGGATGCCGAAATGCATTGCTAAAGCAAGAAGCACTTTCCCCTTTTAAAAAAATCTTTCTTGACTTCAGTGTATCTGACACTCTCAAAGTCCCTCTCTCCTTGAGCCCTTTTCCCTATTCCATTACAAAGAAAAAAATATACTCTGTTTTTCTTTCGACCTTTTTGGCTACTCCTTTATACTCCATGCTTATTGCCCTTGGCGGGGGACCCCAAGATTCTATCCTTGGCCTCTGTTCTTCCACTTTTCCTCCCGTTTCCCAGGTGACCTCATCACATGCTTCCACAGCTGCTCCTACGCTGGCCAGGTCCCGTTTTTGAGCTTACAGTTCAGACCATGCTCCGAGCTCTGGAGCCACAGAGTTTCTCAAACAACACCTCGGATGGAATGTTTTATCTCCACATCCTTCCCCCTGAAACACCCAAGATGAAAACAACCAACAACGGCAGTCTGTTTATCCTCTAGTAGTCCTGTATTCACAAAGAGTACCACTACTCACCCTATAAACTTAGCCTGAAATTGGAGTCACAACCTAGACTTCTTCCTCTCACTAATTCTCCATGTCCAAGCAGTTCTAAGAGCTTAGATTCTCACTCCTAAACAGCTTGATTAATCTCACCTCTTTCTTTCCACTGTGTCTTATCCCTTCTTCCATGGGTGGCTTAAAGTCTCCAGTATCATCCTATAACCCTTCTCCTTAAACTCATCTCTTTTTTTCCCCCCTCTACCATCTGATCATGCTATGTCACTGTTTAAAATCTTCCATGGCTCCCAGGTTAGCATGCAAGGCCCTTAATGATATGGACCTTGTCTATGGTCTTGCTGTCAATCATTCTTCAGGGTCTACCCTGAGTCTTGGGCATAAAGGCATCAGACAGAGCCATATGCCTTAGCAGGATGGGGTTCCCTCCACCCTCTGCATGAATATCCTTTCTGGTCCCCCTCATCCTCTCTTCAATGAGCTCTTCAACATCCTTCAAAACTCAGCTCCTGCAGACACCGTCTTTGCAAAATTCTTCCCAGAACCCCCTGCTCTGGCCCCTGAGCACATACTTCTCAAGGCACTCATTTTGCTGTGAAAGAACTGGTTCTCTCAAATGGGTCTACAAAACTCCTGAGAAGAGGGCTTCTACCTTACATGAGTTCATATCAGGCTATACGGCGCCATGCCTGTTGCAAAGGAGCCTTCACAGTATGTGAGCTGAATGGAAATGAACGTGTACAAAAATATAATTATTTATCCATTATAAATAATTGTAATGGTAGATTTCTGAAATGCACACGCCCATATTGATGTTGTGCCATGTGGATCCTTGGCACATTTTAGAAAAGGGTTTCTATCAATGTTATATACTGAACGCACACAGAGATTAGCAACATTTACATTGGTTTGTCCTTTAAAAATTATAACAAAACTATTTATATAATTTTATAATTTATAGTATTTATTATATACACATATTGTATATAAAATTATTTCTATATAATATACAATATGTTTATAATAGAAATTATCTTACATAACATTTACTGGTATTTTAATATACATTTCTGTAGCTATAGAGCATGTTATCAAAATATTTATATATAAATTACAGATAATTTTATATCTAATATACAAAATTATGTTAATATAATTTTAAAAGGGAAAGGCAGTGTAAATGCTGCTAGTGAAGACTTCTGAGTAGGTGTAGTGTTTTTCACGGAGTAGCTGATACAGAGTTTCTGCCTCTTCAGACTGACTGTCAACATATGGGTAAATAACAATCTGCTGACTTTGAAAAATTAGTTATAACCCATTTCACATAATGCATGCAAAACACAGCAGGCAATGGCCCATAATTGAAGGATTAGTTTTGGGCCTTAGGGTGGTTTTTAAAATTCACAGGCTGACAGAATGTGACACCCCATATGGACCCAGAATATTCTCATCGGGGAGTTTCCAGTGCTCTCTTTCCTCCTACAGAATACTACGTGCACTGTGTACCAGGAAAGAGAGAAGAACCATCACAGCAACAAGAGGTCTTCCCTGGGGATACGGCGAGCAGGAGGCGGAAAGGGCCTTGGAAGAATCCTAATCGGGCCAGGAATGGATTCGATCTGAGAAGCCACTTAGGTCGGTTCTAATTTTTCCACAATCAGAGGCACACTGCAGCTTTTGCTTGTCTCATGCCTGCACCTTGCGTCCTGCTGACATTGCTCGGCGTGCCCTGCTCCTTTCACATCTTAAGGGCTTGCCAGCGTGCGTGGACTGAGACCCTGCCCTACCCTTCCCCGGCTTTGCTTCTCTCTTTTCTCCCACCTGTCTGCGTTGATCTGTACCATTTCCCTTAAACTTCTGTGCCTGCTTCTTATCTCCACTTACTTCTTTCCTCCCTGTGGGTGTTGGTGCTGTAGGACACTTTCTGAATCTCCCCCAGCTCTCACCGGTCTAATGCTAACCAGCACAGGCTGGCTAGTAAGAAGGAGAAAAGCAACTCTTGGTACCAATCTATATGGTACTTTCTGCTTCCAGGTAGGGGTACTGGTGTTTTTATGAACTATCGCATTTGCATGATATGCCTGAACAAAGGGGTGATTTGGCAAGCCCGAAGTCACACACTGGGGCTCATAGCAACTTGCTTCTACTGGCAACATGAGGATTAGAAACACTGCCTTGCCAAATGGTTTTGAATCAGCTACAAGTAGGGGAGCAAGGAGTCTGGATTCCCTCTGCTGCGGGTGACAAGGCTTCTGATATTTGTTAGGTGTCAAGTCCTTTGTTTAGGGAGGCAAAATATACACATATGTACACCGAGAAAAAAGATTTCTTGATTACTTATTAGGCTTTATGCTATTATTAGGATGAATGTATGAGTTTCCAAGTAAAGCTTATTATTCACCTCTCAGACGTCTTTACAAAATGAAGTTAACCCGTGCTTTAAAAAAATTAAAAATAGCACATATCTATAGTGATTTACAGTTGAATTGGGAATGCATTTGGTGTTTTTTAAAAGGAAGAACTGACTAAAATTTAAATTAAACTGTTTTCCCTACAAACCCAGAATAGAAGAAAGACACAGTGAGAATTATGCTGGGTGTGTGTGAGGGAGGAGGTGGGTCTAAACTGGGAATGAGATTTCTTGGAGAAAATCTACCAAGCGGGCCAAGCACACATGGATCGCGTGACTTCATTAGCTGGAGAAGGAGCACCGAGCATCATGCTGATCTCAGCTGTCTTCCCCTAGGAGAAAGGATCTCTCTTTTCTTGGCACGGCTATAGCACTGAAAGTCTATTCCACCCTTTGGCACTTCTCTTACGCTATCCCGAAATATTATCGCTTTTAGAAATATTTTATTTTTTCATTATAACAGTTACCTGTTTACGTGTCTGACTTTCCTAGGACGTCCACCCATTCCAGGTAGCCTGAGGCTGTGCTGCTCTATGCCTGTGGTCATGGTAATTATTAGCAGCACCCCCTTTCCTTTTCAAAAGTGTCCTGGTTGGGATGATAAGTTATAAAGTTACCCTAGTCTCACCCCAACTAAACCGAAAGCTCCTGTGTCAGTCAAGTTCCTGGCAAAGAAACAACACACTCTACTGGGATTTGGGAGAGACCTTAATGAAGGGGCTATTTACCATAGTGTGGGCAGGACAGCAGAATCAGCAAAGGATGCTGAGACCCCAGGCCTGGAAAGGCAAAGGGAGAAAATGATGTGATGGGAGCCCAGTTGGGAAGTAGAGGCTTAGAAGAGGGGTGACCCTAGAGAAGTCACAGTCTTGGAAGGACTCAAACAATGCAGGCTGGCTAAGCATGGGAAGCAATTCCCTACCTCTCTGTCCTGCCACCATTTGGAACCCAAATGGAAGCCAGAAGGCAAAGGAGCCCTACTGAGAAAGTTGGAAGGAGCTGGCTTCCCTCGGAGAAAGGGCGGAGAAAGGCCAGAAAAAGAATGGAGGGTGTTGGGGAGTGAGGGGTCAGTGGAGGTGGTAAAAGAGAGAAGATAGCTCCTTAAATGGCATCTCTTTGTCCTCAACTCAGTTAAAAAACATCTGTGGGTACACGCATGCAAAACACTGCAGGAAAGGCCACGATGAGCAAGACTTGGCAGCGACTTCACGGAATGTCATCTGTGAGCTGGGGGACCCAGAAATAAACAGAAGTTGAACTACAAGACTGCAGGTAAGTAACAGTTATAAATATAAACAATATAAAAAAGATGCTTAGCAGTATATGGTGATTGTCAGATTAATGGCATAGTCCCTAGATGTTTAAGAAGTTCAAAGGATGAAAGATCACAATGAGCTGGAAAAAAATTGAAAAAGGGATTATGGAAGAGGAAAAGTTTTCAGTGGCACTGAAATCAAAGCCAACTTGACAATGGCAAAAATGAGAGGTAGGCCTTCTTTGGGTGAAGGGCATGATAAGAGCACAGATGTCAATGTGAAATATATCATCCTCTGGCAGGGAGAGCTGGAGACTCTTCTGAGATTTTCAAAAATTCCAAAATTGTCCCAGGCAATTACCTATGGAAGGGTCTAAAGGGAGTTCATTTGTAAGAGGCCTAAGGTGCAAGTGGTTATTTATTCACTCCTTCAACCAACATTTACTGAGGGCTTGGTAAGTGTCAGGCATGCCTGTGGATCTACTGGTGGTAAGACATGGTCTCTCTCGTGAGGAAAGGAAATGAAAAAAGGAACCGAGGAAGCAAGTGATTATTTTGACCTGTGACTGCACAGGTGAGCAGATGGTATGGAGCACACAGAAGACCATCTAAATGAGACTCAGGCAGGGGAGGGGCTGGTTACGGAAAACTTCCTACCGGCAGGAACAGAATCCAAGCTCTGTAGGGTGAGCAGAAGTGCAACAATCGCATATCCACTTACTTATGTCCATCCTGCTGCAAAAAATAAATTCAGTGGTTAGCTTAAGAAACACACAGAGCAAAGCCCAGAAATAAACCCATGCTTACATGGTCAATTAATCTACAAAAAGGAGGTAAGAATATACAATGGGGAAGGGATTATCTATTCGATAAATGGTGCTGGGGAAAACTGGACAGCCACATGCCAAAAAATGAGATTGGACCACTTCCCTACACCATAAACTCAAAATGAATTAAAGATCTAAATGTGTGACTTGAAACCATAAAACTCCTAGAAGAAAACATAGGCAGTAATCTCTTTGACGTAGGCTGTAGCAACATTTTTCTAAATACGTCCCCTCAGGCACGGGAGACAAAAGCACAAATAAACTACTGGGATTAGACGAAAATAAAAAGCCTTTGCACAGTAAGGGAACCCGCCAATAAAACAAAAAGGCAACCTACTGAACACGAGAAGATATTTGCAAATGATATATCTGATGAGAGGTTAATATCCAAAATACTGAAAGAATTTACACAACTCAACACCAAAAAAACCCCAATAATCTGATCAAAAATGGGCAGAGGATGTGAGTAGACATTTCGCCAAAGAAGACATACAATGGCCAACAGATACAGGGAAAGATGCTCGACATCACTAGTCATCAGGGAAATGCAAATCAAAAGCACAGTGAGTTATCACCTTACACAGGTCAGATCGGCTAGAACCAAACTGGTTAGAAATAACAAGTGTTGGTGAGGATGTGGAGAAAAAGAAACCCTTGAGCACTGTTGGTAGGAATGTAAAGTGGTACAGCCACTGTGGAAAACAGTAGAGAGTTTCCTCAAAAAATTAAAAATAGAAATATCCTATGATCCGGTAATCCCACTACTGGGTATTTGCCCAAGGAAAACAAAAACACTATTTCGAAAAGTTATTTGCACCCCTATGGTTATAGCAGCATTATTTACAATAGCCAAGATATGGAAGCAGCCCAAGTGTCCCTCCATAGATGAACGGATAAAGAAGACGTGGTGTGTATATACGATGGAATATTACTGAGCCATAAAAAATTGGATCTTGTCATTTGGGACCACATGGATGGATCTAGAGGGTATTTAGCTAAGTGAAATAAGTCAGACAAAGACAAACATTATATGAATTCACTCACCTGTGGAATCTAAAAAACAAAGCAAACAAAGAAATAATCCAAAAAACAGATTCCTAAATACAGAGAACAAACTGTTTGCTAATTTGCCAGAGCGGAGGGGGGTGGGAGGGGTGGGGTGAACTAGGGAAAGGGGATTAAGAGGTACAAACTTCCAGTTATAAACTAGTTAAGTCACTGAGATGAAGAGTGCAGCACAGGGACCAAGGTCAGTAATATCGTAGTAAAGTCTGGCGACAAGTGAGGCCCACACGGTGATGAGCACCGAGTCAAGCATAGAAGCAGTAAGTCACTACGCTGTATAGCTGAAACTAAGATAACACTGTAGGTACGTTCTACTTCAATTAAAAAAATTGAAATAAAAAAAGAAAGCAACTTCCTTAATCTTCAAGTTGTCTAAAATGAACCTATAGCAAACACTATAATTAATATTCATTTATTGAAAGCTTTCCTCCAGAAAGCGGAACCCAGTTTGTACCATTTCCATTCAGCACTGTAGGTGAGGTATCATACAGGAAATAAAGCAACGAAAAGAAAGAGAAGGCATGACAATCAACTTCAAAGCAATAAAATTGTCATTATATGTGGAAGACATTATTATATACATAGAAGATCCACCATAATCCAGAAGCAATTATAATTAAAAAGTACACTAAGGCACAGTTACTGGATAGAGAATTAATATGTAAAATCAGCTGGATACTCTGTATGAGCAAAGAACAAAGAGAAAATAAAAGTAAACGACAAATGCCAGATTGGGAAACAAGTATTCGCAACAGAAAATAACCAACAATGGATTCGCTTATAGAATTAGAAAAAAAAAAAAAATCTTCATCCTGAATGGAGTCTGGCACACCCACTCTGCCCCCTGGGGGACCCAGGGCTGAGCCATAGGGCCTCCCTCACCAGGGCCCAGGCCAGTGGGACCCAATGTTACTTGGTGGCAGGCCTCCTGCACGTTGCGCCTGGGCTGGTGCAGACCCAGCCCCAGGCTTACTGAGCAGCTGGAGCTTGGCACCAGGCTGGCCCAGGTCAGCGTGTGGGGGGCCAGCCAGGGGTCGTATGGCTCTGGTAACAGAAGTTTTTTTTTTTTTTTTTTTTTTTTTTAAAGGCTTTAGATCAATATGCGAAAAACACAAAGAGCCAACAGAAAAGTGAGCAGAGAATGTGAAAGGGGAAAAAGGCGAGGTGGTTGATCAACAATTCCTACAAAGTAACTCACCTTCAGCAAGCTCAGGGGACAGGATCTCTGCAGGGTGGCAGGAGGGGTGGATTCCAGGAGATTGAGCTGTAAGGGCCGCTGTACCACTGTCCCTGGCTGTGAGGAAGATCCGTGGATCAAGATAGCTGGGCAGCCCTGCAGGTCCCATGTCAGCCCCTGCCCTCACTCCCATGTGACCAATGGCATGCCAGGCAGGACCTGATTGCACAGAAAAACAAAACAAAACAAGAGCAACACGAAGAATGTTAAAAAATTAGATAAAACATGGAGTGAGCTTAATTACCTTTTATATCCATGGTCGTATTTGATCTCAGAACCACCTTACAAGGTTGTAGTTTTATCCTCATTCATTGATGAGGAAGATGAGTCTTCGTGGTTAAAATACATTGCCCAAAGCACACAGTCTTGACAGGCAGGGGCCACAGAAGGGAACCAGGATGGTCTGACTCCAGAGCCTGTGATTTCTGGCATAAGAGATGTGCTCGTGGCCTACAGGTACTTCACAGGGTAGGAAAGGATAGCTGTGCATTTCAGAGGACTAAAGAGTGACCTACCGAAGGGAACTGGGAAAGGTGGTCCACGCCAGAACGCAGGTATTCCAAGAAGGAGAGCTGGGAGAGGCCAAGGCATGTTGGAATGACAGTGGTTAGCTTATTTTGATAGGGAGCTGTGAGACCTAAGACGAGCTGTGAGAAATGAGGCTGGAGATGTAAGCGAGGGCCAAATTGGCAGGGCTCTGATACCCCTTCACCCAAAGGAGGTGGAAGCCACAGAAGGAGCTTAAGCAGGGAGTGACATGACCAGATGAGAAATTTCAAAAGGACAGCAGTGTGGCAAGTCTGGATCAGGACTTGTCTGGAGGCAGGGAGGCTTGTTGTGGTCACAGGGCAAGTTGGCTGTAGGAATGGGAAAGGAAGGGGTTGGAGAAGGCATTAAGCAAAGGGGGGCACCAGATTTGGAAAGAAAGGAGACCAATTCTCACTTGAGCAGCTAGCTGGTGATGGCACTTAGGAGAAAGGGATCCTGGAGAAGAGCCAGTTTAGAATTTGAGGGGTGATGAACTCAGATAATGATTGCCAAGGGTAACTAATAAAGAAAAAGATCTTAGCTCTTCTGCTTTCCTGTTCTGTCTAGCTGCTTAGTGTATTGTAGCTATCTGAAAAATACGGCAGCCTCAGAGAAAATGCTGGTTGTCAACAAAAGTTAAATGCATTTATTTAGATAGGGCTTACCATTTTTATTGCAAAAGTAATATAGATGCAGAAAATTGAGAAAACACAGGTAAGCAAAAAAAAAGAAAAAAAAAGTCGTTACCCAAATACAATCTTCAAAGGACTTGTAACATTTTGCCTTATATACCTCCAGTTTTGTCCTAGTATGAATGTGTATATACGTATACACATATGTATGAGCACCTTTACTAAAAACTTTAATATTCTCATGATTATATCATGCACATTTTTCACTAACAGCAATAATTCTACAAGATCATTTTGGAGACTGTATGGTATTACATTTATGAATGTGCTGTATTTTACTGAACGGCGTTCCTGCTGTGGACATTTGGGTCGTTTCTAATTTTTTACCATTATAAACAACATAATGATAAAGTAATTAGAATTTAAATTTACTAATTAACCTTTGGCTTTTTCATTGCCCAATTTAGATTATGAAATCAAGTTTGGGTAAGCTATGTTTTTATGAAATGATTGTGCAAATAACAGTTGTTTTTAAAGTGCTCCGAAAAAAATACACAATGTTCTCTGGTTCTCAGGTATGAGAACAAATGGATGTAAATGTGTATTGGAGGAAAACAATTACACAGGAAATTGATGTGACTATTAGGAAGGAAGTGGAATGAAAACTATTTTTGAGTTGAGTCACCCTCTATTTTCAGGGAGGACAGAGACAACATTTCCTAATGGGATTCCTTTGCTTTAATGACTTTATCAATGTCTCCCCAAGGAGCGTAAAAATGTGATCAACTCTGCAAAATGATCTAGGAATTGATCGGCCTTGTGAATAATTGCGACCTTAGTTAAGTTCAACTGCCTTTTGATTGTATACAGTGAGTCCTGTACAGACATTTTTAAACATTTTCGCTTAATTTAGAAGCAACACTTGGGGTTAGAACACATATTATAAACTACCCCTCACACACCTTTTTTTTTTTTTTTAAGATTTTATTTATTTATTTGAGAGAGAGAACATGAGAAAAGATAGGGTCAGAGGGAGAAGCAGACTCCCTGCTGAGCAGGGAGCCTGATGCGGAACTCGATCCTGGGACTCCAGGATCATGACCTGAGCTGAAGGCAGTTGCTTAACCAGCTGAGCTACCCAGTTGCCCCACCACCACACATCTTTTTTGAAGTAGGCTCCACACGAGCATGGAGCCCAACACAGGACTTGAAATCACCACCCTGAGATCAAGACCTGAGCTGATATCAAGAGCCGGTTGCTTAACCAACTGAGCCACCCAGGTGCCCCTAGACTCCCCGTTTTTGACTAATGATTGCCTCTTCCTCAGAATTCTTACCAACTATGCTCTTTGCTAGGCGTCCAGTATGCAAACAGCTGAAATTCTTCTTCCCCAGTGAAGATGCTGCAGAGTATTTGGAAGAGATATTTCTGGCTTGTCTGGACAAGGCTAGATTCTTGACACCAGCACAAAAGGGATATAGCAGGCCAGTGATAAAGGTGTGGCCTCTGTCCAGACAAAAGAATGCATGGATTCCCCCAAAGTGTTTGGAAAATCACCCAGAGTTGTAAACTGCAAGAAATCTTGGCTGGATGTAGGTATGTCTCAACAGTTTCAACCCCTTTCCCATTGCAAATACCTTCTATTATAAAAGAAAAAGAATAGATAACATAGCCTAACCCCACACATAATTTTAAAAGACAGTGATGTTAATATAATATAAAGGAGAACTTAAGAAAGTTATTTATAATAAAGAAACAAACACTGTAGCCAGATTCTTGCTTTTACACGTAGAATCATTGTGACTGTGGCAGCTAGAAATGCAGACTGACACTGGAATGTGTTAATGACTCAGATATCACACGTGGTATCACCATTGCTGAGGTGATCTTCCCAAATGGTACAAAGTGCTGGGTGAAGTCCTAAGTGAGACAACATCTGATCTTCCCTGCATGTATATGGTCATGGCATTCCTAGAAAATACAGCGCATTTAAAAATATTCAAAAATACTCTGTGTCTTGTGTAATAAAAGTAAAGTGAGGCTCAGATCATTATAAACATGGTTCTCACCTGGGAATGACCTTCAAAGCTTGTCTCTGATAGGAGAAAGCTCTTTGCTTGCATGACTGACCCACGTATTATTGGACTTCTTTAATCCCAGGATCCTGGCCAGTTTACCCCACTCACTGAGCAAACCGAAATTTCCACAAAATTACAAAATGTTCCCTTAGGGCAGTCTGTTTCTCCTATCTTTACCCCACCACAGCTTTAACATATTCTGACTCTTTCTGACCTGGAAGGATTTGCATGAGAGGTGAACAGAAGGAGGTCAACCTGAATTACATCATGACTTCCTTTTTAAATTGTGGTAAAATATACATCTAATAAAATTAATAATTTTAATCAATTTTAAGTGTGTGGTTCAGTGGTATTAAGTACATTCACATTGCTGTGCAGCCTTTAACAGCATTTGTCACCTTAACATTTTCATCTTTTCCTCCAGATATTTTTTTGAAAAGAAATCATGTAGTGTATTTTATTTCTGGTTTTCTTAGGTCTTTCCAATGGTACCTACCTTGGGCATTAGTTTCTTGATTCTTGATTGGCCAGATTTGTGACTCGACTTGCTGTCAAGTTGGCCAACCACGGACGCCTGCTTATGCTGACCACCCTCCTACCCCAGTCATGCAGTATCTACACATCTCCCCACTCCCGCAGGCCTTGGCCCTCTGCAGCTTGGCTGCTGTGACAGAGATTGAGTAATCCTGAAACTCCTCATCACTCCGCGTTCCAGAAAATTCACCTCTCCCTTGGTACATCATTTCACATCAGTTAGGTAATTCTAGTCCTTCTCATATTCAGCCTTACATTCTTGCTGTATTTGTCTACGCCTGCCTCTCTGAAGTCTTACGTTGTTAGGCTTCACAGTTGTTAGAAAAGGCAACTGGGAGGGGTAGAAAGGGCATGAGACATAGATTCAGAGACATGAGTATAATTCCAGTTCTATCTTGTACTAGCTGGATGACTGAGTCCAAGAACCTTCCCGGCTCTACAGGGGCAGTAGTCACTAGATACAAGGATAAGTGAGGGGGCTGGTTACTAGGTAAACTCCAGCTTTAAAAATACAAGTTTGTAGGGGTACTTGGGTAGCTCAGTTGGTTAAGGGACTGACTCTTGATCTCAGCTCAGGTCATAAGTCCAAGTCTGCATGGGCTCCATGCTGTGCATGGAACCTACTTAAAATAAAATAAAATGCAAGTTTATAAATTAATTTCTTATAGAAGATGGAATCTACCTACTTCATAGGACGTTCATGTCAGGTGTAAATGAAAATCATAAAAGTATAAGGTATTATTAAGAAGCTCTGATTGTAATAAAAGATGCTTCACACATGCTTTTTTAATGATAAAATATGCCATGAAATATACAATCAAGTGGGATTCTAAAAACATAAGGTTGAAAAACACCACCTGCAAACCCAGGCATGATTTGTTTTATATTGTAGGGATCCGGTTCTCAAATGTTTTCTGAAAGAATGTTTGTGCTCCAGAAAGGTTATACAAAACCTCAACTTTCAGGTATTAGGAGACAATGACCTCACTGCTGCACAGCAGGGAGCTAAGCGTGGAAAGCCCCAGAGCATGTGCAGATGTATGACATTGACTTGCACCCGGCAGTGTGAGAACACAGCTTATCTTTATCAGCCTTTACCATATTATCCAAGAAGTCGGCCTGTCAGTGATCTTTTTCGATGAAAAGAGAAGCTACCCCCCAAAGGAGCTGTGATAGGAGAGCTGAAGTGTGAAATATTGTTGGACCTCCTATTCCCATTTACGGAGCCCTTACACTGTTCGAGGCTGCTGCTGGAGCTTGTGGACCAGCCGGAAACATGCTGAGCCACCTCAAAGCCAGAGGCAAAACAAATAGATGCTGTGTGCTGTGTATAGCCATCTACAGAGTTTTATGTATTTTTAAAACTGGTTAATGTCTTTCATGAAAATACTACCTGTGAGTTTGTTTCCATTAAAGCTAGTAAAGTAAAAATGATAATAAAGTCTATTTTTGGTGTAAGTAAAATATAAACTTAAAATGCTAGAAGTTTTTAATACACCTATTTCTTAATGTATTATTCTGAAAAAAACCATATGTTTATAAGGTATTATTACACAGTTCATACTGTAATTTAAAACATTAAAACATACACAAAAACATGTATATTGGGGCATACATTTTTCCTTTTGTTTTAGGCTCCAATATGGCTTGGCGTTAACATTATCAGAGCTTGGTTTCATTTAAAATTCTGTTATTCTGTTCACATAGATATTTTGTATTAATTTAGATTCTTTAAAATATTGTATTACACTATTATTTATCTTTATTACTGAGTTTCTGTGTCCCCTTAAATTTTGTGACTGGGGTGAGTTCTTCAGTCGCTTCCCCTAGTCCTGGCCTTGATCCCAATCCTCAATCCCAACCCAGCAGATATAAGAACTGCTACGGGGAAGGTAGATGTGCTCACTCTCCTAGAGGAGACATTCAAAACCAACATCCCGCCCCCAGTCCAAGTGAGTCCGGGAAGCAACATGTCCCGGACGGGGAAAGACATGAGCTTTAGCGTTAGATAGTCCGAGCAATTAACCAATCTGAGCCTGTTTTCTTATCTCTAAAAGAGATAAAAAAAAAATTTTAGCGGGAGTTCAACGAAATAACTTACGTAACACATCTGGACTTGACAACTGTTAACTTGTCCCCTTGTCCTTCTGAGGGATCGTAAATCGACTCACCCCTTTTGAGTTGCTCACAGACATGCTCCCAGAAACGTCAGCGTCTGGATCTGCACCCAGGTGTAGTGCGAGGAACTCCGCTGTTCTCACTAAATCACACTCATTAGCTCCAGCTGTGGCAAGGCTGCATCTTGCCAGGGGCGTATTTCTACTTCAACTGCCCACGAGCGCTCGCTGCAGCCGCACGTGTACCAAACTGCCCACGGGAGTTTGGATTAGGAGCTCAGGAAAAAGGTGGGATGCCGAGCCCTTCAGCCTGATCAAAACAACACACAGCAACACAGAGGAGTTACGTCGCCTCTTTCTAATTCTACAAATACTTTTTTAGCAAGAGATAGGATTTCTAAAACATTGAAGGGAACTTGAAGAGTTTTTCAATATAGGAGACAGTTTGAAAATAGGAATTGGATATGTTTATTAATTGTACACATTTTGGTATGTTCCTTCTGATGATTTAGATTTTATTTCATTTTACAGGCTGATTCTGGGGGCACCTGGGTGGTTAGTGCCCAAATCTTGATTTCGGTTCCAGTCTTGATTTTGGGGTCCTGGGATTGAGCCCCGCTCCACACTTGGTGGGGAGTCTGTTTGAGGATTCTCCTTCCCTCTCCCTCTACCCCCTGCCCCCATCTCTCTGTCTTTAAAATAATAAATACATAAATCTAAAAAAAAAAAAAAAGACTGCTTCCGTAGAAAAAATAAAAATTTTCTTCGTGATGGCGGAGAGCCTATGTATCTCTCCTAGGAGTGATTAGGTGTGTTTACTATAAAACCGTGCATATACGTATTTGTGACATATTTATAATTAAAAATACTTCATAATAAGCAACCTAATGTCCAACTTAATAAAAGAATGGTAAAATGAAATATACTATACCATAGACTAATATGCTAATGGTATTAGCATATCAAAATGGTATTTTCAGTGATTATGGGAAACAGGCTAATGATAAAATGTAAAATGAAAAAAAAAACCTGGGACATAGCACTGTATAATATGAATATTACTTTGTAAAAATAACAAATATATATAGATTCACACGTGTAGAGAAAATTAGATATCAAAATGTTAATGACTAGTGATGGGATTATAGGCGATTTTCACTTTTAAAAAATTCTTACACAGATTTTCTATAGATAAAAAGATATGGTGGACTTTAACTGGAGTCCAAAACAGACCAGCCCGATTTTCCCACCGTGCAGAGAGGGCTGGTGGGGGGGGTATGCAGGGTTTTGCAGGGAACAGAGCTACACTGGAGTCACAGGGACGGCCAGCGGCTCTTGAATATTGGTTTTCAGTCCTTTCTGAGACTTCATAGGCTGGCTAGCCTTTCTGTGTGTTGGTCACTCAATCCTTTTTTGGATTCCATAAACTAATCACCCTGTTTTGTGGGGTTTTTCCCCCAAGTTAATTGAGTTGGGTTTCTGACACTTGTGATGAGATGGTAAGTAATAAAGAAGAATCTCGCTTGCCCAAATAGCCCAGGAGCGTGATGGCTCTTATGCCATCAAAGATGGTATCAGACTTCCTTAGGTGTTGTCTACCTGAAAGTCAAGGTTCTCCGCTTCTAACACTATGAAACATTGATAAATTGAATTCCCTCACATCGAACAGGAAAAAATTTACTTACAGAAAGTATGACTTTGGGGTGCCTGTGTGGCTCAGCTGGCTAAGCTTCTACCTTTGGCTCAGGTCATGATCCCAGGGTCCTGGGATTGAGTCCTGCTCAGCGGGGAGTCTGCTTCTTTCTCCCTCTCCCTCTTCCCCTACCCCTGCTTGCTCTTGCTCTCTCTCAAATAAATAAAATCCTAAAAAAAAGAAAAAAAGAAAAAAGAAAATGTGACTGTTAGATGGATGCCAGTAGGTCTCATACATCGAAACTTTTAATTTATTTACTATTTGTTCATTTATGTTATCTTCCAATTTTTTAAAAAATATTTTATTTATTTTGAGAGAGAGAGAGAGAGCAAGTATGAGCTGGGGGAGGGGCAGAGGGAGAGGGAGAGAAAGACTCCCAAGCAGGCTCCACACCCAGACGTGGAGCCTGATGTGGGGCTCGATCTCAGGACTCTGAGATCACGACCTGAGCTGAAAGCAAGAGTCAATGCTTCACTGACTGTGCCATCCAGGTACCCCTTCTCACTTTCAATCATAGCTACAAACCTAAAAAAACGTTAAGGAAGAAATAAATTTTTCTTTAATGACCAAATACCCGCCAGGTGTCAGGGACTAAGCTAGGCGCTAAGTTACAAGTGTGAACAAGACTAAATCCCAGTCTTCAAGGAGTTAATCATCTAGTGGGAGGAGAAAGAAGTTAACAGACAATTGAAATACAGTGGCTGAGATATTCTGACTTGAAGGCCACGTAGAACTGTGGGTCACCCAATTAGTGCAGAGGGAAAGAGTTTCCCAAGATCCACAGATTTAGCCAGCGCTAGGGATGTAGGCCTAGGGAGCGGAGGGGGCAGGCCTTCTAGACTGAGGCAAAAACATGGCAGAAAGGCCTGGAAGCAAAAGACAACCTGGGATTTCATGTAACCCAGAGTGTCTAGATTACAGAGTATAATGGCTGAAATTATAGCAGTAAATAGGGGCCAGGTCATACAAAAGCATTTGGCTTTAGACTAAGGGTGATGGGGAGAAAGTTTTGAGCAAGAGGGTAAGAAAAATCAGATTTGAGGGGCGCCTGGGTAGCACAGCTATTAGGTGTCTGCCTTCGGCTCAGGGCGTGATCCCGGAGATCTGGGATCGAGCCCCACATGAGGCTCTTCCACTGGGAGCCTGCTTCCTCCTCTCCCACTCCCCCTGCTTGTGTTCCCTCTCTCGCTGGCTGTCACTCTCTGTCAAATAAATAAATAAAATCTTTAAAAAAAAAAAAGTACACTCAGGAAGCCTGCAAAGTAACGCAGGTTTGAAATGATGGTGGCCTCCTTGACCAAGGCGGTGGCCATAGCCATGGAGGGGAGTGGACTAGGTCAAGAGAAGTTGAGAGGTGAAATTGGGAGAACTGGGTCATGAATTGGATGGGAGGAAGAGAAAGTCAAAGGTGGTCTTCAGGTGTCAGGTTTAGGTGATTTGCCGGATGGAGGTGCTGCTGCCTGGGAGATGGTGGGGTCCTTGCTGGTGCAAGGGGCCTGGGCAAGAAGCATGCCCAGCAAGGGGTAGGATATATGGCACTGGTGCTCAGTGGGGAGATAGGGTGATTTGAGTGTTGACTGAATATAGTTAATAATTGGAACTGTGGATAAGATTACTCAGGGGGAATGGATGAGAATACCAAAGGAGAATATGTTGTCGAAGAAAATGACAGAGTGAGGACAAATCTCTGGGCAACCTCAACATTGAAAAGACACCATTTTGGGGAGCCGTTCCAGGCATGGTGTTCCATATCCTGTGAATGAAGCATGTATTACAACAAAAACGGAAAATCTACAAAGGAGAAAGAAAAAACAATTTCTTAGTATCCCATCAGCCTAAATCCTGACCGGGTACCTGTTTGTTTTCCTGTGTTCAGCTGGGTTTCTCCACAGAGCTCATAATCAATGCTGAGTCATTCCCTGAGTTCTGAGGGTCCCCAGGATTCACCTTTGGCTTTTGTTTCTGTGACAAGGTGAGAGTTAGTGTCATGCTTGAGGCAAACACAGGCTGAGTTTGAGGGGCCACTGACATTTTAGCTTGAGGAAGAGCTGCCTGATCAAGAGCTCAAAGTCCATGAGATCAGTTCCAGAAGGATTATTAATATGGACATTCCTCTTAACCATCTGAAAAGTTTTCATATTTCAGGCCCCTTCAATCTGTTATTTCTTGGGCTTGTTTTGAAAAGCAGAGCTCAAACTTCTTTTTGAGAAAGGGCAGAATTAAAATTCAGCAGATTGTTCACGCTGTGTAAATAAACTCCTCCCCAGAAAGTGAAGTCATCCTTTTCCTCGGGGAGTATAGAACTACTTGGAATCACTTACTGTTGTCCTAATATGCAAAGCTCCCAGTCTTTGTGGCACCTCCACTTTCTTGCAGGAGGAAGTCAGTAGCTGTTACCTTAATGTATGTTGTATACTTTCATTTTCACTACTCCATCGGATTGTTTTGGGATTTATAAGTAAATATTTCTCAATGTGTGATCTCCCTAAAGCAAATGCAAAAATGCTATGGTCTTGATGGATCCATCAGGAAACAGAATTTGCAGTTAAACTAGCAAAGAGGGGAAGTAGCAAATACTGTCCTTCAATGATCAGTTGACACCAAATGAGGTTTCTTGTTATTTTGTGCCCCTCCCCCTCATTTCTCATAGTTTGAAGATTGCAAATTCTCCTATATGTCATCATGTGAGGGGCCCAAGTTGGTCAAGAATAGCATTATTTCATATGCTTTTCCTCGGAGCAACATGGTAGCCCCCTATTTTGTCCCGATCTGTTAATCTGACACAACTTTATACAGGAAACATAGGCAAACACTCCGCCTTTTATTTTTTGGCAGTTATCAGACTTCAGTGGGTTGCCTTCAACAAACAGCTGATGTAACTCAGTTAGTTCTGACCCTCCTGAGCACGTGGGAATGTCATCTTCAAGGCCAGCAGGCTCTGGCCACAATGTACTCTTTTGTAAACTGAATCATCACACACTCTCGGTGACAGTAATTATTCTCATGGGCATCATGTAATAGTTAAAGATTGCATTGCTTGGTCAGAGATATTCGGCCAAATACCCAACAATATATTATTAAAGAAAAGATATGACAGTGTACGCTTTCTAAACAAATTTTAAAAAATAGTAATATTGTTCTCTAGCTTCTATAAAATGGGCCTATTGTATTGTTACTTCGATTACACCAGGGACACAAATGATGTATAAAATGCACTCATGGAACATGAAAATATAACTCCAATGCGGTGTAAATTTGCTCTAAAGCTAATATACTGGTGATAATAAACATTAAGCATTTAACTAACAACAATTTTATTTTTTTTTCTCAGAATAGAAAAGCTTTTTGGTGGCACTTTGGAAGGCTCAGATTTCTTTAAAACATCTGTCTAGGGAAATCTGAACTAATTTCTCTTTTATTTCCCTTTCGTAAAAATTCCCATTAGTAAGCAAATGCATTCAAAACCATTCCCTTGATCTTATAACTGTATTTTATAAAAATCTGCTCAGCTTTTCCTTTTTGTCCTACAGAGTGGAAGTGCTGAAGTGGGTGTCCGAATGGCACACAGGAACTAAGGCAAGTGGGAGGTTAGGGCCCACAGAGCTTGGTGAGGGGCTGCCCGTCTGCCCTTCTACTGGGCACATGCGGTGGGAGGTTGGGTTATATCCGTTCTGTTTCCGACCCTGTTTCTAAGGACATATTATAAAAAATGAAGCCTTCCTGAATTTATTTAAAACAGTAATACAAAGGAAGAATGATGTTAAAATGCTAGTTTTATGATAAATCACAGCACAGCACTCTTTCTCTTCCAAAAACCAAACAACTCCCGCAAAGCAAAACACTTACCCCAAATTCAGTCACACCGCATCCTTACGTTTCCCCCAGCACCTTACGGTCATATCATCTCAAAGTCATGCTGAGAAGATAAACATCCCTTTACCAAGTATGGGCAGAGACCCACCAGTTTGTCTGACAGAACCGTGCTGAGACTATCTTCTTCCACAGACATTTAATCAGGTCATCGGAGAATTGAACTTTCTCTCTTTCCTCATCTCTTCTCTGACCCACTTATCTATTTCCTTCATAACTCTTAAGCCAACATCGGAGAGAAATGTGACATGTGTAATGACTACAACATATTGAGCACTTACTATGTGGTGGGAATGGTGCTAAGTATATTATACGTGGAACTGCATTTAATCCCTACAGAAGCTAGGGCTTTTTCGTTTTACTTTACAGTAAGAAAACTGAGGCTCATCAAAGTTCATTAACTTGCCCCAGATCAGTCAGCAAGTAAGTGACGAGGCTGAGATTCGAACTCAAATCTATTTTACTGAGAGCCCATGCTCACTGTAACCACCAGGCAACGTGATCTTCCTCCTTGGCCATTGTTCTTGTCTGGGTACCTTAATATTCTCACTGGATACCTCTGGCTGCTGAGATGTCTCTCCCTCCTGTGGCAACACAAGCTTGAGACCTTGCCTCACGGCCTTCTCCACATTCAAACTGACTCTTACTTATTCAGCACATTTTATTGAATACTTCTTTGTGCAGGAAAGTGGCTCTGAAATCAGAGCTCTCCCAGGGGAATCCAAAGCCTCCTTAGAAACAACGTTCTAATCTGGATTGCTCTGGAAGGAACTTAAAAAGTGCCTGTCCTCCCAACTTCTATTCTTGGATGGGTTTGGGTCTCTAGTTGGTTCAGAAATTCTTCATCCTCATTTAGACTCTCGGAGGGAGTGGCTCATTCCAGCATAGCCCATCCTCATTCTGCCCATAGCAGGTCCCTCTCTGGGCTCTACACACCCCCCCAGGCCTTGCAGCAGGACAGGACAGCTGTGGGGCCCACGCTGCGTAGGGGCATGCGTGTGTGTCCCCAGACAGGATGTGTTCTCATCCTCGGAAAAACCTAATGGCTGCTTCCTTGCTTTGGCCACATTCTTTAGCTAAATAAACCTCTTGGGTACAACCAAAACATTTTGTGTCCTGAAATTGGGAGTGGTTTTGAAAAGTGAGCCCAGCTGTTAGATTCCAAAGATCGATGCTTCCATGCCTACTTACAGTTATAGGTAGCAAAGAAGTCTTTCCCTTTGTCTATTTTTCCCTCCAGCTGCATGCAAACGCACTGCATTTTATTTGTATTCAAGGTAGCTCAAATTTCAAGTACTATTCGTTAGGGATATTGATCTCTAAATACATGTAGATGCTTCTGTCTACATATTCAGATAGTGAGTGCACAGTTTCTTCTATTATTAACATCTTGCATTAGCATAGTATTTGTTATCGTTGATGAACCGATACTGATACATTATTATTAAACAGAGACCTTCGTTTACATAGGGTTCCGTCTTGGTGTTGTCCTGTTCTGTGGGTTCCGACAGGTGTATGACGTCATATGTTCACCATTAGAGTATCGTACAGCAAATATACTTTTACCTTTTCTACAACATTATAGACTTGGCCAAATGAATTTTGATCTTCACGACAACCCTACAGCTAGGTGACGTTTATTACTCTCATGATAGAGGAGATACATTCAGGGGGGTGATGTATTTGAGGTCCCACAAATTGAGGGTGCCAAAGCCAGGACCAGAACCAGCCAATGGCATGGATGGCGGCTGATCTCAGAAAGGGGTTAATTGCTGAGGACACAGACTGCAAGCCCCCACGAGGCCTCTTGGCTCAGGCACTTTATTTTCTAATGGCAGGTAGAAGGAGGAAGATTGCACATCTTCAAAGGAAACTGGATGGCTGATATTTGTTAGGCGAGACTCTGAGGTGACTTCAGAGACAATGGGTCTGGTGCCCCGTAATTAAGAGGCAAGGCCAGCCCCTGCCAGTCTGACTCAGAAGGCTTACTGAGTCATCCTGTTTGTCCTCTCTGCTGCTATTTATGGGCTTCCCAGTTGCTGATATTTGTTGGTTAAAGGCTCACACAACCCGTCTTGCCTAAAGCAGTGTCGCTTAAGGGGTGTTGAGAATAAATAGGGTGACAGGTGTTGTGGGAGAGTCATTTTTTAAGAATCTTTTGTAGCTGAGTCTTTTTTAAAGCTCTCTATGCTTAAGATACAGCTATCCTGAAAGAAAATGAAGGCCGAGACCCTCTCTGGACAGAGCTGCTGAATGTTTAGACTTTCTAGGGGGTGCTGGCTTTGACAGAGGGGCAGGTCGGCATTAGCGAAGCTATTGATGAGGACAACTAAGGAAATCAGGGGAACGAGACAATGAGAGGAAAAGACTGGAATGCCATCACTGAGGCAACTTGGGCATGTTTATCACCAGAAAGAGACAACGGCGACAACAGAACCCTCATAGGCCATGTCAGTCTGAGTCTGGTGAGGGACAGATGGCTCACGCAGATAGAGTGACCAGAGAAAGATGAATGCAGGGACTCTAGCAAGGTGTAGGCAGGGTGAAGGGAAACATGCTAGAGCTAGGGACCGCATGGACCCATCAGCATGCCAGGCCTAAAGAGGCAAAGGGTAGGGGCAGCCACAGGAACCCAGAGGGAGCCGGAGTTTAGCAGAAGGCTGCCTGACCCTTTGGGTCCTTGGGTAGAGGAAAGCAGGGCCACAGGGAGACAGCTGGACAATGAATAACCCACCCTGTTTTCTCTCACTCTCTTATCTCCTACTGATGACTCCCATTGGCCAAATTCCCAAATAACACACAGACCGTGGAACCCATATGAGGCAACCCATGAAGGTCGGTGTCCTGGGCCACCAGGCAGGCTGGACAGGGGTGGAGAGAGGACCTGGGGGACTCAACACCGAACATCTTCAACTACAGAGAAGAGGGTTAGAGCCACATTTTGTTGAAGTCTGATTTCTTCAGTTTATATTAGTAGTCAAGCTATCCAGTGCAGAGGAAAGTAGAGCCAAATGATGGAGAGACTTGGGTCCTGATGACAATGTTCATGCCCCTTGATCCAGCCCTGCCTGAAGCTGGTATAGCACCCTGGACTCTTCAGTTATGTGAGCCAAGAAATAACCTTTTTTGCTTTAAGTTAAAAAATAGTAAAGATATTAATTCAATAATTAAAATATTAACTTGAAATGTATTAAACATACAGTTTAAACTTCATTGATCCCTTGGTCCTTGAAAATTCTGAAGTGCTTTTTTTAGAAGGATGTGTCTCTCCCCAAACCCCTACTGAAAACCACTCCTAGGAAACAATGGAAGGGAAGGTTGTGTTAAAGTTGAGGCGTACAGAAACCTTCATTAAAAAGCCATTGAATAGTTGAGATAATGAAGAGAGGGCCCCAATTTACAACTACACTTAGTATTTTCATATTTTCTCAGTTTGCACGGAGATTTAGCTTAAAGCTTTCCATTACTTCATTCAAGAAACATGTACTATGCTCCAGCCTGGTGACTGCAAAAGCGCCTATCCTGGTCTGTCTCCTTCTGACAGCCCAGTCTCTCCTGGGACCCCAGCCACCATGGGTAAGACTGATAACAGGCTGTGAAAAAAACCCTCTGAGGAGGTGACATCTGAGCAGAAATGTAAAAGAAATGAGGAAGGAGCCAGCTATGAAGATCTGAGGCAAAGCAGTAGGAAGAGCAAGCTCAAAGGTCCAAAGGTTTACTTGAAGAACGGCAAGGGGGGAGGGGCTGGTCGGGCGCCCGTTCATATAGGGCTTCGTAGGCCATGATAAGAAATTTGTATTTTATTCTGACGGTGATGGGTAGTAAACAGAAGGCTCTGCGCAGGCGAGTGAGATGACAGAATTATTATTTTTTTTTAAAGATCACTCTCGCTGCCATGTGGAGAGTTGATTCCAGGGGAAATGAAGGAAGGAAACTGGCTAGCTATTGCAATGGTGTTGCTAAGGGACGCTGGTGGCCTGGAGAGGCCGACAGAGGGCAGTTCAGTGTGGGAGAGTTCCAGCCAAAAGGTTGACATGGATACACCGTAGATGGATACTTACACTTGTGGGGTTTTTTTTGCTTTTGTTTGTTTGCTTTTAAGATTTATTTATTTATTTGAGGGAGAGAGAGAGAGAGAGAAAGAAGCAGAACTGGAGGGAGCAGAGGGGGAGGGAGAGGGACACGCAGGCGCCATGCTGAGTGCGGAGCCCTTTCTGGGACTCGATCTCACGACCCTGAGATCATGACCGGAGCTGAAATCAAGTCTGACACTTGACAGACGGAACCACCCAGGAGCTCCCACAGCTGTGTTTTTAATCAAGGTTGACTTAATTTTCTAAATAATGATTTTCTTTTGTGGAAGGAGTTCAGGGAACTTACACTAGTTAAGAAGCACTTATTACTGCTGCGGAACTTTTCTTGTCTCAAATTCACTCAAGAAACTTATTAAAAAGACAGATTTCCCAATCTCTTACCCCAAAGATTCTGATTCTACTAAGCCTAGAAATCTGCATTTTGTGACCCAGACTTTGAGAATCACCAGTTAAGAATTTAGCAGCATCCCCTAGTGGTGGCTGCTGGAAATTGCAGATGTAACAAATTTAAAGTACAGTACTTTGAATATAGATTTGTTACAGGCAAAGTAACAATCTTTCATGCTCATCATAGAGATAATTTCATGGGAGCAACCAAAGGGGGTGGAGACTCCTTCAGTGATTATCTGGAGAGAACTCTCAGACATATTAAGATAAAAAGTAATTGAAACTTGGTAAGTAGTAATTAATTGGCTATTATGAAGTCAGACAGCAGTAATGGCTCTGAACCCACAGCCCAGCTGATTATTAGAGTTCTATAAGATTAGAGTAATTGCAACTGTGGAGGGAAAATAAAAAGAGTGGCATTTTCCAAAAGTTATAAAAAGCCAACACTCACTCAGGCAACTGAGCTTACACCAGCCATGGAAGGGTAGCAGTACCACCCCCGGGGGAACATTATTTGTTTTAACCACTGCTCTAACTAGGCATGAGTCAGTTCTGGTTGAGAATTTTGTTAGTCTGTCATTTAGGATTGGAGATTGCTCCTCTCTCGTCTGGCCAAGACTAGCCCACCTCGCCATTGCTGCGTCTTCGCTTGATGGTTCAGATACCTTCCTGGGACCTACCTGTCTCCCCGGGGCAGTAGAGAGTGGGACAGAAGGCAGCGCAGTGGTTGGGAGCTCCAGCCGCGTGGGGAACTATTTCAAAAGGAAGTCTGCGTGAAGGTGCTGTCTCCACAGTCAAGCTGGCTGGAAGAAACTTCCAGCTTCAGAGCGTCTTTGTTGGTTTGTTCAGTTGTTTCTTTGTAATGGTTATTCTCAGAATTCTCCATGCATATTCATCCCGCATTTCCAACTCTCCTCCCATGTTTTCTCTCCCACAACACAGGCTCCTATTTAAATTAGAAGATCTTTTAGTATACATTTCTCACATTCTCGACAAGGCAACTGAGATGTGAGCAGAGTGACTGCTCTAAGGCTAACAGGGAGCTAGAGTCCAGGACCATTGCTGGTGGCCCCATAAAGCTCACAGGCCAGTGTGACCTGGGGCCAAAGTACCCCTCAACAGCTGCTTGGCCTGTCCTTCTACCACCCTTACACACACTCTCTCACATCTGTACAAACACACACACACACACTCACACCCTGAGTCTCTCTTAGTTTTCTTCTTTGTGCCAATCCCCTTCCCCCTTTCCCATCTGGCCAAGCCAGCAAAATATGAACAATTAGGGAAATTAAACCTCTTCTTAAAAAAAAAATTGTTTGAAAAATGACAAACCCAAATGAAGCCTCAGCTTTTTCACCTTCATCAACTAAATTATGCGGTGTTTGCTTGTGTTACCTCATCTTGATTTATTTTTGTGGGTCAAGCCTCTAAAAATAAATAAATGAATAAAAGGTTTATTTGTTACCATCCCAAGGAGAAAAACCTGAACAAGGAAATAGAAAACAAAAGGAAAGGTGAGCCGAAAGATTGCATAATTAATTAAGGGAACACAATACAAATCTGGACATGCCCACATGTATTTTTCCACTTAGAAACAAACCTAATGAGAGTGGCACGTTCTTTTATTTTTTTCCTCAAGACTTGCACGCCCAGCTCAGGCGTGCATCTGGAGGAAGGGCCTGCCCCCTAGCGGTGCCTGTGGAAATGTGCAGGTACATGTGCCCAACGCGGGGCTGAGGTTGCCCAGGGATATGTGCTCGAAAAACTTAATATTAGAAGGAATGCTTCCGCTGCTTTCCAGTAAATACAGCAGGTGGAGACACACACTGGAAAACTGGATCACGGTCAGCCTTGTTTCCATTCGGCCGTTAGAAGATTGCTAGGCACCCAGAGTTAGTGAAACTGAAGCTTGACCATAATTTATTGGTGATGCTTCCTATGTCCTGCTTGTTTTTAACTCTAGAAAACTGTTAAGATCTGGAGATTTTAAACAAATTCCATCTTCAAATCCATTGTCCCCCCCAAACACACACCATTCATTCATATTAAATACTTACTTAGTGCAGAAATATGGGGTGAGGTGGTGGTGCAAAGGTTAAAGTGAGACACAGATCCCCTCCTTCAAATTTACCCTCTGATTGGGAGAGAAGATATATTTGGACATAATTACAACACATGGCAGTGATATAAACAGAGAAAAAATATATAATATTATATATTGATTATATAACTTATGCATCAATTTTATTATATAATTAGATATTACATATTAATAAATATTAGCATACCTTAATAATTAGGTAATTATATATTTTAATATAATTACATTACAATATTGTATTATATGAATATGATGAACTTAACTATAACATGTAATATGGAGTAAACACAGAGCAACTGTGGGCCAAGCCCTGTGCTAGGTACGTCCACATTTCATTTAATATTTAATCACAACAGTATCTTTTAGCAGAAGACAAAAGGGAGGTTTGGAAAGATTACAAAATTGACCCTAGTTCACAGAGCGATGAGCTGGCAAAATCAGACCCTGAATTCCGGTTTTCTGATTCCACCTAGATTTCACTTCCTGTCACCACACTTGTACTGAGAGTCTACTACGTAGCAGGTGCTGCGCTAGGGGTTTGAGGTGCAAAGATGGGAGACCGCCGTTACTCGCCCGGGTTTCTAGTTTTGTAGGGAACTGGGCATGTGGAAAAACAATTCGGTTACAGCATGAAATATGCACTAATGGAAGTGTGCACAAACCGCTTTCTGAGCAAAGCAGCAAAGGCTGTCATTGCTCGTGAGCCAGGCTTCCTGTCACGCAACCCTGTTACTTGGCCATGACCGACCTGCCGCAAGTCTGCAACCCGGCCAAGAGGAACCATCTTCAGGCTTCGCAGGGCCTCTGGGGAGGCCTCCTATTGTCATTCTGCCCAACAGTGGACTCGACTTACCCAACCGATGACCTGTCATGGACATTTCCAGCGTGAGAAACCCAGAAAACTGCAGGACCAGAGTAAAAGCAGGGAGAAACAGAAGTGGAGGTGGCAGGTGAACGGGTCAGAAGCAGAAGCAGGGAGTCCAGAGAGAGAGAGAGGAGCTGAACTGTGAGTCTGGCATCATCATAGGAAGAAGGAGCCAAAGGTCCCTTCTCTCAGGGGAAGTCTGTTTTTACCATTAGTTCCTCCCCAGGGTTCCCGGCCCCCCCGCGGCGCGACTGTGGAACTGCCTGGCTGATGCGGCCTTCTCGTGGCCGTGTCCTTGCATCACCCAAAGCGTGTGAGCTCAGCCAGCACTGGGATCCTGCCACACACAGTCTAAGCCCTGCGCTTCCGACGGGACCCAGAGAGCTAGTGCGGCAGGGCGGCTAGGCGGGCGGACCCGGCCTCTCCAGAAGCTGACGCCCCAGCAGAGGGCTGAGGTCCACGTAGGAGTTGGCCAGACAGAGGTGTGGAGGGTGCTCCAAAGGTTCAGTGTTCCTTCCAGCAGCCTGCATGACTGGTGGCAAAACTGGAATGTCTTGGTTCTCCTTCCAGGGAAGTGACCAGAAACTCTCTCTTCAGGAACCCTGGCTTAGAGAGAGGGCAGTGGGAAAGGGGAATCTTCTCTCTCATGGAGGCTCTAAGTCCTGAAGCCTGGTGGTTCTGCCCAGACACTGTGGCTTCAAACATTGGCATATTCTTCTCGGCTGGAATATCCGTAGCTTTAGGAGGGTGACAGCATAAAACTACAGGGTACATACAATGACTCTCTTTGGGGTGTCATTAGCACAGACGATCGGGAGGAGAAAAGTTTGCAATTTTTACAATCTCTACGTTTTTGTCTTATATAAATTAGCATAAGTCTCCTTTTCCATGCAGGCTTAAATTTCCTTATTTTTGCACTGACTTGCATAAAAGCCTATGATCCCGCAGGGAGCTGTACTCAAAGAAACACAGACTCTCCCTTGCACTAGTAATTACAATGTTATTTCTATACAAAAATAAAATCTGAAGTTTATAAACTATGAAGTGATAGGCAAAATTTATCCTATTTTACAGACAAAGCACAAGACTTTCATGAAGTTTCTGCTCCAATTGGATTTATTTTGCTCTGACCTGAAAAGAATGTCATGGAAAAGTTGGAGAAACACTTTTTTGGGCTGTTGCCTCAACTTCCTAAATTGTCCACCCTATTTAAGTTCTACCCATTACAAATTCATGTAGCTTGATTTCTTTTAACTTGTGGTGAAAAACACAAAATTTACCATCTTTATCATTTTTAAGTGTACAGTTCATTAGACTTAAGTAGTCTTTGCTGTGCAACAGAGCTCTGGAGCTTTCCCTCTCTCGAGACTGAAACTCTACACGCGTTAAACAAGCCCCTACTTCTCTCTCTGCCCAGCCCCTGGCAAACACCGTTCTACTTTGTTTCTATGAGTTTGACCTCTTTCCATTCCACGTACAGTGGAATCATACAGTATTTGTCCTTTTGTGGTTGGCTTATTTCACTTAGTAATGTCCTCCAGGTTCGTCCATGCTGTAGCAAGTGATCGGACTTCCTTTTTAAGGCTGAAAAATCTAACACCATCTATCTATCTATCTATCTATCTATCTATCTATCTATCTATCCATCCATCCATCTCAGTTTGTTTATCCATTCATCCATTCATCCGTTGATGGACAGTTGGGTTGCTTCTCCCTCTTAGCTCTTGTGAATAATGCCGCTATGAACATGAGTGTGCAAATATCTCTTTGAGCCCCTGCTTTCAATTCTTTTGGATGTATACTCTGAGGTGGGATCACTGGATCCCATGCTAATTCTATTAATTTTTGAATGCAACTGCCGTACTGTCTTCCATAGTGGCTGCATAGTGTACAAGCCTTTCAACTTCTCCACACCCTCGCCAACACGTGCTGTTTTCTGCTTGGTTGGTGGGTTGTGGTGGTGGTTGTTATTTGAGAGTAGCCATCTGAATGGGTGTGCTGTGACGTGTAGGTTGCTTTTAAAGTCTGAATTCCCTTGGAAGTGGTAAGAGTGTCTGTGAACCTTCATGCCTTCTAGTAAGCTTCGACCTTAGCAACCAGCTAGTCATTCACTGAGTACATGGTATTTAGATGTAGGAGAGGGTGTTAGAACCCTAGGAGATCCTGTATCTGCTCAAAAACGATAAAGCATTAAGGTGAGCCAGGGTGGCTCAGTCAGTTGAGCATCCAACTCTTGGTTTTAGCCCAGGTCATGATCTCAGGGTCGTGAGATGGAGCCCCGAGTTGGACTCCACGCTCAGCATGGAGTCTGTTTGACATTCTCTCTCCCTCTTCCTCTGCCCCTCCCCATTCTCACACACACACACACACACACTCTCTCTAAAATCAATCAATCAATCAATCATCAAAAAAAACAATAAAGCATTGAAACTGGAAGCCTGAGGAGTGGTGGCTACCTGAGAAATCTCACAGAGGATATTTTCCTCTCACAGTTGTTTTGACCCTCAGGACTTTTTTCTTAAATGAAATACAAACACTTTCATCAGAGCTATTCCAACATTTCTGAGAATATCATCAGAAAATTATTTTCTGGAAACAACTCTTTGGAGTTAATTTAATTCTTTGATCATTTTTTTTTTTTTACTGCAGAGTCACATAATTTTCAGTATTTTTATTTCACTGAAATAATTCGGATTTAATTCAATGATTACATTTTGTACTCGTATTAAATTTTCCCAATTTTGGCTTCAGCAATTTTGAGTTTTCTTTTGTGGTCATTTTCTACCAAGTCTAATTTTCCTGGGTCAGGTTTTATAGGTACAATTTTTGACAAGATGATTTGATTTTTTAGTCAATTTTAAAAGTCAATAACAAGTTTGGTTTTAAGCAGTTTTTGCCTTTGTCAGTTTTATTTTGTATTATTTCTACAAAATGCGATTTTAACTGGGTCAATTTTTGTAGTTTTGAGAATTATCAAAACAATGAGATTCTTCAGTTCACTTTTTGTCATTATTAAATTTCATGTATACAGCTAGCTCTTCAGATTTAAATCTGTGTTGATTTTTTCTAAGATGTCTAATTTTTTTTTCTGTGGCCAGGTTAAAATGCACATGAAGTCAAAATACCGAGGTTGCAATGTCTTGTTTTCCTTTAAAATGGTTCTGATTAAAAAATTAAATATGGAGTATCAACACATCCTTATGGAGGCATGGGTTTCATGGGTAAATCACTGGTCTAGAAGTGAGTATTTCCGGTGTTTGCCTTTGCTTTGTCACTTAGCACCCCATGTGTACAGGCTAAAAGCCCTCATCTAAAAGTGAAGTGACTTCAGTATATGATTTCTGAGTGTCCTTGCAACTCTGGGAGTCTATGCTTTAAATTCCTACCTGTATCATTCTTTTGCATGTAGCTGTCCAATTTTCCCAGCACCATTTATTGAAGAGACTGTCTTTTTTCCGTTGGATATTTTTTCCTGCTTTGTCAAAGATTAGTTGCCCAAAGAGCCGAGGGGCCATTTCTGGGTTCTCTATTCTGTTCCACTGGTCTGTGTGTCTGTTTTTGTGCCAGTACCATGCTGTCTTTGTGATCACAGCTTTGTAGTATAGCTTGAAATCCGGCAACGTGATGCCCCCAGCTTTGTTTTTCCTTTTCAACAATTCCTTGGTGATTCAGGGCTTTTTCTGGTTCCACACAAATTTAAGGGCTGTTTGTTCCAGTTCTTTGAAAAATGTCATTGGTATTTTGATCGGGATGGCACTGAAAGTGTAGATTGCTCTGGGTAGCATAGACATTTTAACTATGTTTATTCTTCCGATCCATGAACATGGAATATTTTTCCATCTTTTTGTGTCTTCTTCAATGTCTTTCAAGAGCGATTTGTAGTTTCTAGAATATAGATCCTTTACATCTCTGGTTAATTCTGAGATAACATACGATTTTTAGTGCTATTGTAAATGGAATGGATTCCCTAATTTCTCTTTCTTCAGTTTCATTGTTCATGTATAGAAATCCAACTGATTTCTGAGCATTGATTTTGTATCCCGCCACATTACTGAATTGCTCTATAAGTTCTAGTAGTTTGGGGGTGGAGTCTTTTGGGTTTTCTATATAGAGTATCATGTCATCTGCAGAGAGAGACAGTTTGACTTCTTCTTTGCCGATTTGGATACCTTTTATCCCTTTTTGTTGTCTGATTGCTGTTACAAGGACTTCTAGTACTATGTTGAATAATAATGGCGAGAGTGGGCATCCTTGTCGTGTTCCTGATCTTAAGGGAAAGGCTTTCAGCTTTTCCCCATTGAGAATGATATTCGCTGTAGACTTGACCACTCTCTCACACCATACACAAAGATAAACTCCAAATGGATGAAAGACCTCGATGTGAGATAGGAACCCATCAAAGTCATAGAGGAGAACATAGGCTGCAACCTCTTTGATAACGGCCACAGCAATTTTTTCATGACACATATCCAAAGGCAAGAGAAACAAAAGAAAAAATGAACTCGTGGGACTTCATCAAGATAAAAAGCTTCTGCACAGCCAAGGAAATGGTCAAAAAAACTAAAAGGCAGCACACGGAATGGGAGAAGATACTTGCAAATGACACTACAGATAAAAGACTAATATCCAAGATCTAAAAAGAACTTCTCAAACTCAATACACAGGAAACAAATAATCAAATCAAAAAATGGGCAGAAGATATGAACAGACACTTTTTCAATGAAGACATACAAATGGCTAACAGACACATGAAAAAATGTTCAAAATCATGAGCCATCAGGGAAATTCAAATCAAAACCACATTGAGATACCACCTTACACCATCAGAAAGAACGATTATACAACATTTGCAGCAACATGGATGGGACTGGAAGAGATTATGCTAAGTGAAGTAAGTCAAGCAGAGAAAGACAATTATCATATGGTTTCACTCATTTATGGAACAGAAGAAATTCATCGGTAGGAGAAGGAAGGGAAGAATGAAGGGAGGGTAAACAGAAGGGGGAATGAACCATTAGAGACTATGGACTCTGGGAAACAAACTGAGGGCTTCAGAGGGGGAGGGGTGTGGGGGATTGGGATAGGCCGGTGATGGGTATTAAGGAGGGCACGTATTGCATGGGAACTGGGTGTTATACGCAAATAATGAATCATGGAACACTACATCAAAAACTAAGGATGTACTGTATGGTGACTAACATAATAAAAATTATTATAAAAAAATAAAAAATAATAAAAATAAATTCCTACCTGTAGAGGTGGCCGTATCTGGCCATGACTTTGCTTCTTTGATCTCCACCACCCTTCCTCCCCTATCAGCGCCTCCTGACAACCTGCCAGCCTGTGCTCCTGAGACCTGGGCAAGAGCCTGTGACTTTGCCCACACACATCCACTTTTGTTAATACTCAGTCTTGACTCTTGACCTGGTCCAGGGCTGTACCATTCTTAGGTGTTCTGACCTCAATCCATGCTCTTTCTGATTGGGCACCTGCCAACTTGGGCTCAGAGCATCTTTCTTCAACTCTGACCTCCATGTGTCTAGAATCTACAATGTCATCAGTGGCCATATTGAGTCTTGTCTTTCCTTGTGCCTACTCAGTCAGTCTTACCCCCACCTTTTCTCTTTTACTGTCAGGCATGGAACAGAACTGTGGGGTTATATGGATATGGTTTAGGGTAGACCATCCTTGGGGTAGGGGAGGATGGGGCTGAAGGCCATACTAGGCAGTTGGGAGGAATAGGACAGCCCACACCAGCTAGGGACTCATATCCAGATCCCAGCAGGACACTGAAGGACCACTCACGTGACTATTCACAAAATTAGTGAGGGGGCTACTTACAAAGGTGTAAGGACTCCACAAAGGACAGTACAGTACCAATGGATTCAGTTACAACTCCTGAGCTCAAAAAGACATGGGAAGGGTCAGTTACTGGAGTCTGGAAGGAGAGAATCACACACAGACGACTGTAAGGCCCTCCTGCAAAGAAGGAGCCAGAGGCAGGAAGTCCCCAGCTCCTTCTCCTCCTCCCTCCCTCTTATCTCCCGTAGGGACTTCCTAATAGGCAGAACCCAGACGGCAAAGGAGTCCTTTGATGAAACCCCTACAGGTCAGTGTTCCCAGGCAGAGACTAGAGTGAGAAGGATGGAGAGTGACAGTGGCACAGGTTGCTCCCCAAACCTGTTCACATATGTTCCAGTGAAATCAGCATCCTGAAAAGGAGCATCCAGAGAAGACTTAGAGAGAAGGGGGTCAGCAAACCTGCTTCACCCTGGACACAGAATGAGTCAAATGTGTCTGTTAGCCATTTGTGTGTCTTCTTTGGAGAAGTGTCTATTCACATCTTCTGCCCATTTTTTGACTGGGTTATTTGTTTTTTGAGTGTTGAGTTTGAGAAGTTTTTTATAGATCTTGGATATCAGCCCTTTATCTGTAATGTCATTTGCAAATATCTTCTCCCATTCTGTGGGTTGCCTCTTAATTTTGTTGACTATTTCCTTTGCTGTGCAGAAGCTTTTTATCTTGATGAAGTCCCACAAGTTCATTTTTGCTTTTGTTTCCCTTGCCTTTGGAGACGTATCTTGAAAGAAGTTACTGTGGCCGATGTTGAAGAGGTACATATATACAATGAAATATTGTTACGCCATCAGAAAGGATGAATACCCACCATTTGCATCGACATGGATGGAACTGGAGGGTATTATGCCAAGTGAAGTAAGTCAAGCAGAGAAAGACAATTATCATATGGTTTCACTCATATGTGGAACATAAGCAATAGCATGGAGGACCATAGGGGAAGGGAGGGAAATCTGAAGGGGGAGAAATCAGAGAGGGAGACGAACCATGAGAGACTATGGATCCCAGGAAACAAACTAAGGGTTTCAGAGAGGAAGGGGGTGGGGAGGGCGTAATGGGGTGATGGGTATTAAGGAGGGCATGTGTAGTGATGAGCACTGGGTGTTTACGTGACTAATGAATCTTTGAACACTACATCAAAAACTAATGATGTACTATACAGTGGCTAACTGACCATAATAATAATAAAAAAAGAATGAGTCAAATGCATGTGAGTGTTGTTAATTCCACATGATGTCACTGGTGACAGAACCTCTGTCCCTGACACCCACTTTCTGAGCCATGTCTCTGGTCCTGCAGTGGCTCTGGGTCAACAGAAGCCTGGCTGGTTTGACGAGCTCACTTTGCTGGTCCCTGGGAAGACTGTGAGGAGAAGGTACAGGGGGGCCTTCGGGAGGGCAGGATGGAAGCCCTTGGATGGCTGCGTGGGTGGAGGGAGTTCTAAGAACAGAGGAAAGCGGGGAGGAGAGAGAGTGGAAGGGGGTGCCAATGGGCTGGCCTGGCCAAGAGGCAGACCTGGGCTTACACAGAGGGCACTCTGATGTGCTTTACATAAGAGACTGCCACCTGTATTGCCTGAGATATGGGGTACAGACAGAGATGTTGCTGGATCTGTGGTCAAGGGGAGAGCACACACTCTCCCTTCAGAATTCTGTAGCAGGATTCTACCACTGAACACCACTTCTTTTTTTTTTTTTTGCCACCGAACACCACATTTCTACTGTAAACACCATTGCAAATGGTGCGTTTTCACCTTAGCTCAACTTGTAGAGAGGGAAGGAAAGAGAAAGAGCGCAGAGAAGACAGAGAGAGACTGATTAGACGCGTTGGCTCTGGCCCTCACCTCTGATTCAGCCGGTGATTGCTGTTGCTGGCTGGCTGGCTGGGGAGGGGTGCCCCCCAGGCAGCAGGAGCAGAGTAGGCTGGCGACTGAGCAGGAACTTAGACACGAATCTAGTATTATCACGCTTTGCTTCTTGTCAGTGACGCGATATGTACTTAACATATCCTGGAAATATTAAAATTCAATCTAATATAAACCAGTGGCAAGTAATCTTCCCTTCCTTATGTACCCGGGGCCGCCCCTGGAGAGAGAGGAGTGGGTTGGTCAGCAGAGGGAAGAGAGAGCAGAAAGCCGTGTGAAGGCCATGACCTCACCTCGCTTACCTCCAGATGTGACAGCCACCTCGATCAACATCACGGGTTCCAGGAATTCACCAGAAGGGAGGAAAAAGGGAGATGGAAGGAAAAAGAGAGACTGGACAGGAGAGAAATACAACTGATGAAAGTAAGCTCCTTCTAGGAAGAATTCTATTGTCAAGCTGTTCCCTGAGGGAACAGGCCCTCGGAGAGGTAGGAAGTGCATTAGCCTTTCCTACTGTGGGGTTTTTTGTTTTTTCCTTATCCCTATGAAAAAAAATCTGTTAATTTCATGTGACAAACAAAATATATTTCTTTTTCTTGAGTACTCCATAATTGTATAGAGATGTGTATCATTTCCTCTCCATAATTTTGAGCATATTTTCGAAGACAGTGACATATTCTGACTCTTTAAGAACAAAACAATTCAATTTAAAAATCACTGAGTGACAGCAATCAAAGTGCTCAAGTGATGCGGTTCGCTTCAGCACTTGTTCGAAATGTCATTAGAAAACCGACATATAGCGGGTTGTTATGGCAACTAGAATAGCAGAGTTTATAACATCACTGTAATTAACGTGATCCAAACGTTATTAATCTTTCAACATCACTCACATCCTCTGAAGGAACAGCAGCTCTGGTCCTCCTAGGATTTTTCAATGGTATTATCTTTCCAGCTTTCTTCCATTTTACTTTATTTTCACATAGATCCTACTCTGACGTTGCTTTAGAGAAATTAGCTATTGTTTCTCTTCCTTTACTCATTCTATTTTGACTGCTGGTTTTTTTTGATAAAACTTGCAATAAAATGGAAAAAAAGGACTCACAGCTAAAAACCAGAAAAAGTCTAAGGATGAAAAGATACATGCATGTAAATGTGGAGAACCTGAGAAAAATATTAAAATACTTTGCATATAGATATTTAGTATTAACTCACATTTGCATAGCACTTTATCATTTTTAAAGCAGTTTTACATATATTATGTAATGTAACAACCCTGAGAGGACGAGTAATATTTTTTGGGTGCCTACTATGTGACATTAAATGTGATCTGTATACATGAATGTTTTAGATCGCGCAACAAACCCACAAGGCAAGTGTGGGTTAAAAATAAGCCTTCGCAACTTGACAACAAGAACCAAAAAACCTGATTAGAAAATGGACAGACTTGAAAAAAATTTCTCCAAGGAATGTATAGAAATCGTCAGCAAATACATGAAAAGATGCTCAACATCACCAATTATTAGAGATATGCAAACCCAAACTACAAGATATCCTCTCACATCCATCAGGATGTTTACTATAAAATAAAACAAGAAATAACAAGTGTTGGGGAGGATGTGAGAAACTGGAACTCCTGTGCGCTTAGGTGAAACTATAAAAGGGTGCAGCCACTGTGGAAAATGGTATGGTGTTTGCTCAAAAAACTATGTTCCGGCAAATGATCCAGCAATCCCACTTCTAAGGTATACACCCAAAAGAGCCGAAAGCAGAGTCTTGAAGAGATACTTGCACACTCATGTTCACAGCTGCATTATTCACAAAAGCCAAGAGGTGGACGCAACTCCAGGGTCCACGGACAGATGAGTAGATGAGCAAACTGGCATATCAGTTTGATGGAAGATGATTCAGCTCCAGAAAGGAAATCCTGTCATGGGCTACAACATGGATGAACCTAGAGGACATTGTGCTGAGTGAAATAAGCCGGACACAAAAAGACAAATACTATATGATTCCAGGATGTGAGGAATCTAGAGTGTCAAATTCATGGGAACAGAAAGTAGAATAGTGGTTAAAAGGGGCCGGGAGCAGAGGGGAAACAGAGAGCTGCTTAATGGCCGTAGAGTTCAGTTTTCCAAGATGAAAAAGTTCTGGAGATCTGCACAGCAATGTGAATATTCTCAGCACTACTGAATTGTACATTTAAAAATGGTTAAGATGGCAAATTCTACATTATGTGAGGTTTTTGTCCCCCTCCAACTGAAAAAAAAAATGCCTCCAAGTTGACACTCCTTTCTTGAAAAGGTGAAGCTAAGTCACCTCCCCTTGGATGTAGCCCGGATTCAGTAATTTGCTTCTAGTAACTTGATGTGGAAGAAGGGACAAGGTATGACTTCTAACACTAGGTCAAAAGAGACATTCCTCAGGCGCCTGGGTGGCTCAGTCATTAAGCGTCTGCCTTCGGCTCAGGTCATGATGCCAGTGTTCCGGGATCAAGCCCCGCATTGGGCTCCCTGCTCAGCGGGAAGCCTGCTTCTCCCTCTCCCACTCCTCCTGCTTGTGTTCCCTCTCTCGCTGCCTCTATCTCTGTCAAATAAATAAAATCTTAAAAAAAGAGAGAGAGACACTGCTGCTTCTGCCTTATTCTCTCTCTCTTTTTTTAGAGGGAAGTGGGTCCTCTAGCCCCAGTCAAGCCCTTTACACCCTGCTTGGTATCTTGAGTGCAACCTCACAAGAGACCCCGAGCCTGAAACCACCCAGATAAGTGGACTCACAGAAACTGACCACACAGAAACTGACATAATAAATGTGTATACTGTTGTTAAGCCACCAAATTTGGGGGTAATTCACCACACAGCAATAAATAACTAATACAAAAAATATTTTTCATTAATCTGAAGCAATGAGGATCTCTGGTGCATTAGGAGGGCTCCTCACCCTTTTTGTGTTGATCTGTGATTTAGCCAATGTGTCTGGAGTCTATTCGGATAGAGGCTCTGGGTCGGAATCAGAGGAGTGCCTTATGTGAATTACCTGCAAGCCCAGTCTTACGAACAATATCGGGGAACTGGCTGTCCTGTAATTCGAGGGCTGCTGGATTTCTTTGAGGTCCTTTATTTTCTCTCTCTCTGTGTGGCATCAGAAATAGGAATGCCCATGAGGTATTCTCATGGAAAGTTCAATCGCATGTGAACCAGCGAGTTTAGATATCAGAGGTCATACCCTCATCACATACTATATTCAAAGAAAGTTTTTATTCTTTGTGGAAAAAAAGTGAAAGGGCAAAACAGCAATACGCCTGAGGAACATCGAAAAGGCCAACAAGAAAGGAAAACTCAACATCATCTTGAGGTGAAAAAATGGGGGTTCATCCAGCAGAGTCATTTGGGAAGAGTTTCTTCCCTGTTGGACTGCATACATTCTATCCTTTCCTCTTCGGTGTAGGGGTCAAGCTATAAATTTGCGGAGAGTGAGACAAGGAGGCAAATTCACTAAGCCTGCTACTCTGGCTGCCTGAAGATTGTATTGCTTCTTAGGAGTTGGAAATGTCTATGGGTATCACCTTCTATTGTTCTCAAACAAATTCTCTTTAAGTGAATGAACTTGCTTTACCGCTCAAATTTATGAACTCTTCCGGTAGGAAAAAGGAGCCTTCCCAGATTTCCAATTTTAATGCAGGGTCTGGTATTATGAAATAAAATGAATAAAGATAAACAAATACAAAATAAAGACTTGCATTGCTTAAAAAAAGGAAATCGAAGCTCTCAGAATTTTAGTTTTATTTACCCAGTTCACATAGCAAGAATGAGGGAGACGAAGGCTACGAACCTAGATTGTTCTGCTTTTAAAATCTACCCTCACTTTGGACAACACAAAATTATTACCTTTATTCTAGTGATGAGGAAGCTGATTTCAGGAGAGGTTAAGTGACTTACCTGTGGTTTTCCTGCTGGTTCGTACCAGAACTCAGATCCTAAGTCTTCGTCCAATACTCTTGCATGACTTCTTATTGCTTTTCTGTTCAGATAATGTACTTGGTAAAGCTCTAGAGATATAAATATGAGTAAGGTAATCAAGTAGAAAATATCCCTGCAGTGAGGAAACATGGTAAGTACATAAATTAGAATTGGTTTCTTAGGTTTCTAGTTGAGGATTTCAAATTTTAAATGAGATGGTCGTTTAAAAACTTTTCCAGTAAGTCATTAAACTGTTGAAGAAATCACTACTTGTAAGAGCCAAAACACATAATAATGTCTCATTTCAGAGCACCTTCATGCATGTGGCCTCTCTGCCCACCAGCCACTCGGGCATCCAGTACTGGTTGTAAATTAGACAGTATCACGTGTCTAGAGCGAGCGTCAATATTTCGCAGCAAGGCATCCAAGGTGACTGCCAAGAAAATTGAGTGGCAAACAGGGGGTTTCCACTCTAGGTCCTTGGCTGCCGAACAGCAGAATAGACCTTCATTCATGAAGTATTCTTGTTAGAAATATTTCCCCTGATCCTACTCAAGCTTGGATGTAACTTACAGCTTATAAGAAATTCAGGGAACGTGGGGCGCCTGGGTGCCTTAGCCATTGGGCGCCTGGGTGGCTCAGCCATTGGGCGTCTGCCTTCAGCTCAGGTCATGATCCCAGGGTCCTGGGATCGAGCCCCACATTAGGCTCCCTGCTCGGCAGGAAGCCTACTTCTCCCTCTCACACTCCCCTTGCTTGTGTTCCCTCTCTCGCTGTCTGTCAAATAAATAAATAAAATCTTAAAAAAAAAAAAGAAATTCAGGACACAGAAACCAAATTAAACAACACCAGAGAGAAATAATAAGACAAATCTAAAATGTGACTCAATCTATAGAACAACAGACTCAATTTCCTTTAAAGATCAAGGTCATTAAAATAAAAAGGTTGGGAGGGACTGCTCTAAACCAAGAAAGGCTAAAAGGACATAATAGTACTTGACTGGATCCTGGTTAAAAAACAAAACAAAACAAAACCCAAAACTATACAAGATACCTTTGGGACAATTACAGAAATTTGGATATGCTCAGGGATTAGACAGTATTGGGGAATTATTGTTAATTTTATTATGTGTGTGCCAATTATCAATTTACTGCCTTACCTCCAAATCACCCTTCTGTAATTGCTCTGCAATACTGGACGGGCTCTTTAAGCCTTTTTCCTCTACACTAAGCATGATGTTAAATTTGTCAATAGAGGAAGGCCACTGCAGGAGGAAGGGGGCTTCTCTTCTGGGTCTCAGAATGCTTGCCAATCAGTAAGTGGTGGATGTGTGTCTGGGGGCATCCGGTGGTACACTGCCTCGGCTGTGTGCCCACACTACACAGTCTCTTGGTGACCCTGCATGGCAGTCCAGACCCTGTGACCATCTTGATGTGACTTTCCCAATAAGGACACCGTGTGCTCCAGACCTCATGCCTGCAGAGGTATCCAGCTTTCAATGCACACCTGCTCTCCAGCCCGGGCTCTTGAAGCCCTGAGGGTGGTTTCTTGCTTGCCTGGTGATGAGGGACCGGCTCTGGCCTGGGAAATCCAACAGACTTCTCCTCATCCTTTGGCTGCAACCACACCTTCACCAGTGAGGTCTGAGTCCCACCATCTTTAAACCTCTTTTCCAAGTTGGTCCTTCCTTCCAGGCAAGAGGTGCAACTAAAAACTCTGGTGGATATACTTGTTTCCCTCTTTTTGTGTCACTTCCTTCAAAATGTCATCATTTGAGGTCACTCCCTTTCATACTTCACCAGTGCTGGAGGAGGGTTATGTCCCTGCTACATGGAGACCACTGCCCTGGTCCCTTCACGATTTCATAGCAGCGGCAGCCGCTTAAGCTCATTGCTGCTGTTGGTTGGCGTCTGTATCCAGCCCCCTGCCTTTATTCCCTAAAACTGCTATATTCTCACTGGGGACCCACCATGCTTTTCTTGGCTTCGGCAGCCTTTGTTAAGAAATGGTTTTGAGCACATCAAGGAGGCAGCAAGGAGAGGGACAGGTCCGGAGCTTGCTCTGAAATGTCAGACGTTTAGCTACAAGCTCGTACTCCTCATTTGCATTAGTGTTAAAACTCCACCAACAGAGCTAAAGCTAGAGAAAAGACGGTATGACAGGCAATGTGGAAACCTGACCAGTAATAAAAAGACAGATGGGTCAGCATTTAGCAGGTGCGCTCACTCCTGAGGTCTAAGAGAGAAGCGAGAGGAAGTGCAACGCTGTCACCGTAAATAGGCTCGTTCTATGGACTTAACCATAAAGATCAGTAACATTTGTTATTCTGTTATCCTCTGAAATTTTGAGCCATGAAGTCCCTTAGAAACCCTCAAATGAAACTGTAAACTTATTCAAGGGCAGAGGCCAGGGAAAGACAGTTTAAGAACGTACTGTCTTGCAGCGAAGGAGAGAAAGTCCAGTAGAAAAGCGGACGGAAATGGAACGGACCCCAGTGGAGTACCACGGAGCCACCCTCGTGTTTGAAAGCATAGTCTGTGATGTACCACTGACGGGGGCTCTGCCATCATAATTTTGTCTGTCCCTCCAGCCAGCCCCAGGCATGTTCCCTCCAGGGGCTTTTTTCCCTTGTTCAGATCTGTTCCAGCTCCAGGGACTCAAACTCAGAGCTGCCTCTCTTCTCCCCAACACAATGTCCCGATCTTCCATATCTTCCGCAGGTGTCTTCCTTACCTTCTGCAGATTCATGTTATATTTCCTGAACCTTTTCTTTACCTTGATAATGACCTCGAGTCTCCTGAATCCTCTCTTTTTTTCCCTCTTTATGATGCTTCTTTGGCACTTACATCCTTCCCCTACCAAATCTTGTCTGGAAGCTTTGTCGTGTCGGAGCTATTTTAAATCTGCAGACTTTTTAGCTGCTTGTCACCCATGCTGAACTTCATCCTTGAGTTCTTCCTATTGTCTGCTTTCAGTTAATATTGCTGCACCAATGGTACTCGGTAGAAAAGGTGTAGAAACATTATAACTGGGTCCATTTTACCTGTTTGGTGCTTCTCTTTCAGACCTTTCCTATGTGTATACTTACATACACACGTGGCATTTTGAATTTATGTTTAAAGATTTTTTTTACAAAAATGGGATATTTTATGCATTGCTCTGTTTTTTCCTCTTAAGACTATCTCCCAGGCATCTTTCCATATCATTACACGTATACTTCTTCATTCTTTCTTGAACAGCTGCATAGTATTTCACCGTATGAATGGTTGTACTTTATTTTCCCAATTTCATATTTAGGTTGTTTCCAGTTTTTTGCTATTTCAAACAATGCTGCAATAAATAATCTTGTACATATATCTTTTGTGCACCTGTGTTTTTCTGCAGGATAATTTCCCAGTAGTGGAACTGCTAGTTTAATTGATCTGTGCATTTTAAAAGCTGATAGATACTGCTATATTGTTTTCCAAAAAAAGTTATCTCATTTTATGCTGTTACCAAACACGAATGAGAGCAGGGTTCCTCTCTAAATTAATGCTAGCCTTACCTGGGCTCTCAATGCACCTGGGGGTTCCAACTATTCATTTTTCATTGGTTCTGTGTTTTATTGCCTAAATAACACTGCCAGGCCCTTTATATTTCTGAGACCCTTAATTTAATCCTGTCTTTCTGATCTCAGGAACTGACCTAACCTTCTCTTCTGCAGTCTTCAGTGTGACTGCCATTCATTCTCTTGCTTACTGCCTCATGATCTTGAGGTTGCTGCAGGAGCTCCATAAGTACCTCTGCATTAGGAAAAAGGCAGTGGGGGAGAGGGGATGGTGTCGGTAGCATCCATCTCTTTTATCAGGAAGGAGAAAGCCTTCTTAGATGGCTCCAGAAGATCTCCCCTTACATCTTCTTAGCCATAACTGGCTCCCATGGCCATTTCTACTGCAAAAGTAAATGGGATATTTAATATCTGGATAAATAGAACAAAACTGCCACAGATATGTGCACCAATACTGATTTGTTGCTTGAGCCTAGACACGCTGCTGCCCAGAATAAAACGAAGGTTCTGTTAGTATAGAAGAAGGGGAGAATGGATATTGAGCAGTCATCCACAGTATTTGCCAATGATACATATTTTTGCTCAATACATATTTGTTGAATGCATAGCATAAGAATAGGTCAGCAACCTGTCACCACACCGAACAGAATATAAATCCCTGATTTATCACTTAGTTATTCAAAGTCACAGCTTGGTTTTAAGTTACAAGTTGGATATCTGCATGCGAAACTGTACTCATGTCCTGATGGAGGCTACAGAGTACACATCCCAGGGTTGAGTGACATTTTGTTCTCATTTGAATTCAAATCAATTTTGTCATCTCTGAGGGGCAGATGTTATGCGTCAAACAAGTGACAGATTGCAGCTTTAATTTAAACAGCAAGATATGGTTTATAATATACTTATATTTATTGGAGAAAAAAAATCCAGTGATGTCACTCAAGTGTTTTCTGGATTAAAGTAAAAGGTTTTTGGGATGCCTGGGTGGCTGAGTTGGTTAAGTGCCTACCTTCGGCTCAGGTCATGATCTCAGGGTCCTGGGATCAAGTCCCACATCAGGCTCCTTGCTCAGCGGGGAGCCTGCTTTTCCTTCTCCCTCTGCCTGCTCCTCCTGCATGTGCTCTCTCTCTCTCTCTCTGATAAATGAATGAATGAATGAATGAATTAAATATTTTAAAAAATAAATTTTTTTAAATGATAAAGGAAGCAGAGGACCCCTGGATACTCACAGGTCCCATGAAAGAATGGAGGAGATCGTGGCGGTGGGCATTGCTCATTTGGATTTGGAACAACAGCACTAGTGACAGGGACAGGACTAGTGGCGGCAGCTAAGAGAGGGAAATCATCGTGGTAAGAGGGTGAGGACATGGACAGCGGGAGAGGAGTGGTCACAGTGTGGGAGGGGTGGTAAGGGGAGAAAGTGGCCCTCGAGTACTCCTGGTCCTTTGCCACATAAGAATCTGTGTGGTTAGTCTGTCCTTGTCCACAGGTTGATTCCCACGGCAGTTGAACACGCAGCTGTGTCAGACTGAGAGTTAAATCACGAACACTCAGAGTTGCACGGTCTCTAACTCGGAGCAGCGTGTCCTTTGATGCCGTCTCTTCCTTCTCTGTTGAGGCTAAAACACAGCCAGTGAAGGGCACGCAGTGCTTAAAGCCTATATGCGCAGTTAGTGGAATTTTCACGTACGCCTTCAACCCTGGATGCCGCCTCCCAGACTAAGGTGCAGCACATCCCTTTGGGTCCTAGAGTCACAAAGAAGTTCAGCAGGAGGTCTGCTAACCAGCAGACTTTACCTTTTTAAAATCACTAGAAAAGAACTCCCAAACTGAAAACAGGGTTGAGTGGTCCAAGTAAGCGAGTGAATGGACGAGGTGGGCGCTGCCGCGGTTAACTGAAAGTGATGTCGGGCTTCTAAGTTTTTGCTATCAGAAATACTTCTTACGAACAGTTTTGTAACTCAAGTTATTTTTCCCATTTTAGGAGATTTCCTTAGGATAGATCTCAAGGGGTATACTTACAAGATTAAAAAAAAAAAATCCTTAAAAAAACTCTTAATGTACATTGCCAGATTTGTTTCCCAAAAAGCGACTGTGGCAGCCACGGGAATGTGCCCACAGTCCTCCAAACACAGAGGGCAGAGGTGACCACGGGTCTACCCATGGGCACGCCTCCACGGGCTGCTCCCAGCCCATGAGCCAGCGCCACAGAGACGCCAGAGCTGGCCTATTTCTGGGAGACACGGGTCTCCTCTGGTGGCTGCCACTGGCTGGAGACCCTCCCAATGCCTTGCTGAACCTTCCCTGAGGCCGCCAGGCAGTCGAGGTGCTCACACCAGCCTTCCCTCCCTCCACTGGAGGCCAGATGGCCACGTGCTTTGACAGACCCCAGCCTTCCTTGCTCTCTCTCTGCTTTCCCTCACATGCACATTTCCCGATAAAATTCTTGTGTGCCTCACCCAGGCCTGCTATGTGCTTCGCTTCTCTAAAGACCCAGATAACGCAGTTATATTTGTTTCCATTTGTTTCCCCAAGTGATCTACATGAGTGAGTTTTTGCTTCTTCTTTCTCAGCATTTGATAGTTTCTAAATCTTTGCTACTTTGAAAAATGAAGAGAAGCGTTTTCCTTTCATTTGCATTTTTTAAAGATTTAATTTTTTAGAGATTTATTTATTTATTTTAGAGAGAGGGAGAGAGAGAAAGAGCAGGGGGAGGGGCAGAGGGAGGAGAAGAGAGAGAATCTCCAGCAGACTCCCCATTGAGCATGGAGCCTGACTCGGGGCTCAATCTCACGACCCTGAGATCATGACCTGAGCTGAAACCAAGAGTGGGGGGTTCAACAGCCACCCATCCCTAAAGATTTATATATTTATTTGAGAGAGAGAGAGAGAGAGAGAGAGAGAGAGAGAGAGAGAACAAGCTGGGGGGAAGGGCACAGGGAGAGGGAAAGACAGAATCTCAAGCAGACTCCCCTTGAGCGAGAAGCCCCGACACAGGGCTCAATCTCATGACCCTGAGATCATAACCTGAGTGGAAATCAAGAGTGGATGCTTAACTGATGGACACACCAGGGCGCTCCGAATTTGTGTTTTTAAATAGTGAAGTTTTACATTTTTGGCACTTGCTTTCCAGCCATTTGGACCATCTTACCTGGAAATTTTCTTGAGGAGTCCATAGAAACACGGCACTCACTTTGAAACAGCCACCTTTTGGGAGCTCCTCGGATTTCAACGGGAAGGTGCCATCAGCTGCTACACTCACACAGGAGTGACGCATGACTGCAGTGTGAGCTCCAGGCTGGGGGACAGGGAGACAGCCCAGTCAGTTCCTCTTGCAAAATATGAAGAGCTAACCCTGTGTTGCAACACAGGATCCCTCACGCCTCTTCTGTGGGAAGGAGAAGAGACTAACATTTATAGAGCACCTACTGTGTGCTAGGTACTTCCCTTCTCTCATTTACCTGACATAGCAGGTATCACTTGCAAAATTCTACAGATGAAGAAAATGATGTGCAGAGAGTTGCCCAAGTTACCCTTAAGGGCAAAAAAGGGACAGATCTAAATTTGAGGCTGCCCATATTCTTTCACTATATCAGACTTCTGAAGCTTCTTTGACCTCAAGCATTTTGCATCACTCCCGTGGTTTTTCTCCACTCTGTGTTGTGAGGCACCACTATGTGCTTACTAGACTGTAAGTTCATCTCCTCAGTGAATAGTAATGAATGATGCTGCTGATGACTTAAGCTGATTTTCTGGAATTTGAGTCAGCTGAAGAATCACCCATAGCTCCCTCTTACAAGTGGACACCAGCAGTTAAAAGTGGAGACATGTAGCACTCATTTATCAACTCTTACAAGGGGTATCTTCTGGAATGAGATTAAAAAACCAAAAAACAAACAAACAAAAACCCTGCCTCCAAAAACCCACCAACCAGTGAAAAGGAAAGCAGAAACACAACCCAAATCCTTTGACAAACAGGACTATTTTTTTTAAATAAAATATTATACGATTCAACTCTCAAACCAAAGGATTTCAAGGATAAAGGAATCAAGTTTTATGTGGAACCTCAATTATGTGTAGGGTCATGAAAAGACACACGTGGTCTTGTCTCTTCCCAATTTGAATAGCTGAGTGCTCAAGTTCCCATTTTCCCACCCATGCTCCCTCGGTATCATGTGATGAGTTAATAAGGAGAAAATATTACTGCATTCTCAGCTTTCACATCCCTAATAAAGCCTATATTTTAAAGCTGTTATGGAACTTTGCACAGATTCCAGGCTTAAAGACAAATTAAATACATAAAACACGAAGCGAGACAGCGAAGTTTAGTCACCTGAGAAACAGCTACTAAATGTATCTCTTCAGTTAGGAACATAAAATAAAAACTTGAAAAAACTCACTACGCTTTTGCTTTCAATTTTACTCTAGGCTTTATTAAATAACACTTTTGGCAAGAAATGTACATGTATAATTTAAAGCCATCCTGATCAGAATGTGTTATAATAACTTGACTATGTAAAAAAATTGTCTTTTTGCTACTGTCATGGAGCTAATCTTTCTGCCAGTTTCAGTAGAGGGGTTTAGGTTACAGGGCAGTGCTATTTTACTCTATCTTGAGTACAGGTAATCAGAGCTGGGGATGGTGGAGACTACAGGTTACAAACACCCTGGAGACTTAGGCTGCCTGACTATGCTCCTCGAGCACACGGGAGTCTTCAAGGAGCAATGGCTTCCCTTCGCTAGGTGACAGGTGGCCAGTAGAACACTTTGCTTAATTACCCCTCCTTGAGACTTTTCTTCTCCTTCTCCGCCCTCCCCCCACTGATGTGTTGTTGCTGAGGATAGCTGCCACCTTCTGTTTTGCTCTTACCCTGCCCACTGAGCGACCTAACTAACCATGACCTCGAGTCCCACCTCCTGTACTATCATCAGCTTCTATCCCTTTCCTTGGGCATTCCATACCTTGTTGGTTCTCATTGTCACAGCTTCTGTAGTGAAATAGAATAAGCTAAAAGATACCTGGTTTCCTTTAGAAACTGGGTGAATCTTAATTTCTCCTCTGCCTAACAAAATCGTGTATTCTTTATTACCTTAGTGTGACTTTGTGAAGGTCAAAGTTAGCAATAAGAGACGGGATAAAAAAGCTGTGAATCGTAGAAGTTCTTACCTCTGCTGCCAGACCAGGTCCTGTTCTTAGTATTTGACCAAGTTCCTTCTCTCCAAATCACATGGATGGCATTTTCATCTTTGGGGATTTTCTGAAAGTGAAAGCAATCATCTCAATCACTGTCATTCAAACACGATGAGATTTGAGGATGGTTGTTACAAGAGTAATGCCAGCTGGGCCAAGCAAATGTAGCTGGCATGCTGCACAAACATGATATGTGGATTGTGATCAGAATACAACTTATTTTTTTCCTTTTCTACTGCTTCTCAAAACTCTGTTCAGTGGGGAATAATCTTTCACTAATCATGGTTGAAAACTACCAAACCAGTGATTTTTCTGCTCCCTCATAAGTAACAGATACCCTACAGTTACTTGAAATCACAACCAGAGATGTGCTTGACAATTGCAAGGTCCAGGTCAGTGAGATCAAAACCCCACACCTGCTGGTGGCTTTTCCCTTCTTTCCTCAGAAAGAAACAGATCTGTTTCTTCCTGGAAGTCCTCAGTGGGGAAGGGTGTGGTCCTTCCGCTCTCTATCCTCTGGCAATGGCCAGAAGCTCAGGAAGCAAGGGGCATGCTAGGGTAGTGACGTTCATATTTGGCTGGGGGCTCTTGAGCCCTGTAGGTCCAGTAGGGAGTCAGTACTGGCATCGCTGTGAAGGCCTGGCACATGATTGCTGCAGATTCTTGTTTCTCTTTGTGGGCTTTTGAGAGGGCACCCTGCTGGGTGTCTCTCTCCTCCAGGTCTCTTTACCTAGAAAGGTGTATCTTTCTTTCAGGTGATTTCCTTTGACTCTTTTTCTTAATTATTGTTTATTAGGTACTAAGTCTCTGGTCTTTTCTTGAGATCTCTTAACCTCCTGGCCCTATTGGACAAAAAGCCTATACCCGCTCTTCTCCACCTGGGTATTGTTGACCTTAAAAGCCAAACTGCCGGTTATTTTGCCAGCAAAAGATGGATTTATTTGGGAAAGGCATAGAATTGCAATCTGGGACAAGCAAACTATAGCAAAACCATAGGTGAGTCCAGAGTACACAGGAGAGGAGCACTGTTTCGTAGAGGAAAAGGGGAAGTTGGGAAGGCTGTTACAAACAAAAAATACATTGGAGTAAACTGGGAGTTGGAAGTATAGTGGCTTCTCATTGGCTAAGCTGTGAGTCTCTCATGGTCGGGGCTGTTGGGGGAGGGGCAGAGATGGGGGAAGGGAGGAAGTAAGCCTCTCTTCCTCTTTGGGGGTATTAAAGCAGTATCCATGTGAGTGGTCCATCTCTTCCTGTTGGGTCTGCAACTGAGGATGAGTGGTAGGGTGACAGCTCCCCCTGCCGAATCTTTTGACTCCATTTTAGTGAGGATTCCCATTATTAATTTTCACATTTCCCCTTTTTTGATCTTTCTTTGAAAACATCACTGATCAATAGTCAGACTCCTTATATTTAGTGGTTTTGTTCCTCAGTGCCAGGAAGGACCTTCACTAGTTGTCATGTCCCATGGTGGAGAGAAAGCACAAAGTAGTTAGAAACCATTTAAAGCCTCATTTGAGTAACAAGGACGGTTAGGAGGGAGAAACTCAGGCACTTCCCATCTAACATCATTTCTCAAGGTCTGAAGCATTGGAGATCATCTCAAAACATTGAGCCAGCATCACCTTGCTGGGTACACTGTTTCTAAAAAGTTCAGCAGTCAATAAAATACAAAACTAAAAATAATTATACAAAACAGAAGTAATGTAACAATTCCAGGTTACGTGATGGAACTAAATCAGGACTCTAGGTCTGAAAGTAGGCAACTGAAATATTTCTTGGCACTCACTTCGACTTAGGGGAGAAAAGTTCTCCCTAGGAAGGTACACCCAGAGTTACGTATGCCTCCTGGAAGTCTGAGCATACGGCAGCTATGAAGGCAGAATCGTGGATCCTGCAAGAGTGCACTGAAAGAATTAACTGTGTGCATTTGGGAAGATACAATCCAGATACGAACATGAAGCAATAGCTAATGAACTTTTTTACAAAATGGTAGAACGTCCAAGATAGTTTAAAACGGTACTGCTCTGTCAATAGAACTCTTTGCATCCAAATGTGTTATTGGTAAAACAGCCTCTAAGGTTGCACATTCAGATACCATGAATTGGGTAAGAATCCAAAGTTAGTTAATAGTTCAGATGAAAGAAAACTCTTGTGAATGCTGAACCTTCTAACCCTTCAGAAAAAGCAAGTGAAAAATTAATTTGTCCCAGGATCATGATGAGGCTGTTTCCAAAAGGCCATAATCAAAAGGAGAGTTTTCCCCATTTTGCAGGGGTTTCAGAAATGCAGACCAGAGCCTTGTCTTTCCATGAAAGAGCGAGAAGAAGCAACAGTGAGAAAAAGGTATACAGATCTAGTCCGCACATCTTGGAAAAGTGTCGTCAGATGTCAACTGCTTCAATTCCAGGAAATCTTTACTTTCAGGTCACCAGATGGTGTGCAGATCTCATCAGGATTTGGTGCTTTCTTTAGATGTGTTGTGTGAATACAAGACTCTATTCCCTGCAGTTTGGCAGCACAAGTGTTGGTTTGCAGTTCCTGGTAAGGGTCTTTCCAGAAAGGCTGAAGAGTTTTTCTGGTGGAATCTCTTCCAACAGATGAAAAATCCGGGTTGCAAGGTTTGATACATAAGGTCGTTGTCTCCTGGGAGTGCACTGTAAAAAGACTGCTCTACCAAAGCATGATTATTTTTAATGGAAACAATTAGGCCTTTACACTATTGAAGTATATCTCTTTTTTATTAAATTTGGTTCAGACAAGGCAGGAGCCAAGTGCATTGGACATCCTGTGAGTATCTCAAAGGATGAGAGTGCATGAGTTCCCAACAGGGTGGATGATAGACCAATGGTAATGCTTTAGGCCAAGTGTTTGGAAAGTTTCTACAAATGTTGCCAGTTGAGTCTTAACGGTGCTGTTAGTGTGTGTGACCGAGGACCAGAGATAATATGCACAATGAAAGTGTTGTAAAACTGGCCAAGTAGGTCAGATTTGTTGAAGCACCTGACCAGTAAAATGGGTTCCCCAATCACTACAAAACTCAAGAGCAGTTACCCAGGTAGGGATAATCTTTTCAAACAGGAGCAGCATTGGCTTGTCTATAAGGGAAAGCTTTTGTCCAGTGAGAAAACATACAAACTATGACTAAAACGTATTTACCCACGAGAGGGGAAAGTTGTATGAAATCCATCTGTATGAACTGGTTTCCCTTGGTTATACTTTGGACAGATCGGACAAGCAAGGTTGGCACTTTTTGCAGCCTTATTAACTTTTCTCCACCAATATTGGTTTGTGAATGCTATCATTTTGTCAGTAAACCAGTGTTTTAATGTACTACAGTTTCTAAGTACTGAGAATTTTAGAATTTCTGAGAGGGCCAAATTGTTATTTGATCCAAATCAGAGTTCTCTTTTTTATCAAGCCAACAATTACTAGATTTTTAGTATTGGCTTTCCCTCTCTTGGGTCAAATTTTGGGTATCTCATCAATTTTTCCAAAATCATCATCTGGGAGAACATCCCTTTGGACCATGACAGAAGTTTAGCTATTGGTTTCCTTGAGAGCAGAATTTTTTGCAGAAATATCAATGAGGTGGGTTACTTTGGCCTCCAGGGAGTTGAGTCTGGAATGCCCAGGAACCTTAATAGCTAGAGCAGCCAATAAGAGTATGGCATCTAATAAATTTTGGACATAGAAACCATTTTTAATTTTTAGTCTCATGAGACGTAAAGATACCTCATTGTTTCCATAATATTCCTAAGTTGCGAACTACCCCAAAGGCATACCAACTAATGGTGTAAATGTCTGTGGTTTTACTCTCCCCTGAGGAACAAACTTGAGTAAAAACTCAGCCTGTTAGATTGAAGCAGCCAAAATGTAAGGGTGTTGTTCCAGTGACTTCCAAAGGAGTTGCAATAGCACAGCCAGCACCATATTTATTATTTTCATTCTTTAAAAAAAGAACCATCAGTAAACCATGAAAAGCTGCATTGGTTAGAGAGTTTCCTGTAAATTGTCATGGGGATTCAAAAGGTAACCAGCATTAAGCACTGGTGAGGGGTTTGGTCTGGATCCAAATGTAGTCCTTGTTTCAAGATTATATGCTCTAAGAATCTAACCTGAGTTTGAGCAAACTTCAAATTCTCTTTGGACACATTGTGTCCCTTTAGGCCAGAAGTTTTAACAGGTGGATGCTGTCTTCCTGAGAAGACTTGAGAAAAGGGGAGCAGAGAAGCAAATCATCTGTGTATCACAACAAAGTAGAGCCTGATGAAAACTGTGTATCATCTAAGGTTTGTGAAAAGTAAGGACCCTCTGTGAAACCCTAGGGCCTTACTGTCCAGGTGTACTTTCATTCTCTCCAAGTTAAAGCAAAAAAGATATTGATTATTCTTATCAACTGGGATACTAAAAATGGATCAATCACAGTGAAAAATTTGCTTTCAATACAAATGGATGTCAGCAGCACACAGGGGTTGGGACCAACAGAGTGCTGAGGGATTACTACATTCTTTATTGCTTGGACATTCTGGACAAAACTCCATGCTTGGCCATTGGGTTTTTTACAGGTAAAAGAGGTGTATTACAGGCACTAGTAATGAGGCTCTGAGCCTTGAAAGGCTTCTTTATTTATAGGGTATTGATTAATTCTGGAGAGAGGTTTTGAGGGATCTGTTTGAAACTTGGTGGGAGATGCACTCAGGATTCTGCTAATATCAGTTGAAAATTTTGCATAAAGAAGATGGTAGCTGATCCAAGAGGAAGAAATGACCAGGGCCCCCAGACTCAGCTATAGTGCTGTCAGAGACAGAGCATAGAAAAGATGCCGAAGGGCATTTATTTCCCCTGGTTGGTGATTTTGATTACTATTGTCAAATTCTAGAATTATTTCCTCCTTTTGGGAGAAAGAAATTCTGGCTTGATATTTTTCTAAGAAATCTCAGCCCAATAAATTAATAAGGCAGAAGAACCAAGGAGAAAATTCTGTGTATTTCTCAAAAGGTCTAGACAAAAGGGATTAGTTTCAGAGATAAGAACCTACTGAGGTTTATGGGGCGCCTGGGTGACACAGCGGTTAAGCGTCTGCCTTCAGCTCAGGGCGTGATCCCGGCGTTATGGGATCGAGCCCCACATCAGGCTCTTCCGCTATGAGCCTGCTTCTTCCTCTCCCACTCCCCCTGCTTGTGTTCCCTCTCTCGCTGGCTGTCTCTATCTCTGTCAAATAAATGAATAAAAAAAATCTTTAAAAAAAAAAAGAAGAACCTACTGAGGTTTATTAGAGAACCCCACTATTTGAACTGTTTTAATACTCCAATGCAGAGGCTGGCTTTAGAGCAGTGGGGTTGAGCCCCCAGAGTGTAGCTCAGGTGTTAATAAGGACCTAGAGAGATTCATTCCCAATCTGGAGAGCTGAGCTGATTGAGAGGCAGGAGTGGGAAGAGCCCCTGCAGTTTCTCCAGGCCTTGACATTGGGAATTTGGGAGGTCCCCATAAAGACTGACTCAGGGGCCACAGACACCTGATGCACATAAATTTCTTTCTATCTATCTATCTATCTATCTATCTATCTATCTATCTATCTATCTAAATTCTTTGGCTCTTTGCAACAATAGTATAAACTAGAAAGTTTTTAGTTTTGTTTAGCAGTCTTCATTTGCTGGAATTGAAAACTGAGAATTTCTGCGGTCTTTGTTTTAAGCGACTCATCGAGGATGTAAGTGAGCTGGTTTGCCATATTAACTAAATCTGGAGCAGCAGTTTCCCATTCCATCCTGGTCCTTTTATTTAAAAGTGAAAGATCCCAGTTCAGCCTGTTAATAGACATAGATTTAAATGCCAGCTGGTTGGATTCAACATGTAAAGGAAGACCAGAATTTTCTTTAAAGATAATTTGGAGTCAATTGTAATAATTATGAAGAAGTTCATCAGACTTTTGTGAGGAAGTCTGAATTCTGTTTGAATCAGCAGGCTTGGGAAAAGCTACAGTAACTGCTCAGTGACAATTTCCAGCGAGTTTTCTAGCATCCTGACAAAAGTTAGGGGTTTGCTTCTCTAAATCCCCTTTAGTGTGTTCCCTTTCTGCTAGTGTCAACCAGTGTTTGGCTTGGTCCTCACCAACAAGCATGAGGACTAATTGATGTAAATTTGAGAAACCAAACTGCTAAGTTTGAACAGCCACGTTAAATTCTTCAGCAAATTTCTGGGGGTCCTTAGTCACTTAGAAAGCTCTTTAACTATGGCTTGCAGTTTGGCCTTAGTACTGGGTACATGAGAAACTTGGTTTATTCAGATCTTTAGAATACTTAACTTTAAAGAGGCAGGTTTTAATTGGGTCAGGAGAGGAGGGAGTGGGGAGAGATGTGGAGGCAAAGGGAGGTTCGGGAGAGGGAACAGAGGAAAATGGTACTGGAGGTGGGGTCTGAGCACAAGGTGGCCACAGACAGAGGATGGAGAAAGGAAAAAGAGGACCTGCAAGCCATTTTAACCCCTTTCAATTGTCTATTTGCCTCAGTTAATTTAGAAATTGCATTTTGCAAAGAGGCAAACTTAGAACCCTGAAAACACTCAGAAGCTTTGAGGTACCATTTTGCAATAGGTATCCCATTCAGTTTTTGTGTTTGTTTGTTTTATAACTGTGGCTTTCTAATTTAATTTTGGGTAAAACAAGTTTGGGGAGATCAAAAGTTTCCTATAATGGCCATTGAAGTTCTTGGCCTTTTGGTTAAGTCAATTCACTTAATTATAAATGCAAATGCAGAGGGACCATAGTTTTGAGCATAAAACCAGTCAGAGTCCCAATGGGGGGGCACTCAAAGTATTTTGATGACCCAAGTCCCATTTCTTGGAGGTTTTTCTCTAGACCAAAAAGAGAGATCCCTAAACACCAGTTTCAACAGGAACAGCCTGGGTCCAGAAGGAATCAGACCAAAGGCCAGCACAGCTCCATCAGGAACAGTCCAATTTCAAAAAGGAGTCGGAATGAAGGCCAAATGAGTGCTCTCAGATATAAAAACAAGACCAAAGCCTTAAAAGAGGTCCTGAACAAGGCTTGAAGAGTTCACACACAAATTGAAGAGTTCGAAACCAGCAGAAATCTTACTCTCAAACCCCAAAGTCAGCAAGAAAGCAGTGAGCCCAACTGGCTCTGTAGGTACAGTCACCTGTTTGCTCTCCAGCCTTGGATCTTCTCTGGATCCCACCTCTGATCATCAAGTAAAGTTAACCTTAAAAATAAAACTGCTAGTTATTTTACCAGCAAAAGATGAGTTCATTCAAGAACAGCAAAGAATTTCAATCCCAAACAAGTAAGCTATAGCAAAACCACAGCCCAGTCCAGAGAACACAGGAGAGGAGTGTTCTTTTGTAAAGGAAAAGGGGAAGTTGGAAAGGCTGTTACAAACAAAAAGTCCATTGGAGTAAATTGGGAGTTGGAAGTATAGTGGCTTCTCATTGGCTAAGCTGTGAGTTTCTCATGGGTGGGGCTGTTGGGGGAGGGAGAAAGGTGGGGAGGGGAGGAAGTAAGCCTCTCTTCCTCCTTGGGGATAGTAAAGCAGTATCCATGTACATGGCCCATCTCTTTATGTTGGGTCTGCAACTGAGGATGATTGGTATGGCGATGGCTGAGTCTTTTGACTTCATTTTAGTGAGGTGTTAACTTCTGGGAGATCAGGTGCCTCCCATTGCTGAAATCCTTTCCTGGAACCCCTACTGAAGGAGTGGGTTTGTCATCAGCCCTTCTGCTCTCTAAGTGGAAGTCAGCCAGGTGTCAGACCCACTCCATAGTCCACACTAGCTTTATAAGATTCAGGCACCAGCTGTCAGTGTCACCCGATTCAGGGAACACAATGTAAAGCTCTCTGGGAGGTTCCCTCCAAGCCCTTCTCACTCCTTGAAGTAGAAGGTTATACCTCTCATGTCTTCCCTGAAGGGAGAGCTGGGACTCACAGCAAGATAACTTCTGTCTTCAAATAAATCTTTTTACTAAACTCTTTAATCCCTTTCTCTGATCCCTTTCTGTACCTGTGATGTCATTGATGAGTCTTGTATTAGTTAGGCTCTCCAGAGAAACAGAATCAATAGGATGTATTAGAACACAGATACACACACACACACACACACACACACACACACACACACACACAGAGTCTAGGATGCTCACACCAGCCCTCCCTCCCTTCACTAGCGTCAGCCGGCATCATGGTCTGATGGCTCTCTCAGCCTTCCTCGGCTCTCTCTCCATTTTTTCTCAGGACATTTCTCCTAATAAAATTCTTATATGTTTAATCCAGTCTTGGCATCTGCTTCTCTAAAGACCAAACACAGTTATATTTGTTTCTACTTATTCCCCCAAGTAATCTATGAGAGTATTTTGCTTCATCTTTGTCAGCATTTGATAGTTTCAAACTCTACTACTTTGAAAAATGCAGAGAGTGTGAAAAGAGAAGCCTCGGCTCCTACTGCAGGAGGGTGAGATGGATTTCCTGCATTTCTGATGGGAAACTGGAATACATTTTTTCCTTTGAATTTTATTTATAAATATCGCCATATTCTAATTTATTTATTGTTGGCATAGAACCCTGTTTCGGGCACATAATGGTTAAGTGGTATTATGTGGGCTGGTTTGAGGTTCTAAATACCTGGACGATGTTATTTCGGGAAAAAGCATTTGAAATTCCAAACAGTTGGCTCATAACTACATTTGTACACACACTCTGAGCTGGGGGTGGCCTGTATTTATATTTAGTCTATAAATGTGGTAGAGTATAAAACATAGGCAAGAAATCAATATCATAACAAACTAAAGGAAAAAAATGAAGTGTGATCATTGAGATACTTCTTAGCAGCAAGTTGAGATGCCAGTGAATTTCTATCTGTTTAAGCGCAGAGACATTTTGTCCAAGCAAAATCTTACAGAGACCCAGTATGTAAAACAGATAAAAAGCAACATTGCTTTGGCTTCAGTAGAGACAGAAATTGGAGCTGGTGTGCTCAGTGCACTCTACCTGTATGGCAGCCGCAGGAGAGCTCCATGGGACCTCTGGGTCTACAGAACACAGCACGGAACAAGTGTTACACAACACTGTGTCTTGCGTTAAATCCAACAGTCATGCTCAAACATATCCTGGATATTATGGAGGTGGAGTGGGCGCTAGCCAGACATGATAATACATTTTTAAAAATTTTAATTCTAGTGTAATTGACATACAGTGTTATATTAGTTTCAGGTGTACAATACAGTGATTCAACAATTCTATATAACATTACTCAGTGCTGATCAGGATAAGTGTCCTTTTATCCCCCTACACCTATTTCACCCATCCCACCCACCTCCCCTCTGGTAACAGTTTGTTCCCCATAGTTAAGAGTCAGTTTCTTAGTTTGTCTATTTTTTTCTTTGTTTTGTTTCTTAAATTCCACAGAAGAGTGAAATCATATGGTATTTATCTTTCTCTGACTTATTTCACTTAGCATTATAATCTCTAGATCCATCCATGTTGTTGCAAATGGCAAGATTGCATCCTTTTTTATGGCTGAATAATCTTCCATTGTGTGTGTGTGTATGTGTGTGCGCATGTGTATGTGTGTGTGCACATCTTCTCTATCCATTCATCTATGGATATGTACTTCTTGGCTATTGAAAATAATGCTGCAATAAACAAAGGGGTGCATACATCTTTTCAAATTACTGTTTCTGTATTCTTTGGGTAGATACCCTGTAGTAAAATTACTGACGCATATGGTAATTCTATTTAAAAAAAATTTTTTTAAGTAGGCTCCACATCCAGCATGGAGCCCAAAGTGGGGGTTGAACTCACAGCCCTGAGATCAAGACCTGAGCTGAAATCAAGAGCTGGTTGCTTAACCAACTGAGCCATCCAGGTGCCCCTCTTTTTAAAAAATTTTGAGGACGCTCCATACTGTTTTACACAGTGGCTGTACTAGTTTGCAATCGCACCAACAGTGCACGAGAGTTCCTTTTTCTCCATATCCTTGCCAACACTTGCTGTTTCTTATGTTTTTGATTTTTAGCCATTCTGACAGGTGTGAGGTAATATCTCATTTTGGTTTTGACTTTCATTTCTCTGATGATTATTGATGTTGAACATCTTTTCATGTGTCTATAGACCATCTGTATGTCTTCTTCAAAGAAGTGTCTCTTCATGTCTTCTGCACATTTTAATCAGATTACTTTTTGGTGCTGAGCTGTGTAAGTTCTTCACTTATTTTGGATACTAACTCTGTATTGAATGTGACATTTGCAAATATCTTCTCCCTTTCAGTAGATTGACTTGTAGTTTGGTTGATTGTTTCCTTTGCTGTGCAGAAGACTTTTATTTTGATGTAGTCCCAATAATTTACTTTTGCTTTTGTTTCCCTCGCCTCAGAAGACATATCTAGACAACTGTTGCTGTGGCCAACGTCAAGAGACATCACTGTTTATGCTCTCTTTTAGGATTTTTACGGTTTCAGGTCTCATATATAGGTCTTTAATCCATTTTGAGTTTATTTTTGTGTAAGAAAGTGGACTAGTTTCATTCTTTCACATATTTTCCAAACACCATTTATTGAAGAGAGTGTCTTTTTTCTCATTGCATATTCTTGTATCTTTTGTCAAAATAAAATTAACCATATAATTTTCGGTTTGTTTCTGGGTTTTCTTTCCTGTTCCATTGACCTACATGCCTATTTTTGTACCAAGTTCCATACTGTTTTGATTACTACTGCTTTTTAGTGTATCTTGAAATCTGGGGTTGTGATACCTCCAGCTTTGTTCTTTTCCAAGATCACTTTGGCTATTTGGCTCTTTTGTGGTTTCACACAAATTTTAGGGTTCTTTGTTCTAGTTCTGTGAAAAATACTGTTGGTATTTTCATAGGGATTGCATTCAGTCTGAAGATTGCTTTGGGTAGTATGGACATTTTAACAGTATTTATTCTCCCAATCCATGAGCATGCAATATCTTTCCATTTTCTTGTGTCCTCTTCAATTTCTTTCATCAATGTTTTATAGTTTCCAGAGTACAGGTCTTTTACCTCCTTGGTTAAGTTTATTCCTAGGTATTTTATTATTTTGGGTGCAATTTTAAGTGGCATTGTTTTCTTAATTATTTCTTTTTTCCTGCTACTTCATTATTAGTGTATAAAAATGCAATGGATTTCTGTATATTGATTTTGCATTCTTTGACCTTACTGAATTCATTTATGAGTGCTGGAGGTTTTTTAGTAGAGTCTTTAGGGATTTCTATATATAGTACATGTCATCTGCAAATAGCGAAAGTTTTACTTCTTCCTTACCATCTGGATGCCTTTTATTTCTTTTTCTTGTCTGATTACTGTGGCTAGGACTTCCAGTATTATGTTGAATAGAAGTGGTGAGAATGAACATCCTTGCCTTGGTCCTGATCCTAGGAGAAAAGTTCTCAGTTTTTCACCATTGAGTATTGGTATTATTTTAAACATATCATAACTAATCTGTGAATTTGTCCTAAATCAGATGCTATACATTGCCCTCTTGGCCTTCAGATTCATTTATTGCTTTTCCCTGCTGTGTTTTGTTACTCAGAAGGTGAATCTCTCAAGTTTCCCAGGTTCCTGTGACAGCTGGTTTCTGTTGGGTTTGGCCAACAGGAAGCCAATGCAGCGGATTGTAGACAGAGAGGGAAGGAGAAGGCAGGGTATTTATCCTTCCTTCTTCCCAGCCCCAGCCCTCCTACTCATCCTCTCCCCACCTTGGATGATATCGCTAGCAGGGATCATGCCTTCTCTGTGACTCCAACTCCCCTAGACTTGTCTGCTCTGGGTTTAGCCTCCACTGTTACCAAAAAACTAAGAAATATTCATGAGACAAAATCTTAAAACTGAGAAAACTCTGTCCATCGCTTTAGGAATATTCCCCTTGAGGACTGGAAAGGGGGAGAAACATCATTTTTCTATCTTTAGCAGAATACTCATCTCCCAAAGAAGCATGGTGTGAAAATCACGGCACCACTAAAACAAATGTAATATTTGAGTTTCAGAGTCTTTGGATTATAATACAAACCTGTGTTGAGGATCATTTCAGTTGGAATCTGGGGCTATTCTAAATCTCTCTCCATAGTAGCAGTGATCTGGAGAGGTGCCCCAGGAATAAGTGATCCTATAGGGCTGCGTTAACCCTTTCTCTGTCATCCAGCATTTCCTTATCCAAAAAATAAAGTACATGATGATTCTCTGAAGTGCTTATAAGAGTATTCAATCTTTGTTTTCCCCTTGTTTATATATAGGACCTATATTAATTTGATCTCTTGATTCTGGAAAGGACAGGGACTAAAACACATTTAGCTTAATGTCTTAAGACACTGAGAGCTTTTAAGGAGAAGGTAGGAAGCAATTGGCCTTCTGAGCAAACAGGTGCAAAAAAAAGGGAAAGATTGTAGCCACTAGAAGAGGAAGGATTTTTTTCCTCCTCTTTCCTTATTCTGAATGTCATTTGTGAAGTTGACTAGAAAGACCATATGCTAGCTCCCTTGGCATCAATAAAATCTCCTAAGATCCTGTGAAATGGACTTCTCTTTATCTACTTGTAATTTAACTCAAGACCTCAAAGGCTCACATCTGTTGAGCAGGTAGTCCTGGCCTTCATAATAGGGGATTTTGTACATTTTTTGGGGAAAAAAAACCCCTACTCTTGGGACTACACAGCAACTTGTCTATATTTAACTGATGAAAATTAGAGGAAAAATTCTCTTCATTTTGGTAAGAAAGACCAAGTCTAAACTTCTGGTATTATTCTTGCCTGCCTAGCATTGCCATAATCTAGGTACTCATCCCTCTGGGTCTGTGGCCCAGTCCCTGAACCAAGGAGAATGAAGCTTCAGACTAAGCATGGTACCTTCTCTCCACCAGTACCAACATGTGGAATCGGAAATGACCCAGTGGACCTGGGTGTGTGGTGTGCTGTGGGCTCTTTGCTTACCTCCACTGTCTGTCCTAGGCCTGGCTAGGATTCTGCTCTGGTTCCTGGTGGCAACTCTGATTCTCTGCTGAAACCAGAGCCCTGCCCTGAGTTCAGCTTTTTGTGCAGGGCTGGACTTAAAAGTCTTGCCTGCTCTCTCCCTATGGCTGAAGTCCTGCTTCAACCAGATGAACACCTTTCCTGCTTGTTCCCCAAGCAAGATGTTGTCCAAACCTAGAAACCAGGGCGCACTACTGTCCTGAGATGTCTACTTGTCAGATTCCAATCAATAATTCAGTTCTGTGGGTATCTGTTCTCCCTGGGACATTGCATTGTGGACCGTTGGCCCTCCCTCTGGGGACACATCCTATAACCTAGTCAGTTCCCTCATCAGCCAGCCTCAGTGATTGTCTCTCCCTTCTTGACCGAGATTAGCTTCTCAGCATGGATCCCCAGGCTAACGCCACTCCTTGCCTGACAACAAAGCGGCGATATCCAGCTAGTCAAAAAGAGATACACTGTCCAGCCTGATTAGCACTGGTATCCATTTATATATGTATATACAGTTTAAATGTGTGTGTACACATTTTAGAATGGAAATACCATTTTTTTTCCTGATAGAATGAGCTTATTGTAAAAAATTCAAACAGAGAATTGTGTAAGTTCCCCCTACCCCAAGTCATCCCTCTGACTAATCACGTTAACAGTTTATATTGATAATTCTCCCAGACCATTTTTATGGAAGTATAAATTTAAATATGTATTATTTATATTTAAGTATATATACCATATATTTAAAACAGAAATTGGATTATCATTTTCTATAATCTGCTTTTCGTTTTAACTTTATCATTTTTTTGTTGGACATCAGCCTGTCCTCATTTTAAATCTGGGCTCACTTTGGCTCAACTTCAGAGTACTGTGTGATTTAAGTACAAAGGAATAATTCTTCCTCTCTTTTTATAGTCTTTTGGGGGGGCATGTTTGTTAAATTATTTATAGTGATAGGTTTTACAGAAATAGATGTTTTTTATTGAGACCATCAAAACCTTCAGTGCCTTAATGATTCTGCTGATTAAGTGGAAAACACATGAAGGCATGTCAACCTGTCAAGCAAAAGAAAATGCTATCTCTCCCTAATGTAAATGGATTATATAAAGGCCTGATCTCCGGCTGCATCAAGTTACAGTGTTTCATGCTCTAAAGACCAGGTAGGTATTACTTTGCACAGTTCTTGTAGCCCGTTGGACTTTTAAGACGAAGAACCAAATTTTAAAACTGTCATAAATCTGAGTCTGGCTTTCAGAAGGCAAGAATGCTATTTTTAGTGTGTCTGGATTGCGGTCTTTCCCTTTGGTACTTGATGATGACTGCACAGTAAGAATGAAAAATGAAACTTCTGGAGATTGGATAGCTAAGGAGATTGAAAATAACACCCAGACAGTGGAGCCTTTGGGTCACTAATTTGAATTCAGCTCAGATCAGTGATGACTACAAATTGTTCTGTCTGCTGGCAGTGAGGCTTGCAGGAAATACATTTCTCATCCTTATCTGTGTTAATTACGTCTCTGTGCTTGCCGGAGCCAGGTGTGCGGGTTTTAGATTGTAATCCCCCAGAGGGAAGGGACCATCTCTGCATAATGCACTTTTTACACCCTCACTTAGATGAGCGTTGATTAGATGATTTTGATAAGGCAGATGAAGAAGTGCTCTTTCTGAGGGGAGCTGGCTGGTATGAAATTGTGACTAGCAATCATGTCTGGGAAATATGAGCGTGATATCCCTTCCAGTGTGTTCTGGGTGGCCTTGGAAATAGTTTAGTCCCACACCATGACAAATAGCCTCCTTTTATAGTCCTGTCAGCAAACATTGCAGCTCAAACCCTAAAATTTAAAGACACACCTCTTTTCCTTTTTTCTGATTTGCACACATCTGTTGGGGTCTAGCGCAACCCCCAGCTTCCCCACGGTCTTCCTTCAGCACGCCTTCAGCATCACGTTGTGAACCGTTACCCTCCGCCGCCGATAGTAATCTTCTTGTGAATGTGTCCTCTCTCCCTATGTAGAGGCAAAATTTTGAGGGTCAAGACCATATCTACATCTTTCTGTACCTTCCCCAGCTACTAGTACAATGGTGGCCATGTCTGGATTTTACTAATAATATTGTTGAAAAACTGAATAAAAGTCTTCCTTAAAAGTTTACATGGTTTTTTTTTTCTCTTAGGTTTTTAATGTCTGTTTTTATTATATGGGCGATGCTTCTTTTCCAGCTCTTTTAATATCATATAACCAGTGCTGTGGATGTGGTGCCCATACAGTCATGCCGGTTGTACACTGCACAACTCTAGAGGGATCTGTTCACATAGACGATAGCTCTGGTGATTACTTCGGAGGTCAAAGAACACAGTACTAGTGCTTCAGAATAAAACACGTGTTACTAACCGGAATAGGTTAGACAGATAAAAGGAAGTCACTAAAGGGTGAATCTTAACACACCTGTTTTGGACCAAAAATAAATGTGATGGGGACAACAGCTTTCAACAAGTGAGTGTTTCCACAACTTAAACCCCCTTTGCCCACCTCAGAAGGAAATTTTTTCCCTGGAGGCGCAGTTTATTCCCATTCTCAACCTTCTGAGTAGAGATGACTTCATCAACGCAGCTCTGGGGCTTTTGTGAGGCAGAATCAGGAGACTATTGAGACAGACAGGGCTAGAGAGCAAGGAGGACAAAGGAAGGAAAAACAGCCCAGGGTTCTGACTGCGGGCCAGACAGGAGCTTGAGAGAGTAAGAGGCTCTTGCCCAGGGTAGAATGGGAGAGAGAGGAGTGGACAGAGCGTTTCAGGAAGTGCTGCAGGGTGGAAATGAGCGGGTTCCCTTGAATGCTTGCATGTTGGGATGGGCTAGGTTCTGGGGTAGCTGCAAGTCACAAACAACGACATCTCTTTGGCTTGATACAGCAAAACTTCATTTCTTGCTCAAAGTCTGCTGCAGGTCCCAGGGACTCTCCCGGGCAGGAGTTCTCCATATGGTGACTCAGTGGCTGCAGCTGCCTTGATCTTATGGCTCTGCTGTTATAATGGCAGAGGACAGAGGGCACAGAGCCCCCACAGCCATTCTTCCAAGCTTCGGCCAGGCAAGGACTCTGGCTCGCAGCCATGTGCCTGAAGTTGGCCCCGTGGCCTGTGTGACTGCAAGGCGGCTTGGAAGCTATCTTCCCTGAGCCTGGAAGGTGAGAATTGTATGTAGCTGAGCTGTGCTACTATCTGCCGTGGGCTCTTTAGAAGTGTGCAGAGATACTGGGATTGCTTTTACTTTCAGTGGCTGGACAGTATCTCTGTGATAGGTGATAACACTCTGAGACTGGGCCACCAAGGGCCTTGGAATTTAGTTGGCATATACAGAAAGAGGGAACTATATGTAATAAAGCGTTCTTAGGACTTTCTGAAAAATACGATAAAGTAGTCATCACCCTGCTAAGTATTATAAGAGCTTTTAAATTTTTTTGCCTGCTCACTCGCTCTCTCTCTCTTTTTCTTCCTTTAGTGAGAAAATACCCACAAATACGATTACTCCCATGACTTATTCAGAGGAAGTTTTAAATTTGGTTTTATTTCCTTTGCTTCCTTGACACCCACTTTACTAGGCATCTTAAGATGGAGAAAAGGTTATAAATTCCCTTCAGCATCATTAAAAAGAAGCCTGTCTAGAATGTCATAAATGTGATGGTCATTCATGATTCCTTTGAGCTTTATGACTCTACCAAGAAAATAAAAAGTCTATATTGCAAGTCCATAGGAGAAACAAAGTTGGCAGGTGGTGCCTAATGTGATTTCTTAGCAAGTGTATTTCAGGAGAGGACAAAGGAATATAGAAATAGATACAAATCTTTTTTTTTTTTGAAAAATAGGAGGACAAGTTAGGAAACAATTTTAGACCTTTCTGCAATTTTCTCAACAGGAGCAACTATATTTTAGGAGAGATCATCTGATTATTTGTGCCTTGACAACATTTCAACAATTGCAACAGGTGGTCCATACCATTAACAGCGGCAACAGCAAACCCAGTTGGTGTACGTGAGAGCGAGAGAAGGCACGACTGAATACTTCAGTATGCAATTACATTTGCTGCATAATTAGTCAGAAATTGAGCATCCAAACATAGATGCATGCGTAATTAATTATGACTTATTTAAAAGCACTCGGGTTGTGACACTTTGTTCTTCATTTCCTGCAAATCAAATTACCGAAGTTTTCATTTCATTTCAAAATAATATTGCCTGCATTATTTTTTAAAATTTCAACTGAGATGTGGCGTTGATTACACATAAAGAACCGATTCAGTAAGGGACCAGCGAAGGCAGGGTAGGGAGCAACACCAGCTGAAGCACAAGACTGCAGAACGTTAGCAGAGCTCACTCGCAAGGTGCAGGGGGCAGGTGGGGGCTGCGCTGGCAGGCCTAAGGGATGGAAGATTTTCGTGGGGCTTTTGCTTGTGCTATCTTGGCCAAGAAAAGACCACATCAAGAGAAATAATGCAGATGAAGAAAATCTAACGACTGAGTGATCTGGAGATGAAGTTAACACTACCATCTTTCAAACCATGTTCGGACGAAATATTCCGTCAACTAAGAATACTGTATTTTATTTTATTTTATTTTATTTTATTTTATTTTATTTTATTTTATTTTATTTTATTTTAGAGAGAGATAGTGCAGGCAGGGAGGGGGGAGGGACAGAGAGAGAGGGAGAGAGAATCTGAAGCAGGGCCCACACCCAGTGTGGAGCTCAGTCTCACGACCCTGAGATCATGACCTGAGCTGAACCCAAGAGCCCGACATTTACCTGACTGAACCACCCAGGTGCCCCACGAGTATTTTATTTTTAGCATATTTAGATCACATGGAATCTAGACTGTGTCTTTTTTCTAACCGAGTTCATTGATTATTTGAGGAAAATTGAAATACACTGCCTGGACACCGGAGTGGTACCCATAACCGCCTTTTCTCAAATGCCATGTGATAACACCTCGAGGACTCTGTCTACTGCAAGGGCTTTTAACTGCTGGCAAGTGCCTTTTCTGGCACCATCAGTCATGAAAGCTGAGCAGTTAATACCTGCCAGGCTTCTCTGTAAACAGCCGTCAGGATGGTGCTTCTTAAGCTTTCCCATTAAGCATCCCTACTAGTGTGGACATTGAATTCCTGTCTTTGGAAGTCTGGGGCCATATTCCAACCACACCCCCCGAGAAAATGGGAAAATTCCTTGTTAGAAATTTATGTGACTTTTCAAATTCCGTATCTATGTCTGTTTTAACATAAAAATACCATTTTAAGTAATGATCTGTGGGAAAATGTAACAATGTCTCCTACCTAACTCAGTGATTAGTGAGTGAGATTCTTTGCCAGTGAGTCTCTCCACGGGAAAGAACCAAGATGAGCACTGGAGATGGAGCCCAGCACGGCACTTTTGGTGTCCAGTTAATTTCTCTTCTCTTACTATTTCAGTAACTCGAACTCATAAATATCAGGATATAAACATCTGCAGACTTTCAGAGTTTTGGAAGCTATGTCGCTACTGCCCCAGAGGAGGTTCAGGGCATTTTCATGCAACTGTTGGTAAAATCTCACTAATTGTATCTTCTCACCGAGGGCAGCTCAGGTCACTCATGCAAGGTGGCCGGCTGCAAGCATCTGACCCATTTTTACCACCTCGTTGGACACAGTGAGAAAATCGAGAGGCAGATGCATTGGGGCGAGGCATTCCTGGTGAACAGTGTCTACTGTTTTTGTCAGATGGTGTAACGGTTTTGATGCATTTTACCATTCCCACAGTACTTTGTCACTGATGTGATGTTATTTGTATGAGTCCGCTATTCCCTGCCCTCCCACCCCTCACCACTGCTACTGAAATAGCAGGTTTGGTTTTAAAAAGTCACATTATCTAGTTGGAAGATTCTTCCAACTAGAGAGTGAGAGAAACATCATCAAGCACGCTGAAAATCAGCACAGGCCTCCTTCATTCTGAATAGGAGGGCAAAACAACTGTGGGGCAAAATTGCTTTATCCTCAGGCTTTCTTTAAACTATAAGGTAAAAAGAACTGGGTTCACCCCAGTTTGTCAGTCATTTAAATGCGTTTGGGTCAATTAAAGCGTGTAAAATAATGGGGGTCTTTGGTGGGGGTCTTTTTTTCTAAGTGTCCCCTTCCTATCCCAGGCTGATTCAGCCATTTCTGAGGTACAGGATTCTCGGATGCGTTGTCCTGTTAACGGGCTTTATAGAAACAGGGGCAATGTGTCCACCTCTACTTTGCCTCAGGGGAAGCTTCCCAAATGAGTCTTTCCTGTTCTGTTGCCACCCTGGTTTGGGCAAGTTCCCCCATCTCTTCCTCACCCACACTCTTGGAGTCCATGTCTCCGTCCTCTAGCTCTGGAGGGTTCCAGATGCCCAGGATGTTTGCATGATTATCCTCAATTACTGGGTCAGCTCACCTTGATGACCCTTCCTCTCTTCTTTCTAGTCCTCAAAGCAGAATGTTCTTTTATCTTACCCACTTGGAAAACTTCAGGGAGCCCTCTTTTTCCAATTTGAGTCTCCTCTCCTCTGCCCGCTGCCCTCCATGCCTACCCCTTCCTCCAGCAAGTCTTTAACGGGAAAGCATTTATGCATAGGCTTTGTGTGGTCCTAGTCTCAGGCTAACACCTTCTTTGAGTTTTGTTCTTTCTTCCGTTCTGGCCAGGAGAAGGAAAAAAATGGCCTTGAGTATTGGCTGAGAAAGCAGAAGGGAACAGAACCTACACAGATTACGATTTCGAGGTGCAATCCTGCTGCCATGCAGATTTTCCTCCTATTTCTCCTGTCAATGTTAAGGTGACTTTGAAACCAACTTTGAAGGAAGCCGCTAGCAAATCTTGGGTTGAAAATGCTTCTGTGATCTCACCATGAGCCCATGCTTATCTTTATCTGTAGCCTCCCTCAGTATCCTGGGACTTGGCTGAACAGTTTGGAAATCCCTGAAGAAGGTTTTTAGGGCTCCTTCGAGCTCTGAAAAAATGGTCCTTGATTTTTTTTGTCTTTGGAAGAACACTGCTCTTTTTTGGCCCTTGGTAATTTTCTAGAAGGAATAGTTCTGTGGCAGCTCCTTGTGCTACAGCGTTATCAGTTTCCCTATACCGAGGGTGACAAGATAGGCCACCTATCTTCACTGCATTAGAGGCCCTGTATTGGCAAGGGACTTCTCACACTGCCAATGGGGAGGAAAATTTTTCAGAAGACTGACAGGGAGGAAGGCTTCTGAGTTAGAGACAGTCCATGAGTAGCGGTCTCAGGACTCTCTCCAGCCTCTTGCTGGAGTGGGCCCCCGCGCTGTTTGTGCGGCTCCAAAGCCAGGCCCTTGGATGTCTGGATCTGGACAAGGGTGAGGGGGCATCAAGGTTTGGCTTTCATAATAAGAGCCCTTCACACCCTGTTGATTCAAATCAAAGGGATCCACATTCGTTTTCACATCTCACTGATTATTTTGTAGATGGCATTGCATGTTCATTTAGGCTCAAAATTGCATCCATATATTTCTAGCTTTCCATGATCTCTTTTGCTTCATTTGCTCTTCTGAAATATTTCCAATTATTTGGGTGCCCAATTGTTCGTGAAGTGGTCGCTCAGTTTGTGCCGAAAAGGCATTTTTAGAAAAAAAGATTTATCATCATCGTCATGTTATATGCTGATTTCAAAAAGATCCAACCACTTAAGCTCATTGAGATATTAAATGAGTTCCCTCTTTCCAAACTTTGAAATAATCTTTCCTTCAAATCTTTCAGTAATTTTTCTTTCGTGGTCGATGAGGAAGACCTCAACCAATGAGTTGCAATGAGAGAATATTCTATCAGATCAGCTGGTAGCCAGGGAACTTGAATGGAGGAACTACATTCAGTAACAACTAAACCTTTAGTTCATAAACCGAGAGATTCAAGTGGCATGGTAGTATTCTTCGGTGATGGTGGTATCAATCAGAATTAAAAATGCCATTCTGAGCCGAGGGTCTGGGGACTTCTTTCTCCGCCTCCAGTTATAGACCTCCCGTGTTTCCTCATATAGTAAACAGAGGTACCTGAAAAGAACCTGCAATGCCTCATGGTCTCAGAGCAAACTGTGGTCAGACTCACTTTAGGTGAGATGTGGGATCCATGGACTTTCATATTTATCAGATCAACTGATGCTGGACATAAGGGGAAGCCCCAAGTGATAGCACTGACCTCAAAATATCCAGCAAAGCTCGGACTCCATGGTGCTCAGGGCCACTGCTAGTACACAGAGTGCCTTGGGGCAAATGGTGAAAAACCTACTTCTTTGGGCAAATGAATGACAAAACATCACCCCTTCTTCAGGGTGGATGCAGCCCCTCCGGGAGGCCGGGCTGGATTTCATCCCCGAGTACATTTGTGCAGGGGTCTAGTGCATGCCCTGGAGGGTCCCAGTTCACAATCCTGGCAAGAGTGTGGCAGGAAGGACAAGATGCCACAAGCAGGGAGGAGGCCAGAAGCCCGCTGATGGGCTGGAAGGATGGAGGAGGGAGAAATAATGGATTGTTCCTGGGAATAATCCCAGGTACTGAGAGAGTGGGAGGAAGTTGAAACTGGGAGGGTGCTGTGAGCCATGGGAACGGGCAAAGGGCTTTTCCTCCTGTAAGACTTGCTTGGAAAGCCAATCTTGGAACCTGAAAGGAGACATCCGTTCCTTGGTCCCCACGCTGTCCGTGTCTGTCCTCCTAGCTTTCCCCGGGTCTAAATGGTCATGGCTACTGAACGCAATCACATTCTTCTTAGATTAGACCCTATTTATCTGTAAAATGATAGATTCAGGCAAGTAAAAATCTAACTGATGTTTGAGATGTCTTTTCTGTTCTATTGCCTGTAATACTCTTATTTTTTTGTTTCCTTGTAAATTCTCTCTACCCCTCATACCCAGCTCAGGGCCCACCAACTGCTAAACCTTCCTGATTACTCCAGTTCCACGCACACTTCTCTGAACATCCATTACACTCTTATCACCACCACAGATTTATTGTTCTAAAGCTATTTTATGTGTTTAAACATTTTTCACCCACGAGACTGTCAGTTTTCTGAGGGCAAAGACTGCTCCTGTGTAACTGCACTCATGTCTCCCATGTGTCTTGCAAATAAGAAGTGCTCACTAAAGCTTTAGGCTCCTGGTTTGGCTAATGCTGGGATTGAACACCTCAATATACAATTTGCAATTACTCACGATAGTTGAAAGAGCGATATATTACGAAAAACAAAACCAACACACACTAAAAATCTTGCATTCTGTTGTTTTCACCTGCAACCTCAAGAAGCCTTCAACCAGAGCTTCTGGGGTGCAGCTAACTCACACTGCTGGTATATCACAGCATTCTCCCTTGCCAGCAGTCTGTCTGGACTGTATGTGAGACCTACCTCTCCTGGCAAGACAGGAAGTGACATCAGAGTGGGCGGGAAGTGGGATCCGTAACCAGATCCCTGCCTGGAGAGGGCACTGTGGGGCTGGGGAACAGTTCCTCCACCGTGGTCATTACTAGAATCAACTGTACATATACCTCCTGTTCACGAGGTATTTCTGACCCACTACCTGAATGATTCTGCTCGTTAAGGGGAAGATAGAAGACAGACACAATGAAGAGTACCTGCTCTGTCTGGTCTCCTTCAGGCTCTAGGCCTCATCATGCCAGGCTGTGCGTCTCAGAGAATAAAAGGTGCCTACATGGTAAGTGTATCCTGGGGAAGGGGGATGCCCAAGAGCCCCGCTTAATTTACCGTAGCACAGTGCTTGGACAAACTCCTGGCTACGGAACCAAGGTCGCATGGGTCACTGGCAAAGGCAGGGTCAGAACCCAGAACCTCCAAATCCGAGACCTGGTGGGACTCCAGTTCATTCCTTTCTAAATATAAAATTGAAGTAATTACTGATCAAATGTGCTGCTGAGATGAATAATGAAAAGCTAATAATTGTTTTCCTTCCCTTTTAAAGAAACACACCACACTCAGACACCCATTTACAGATATTTTCAGTTAAAATGTCACACAATATTTGTTATATCAGCAGGAGAATGGAAATTGAGTTGGCAGTGAAGCACTGCAGTGACAACCGTTACCTTGGAAACTGGAGTAAGCAATCATAATTACAATTAGCAAGACTCGCACAAAGTATACATAAATATTCACGTGCCAGGGAAGAGTGTCACGTACACTAGACAGCAGAGGAAACGGTGGGACCGTCATTTCTTTCTCTTTGACACGTCCTTGTGCGGATTTGGGTTCTGTTACCACATATCGCAACTTCTTCGAAGTTAGGTAAATTTATTTCCTTATGTGCTGGTTTCGGGGCTTGTAACATAATGACATCTGACACATAGCAGATTACTTGGAAGCTTCAACTGACCCTTAGTTGAAGTATGACCGGTCCTAAATGGACTTTTAAACAAAGCCTGATCTCACAAGAAAAAAAGGCAATTGTAAATAATAAATGGTGCTGTAGCCCCATTACAAGGCAGCTCTAGGGAAAAGTGCTACAACCCAGAAGGAATGGTTAAAACCTGTGATTTAATCAGCCACCGCAACCAGACTCTTGGCTTCCTCTTTATTGCCATGGAAGTGTCCCCTTCGATTCAGACTTTCCTGTCAAATTGCGAAAGAAGTTGGAGAAAGAGTGAGTGATAGAATTGTTTTCACTCAGACACACCAGGAGTGTCCTAGCCTCCGTGAATTTTTTCACGACCATAGGAGAAAAGGCAGTTAAGTCAACAGGGTGTGTGAGTTGGTATTTCTGTACACTTGTGGGAACAAAGCTTTGAAGGTAAATAAATCTTCATAGCAAAACCAGTGTTATTTTCAGGGCCAGAGGGCACACCAAAAACTCTTCTCCTGTACACAGTAGAGTTTTCTGTTCAGCTTGTCTGAGCATGTTGGCTGCCTGGGGCTTTCTGGATAAACACACGTTGCAAGTGGTTGCCATGATATGAGGGGCAATGAGGGGGAGAAATGTTGACGTGCTTCCTTTGAGAGCAGAGGTCTTGACCTGAGCTTGAAAGAAGTCTGCTAACATGAATACAAGAAAGTAACCATGGCATAGATGCCAAAATAATTGGAAGAACTCACCTTTCAGGCAGCAGCATGTGTATGGAGTAGTGGGGAAGGATGGCGGAAGTGAGGACGGCAGATGTCCGGCGAACTGTCTTTTCTCTCTAGCTCACATCAAGTCCTATGTGTGCTTCCCGGAGGAGCCCTGTGCTCTTGGCAGCAAAGGTTAAGTCATATGCCATGCGTCCCTCTGACTCATGAGTTAGGAGCTGAGGCCTGCTATCTGGGTGACTCTGCTCTTTAGGAGGGGCAGTATGTACTGGACCAAAAGTCAGCCATGGTGCTGTACCTCTTCTTCCTAATGTCCCCAACCCTCAACACTTTAGGCTGCCTATCTCACAGAATAAAAGGTGACTGGCATTGTATGCGGTCCCGGCAGTCATAACCATGTTACAAACAGGACAAGTGGCATGTATTAGGTTCCCCCATCATAATTCAATACAAGGTAGGGAAAGAAACTTGTTTCAGTTAAAATGAAAACTTCATCTATGATGTTCTGCTTTGACTAGGGTTGTAATTACTTATGTGAAGCCCAAAACTGGGCTAGATTCTATAGATGAGACAAAAGAAGAACGTCAGGGTTTCTTCCTTTAGAAGAACTTATGATCTAGTTGGGATGAAGGGCTAGGAAACCCAAACAATTAGTAAAGCATATGGTACCTACCAGCTATCATCAAGTGTGAAAGTGTTTAGCAAGTGAGAGATTGTTAAGGTCTGAGATCATTGGGAAAGACATCTAAAAGGTGGCACTTGGAAAAGGCCTTGTACGTTGTGGAACTGGTAGAGATAAACAGTGCTCTTGCATTCGTGTGTGTGTGTGTGTGTGTGTGTGTGTGTGTGTGTGAAGGGGGCAGGGCTGGAGAGTGCCAGGAGGAAGTCTGTTGAGCACAAAGCCAAGAGGACGACTACGGCAGAGCTCAGGACTGCCACCATTTTAAGAGTGTGCTGGTCTATGGGAATGATGTTCCAAATGGCATCTGGGTTTTTGTTCTTTGAAGCTCTTTCCTGTTGGAAATCTCTACCCTGAGCACTCACTTGTTCTGCTCTGAATCTGACTTCAGCAACTTGACCCTCTCGAACTATCTTCTACCTTGACTTTCCTATCATTTCTCTCTCCTCGCTCTTTCCCTTTCTTTCTGATACGCCCTTTATTAACATAAGAATACAGTGATTAACTGTAGAGTCTGTGACTAGAGACTATTCATGTACAACCATGATCAGTCCTTAAATAATGGTCCCAAGTCATAAATAACACCAGGCTGCCAGTAATTGAAGATCTACCATGTCCTTAGTAACTTATGTTCTATAGATTATATCTATAGTTATTAGAGAAATGCATCCATGTGGTAAAAAGAAAAATCACATAGAAGAATTTACGATGAAAAGCAACAATCTTTCAACCTTCCTTTCTCCATCCCAGTCCAGTCTCCAGAAGCAAACTCCTATATTCATGCCTTTGAGTTCAAGCCTTGTAATAATTACCTTCATACCTCTAAATAATATACTTCCATTTCTTGCTTTTTTTTAGCTTTAGGCAATATATGTTGACTCTCAGCCACGAAAGTCCAAGACTTAGCTCATTTGTATTACACCCCACCCGTCTACTCCCGCGGTGTTTGATCTTTATATTGTTTACTTTTGAGTTATTTTATTAGATAACTTGTGATATTAGGTATTATATTTATATGATCTCTCTGATTCCCACTTTATCCTCTTAACTACATTTCTCTATTTTACCCCTCCCTTGCCAACTCCACCTCATCTCAACCATGTCTTCACTTTTACATTTTCAAGATGGCTAACAATTACATCTGTTCTGAAACAATAATTAACTTTTATGAGCTTGTGCTATAGATTGAAAATCAAAGAACAGCACTGACATTATTATAACTATGTGAATTATTGCTCACTGCAAGCCAAGTTGTATGTAAGGATTGCATTTCCTCCTTTATGAGCTCAATGAAATATACTCTGGGCTACTCAAGACACAATGGTGTACCTTCAAGGTCAAAAGGTTTCTCTTCATTGCTACAATTGCTTGAAGTTATAGAATGCTTCATGGCTGAACCACGAATTTCTCACCTATCTTTTGATTGTTGCTTCTGTTGCCCTTTTTCCCCTGGAGTTTCTAATGGGCTCATTGCCCATTCATATTTACAAGACAAGGACTAAGTAGGTGATACAGAATTCCTCTGCCCTATACAGGAAGGTCTTCTGCTTGATCATAGTGTAGAGGATGGGACCCATCACCGGCAGGTTTTGCTCTGGGGTAAGCAGGCCAGGACCCTTACCTCAGGTCAAAATGAGGAGAACATATCTCTGGGCAAAAACATCCAACACAGACTCTGAGCTTCTCCCAATCAATATTTATTCAGTTTCCTTAAAGAGGAGCCCACCAGAATTTTTATCAGGGATAAATGCTGGGCTGTGTGTAGCAAGAGGGGAGAAGGAGGGGGGGATGGCATTCCCTAATACAACTGTTTTGTGTATAGATGTTCAAAGAATCCTCTTTGTTAGCCCAATGTTTTACCATGCCCTGCCATCTTAAATGCCAGCTCTAGGCTTGGAGGCTTTCAAGGGATGCTCTGGGCAGATCTTGCAATCTCCTACCTCAAATGTTTGGGGATGTGGTTCCATGTCTCTGTTCCACCTATCTGCATGTCCCCTTCTGCTTTTCATCTTCCAGAAACCTGTTTGAAATGTCTCATCCACTGATTATCCACTTTCCCATTCTTTTCAGGGGTTCAGAAAATGCATGGGTATAAAACTCACCCTCTTGAACAGGTCATACTCTGTTCATGGCGCCACGTCTGTCCCTTTATCTCTAAAACACTGAAGTCTTCATATTAGTTTTCCATTGCTCTAGTGACAAATTACCCAAAGACAGGGGCATAACACAGCTTCATTCTCTGATATTTTGGGAGGCCAAAAGTCTGAAATGAGTTTTGTAGGGCTAAAATCAAGTTGTAAAATCAAGGGCTGGTTCTTACTAGAAGATACAGGAGAGAATCTGTTCCTTGGCTCTTTCAGTTTCTCACGGCTGCAAGAATTCCTTGATTCATGGCTACATCATGCCAACCTCTGCTTCCATTGTCACATCCACATCTATCTCTCCTGTAATCAAATCTCCCTCTGCCTTCCTCTTACAAGGACACTGTGGCTACATTTAGGGCCTGCCTAGATAATCTAGAATAATCTCCCTGTCTCAAGACTCTTACATTAATCCCATCTGCAAAGGCCCTTCTGCCAAATAAATTAGTAATACTCAGAGGTTCTGGGGATAAGGCCTTGGATATCTTTGGGGGGCCATTTCTCTGGCTACCATGGTCTTCCTTCATTTCTCCCTTTTTGTTACCACATACAACCCGTTAAGTAATTAGAGGCCACGGACTGGTTGCTGCATTGGCTCTCAACTCTGAATGCACATTAGAATTAGCTGCTTTTAAAAAAATGCCATAGTCTTGGCTCAGTTTTGCAGCTAAGAAAATTAGAACTTCTGGGGACTTAGATCTGGGTATCATGATTATTTTTAAAAACTCTTTGTTCTGGTAAAAATTCCAACTTATAGAAAAGTTGCAAGAAGGGGCAAAGAACTCACATATACTCTTGATTTACCAAATATTTACATTTTGCACCATTTTATCCTTCCCTCGATTTTCTTCTGAACCTTCAAATGTACTTCCTAAGAAGAAGAATATTCTCTTTCATAACCATGCCATTACCCAAATTAGGAGTTTAATAGAGACACAGTGCAGTTTGCACCACCCCCCTTGGAATATATGTCATGATTTCAGGAGTTCAACCCTGCTTTTCACTGTTTCTTTTTGCCTAGAAAATCTTTGCCGATGCCCTATTTTTAGCCTTTGTGAATTACTTGTATTGTGTTTCTTGAATAGTGCTTATAGTTGGGTCTTGCTTTGTGAGCCAGATAGCGAATCCTTGAGCAAGTGAATTAAGCCTTATAGGTATTTACTGACAACAGTGATGGTCTTAATTCTGTCATACTATTTTATGTTATTATTATGTTTATGTTACATTTGCTATATTTCTCTATACAATTTGTTTTCATTCCTTTCAAAATTATTTTGGTATTTAGGATGATAAGTATTTTTGTTCTGGAAATTTTCTTTGTATGAATACCTTTAAAAAATGCCCCTAGTCACACCCTTTTGGGTGGGCACTATTAAAAGCCCAGAACATTGTAAGTGTTGGTGGGGATATGGAGAAGCTGTAGCCCTTGTGCATTGTTGGTAGGATTGTAAAATGGTACAACTGCTATGGAAACAGTATGGAAGTTACCAAAAAAATCAAAAATTGAATTACTGTATGACCCAGAAATTCCACTCCTGGGTATACATCCACAAGAATCAAAAGCAGGGTTCTTGAAGAGATATTTACACAACCATGTTCATGGCAGCGCTATTCACAGTAGCTGAGAGGTGAAAGCAACCCAAATATCCAACCATTGAACAGATGAACAAAATGTGGTGTATATGATATACAACGGAATACTACTATGTAGCCTTAAAAACATGAAATTCTGTGACATGCTGTAACATGGGTGAACTCTGAGGCATCATGCCAGGTGAAATTGGCCAGTCACAAAAGGACAAGTACTATATGATTCCACTTACCTGAGGGTTGTAAAGCAGTCAAATCTGTAGCTGTGGGAGATAGAATGGTGTTCCCAGGAGCTGGCAAATTGTTTAGCAGTCATGGAATTTCAGTTCTGCAAGATGGAAAGGTTCTAAAGATCTGTTTCACAACCAGGGAAATACACTTAACACTAGCAAACTGCACACTTAAACATCCTTAAGATGGTAAATTTTATGATGTCTATTTTTATCATAATAAAAAACAAGTGACCTGAGCTCTCTGTTTTTAATTAATTCTTTCTGTCTGCTTTCTTTTTAGTGTAAGCTTTACATGGTAACCTTGGATTCCCACCTACTGTGTCTGTAAGAGTCAATGAGTTTACACATTAGTAGTTTTAACACTCTCTCCAGGTGGTTCTATTATGCAGGTAGAACTGTGTCACTGGACAGCTCTCCCTTCCAGACTGACATCACCATTGTATTCCAGCTTTCATCCCTCTTCACATACTATTTATTAATCTCCCTCTCTGGCTTTTCCCAGGCTCCCTGTTGAATCCTTTCTAAATACTATGCCCAGAGCAATCTCAGAGAAGTTCCACTTTGTGTCATGCTTTCCACTCTTGAAGTCATCGATGGTTCTCTTGCAGCGCCTCACACTTGGAACAGGTGAATTGATTTGGGGTCACTTACCAGTCATGTGACCTTTGTTAAATAATGTAAGGTGCCAACTTAGTTGCTGGATCATAACAAGCATTCAATAACCATCCTTCCATTCTTCCTTTGTTAAGGTCTGCTATCCCATTGTTCACGTCTGCCCACTCGATCCCTAGAGCCACCCTCCTGACCGCCCCCACCAAAGGGCACAGCCATCTTTGGGCTTTGACAGCAGACTTATCTTTTAAGACCAAATTCCAGTCCCACCTCTTGCCTACACACTTCGGCCAGACAGGATCCTGCTACCTTGAGGACCCATGGCACACTCTAACATGTGAAAACTTGAAGTGACAGTTTACTTGTGTTCTGCCTTTTTACAAAAAGTGTAAATAAAGTTAATTAAATGAAAACAGAAACCCAAAGATAGGTAGGGAAGGGAGCGAAGGAGCACTCCCTATCAGAGAACTGAGGAATCACATCATTTGCTTTGAAACATGTGGCCTTGCGTGAACAATGAATGGTCCCATATCAGGGAGATGTCTCCTTATATTGTTTGGCAAGTTACACATTGTAGGGGCACGTGGGCGACGCAGTTGTTAAGCGTCTGCCTTCGGCTCAGGGTGTGATCCCAGTGTTCTGGGATCGAGCCCCACGTCAGGCTCCTCTGCTAGGAACCTGCTTCTTCCTCTCCCACTCCCCCTGCTTGTGTTCCCTCTCTCGCTGGCTGTCTCTGTCAAATAAATAAATAAAATCTTTAAAAAAAAAAGTTACACATTGTAGAACCTATTATACTGAAAGCTCATTGAGGGCAGGGTCTGTGTCTTAAGCATCCCTTTCCTCGATCAACATTGTTGGAGAGCAAAAAACTTCTTGTGTACTAGGGTCCATCTCTCTACTAGGGCTGAGATTGATTGCATGCTTATTATCTAAGAGCTCTACATTAAATCCTCACTGTAACCACGTTGAAGTGGATCCCATTACTAGCTTCATTTTACTACTATTAGGCCCTGAAACTGAGGTTCAGAGCAGTCAAGTAGCGTGTATGAATAGTTTGCATAGCGAGTATGCGGCAGAGGCTGAGCTGGGGTATGAAATTGAAAGGTCTGTCTTTAGAATTCATGCTGTCCTGCCTGTTGCTGCCTGTCATTGATGGGCTGACAAAATATAGTTATTTTATTCTATGCCTGCAAACTATAATTGTTCCTATTTTGTTCCAAGTTAGAGACCATACTGATATTTTCTGTTTCACTGAATTTCTAAGCAAATGAACGTCAGTGATCCCCTCAGGGCTGACCAGGTAGACTGGTGTGAGCTGTGGGGTCAGCACCTCTGCATTTGAAAGCTGACCCTGCCACCTACTTGATGTGTGGCCTTGAACAAGTCACTTAACCTTTCTTGTCTCTCAGGTCCAACTTCTATCACTGGGTATTTACATAGGATTTGTTGCCATAGTAATAGGAAATAATACTGACCTATCTCTCAGGAGTGAGTGTCATGGGGATTAACTAATTTACAGCTGTGAAGAGCTCTCAACATATGAACTGCTAAACAACAGTGAGATCGTAAAGAGAATTTAAAACACCATCAGCTTGTGGAGCGTGCCCATTTGATGCCCATCATTATATGTTTAACTATTAGCATTACTACTCATAATAAACTTTTATGAGGTACTTAAGGTGGTTGAAGTATTTTTATGAGAGCTAATTAGTTGTTCCAACCAACTCTATGAGGTAGGTCAGTATTTTTATCATCCCTCTCTTGGAAATTACATTAAATTGGTGCATGCGTCATTAAAAAATCTCAAACTTCTAGGTATTTGGAAGCATTCTGTGATTGCTAATACATAGCAATTCTCATACAGCTATCACACCTAACACAAAGCTCCAATGGCAGGGTATTGGGAGAGCAGCGTGGTGGTTCCCAACATATAACATTGGCAAGTCTTTTCTTTCTTAATTGTTTGATGTTTACACATAACTATGTGGCAGTTCTTGTGCTAGGTTCTTCTGTGTGTCAGTCAGGATGAATTTAAGAAAACAGAGCCCATTTTGGATAGTTCAAAGACGTTTCATACAAGAAATCGGTTATGTATATATTGGATGGGTTATAAAAACGAACAGGAGGATAAGATACTGGGAGAACAATGAAAAAGAAGAGGTCATTGCCAGAAATGAGTAGCTTCGGAAACCAGTCATACTTCCATGGATGGGGGCAAAAAAGAGAGGAGATCAAGGTGGCAGAATCTGGAGCCCACGTGCTATTGGACTAGAACCATGGAGAGAAGGCCCACTGTAGGAGCTAGAATCACAAAAGGAAGCAGCCTCCAGATACTCTGGCAAGCTGAGAGAGAAGAACGGCTTCTCCTTGGCTCCCACCCTCTGTTGCTGGATCTGTGTTTCCTACTGGGAGAAACTAACAGGAAGTCATAGGTGAGGGAGCCTGAGAACCGTGGGCCATAGGTTTCTAGCTCTAGCTTCACACAGCTGAATGGAGAAAGGTGGATGCAGGACCGAGAAAGAACAGGTAAGTAACTGACCTGTCTTGTAAGTTCACTAAGTTTTTCCTGGAGCTCAGGGAGATTCAGAAGCTTCCTCCAAGGCCTTTATACCAGCAAGCGGTGGACCTGCCATTCAAGCTTAGGTTTGCTCACTTCACATGTGATGCATGTTCCCCAGGTGACCCTTGATCTCTCTGTCTTAGTGTGCCCACCTTCCCAATGGGGGCTCCAGGGGCAGGTGGTAAGAATGTTTATCTTTATTGGTCTTCAGGGGTGGAATGAGGAGTCAATTAAATCATGTACATAAAAATACTTGGTTGTCATTAATGTAACCCCAAAACGCAAGCAAGTATTGTTATTTGTCAATAATGTTTGTAAAAATATTTGTAAACATAAATCCAAGATTAAGATGAGATTTCATTTCCCTTAGAATGTAGCTGGAGCACCTCACATTTAGACCATGGCCGAACACAGCATACGGGAGGACCATCTTTCACGTGGTGGTTGCTCTTCTTGTTGGATTCAAGTGGCGCTTACACAACAGGTTAAAAAATTACTTGCAGCTCCTCATTTATTCTGATTGGCTTCTAAAACTGTTGCCAGGTTTCAGTCATACACCTCTTATTTTAAAAACAGTATTGTTCCATGATTGCTAATAATCCTATAGTATACACAGGCAACTGAGATATAATACATGTTCATTAAATAGTTGGTGAGAAACAAATAATGGACTTCCAGTCTCCTGACTTCCACTCGATGAGTGGGCGTGCTGGTGGATGAGAAGGAACATTTTGGCTGGGTAAAATGAGGCTAGTCACTGACCTCTCTGACCCTCAGTTTGGTAAAACAGGAGTGCTTGCCCTCCTACCTAGGGTGTGAGTTTGAGGATCAATTGTGATAACATGTATTAAAGTGTTTGGTAACATTTTAAATGCTGTACCAATGTCAAGGACGACTGCCAAGTTGTCTTGCTGCCTCCTGGACTGTACAAAAATATGGCTTTTGCAAACACTGAGGAATCCTTATGAGGAAACAAGACTGTGTAGCATCCTCTCATCCGTCAATACCCAATGTCATGAACTGTATTTAATGTTTATGCCTGCCCTTCCCAATCAGAGACAATGAAATCACTCTTACGGACTGTTGTTTTCCCAAGTAACAGCCTTATCATTTGTATTGCTCTGAGAAACGCTGTGTTGGAATCACTCGCCCCAAACCCCTGCTTTTCATCAATCTCTTTTTGGCTGCAGAGCCCCATGGAGGGAGACAATATCCAAATTGCTTTCAATCCCATAACTCACCCCAGACAACAATAAAAACAATGACAGTAAATCTCAACCCCAAACACTGGATGTTTAGTGACTCGTGCGTTGGAAGGTGAACAACCATTTGCAGAAATTCTTGTACCACCTTTGATCTATTTGTGTAAGATGCTGGGCTATGGTTGTCATCTCTGGGAGCCATTCCTTTGCGTGGAAGTGATCCAACCATTTTCCTCTCCATAGGCTCGAGACCATGATCCTCCCTTTGACTGAACTGGATTGGCAAGGACTCCAGCTGCTCCTTCTCCCTTCCCACGTGTCCCTAGAGGCCACTCAGGGCCAGAGGCACATCTTTAAGCGAGGTCAAGGGCTGGGTCCGCCTCACTTGGACAGATCCCATAGTTCAGAGTCCATTCTCCTCCCCAGACTGATATCCTGGGCCGCAGTTTATCTTGATGTATTTCCTTCTGTCTAGTGGTCCTAATGTGACTGGAAGAAGGACCCACAGAACCACGTGATTCCCAATATCCTGGGCATCTCCTTCTGTGTCTGTGAACCTTACACAGAATGCTCTATCATGCAACAATGAGAGAGTATGCATTACCTTGACCAGAACAGGGGGATGAGCAGAAATGGCCCCATTAAATTCCACCCTCAATAATTCATGGACTGGGAAGGAGCTGCAGGACAGACCAGTTTGATTTCAACTCCTCAATGCCACAGACACTTCAAAAACAATTTGTGGGTAAATACTACAAGTCTCCAAAATTAGTGTGCTTACTAAAAGGCAACTATACCCAAAGGAAGCCTTTCTGTTTGAATTTAATTGATTTAAAATTAGCATTCCCTTTCTTTTGATGGCTCTGCTCTTGTTTACTGGGAAAACATTTGTAGCAAAACACATACTGCCTGTGTACCTGGGCATTGAATAGTCTCACTGGCAAATACGCTCCACCACAGGGCCTACATACATATTTAGCTCAGAGACCTGAACCACTCTCAAGGAACTATTTAAGTCTCCCAAGGAAATGCTATCTCGACTGGACAAGAATGATGCTGATGTTTAAAATCACCTTACAGAACAGTCCTACAGATATTCCTTGGCCTCTCAAGCTACTGACCATGTGGAGAAGAGTAGAAAATTATTTGTTAAGAAAGTGTTACTATTAAGCTGTATTGTTGGTTCCCCTTTTCTTTCCTTGACTTTTGAAAGGATGGAAAATAAGGGAAGATGGGGTGATTGGTTGTCTAACAGAGACGATTTGTCTAGAAACAGACTTCTGTGATTGTTGTAATGCCTTTGTTGCTTTGTCAGTTGAAAGAAGGAGAAGATTCTCCAGGGAATTCATAGCATGTAGAAGATTCTAAGAAATGGGTGAGGGATGCAAATGATCATTTGAAATAAAAGTTCTCATTTACCTTATGGTTCCTACTCCTCTAACAGTTTAAACACAAACGTGTGTGTGCGCATGTATGTGTGTATACGTGTGTGTGTACATACATACACATATATGTATCTAGATGTAAATATTTACGTATGTATTTTTATAAACATGTTGCTTTTTCATTGCGGAGAATAAGAGAAAACAGAAAGAATAAAATAAATATCAGCTTTAGTCTTAGCACCCAGAGGTACTATTTTAACATTTTTTCTAAGTATACCTAAAACCTACGGTGTAATATTTTAGTAAAAAAGGAATCATATGGGATATCCGTTACATAATTTTAAATCCATTTCTATTCACTTATTGTATTAAGTGTGTATTTCCACATTCCATGCTCTACATTATTATATTAATAGCCTACAGAATTTCATCAAGTGATTTATCACTCCCCTATTGTTAAACATTTAAAGTACCTCCCAATTTTCCAAATTGTAAAGCTTTGGTAAATATCCTTGAAGCTACAGGTTGGTGTTTCTTGAGGATAAATGACTAGAAATGGAATGTCTGAGTTAAGGGATATGCACAAATTCTAGGCTTTTGATATGTATTACTAAATTTCCATCCATAAAGGTTGTGCCAATTTTATTTTATCACCAGACGTATGAGGGAGTGGCCATTTCTCCATATTTTTTTAATTATTATGTTCAGTTAGCCAACATAGAGTACATCATTAGTTTCTGATGTAGTGTTCAATGATTCATTAGTTGCAAAGGACACCCAGTGTTCATCACAACATGCGCCCTCCTTAATACCCATCACCCTGTTACCCCCCCCCCCCCCCCGCCCTCGAAACCCTCAGTTTGTTTCCCGGAGTCCAGGGTCTCTCATGGTTTGTCTCCCTCTCTGATTTCTTCTCATTCAGTTTTCCCTCCCTTCCCCTGTGGTCCCCCGCATTCTGCCTTATGTTCCACATATGAGTGAAACCAACATTGGGTCGAAAAGTATCTTTTCAATCCTATGGGAAATATAAAGTGAGTGACAGACCAATGAAATGATGTAACACTAATAAGAATGTGAACAAAAACATAATTGGTACCTGTTATGGACTGAGTTGTCCCCTCCCCCATTCATATGTTGAAGCCCTAAACCCCAGTGTGACTGTTTGGACATATGACCTTTAAGGAGGTAATTAAGGTTAAATGAGGTTATAAGGGTGGGGCCCTAATTCTATAGGACTGGTGTCTTTATAAAAAGAGGAGAGAGACCAGAGAGCTTGCATTCTTTCTCTCCATGGGAACACAGTAAGAAGATAGCCATCTGCAAGCCAGGACTCGCCAGCATCTTCATCTTGGACTTCTAGCCTTCGGAGCTGTGAAAAAAATGAACTTGTGTTGTTTAAGACACCTAGCCTGAGTTATTTTGTTATGGCAGTCTGAGCGGACTGACACAGTACCTTTGTAGACCCTTGGCAAAGCCCAGGCATTCAGCATGGCCAGAGGCCACACCGGGGAATATTAATAAAGCACAAAAACACCAGAGTGGAAATGCTGGCATGGGGGCACTGAGCTAATACAGATGGAAGTGGAACTCTGCGTTAGCGGGGCTGCTGCTACTACAGTGGGCACAAGAGCAGGGGCAGCCTGCCACCAGCTGAGAGCCACGCGGGCACACCTTTTTATTTATTTTTAATAGATCTAAATGGGCTCCTGCTTGTAAAAAAGCTGAGTTGATGGTTTTTCCTTTTATTTTCTCCTGCTATTCTAGCCCCCCAAACATATATAAACTAACATAACATCCTATTTTACTGACATCATTCCCCTAGGTACAAATCATGTATAAGCTAATTGGTGTTTTAGAAATATATTTTATAGAAGGGACTGTAACCCACTCTGTGACCTCAGTTTCCTCACCTGTAATTTAAGGAGGCTGGAAGAGATCCGTGAGTTTAAAATTTGTGTACCAAGTCATACCCGAGGCCACACCCTCCCCTCTCCAGCACAGAGGCGGGGCCGTGGGGCTGGGGCCCAGGGTGATCTAAATCTACCTGGGGTGTGGTACCTCCTCTTTCTTGCTTTATTAGAACAGCTCTTGCTCTTATTTGTTAAATACGATTTTATTTGAAGAAAATGTCTGTTACACACTGAACATATGTGTTCCCCCCAAATTCGTATGTTGCAATCCTCACCCCCTTTGTGATGGTATTAGGAGGTGGGGCCTTGGGAGGTGACGAGATCATAAGGGTGGAGCCCTCACGAATGGGATTCCTGTCTTTGTAAAAAGACCCCGGAAAGCTCTCTTGCTCTCTTTCCACTCTGTAAGGTTACAAGAAGGGGGCAGTCTGCAACCAGGAAGAGGTCCTCCCCAGAACCCAACCATGCTGGCACCCTGACCTTGAACTTCCAGCCCCCAGAACTGTGAGAAATCAAGGCTTCTTGTTTATACACTACCAAGTCTGTGGTATTTCGTTATAGCAACCTGAAATGACTAAGACAAGGTCCTTCATCTTAAAAGATTTGAAAGGCTCAGGATAGGAAGGTATTAAGCTCCCTTTGGATTATAATACTGTGATCTCAAAAACTGGTTTATTACCTGTGTAGGACCTTGCATACTTTATAACAGTCTTTAACATATATATTCTCATCCACCGCACACATTCACTCCTTTATACAGTAAGGACATGTATCATCACTCATTTCATATATCTGCAAACATCAAGGGACCTCCCGAGGTCACAGAGCTAGGTAGAAGTAGACCTTCATCCAAGGTCGTCCTGGCGCTAATCTCCGTTATTTCCATGCCACTCCTATGAGAAGGAGCTAAGAGCTACATTCCTAGAAGCCATGAGGAAAATAAGGAAAGGAGTAGTAACTCTAATATTTAAAAGTGTAATTGAAGTATGAGTTACATGAGCTTTTATTTTTTTAAGATAATTCTGTAAGATTGTATTTCTATTTATTTATCATTCCTGTTTATCTTAATAAGAGTTATGTTTTTGGGGGCATAAGGTCTAGAATGGCCATTACTGTGAATCTAGTGAGTTTGAGGAGAAGGCCATCCTGTTAGGAAGTGCAGATAAACAGAACTACCAGTCAGCCTATCCTACTTACAAACAAAGGGTCTAATGGAAAAGGTTTCCTCAGCTCTGAATTTACAAACTTGCAGTAAGTATCTTCCCCAAATGCTCATCACCTCCCCCTTCCCAGGCTATATATCCTCTTTATACTTAGTAACAAATTGTGACTTCTTTTCCTTGGTTCCATCACCTTTTTCTTTTTCTTCTTTCTTTTTTCTGTCCTGCGGTATTGTTCATGGCCCTGACCCTTCAGCTTTAGGATGGTTAAACAGCCATGCCCAGTGGCCTATAAAAGGTTATTCTAGCACCGTTTTGGACAACCTCCCAGGATCTTCCTTGATTTGTCCAAATTGGCTTCTTTTCTACTCTGGATGCTACCTGGCTCCTGACCCACGACTTCTCCCGTTCACCAGAAGCGTCTGGATTTAGCTTTTGGCCCTAATTCCCCGGGCTCTGACTCCTGGCACTTCTTTAGGCCTTGGCTTGGTCTCCCCGTTCTGACTCTTCATGCTCCAGACGGCTCAGAGACAGATGCCTGCCCCCTATCCTTCTGCCCCTGCAGATCCCCCTGGGGTACCGGCTCATGGTCAGGCCTCCTGGTACCTTCCAAGGGGTAGGAGGAAGGTGATGGTGGCCATGTAACCAGTGGGGATGTGTTTCTTAACATCATTCTTATGCTTCTGAGAGTAAACTTCTATCAATAATAACTGCCATAGTAATTCCGCCGATTCTCTGGGAATCCACATGCTGGGCCTGGCATACGGTATGCAAAATGCTTATACAGGCCTTCTCCTGTTGTGTTTTTCTTATTTCCTCAACTCTACTGTATGTTGCCTGGGCCCAGGGTCATGTCTTACACAGATAACCACTGTACTCGAATGGAGCTAATGGTCTCGTGTGGCTATTAGCCCCTGACTTTACAACATGCAGTACTTCACTGATGGATGTGAGAAGTTTAAAAGAGAGACGAAAAATACTGAGCATAAGCTTGACATAGGTTTTGGAGGTTCCATCATCTTTTATTTCACAAAATATAAATTTTATATACGGTCAAAGGATCTACCTTACTATACTCATTTCAAAAGACTCTTTTCCAGTCTCTACTTACACCCCACATGAACTGAGTGGACAAGCTTCTATAGTCCTCCATGACAATCTTTTAGTTTGGGGTCCAGTCTGTTCACTGCTCAAAAATGACTATCTTTGTACAGACGTAGTGAAGAGAAGGGCCATATGCACCCCAATGTTCATAGCAGCATTGTCCACAATAGCTAAATCGTGGAAGGAGCCAAGATGCCCTTCAACAGATGACTGGATTAAGAAGTTGTGGTCCATATATACAATGGACTATTACTCAGCTATCAGAAAGAACGAATTCTCAACTTTTGCTGCAACATGGATGGCACTGGAGGAGATAATGCTAAGTGAAATAAGTCAAGCAGAGAAAAACAAATATCATATGATTTCTGTCATCTATGGAACATAATAAATAGGATGATCGGTAGGGGAAGAAAGGGATAAAGAAAGGGGGGGTAATCAGAAGGGGGAATGAAACATGAGAGACTATGGACTCTGAGAAACAAACTGAGGGCCTCAGAGGGGAAGGGGTGGGGGAATGGGATAGACCGGTGATGGGTAGTAAGGAGGGTATGTATTGCATGGTGCACTGGGTGTTATACGCAACTAATGAATCATCAAACTTTACATTGGAAACCGGGGATGTACTGTATGGTGACTAACATAATATAATAAAAAATCATTAAAATAAAAATGGCTATCTTTGACCTGAAGTCTCAGGTTGTAGGGGCGCCTGGCTGGCTCAGTCAGTGGAGTATATGACTCTCGATCTCGGGGCTGCAAGTTCGGGCTCTACATTGGGTGTAGAGATTACTTTAAAAAATCTTAAAAAAAAATATCTCAAGTTGTATTGGTTGCTATGTGCAAGTGGCTCTTATGTGCTGCCCACCTGTTTTTGGATATACGAGAATTGTACTTCAGGGTTCCTAGTGCCACTGAGCTGCAGGAATGACTGCTGTTTTCTTTCCTTTTTTAAAATTTTATTTACTTATTTATTTTAGAGAGAGAGAAAGAGAGAGTACAAGTTGGGGGTAGGAAGAGACGAGCAGACTCTGTGCTGAGCAGGAAGCTGGGTGCCGGGGCTCAACCGCACAGCCCCAAGATCATGACCTGAGCCGAGATCAAGAATCAGACGCCCTACTGACTGAGCTACCCAGGTGCCCCTGCTGGTTTTTTTTATTTAATTTCTGTTGAGCCTCACAAGGACCCACTGCAAACAGAGTCGTCCCTATCTCTGTGTCATTCTCTGCCTGTAACCTCTGCCTTCTACCCCTCTTCCTCTTTCACCTCTTTAACACTCACATACCCCATCCTGGTTGCAAGGAACTGAAAGAAGAAACCAGAATCCCAGCTTTCATTTGACATTTCTCTGGAACACTAGGTAGGTAGCATGCAATATGTCTCAGAGATGGACATACATTTTCCCTTTCACGACAGATTTGGAATATGAATAATCAAAGGCGGCTTTCCTCCATTCAGCTGAGAAAGCAATAGCCTGAAGCCAAATATATCTTCTGATTTTATGGAGGCACAAACCCACAAAAGTTGAATGAAAAAAGGAACTTATAAGGCGAGGAAGATGATCCAATTGCTTTAGGCTCTCTGCTTGATAACTTTGAGGCACTGAGTACATGCGCCCATCTGTGTGACTGATTTAATGGTTTACCCTTATGACATTGTTAGTCATCATAATTATAATAACTTACATATGTGTAGTGCTTTATAGTGTTTAAAGCATTTTTATATCTGTTATCTCATCAGGTCTTCACAACAAACTTGGGAAGATACACTTGCCAGAAGATTGGACTTTTCCTGTCCCTGCCCCTCCACACCCCAGGGGAGAGTAACCAGCCTTTTAACTCAACTCACTAAAGCACCACTTTAGTCTCACTGAACGGCTTCGCTAAACAAAGGGTTACACCCCACAAACCAGTTTTGGATTTGCCACATTTCTGACCCAGTGGGCAGCAGTCGGAGCTCCCCTATTTCTCCATGAACATCATTCTCAACCTAGCTTTTATGATTACCTCCAAGTACTTCCTTAGCAATTGTAAGCACTGCTCTAGCTTGGGAAAACTAAGAATTCGCAGCTCCGTTCCTCCAGAGTGCTACAGGTAAGGCTGGTGGTGGACGGAGCAATTCCAGTGGTTTTCTTTCTTATATCCAACTGTACCATAGTCCCAAGTCTCTATGTGACCTGTAATTATTAGCCATAGAACCCCAAACTCTTCTTAATTCCTACCTCTCCCATAGGTACCGTAGTATATTCCCCTCCCATCTAGCCCTATGACACAAATACAGTACCTACTATTATTTTTTAATACAGATGAGAAAACAGTGTTAGGAGATTATGTTGTTTGTTCATATGGCCAGTTTGGGAGAGCCAGGAGTCATTCTCAGATCCTCTAACTTCCAAATCAGTTATCTTTTCTGGTATGGAATATACTTTGGTGCCCCTTTTAAAAAGTTTTCAGAAACAGGCACAATTCTAATAGTTTTTTTTTCCCCCTAAAAAACTGCTCATTATTTTGGCACTTCATAGAATCACTTCAGCTGTATTTTATGGTCCTTCAGAATCAATGTGAAAATGTGTTTATCATTAGCCCTTCTTCCCAGCCCATCACCCTCCTCTCTCAGAAATATCTCCTTGCTCGTAGGGGTGAATCCTGATGGCCATGTTTATAGGGCATGCCCTTTTCTTCCTTTTGTGGCTGCTTAGGAAACAGATGAACCTACAGCAGACGGAGCAAACCGTCTCTGCTGGAAATGGGGAATTGGAAAGAATGGATACCACTTATTCACTTTTATGGGTCATGTGAACTGAGGACAAATAAACTCCGGGGCCACAGCCCCTGGGCTTGGACCTATAAACACGCAGCAGAGATTACAGAGAGAAGGAAAAAGCGGGGACAAAGCCAGCAGGGAGACGAGACACCACGTGGCACCGGGGAACAGAGCGAGGCAGGCAGCAAGAGTGGCTGCCTGGCGCCTTCGCTGCTTTTTCGTTCACAGCTCCAGAGACACAAGCAGCTCAGCCCACATTGTCGTTGCTGCCCTTGGATCATAGGAGACACTCCAGGATTCTTTCCAATAAATGCCTGTCTTTCGTGAAGTTAAAGAGGATTTCTAATATTTGCCATCCAAACAGCTTTAACTGAGATGAAGAGAAAACTATTTTCTGGAATTCTTGGCTCCCAGCATGTCTGTCACTGGGTAGCCACAGAAAACCCTCTTCTCCAGCCACAGCTAGGGGTGTGCACACACTTGCAGCACATATCCCCAGGTACGCCTGACCCCAGCGCTGTGGCTGGGAGACAGGCTTCCTCAGCTCCGTTAACCTCACCTTGTTCTTCACCCCGAAGCTCCCCGGCAAGACAGCAGCATCCAGCCTGATACTTGAATAATTTCTCCTCATTGACACTCTTCTCCTAACTCCCCTGTGCTGGTGCGTGTCCCCTTCCTTCTTCCTATGCAGTTGTCCTGTCACTCATTGTTTGCTAATGACTAGTTGGCTGGCAAAGAAAAGGGAAGTGGCAGCCAGCCTGGCCTTCACACTGGAAAGCAGCATGTTTTCTAGAGAATAAAAACATTATTTGGTAAGAAGCACGTTCCAGCACTGAATATTTGTCTTGCAAAGTCCTGCTGGGCTCCTTCTGTCTCCGAGAGTCTGTGCTTTCCTTTGTCACTTCCTCCCACCTCCTTCCCAGATGGAGACTGGCAGGGCCACCTGATTTGGGCACGGGGCTCCTCAAAGGTAGTGTGGGTTCTCAGAGATTCTAATAGGATCTCGAGGATGCAAAATATTGGAGTAATCATACTCATCAGAAAATAACAGGCTGCTATTTGGAAACCTCTGAAGCCCTTTCATATTTTTCTAGAGAAAGCATGTAATTAGCAAGAAATGCTGGCTTCTCTCAGCTTTCTGCTCAGAAAGAAGTCTCCTGAACCTGTAGAATGAACTTACCCTTGTCTTGGGTTTAATGTTTGTTCCAGAGAAGGATAGGACTCTTGGCAGCATCTCTCTCTCTACCTTCTTGCTTACCTGGGTAATGCTCCACCCACCTAACTTACTCTAGAGTTCTTGAAAGCCAGGCAGCTGGGACCAACTCTCTGAGGCCAGGCCTGACCCTGTCCTTAGACAGAAGAATGCGGCAAACATTGAGCATGACACTGATTCCTCATTTATTATGTACCACATATCGAGCCGTCTTCAAAGGGTGGGTGAAAACCCTGCTAGGTTTGCAGGATCCTTCTGCTAAATGCTTCTCAGCCAGAAGAGGGCGTGCATCTCTGACTTTTCCCCCCTTTCAAACTAAGTGAAAGCCCTAGGAGAACCAAGGACTTCTAGATCTACACTGTTCTCTACACGTAAATAACAACACAACAAAAAGTTCATCCGCTGAAGACAAACAGTCAAAAGAAATATTAGTAAACGCAAACCAGGCAGCTAGCAAAGAACACTGCTCTGGGTAGTCAGGTCACCCCAGCTACCTGGTAAGCATATTTCTTATGCCACTTGCTCAGGTTTAGAAATAAGTGACAAAAAATGCAGCAAAGGCCCCTTGCTAGTAAGGAGCAGTGGGTAATATATTTGTTTGTATTATGGGATTGCAGTTCTACTAGAAGGAACACTTGACATTTTGATGAGTGTCTCCAGGGAGAAAAGGTACTAACTTCAGAACTTAGTTTTAATTATACTAAGGAGATTACATTATTCAAAAGCATCCCACTGGTAAGGTGCAACATTTCCTGAAACAGTTTAGTGGAAAATGCCACATTAATCAGTTCAATATTTCACTCCGAAGGCTTAATGATGGGAGAAGTTTAAAGTACTGTAGCACGTTAATGCAGAAGGGATGGAAAAAAAGAATGTTCACTTAGAGGAAAAGGCTGAAATAGTTGCCAGTCCCTCTTGTGTCTTTCCCCATTAAAACCTGGCTGGCTGTGTTAGAAACCGAGGTAGGGATCAACGTGTGGGATCCACAGTTCCTGAAACAGAAGAAACCAGAAAAGGCAACAAACAAGAGGAGAGAGAGTGTGAGTTCTCCGCTCAGGCATTTGACCTCTGCTTCTCAGTTAACTGGTCCATGTCGGGGATGAGTAGCCACACTCTTCCTCCCCACCCAGCATCCAGACAGACAACAGCTCCCGGGAGTTGATATTACAGGGGGGGGGGGTACAGTGACATTCTGGAGTGCTTTGCCTTCTCGGTCCCATTCTTTCCATCAACTCTTATGCTACCCTCAAAGTCACCTACGAAATTTGAAGGAGAACCCAGCCTGAAAGTCAAGGGTTGCACTTACCACGTGGGCTCCTACCTGAAAGGTGGCCCATGGTCATGGGTTGAGAGACTATGGGAAGACGAAGACTGGAAAGTCAGTCTGCATCTGAATGTTTGTAAACGTAAAAACCAACCTTACGGTTAGTCAAATTTGAGAGAATCAAAGAATCAAGATCCGCTGTTCTCATGGGGCACTAGTCCAGCAAACAAGCGTAGGAGCTTTAGCGGCCTCTTGGCTCAACCAGTGAGGGGCAATGGTTAGGGGAGAGACACACAATCACTATTGGTGTGTGTTTGTTAACACGTTTTTTTGTCCAATTGTTACTTTAATTTCTGAGTAGCACTCCCCACAAAGAAGCCGCAGTGTCTTGGAATAAAAACTAAAAATCAATACTAAAATAGCAAAGCTAAGTTGTCTAGAATGTATACCATGTGACATTTCCCTGCCCTGTTTTCTTTTCTCTATTCCTTAGTAAATGCTATCATGGATTTTTACTGCGAGTGCGCTGTGGGCTCCTTCCTGCTGTACGTATCGGAGTCAGTGTTGTTTTTACCTTCATGGCTCCCCACTTCCGCCATGATGGTTTTCTTCCTTCTACTAGTCACCTTCGTTCCTTCCAGAGCAGGCCCTTGTGTAGCTCTGCTCTCTGTATCCTTCTGCACACATCCTCTGTCGAGGGAATCTAAATTCAGCGCTTTCTGAAATAGTCTTGACTTTTCCTAATTCAGGAATTCCTAAGCTTTTGTACTAGCATTATCCCATTCTTGCCCTATTCTTATTTTGCTTCTGTGATCCTTCTTTTTTTTCCCCCCTAAGATTTTACTTATTTATTTGAGAGAGAGAGAGAGAGATAGCAAGAGAGAAAGCACAAGAACAGGGGAGGGAGAGGGAGAAGCAGACTGCCCACTGAGCAGGGAGCCCAATGTGGGGGCTCCATCCCAGGGTCGTGGGATCAGGACCGGAGCTGAAGGTCGCTTAACCAACTGAGCCACCCAGGCACCCCTTCTGTGATTCTTTTAAAGTGCTATATATTTATTGAAACAATGAAGTGAACCTGAATATTGTTTTAAGATGTGTACACTAGCCCATGAGATTTTTAACAATCTTCCAGGGAAAAAATAAATATGACTTCACCATTAAAATTTCAATTGGTGTCACGATAGCAAGGCTGATAACGCAACACACGTGCTTGATGGAGACACAAGCTGGAGTACTCTATCTTCTAATGAGGGGCTCCCATCACTGCCTTTTTTTTTTTTTTTAAAGATTTAATTAGGGGGGCAGAGGGTGAGGGAGAGAGAAAATCCCAAGTGGACTCTATGCCCAGCACAGAGCCTGACGCTGGGCTCCATCTCACAACCCTGAGATCATGACTTGAGCCGAAACCAAGAGTCAGACGCTCACTGACTGAGCCACCAAGGCACCCCTTCCAATACTGTCTTGAAGGTACTAGAAAGTCATAGTTGGATGTTTCTATTTTTGTTTTGCTTTATTTACTGTCACACACAGTTCTTTGTCTGCTTTGGGGCTCATTCTTCAGCTTAGATTGAATGCGGAGTCTTTGATCAGCTTGATGGGGCTCCTCCGTTTCTTCTTGGAAGCCCCTGGGCCTGGGCCTGGCCCTGACCAGGAGCAGGGCTGCTGAAACCCACGGGATTGTCATGTATTTCCTGGCGCTGATGGCTGTTTTCTAATTGTAGGGTTCCACGTGCTGTTCCACCCTTCTAAATGTGCTTGACCCCATCTGTGAGTTTTTACCCAATCCATTGTCTAAGCCTCGAGCCATGCTCTCATCTTAACAAAAGGCTGGGAGGGCATGGAAAATGGTTTTTGTAACAAAATCAGGAAACAGACTCCTAAATACTAAATCGCTTAGGGATCAGTGGCTATGGTGTCGTAGGCTAGATAGTCAATCTGACCTGAAATACGGAGTGCTCACTAACGATCAGTAAAAGAGGGACTTAAATCACACACAGTGGCAGGAAACCTTCCTTGCTGGTGTAGAATAGCTGACTTTTAATTTGGCACAGAGATTCCAGGGGGAAAGGAAGAAAAAGGACGAGTCACTCTCACTCCACACAGAAAAGGGACTGGGTTTCAATCCTGCGACGGCCTCACAAGCCCCTGTTCTGCAATCCCCTTTTATGGCGTTATGAATCATTGCTGGCTTCTGACAGGAACTGGAGCTGGCTGCTAGCCTGACCTCCTCCTGTGCTGATCTCTCTTCTCTTATTATTTTTTCATCCCCTGTGACGTGATTTCACTACTGTCATAATAATATTTACCAAGGCTTGTTATCTGCCTCTTATTGGACAGTGCCCGTCTATTCTTAAAAACTGAAGCTCGGAGAGCCCTGGCCTTCCAAAGCATTTTTCCGTGGTTTTGAGCCTCAGAAACTTCTACTGGATTCACACTCTACGCATTAACCCTGCCTGCCTCCATCTGTTCTTCTTTCTTTTTTCAACATTCTAACTTATTCTATTGTTTGGTTTCTGTAGCATCGTACATCTGCCTGTTACGAATACTCTTACCCTAGTTGTGAACAACTGTCTTTTACATGATGAATAATTCAAGAAAATAAAAGGTATTTGAAGCTGCATATCTTTTTTAATAAAGTCTGTCCAGTTAAGCGCTACGAAATCTTCATTTACAACTGCACTTTAACGTTCTCTTATAATTGTAATGCCACTGAAGGTAATTCAAATTACTTTTTTGCTAAAATTTCAGAAGTTACATAACTAGCAAGGATTGTACCTGTGGTCCTCAATCTCACCATAATTCGGAATCACCTGGAAACATTTGAAAACTCAAGCTATGCCCCTGAAGATTCTGATTCGAACTGGTCTGGGGCTCACACAGACTTTTTAGAGTAACTGGGAACCACCGCAGGGAAATATCAGGCAATGAAGAGGTTCCAATACGTATCATTAGGGGACAAAGTATTTTAGAACTGATTCATTTTGCCTCTTTTTTTTTTAATATTATTTATTTAAACATTTGTGAGAGAGAGAGAGGTGCACAAGCAGGGGAGAGGGGCTGAGGTAGAGGGAGAAGCGGGCTCCCCCCAGAGCAGGGAGCCTAACGCAGGGCTCGATCCCAGGACAATGGAATCAGGACCTGAGCCAAAGGTAGACACTTAACCGACTGAGCCACCCAGGTGCCCCTTGTCTTTCTTTGATCTATCTTCTAAGCTTTAATTATAGAATGTGGTGTGCTTAATGTTGTATCTTATTATTGTATTCTCCAAATCATGAGCTTTTTAAAACAATTGTTTTAATCATAACAATCATAGCAATATAGCATAGCAATCATTACAAGAATTTGCATTTTATCTAGAAAATGGTTCTACCTCAATTTGGAGCATATATTACAATTTTTAAAATACACACATGTTATGACCCAGCAGTTGCATTTCTAAGAATCTTTCTGGCAGAAATACTTGTCCACGTGTATAAGGACTTTCACAGGCACATTGAGAGAGACATGGCAAAAAACCAAACCAATCAACAACAAACACCAAAAACCAAAATGACTATCATTGGGGCAATAGTTTAAATAAAATTTGGAACTTTATACAATGAAAGAATATGTAGCTGGTAAAAATGAGTTATGTGTTCTGTCTTGGAAAGGCTTATGTTTCATATTTTGAAAACTGTAAACAGTATAGTCCTCCCCACCCCCACCGCCCCTTTTTTTGGTAAAAGGAAAGCACTGTGTGTGTGGTGGGGTGTGCGCATGCATGTAAGTATATAAAAGTCTGGAATGATAAGGAGGTTTCCGTATTGTTACCTGGGTTTTTTCCCCCGCTGGGGAGAGTGATAAAGCAATGGGATAAAGAAAGGCTTTCACCGTATCACTATACCATTTCACAATATCCCTTCCACAAGCCCTCACTGGGTATGTAATTATAAGCAAAAGAAAAGGATTAACAACCAAAAGTAGAAACAGGAATTCTCAGGGCCTCAGTCTCAGGCTGGACTCTGCAGACCCCTACCAGAATACACAGTGGGGACCCCCAGGACTATGCACGTGTCCCTCCTCCCAGATACTTTCCCACTGGCTGATTTCTGCCCAGACTCCATTCCCTTCCCCTTGTCCAGACCAAGCCAATCAGCCCTCACAACTGCCTGCCTGACAGCCCAAGCAGCAGCTCCATCTCCCCTGACAGCTCGATGTGGCCCTGAGATGCGCCGCAGGATGCATGGGGAGGGGAGCCGGCCCTGGCCTGGCCAAAGTGGGCCCTGGCAGGGGAGAGGTGGGGATTTCAGAAACTGAACTGCAGGGGGCAGCTCCAGCGGGGCAGGCCTTACCGCTGCCCTTGGGGGATGCAGGCCCCACCCCCAAGTGCCTACCCCCCCCCCCCCAACTCACAGAAAGGGGAGGCTGGCTCTGTTGGTTTCAGGTCTTCTGTTTAGTTCTCCTTACATCCCACTACCCAATTTCCCAATTTCTGTGAGTGCTCACTATGTGCCGGGCACTATAGGTACTTCGTGTGTATTATTTCAGTTCTCACCACCACCTAAGTGGTTATCACTCCCATCTTACAGATCAGGAAACAGAGGCACAGAAAGGTTAAGTGCTTGCTCAAGGTTACATGAGTAGTAAGTGGCAAAGCCAGGATTTAAATGCTGGGACTGATCCCTCTGCCCCGTCCTCCTGTGCATGTCAAATCCTTCCTACCTCCACCAACCCTCACTTCTTTGAAGTTGTAAAGCAGTTAGAGAAGACAAAATGAAGTACTACTAATGAATGCATGGCTCCTTCCCTTAAGAGATAAAGGTCTTAGAATTTAAGGCTAATAACACCATGATTTTAAAAATAAGATTTTCGTGGGAGCAGTCTATAACAATATATCCAGGCACATCCATTTTCCTAAATTATAAGTTTTCATTGTCCTTTGCTTTGATAATATTTTCTGGGTGTTTCACTGAAAACTGCCTTTCCGAATTTGCACGCATAATTTAGCCCACGTAAGGGAAGCCCCAGAGCACAGAGGTAAAAATGGATTTGAGTAAGACTTCCAAAGTTTGATTCTTGGCTTTACTACTCATACTCTGTGTGACCTCAGGCAAGTTATTTAACCTCTTTGTGCCTCCATTTCCTTATCTGTAAATCTCCTCTTCTGTAAAGTAGTAGTACCTATCTCTTAGGGCTGTGATGACAACTGAATGAGTGACAGTGTTCAGTACTTAAGACAGTGTCTGACACATGGTAAGAGCCATAAATGTATTTGTTCAGTAATTAAAATCATTCAGAATAAAATATAGTACAACCAAACACATTTAGAATCTAACCCATTTTTCTTTTTAAGGGGGAAGAAGGGATAAAGAAACGCCTATTTCTCAAACTTCTCCTCTGGCAGCTGGCAATAGTCAGTACCGAAACCAGCCTTTCAAATTTCCAGGTAAGTAAAAATGTCCTTCTAATTCAAGCAGAAGATCACGATTCTCAAGAAATGGATTCTGGGTCTGCAGAGAGCTGGGCTTAATAACAAGTGGGAAACAGGCCCCAAAGACAGCATGCTCTCAGCAAGGTACTTGGGCTTCTGGGGCTGGGGGCTTGGGGACTTTGGAATTTGATGCTCGCTCAGAGTTACTAATGCAGCTATTAGCCTTGCCACCTCTCTGCTTTCACACCACACATGCGTGTGGTTTTCTATTTCACCCTTCTACTCATTTCCTCGGAATCTCAGACTTGAGGACCTTACCCTGTGTTTCTTTTGTTTTGCATTCTTAGAGCTGGCATTATATTTTTGTGTCTTTAGGGCATTAAAATCTGTATTTCACTGTAAGACACAGGAGCCAATCTTAAGATTTCTAGCTGGAATTCTTTACAGCCTTTCGCCTGTTGATGTTTGCAGTTTCATTTTGCTCTGATTGTCCCTGGTGGTGCAAACGGGCAGGGATTCCATCCTCACCCACGCGTGCTGAGCTGCCACCACCCTCTGCTGCCGAGAAAATGCAGTATATTGTGGGGGCAAAGACCAGCCCCTTTTTAACCCAGGGCAGAGTTGGGCGGGGGCGGAGAACTGTAATCCCTAGATTTTGGCTTTCTCTATTGATGCTTGCTACTGTCATTGCCTCTGCTGTTAGAAAGAGGCCCCTTGAGGAGGGAGGAAGGGCAATGGCTACATGAAAACAGTGAAGCCACACACATCGAGTTTGTAAAAACCCTTGGGATGTCTCGAGCTGAAAAGGAGCTATAAATTGTAAAATACCATTAATAATAATACTTTTATGATTTTACGATCATAAATAACAACACCTAAAATCAACCTGCCGGTTTTCTGAGCTTTTACCAGACTCCCCTAAAAAGCTAGGCGGTGGTGCCCTTCCTCTTCTTTCTCCTTACTGCTCATCTTGTATTCTCTAGCCTCTACCTCTGCAATTGCCATAAGCAAATCATTCAACCTGTAGGAATCATCCTGGGAAGGTGCTGTCAGTGCAAACAGAGCCATGGCCGTAAAGACCAGCCAAGCACAAACACCCGAAGAAAAGGATTTACAAATATGAAGTGCTGTATCAATAGCAGATACTGCCACTAACGGATAACAACAAGAGGCGTGCAGAGCCCCGAGCACGCAGGGAGCTGTAGGTCAGAGTTTCAGGGAAAATGAGTCAGGCCCGTAGGAACCCCACAGCTACAGTTCTGAGCTCTGTCTGCGGAGCAGGACCATGCGCCTAAAGCTCCCCTTTCACCTCCCTCTCGGTGTCCGGACAAGCTCTGGGGGCGGCGGGTGTTGGTAGGTAGGCTACGGTCTTTCTTTTGGTTCAGTGCCAAAACCAGGTTTGCCTTCACTTGGTCAGATTGTTGAATACGCTGATTAAATTAAAACGGAAACTACAGAGAAAGCACGTTTTGAGATTATTGCTGCAGCCCGTTTTCTCCCAACTCCAAGGCCGAGGAAGGCTTCCTGAGGGACCTGCCCTCTAACATTTCGGGTGGCAAATCAGCAAGGGTTGAGGTGTCGGGCAGGCCATGAGTGTGGCTTCGTAGCTCACTGATCCCCTGGGTCTGAATTCTGGCTTCACCACTTACTGGCTGTATCACCTGGAGGAGGTTATGTTACTTCCTCGTGCCCCCGCTCCTCCTGTGAAATACCCACCTCATAATTACATATGACAATTCAATGAAAAATCTATGTAAAAATCTAGAATAGTGAATGGCACATGGAAGCATTCATTAAAGATTATGAGACTCTTCTACCCCTTTTGGATACTCCGAGAGGTGTTTTCAAGGGCCCCAAATGGACACAGCTTACCTGACCAGCTTAGAAGGATGGTATGAAACCCTATCTCTTTCTAGGATTCCAGTGACATGGCTTGAGCCACCTCACACATTCGAATGTCTGGCCTCCCAAGTTCTACACTCCTGGGATCACCTGGAGGAGCTGAGGTGTAGTGAGGGTCTCTTTTGCTGCTGGATCCGGGGTTTAGGCATGACTCGTAAGAGTGAGAGTGTGTTGTAACTGCCACTGGAAACTCATCTCTGCACGGCTCAACGCATTCCCAAGTTGCAGAGCTGGTGATAGGGCAAAACCTGGGCAGTCAGAAGGCCTCCCCATTCCTGGGACGACAGTGTGGCAGTGTCTGAGGAAAGTGGCTGGTATTTCAAGCACCAGCACAGTCCCGCTGCCAGGCAGGTTCTTTAAGGTCTGAGGAAAGATCATCTGCCGCCCCTTATTAATGACCCGCCAGAGGGACTGCACATGGAAGTGAAGCAGCTGGTCTGACTGGAGGGATTTTTAAAAATTCTCCCCCACAGCTGCTTCCCCAGAGCACAAGCTGAGTCCAGAATCACTCTTCCTTTGACTTGTCTACTTCATGCAGGGCATGGCCCCCTGCCTCAGTCTCTCACTACTCCCCATGCTGTCTTTAGTCTTTATTTCAGTGGTCTCCTTGTCTTGTCACTGAGCGCTGACCAGGGGCACCCCTGACAGGTTTCGGTCATTAGGATCTCTGGAGGAAGGTGGGCGGTCTCATCCGTTTCCTTTAAGAAAAGTACTGCCTCACACAAATCTGCCCACTTCTCCCTGGCTCTGAATGCCAACAGTTTCTTCATCAGAAAAAAGTGGGAGTTGTGCCCTACCACACACCCTGGCAGAATCGTATTTTAAAGTCTCTGTTTTGCTTGATAATTGTTTTTACAGATTATCGGTAGTGAGGGAATGTTCTGAGAGCTGTCAACAAGGTGTCAAGTAGAATGACTGAAAGGCAAGTATCATTTCCTTGTGACCTTTATGTGATTGTGCATTTGAACAATTCTACTTTCTCAAGAGAAGGTAAAGAGGAAAAATATTTTTTGGGAAGAGGAAACATCTTGATCTACTACAAGTATCTACTGAATACTACTACAGTATTTCCAGTCTATTTTAAGATAATTGGAATATTGTGAATGTTTCCCCATATAGGAAAATTCACATGAAGGAAAACAGACATTATTCATTCCTCTTTGGATGGTTTTTACAAGAGCCCAAAGTCATTTAAACCATGCCTTGGAGATTCATTTGGCTATCTCTGTATAATTCTACTGCAAAATTTGGTGTCTCAAAACAATTGTTTTTATTATCTTTCATGATTCTGTGGGTTGACAGAGCTCAGTTAGGAGGTTTTCTGTTCCGTAGGATGTCAGCAGGGGCTGCTGTCATCTGGGGGCTCAGTTGGGCTGTAATGTCCAATGTTTACTCTCATGACTAGCACTTGGTACTGGTGGTTGGCTGGGAGCTCAGCCTGGGTGGTCTACTATAATGTCTCGGTTCTCCTCCAGGTGGCCTCTCCATGGGTCTTGGGATCATCACAGTATGGTAGCTGGCTTCCAAGAGGGAGTATTCCAAGGGAATAAGCCCCAGTGTGTAAGTACTTACTAAGCCTCTGCTTATATCTCGCTTGCTAAAATCCCAGTGACGAAAGCCATTCACATGACCAAGCCCAGAATGTGGATGGGGACCACTCAAGGGGATGGATACTTATAGTTTCATACTGAGGTTCACCAAAGTAATAGTCGACCATCCCCAGAAACTCTTGTGAATTCTAAGAGAGCAAAATGGCAGTCCTAGAACTGTGGAGTTCATAGGGACCTTAGAGACTTTAAACTTCAGCATCTTTGTTTTATATTTGACGAGACAAGAACCCAGAGAAAGTGATTTAATTACTTCAAGCCATAACCCAAACCTGGACCATTCATTGTAAAAATGATTTTGAGTCCAGCTCTGTGCAGCTTCTCCTATGTACAGGTCTAGCCTCTTGCCTCACAGAACTCAGTCTAGAGGGCAAGTCTGCAGATGAGATCTCCTCACACACAATGCCACATTTTCACCACGGTTCTTCACAGCCTTCCCATTGTTAATTAAGTGTGTAATGACTATATTAAAGTTAGTTTCAGGTTCTAATTTATGACTCAGTTGTTATATTTTAATGTACACTTTACGGTACATTGGAGTCCCTGAATAATCAATGTGTACTCCCTCTAATCCTGCCTGGTTTATAATACTTGGGAGAAAATTTTATTATTTTAAACCATTATAAGGATTTACAGTTCTTGAATCTTTGCTTTTGTGAAATATTTTTGTTCCCATCTACTATTTACATGAAGCCAAGTCCTTTGTCAGGAATACAGCCTCTAATTATAACATTGTTCCTGTGGGAAAATGTAATTTGCTTTTCAATGATCCACTTTATGACATGGTCTCCAGGAATGTGCTGTTCTGCAATAAAAAGCAAGTAGAGACTGCATACTCTTGTAACTTCTTGCCAATTGCCTGGCACGGTAGGACCAGTGTTTATAAAGCAGTTCTAATTTTTTGTTGACATGTGAAATCTGAGCTGGGAAATAATGACAGATTTCACAGAGATGGAGTAGGGAGGACGGATAAGGAAGCAAAATAGGAAACAAGAAGGTTCTATGGTTTTCTCTACAGTCATCCTGTCAGCAACCAGATCCTGTCATTCAGTGTCTCTCATTTTGGTTTTTTCTTCACAGAACTAAAATGGAGGTTACAAGAATGAGTGACCCATGCAGTCAGAGGGGACGCACTGGGGTGCGCTGGGTGGTCCTGAAAGGCTTCCTGTTGGCATGGGAACACCCTTTCTCAAGGGGTAGTCCTGCCTTTTCTGAGAAGAATTTCTTCATTTCTTTGCTCAGGGATAATGTACTGTGACTTCCATTTAGGATGTGCTTGCAGAGGACAGATATTAACTGAAGTAAAATCTTTTTTGATGAAAAGCTTCCTAACCATTAGGTACAGCAACCAGGGCCAGACCCAATCAGCAGTTCTGTTCCTCATGGATGCTCTAATCTTTTTTAAAAAATGATTTATTAATTAATAAATTATTAATAAATAAATAAATTATTAATAAATTATTAATAATTTATTTATTTAAGGGGGAGGGGCAGAAGGAGAGAATCTTCAAACAGACCCCCCGCTGACCATGGAGGCTGACATGGGGCTCAATTTCAGGAACCATGAAATCATGACCCTGAGATCATGACCTGAGCCGAAACCTAGAGTCAGACGCTCAACCGACTGAGTCACACAGGCTCTCCACTCTCATCTTTTCGACTTTGGCTTTCCAAGACTACTGCCCATCTTCGTTCTGTAACCTTTTGCCACTTGGCCCAAAGCATAGCTTAGATCATGGCTCATGATTAAAAACAAATACTGTACTGATAAGTAAGGGCTAACAGAAGAAATTATAATACAGACTCCCCAACTCTTAAACGTTGAATCCTAGATATGAATTACCCTGGAGTCCAGAGGCCAAGGCCTCCCACAGCATCCACCTTGAGTCTCTCTCCTCATCTCCTAGTCTTGTAACCTTTTTGCTGGGGCCTGATTACCACCCTTCATGAAGACAGATTTTAGCTGTCTTCCCTATCTGAAGTTCGAGCCACAGCATAGGAGCCCCCATAAGAGAGGGTCAAGGAAGGCCCATATTCCTTCTCGTAAACATAATTCTCCATAAACATAATCTCCTGGGATAAATTCTGCCCACAATAAAACAATCTTTTGTACAGTGGAGCTGGATCTTTCCTGAGGATCGGGTTCTAAAGTCAGTGTGAAGGCAAATCCTGTGTAAGAAATTAACTTGGGAAACCACGTGGCCGAGAGCCACATTGCCAGTAGCCACACCTTCCTCAGGAAGCCTAGGAGAGCCGGGCTGACCCTTCAAGTCTGGAATAGGTTACCATCCCCTCAGCAGAACACTGTATGAAGGAGCTGTTCTGGGTTTAAGGTTGATTTTAATTTCACCATTCCACTTACCGTGATGAGATGTTTACAGCACTTAAGGCACAGGGACTGAGAACCAGGTAGAGAGGCTCAGTTCCTACCCTCTCCTGGGGCAGAAGTGTCCACACTTTTTAACAAGTTTCTCATTATCTCCCTGTGTCCCTTTCTCCCTCCTTGCATGTCTAGGTGTCGGGCACAGTCCTGTGAATTTCATGCGATCCTGATGGGATAACCTCAACATTATTTTACAAAGCAGTTTAGCATCTCACTGTGGAGAACTCTGTAGTTACAGAAATAGTATATTTAGGTTTATCTTTGCAGGACCAAAAATCCCATTAAAGTACATTGTTTTCCTTTCAAAATATAGAAGACATATACTTTCAAAGTTAAATTCAAACCACAGTCTGTAGAGCAAGGGAAAGTCTGCTGGCAGCTTTGAAATATTGCCCCTTTGCACTCTCCAGCTTTTGGCCATGGAGATGTAAGCAGAGATTAGCTTCTATCCCACCCCAAGGACCTAGTACAGCCCCCTCGCCTGACAATATTACTACTTGGAAAGCCTGAGCCTTCTCTTCATGCTGGCCCAAATGTGCCTCACACAAACCAGGCTCTGAACCTTCCTGCAGACCATGTGACCTGTCTGGACCGCTTCTCCTGTCTAGTCCCTCATCCCTTTCCCTCCTCCTCCACTGAGTCTTCCAACCTCCAACTCCTAGATCAGGACCCCCGAGCCACTCTTGATCATGGTCTTTAGTGCTCTCTCCCTATCTCAATTATTGTACCATAAAATGTCTTTATGTTTAGGAATATTAAGCGTGTCCTATGTATGTGCCAGACACTGTTCTAAGAATTATTGATATAGTATAGTAACATATTTCACCTCACAACAAGCTTGTAAGATAGGTACTATTATCATCCCCATTTTATAGATGAGAAAACTGAGCACAGATAGGTTATATCAACTGCCCAAGGTCACATGGCTAGTTAATTGAAGAGTCAGGATTCAGACCCAGAAGATGTGACGCCAAAGCCTGTACTTCCAAAGATTTTATTTTATTTTTTTAAGTAATCTCTACAGCCAACATGGGGCTGGAACTTACAACCCTGAGATCAAGAGTCACATGTTCTACTGACCCAGCCAGCCGGGTGCCCTGAAAGCCTGTACTTTCAATCATTGTGTTCTACTGTCTGTTTTGGTACTTAGGTATGGACTCTATCTCTGCCTGTCTTTTCATTTTTATTTTTTAAAAGATTTTATTTATTTATTTATGAGAGAGAGAACAAGTTGGGGGGGGAGGGCTGAGGGAGAGGGAGAAGCAGACTCTCCACTGAGTGGAGAGCCTGATGCAAAGCTTGATCCCAGGACCCTGGAATCATGACCTGGGCTGAAGGCAGAAGCTTAACCGACTGAGCCACCCAGGCATCTCTCTACCTGTCTTTTTATATAGTATTTCCTTTCTCACTTTCTTTATAACCTCCTTCAGGGCAGGAATCATGATATACATATAAATATATTTCCGTAACACTAAGAATCATGTCTTGCATGAAATAGGAACCTGATAAATATTTGCTGGGTGATAAAATGACAGAAATAAAAATATAGATCTTTATAAATTATACGATTCTCTAGATATGTTTTATGCTTACTAAAGATTTCCATTGTTTCTCATGAACATAGTAATAACAGCTTACAAAATACTTGAATAGGATTTGATTAAGACACTCCTATGACGTGAATGGAGCAGATACAGTATTATGCCTATTTTACAGCTGGGATAACTGAGCCAGACACAAAGAAGATGACCTGCCTCCAAAGATGAGCTGGACCCAAGGCTCCTGACTTCTAGTCCTATAATATTCCACTTCAGATTGTGCTCAAGGCGGGCTCAGTCAAATGCAGGCCATGTATCAGCTCTGGGTGTGTCCACTAATAAAACTAGATGTTCTATTGTAAAGGGATATCAATGGTAGCCCTGCAAAGCCCTGAAAAGATGTGGTGGGGCAAGGGAGGGGAAGGACACATTCCATTCGCACGTTGGACTCAGTCTAAGAGGAGGACAGAACCCTCAGAACAATCAGGAAAACAGGTTTCAATTAACGCTATGTTATCCAATGGTATTTTTATCCATTGTTGAAAATCAAGAGGTGGGAAACAGGTCAATATCAAAAAATGTAGGAAATAATTTTTGAGAAAGAAAACAAAAAGGAGGAATCAGTTATAGGGAGGTTTCCAGAATGCAAATCAGAGATTTTTTTTCCTTTGGAGGGATAAGGTAAAAAGAGGAAATATTTGTTCTAACAAGTGAAAATTCAAATCAAAGCCAGAATTTGAGCTGGCAGGCCTTGTTTGGAAACTCCTTTTGTTTATAATGTAGGTTTTTCCCCTTTATGAAGCAGATGCTTATGCGCGCATTACCAGTGTTGTCAATAATACTGTAACATTTGCCTTCCATCCCTTTGCTGCTCAGGGAACATGTTGGGTTTCCGCACATTTAGCTTTGCCATTTACTTCACAAATCGCAGCTGTGTAGTGCTACAACTAAGTCGATTTTACTGAGAATAAAAATTGAAAAAAAATTTCTCCTAACAACCTTTCCAGGAATCATAGGACTGAAATACTTTGGTGTGGTGGGGAGTGTTTTTTGTTTTGTTTTGTTTTTTAACAACTTGGTTTCAGTATAATGATGCTTCAGTAAGAATCTTCCTGCAAATTTAATTCAAAAGGGAAAGCTTTGTTGTTATTAAACACAATGGCAGTTTGTACATCTCCACATCATTATGTGGCTTCTCATTATGGTAATTCATTTGCTTCTGCTTTGTATGGATTATCAAATAAAAATCACTTTCGCTCCTGGCAAGTGATTGACATTAAGGAGACACTCTGGGAACCCAGCTAAGCGGTGCTTGGTGTCATAGCAAACACAATTAGCAAAATGGCATCCAGAGTGGCTTTCTGGAGTTGCCCTGTGGTGAGTCTCTGCATTTTCTACTTAGCAGGGCTGTAGGTTACCAGGCTTTGCCATGCGCCTCCTCTGTTTTTATCTTTGTACCATTTTCAATGTGAGTGGAACAGCGTGAAGACTTGGTGTGAATTTTACTTTCTCTTTTTTTCTGAATAGCTCTTCCTCAGCACTTGCCAGGCTTGGAGAGCGGTCTGCCTTCTTAGGAACCCACATTTCTCTAAAGAAGGGTCTGTGACAAACCCACCAAATGCCCACGCTGATATCCCTGTGGATTTCCTTTTCTCATTTTTTTCTGTTGCTCTCTCTTCCACTTGTCAATTAGTTGAGGTACTGAGTTTTGTATGAAGTTAAAAAAATAACTTCAGAGGTCTTTACTAATTAGCTTTGTATCGAAGAAGACAACAATTTACCCTCTTCTGTGGACAAATTTGAGGTGGGGCCTCAACTTGAGGCCCCTCAGTCAATGGCTCGAGGTACTTCAGCCAATGATTATCGTAGATGGGATTGACAGCACCCGCTGCCTCTTTGAGCTGAAAGATAGGCACAGCTTTTGGCTGAGCCATGAAGCGACAGAGGGTCTGGACTGAGTTGGAGTTCCCTCCAGCCCTGTCTCCTCCAGAGCCTCTCTGCCAGGGCTTTCCAGAGCAACATGACTCCACTATGATGGAGTTATAAAATGTGCTTTTTGGAAGGGCCATCAAGGTCTCAAGAACCCAGCACAGTGTGGGAGGAGGAGAGGTGGTAACAATCTGCCTTCCTGTCCCATATAATGGAAGGACCGACAGACTTACACCTCTGGATACTCTTTTTCCCCAACTCTTTCTTTCATTCCCTCTTTTTGGAATTTCCTAGTCCAGTGCCTCCAGCCCCTTCTTGGAGGTATTTTTACTCCCTTTGCACATAAGAAGAGAATGTTCAGGCCTGTCCCGTCGGCATCCCGTCGGCATATTTTATGCTTCACACGCTTGCAGGCCTCAGGCTTTGGTTGGATGACCGTGGCATGTCTTCTTCATTTGGTCGCTGCCAGCTGCACAGAGGTGGGTGTTCGGTCCTTGTCCCATGAATTGAGGTTACTGGGCTTCCAGTTTAGTTTTCCCATGAGCGAGAGCCTCCTCACTAGTTTTCCTAAGAATCCAGCCCAACCTGCCGGGTCTAGCATCAATGTTTTTAACGTTCATATTGTTTAGTCTAATATGAAGAAAGCATATTTTTCTTGTTAGCATGACTTTGACCTTTTTCACTTTAAAATCATAACCCCTGGCTTTTCTGTACTAAGGAACATCTGACATTTTCATGGGTTATTTAACAAGGGTCACCATACTATTCCTAAATGGCTTTCTCTTTCTCATCCAATGGTACCAGTACTGATGATATTATTTATGCTCTCAGATCTTCCTTTATCTCCAACGGCAAGTCAACATGGGTTCCAGTTTATCAAATCATACTGGCATCAACTTTTGAACTTTAATATAAAAATGAAAATGAAATGTTGGACTGGCATCAGAGGGCAACAATTTATCCCTGACATTCCCCAATCTCCACTGGTCAAGAAATCTCTGAAACACATTGAGTATTTCCAAGGGAGAGGAGTCTAAAATTGGAACTAGTTTTTTTTTTTTCTCTTACTTTAAGATCATACAAGTCTTGATAGCCCTGCACGCAGTTCTTCCCTCCATTTTGAGTTCTGAGGCTCTTCTGTATTGGAGGCAGGGATTTCTCTAAGCTTTGAAGAAGGAAGGTGACTCGCAGATGATTCTGGATGGAGACAGTAGTCCTCACGTGAAGCCTCATGCTGCTGAGAGCGCTGTGGTGCCGATGTGGAGCTCAGGCTGTTTCTTTTCTGGTTATTTTGAAACATTATTTGTACATTGGAAAAATAAGTACGGGTTTTTATAAAGCAGTTTTTTGAAAAAATAATAGGAATTGCAATTTCCATGTGCGTGCCGATTACATCTCACACACGCATCTATTTCTCTCTGTGCCCAGTGCACCTCCGATCTCCACTTATTTTTGCTGCCACCACGCTAGGTTAGGCCATCCTATTCTTCCCTGGATGACTGCCTCTAGTCTTTTCCCTCAAACACTTTTCTCACCTATCTTTTACAGATATCACTTTAAGAAGAATATTGGATCATGGTACAGGTTTGCTTAAAATCCTTTAAGCTCTATGGCTGCTCATCAGACAAATTCCAAACCTTTTTAGCATGAAATAATTCTTAAGACATGAGGGCAGAAAACATGTCTATCTTCTCACTGTGTGTTTTTGAGGCCAGCACGTGGACTAGGAAATAATAGAACTTCGTAAGTTTTTAGCCACCTCTCCAAGGTAACGTTAGCCCTCTTGGGTGGCTCCCTTAAAGGAAGTGACTCAAGCATCCGGGCCATTTATATTTTAAAATTTTATTTCTATAGCCACTGTGACAGAGGAAAACAGAGATGGAGGGTTGTACAAGCTCTTCACAGTATCTCAGTCAAGAAGACCACACAGAGAGCCCCCTGGCGAGACCAGAGGGATGGTCCTAGCCCAACAGCAAGGGGGTCTGGGAAGTGTTACCCAGAAAGAGGAAAATGAAGTAGAACCTGGGGACCATGGAGCATTATGTCTGTCACAGAGTTAATTAGGGATGAACAACCCAGACTTTTGGGAAATGTACTGTCTGTATTGCAATAGTCTGATCTGAGCCATGGAGGTTGGATTTCAATCTGTGAGTGGGTGTGAATGACTCCCTTAAAGGCCCTGCCTGTTTCCACCATCAGCCATGCTGGTAAAAGTAGAATGGGCCTTGAATTTGGGGTAGGAAAGGACCACTTTTACTATCTGAGTCAGGGATTAGTCGCCTATGTCTATGGGGCAAAAAGGTCTGGAGATTCCCATCCAAGGTGGTAGAAAGAAGGGTACAAGAAGAGTCGATCCCACCATTTCACTGCAGTCACCTGAGAGCAAGCAGGTACTCTGAAGTCAGCTTTCGGGTTTGAGATCTTTAGGAGGGACAACAGCAATGGAAGAGATCCTTCTGAGGCCCCACTTCTATATATGCCAAAAATTTACTCTATCTTTGGCCAACACCATTGGTTGATCTTAGTTGTGCCTTTAAAGCAATCGGAGGGGATTATGCTAAGTGAAGTAAGTCAAGCAGAGAAAGACAATTACCATATGGTTTCACTCATATGTGGAACATAAGCAATAGCGTGGAAGACCATAGGGGAAGGGAGGGAAATCTGAAGGGGGAGAAACCAGAGAGGGAGACGAACCATGAGAGACTGTGGACCCCGGGAAACAAACAGGGGAGGGGGTTGGGGAGGGGGTAACAGGGCGATGGGTACTAAGGAGGGCATGTGCTGTGATGTGCACTGGGTGATGCACAACTAATGAATCACTGAACACTACACTGAAAACTAATGATGTGCTGTAGACTGGTTAACTGAATGTAATAAAAAATAAATAAAACAATCGGAGAGAACAGTGCCCATGCTTGCATCAAAGATGTACAGAGGGTGCAGTGTGGGCTGGTACATTCGGTGAAGACGCAAGAGACACGAAAGCTCTGGTAGTGCAGAGCCTGCACGGCAGAGTGGGAAAAAGCACAAGTAGCTGCCAGCACTGATTTGTAACACATGCAAGAACGGTCTAGAGAATCCCAGTGCTTCCTGTTACTTGGATTGGGGGATAATCTACAGAAAGTTCTGCCTTCCTTTCACTGGGGCATTTGAGGGCCTGGAGTCACGATGGTTAAGACCTGAAAAAATATATGACCTTATTTTGTAACTCAGTTGGTAAAGCGGGGACATTTAAGTTACAAATACAGGGCACATGAGAAGAGTACTTCACAGCCTGTGCTGACACACAATAGCCCTGACTTTCCTCCTCTGATAATAGAAATTACACTTAGCAAAACAAAGAGAAGAGCACTTTGCGAGAAAAGTTAAATAATGTTATTCATCATTGTTAATGATAAATAGTAACCACAGCAAGAATGACAGCAAACTTGCCATGACAATAACAAATACTGCAAACTTGTTTGTTCCTGATATTTTCTGGATGCCTACTTCTCTTATTTTAATCTTTGTTTTGCTTTTAAAATTATCCCACTCATTTTAGTGTCAACTTTAGTTGCTGCATTCATCAACTTGGAAAGCCCACAGCCTTGGACAAAAGTGTCATTTGATGTGTTTGATATATTCAGCTCTGCATCAGTAATCTATTTGCAAAATTGTCCAATTTGAAAGTGACACATTTGATTCACTTGACTTTCCTTTTTCGAGCACAGTAAAATTTGAAGGAATGCAAGAGGTGCTAGGCACTAGTCACCAAGGAGAAAGGACAATAAAGGGATGTGTAAAGGACTCCAGAGAAAATTATTGTGTGTCATTAGTAGTTGAACAAAATAAAGAGCCCTGTGAAGTTGAACTTCTCCAAATAAAAGACAATGACATCTGGAGGGGAATGGGTCTTTTTAAGTCTTTTTTCTTCTTCTTTTTTTTTTTTTAAGTAGGCTCCATGCCCAGCACGGAGACCAACATGGGGCTCGAACTCACAACCCTGAGCTCAAGACCTGAGCTGAGATCAAGAGTGGGATGCTCAACTGACTGAGCCACTCAGGTGCCCCTTTTTTTAAGTTTTTGATGTTAAAAAGCTGACTCAAAATTTTCAACTTTTTAAGATAATTTATTCTAATTACTTAAGTATGCCTCTTCATTGTAGGAAATTTAAGAGTACGCTTAACATAAAAATATAGAGAAACAAACAAACAAAAACAATTACTCATAATCTTGCCACCAAAGAGAACTGATTTTTTTTATATAGTTCTTTCCATTTGTTTTGTAGTGTGTATATACATTGTTATTATTACTGTTATCAAAAGGAAATACTTTTTTACTTAAAATGGAAATCCTTATCATAAGAAGCATGATTGTACGTTGAACTCCCACTGTAAATTCATGATCTAATTTGGTTCGATACCCACTGAATCTCTCTAGTGTAAGGCATTACCAAACATAAAGGAGACCCAGTCTTAGCCTCAAAGAGGAAGAAGTTAAGGCATATGAATGTTCAGTTAGATCAAGGAGTACTTACTGAGAGATTATGATATGACCCGCACTGCATCAGGTAACAAGCTGTGGGTACAAATGAGTAAATAAATGGATCCTGCCTTCAAAGTCCTTATAGGCTCACAGAAAACAAAGGACGTGACTTACACACGCTACAGTAAGTAAGATCCCAACCATCCTTACAAACTGTAAGTACCTCAGGAATTCAGAGGAGGGAGCAATCACTGGCTGAGGCCATAAGGAGCATGTTATTGGAGAAGTGATTTGTGAGCTGAATCCTTTTAGGATGGAGGGGATTTGGAAAGAAAACAGTCAATGAGGTGACCGAGCACCTTAGGCAAATGCCCGCAAACAGCCTCATGGAGCTCTGGACCAGGACGATGAGGGGAAAATGGGCTAGTCCGGATGGTGAGAGGCTAGGGGGGAAAGTAGGTTCAGTCAAGGTGGTCCAAGGTCAGTGTTTCTTCCCTATTGTCTACCCCCAGGTTCCAAAGGAATGGGTTTCTTTTTTTGAACCTGGATCCCAGCAATTTTCACTAGTGAACTTTTCTAACATGGTCTTATTTCTTAAAAGGAACAGAATAATTTTCTTTCAGAATATTCCATGGCCTCACTGAGGCCCACAAGAAACCACAAGGATCACTTGAGGTCTAGTCCCATAATTTACTTCTGAATTTGCAACATTTTTTTTTCTCTTCTTATATGAGTTAATCCCAATAAAAGGAACATCTAGTAATACTCAACGTTCAGAAACATTTTTTTAGCTGATATGGAGACTCACACCAATGTAAATGTGTGATGAGAACACATGACCGGAATTCTTCTAGAATGAACAGTAAGTAAGAGCACAGATGTCAAGATTCTGTCACTGTTCAGCTGTGTGACCTTGGATCACTTACGGTCTTTGAGCTTCAGCTTTCTTATCTGCACCACAGGGGAAAAGATTCCCTCTGGTCTGGAGTTAGTGTGAGAATTAAATGAGATACATATGTAACAAGATTTCCAGGGGGAGAAATGTGCTTAGTCACTGCTAGCAACTACTATTACAGAAAATACAGGAACTGACCTCCTTCCTCATAGCCTGCTCCCAGGTTACTTAAGGATCAGAACTGTCTGGAATGTGTAGCAATTTGAATGTCCTGCAAACTCCACTAGAGTAGTGTTTTAAAATGGTGATTGGGCCGGAATTGATATAACCTCTTAATGACTAAGCATTAAGCTCCTGAACATAAACAACATAAACACCCAGAACTCAGAACCTATTAGACGGTCAAGGCAACTCAACCACTTTCAAAGCATTTTTTTTTTTTATCTTTTAGTATGAGAAGCATTTATTTTTCATCTTCAGGATTACAATAGGGAGACATTTTGAGGTTACACCCTAATGAGAATTTATAGCATTTGTCTATGTTGCAGATTAAGGGAAGATAAAAGAAGTAGCTATTAGATAGATTAATTTTTTGGAAATTTAGAAAGTCACCATGTGTTATTTTCAGATGAAAGACCAGTCCACCAAGACAGAGGTAGACTGCCAAGCTTAGAGTATTTTCTGGTCTCTGTGCCTTTGGATATGCTCTTCTATTTGCCTGGATACAATCAGTATCACTACCAATTCCTGCAAAAATGCGGCTAGCCCCTGTCTGTCTTTCAGGCAGCTTCTCTGCTCCCCCAAAACTTTGGTTTAGGGGCCTAGCCTACCTGTCTTTACAGCATTTAATCCCTTAGTCTTCCCTCTTTCACATTTATGGAAGCTCAAGTGTGGGAATGTGGGTGAGCAGTATCAATTGTTTACACATTTATACTCTAAATATTTAGTATAAAAGGCTTTTAGCTAAAAGAAGGATTCTCCTCTCCCCAAAGCCCCAGGTGTCTCTCAGCTTTTAGTAAAATGTAACTTGTGTTGCTCAAAAATAGGTAAGATCAAAATGTTCCAGGCAGTTTCATCAAGCCTTCTTCCTATTTCTTCAGAAGTCGGCTTTTTTGAGTCCGAGAGCATACAGGTTCCAGATGGTCTGTATGATTCGAGTCAATCATGCGCATCCTATAACCCAACCTAAAAAGTGGATGTGAAAATGTGTTTTATGGACCTTACCCAGAAACCTCTTCAGCCAGACCAAGTCTGCTGATTTGGATTTCTCTTTCTGCACTGCCTCACTTATCCACTACTGCAGCGGGAGGAGGAGAGGGGTTTCCGTGGGCTCCGAGTGTCTCTGCCTTCCCTCTGGGTGTGTGGGTTCCAGGAAGGCAGGAGCCATACTTTGCCTGGATCCCCTGGGCTCAGTACAATGCCTAGCACACAGGAGGTGCTCACAAACATTTGCTGAATGAAAGAACAGAGGACTCACCGGTCAGGGCGGGGGTGGGTCATTAAACCTGAGCCTGAATTATTAGAAGCTGTGGGCTGGCTTCCTCTTAAGGTTAGGAAAGACTCAGGCTCAGGATATTATCATCACTCAGTCACTTCTCTAGGGAGGGGAGGACACTGTCTGCCCTGTCCAGAGCAGAGGTGGCCAGGAAATTCTTTTTAATGCTACCGAGGGGAAAAAAAAAAAAAAAAAGCCAACCCAAGTGGTTCCTCTGTATCAGAACTATACTTTAGGTTTAAGACCTTCAGATTGTACATGAAATGTCCCTTTTTCTCTAGAGAAAAGGTGCTTAATTTTATCAGATTCTCAGATTCTATGACCCACAAAAGGATAAGAATAATTGCTCCAGAGCCTTCCTTAAAATGGGCTCAGAGAGATCCCTTTTGATATTGTCACCAGGTAAAAAACAGTGAAGATGCCACTGTTGGAATATTTTATTTTCCTCTGTGCAGCAGTGCCATCTCTGTGCCTGTTTTCCTTGCCAAAGAGAGGTCCAGTGGGTGTACATCAGCTTTCCTGTTAATTTTATAGTAGAGGTCAATGGCCTGCTTACCTGTCCTGCCCCACCTCCCCCCCTTCTCATACCTTCCCTACTCAAAATTGAGAACCAGGATTCTTATTTTACCACATAGAATTTTGAGGCTTCAGCAACTTGCCTCCCCTTCCAAAGGCTTGGTGTTTTCATATCTGAATATAATGTTTCTCTCAGTATAATGTTCTTAGCTCACAAGGTTGTACACTCATTCATTCATTCATTCATTCATTCATTCACTCTAGAGGGCCTACAATGTACCAGGTAGTGTTCTAGTGGTGAACGGAACCCACAAGGAGCAAACATTCCAGGGGAAGGAGTCAGAGGAGGAGCGAAGAGGACAACAGGATATTAGTCAGTGATGAGTGTGATGCAAAGAATTCAAATGGAAAGAGAGAGAGTGACCGGGTGGCTGGTTTAGACTGAGCCACGTGGAATTCCCCTCCGAGGGGGTGACACTTAGGGTCTGAAGATCAAAGCAGAGGGAGCAGCCAGTGGAACGGTCCCCAGGCAGGCATGGGCTTCATGGGTCTGCAGAATGCCAGTGTGTGCGGCTGATGGGATCCCAGAGGTCGGCAGGCTTGGCTTTGAAAGTCACTCTAAGGAGCTTGGAGTGGATTTTAAGTACAGTGGGAATCTTCTGAAAGCGTTTTAAGCAGGGGAGTGGCATGCCCTAAAATATTTTACTTTTGGAGAATAAATTGTAAAGACCGAAGGATGAAAGCAAGGAAACCAATGAGGAGCCTTCTCTAAAAGTCCCAGCTCTGGACCATGGTGGCTTGGACCAGGGAGGAGGTAAACAGATGGGGAGCAGTGAAGGACTGGAGGGATGTGTGCAAAGCACCAAGGCCCACATCTGATGCATGGTGAGCACTCAGTAAACTCTAGCTATTATCCTCCTCCTCATTATTACTATTGGTTTGGTAAAATGAAATGGGACCAAGCAATGGGCCAACATAACTGTAGTTTTAAGAATATTACTGACTTCAGAGCAAATAAGGGAGGATAGACCCTATCTTATTTGTATGCAGAGATTCCATTAATGTTATTTTCCTGACCCTGTCTTAGATGCAGTGTTTTCAATATTTTTCTCTCTGTATTTTAAGAAGAAATCCATCATTTACTTCTTTCAGGACACACTGTTTAGTCATTTTGTAGTGAAAGAATCCTGATTATCTCCAAATGACAGATGTGAAACAGTGAATTCTAAGTTGTGTAGAAGAGGTAATATATTGCATTGCTCTGGAATTTATTATGAGCAAGGAGTTGGAAAAAATTAGGGAGTTAACATCCAGGAAGAAAGCAAAACTTTAAAAATGACACAGATAGATTAATATATTTATGCATACATGTCATGCAGTCTGATGCCAGAAAAGCCAAATGAAGAAGTAATGTTCTGAAAACAATTCACAATTACCAAGACTACTAAGCTTGGAGTCAGAGAAATATGAAGACTGGTGACATTCATACATCTGCAGTTGCTATGGGGTTACTTAAAGTTATAAGAAAGAAAGAATGAATTATTCTTTTTCTTTTTTCCCTTTTTTCAGAGGTGAGTCTTTGGATCTATGCTTTAACAAATGCACATACCTTTCAACCTACTCTTATCGGGCAAACTTGTATTTACAAGTGCAATTATTCTGAGACACAGAAGTCTTAAATGAAAGACAGACATCACAATCCCTTAAGGTCATGCTGATCTCCTCAAATGTTAGAATTCACTAGAGTAAGGCTGGCTTTTCAGCTAAGTAACCCCATCACTTTAGAGTAATCCCTGTAATGAGTATAAATACAGCAACACATTTCAAGAAAAACACGAGGCTCTAAGTGATATTCTACTAGGCTAGAGAGAGTTTGCTTTCAAAATGTGGACACCAATATTCTCCAAGCAGTGTGGTTTCTCAATATAGTAAAGAAGTTATTCAGGTGTCCGAGTACCCACAGTGGGGCAACAATTTTGTCAGTAAAATTTTGCTACCTTCAGAATTCTTCTATTTGCTTTTGGGGGGGGGGCTTTCATAGGATAAAAGTAGAAGTGTTTGTCTATCATCATAACAAAGAGAACGTTTGATCATTGGAGATACCCCTTGTAAATCAACAACAAAAAACCATCTAAAATACAAACAAAAAACAGCACTGCCAAACGTATGTTCTGTGGATCACCAGTTCTTCAAGACATCACTTGAAAGGAAGCTTAGACACACTGCTGTATTTCCCTCTCCGATCTACTTGAGCCCCGCATTAAGCCTGTTCTGTCACTATGTGGCATGACCTCTTCAAGGTCATGGCCAGCCACAATCTCATTAAACCAATATAAGAAAGTCAGCAGGACAAGTACAGAATTACAGCTGCAGCTGGTCCCCAGGCTGTAATTGATATTTACTATCTCCCTCCTCCAACAGCCATTCTAGATTTCCTCCAACTTTGGCCATCACTTTTTTGCTACTTTAGATTGCTTACGTGATGGAATCATCCAGACCTTTATTTCTGGGAGTCTGACTCCCTGGTTACGATGCCTTTGTAAGGGCATGATTGCTATTATTTCCCATTCACCATTACCATCAGGAGTGGAAGCACCAAGAGATATCTCAGTGAATCTCCTGAGTTTCAGACATATTCCTCCCTGCCCTCATTATATAACAGCAACTCTAGCATCTCATAATAATTAAGAAAGATTTCTCCCAACAGTGCAGCAATCCCTTCCTTTGATTGCTGGTCCACAGTCATGAAGAGCCCTGCATGACTAGGTGGCAGGTGTGGTGCAGGTTCAGGGGATCCCTTACCTTACCACGTTCCTTGGTGCAAGGGTAGTCCCACTGGGAACCAGGACCTCTAATCCAGCAGAACCTAAGTTGTAGAAATGGGAAACACAAATATGAAGTGAATTATTGGGAGCAAAGAGGACAAGTACCAATTCTACTACCATCCCTTCATCCCTTAGACCCATATATTTTAGCTACTGGGGTGCAGTACCATAGATCAGCTGTTGGCTCAACACATTTGAAAGAGCTCCCCAACCTGGAGGGTTTTGTCTCTGAACTTCTGTCTCATCTGACTCTTTAACAGGGCATTCCAGTATTCTATCAGATCTGCTACTGGATGAATTGGCTTATGGTAGGACAAATAGACCCTGTGGTCATGTACCCTCTCTATTGACACACATCCTTTGTTGCAAACTCTCTTCCTTCATCAGAGGCAATGTTATCCAGGATCCCACAAAGATAAAACAGGAATTCTACAAGTCCTCAGATAGTGGGCAGAGAAGGCAAACACATATAAAGGAGATTTCTTTTTTTTTTTCTCTCCAAGATGGAACGTCTCAAAACATGGAGAGTGACACTAACCTCTGTAATTTTGCCTAAGGTATGGGATTGCTTCTTGTTAGGTTTTCTTTTTAATTGATTAACTTGTTTATTGTTCTATAACTATTGAATGCCCATAATGTGTTAAACTTTTACATTTCATGGGAAAATATTTACATTACCCAACAGATTTCTGTCCCTAATGCTCAGGCTCCGATGATGAGACCAGTGCATTCATGCATTTTGTACATTTTATATTTTTGAGGGTCCTATGTTTATACATCAAGTCACCCTAGGACACAGAAGATCTGACGAACGTACAACAAAGAATTTGTTTTGTTATTGTCTGGTGGAACTAATTAAATACATGGATGGACAAACAAGTCAAATCTGTACGCTCTTGTAATTCATCCAAGAAATCCCAAGAGAATGAGAATACTGATGTCTTAATTGCTATCAATCACCCTGGCTCTCCCAGATCTAGGTAAATAATAAGCATAATGCAAACTTTTTTTTGGAAGATTGTTCTAAGACTGATGACCCAGAATTTTTTTTTGTATTGGGGAAAGAATTCATATTCCTACGTCTAAAAATACCCCAAATACTTAGTACTAAGCAGATCCAGTCTACAGGCATAAAAATAAGATAGGAATGCTGAAGAAAGCATGGCATTCAGGATTCAACCTGAGGAAATCAAGACACTGGCTGTACTGCCCCCCCAGAGAGACCCATGTGGGCAGGCTCATGTACATCCTTTTACCTGCGAGGGGAAATGGGTGCTGATTTAAAGGTATACAATACCATGTAGGTAGTTCCTTCCTGAATTCACTTTTGGGGGACTGGGTGTACAAAAGGTGTTCTCTAAATCAGGAAGTTCCAAGTTTTATTGATCAGACTGAGGCCTTTAGGGTAGACAGTGAGGCTAGACTTTGGGGATACAGTGGTATTTCTGCTTGCTGCCTTGCTTCAAACCAACTAAATTACCCTCCCATGCCTCAGTTTCCTCATCCGTAAAATGGGAACAATAACAGCAACCTTCCTTACGAGGTGGTTATAAGAAATTAATACATGTACAGTACTTAGAATATCACCTTGCTCATAATAAGCATTCAGTAAGTGTTAGATGCCATCACCACCACCACCATCATCATGACCATTATCTCTATCTCATGTATCCTCCCTGGTATGAAGGTAAATTGAACTTTAATAAATATGACTCCATTGACTTGTACTCCAACAAACTCAAGGAGTTCAGATGGCCTAAAGTGATCAAGATTTCCCATAAATGATTTTTATAATTATTAACTGATTTTCTTGAATACTTTTCTTGATACTATTTCTGAGAGAAGGTGTTATGCACTGAATTGTGTCCTCAGAAAGATATGCTGAAGTCCTGACTACCCATATCTCAGAAGATAACCTTATTTGGAAATTGGGTCATTGCAGATGTAATTAGTTAAGGTGAAGTCTTGCTGGAGCATGGTGGACCCCTACTCCAGTGTGACTGCGTCCTTATAAGGAGAGGGAAATGTGGACGTCAGAAGGCACAGAGGGAAGATGATATGAAGATACACTAGACAAGATGGCTGTGTGATGACGGAGGCACAGATTGAAATGATGCATCTCTAAGCTGGGGATGCTAAGGATTGCTGGTGAGTACAGAAGCTAGAAGAGGCCCAGAAGGATTCTCTCCTACAAGTCTCAGAAGGAGCATGAACTTTCTGATACCTTGATTTTGGACTTTGAGCCTCCAGAACTGTGAAACAATAAATTTCTGTTGTGTTAAGCTACACAGTTTGTGGTACTTTGTTACAGTAACCCTAGGAAATAAATACAGAAGGGGATGGGAAAAAATACCGCTGAGGGGATAACATGTCATTTGACTTAACCAAACAGGTCACTGGAAGTTTAAGGTGATGTTCAAATGTGCAAGTTGTCACTTGATGCGCTCTCTGTTTTGACAAAAGCCTACCAATCTAATCTTCCCCCCCCCTCTCATTCTATCTCCACGATCTGCTTTCTTCAGGAAGACTTTCCTTCCCACTCTGTAACTGGTAGGCTTATGGACATACATTTTTCCTATCTGACATTTGAACAAATCTCCTCAAAATTTGTGCCACACCAGTTCATTTGCTCATTCATTCATTCATTCATTCATGTTTTGTTGTTGTTGTTGTTTGCGTCAGAGCCAATGGCCAAAGCAACAAGTAAAAGCCTTGTTTAGATGGCCCAGAGTCACAACCATTCCTGCTCCAGTGGGTCCTTAGAGAAGAGGGAGCATTCCTGGTCCTTTGTGCTCTTTCCTCACTATGATTCTCCCCCCCCCCCCAATTCTAATATCACTTGATGATTTTCAGAGCAAAGGCAACCTCTCTTTGCCATAGACATCAGCTAGATTCCACAATCCCCCACATATATACTATTTTCCTAGTTCTAAAAACAGCTATTGGACAGAGTGAGTCTAATCTTCCCACAGTTGTCATCTCACATCCAGGGTAGCCAGACCAAGATTTGTTTTCAAATACTTTTTTTTCCCTCATGACCTGGAAAATCTTTCCAGAACTATGGATGTCTTATTTTTACTTTGTACAAATGACCATAGAGTGAAATTCAAAACTCCACAGATGCCTAACCTGAAAGTAAGAGAAGAGGCAAAATTTATAAAAGTATCTATAACTCATTAGCTAATTTTCTTCCCTTGAGTCTTCAGTTCTATAGCATGGTAAAGTTTTGCCCAAGTTAGCAGGCACGTGTGTGTGTGTGTGTGTGTGTGTGTGTGGTTTTCACGAGTATTTCCAAAAATACATTCTTCAGAAACTTGAGGTAAGCATTATATTGTTTTCATCAGTAAAAATGAATGACCACCTGTCCTCCTGACTTCACTGTACAATTTTGCAAGGTAAATTAAATACAAAAGTAGCTTCAAAAATATGCAGTGTGCATTTTCAGGGGTCCGGAGCAAGGGTGTGAACAAGCACGTGTGCCTATGCATCTAACAGGATCTTGCTTTGGATATTTTTAAAAGAGAGCTGTTAGAGTAGCTTTGGTTTCTTCTGGTCCTTGATTAAATCTTGATTAAAATCAGTGCTGCAGTTTTAGAATGGGAAGCAGTCTTCGCTTTCCTTTCCCGGCTGTAGGTAACATCAGTTGATTGCTTGAGACAGTTAAAGGTGCTTTGGTAGTAGAAGGACAACAAGATTAATGGGCAGGCATTTCCATAGTAACAGCAAAGCACTCTGGGAGACAGAGCCGCTTGGGGGCGGAGCTACATAGGCCAAGATTTCGGCTCCCATGGCAACAGCAGCGTGTGGGGTGGGGATGAACAGGCTACAAAACTTAGCAAAGGTCCATTTAGTGGAGACAATGTATAATCAGAGTTGTCATCTATTTTAAAACCCAAAGTTAAATAAATCAAATTTGAGACCACAAGCTGATGCAAAACATTTAAAATACACTGTATATCCACTGAAAATTTCTGAAGCATAAGCACAAATAGTTCAAGAACTATCCAATTGTGACGACTTGTTAGTTTAAAAAAATCCAATTACCAAGATTTTTGTCCCAGAGTAGTTGCAGAAAATTACACAATTAGAGCAATTTTTCTCAGCTGCTCCACTACAGGAAACTCAAGTAATTATACAAAAATAGTGTAAAATAGTTTTCACAACTGTAAGTTAGATTTCTGCTTTCTTTAGAAGAAATTCTGTTTTTCTCTGTAGATAACCATCTCAACCCAAAGTGGAAGACAGACCGCAGTGAAAAGAGAAAGCAATGACTAAGAGATGAGTAAAGAACGGAGCAAAAGGTGAGTGAACGACTAAATGACCAGGAGAAGCTGACAAAATTCAGAAAGACCTAAGACCTGACATTCCCCCAAAATGTTTAGTAAAAGAGGTCTGACACAACATTGTATTACTCCTGCTTTTATTAACCACAGAGTTAAAGTGTTTGAAGATCATCTTTGACCTACACAAAATTATAATGTATTCAGGGAGCTCACCATCCACTGAGGAATAAACACTATTTTCTATCCAGGCCTTTTGAGTCAGGTATACACCAGCGAGAGGGAAGATTGGAAATGATCTGGTGAACTGGGGATAGGTTTACTACTAATCAAGCCCATTAAGGTAAATCTTTATGTCTGTATCTGCTCCTTATTAAGAATACTTGTTATCTGGAAATATTTACCCAGATTTTACCAAGTGGGAACTATGCATTTGGAAAACAAATATTATTGATTCAACCCAGTTCCTTTGCTGGGCTGTCTATTATCTATTGAACTTTGAGCTCAATTTGGGTTGAGGGTTTGGATGTCAAATGTCATTTAAGCATTTGTAGGATCTGGCCCCAGTGTCTCAGAAAGAGTGATGCCTATTGCTAAGCATCCTACATCCGGAAAAGAAGTTTTGCTATCAGGACCATCTAAGGGATAGTCTCCCGGGCATCAGCACCCATAATCTGGGAGCGGTCCTCCTCCTCTATCATCCACACAGTTCGCATTATTGTTCTGTGATCTTGATTTCCTGTCTAGAGCTGACTGATCTAAGAATGGACACCTGAGTCCAGTTTGGTTAGTCATGTTCATTACCCAGGATTTTGAGATTCCGGATTCAGAGTCAGTCTCTCACCAGTGACTAAAGCTTCAAGATGTAGAATTCCAGAACTGTTAGTGATTGTGTTTTTTTGTCATACAGATGAAACCTCAAGGGAAAAGAATAAAAGCATCAAGAAGAGCAGGGGAAGCTATGATTCAAGATAATTCTTCTGGATGGAAAGACTTGAGTTTCCAGGTTGAATGGGCTCATTGAGAGACCAGCACAATAGACGAATATAGATCTTCACCAAAACATATTACTGGGCAATTCAGAACACTGGGGACAAAGAGAGAATCTTAAATATTTCTAGAGAAAAGCAACAGAAACAGATGTTATGCAAAGTATCAGGAATCAGAACTTCTGCTAACTCAAGAGCAACTGTGTGGGAACAATGCCTTCAAAACTATTTCCAACCTAGAATTCTATATTGAGCCCAACTATCGATCACATAGAAGTGTGACATGAATATATTTTAGATATGCAAGGTCTTAAAAAGGTAATTCCCACACATACTTTCTAAGGAAACTATTGAGGGAGGTATTCCACTCAGAGAGGGAATTAAACTAATTGAAAGAAATACACAGAAAAAGGGAAGAAGACAGCAGAGGTGGGACTACGGGGGATCCCAGGATGACAGCTGTGTACCAGGGTGACAGGGCCACTAGTCCACATCAAAGCATTTCCAAAATTGGTTACCCTTGTTCTGAGTCCTAGCCATCCTTCCCTCCAAGAGTGAAAGGATGGGTACAGTGACAGTCGGGAGGACTGTATTAGTTATCTACTGCTATGTAACAAATTAACACAAACATGGTGTTCCAAAACAAAATATATTTATCACCCTCTGGTTTCTGAGGGTCTGGGGTCCAGGAACAGCTTTGCTGGGTGCTCTGCTCAGGGTCTCACAAAGCCATAATCAAAGCATCAGCTACAGTTGGGGTCTTTTCTAGAACTAGGGATTCTTTGTGGTTGTTAGCAGATTTTAGGTCCTTGGGGTTCTAGGACTGAGGTCTAGTTTTTTTGCTGATTGTTATCTGGGGACACTTTTAGCTCCTAGAAGCCACCTGCATGCAGTTCCTTACCACATGGCCCTCTCATGACATGGCAGCTTACTTTTTAAAAACCTATTGGAGACTCTCTCTCTCAGAGGAAAATGAAGTCTTTTATAATGTTATCTACTCAAGGGAGTGGCTATCCTATCACCTTTGCCGTATTCTATTGGCTAGAAGCAAGTCACCGCAAGTCACGGTTTCTGTCTACCCTCAAAGAAAGGAGATTATACAAGGATATGATTCATGAGGGGCCACCTGAGGGTGTGTCTGCCACCTGAACTATTATTTTAACTGATTACATATACAGTGATGATGGTACATGACTGAGATTGAGTGATAAACTATTTTCTAACATGAATGGTTACATCGAAATCTGGTGTTCTTCTAATTAACATATTGACAAAAACCTTCAGATGGCTGCAATGCAGGAAAAAAAACTTACCCCAATATGAGAAATTATCTTATATATACATATGTCCTTTCAGTGAACATTATGTCTGTGAGAATCACCATGTTGTCTAGTATAGGAGTAAGCCATCATTTTATATTGCTGTATAGTATTCCATTGCATAGAATAAGTATGGACATGCCACACTTATCTATCCATCCTATGGTTGATGAATGTTTAGCTTGTTTCTAGTTTTTGGCTTTTATGAATACTGCTGTTTATGAACACCTTTGTGTGTGTGTTTTGGCACACCTATATAATCTTTTAATCCAATAGTAACATACATAGAAATCCATAAAAAACATAACAGTTAATGTTGAAATATTGAAAGCTTCTCCTCTGAGATCAGAAGTGAGATAAAGATGTATGATATTGCTTCAACATTTTACTAGTGATTCTGGGCAATAAAAATGCCTAGAAAAATATTTAAAAGGTAAAAGGATGAGAGAAGAAAAAAAAACTGTCATTTTCAGAATGCATAATTTGTATATGGAAATTTAAAAAGGACAAATAAACTATTATAACTAATAAGTGAATTTACCAAGGTCAATGTATAAGATCAATTGTATTTATGCTGGCAACTAACAATTAACATGTTTAATGTTTAGAAATGAGTCAAACAAAGGATGTATAAGACTTCTACACAAAACCTACTAAATATACTGAGATAAATAAGACCTATTATCAATTCAGAGATATGTTTGTGGGCTTAACGATTCAATATTGTTAAGATGTCGGTTTGACCATTTGACCCAGAGGTTCCGTACAACCCTTAACAAAGTCCTGGGAGGTTGGGTTTGAGGACCTTGCAAGCTGATTCTAAAGCTTATATGAAAATTCGAAGAGTTAAGAATAGCAATGACATACTCAACAAAGAGCCAAGGTGGAGGATCCGTACTACCAGGTTTCAGAACATGTCAGGAACCTACAGTAATTAAGTTAATGGGTGGTAAAGGCATGAGGATGAACAAACAGACCAATAAAAGAGAATACAGAGCCCAGAAATAGACCCACATATTTACAGTCACTTAATTTAAGACAAAGCTGGCACCACAATTCAGGGGGAGAAAAAGAATGTTTTTGCAATAAAAAATATTGAGAAACTAGATGTCCATAAAAGGGAAAAGATGAAAATTGACCCTGTTCTCATACTGTGCACAAAAATTAATTTGAGGTGGGATTACAGATTGGTAAGCGAAAGCTAAAACAATTACGCTTTCAGAAGAAAACACAGGAGAACATGGCGAGGGGGAGGCAGATGTCTTAGAACAAAATGCCTTAAACATGAAAAAAAATGGATAAATTGGACTTCATTAAAATTAAGAATTTCCGTTCATCAAATGCCATCATTAAAAACATGAAAAAGCAAGCCAAAGAACCGGAGAAGATAACTGCAATCCATACATGCAACAAAGAACTCCTTTCTCCAATATAAAAAGTGCTCCTACAAATAAGTAACCAGTAATCCAATCAGAAAATGAGAAAGACTTGAACAGGCACTTCATCAAAAAGATGCCTTAATGGCTACTGAGCATTTGAAAACGTGCTTATCATTACAAACTAAAAAGGTGTTTAACATAATTAAAATTAAAACTGCAAAACTACAACACATTCTCCAGAAGCACTAAAACAAAGCAAAACAAAACAAACTAACAAGCCAGCAAAATATCACTGACAGTTCCAAGTACTGGTGGACTGTAGAGACACTGAACTGTTTTTATGCACTGCTAGGGGGACTGCAAACTTGTCCACGCTTGGAAACTTACTGGGTAGTATCTAATAAAATGTATGTATACCCAACAACCCAGAAATTTCCCTCATAGGAGTAAAGCCAATCAAAATGTGTACATATGCGCACCAAAACATTCTGAATTTCATCAAACTAATAGAGGATTTGTTTTTACCCATTAAATGGATAATCCATAGATCAGTAAAATCAGGGCTCGCTAGGGGTGACGTTGAGTACAGGGCCTTGGACAGCCTTGTGTGTATTCAGAGAAAACCCCTCCTCCGGAAAGCTGGAACCAGGCAAAGCCCTTTCCTTCTAACACTCCTCTGCTGGTTAAAGCTGGTGGGGAGTCATCACAGCGTCCTGCTTCTTGGTGTGTGTGCACCTGTTTGCTTTTCTACTTTATCTGCAGTTCCCTAGATTTAGTTCTCTCTCTAGGGTCTAAGCTCTTCATTCTCATTAACCCTTCTAATGGTCAAGTGCTCAGTCTTAAGTGCAGCTTTGATGCTGGGAGACGCCATCTTCCCCTCAAAATATTTTCTCCCTCTGTGACTCTAAGGAGAAAACTTGCCACGCAGAAGTGAGCTCCAGAGTGGAGGATGTAGTAAAGTGGATTAGCAAGAACCTGCGGGGGCCCTAAGTAACTGCACTCCACTTCAAAGACCATTGGCCCACCGAGCCCTCCTTTTACTCATGGCCTTGCATCTAAAGATTAGGCTCCCCTAGAATATTCTGAAGTGGCTACTGAAGAATCTTGTGAAGTCAAGACACAAAGAGCCATTCTGTTCTCAGAAATGCCTACATTTATATGACTGTGAGTCTCGCACTTACAGATTCTATCTCCTGCTCTCTATCCTGCTGATTTCAATCCGGCGGGACAGCCACATGGCTTTGTGCTCCATACCACACATGTGCATATGGCGCTTGCTAAATATAAATTCTGTTTGGCAGGATCCTCTTTTCTCTTCCTTTGTTTCTGAAAATGTAGGGAAGAAAATGTGTAATGTGTGCCCTCTCCAAAAGGAGAGAGACTTTGAGGAAGTGGAATTATCTTGACAACAAGCTACACATTTAACGTATCATTTTGGCTGTGGCCGTAGGGGCAGCGGTGACTGCCCAGTGCTTTGTCAAATTGGGGCGACCGAGCTGATTGGCACAACTCTCTTCAACGGAGGTCAGGCAACTTCCTGAACTACCGAACCATCTGACTGAGCTTTCAGGGGCTGGTTTTCAAAGCTTGCCAGTGCTTCCTTCTACTCAAGTACTCATATTAGGTCAGTTCGCGCTGCAGTAACAACTCAGAGCTCTCAGTGGCACAACACAATCCATCTTTGATTTTCTATTCGTGCTACATGTCCAGTGTCAGTTGGCTGTTGGGATCTGCTTACCACAGACACCCAGGCCGAGGACAATGGAGGTTTTCTCCTGCAAGAGATGGTGTGTCTCCACCATCACTAGGGCCACTGGGCAAGAATGTGGCAAGTCACACTCCAGCTGTGAGAGCTTTCCCTGGAAGTGACACACATCACTACAGCTCTCTCTATTGGACAAAGCAAGTGCCAGGCTTTGCCTGACTTCAGAGAAGAGCATGAGGTATATTTCACAGGTACTGAAGGCAGAGGCTGTAAGTACTTTGCTACCAGCACTAATGACTACCATGTCTCCTGTCAGAAATAGGAAAAGACTAGACAACTGCTCACGCTATACTGCTGAGGCGCCTAGGTACTTTCTAGTTGCACCAATGGTGCCATTGAGGGAAGAGAGCAAGATCCACAGGGTTGAAGCTATTCCATAAAACAGTGCTTAGATTTTTGAAGAAGTGTCATAACTTAAAGACGCTTGCATTAGGGATAGTTAGGCGAGGGCCACAGAGCACACAGATGCTTGCTCCACGTTTAGGCTCAGGAGCTGGGCCAAGGTCAGACACACACTGTCACCTACAGAGTGGTAAAATGCTGCTGGAGCCTTTAGGAGCTGACCTGCTTCCCGCTCCCTCTGCCAGGCTTCCCAGCATCCCTGTGGGCTTCGCTCCTGCCAGTTGAGCCTGGTCTGACTTCTGCGGGTCGCGGGGCCCTTAGCAAAGCTGTGATTGCAGGGAGTGTGGCTTGTTAGATCTTAAGGACTGTGCAAAGTCCCAGAGCCACTTAGCAGGTGAAGAATCATGACTGTGTCTGTGCCAGCTTCGAGGGCCTAACATCGCTGGACTGATTGCAGTGAGCCTAGGAAAAACCCAAAGGAGGGTTTCAGATTCAGAGGGCAGTTGAGAGGGCTTTGCCTAGTGACACTGATCATAGCTGGCAGGGGGCCACTCGAGGGGAGGCAGCGGCTTGCTGCTTCCCGTGGCCTGCCCCAGACAGATCACCCTGTGTATCAGTGGAGGAGAGCCAGAGAGAAGAGCAGTTGGGCTCTCTGGAGAAACCGAAGGGAGGTAGCAAGACTGATGTGACTGTCCACGACGGCTTGGTACAACGTGAATCTCAGCAATTTCTAGCAGGATTCTGCTAATGAATGTGGAACTGAGGGACTGGCAGCTCCATTTCCTCTGGTATTAACATTTTTTACTTTATTTTAATGAGGAAAATGAGATTCTTCTCAGTTTCCTATCACTGAACCCGGTTTGGGAGGGTATGACATTTAACAACAGTGCTTTGAAAAATATTAAGCATTATACAAATATGAGGAATTGTTGCCGTCATTATTCTGATGAAGCGCACACGCAGCTTTGAATCGGCCTTAATATTGAGGGGATATTGAAGGGATTAGGAGGGGCTCTGGAACTACTGGGTAGCGATCAGGATGGCCTTCATAAAAAGGGCCAACTAATCTGGCCATATTAAATCCATTTTGAGAAGCTAAATACCCAAACTCTGAGTCAATAAATGGCAAATGCAGACGTAGATCATAAAACTTGATCATTTCACATCAGATGCAACACTCTCACAAATTATAAAATATGCCCGGCGATTAATTCTAATTCCAGACCGTAACTTGATTACTTGCTGGGTGAAAGGAGGAAATGATTTTGGGCAAGAGAAGTGGTCCCGATTTCTCCGTACATATACGCAGCCAATCAAGGGGAAGGGGGCCTGTCGGCTCTATGGTGGACTTGGGGATGGGTCCAGATGATTCAGGAGCAAAAGACGTGGCTTTCCTTCAATCAGCCCCTAAAAGCTTTGAGAAACTGCAGTTCAGCCTTACTGGTTTGGATGAATTGGGAGTTTCAGGTCAGCATGAACTAGTGAAAATTTAAATTACAAACTGTTTTGAAAGACATCCACTTGCACTCTTTTCCAAGTATAAAGAAATGCAAAACTAATGCATAGGAGACTGGGGACAAATCCGGGTCCAGCCAAGCCTGCTTAATTACCCCAATTATTGTTAGCATGCAAATGATACTACTCTAAAACAGAGGATTCTTACAATAAGAACCTTTTATTTTTATTTCTTATATTATTTATATTTTAAAAACCTTTTATTTTTTAAAATATGAACTCATTTATGAAGTCCTTTTCTTTATTGTCCAGAAGAAAACGTCAGCCCTGTTGAGGAGGACATGCCCCCAGTCTGGGACATGCATATACAGGATGGGAGCCTTCAGGAGGCTTCCCTACTTATCTCACTGTCCCGTGTGCAGTGGGCAGAGGCCGCGCAGTTTGAGGAATGCAAAACTATCCACTCTTCTGTATAATAAAGCCAGATATCGATTTGTTAAAGACAATCCCTTGTAATTAACTAAATTGTTTATAGACATTGTTTCCTCTCCTGCAAACTGAACCAGGACAGTTCTCGGCAACAAGGTAGAGCAGAGCTCTTCCTGAGATGCTTCATCCTTGCAGCTTTTAGTTGCCTTGCTTGGCCCTTCCTTTCCCTCTGTATTCTCTCAAGCAAGTATACAGCAAGACTTCAAGTCCCCTAAGGACAAAGCTCAAGAGCATTTTACTCATCTCTCTAATCTGTTGTCCTTTAGAATGTCTGTAACAGATTAATGCCTCAGTACATGATCGCTCCATGAGGTAATCAATGCATCCATCGGTTAGCTATTAGGGCTGATAAACAAATGCACATGAAGCAAAAATACTGATAGTGGATTAATGTCTTGGGCATTATAGGGAATCATCCTTAAACCCAAGGAAATGAATTCTGCTTCGGATTTCAGACAGTAGAAGGCGCAGGTGAATACCTTCATGCTGGGTGGGTGATGTTGATTTCACACATGTAAGGTACAAGCTTTCTCTAAAAATAACAGCAACAGCCACTACTGCTACCAGTTATCAAGAGCCTACTAGGTTGCAAATGTGTGACATACTAACACTTCATGTGATCATCATAGTAACAACTTGAAGTAGTTACTATCTTTCTTTTATAAACTGGGAAATTGATGTCAAGGAAAGTTAAGTATTTGCCAAAAGACACAGCGAGTCAGAAGGGATTTAAAGCACCAAGTTCTGACTGATTCCAAATCAGTGTTCTTTCCATGTCACTACTCCATCCATTCTTTCTATAATTGGAACCTAATAAATGTTTGCTCAAATGAGTACATCTTTAGCCAGCTCCATTTTAGATCCCAATGGAATCCCAAATATTCTAATTCCATGATAATCATTATCATCAATTTGTATTTACTGAACACATACTACAAGCAAGGCACTAAGTTCTAAAACAAACAGGTGTTTGTATTGACTTCATAACCCACTCCCGTCCCCCAAATCGGTATTCCGTGTCAATTTCTTTCTTATCTGTGAATACTACTTCTTCATGTGAATAAACTTGGAAGTCAGAAACAAATTCTTTTTCAGACCATATCCAGATGTTATGGTTATTGTAGCCACACCCCATGGTCCTTGCTATCAAAGGATCTGCAATTCACTTAGAGACACAGCATTTATGTTTATAAATAAACAACAATGTAAATGCATTTATGACATACCCAAATTAGGGTGCAAACAATAAATAACAGCAGAGTTCAGAGAAGGGAGAGCTTAATGGACGAGAGCAATTAGAGAGGGTTTTCACAGTGGCAGTGATAATAGGAATGCAGAGTAGTGATGACAGAAGACAATGAGCAGTCTTGTTCCCCACATCTGCATTCAATGGACAGTTTCTACTTAATTTTGGCTGCAGACCTGGCCACAAAAAGCCCTTACATGGCAATTCTTTAGGTCTCAAATTTCCTTTTATATTAAATATATAAATCATCGTACATTTGCTTTATAAAAAGCAGAGTATTTTCTCAGCCAGTGGAATTCATAATTTCAGAATACTGGAGAATTAAATGCTATCACTAGCTGTACCAGAGCTGGATAGAATTTTCACTAATAATTTAGCAATCACACATCAATATAGAAAGAATCAAAGGTCAATCTTTCAGTTCAAACCGTTATGAGAATGGGCATGCCTATGTGGTTCAGTGGGTTAAGCATCTCCCTTCAGCTCTGGTCATGATCTCGGGGTCCTGGGATCAAGCTCCACATCTGGCTTCCTGCTCAGCGGGGTGCCCACTTCTCCCTCTCCCCCTGTGATCTCTCTCCCTCTCCCTCTGCCTCTCGGACTTGCTCATGCTCTCTCAAATAAGTAAATAAAATTTTTAAAAATCTTTAAAAAGAAATTATTGTGAGAATGTACTTTATGAATAATTTTCTAGCCATCTAAATATCTGGAATATTCATCAAAATGTTGTTTTCTTTTTTTTCCATATTTCCATTATGTACCTTTATTTTTTGGTGTTTTCTTTTTAAAATAATTGATTCTACTCTCCACTTTGCTTTGTCTGTGGGGGTCCTGGCCTGAAATGAATGTATTACAGATTCCCCCAGGTTTTTATTTTGTTTTAAAGGAAGTACCTTCTATTGAGCAAGATAATACAGGATGTCATGTATTTTACTATTGATAATAGAGAAGTTTTTTCTGGGAGTTGCAGGACCTATTATTTGAGCCCAGCATTTCTGAATGTGTGCTCTATGGAGCATTAATCTCATGACATACTTCACACTTAAATGGGTTCCATGCTCAATTAAGTTTGGGAAATGTCCTTCACTTGAACATTTGCAATCAATGCACAGTAGCATATGCATAGGCTCTGGTAAGTCCCATTGTAGAGAAACCTTTTAAACTTTGCTTAGCTCTGTGTTTCTTAACGTTATTTGACTACAAACAACCCCTGTTCCCTCCTCCACTCTCCCGTTTCCCCCACCAAAGACACCTGTTACACTCAAGGATCAGTCAGGACTCCAGAAGATGGGACCCATGCTAGCTATTTTACTGGAGATAATGTAATATAAGAAATTGGTAACAGGTGTTACAGTACTGAAAAAACATGAAAGAGAACACTGACAGATCTCAGAGATAATAACCCCGAAAGAAGGGAAGAGGTTGGCTTACTAAAACTTGGAAACTCAGAAGAGGGGCCTGGCAGAGCTGGGACTGCACCTGTCAGTAGGGGGCATCGCCCAACTGCTGCTTCAGTTCAGGACTTTAAAGGCAGAGCTCCTGACACCCGGGAGCTTAGGGGTTCAGCTGTTGGTCTTGCTGAGTGCGGTGTGATGAGGCTGGTTGTGGAAGTATAGAAAGAAGCCAGCCATGGAAAACACCTGCTGCTAGCACCAACTTCCGGTGCCTGGGGTGAAGGGTCGCAGATGGACCAATACTGCCAGGAACAGCCAGCAGGCAAACAGGAAGGAGCCCCTGCCTTCTCCCTCCAGGAGGCTTCCAATTTTTCTCTAGCACCCCCTATTGGCAGGATCTAACATGGGGCCAGCCAACAAAGGAGAAATGTGGCTTGCGAGTGCCTACCCCAGTATAGCAATGGGGGCATGGAACTCAAATAATAATAACAATAATAATAATAATACATACAATACAATAATATGACACAGCCCCTTGTCACAGCCCCTTTCTTTAGCTACTCAGTGGACATGTACACCCTTCTACCATTATTTGAACTCCAGTAGAGTAACAATAACAATGCTATGCTTTGGCCTAATGAGATGCAAATATCCATTTTATGAATAAAGATGTTCCCACTCTCCCAAAGAGGGTGCCAGAAAGTCCTGACAGTCACTGTTTCCACCTCTGGGAAATGTTAATTCTTGCTCAAATTCAGTCATGAACCCATTAGAATATCTCCTCACTAAAGACTAAATTATAAAGTTATTTATCACCAGTAATCCTTATGGAAAATCATGAAGATAATGAAGCAGAAAGGAAAACATACATTTGCTTAGAAACATCCGAAAATTTGTCAGAACGTTTGTTAGAAAATAATATAGTTTTAACTACAACTGTTTAATTTTTTTCAGGTTAACTGAGACACCAAGTTTCTAGGCTTATTGCAGCGTAGTTATTCATAGGATAAAGTGGAGCACTGCCAATTCATTGGTGAGTTTAAGCTGTGTAGATAACAGGTACACAAAGTTTATTTTGGCCATTTTTTTTTTTTTTTTGCCTCATTCGAATCCCAACTTTGCAGGTAGAAATTACCTACCATTGATTAAGTGCATTTAAAATCGAGTATCTTGGGCTTCTGGCTATGGAATGAATATGTCATGGGAACAAAAGGCACAGCACCAGGAATATGGTCAGTGACACTGTAATAGCACTGTACAATGACAGATGGGAGCTACACTCGTGGTGAGCATAGCCTACCGTATAGAGAGTCGAATCACTATGTTGTAGCTGTGAAACTAATGTAATATTGAGTGTCAACTACATTGGAATTGAAAAAAAAATATGTAGTATGTGCCTAATTTACCTCACAGTTACCTAATGAAGGATTAGTCCTGTGTCTCACGGTAGAGATTTCTCGTGGTGGCACTACTGACACGAAGAACCCTAGCAACAGACTTTGCAAAATGGAGGCTGTTGCCCTATCCGGGTGCCATAATGTAGTTTCTAACATTGGCAATGGTAGCAGCTTTTAAAAATGTGAAGTGTGACCTTTCGAGCACACCCTGTGCTTCCACAGTGTTCTACCTTTCTTGCAGAATGTCTAGGGGATTACATGGAACTCAGAGACCCATTAGACTCTTATCACAGTTCCTGACTATTAGCCAGTGGGTTTTGGTTTGGTTGTTTGAGCATCTAGAGTTGGAGAGAACTTCTGTATCACAGGTTCCTTTCAATTTTCTACCACAGGTTGTCCATCATGAGTTCTTATCCTCATTGAGCCACTTTTTCAGGCACCATAGCCAAGTGGCTTATTCCTTTCGTTATTTTTTTGTGTTCTTAGAGATTTCAGGATGGCTGAACAAATTAGAGAGAGAAAGAAACGTTGCTTTTTTTGAAACCGTGACTCTCATCTTGAGAATTATTTCAGACATCACTCTTCAACCATAAGTTCCTTTGGAGGTACCTGGTACTTCGGCCATGTTCATGAAAGAAACTTATCAAACGAAATGATGTATCTATGTATTCACTAATTCAGCTCATGAGTCTCTGTTTTTCTCTTTTTTTTTCTTTTCAGAGCTGTTGAATTAACACTATAGGGAGCACCCACTGCATGCCTGGCCCTGTGCTGGGTACTGGAAATAGAGTGATGAACAGGGCAACATACCTTTCTAGGTGGGGCAGACAGACAATAGCTAGGTGTGCATAGTGGTGAAGGATGTGGACTAAATCAACAGGGCGAGGTAATAGAGAGTGATTGTTGGGGATGAAAGTGAATTCTCAGATGGTGACGGGAAAGACTCCTCCAAGGAGGCGAAGCCTGAGGTGAGATGTGGAGCATGGGGAGGAACCACCCACATGAGGATCTGGGATGAATGCTCCCGCCAGAGGGAAACAAATGCAAAGGCTCAAGGGAGGAGTGTGCTCCTCCCTCCTAACAGGCTCCATGCTCTGAGATGACACTTCTAAGAAGCTCCTCTATAAGCCCATGTGAGAAGGATGGATGGGGGAAGGCTGGGGAACAATCCTCCAGTCACCTGCGCATGCCTGCAGATGTAATTGGTGCTTCTTATTGACAGATGTGCTTTCAGTGCTCTATATACATGCTGGGGTCTGAGAGATTTTCTAGAAATCTCCCCCCATAGTCAAATTTTTCAAGAACTAAAAATAACAAATTGGCAATCTATCCACATGTGTTCTTTTGTAACATCCAAGGACACTACCATAGCATGATAGATAATATTATGAGCTGTCTCAGTTACTTGATGAGTTGTGTTATAAAAGTGAAGCAGGTTTCATCGTGGTGAAATGCTTAGTGGAAGAAACAGTATTTCCAGGCTCACTATCTAGTTACATTTTCTTTTTCCTGTTTTTCAATTCTGTTTTTTCCTTCATGAACAAGTAAGTACAAACAACATACTCTCTTAGAAAGAATAAGGATCTCTGCCTTTTGCTGCTGTATAAGAGGGAGGGTTGGAAGCAAAGGGGTTCTGACAGCCACTTTCTCAATCCTGGCACACAGCCTAATATTAAGAATGGATATTGATGGCACATATGTGGCTGATGGGAAGATATTCTGCAACAGCCACTTTCCCCTTGGCCACAACCCTCCCCATGAGGTCTCAAAGGTATAGACAAAAAGGCCAGGAGCACACACATAATCTTTATTACTCCTTAGGTGTTCAACTGAACACTGATATGGTCCTTTGGAGACCTAGACTTGACCCCATGGTAGCCTCTTTCTTGCTTCTCATTTCACTTTATTTCTAGTCAGTTGTCACAAGGCTACACTCCGAGTCCATTGGCTAACGATGGAGACAGGCTTTGTGGCCTAGAACACGTGAGTTAGAGTGAGTTGTCTCCTTGGAGCTGCTTCCTGAGGCCCCAATTCAACCTTTGTAGTTTTTACTCTGTTGGTAAGAAAGGTCCAAGCAATGGGGAAAAAGAAAGACCGTTTCTACCTCAGGGCCCAGCATGGAGCTGGTCTGATCTGCGCAGTCCATGCCTCTTGCAGGAGGACAACATCCTGTTGGCGGGGCTGGTCGGCCTCACCATGCCGGCAGAGCAGACTGACTTTCACATGAACACAGTTTGAGCTTTAGTGATCGTCAGTCATCTGTGTCCTTTCTAAATAAATATTCACTTTTATATCTAATTTTACATTTCTTTTTCTTCAGAAATGCTCCTCAGATTGTGTAAGATTGAGGTCCCACAAAGCTGAGGCCTATTTCTACATACCAGTGTGGCTGTCACAGGAAACCACTGAAAGCCACTCCTTGAAGACATGTAGGCACTGAGAGGAAAGAGTGGGCTGTAGGTACAGAATTAAACTATCTGCAACACCAGGGCCTGGGGGCTAGGCGATTCTATTTCAGCATCTTTTAGAAAGCATAACATAGGAAAGAATGAATAACTGTAAAAAGAATATAGAGAACTATAGTGTGTCTTTCACCCAGATTCCCAAATTGTTAATATTTTACAACGTTTGCCTTATCAATCTCCTTCTCTCCTTACACACACACACACACACACAGAGTCTTGTTTTTCCTCATCTACTTGAGAGTGGGTGCCAGACAAATGACCCATTACCCCTAAACACTTCAGTGTATATTTATTAAACAAAACACATCCTCCACTAAAACTACAATGTTCCCATCAAAGTCAGGAAATCAATACTGATATTATGCAAATATAGAATTCGGAGATCCCAGTACAATTTCACCCATTTTCACAACAATGTTCTTTATACCATGAGAGCCCAAATCAGAATCACATGCTGTGTTGAGCTGCCATGTCTTTATAGTTTCTTTCAGCTGGGAACAGTTCTTCAGCGTCTCCTCGCCCTTCAAGCCCTTCATCACTTTGAAGTGTCCAAGCCAGTGACTTTGTAGAATGTCCCTAAATTTGGATTTGTCTGATTCTTTCTCACGACGAGATTAACATAATGAAGCTTTTCCAGGAATACCACAGAAGTGAGAGTATGCACATGATGCTGATTTGTTCCATTATTGGTGATGTGAACTCCTTTCATTTGGTTAAGATATTATCTGCCAGATCTCTCTGCTGTAAAATTAATGAATGCTTCATGGGGTGCTACTTGAGACTGTGTAAATATATTATTCCTTGTCAATTTTTCACTCACTAGTTAAAGCATTCATCCACAATTCCTGCCTAAATCAATTATTACTACCAAATAACAATATTTCTAATTCCATCATTCCTTCTACATTTATTAGTTGACAATATGCTATAGACTTTTTTCTTTTCCCTATTTACTTATGTATTTATTTATATATGTATGGATCCATACATACATATGGATTTGCCCCAGATTTGGCTAGTGGGAGCCCCCTTCACCTGGCACCTATATCCTTTCAAAATGTCCCCATTATTCTTTGAGCACTTCCCTATCTTCTGGCCCAAGATGTCCTAGGCTTATCTGTACTGTCTTTGTTCCAGCCCTGGAAGCAGCCATTTCTCCAAGGATGCTTGGTTCCTTTTAGTGGAAAATGATATTTAAAAACCAAGTCATGGGGACTAGGTGTGCTTGTTGCTATGGGGGTGTTGCCTCTAGGCCCTTTCAACAGACAGCTAGAAAACAGATGTGTGTCTGTGTGTGTGTGTCTGTGTGTGTGTGTGTGTGTGTGTGGATACACACACACACATTCTCTGTCTCTCTCACTCACACACACACAGACATATATGCACCTATACGCGTTTCTATATTTTTCTATCCATATATACTAAAAACATTAGTTTACACAAATACCTCCAGTTGTAATCTGACATCTAATGTTTTTTTCTGGCCTTCTCCTTTTCCATATTTGAAGACAGTAAGAGTCCTGCTCTTGTTATTCTCAATCCTCTATTTTCTCAGTCCCTTGTATGTAATTAATCTCCAGATCATGGGTACCATCTCCTTAGCCCTGTCCTACTGACTCATGCCAGCTGAGATTTACCATCCCCACTATGGACCTGTTGAGAGTTTCCCTGTTCCAGCCCTAATGGTTCTTAGACCAAGAGCTACTCTTCTTCTGGCCCTGGTTGATCACTGGTTTAGAGTTCTCCACTGGCTCAGCATGTGGCTGACACCAGCCCCCACTGGCTGAAAGTCCTTCCCTAGCATGGTTGCATGTGGGCCAGTAGTTTCCTTTAGCTCCGATGATGCATCTGACAAGAACCGAGATCTCTCCTACCTATTTACCCCCTTGTGTGCTGGCTGAGAATTCCCCATGGTGTTGTTAGCTTACTGGTCAAGAGTAACCCCTCAGATTCAGAAGTGTGCCAACACATGCTGCTTGGGTACAGGACAGAGGTTCAGGAGCTGAAAGTGATCGGTAAACTAGGGGAATCTAACCAAGATATTGTCAAGATACCCATCCTTTATGGGTCAGGGAAGGGAGATTCAACAGACTATGGTTGAAGGTAATTATGATAGAGAAAATCATTTAGGCTTAAGTTCTGTGCTGGTAACTTGTCTGCTTGCTTGTAGATGTATTCTCCCACTCTTCCCCTGCTCTGTATCATAGGCAAGTATATATACCACACTGCCTTGCCAACTGGCTTCCAGCTAGGTTTTTCCAATGGGGGCCACTGACAAGAGATGGGAGAGCAGGTGGAAGAAGCCAGGCTAATTTTCCCTTTCCCTTCTACTGTTGGCAATATTTCCACCCGTGGCTATTTCTCTTCAATGGTTCTATTTTTTGTCAGACTTGCCATGGTTCTAGATTCTTCTAGCTGACCTATGCTTTTGGATTCCAATAACACCACCTTCTCCCTTTGTCCTACCAGCCACAAGAGTGGTAGTGGCTTCCAGCTACTTCTAATTTCTTGCTCATCTCCTTTTTGGTTCTCAGTTCTTCCATCACCCATGTGACCAATTCCCTGAATTAAGTTCCTTCTGCTTTACATATCTACAGTGTTTTATGTCTTCCTAATGACCCAGAAAATAACCCAACGAGTTGACTCTGCTTAATCAACTAGTTACATAAACCTGGAGCTCTTGGAGTCAACTTTTCCCCATTTTGGAGAAAGTCTGAGAATGAAACCAACACAAAAGAAATAGAGCCAAAAGACATCAAGAAATAGACTTCGGGTAAGTCCTTAATCAACCATTACCTGAAACCAAAATGACCCCTGGACTTTAAAACACCTTTTGTTTTAGTCACAATTGTTACATCTCTGCTTAGGTATCTTGGCCATCAAATTAATTACAAATTATAGGCCATGTTCTCTTTGATCCATGCAGGTGACTCGGGCTCCATTTAGCTGCATTTCCTGAAGGAACATATCTCACTGTATGACTTACTTATTTGTATTCTTAAAAGAAGAGATTTTCTTACAGCCTCTCCCTTTTATTGGTCTTTCTGTCTTTAAGTGTGTGATTCCCCTTTTCTTTTCTGAGCTGCCACATTCTGACAGGGTCTCATATATCTGCTACATCAGTGGAAGGGACAAAATAAAAAATTTATGTCATCCACATGACAGACCTGAAAAACTAGCCTCTCATTTAAATATTGCAAAAAAATTGAGTTATATGCTACATAAGTGACAGGAGAATGGGGCTCTTAATCTATGTGAAAGGAAATTGGATTCAAGTTGTTTTATCTCTTGCAGATGTTCAACATTATTTTTGTCAGCTAGTAGTTAAGTTGAAGAGAGACATCTTTCTCAGAATAGAAACATAAAATAATAATGTCCTCCAGCATCATCTCATCATGTTAAGCCATGAGATGGATGATATCCTGATGTGAAAAGATGCAAATGATACTGAGTTTTGAAGTATTTGTTGGGAGTGCAAGGGAGGCTGAAGTTTTGTTCCACGGTATACTGCTTCTGCATGAATAAGATAAGGAATCCCAGAGAATCTTTGTTTAAACAAGCAGGGGGCAGGTAGTTTAAGGCATAGGTTCTTAAGAGATTTATTTTGGACAAGAATTCAGTAAAGATTTGGTTTTAAAATATCCCTGCAGAAAGTTGGCCCTTGCATGGGTGAGGACCCAAGGACCTTGGAGGCCAAGCTCAGAGTGTGTGGCTTAGATCTGCTCTCATCTTGCTATGACACGAGGTACACAAGGCTTCCTACAATGAATTGGTCATGGGTGTGCTTTGGCCTCTGGCCTTCTTCACACTTTTCAATAGCTGCTCTGGCTTCTCTCTCCTGACATAGGTCTATCCATCACCCTCTGTGGCTCTCAGTTCTCAGACCTGAATCATTACATGCCTTTCAGCTCTAAGTTCAGCCCTACCCTGAGTGAATCCAGACAAGTCAGGAAGATATCTCAGCAGCCCAGACTGCTAAGATCTGTGGTGAGATGTGCTGCTTGAGACAGGTGACTGGTAGGTAGGCTGGAGAGGCATTGAAAGGGCACCCCTGAACTCTGGAATGGTGGCTTCTCCTAAAGACTGGGTTGCTGTCTCTACTTCCCTGACATTGCACTGGAAAAACTAGAACTGGGACCCCAATCGACTTGGCTGGGTCCCTGAGATCTCAGGAGAGAGTGATGGATTCTGCTCTCTCTACCAGCCTCCATAGCTGTTTTCAGAGGACGAGGCATAGTTCCAGGTCGAAGTCTTCAGGCCCCAAGCTGCCTTGCCCGGCCTCTCCTTGCCACCCTGCTTCTATCCATGTTTGGGTGTTAATGATCGACCAGCAAGCCAAACCACTGATAAATGACAGTTCTGACATGTGCCTCAGGACTTTGGATCCTCCCCGGATTATACACAGCATTAGAACTTAATTAACACATGACTGCATTATTCTCCACTTTCATCCTAACTCCTACTCTTCATTAACACATTTTTAAATGTTGCTATGGCTTGATTTGGAATATACATTATAAATGACATTTTTATAATTGTCATAATAAAACAATAATAATAATCTAACTTATGTATAGATTCTGTGCTAAAAACTTTACAGTCATTATTTAATCCAAAACTGCAGGAAGATATCTAGTTCATTAGTTTTTAGATGAAGAGAGAGTCTTCAGATCATATAGAATTAGGATTCTGATCCAAGTCTGTTTTATGTTTAAGTTTGCACTTTTAGCCATGATATTTGCCTGACCCCCCTTATACACTGGGCATGTAATTTATATTTTTCAATAATAATTCACAGTATGAAGGCAATCTCGTTGGATAAAATGAGTATGTCGGGTTTCTACTTTGTTTACAGGAAGGAATGTGACAGGAGGTGGGAATGAGAACAAAACATTTTTATTGCACAGTGGCATTTTAAAGACCTAAAAAATACAACAGAAACATCTCGTGTATTATCCAGTGCACGTGTGCTCACACACACACACCCACCCACACTCCTCATGTGTTTATACACACACAGTGTATTTTTGAGGGCTTGTTATATGTTGAGTGCCTTATTTAAATTATCTGCTGTCTTAGACTCAGGTTTCCCAGAAAGCAGAACAGAATCTGAGGAGGGAATAAAGTACTGATAATTTATTTTGAGGTACAAACCCAGAGCAGCAAAAGTGAAGACAAAGTAAAAGCAAGACAAGATGAGAAGCAATGCAAAGTTATGCACTGACTAATACTCTGTAAGGAGCACAGAAAGATTGGACAGGCTACTTAGCAGGTGTGTTTGCAAAACTATTGGGGCTTTTCTAGAAAGACTATAGAAAAACCATGGCTCAAAGCAGTTGATTGGAGAGCAGAAGGTGGGGTGAGGAATTTTCCCAGATCCCTCCTATCTCTTTTTCCACTGGTTAATGTTTGTCCAACGGAGAGTTAATTTCTGCACACTTCAGCAGCTGCCAGAATGCAAGATCCCAGGCCGTGTGTTTTGTTTCATTCAGATCTGGAAATGGCAGAAAGAGTGAGCAACTTCGGGCATGTGGCTGGTTGGCCCAACTGTCGTAGAGGCAGTCGAGAAGGAGGCTCTCCCAGAGCCAGTGATTGGTTGGCCCTCCACAGGAGGCTAGCAGGCAGAAGGTGTTGAAGGAGGGGCATAATATTGCGGATGATATATCTACTTAAAATTCACAACCCTGAGGGTGAGTGTTATGCTTCTCACTTTACAGCTGAAGAAACAGGCGGATTTGCCCAAGATCTCATAACAGCGAGCAGTCAAGCCAGAGTTGGAATCCAAATCAGTTTACTTAAAAATTCTATGGTCTGTCCAGTGTTCTACTTGCATTTTCCCTGTGCTTCAATTTAAAGTAGAAAAAAAAAAGTTGATGAAAGTAACACAAAGCTCTTGTGGAAAACACTGAAAATATAGATGACAAAATAATCAGCCATAATCTGTGGACCCAGAAATAATCATTACACTAAAATCTTTTTAGTTTTTTGACAGTAATTGTATCTTGTAGCTGTTCTGTAAGATTTCTGCATAGTTGAGGTGATGATGGAAATACTGAGCTTATGCTCTTGTCATTGATCAATATATCAAAAGTCCTATCCTCTGTCAATATAAACGTTTATGATTTCATACAGTACCCGGATCTAGCATAATGTACTCCGGAAGCAGTAGGTCTGTGATCCACTCTCTCCATTTATTGGGGAAGAGGAGGTATGCTTTCCTAAATCAGAGCAAAGTAAACTAGCCTCATCTTGTAAACACACTAATGACAGTTCTCCTGACAAATGAAATGATTTCTGTTGGCACGAGAGTCCTTATCCATGGAATCCTTTTAGCCGAATGTACTCTGCTGTCTAGAATTTCTTGGGTAAACAAATCTGGAATCTATGGATTTATAGGGCAGAGCTCTCTGGAAAACATCTTGTAAATTATGTAAATATCTGAGTATAAAGTAGAGATGTTTCAGATGTTTCCATAACTAAGCAGCTCCTTCTGGGTAAGTAAGGTGCCTGCATATCTTTCTCAGTGACCTCATCTATTATCTCAGGCCAGAGCACCTCTGACGCAGGAAAATAAAGACACAGGGAGTGTGACTGGGGGTTCTGGACCCCTCCCACTTGTATCTGTACCTCTTCATTACTTGTATCTTTGAAATTGTTAGTAAGCTTGGAACTTGGTAAGATCTCTGATGTGTGTCAGTCTTATTTAGCAATGTGATCTTTGCTGTGTCTTGTGCTATCTCCATTCATCATCATTGCTTCATTGATGACATTTCAATCATCTAGTAATGTTTTATAACTTTAAATTTAAGCACAGTACAAAACTCTGATCAAATTATTGTTGGTGTTTCATGCCATTTCTTTTTAATGATTCCAAAAGGACTTTGCTATTCCCTATTTTTTAATATGAGGGAAAAAGCAAAAAAAGGAGAGGAAGTGGGAGCAGAAGGAATCTTATCACCAGGACTCTCTGCAAGTCCAGGACTTTTCTTCACTGTTTGGGCTACTGCTGCTGCTGCAATCTTTAGATTCCTAGTTCTTGCCCGAGAAACTCCACTTCTAGAAACCCCACCCTTGGCCTCCTGGGAAGTCCAATCAAGCTCTCCTTGCTTCTTCCGAGAGTGATTAATTAACTCTTGCCCCAGTTACCTGAGAAATCTCTAATAGCATGTAGCCAGATGATACATTCCTAGCATTCCAAATCGAACCTGGTGGTTTTAAAGGTTAACTAGGATTCTTAACTCAGAGTTCATGGAGAGAATTTGAGGGGAAAGGTTCAGTGAATTTGGACAAGCCAAATTTACCCTTTATATTCACTCTTTTTTTTTTTTTTTAAGATTTTATTTATTTATTTGACAGAGAGAGAGAGAGCCAGCAAGAGAGGGAACACAGCAGGGGGAGTGGGAGAGGAAGAAGCAGGCTCCCAGCGAACGAGCCTGATGTGGGGCTCGATCCCAGGACTCTGGGATCACACCCTGAGCCGAAGACAGACGCTTAATGACTGAGCCACCCAGGCGCCCCTATATTCACTCATCTTTAGCCAAAATTTATCATCAATTTCAATTTTAAATGTAAGCAAAAAACAAAACAACTCTTAGAGAAGACACCTACTGGAAGCAAGTTGCACTGGAATGAACTTTCTCTTACTAAGAACTGTGTGGGGCTTCTCTGCTAATGTGTTTTCCTATTATTTAAAAAGGATGGTCTCTTGTTCCCTTTCTCTGTTCATATTTTCTGTGGGGAGGAGTAGCATCTGAAGTAGTGGAAGAATATCTGCTGGGGATCAGTCAGTCTAGGTTCTTACTTTGGTCTGCTTATTAATAAATCAAAGGGCTGCACTCAATGGTCTTCATCCCTACCCACTTAACCTTCTAGGAATTTTTTTATGTTAGATGGGAAATGCTATTCAATAAGTCAAATGTTTTATTTCTAGTGAGAAAGTTATAATATTCCCTTCACCCCCTACAATTTCAATGGATTGATGAAGTGGAAAACTAACCATGAAAAGCGTGGCATATAATCCTTTTTCCTCCGTGTCACCCAACCTTCTGGAGTGAACTGTAGGCAGTACAAGCTGGCCATGGAAAAATTCCACCTAGTCAATAGCTTACAAGTGAAGGAAATTCACGGGTGTAGGTAGAGAGGGTCAGCTGGGGAGTGCTTTGAACTGTGATAGCTTTTGTAAAGCAACAATGTGCACATAATGTAGTATGCAGAGGGGTCTAGTGTGGTTATCTCTTTCTTTTTTTTTTAAAGGTTTTATTTATTTATTTAGAAAGAGAATATGTGCACACAAGTGGGGGAGGGGAAGAGGGAGAGAGAGAAGCCCAAACAGACTCCACATCCAAAGTGGAACCCAACCCCAGGGCTTGATCCCACAACTCTGAGATAATGACTCGAGCCGAAATCAAGATCAATCGATCCCTTGACTGAACTACCCAGGTGTCCCCTCGTGTGGTTATCTTATAGACCTGGTACAGGGACACTGTTCTCACTCCTCCAAGCTCAGACACTAGCTGATGTGGACAGAGAGTACTGTCTGCACATATAAATTTCTCAAGGTAACTCTGATTTCACACTTTTCTACTCCTAAAAAAGAGGAGCTAAAACTGAGTAAAGATAGCTTTATGTGTTGTTGAGATCTGTTAGGAATGGGGAGGGGATGCTGAAACTCATGGGCCATAATAATTGTTTCCACTGCCTTCATTCTTCTCCTGTGTTATGTGCTTTGACTTTTAGGTTAGTCACCCACAAATAGAGTCTTCTCTTTAAAGACCTTCCACAAATGCTCTAAACTCCAGGTTGAGGGAAGATCTCAAAGGTGAGGTAAAGAAGACAGCAATGTGCAATGGAAGTTCCTGTCCACCTAAAACTGAGGGGAGAAGTGCCCCAAAACGCTGGAAATAGGATTTGATGTGAGTGTGTGATTCATATCACATTTTCTTAGCAAAAATGCATGTTATGTTTTTATACAGAACCAGCAAGCCATTCAAAGATTCAAGAATGAGTAATAATCAGAACGGGGCCCTCTGGATAGACCCTGCAACAACAACAACAACAACAACAACAACAACAACAACAACAACAACAGTGCATTGGAAAATAGAGAAAAAATTTTTAGAAAATTGATGTAAAACATACTGCAAGAAGAGTTGCCTATAGAACCGTAGAAAGAGTCCAGAGAAACTCTTCTCAGAGTCTCAAAGATGTTTCCTATGAGAAAAATTAAAGTCAGAGAAAAAGATTTCAAAGACGCAACACCAAGCCATACCCTTAAAAAGTCACTGAATATGAGGTAAAGAAAGATTTATATGGACATGAAGAAAAGAAATGAAGTCACAAATAAGAGGAATGTCTGCCTGACTTCAGACTTCTTCATAGAATGCTCAATGCTGAAAGATGATGAAGGAATGCCAACAAAGTTTTGAATAAAACAAAGTGTCACTAATAGTTTATTAACTGTAAGTTCAAGTCTAAAGGCCATAGATATTCTCAATAAGTACTTAAGCAATACAGTAAATCGGAGTTCTAAAAAAATAAATCCAATGGACCAAGAGATGATTCAAAACAAATGTAATCAGTTTAATGAATAGGGTTGATCTTGAGATAGCCAAATTGAAAATCTTTAGTCACATTCTTCAGCCTCCAACTGCCCCAGCCAAATCTTCCTTTCTTGTTCTTGTACCTTAGCTCGATCTCATCACTTTTCCAGTAATTTCAAGTATTCAGACTCCAACAAAGCTTCTTATATCTCATATTCAATTTAACTCTTATTTTCTTATTCACTCCAAGGCTGGGCACCTATGGCAGATGAGGGGTACCAGAAGATGCCACCCCAATAGTCCTCTTTGGCATATGAATTATTTCAAATGAAATACAACTGACCACCCACAGACTAGGAAGAGCTTATTCACTCCAAGGCTGGGCACCTATGGCAGATGAGGGGTACCAGAAGATGCCACCCCAATAGTCCTCTTTGGCATATGAATTATTTCAAATGAAATACAACTGACCACCCACAGACTAGGAAGAGCTCTTTACTTTCTCTTAACTGTCTAAAAACAGAGCACAAATTTTCCCTTTCTTCAAATACATTTATCGTTATAAAGGAAATTTCCATTAGTAAAGATGTCTCTATACCAGGAAGAGAGCTACTGCCAGAGACAGCTCTTATCATCGGTCCTATCTGCATAACAAGACAAACCTTATTAATCATACATTTCCTTCTGAAAGAGGACCTCAACTCCGGCCATTTTGACCTCAGTCTGTACGTTCTAATTGATTAAGTTCTTCTTTCCAGCTTATCTCTTAACTCAGGCAAAAGACCCTGCTGGCAAGGAGGTCAAAGCATCCCATGATGGGAACTGAAACTACTTCCTCAAGCAACAGCGACTGCCCTGACGACAGCAAGACCCCATGTGATTGACCCCAAGACAATGATCAACCTGACCTGTACTGACCACCTGCAGTATGAACCTCGAGGTATTTTCAGCACTTGAGAAACAGTCTTGGAGACATTAGTCTGCTGTTTTCCTGGTGATAGCTTCACTGAAATAAATTCCTTTCTGATTTCACCACCACTTATTTCTCTGCTTCTGGATTTTATCAGCGGCCAGTGACCGAACATGGGCTGTTTGGGACACCCGTAGCCAGCTGCTCTTGCACCCCTTCACCTCGGTTATGCTCCTGTGATTCCTCCCCACCACAGATGCTCAAAACCCCTTATCTTTTGTTTAGCCTAAGATGGCGTGTTAGCCTCAATCATCTGGCCGCTTCCTTGAGCCACATTTTGCTTCGTGGGTTTCTATGTGCAGTACAGAATTAAAACTGTTCTTTCTCTTGTTAATTTGTCTTTGATTGGTTTCATTTGTGGGTTCCAGACACTAAACCCAAGACGGTGGAGGAACAAAGATTTTTCCTCCCCTACACAGACGTCCTTCCTTCTTCTCTCTGCCTACCCCTTTTCCCCTTCTGCACACCCTCCTTTTTCTGAGTCCTTTTCTCCTCTGGTGCACTGTGGGGAGAGGAGAGATGAGTAAAGAGGGGTGAAGAGCACTTAGTGGTGGCTTATGTGTGTTTTTCAGAGTGTTATTACTTCTCATTCACTCTGCCTGACAGAAGTCCACATGCTCGTGTTCTTAAGGGGTGCATGTTTGAGTCCTTTGCGGTCCTTCCAGGACCTCTTTCTTCCCAGACAAGCACGTGGTGCTTTGGTAAGACCTCTTTGACTCCAACTCAGCTCCTACCTGCCACGGTTGACTCCACAGTCTGTCTCCCTGCTGAGATTCTCTTGCCTGGCAGGCTGGCTGTCTCCTTAGATGGCACACTAACAAGATGGCTCAAGCCGGCTAGCCTGTGGGCACCTGACCCTTAGGAAACTCATGCATCTGGTCAAGAAATATCCGGAGTACAGGCTGCCCCACCAACACCGCACTCTCTGCCTTACGTCCTTTCTCTGGGTTTTGTTTTTTTGTTTTCCTTTTCTTTTTTTGTCGGTCTCAGCTATGCACAGAGTAGAAGATCAGCAAGTGTGCAGTTGCCCAAAGAGGAATGAGTGGCCTGTCTCAGATTTTTTTTCAGGCACCACAAATCTCTACCAGTGATTCTTATACTGTCCCTCATTTTGGCTCACTGTGTGTGTTTGTGGGGGAGAGCGGAGGGGGAAGAGCATAACACAACCCTTCTTACTGACCCCCAGAATCTTCCCTGAGTTATTATCTTCTGCATATGTAGGCTGGAGTGGGAGGTGATAGCAGGGTTGGAACTGCCATGCATCTTGAAAGTTTCGGAGAGTGTGTCTGGGATTCCTTCGTACTTGTCTCTAAAATGTGGGGGTACTTTATATCTATGTACAATTAGGAGGCTTTATCTCCAATTCTGGAGGATTCCTATTGTACATTTGCTTCATGAACTCAGGAAAGAATGGAGAAGCTATGGTACAGGACGTGGGGTAAATACGGATTTATTTCAATAGCTTACTAATTGTCAGAATTATAGTTACAGAATAAAATGTGTTTTAAATTTTGAAAACATAAAAATCAAGGCTAACTGGTATCAGGAGATGGAAGGAAGAAATGTGGAAGAAATTACCAATTTTTAAAAATCTTTCATGGCAGCAGTAACAAAATTGAGTTGTATGGTTAAAAATTCTGCTTTCAATCTATCAGTGTTTTTTTTCCCCTTAATTCTTTTTTTTTTTTAAACCTTACAGTAATTGTTCTCACCTAGAGGTGATTTTCACCCCTTTCCCAGAGTCATTTGGCCTTGCCTGGAGACATTTTTGGTTTGCCACTGGGAAAGGAGGATGTTGCTACTGGTGTCTAGTGGGTAAAAGTCAGGGACGCAGCAAAATCCAGGAAGGGATTGAGAGCTCACCAAAGTGATTTCAAAATTACTTTAAGTTGAAACCATCTGAACAATCAACAGCCACAAAAAGAAACATAACCTACCCTTAAGCAGAGTCTCCTGAAAATAGATCTGCCATAGATCCTCCTCTGAAGGAGTTTCCCATTTGGAGAAGACTGATACTTAGCACCAGGAAGTTCAAACTCAGCTGTCCAGGAGCATGAAAAAAGCCCAAGGGATTCTTCTATACTTTTCCATTGATGCCCAACCCTCTCTGCCTTTTTGTTAAGTTCATTTATAAACTCGTACCTCTGGCCCTTCAGCGAGTTACTCATTACTAGTGCTCCCAAGTGCCTTTGTAAATAAACCCAAACTCTTCTCCTGTCAATCTATCTATTTTCAGTTAATTTATAGGCTCCCAAACATTTAACCTAAGTGAGTAGAGGAAAAGCTTCCCTCCCAACACCTACAATGCACAGGTCAGCCCCTCAGCAACAAAAAGATATATTTTAAAAATTAAAATAAGTTGTTGAAGAGAAAATTTTTCTAAAATTCAATAATTTATCCAATATTACCACAGTTTTGTTGTGGTTGTTAAAGTGAAGTGAAATAAAACTGAATAGTTAAAAATATATGGCCTTTATACCACAATTCTGGTTTTATCAAATTATCCCTCTTTCCTCTATCTACATAAGTCCATACAGAGATGTTTGGAATGGTACTCACAGTATGATTGATGATGGGTATTTCTATGTAGTGGGATTTGGAGTGATTTTTTTTCTCTTCTTTTTTTCCCTTAATCCTTTGCAGTTTGTTTTTCAATAATGATGAATATAACATTTACAAAAACAATGGATTTTCCCTTCTTTCCTACAAGAAACGCAACAGCAAACAAAAACAAAACCCTTTCAGCGGTTCTCCATGCGGCTCAGGAGAAAAGTCCCTTGCCCGTATTAAACTAAAATGACACAAATATCAGTAACCAAGGCCAACAATGCATAGTAGAAGAATGTCTTGGGGGCTGCCTGAAATAACCTTTCTGGGTTGAAAGGGGCAGGCCAGTCCTCTCTGAACCTCCTTATTCTTGCTCTCCTCCGTTTTCAAGAGCAAAACACATCAAAAAAAGAAGGCCTCTGAAAATTCTTTACTAAAACTTCTCTTCCTCCGTTCCATGCCATTCAGGTGATGGTCTGTTTGTGTCCAGGGTATTATCTCATTGCCTGTCTCACTGTGTCCATTTGATCTGTCCTCTGCACAGGTAACAGAGACCCGCCATGGAGTGGAGGGAGAGAAGAGGCCTGGCTCGCACGGTGGGTGAGTTCCTGCCCTCTCATGGAGGAACAAAGCTCTTTCATCCCTGCATCTTCTATTTGCATAAAAGTTGCAAGAATTATTTTATCCCTAAAAAACTTCCTTGAATTATTTCTACCTACTTCATGAAACAATGGTCCCTTTTCACTTTTAAAAGGACTAAAAAGTAAATTTCTCTCTCTCTCTCTTTTTTTTTTCTTTTTCTTTTTATGGGCACCAAAGTAAAGCATATGTGCTCTATTTGGAGAATGCAGATGCCTCAAGCTGTGGCATTTCTTTCTCCAGCTCTCAGCAAGTGGCCATTTAGGCTTAATTGCTCCTCACAGCACAGTCCAATTAAGAACGGGCATCAGCAGGGTAAGGGCTATTTGTTAATCCATAAAAGGTATGAGAGACAGTACTTGTTTTGCCTGCGGTTTTTATTCACATGTTTGGGTGAAAATCTAAACAGCTGGAACTCTCAGCAAGTGATATGTGTGTGTATTTAATCTGTTGGTTATGGGCAAGACGAGGGTATGAACGTATTTCACAAAAACCAAACTTTCCTTTCCCATACCAAGGAGAATTTTGTCAAGATACTGCTGAAGCCTACCAAAGCCTGAGATTTGAAATTGTAGTGGGGGTGGGGGTGGGGAGCAGAGCTGGCTTAGAGGAGAAACCTCTGAACCAAGGGGGTTTCTCTGTAACACAAGGACGGCTTTCGTCCCTGGGAGAGTGATTTCCCTATTAAAGCACAAAATTCTAGCAGAACATATTGTGGGTTGTTGTTTTTAGCATTTGTTTTTAATTTTTTGAGAAACTGCTTTCTGTACATCACTTTGATGTGATACAGGGAGAAATGCCACTCTACACTGGGGACAGGATAAACTGACAAGACATGGGAAGTGTGGGCGTGACAATGTGCCTCTTGCAACAGGATGCAAATAGGCAAAAATGGGAAGAAGCATATATATTAGGTCACTGCTAAATATGCTCCACTTGCTGAAAGGTGTCCACACTTCCTTCCGCATGAAAAAGAACCTGATGGGAAACAGCCAGGCTGAGGGGCATCTACTGGTCTCTCACAAGTCTAGAGGCTTCCATTTTCAGAGACGGGAAGATCAAAAACACCCCGGAGTGACCTGCCCGTCAGGTGGCTCATGAAATCCTGGGGTCATGTGACAAGGTATGTTTTCTAGAAAAGTCAGATGTAAGTAGCCTTGGGAGTTTGGGAAGGTGGGAAGAAAGGATATTTGATAGCTCTGCCTTCCCAGAGCAGAGTGAGATTGGATGCCAAAGACCTTTCATGATTTACATGTTGGTTGGGCTTTGAAGATAGACAGAACTATCAGTCCATTTCCTTGTTTCTTCCTCCCCAATTGCTTCCTTTCCTAACCCCAACCCCCTGGGAGATTCTGCTCCATTCATAGCATGTGTGACCTCCTTGACCTTCCCTCTCCGAGCACAGAGAGAAAAGGAAGACCTGAGCAATTATTCATGCATCCGGATGTTCAGCGGTCCATCAACCTGCATAGCAAGGGCTAGGGATTTTTTGTTCTTGTTGTTCTTCAACTAAATGAAAGCCTTTCACCCCCTTCCCCCCTTGGTTTTGTTTTTACCTTACTGTCAATTTTTAACCAACACAGCTCTGATGAGTGAAACCTTTGCTGATTTCAGGATCATATCTACCATCATACTAATGACTCCTCTCTGGAAAATGCCCTCACCCACCTGCCTCTCAGTCTGTATCCTAGTGGGCTGCTGGCTTCAGGTAATGATATTTACCAGGCTCATTGAAATGTCACACTTAGGACTGAGTCCTATAAATTATTATTGTGCTCGTGTTATATTGTAAAGATAAAGGTCAGACCCGAGCTCAGATTTATTCACACCCATGATGCATTTCTGAGAGAAGAAAAATAAGCTATTGGGTCTTTCAGTTGAAAGTACATATAAATGAAGGTGTGGTGTTTTTGTTTTTCAACAAAGGAAAATAAATGACCACAAAATGAGTGGGTTTTAGAATTAATAAAAGAAGAAATTAGCTCATCTAAGGTATCTAAGGACTACCTTGAATTTTCTGCACATTATCTGCCAGTCCTTCTGACAGGAAGACGAAGGGAAACTACTGAGAATTGATCACTGTGTAGTGACTGAGTAGGTCACCCTCACTCTCCCAGGACTTAGATGGCCCTTTAGTTCCACAAGGAAACCTGTTTTCTGACTGGAAAGCCAACACTGGAGCTGAGCACCTTTGTGCACAGTTAGTTATGAAGTACATGGCTTTTACCTTCAAATGAAGATTCAAAGAGCAGGATTACTAACCAGTACTAGACCCCACTAACCCTAAACCCAAGGAGGCAGCTCAGTGAGAGGGAACAGTGACTGGGGACATTAAGGGCTGAGAGTGGTCCTTGGGTGTGGACGGAAACTCAGGGCTGGGCAGCATGAAATCCACGTTACTTGTGTCTTTGCTACATCCAGCTCTCTGAATAAATCACGGGCTGAGTGTTGTTAGCTGTCAGCACTTAATAAAAAGTCTCAGATCATCTACATCAAATGATTTTTCTTCCCATAAAATTAGGCTTTTGAGCTTTGAGAAAATCTACTGGGCTCACCCCTATTTGTCTACCTCACTCAACCTTTTAAGGATAATCTCCACCTGGAGAATGAATGTTGGAAGGTTCAGTCTTCTATCTTTTACTTGTCTCTCTCACTTCTGTGGTTTCTCCTTCTCCCCTTTCTCTTTTCTCCTCCTCCTCCTTACACTTCTCTGTTGAATCTCAGTGTCTTTATTTTAATATGCTTCTCTTCTGATGTTCTCTTACAGATTTTTTGTTCTTTATTCACTCATGCATAGTAATTCACAACAAACTCTTACTTGCTTACTTTGTGGTTGGCATTGTACCAGATATAGCCAGGAAAGGATACTTTGTGTTGGATTCTATTTGAGGTATTTCCTAATCTTTGCTATTTTAATAGGAAGAAGAAAAATATCACGTTTTTAAAACCTTATAAATAATACACAAATTAGGAACTAGTAAATGCATATTTAGGTCTACACTCTGTTATTTCACCCATAAAGGAATATTACCTGATTCACTTTCACATTTTTTTAAGTATTTCCTGCTTATTCTTCCCAACATTTACAAAAAGAAATTGTAGAAAAATGTCTATCTGACTCTAAGCCTCCACTATCAATTTTTCTTCAGTCCTACTTTAAAAAAAAACAATCATTATTTGTGAAAACAATAATTGCTGCTGCAAACAGCTTTCTCTGAATGAAACAGCTTATCTTAAGGGAAACAGAGTCAAGTAACAGGAAGTAAGGACAGCTCACCCAGAGAAGAGAGGAATAGGGGAGTTCCACTTGATACTCCTCTCTCTCTCTCCAACTGGCCATTTCCTTCCTCACTTTTTTCCTGTGTTTTTCTATTCTTCCCTACATGGAGTGTTTTTGATGCACCAAAGAGTTCACAATCATTTTCCAGAGACATGAGCAGTGAGTTGGAATCACAGCAGCATTGTGACTTTCTTACTCAGGACTATGAGGCTTACTTTCAAACCAGAGGCTAACAGATAAGCCCTGCTAAATGTAAGTCATTTGCAAATCATCTTTCGTTCAACGAGCATTTATTGGATGACAACTTTTCCAGACACTGTTTTAGGCACTGGAATATATGACTGAACAAAACAAACCAAGATCATTGCCCTTGTGGGTCTTAGATTAAGGTGGAAAGAGAAACAATACATAGTAAATCTAATATATACATTCATTATCCAGCTGTAGGAAATAAAAAAATTTCTTTATCTTCTATCCATCTTAGGTTCATTGGGTGGGGTTTTATAAATTAGACTGACAGAAGACAGATTAAGAAGAGGAAAAAATAAACAGAAGTTTATGAACATGTGCATCATATGTATAGAAGGGAGTATTTGGTGATGAGTAACTCAAAGGATAGTTAGAACTCAGGCTTGTATAGCATCTTAACAAAGAACAATACATTTTTGGGGAAGTGACAAGACAAAGGAAAAGAACTTTGAGTTTTAGGGTAGCAAATTGTCAGAAGATAAATATAGGGATAACTAATGGAAGATAAAGGCTAATTAGTGAAGTTTGTTAGGTAAGTTCCTCTGGTGCTATCTATGGGCTGATACGAGTGTAGAGTTATCTCTGGTGATTAACTTCTGTCCTTTTTGATAGGGAGGGGAGGGGAGACATCTTTACAAATTTATGCCCTGCTGAGGCAAATAGTGGGAGGACAGAGACCTTTTCTTACATTTCTTCTTCTAAAAATTGGCTTCAGCTCAAAATAATCCTTATGCCAAACTTGCCTACTTTGGGGTGGCATATTCTGCCATGCATCATGGTTTATTAGAAGGCTATGAGTACTATGGAAAGAAAATGAAGAGTAAAATAAGAGGATCAGAAGTACACCAGTGTCGCAGTTTTAGGATAAGTGTTGAAAAGTTGGCCTCATTGGGAAGATGACATCAGAGAAACTCCCTTCTTATCCGGACCCCACAAATTCTCCCAGCAATATTTGGAGTTCTGGCTCACAATCAGCTTTGCTATCGATTACTTTACATGGTATGGGAGGAGCTTCTGTCTCATAAAAGGGACTACTAAGAGAAGAGTGGGCACAGGGCTAGTTTTTATCTCCTCTTGGTGTAGAAAAGAGTGATGTAGGTAAAGAGAGACTGGAGGCTTTAGAACACATGGGGGATGTGGTGCTCTCTATTTCTTAGTGCAACTTTGATACAACTTTTTTTTGGTTGATGCCTCATTTCTGAGCCACCAGGTGGTATCCACAGAAAACCATAGTTTCACTTTAGAGATGCCAGTGCAAGAGTACGTCGCAGAGCTTCCATGGAGAGTTTCTGTTCAATCCACTTGAGGTCTGTGAGTGTTTGGGTCTATGTGTGTGCGTATGCTTGTGTGTATGTAAACAGAATTGGTCTTTTCTTGTTGGTAAAAGGTGCTATCTCTGCGCAAGTTTGTGTAGTTTTATTTCATTTTATTTTATACAGATAATTACTTGTAATCATTGCCTTATTCATATATTGTTATGTTAATAATTAGAGCTTGTGATAGTTCTAAACTGTGGAACTGATTCTACAGCATGTCTCTTTTTGTGCCAGCTAGAGTACGGTTCTTAAAATTGTTTGGTCGTTCAGAGCATTTCTAATGGAGACTGACTATTTAATTCCCTTCTTTGAGGGAACTTGGAGTCTGATAAGTAATACGTCAGAAATGATTATGGAAAAGCAAACCATGAATGTGTCCCAAAAGAATAAGTATGTCTTTGGGAAATGAAAAGAATCTCCTGAATTTCCATCCTGTCACACGTTAAATTGAGAGCCATTTAGATGAGATCACACCCTCCATAGTGCCCAAGTTGTATGTTTGAAAACAAACTGTCTCCCCCATTTCTTCTGAAAGTGCAGGCAAGAGCGTCTACTGTTTTCTTTCTTTTTTAAAAAAAATTTTTAAAGGATTTTATTTTATTTGAGAGAGTGAGAGAGAGAGAAAGCAAGAGGGTGAGAAAGAGGGGGGGGGGTCAGAAGGAGAAGCAGGCTCCCTGCCAAGCAGGGAGCCCGATGTGGGACTCGATCCCAGGACTCCAGGGTCATGACCCAAGCCGAAGGCAGTCACTTTACCAACTGAGCCACCCAGGCACCCCAAGAGTGCCTACTGTTTTCTAATATGCTTTTTGTTTGGTTTGGCTGGGGGTGGGGTGGGTTGCTACAGGATTTGCAATAGGCTGATAGTAATTTTTTTCTTTAGAGTAATAATAGATCTTCTGGGGATCAGGCTGTGGGACAAAATGCAGAGCCACACTTTTGCTGAGAGGGAACTAAGTGTGGGATCAGGGGGTGTGGAAGGGTGAGCAGACATTCTTCCTGTCTGAGGAAAAAGGAGGACCTGGTGTGGAAAGGTCTGAGCTCATTTCAAGTTCTCCAGGCATTAAATATGAAGGAGAAGTCATCAGAAGCTGCAAGAGGAGAAGCAGGAATTGTGTAAGTCCAGTTTTTCTCCCCCTACACACTTCTTGCTGTCAGAAGCAAACACCAGCTTTGCTGAGTGCTTATCCGTGCTGTTTAGATAGGTTAGCCAACCAGCCTCTGTGCCTAGGCCTTGGGCCCCGAACTCCAAGTTGGAATTCCTGCTCCCTCCCTAGCCGTATGGCTCTGGTCCAGGCCCTTCACTCACTAGGTCTGTTTCCATCTAGAAGGTAAAGATAATACTATACGTCCAAAACAAGAAAGTGGATGAGAGTTCCATGCTTTGTAGGGGAAAGGAATTAGTACTCTAATTCCTCTTGTTATAACCCATGTCCAGAAAAATAGGGAATTTTGAGAAGATTATGTAATTTACAAGGAAAAGTTTTTAAAAAATTATATGGGTTGGAATACAAATAAAACATATTCTCGATTTTTGCTGCCTCCATCTGAAGAACACATTGATTAAAACCATTAAAGAGACAGAAACAATTTCATACAGTTTCCTGTTACTGATGGGTATGATACTTGAACAATACAAGCTTAGAGAAAGTTCTGGCTTATAACATATTATTTGGGGCTAGAAAAAAGACTAATAGAAAGTTTTCATTCCCCCCTTATAATTTAACAGTGTATGTCATTTGCAACCAGGCATATAAGACTTAGTGATGACAAAAATAGCAAATTTATCATTTCTGTATTTTCTTACAGTGTTATTTCTTTGAGCAGTGCTGCGGTGGTCTGCTTGGCTCTCACTTTTTAAAAAAGAATCACATTTTAGTCAATGTAAATTATCCAAGGGCTGATGATCAAGGAAATAGATTATGCAGCTCCTTTGCTCCTCTATTTTCCTTTGACTCCTTAATTTTAGAGAGATTGTGCTAGTTATTAGCACCTCTACTAGAGAAAGGACAGAGATAACAGAAGAAAAGGAAGGAGAATTGACCATATTATTACCTGTTAGTTAATGAGGAATAGGGCTCCGTGAAGGAAGAGTAGAAACTGCATCCAATAAAGAGAGGACAGTGAATTTTTACTGAAACAGGTTTCCTGACACATCACTGACAATTCCTCACACCTGCCACCTCTGCACCGCCAGCTTGTTAAGGTGTGTAGGTAAGTACTGAGTAAATCTGTACTGCCACTGTGTGGGGCTGACTTCCAAGATGGCCCCCGCTGACTCCCACCTCCTACCATTCTGTGTAATCCCCTCCCCTGGAATGACTCGCTTCAATCTAATGAAATACTGTCAAAGTGATGGGTATCACTTTTGTGATTAGGTTTCAAAGACTGACTTCCAAATAAGCAGAATCTCTTCACTGCCTCCTCATCTTGCATGCTTTGATGAAGCAAGCTGCCATGCTGGAGGGGACTAATGTGGCAAGAAACTGAGTGTGGTCTCTGGCCAACAGCCAGAAAGGAACCAAGGTCCTCAGTCCAACAACCTGTGAGGAAAAAATCCAGCCAACAACTATGTGAACTTGGAAGTAGATCCTTCCTTAGTCAAATCAACTAGTCATAGGAAGACCCACAGGTAAATAAGAAGAGTCTGATTTCTCTTGCCCTGGCAGGTACAAGAAATGTGGGTTCTGGGAGGCAGAGCAAAAGCAACCTAAACCCTTTTCTAGGATAAGCAGGGAACAGACCTAGACATGAGACATTTGGGAGCTATGAAGCTACAGGAGTTTAAAATTCCAAAATAAAACTATTCGAGCTATGAATAAGCTTGAAGTTTTCCATATCAATATGAAGAAAGGAAGAGTCAGGAAGTAGAAGGAATGAGAGGCAAACGGAAAAAAAACCATACAGAGGTCTCCCATACAGATGGCAAAGAATCTGCTCCATAGACTAGTTCAAAATAAGCCCAGAAGGGTTAGGATGAAATACAAGAATGCACTTTCTCATGCCCAGAGACAGACCCTGATGAGATGAAGCCATGATTAAAAACTAGCAAATTCATGAGAAAGAGTCCCAATTCAATTTAACTTACATATGTACCTAAATTGTACTCTAACTTGGGGGATCTTATATAACTATGATTCATTTTCTTTAAAAGATCGATGCTTAAAACATTTTTAAGAATAGGAAATGTTTTTAAAATTCAAAAGTTATAAATTCTACCTTCTACTCTTGTCCCCAGGCACCCAGGTCACTCCCCCGGAGACAAGCAAAATTAACAATTTCTTGTTATCATTCTAGAGACACCATAAATAGACCCAAATAAATACATGGGTTAATCTTTTTAAATGCCTTTTAAAAACTGAAATGGTAGCTCACCATATACACTATTGCGTACCTTGATTTGTTTCCTTTCTTAACAATATATTTTTGTATTTCATATCAGTACATGAGAAGATTCTTTATTCTTGTTTATGGTTGTACGATATTCCAATATATTATCATTCCATATTTTATTTAATCATTTGCCTACTGACAGATACTTAGGTAATTCCCAATCTTTTTGCTATTACAAGCAATTCTGTAACTAGTACATTTTTGTATACATCATTTTGTACATGTATATCTGTGGGATAAATTGATGGAGGTGATATGCTGGACCAAAGAGTATGTGTATGAATTGTTTTGACAGATTCTGCCAAATTATTCTCTGTAGAGCTTATATGAAGTTACACTCCAATGAGCAATGTATGGGAATGACTATTTTTCTCACTCACACTAATACTGTATGCCAGTAAGATGTTTGATCTTTATCTCACTGGTAAGTGAAAAACAATCTCAGTGTAGTTTAAATTTCTACTTTTCTTCTTGCAAATGTTTTTATATGTTTCAATATATGTTTTTTTTTCTGTGTTCATATGTGGTTTTTTTTTTTTTCTGTGACTTGACTATATCCTTTCCCCTTTTATCTATTTGTTAATTTTTATCTGCTATGTATAGCAATTCTTCATGTGTTAGGAAAACTAGCTATAACCTCCAAAGAGTTCTCCTAGTTTGGTGCTTGTCATATCATTTTGCTCCTGCCAAAACAATTTTTAATTGTTGTGGTTGAACTGAACAATCTCTTCTTGAAGGCATCTGGATTTTGTCATACCTCTAAAAGCCTGCCCCAGGAAGACATGACAGAAATTCTCCACGTTTTCTTCTAGTACTTTTACAGTTTTATTTTTTTAACACCTAAATATTTATTCCACCTGGGATCTATCCTTAACATGTGAGGTGTAGATCCAGTTTCATTTTGTTTTTCCAGATGTCTACTTAGTTGTGCCAACATCATTTATTGAGCATTCCATCTTTTTATACCAGAGTCGAAATGTCACCTTTATCAACTCCTAAATTTATATTTGGGTATATGTCTGTACTTTCTATTCTTTTTCATTGATTTTTCTATTCAAGTCCTTTTGTTATTTTATCTTTATAATCTGTCCGATGGAGTTAATAAATTCAAAAAACTTCCCTGAATACTTTTGCTTGTTTACTTTTCCATTTGAACTTTACCACCACCTTATCTAACTTGCAAAAACCACTGTCAGTAATTTCACAGAGACCGCATTCTATTCCTATGATACCTTAGGGAGAAGTGACATCATTATGAGGTGATACCTTTCTTTCCAAGAACATGGTATTCTTTTGCACCTCTCAGAAGCACATGAATGTTTTTACATAGATCTTATATGTTTCTTGTGTGTTGCTATTTTATTGGGGGTGTTTTCTTCCTTTATTTCTTCTAACTGATATTTTTTGTGCATATAGAGACTATTTCTCTACGTTGGTTTTATACCTCCTGACATTTCCCATTTCTTCAAATAATTTTTCAGTTGCTTCTCTTGGATTTTCCAGGTAGAGAATCATATACTTGTGATAATGATAGTTTTCCCCCTTCTTTTCCAGTTTTTACACATTTACCCTTTTGACTGTGTTCACCAGTCCCGTCCAACAAAATAAATAGTTATGATCATAGAAAAGACTCCATTTATGACATTTGGGCCTGGCAATGTCCTTGGGTTTCCCATTAAGGAGGATGCTGTCTCTTGGATTAACACTGATGAAACATAACAAATTATCTATCCCATTTTATTAATCACTTTTTAAAATCCAGAATGAATATTGACTTTTATGCTTTTTTAAAGAATTTATGCAATTATTTTTTCCTTATATTTATTAATGTGGTGAATTATACTGATCATATAATTATTATTTAAGAGAAACAGAACAATGTCTCCCAATGGTATCTACATTCTAATCCCTGGAACCCGTGAATGTCACTTTATGTGGAACTGCAGATGTAATGCAGCTTCTTGAGATGGAGAGATTACCATGGGTTATCTGAGTGGCCCTAGATGTAATTACAAGTATCTTTGTAAAAGGGAGGCTGAGGGAGATTTGACGCAGAACAAGGTCATGTGACACTGAAGCAAGATGTTATGCTTTACAGATGGAGGTAGGGCCCATGAGCCAAGGAATGCAAGGAATGCAGCTCTAGAAGCTGGAAAAGGTTAAGAGATGATTCTCCACTGGAGCCTTCAGAGGGAATTTGGACCTGCTGACGAATTGATTTTGCCCCAGTAAAACTGATTTCAGACTTGTGGCCTCCCAGACTGTACGACAATATGTGTGTGTTGTTTAAGCCACTATGTCTGTGGGGGGCTTTGTTACAGCAACTGCAGGTAACTAATACAATATTCTATAACATTCAGTTACTGAGCTTATCTTACACTTCTAGAGAAGAGCCCATTTATTTATGATGTTTCATTCTTTTAAAGTACAGCAGGATTCTGTATTAAAAATGGAAAAATGTTATCCTATGATGTTTTAATAAATCAACCAGGCTGTTAAACACTTAGGTCCTTATGAGAAGCAGTATTATTTTGCGGTTGTTCAGTATAGCTTTTGGAGTTAGAAACTCTTAGACATACTGGCTATGTCTTTTAACCTCTAAAGATCACAAACTTTAAACATCTCTGTGCATTAGTTTTCTAATCTGTAAAATGGAATGGGGATAGAACCCTCCTTAACAGACGCCGCAGAAGATTAAGTGGAAAAAATACATGTAAAGCACTTAGAGAAGTGCCTGGAATAGAAGAGATGCTATTTAAGTGTTTGCTTTCGCTGCTGTTCTGCTGTGACTTTAATGTAATGCTCAGGTGTTGTTGCAATCCTGACCACAGAACACGTCCCTCTTTGGAAAGAGACATTCTCATGAGTATCAGCCGCACAGTGTGTTCTACAGGGTCCTCCCCTTGCACAGTCCCCTCCAAGGGGAGATCTGACAGGGCTTTCTCCTCTCCTCCAGCCTGCTGCTCTCCTTGTATCAGTGATTGACTGCTGTGAAACAAAGCACCCCAAAACTTAGTGCAGTAGAGCAACAAAAATGTATTAGTTCCTAGAATTCTGTAGGTTGTCTGGGCTCAGGTGGTGGTCTCCTGCTGGTATAGGCTGAGGTCACTCAGGCAGCTGCTCTCTGCTGGGAGCCTCATGGAGGGTGAATGTTCAAGGTAGCCTCTCATCCTCCAGAAACTATTTGGTCTCTCACCCTGCAGCAATCTAACTTGAGCTTTTTCAAGCCATTTCAAGACATCAAAAGCAGGAGCTCCCAGGATTCTGGAGGACAGTATTATTTCCAACAAAATCTGTTGGTCAGAGCAAATCATAGGCCAGCTGAGATTCCAGGGGAAAGGAAATAAACTCTGCCTCTTGACAGGAGGTGCTGACGGACAGGGGAAGAATTATGGACGGCAGTGTTGGAGACTGCATACACGTGGTGCATCCCACTGTCTTGTGGATAGGATTGTTGGAGGGATCCCAAGCAAAAGCCCTGAGCCCCGTCATCTTGCGCAGTGTCCACACCTCCCAGGGGAAACATGCGGGTGCTTGCCAGAGCGAGTCCTGGGAATGCTGCCATTTATCCTCCCAAATTCTGTATACTCCAGCAGCCTCAGGGCTCTGTAGCCCCAGTGCTCTCAGAAGGAGATGCTCAACAGTCCCACTATAGTGGAAGGGGTTACTGTGGTCAACCCCCCATATTTGAGTAGTTGGGTGATTTCTCTTAGGGTTTCTCTCCTTCCCTTGACTTAGAGAAGGGAATCACCACTTCTTTCCCCTCCCTCACTGGAGATCAACCCAGTGATGATGGACAATCACCATCCAAAGATAGACTGACTAAAGGTTGGGGAAAGTGTGTGACACTATGTAACTCTCCAGTTATTTCTTTGCCCTCCTCCTGTTTATCCAAAGTCCCTTAACAGAGTCATGCAGAATTATAAAATGTGAGAGCTGGATTCACCCTACAGAGAGTCCAGTTCAGTGATTTCCAGCTATGCTTCACAGACTATTTAGGATTTTATTACCCTCCTCCCACAATATAAGAGCAACAACAGGGAGGGAGCAAGAGGATTTCTGGCAGCTTTCTCTCTCCTTCTCCAGCTTTTATGTGTTTCACAGGCTTGGTTTCCATGTAGATTTTGTTTGAACAAGAGTTTCACTGTTAATACCAGTTTGAAATCTCTGAGAACAAGACTCAGTAAGGTTAAGTCCCCTGTTTAGGCCTGGGCATTTCCTGGGTGGCAGTGTACAGAGTGCTAACTACCTCCCTGGAGGTGTAAGACGATGCAGGGACCTATGTTTCCCAGACTCTATAGGATTTATGGAAGCTGAAGGCATATGAAGATGAGCTGCATGGGTCTGGGATGTTGACAACCTCAAGGAGCACTTGTGATGTCAAACAGGGTCACAAAACTGCCTTTAAGGAAGATGGAGCCAAGAAACTGCACAAATTGTGCTACATGTTTGGATGACTAGAGTGCACACTTCTCTGTCTTCCCACACCTAGTTTTCACCCTTTCCTCTAACTTTTGCAGAAGTATTTAAAGAGTCTAGGTTTGAAAGGGGGGGGTCAAAAATTTCACCTTCCTGTACCACTCACAGGAGGGTCCTTGGTGGCCCCAGGAACTTGGATGGGTAGTGGCTAAACCAGAGTGAGGAACCAAGTCTCTAGAATCCTATTCCAGCACCTTCTCTCACTATGAAACTTCTCCTTTATAAAGAAGCCTGCACAATGATGCTTATCCATAAACAAAAGCACATACACAAGGAACTTGTCCTCCCACTGCCTCATTTTCTTTATTCAAATAAATCAAAAATATAGTTTCTCTTTCTTCCAGCAATTATGAGGCTTGCTGATATACTGTACATGACCCTTTGGATAAAGGCATAATGTAAAACAAAATTGTATTAATAAGATATTGCTAATATTAATCAATATGAAATGCAATAGTGTTCTGGGGTGAGAAAGTCAGGAAAGAATGCTGTAAACTCTTCTGGGATCTGCAAGACCAGACACTTTCAAATGCTTCTTGGTAAATACTCAGCCTAGAAACGGTCCCCCAAAGTGCAGTAAAGCATGCAACTCTAATTTTTGTGTTACGTGGAAATTATGGCTTGGAAAACTCTAGCAATTCTCTTCCATCATGAAAACAGTGAGAGATGTTAAATTTCATGTAATTATCCAGGTAGAATGGAATCTACATCACATTCTGTGCTCTATGTGATAACTACTTAACAGGTCAGTGTCCTTATATTCCTAGTCTATAGGCCATGTTCTAACTGAACTTCTTAATGTGTCTGACAGATGGAAAATAGCTCATTTTGACCCTTGATGTCCAGTCTTTGGTTCATCATATAACCTAACAACATGAGATTATTACTTGTGTATTTTATACAAGTCTACAATAAAGACCCCAGTTCCAAGGAAAGCAATCAAAAACTTTTTTTTAAGATTTTATTTATTTATTTGAGAGCATGCATGCATGAGTGGGAGTTGGGGGAGGGGCAGAGGGAATCTCAAGCAGACTCGGGGCTCGATCTCACAACTCTGAGATCATGACCTGAGCCAAGAACGGATATTTAACTGACGGAGCCACCCAGGTGCCCCTCAAAATTGTGTTTTTTGCATTTTTCCATTTTGGCTATAAGAGGCTTATATTGCTAGACATTCACTCATTAAACCAAGAGAACATGGTTATACTACATTCATTTTGCAAAGTGAGCTGCTGAATTACAGGGGTTGAACAACTTCTCTGAGTTTACATAAGCCACAGATAGAAATGGAAATCAAACCAGTCATCCTGATTTGCTAGGCTTTCCAAAAAGGATAGAACATTTTATTTATTTATTTTATTTATTATTAATTTATTTATGAATGAGAGAGACAGAGAATACAAGCAGGGGGAGGGAGAGGGACAGGCAGACTCCACATTGAGCATGGAGCCTGATGTGGGCTCGACCTCACAACCCCAAGATCATGACCTGAACAGAAACGAAGAGTCAAACTTTTAACTGACTGAGCCACCAGGCACCCCTAGAATATTTTAAAGTTTAATTCTGACCCCATCAAGTCTTGAGCCACATATATTCTATGTATCTCTCTCTTTTTTTTTGTCTATCAAAGGCTATTTATTCATTGGACATTCATTTTCTGGGGCTGGGAGCACAGGCTTAGAAAACCAGTAAGCTGGGGCACCTGGGTGGCACAGCAGTTGGGCGTCTGCCTTCGGCTCAGGGCGTGATCCCGGCATTGTGGGATCGAGCCCCACATCGGGCTCCTCCGCTATGAGCCTGCTTCTTCCTCTCCCACTCCCCCTGCTTGTGTTCCCTCTCTCGCTGGCTATCTCTATCTCTGTCGAATAAATAAATAAAATCTTAAAAAAAAAAAAAAAAGAAAACCAGTAAGCTAATTGAAACTGAAACGAAAGCCAAACAAATCACTACACAGCTACTGAGCCCACATGTCAGCATTGGGTTCATAAATATAGCTCTAAAGACCTAAAGAGAACATCCAGCCCCCACCTCACAAGCATTCACACTTAAGAGGAACCATAATAGCCCATCTGATCCTAGAGATGAGTTAAACAAGTATCTCAGGGAAGGGGGATGGAGCTGTGTTCTCTGGGGCACCTTTCCTCCTTGATTTCTACCTTCCCTGGGCTCACTCCCCTGCTCCTTACACATGTTGCTGTCTTTCACCAGTCCTTCATATCCTACAAGTCCTTGGGGATAAGCCCTATCTCTCCTCTCCTCTTCATCTATACTCTCTCCCTGGGTGGTTTTGTCCATGTTCCTGGTTCAGTTACCATAAACATGTCAATAATACCAAAAGCTGTGTCTTCATGCCTTAACATCTCCATAAAGCTGTACCTTGAGCCCCTCAAATTGGACATATCTCAAAGTGAGCACATCATGTTCTCCATTCCTCACCTCTTCTGCCTACCCTTCACTCCCATGCCAGACACTCTGACCTATTATAGTAAAAAGCATCATCCCTTGGTTTAATCAACCAAAAACTGGGGGCCACCCTTAACGCTTTCTTCTCCACTGCGAAGCCCTGCCAATTTTACCACCTATCCATCTCTACCGTCCGCCCACTTTGATTCATCTGCCATGTTCCTAACCTAAGCTACTGGTCTTGTACTTGCTGCCTCCACGTATGACGTACATCCACTACCCCTCACCAGTGGTGCCAAACCACCTGCTAGAAGGCTGCGAACACCCAGAAGATAAGAATTCTGGTCTTGGCTCTGCCTCTTACAGGCTGTGTGAGCTAAGGCAGGGCACATGACCTCCCAAGGACCTACCTGCCTCCTCTGTTATGGTGGGAAGAAATAACAATTTGCTTTCTAAGAGGTGGGGGCTCAGCCCGGTGATCTCTAGAAAGCACTGTTAGCATTAAGAGCAGTGCTTCTATGCAAAACCTTTAAGAGACTCACACTTTGAAGTGGCAGCCATATACAGATCAAATCCAAACAGTATCACTAGAAATCCAGCAACAGTGGCTTTTTAGGAGAGACATTTTTCATACTTTTTGGCCACTAAATACCTTTTAAAGATTCCATGTTTTAGAGTTTCCCATCTTCTGATACCCACAACTCAAAACAGATGGAACAAACTCAATTTTGCAGCCTTCTCAGCCTGGAGCTAGGATACACTCACGTCACTCAGCCCTGGCAAAACACACCTTTTCTGAGGTTTAAGTTTCTAAAAAGGTAACATGAAGACAGATTGTCCAATCTGTCTTTAGAAGCAGCAGCGGCAAGAGTGGAGTGTCAGCACGGCCACGCCTCAGCTCGGCTGTTCCAGCCCAGAGCCTCTGCCTGTGGGAGCGGGAGGGTCCTTGCAAGAGGAGGCTGATGGTTTAATCTGGGTGTGATTTATGGCTTCATAGTCTCCAATCCTGGTTCTCTGACCTTCCTGAAGATTGTGTAGGCTACCTAATGTTCTTTAATAAATTACATCTTTGTTTAAACAAGCCATGAGATCTCTGTTCTTTGCAGCCACAAAGGAATGCTGCTCCTCACCCTTCAAGTCTCAGTCAGAGCATCCTTTTCTCTGGGAAGTCTTCCCTGAACCCCAGATTACACTAAACTTATCATGTGCTCTTAGGGTAGACAGTACTCTTCCTTTTCTAAAGGGCACCATGTTCGTAGAGATATTTTAAATTACCTGATTGTCTTTCCTGCTCTACTGTATGCTCTGCAAGGGCTGGGCTATGTCTGCCTTGCTCCTTCCTGTCTCCTCAGCACCTAGCATACTGGGTAGCACATAGTATTCACTGAATACATGCTAACTTGAATCAAATTACTGACATCTAAATAATTCATACTGTAGTTAAAGACTAATTTTCTTCATTTTTCTCTCATTAGAGGTGAAAAATAGCTGCTCACCATTCTTTTTTTTCCTTAAGATTAAAAAGTAACCTGGACCAATGTGAAGGTTACTAGAACTTTTGGGTATTGGGCCCGATTCATTACCAAGCATTCTTGAGTTCTTGAAGTTGCTGATTTCTTGAAGTTTCTACTTTTAAAGACAAAGATAGGGCTTTTTAGACAAAGATGATTCGATTAGCAATAGACACTATACTCAAATAGTAATAACCCCACAAGGACAAAGAGAAGGATGTCCCCAGCATATGAAGGAAGGTGCCAGGTACGGCAAGGGAAGGGAGGTCAGAGCCCAGAGTGTTTATGGGGGTAGGGGCCAGAAACAGGCATCCCCCTCCCTACATCATGGCACAGTGTCAGGCACAGTAGAGGGTGAGGCTATGGTGCGGCCAGCAGTGTGCTCAATGTTTTACAAACACCTCTCGGAAAAAGAAGAAAAGCGTGAAAGAAGGAAAAGAAAAGAGAAAGATTCTGAATTTATAGCATTTACTGATTTTTGTAATGGAAATACACCACAATGGCCAATTTCAAGGTGTCCACATGCCATCACTAAATGTGGGATTGAATGAGAAGAAATGTGCATGACCGGCTCCGGCTGGCAGGAGCGGGTTCTGCCACATCATTGGCTGGGGGGCCAAAAGTATAAAGATTGGTCCAACTTTAGTGTCAAGAGAAATCAATGCTCAAAATCTATCCCCCATTCCATACAAAGAATGCCACAGCTGGGCGTCCACCATCTCCCCACTACATGTGCACACACACACACACGCACGCACGTACACATGCACACACGCACAGGACTTGGAAAACAGAATGGGCTCAGAGACGGAATGCCACATCCTTAGAAATACCAGAAATAAATTATTTAGGAATATTTATAAAGGTTTTTATTTTTTAGGATCTTTAAATGTATATATGTATCTGTGTGTGTGTGTGTGTTTTAAATTGCTTTAAAAGACTATTGAAAGCTAAAGCAAAACAATTAAAATGCCTTCTGGGGGGTTAAAATAAAGGATAAGAATAGCATTAGCACAAAGGGCACAAGCGGAGAAATAAACCCAGCTCTTGTTAGGGTTCCCATACTGTTCATGAAGAAATAAAATACTCTTTGAAGGGAGACTTTGAGGACTTAGAGATATATATTGTAATTTCTAGATCAACCACTAAATAAATAAAATCAGAAAGAGTTATATAAGTCAATACTAAAACATAACCAATTCACCTAAAAGAAGCCAGAAAAGGAGAAATAGAGGAGAAAAGAACAAATGGGCTAAAACAAATACCAAGATGAAAGATTTCAATCCAACCATTTTAATAATGAAATTAAATGCAAATGAATTCAACACACCAATTAAAATTTTTGAAGTGAAAACTCCAGTTTTTCCATTGCACTAGATACATTTCAAGTGCCCAATAGCTAAAATTCTATTGAACAGCACTGGTCTAAAGAGTGACTAACTCCAAATGAACTGGGAGGCTGGAGCAGTCCAGGAGCAGGATTCAGGCAATGGTAATATGTAGATTCCAGATGGTGCTAGTAAACTAGTTAGACAAATGAAATTTTCAAGGAAAACAAAAAAGTTGATCAGGAAAGTAAGTGCAGTCATAGTATACTTGACGGTGGAGTGAACAGTATTTATGTGGGCAGAATTGTATCAACAATGGAAGTGATTTATTCTAAACTGGTGAATAACTATATTGGGAGGATGGGAGAGAGGAGAGGTGGTTAGTGATGAGAGAGAGCTAATCCTCATCTACTGGAAGAAGAGACTACTAGGTGACAACTAACATTGATAAAAGTAGTACATACATATTTCTCGGAACACAGAGGTGACCAACATGGGGAGAAAGTAAAGGAGTTGTGCAGGAGGAGAACAGGAGGTGGGATGGGGTAGGGTAGAAAACTGCCCTTTGTGATAAGCCCTTGGGGGGTATTTGATTTTTTAAATATATATGCATATGTTAGCTGGGTAAAATAAAATAACTGTACAAAAAATCCAGACAGAATCTACCTGTTGCCTGTCCTTTCGGTCTTTGGTTATGACATTTAAGCAGCTAATGGGACCACTGCCAGGCATGGAGCCTCTGTGTTATAATGGATCCGTTTAATGTCTATTATAAATAAACTTAAATATATAAAAAGATAAATAGATAAAATATGCTATAAAGAAGGAAGAGACACATTCTGAAGGTGCAAAGGAGGATTTCTCTGTAGACGAGACTGACACTAGGTCCCAAGAACGTGAGAGAAAAGAAAGCAGAAAGAGACTCTATGTGGCCCAGGCATCTAAGGTGGGAAAGTGAGCGGATGGCAGAATTTTCTCCAGAGCCTGCCTCTTCCTCCATGACAAGGTACCACTCAAGAAAGACACGCTGGCTCCCCAAAGAGAATGAATTTAGAGTCTAGGGAACCTACACTCCAGGCACCATATGCTAGGAAAGGTCTATCCCATTTACATATGGGATTGCTGAGGAAACTGGCTCAGAGTCAGAGTGGCCTGCTGGGATGACAGCTCTGCCACTTCAGGCTGTATGATCGGAAGTGAGCACTTACTACCCTGAGTCCCAATCTCTTTGTTCAGGCAACTCTTCCAAATGCTGGGATTCGGGGCAACACCACTGAAGAGCTTTAAGACCGAAAATAAAATGGAGTAAGTTGGTAATGATTAAACTTTGGTCATTACCACCATATGACAGCATTTCCCAAAGGCTACAGAGGTACCCAAAGTTTTATACTTTTAATATGAAAAGTTTACCCTAAGCAGAATGTCACTCCAAGTAAAGTGGCCCGATGATTATATGTATGCCTCCAACCACAGAGCCAAGATTTCATGTATTTCAGGACACGATCTTTTCTTTGGTGCTGACTTGCCTGTTTGCTTTCTTTCCCATCTAGTCTACTGTATGGTGAAATTGTTCCCAGTTCCACACCTTGCCACATAATCCACTCAGCAAAATGCTCCATCAGGCAGTTAACTGCCTGAATTGTCTGCTCAGATGGTACGTTGTAGAAAAGGCAATTTTCTACCCAGATCAAGATTTGGCAGACCACCAGGAAGACTTAAAGGTTACAGATAGGACACAGCCAATGGCTGGAAACCAGTGGCTTCACCTCTCTGGCGAACGTCATCTCTGATCCCAGAACAGAACGAAGCACCAAGAGGACTGCTCCCCACTGCACGGCTCTCTCACAAGTCTCCGTGGGGTGTGTGTGAAGAGAACTGTTTTACTGAAGAGGGAAGTACTCTTTAGAGAGGGTAAGCCACTGGTTGCATTTGATGGAAGCAGAACAAAGAGGAGTTTTTCTATAGCCAGATCCCTGTTCCCACCTGCCTCCCTCCATAACTTGTGTGGTACACCTCCAATGGTCATGTACAGTGTCTGAGGCCGTCTGGATTCCTACAAGGGAGGGACAGCTGCCTTACTACAGTCATAGGAAGCCTACGTCCCAACAACTGAGAAGGGGAAACAATTATTATTGGGAAACAATGTAACACAAAATATATTGGAGGTTGTGAAAAGTTACACCATCTGTCAATAGTCATAGGAAGCAGGTCAGTGGTAGAGATACAAATTTCAAGTAGCAGGTCACGGTGGCACCCTAAAAGGTGTCCTTCCTGTGTGTGGTTTTCTTTATTGAAAGATTTGAAAGCCTTTGGAAATTAGGAACTATATTCCCTTTCTTGCCTCATGACGCTACCATCCACGCTGTGATCCACATCATGAATCTGAGAATCACTGTAGACTCTTACTCCATAATTACCTCTCGTTCTTCACCACCTTCATTTCATCCGTCACACAGTCCTGTTAATTGGAATTCTGGAGTATGTACCAAGTCTTTCCATCTTCCTATAGTCACAAGGGGGCTCTACAGTCGACTGCCCGGGCTGCAACTGTGGCGCTGTCTCAGGGTCCCTACGAGCCCTCTCCAGCGGTATGTAGGAGCACTCCTGCTCCCCAGCCCACACCAGCATCACACACTGTCACATTGCAACTGCTCCCACACACACGGGCTCTATACCCTATGAGTAGACTCTTGCTTTTAGTTTTCAGATGTTCTAGAAAGTAAGGTTAAACATTTTCATGTTGTTCAGTTATCCTATTTACTTCTTCCTCATTGTTCATGTCCTTTGCCCACTTTCAAAACTTGCACTATTTTTTAAATGTTTTACTTAGTAACATCTGTATTCACATTTCAACTTTCTCTTCAGAAGCAGATTATTTAATATTTCTTTTCATATTTCAAGTTACTTTTAAAAGCAAAAAAGTGTGAGTGAAAATAATGAAATAACTCTGCCAACGCGTTAAATCTCACCCCTAGGTGGAGTTTCCCTAGGAATTATCTACATAAAGTGAGTAAACTTTGTCTTTAAGATGTTAGCACTGAACCATATTATCATCAATGTGAATTATTATTGTTTATAAGTAACACTGAAAATGATGAAACAGGAATTTAGAAAGGGAAGTAGGAAAAAACAGTTAGCTGGCCTCACACATCACACCCTTTTGCTTCATCCAGATCCTGGTGTTAAACTTCCCCAGAGAATGACAGGTTCTCTGAAATGTTTCTTTTATACTTGCTTAATTATTGGTATTAGAATAAAACTGATACATCACTATGATTATCACTCAAAATAGATCACCAAGGATATGAAAACGCTAATACTTACTTTTTTTCTTTTTTTAAGATTTTATTTATTTGACAGAGAGAGATAGAGACAGCCAGTGAGAGAGGGAACACAAGCAGGGGGAGTAGGAGAGGAAGAAGCAGGCTCCCAGCGGAGGAGCCTGATGTGGGGCTTGATCCCATAACACTGGGATCACACCCTGAGCCGAAGGCAGACACTTAACGACTGAGCCACCCAGGCGCCCCATAATACTTACATTTTTATATGAGAGGGGAAAAGAAATTTCTAGGGCTTCTATTTATATTTTTAAAAATTTCATTAGGAAATCATTAAGGGAAAAGAATACGCTTTGGTTTATTGCAAAAAAAATTTTTTTTAACTGTTTATAGTCTCTCCAATCTGTTTTATATAGAAACCTACAAAAGTTGCACTGCCTTTCAAATTCAAGCCCATTTCCTCAGGACAGATAAAAATCATGGTGAATTAAATATCCACCACGTGGAAATACTCCAGATTCTTGAAACTCTGACTTTCCCCCTATTGCCTGTCAATTGCTCGTCAGGATCAGAGACCAACCACTCTAGAAGGTGGGTCTGTGTGTTTTATTCAAGTTCCTGCCTGTCCCGCTAGGTTAATGCTAATCTGCATCACTTTCCATTTTCAGCCACCAACTCTATCTGTAGCTGCAGTGACATTTTTACACAAGGAAAGATGTATGCTGCCCATCTGTCATGTAAGGACATAATGTAGCTAAACCATCTACCCTGTCTCGTACCACATGGGGAGTGATGAAGACACAAAGGGCTGGGTTCGGCTTTTCCTCAGAGAATGGGTGGCGAGAGATACTTGTTTGTATGCTGTGCTCTCAAGAAAATGACCATCAGGTGAGCCACCACCAACCGACTGCAGAAGCATTTCTGCAAGAAGGGGGTCTGTGCTTGCGGGGCCTTCAGCCTCTGTTGGTGAAGTCTGAGTTCATAAATGGCCACTGTTGGATGCCTAACTTAGCGGGGCGGGCATACCTCCCCAGGACAGAGGTCTGGGCAGGAGTCGTGGCCCGGTCACTGACTGACTAGGGCATGGAGGGGAAATGTCTTCATTTTATCAAAGTTGGCTCACTCACTCATCTCTAAAAACAAAAAGTATTCTAAAAGTAGGGTCTCACACACCACATTTTTTTCCAGAAAGCACGATGCTGTATGTAGCATAGGCCCGTCTTCAGAAATTCAGCTGTGGCAAAGGAAACCCGCCTGAAGGATCAGAGCTCAGAGTTATGGTCAACCACGCTAACCCATGCCCCTCAGTTCTGCCGGGGAGAGCATTCTTTCAGCGTGCTCTTGGGCATGCCGGCCGCAGCAAACTGCCAACCTGCCCCAGGGAAGTGAGTATTTGAATATTTGGTATTCTAGTGGCTTCTCTTTCCAATGACACCCTGGGCATGGAAATAGTCATACAGTGGGATGTGTGCTGCAGGATGATGATGATGATGATGATGATGATGATGATGATGATTTTCAGAACCTGGTTTTTACATTAAATAATAGTTGAACCAGTTTGTGTCACGTCACCTTTCTTTTATAGGTGAAAATGCCACATAATGCAAGTTAAGGCTACGTGAGCCAATATATTTCATCGCCCAGCACCATAATCTATTAAGCCGGAGATATTTTCAGGGAATTGCCTTAAATCCTTTGGTGGTTTAAAGTAGCTTTCAGAGGGATTAGTGGCTTAGAGGTAATTGTTATTGCTAATATTTTATTTGAAATGTCCTGTTCAGCAAAGGTAATGTGACATTTCGCTCACTGGAAATGCTGTCTTTCTAGGGAAAGGGATGAGTCAAAAGGTCAATGTCTGAGAGAGGGAGGGAAGGGAGCCCGTGAAACAAAGGACAAGGGCCCAAGCTAGGTGCTCAGTACAAGTCACATGTATCACAGCTGACTTTCTTTTGTGTGGACCTTGGGGAGCAGGAGTGTTAATTTTATGTGAATTGTGAGATTAATCTAGATAGATAGTCAGCTCTAAAGGGAAACCTGAGCTGTATTTTACATTTTTTTTAGTGAGTAAGGAGAATAAAACTCAAGTAGGTACCTCTTTGCAGGCCCACCCTCTTCCACTGAGGCAATAAATGCTGGAGTTCCTCAGGGCCATCTCAGTCTCTAGGCCAGTGGATCTCAAATATAGAGTGTTTAAGAAATCACCTGGGGCACTTGTTAAAAAATAAAAATTCTTTGGGGTCTACTGCCACCAACTCTGATTTTATAGTTCTGAGATGGCTCTAAAAACCTGCATTTGTAACCAGACAGCTCCAAGGGAGTCTGAGGCAGGGATGTGTTATGTCTACAGAAACACTGGGCTAACCAGGGCTTTGCTCGCCCAAGATACCATGTTTCTCAAATTTCTATCTATGGCCCACATACAACCTTTGAGTTCTCCACACTTACATCAAAATGGCAGTCACAACCCCCACCTGAATGCCCCCGTAATGGCACCATCACCCAGACACTTCTACAACACAAAAGGTGGACAGCACCGCCCTTCCTCACACTCGCCCACCACATCGTGGCTCTGGCACTGGTCCCAGCTCCTGTCATCACTCATCACCTCTTGTCTGGACCACAACACTATGTCACTGACCAGTCTCCCTAAATTCCAGTCTTCACTCTGCTCCCCTCAGTGAGCCTGAGGTGCCTTTGCACGGTATGTTTTCGTGTGGCACTGCTTCCTGTGAAAACGCTCGTGTAACTTTTTATCGCCTCTTGGATGAGAACCAAAGTCCTTTCTTTGGCTTGCAAAGCCCTACTTGGTGGTGACCCCCAACATCCCTGCAGTCTGGACTCACACAATTTGCTCTCTGGCCCTGGGCTCTAGCCACACTGCACTTTCTTCTCCTCCTCAAAAGTGCCAAACTCATCCTGGCACAGGGTGTTCCTTCACCTGGAGCCAGCTTTTTCCTGTGGTCCTCTCCCCTTCCCTTGGCCTAGGGACCACCTACAACTCCTGTAGATGACATCCCGTATTTTGCTTTGTGAACTTCTAACCTAGTTCAGTTTCCCTTATGATGTATCTTCAAACAATGATATACTTTGCGTAATGACACCTTTAGTTGTGTGTTTGGTTAATGCCTGCCTTTCCCTAGATGGTGAGGTCCACAGAGGCAGCAGTTAGGGCCTTTGTGGCTTACCCTTTTATCCCTAGGATCTGCCACAGTGCTAGGTGCTTGGAGACACTCAATAAAATATTTGGTGAATGACTGAATGGTGTGAGACATCTTATTGAAAAAACAATTTCATTTGAATATCTTTAGATAGAGAGACGAGAGTAGACCTAGCAGAGAAAGAGACACTGGGGACTTCAGGCAAAGTCCTTACCAGTGGACTGGTAAGGTCATTAACCAGACAATTAAGGCAAACAGGACAATATAATTATTGTTTAAGCACATCCATTAAGTGTATACAAACTTTGTTCCTAGGCATATGATTTTAAACTCAAGTTAATTTTCCAGTGATAATGGGGTATGACATTTTTAAAATATTGGTGATCCTGATTAAGAAATCCTGAGATTTTACTCAGCATTAAAATTATTTAGAATAACAAATGCTCTCTGGTTTATTAGACAGAGTTAGAAGTTGGGTGTCATCTTCCTGGGCCATTTCCCTCAAAACAATATTAATCCAATTTATGGTAAGAGCTCTCAGGGGCTTGCTGGCTCACTCAGGAAATCCTTTATCACAATTTTCACACTGATTCTGAAAAGTAAGATCAGCTCCACAAGTCTTGAAGCTGTTGGAAACTGCTGGACATATAGCTGAAGGCACCTGTTAAATGGATCAGCATTTTAGGTCAGCCAGGTTCTGTGTGTCATTGTGGCCTATCGCTTGCTAGTTACAACTCTTTCTTTATGGTGTTTTCTTCAAAGAAGGCAAGAGAGTTTTTCAAATAGAAATTACAAACTCAGAGATGGAGGAAGCAGACAAATACAAAAAGACCTTTACAGTTAAGACCAAAAGGGGAAGAGTCACTAAAAATTAATAAGTGGAGAGGATGGCATAGGGTAAGATCATGTTTGTAAAATAAATAATACATGTGACACTATTATATAGAATATGATGAAGCATTGGAGCCATTTTGAATCTCTTTCTGATTTTGCAGAACTCAACCCAAAAGGAGAAAATAATCCATTCAGCATTCCTGCTTCATAGGGAAGATGTCTCCCCACTTCACGGGGTCTGGAGGAGCTCCTAGTTCCTTGTTATTCCCCATCAGTATGTGATGGAACCAACTTAAAAACTGCACCAAAGCGGTGAGGAAAAAGGCTGGATCTAATGTTTTTGGTTTCTCTATCTGCTATACTAGACACTTTTATATAGATTTGAGTTTGTAAACTGGAAAAACAGAACTTTTACTCCGGAAGGTTGTTCTCTGGCAAATGTGAAATGCCAGCCACCATGTATAGGGATTTTAAGGAGAAAATTCCTAAAGAGAATGATACTGGGGGCTCCCCCCAAAATGCAGAGTCAAATGAGCCTACACAGGATAATGCCTCCCACTGACAGGCCCTCCTGCATGTCCTGTGGCTCCGGGCAGCTCACAGTGACCCACTGTGACGGTAAGAGGACAGACAAGGAGCACAAGGCATTAGAGGACTGTCTATGAGGTAAAAGGGAGAGGTCAAAACCATGGCAGAAAAGCAGTGTGTAGGAAACAGAGACCATGCACGGCGCTGAAAACCTGAAAAAAATACCTAGTATCTTTAGAGAAATAAAAGAAGATATTGTATTTATGAAACAAGAATAACATGGTATAAAAAAGAAAAAATCAGAAAACAGAAAAGGTTCCTGGAAATAAATAAATAAATAAATAAATAAATAAATAAATACACATATGTGTGTGTGTGTGTGTGTGTGTGTGTATATCTCATCCAGATATAAAAACTCAATAGAAAGCTAAAATATAAAATTGAGTAAGTCTCCCAGAAGTATTAAAAATATATGAGAAAGAGTGGAGAGAAATTTTAAGAAAACTAGAGGATCATTTCAGGATGCACAAATCCCAGTAACTGAAATTCCAGAAAGAAAGAGCAAGTAAAATAAGAGGGAAATTATTTTTAGAGTTTCCAACAATTGAAAGAAATAATTTTTCTGATCATAAGAGCACATCTAGTGCTTAGTATGAGAGCCAAAACGAAGCATATTCTTGAAAAATTTCAGAACACGGAAAATAAGAGAATAGACAAAAGCTTTTAAGGAAAAAATAATTATTTATAAAATAATCAGAAGTCAAAGCTTCTATCTATCTACCTACCTATTATTTTTCACTTGAGAGAGAGAGAGAGCATGAACAGGGAGGAGGGGTAGAGGAAGAGGGAGATGCAGGCTTCCTGCTGAGCAGGGAGCCCGACGCAAGGCTCAATCCCAGGATCCCAGGACCATGACCTGACCCAAAGACAGATGATCAACTGACTGAGCCACCCAGGCACCCCAAGAAGTCAAAGAAATCTTGAGAAAGAAGAACAAAGCTGGAAGTATCACAATCCCAAATTTCAAGATATACTATAAAGCTATAGCAATCAAAACAGTATGGTACTGGAACAAAGACAGACACACAGGTCACTGGAACAGAATAGAGAGCCCAGAAATAAACCCACATTTATTTGATCAATTAATATACAACAAAGGAAGCAAGAATAAACAATGGGGGAAAGACAGTTTCTGCAATAAATGATGCTAGAACACTAGGCAGCTACATGCAAAAGAACTGGACAAATTTCTTATACTATACACAAAAATAAACTCAAAATGAATTAAAGACCTAATGTGAGACCTGAAACCATAAAACTTCTAGAAGAAAACACAGGCAGTAATATCTTTGACATCAGCCATAGAACTATTTTTCTAGATAAGTCCCTTCAGGGAAACTAAAGTAAAATTAAACTATTGAGATTACACCAAAATAAAAAGCTTTTGTACAATGAGAAAAACTGTGAACCAAACAAAAAGGCAACCTACTGAAAGGGAGAAGATATTTACAAGTGACATACCCAGTTAAGGTTAGTATCCAAAATATAGAGGGAATTGTGCAATTCAACACCAAAAGAATAATCCAATTAAAAAATGGCAGAAGACATGAACAGACATTTCTCCAAAGAAGACATACAGATGGCCAAAAAATACATGAAAAGATGCTCAGTATCACTTACCATCAGGTAAATACAAATCAAACTACATTGAGATATGACCTCACACTTGTCAGAAAGGCTAAAATCAAAACCACAGGAAATAAGAAGCATCAGCAAGGATATGGGAAAAAAAGGAACCCTCATGCACTGTTGGTGAGAATGTAAATTGGTACAACCGCTGTGGAAAACAGTATGGAGGTTTCTCAAAAAATTAAAATTAGAAATACCATAGGAGGCAGTAATTGCACTACTGAATATTTACCCAAAGAAAATGAAACACTAATTCAAAAAGGAACATGCACTCCTATGTTTACTGCAGCATTACTTACAATAGCCAAGATATGGAAGCAACCCAAGTGTCCACTGATAGATGAATGGATAAAGAGATGTGGGGTGTGTGTGTCTGTGTGTGTGTAATGGAATATTACTCATCCATAAAAAAGAATGGAATCTTGCCAAATTTGCAACAACATGGATGAATCCAGATGGTATAATGCTAAGTGAAATTTTAGGGAAAGACAAATACCGTATGATTTCACTCATACATGGATTTAAGAAACAACAAATAAGCAAACAAAGAAAGAAAAAAAATACTTTTTTTTTTTTAAGTAGGCTCCACGCCCAACATGGGGCTTGAACTCATGACCCTGATTAAGAGTTGCATACTCTACTCAGTCAGCCAAGCACTCCAAAAAACAGACTCTTAAAGAGAAAGAACTGGTGGTTACCAGAGGGGAGGTGAGTGGGAGGAAGGGTGAAAAAAGTCATTAGATTGGCACCAGAATTCTCAATAGTTACACTAGAAGCTAGCAGAAAATAAAAAATAATACCTTCAAATTCTGAGGGAAATGATTTTGAACCTAAAATTATCTACTCAGATGAATCACTGATCAAGAATGAAGGTAGTGGGGGGCCTGGGTGGCTTAGTAGGTTAAACATCTGCCTGTGGCTCATGTCACAATCCCAAGGTCCTGGGATTGAGTTCTGCATGGGGCCCCCTGCCCAGCAGGGAGTCTGCTTCTTCCTCTGCCCCTCCCTCCTCTAGTGTTTGCTCGCTCTCTCTCAAATAAATCAATAGAATCCTAAAAAAAAAGAATGAAGGTAGAATAAAGACATTTTTGTATGGCCTCAATTTTCCTCTCATGTATCTAATTTCTAGGAAGTCATTCAACATGATATAACACTAAAATGAGTAACCAAGACAGAAGAGATGAAACCTGAAAACCAGAAGACCGACATAAGATGGAACAAAGGAAATCTCCACAGTTGCCATGGAAGGAAATTCCAGGGGAAAACTAGGCACTAAGTGTAGAGGAAAAGAGCTGGGGGCTGGAGCAGGCCAGGAGATGCCAGGAGAGATGTTTGCAAGATGGTAAAATTGAGAGATGGCCTCCTACCTGCCGTATTTGAACGGGAGAGATTTAGACTCCTGGGGAGAGTTTAGGACTGATTCAGTGGTAAATGCATAAAAAACTGAACACACAGAGAGTTATTAATTCCCTTAAGATTAGGGAGTTATGCAAGAAATGAAATCAAGGTCCAGAAGTTTTATAGTTAGGATAACATCAACATTAAAGCTGTTCCAACCGAAACTGTGGTATAGCTCTATAGCTGGGATGGGTGAGTTGGGAGATGGAAAGGGCCCCTGGTCGGTAGGGAGGAGGGGAGCAGTGTGAGAGCGGGAAGTGTGTAGATAATGTCTAAAGAAGAAGACTCCGGAAGAAACATTGTAAATATGTGTCTTCACGATGGAGGGGTAAATACAGGCAGAGCGTTCACAATGACTGTGTTACAGGACCATGCATGTCTACCCTGTGTGTGTGCCCATACCTTTTACGGAAAGGGAGAACTAAGTTAAAAATACAACGAAAGCATTTTGGAAAGCAAATTGATAGGAAAGTGAAGCATTTACTTGTTGAGCAAGTGATCTTTATTCCAAAGAGGTCAAGGCTGGGTACGTGTGTACATGGCTGGATAGCTCCTCCTCTGTGAAGTACCTGAATAGACAACTCTCTGTAGACACATTTCTAAATCATCTTTGAGACTCAGGGTGGTTTAATAATTCTATAGTCTTAATCATGGCAGAGGCACTTCATCACCAGGGAATGATGCCTAGAGCTTTAATGATAAGAAAGTAATGGATATGCTCATTGCTCAGGGCCCCCTCCTTCCATCCACCAAGAAACCGTACTGAAAGCCAGATACATGTTAAATTCTTTGCAGATTAAAAAAAAAAAAATAATAGGCCTCTGTGTTGTGCTGCAGAGTTACCTTTGGCTAAAATCATCTCCTTGGCCATTTATCACTTTGCTCCCTAAGCCCTGGACTCAGGTGGGAAGCAGATTGAGTCATTTGTAAACCCCATTAATTACAGATATACAAGACATATCTTCTTTTATCCTCCTTTCTCCAAAAGGCAAACTGTGATTTGTTCCCTTTTCTATGACCTACACAAAGTAATCTTCCCAAGTAATATTAACATTTAGAATACACAGCCCCTCAAATGATCACTGGACCCAATGCTTACTCATCCTAAGCACCAGATATTAATGACATTTTAAAAACATCCATGCCTGGCTTCCTGAGGTCCCTCTAGAGACTCTAGGAGAACCACTGAAAGTACAGAAAACTTATTTTGTTCTTGAGGAGACTTTGTAAGAGCAATTTTTTCAAAGATGAGAGGATTCTGAGCATTTTTGCCATATAGATTTGTGGGTATACTGAACCACAGTCATTTTCATTAACTATATGCTTTATTTGACCATATTCCTATAGAAAGCATTCCCCAAATACCCATGGACATGATGGAAAAATAAACAAACCGAAATGAACAAGATATGCCCACAAACTAGCTGACAGAGGGCAATATTCTGAGCCTCTTACTCTACTTTTTCTCTTTAGTCTGGGTTCCCATCCTACTCATATTCCATGTACTCCAGGCCATTGGGTATCATTGTAAAGAAACAAAATCAACGAGCAGAACCGACCATAGATAAATGGCCAAGTGTGGCTCCTGGCTCTTCGACGTCCGTTACCTGCATCCTTCCTGGTTCTTTAAAGGTCATTTTGGCTCCACAGTGGCTGACACCATTGCAACCTGGTCTAGAGCAAGTGACAGAACTCAGAGGGTTGATATCAGGAGACAGGCTTCCCAAACTTGAAGTTGGACCTTTGGTTTTGGCTGCAGATACACAGAATTGACTGGAAGCAAAAAGACAGTTGCCAACTAAGTTTTTAGAGGGCTCTATTGCTCAAGAAATCCCAAACCTGGCTACCAACAGCTAGTGATGGCTTTTAGGTCTTTCACAGGCCCCAGAAATGGAACCAGTAAGAAATATGTTTTTTATTTTTTTGTTTTTGATGGTGTGGGTTCAACACTTCTTCCTGGGACATATGGGAAGGCCACAGTTTTAGTTGCAGCAGAAGGAATTCTGTTACCATGAGAAATAGGTAAGTTTACCCATCTCTTTCACCCATGCTCTAATTCAAGTTCTCTAGAAGAATATCTGGCTATGTTAAAATTCATCAGCACAGCCTCTGGCTGCCTAGGCCAGGGAGAGGCAGGATCTGACCTCTTTAGATTATAAATGGAAGATGGGCACCTGGATTTACCAACCCACCAACACCCCACACATTACCAAAGGAGCAATTCTACAAAAGGGAATCCAAGCGGTGTTAGGAAGAGGAGAAACCACTGAAGGACCACATATACACAAGCATACCCCTTTCCTCCCAACCTCAGACCTCTATATAACCAACAACAAATCCTTAAAAAGTGTTAGTTGATAAAGGCTTAAAGAGCCTTAAATGTTTACAACAAACATTTATTAAGTATGAATAATTCACTTCATCTTTCCAATAACCCAATAAAGTAGAAATTACACCCCCATTTAAGATGATAAACTGAGGCTCATACAGATAAAAATGATTTTCCCTCAGTCATCCAAGTAATAAATGAAGAAGATGGCATTCAATCTCAGTTCTGTTTGACTTCACACTGATGTTTGGTGCTGCAATACTGGGGAAGTCCCAGATGCAAGCAGGGCAAATTAACGGGTCTGATGTTGTAGGGGAAAAATTATCACATTAATTAGCACACAGTAACTGTGAGGGCCTATAGGAGACATTTTTTTTTTAAAGATTTTATTTATTCGACAGAGATAGAGACAGCCAGCGAGAGAGGGAACACAAGCAGGGGGAGTGGGAGAGAAAGAAGCAGGCTCATAGCAGAAGAGCCTGATGTGGGGCTCGATCCCACCATGCCGGGATCACGCCCTGAGCCGAAGGCAGACGCCCAACCGCTGTGCCACCCAGGCGCCCCTATAGAAGACATTTTAAAAATTGACACTAAACTTGGAAAAATGAGATCCACTTGCCACAGATCTTGGGAAAAACACTGTATTGGTTTACTGGAGACTAAAGAGAAGGCAGGTTTCTTTAGCATCTTCCATGAGGACAATCAGTAGAGCGTGGTCAGAGAACTTTCGAGCTTGCTGCGTGACATGAACAAAGAGGTGACCAAACTATCAAGATGCTTCAGGTTCTGGCTGCTAACCACTGACAGTTTAGGTCATGAGCAGGGAGCCCTCATGGATGGGAAGAGTGCCCCTCTGGAAGAGACCCCTTCTGCTATTGGAGGATATAATCAGAAGAGGGCCCTCCACAGAACCTGGCCGTGCTGGCACCATGATCTCAGTTCTAGCCTCCAGAAGTTGTGTATAAGCCCCCTGATCTCTGGTATTCTGTTATAGAGCTTGACCCAAGACATACAGTATCCCTGATTCAACTAGATTCATCATTAATTGTACTGCTAAGATGAGATCTGGTGAACAGGGAGATGGGCTTCTCAGTAACCCTCACTGGACTCTGTGTCCTTGCTGATAAAACAGAGGTTGAACACAATGATCTTTAAGTTTCCTTGTATGGCTAACATTTAGTGAGTTGGTGAATACACAATTGCATTTTGCAGTGTTAGGTTTGACAACAGGTGATTCTGCAGACTTCCCGGGCAGTGTGTAAAGACTCCGGAGCTCTTCTGCTGGTCACTGGATTGCAGGTTAACTTGCTGGGCTGTAAAGGGGGACATCTTCCCAGGGGCTCTTCTGTCCTGATGTAATTTTCTGACTCTCATGTCCTTTTTTCCACCTTGTTTAAATGACTTTTTACCAGCCAAGGATAAACCAGCAGTTATCTTGGGCACAGTACTCACCCCAGGGAGCGTTTTGGAAATTTGTGGGCTTTTTGGTCTTTTAGTCTAGTAAATTCTGAACATTTAAATGTTAAAACACATGAAAAAAAATAAATGACGTAACTCATGGGTTTTCTTTTCACATATTACTTTAAAATTTTTTCTTCGTACAACAAGGCATTATATATACATATATATGCATATATATTTTTTAAATTATGTAGATAGGTAAGTTATGTATCTGTCACTTTTACTTTAGAATAGTATGGCGGACATTATAAAATATTATAAGAAGGATATGGTATGGTTGAGGATCACCACTATAAACATACCATGAGACTAACCTGGATTGCAATAGGAAGAAAGGAAAGAAAATGTTTTACATTTGCTTAATACTGGACAGGTACTTATTGGTACCTGTCTTATTGGTGGTCTTATTACTCCCCTTTCACAGATGAAGATACTGACACTTGAAATTTATTAACTTCTTCATTCCTTCATCAAATATTTTAGTGACTTCTACGTGCGTTACAGGTGTTTGGGAGAGAGTTGGGGACAGAAAAGACACAATTTCTGCCTTCCAGGAACTCATACTCTAGTCGAGAGAGAGAATTAAGCAAAACAATAAGGCAAGTCACATCATGTCAGGTGTCATGATGACACGTGAATGAAATGCCTTGAGAAAACTTGCCCATAGCTAGTCAGTGCTGGGGGGTCCACCTGAACACAGACATTGCTTTTTGATTGTAGTAAACACAGCACTACCATTACTTGCATCAAATTACAAGGTTATCACCTCTGCTAAGGTTGTCTAGAAAGGTCCCTGAATGTGTGGATGAAAAACCAAGGACAAAGAGCTGTTCAAAGCAACTATTACTAGATATTTCTTTTCTCTTGTGGCATTTCTGTGACATGTAGTTTTTTTCTCTCTGCCCACCTAACACTGGTATTAACAACAGTTTCTGGTTCTATACTACATAGTAACTTAGTGTGTACTATTACTAATACTTATTAAAATTCATTTCTAAAATGTTAAATGTTAAATAATGATAAAGGTTTTTCTGATTTCTTAAGTGTGATTTTCAGAAACAACCTCAGTTTTATTCTCCTGTGGACATCTATCTGTCATACCCAACTTCTGATAAGTGCATCCACTCTATGAGGTGAGCAAAACATGTGCTGAAAACCCAGATGTAGACCCTACTCTTTTTTTTTTTTTTAAGATTTTATTTATTTATTTGACAGAGATAGAGACAGCCAGTGAGAGAGGGAACACAAGCAGGGGGAGTGGGAGAGGAAGAAGCAGGCTCAAAGTGGAGGAGCCTGACGTGGGGCTCGATCCCGTAACGCCGGGATCACGCCCTGAGCCGAAGGCAGACGCTTAACCGCTGTGCTACCCAGGCGCCCCTAGACCCTACTCTTAAACATGAAATGGCAGGGGCTTTGGGCCAGACATCTGGAAAGGTGATCAGACCCATTCCATGGATAAGAGAGAGGTAGGTAAAGCCTTCTGTTAAAGAAAGGAAAAAAAAAAAAAAAAACCCCAACAGGTAAAAAGAGCTAATCTACGATCCTAAAGTATAGTCTGTGGGAATGCATGGGAAAAACTTAGGAAACTAAAAATCTTGGAAAGTTATGTTCTATCCAGTGTTAGAAAATCTAGTGACTTCTACAGTTAAAGATTAAAGAGAAAGACATAAAGGTCTTTTTTAGGTCTTAAACCTTTGTTCAAGTTGTATATTACCTTAATAAACATGGTAATCACCAAATCTCATGTTTGGTTGTTTTAATCAGATTTCAACTCTCCAGGAAAAAAAAAAAAAAGAATTAACTAGAAGAGAAAGCTCTTCTCTGGGTGTTCTGGTGACAGCTGCTGCTGAAGTCATCCTCCTGGTCCTCTTAGCTACAGATCCAGCAGGACTTTTGATGCTGTGGCTGTTTTTCTTAAACAACAACAACAACAAAAGCCTCCCCAGAGAAATAAAAAGCTTTATGAGGACACACCCTGTAAACGCCAACTTCTAACATGATGACATCTCCACCTAGGTACCATGCAGAGCTCTCGTCAATTCTTAAATTAACTGTGTTTACTGAAAAAATGTCAAATATCTAGTTATCTTTTTCATTCATTCTTTTGCTTTCATGGGATGTTCTTCAAGATCCTCGGAGATAAATAATATTCTATCCCTGTGTTTACTATTCGAAATGGCTATGGCGAATAAAAGGTAATTTTACATATATGTCACAGAAATTGTCCTACTGTTTTTCTTGACTATTCCTTTTATCGTTATAGATGCTCAATATTTTGACAGAAGCCAATCTACCATTCTTGCTTTAAGTATATCTCTTTAAAGACACACTTCTCCCTAACCATAATTAGCAATCTTACAAAGAACAACACGGTTAATTTCTCAAGCTGCATAACTTGAACTGATTTCCTAAATTTGAGGGTTAACTTTAAATTGTTTCTGTAATAATTTTTTAGTATTCACCACCAAGTCAGCACTGGTCAGCTCAGACCCTGGAGGATTCAGTATCTATCTTGTACAGTCAGTTCCTCTTTTGCAACTATATTGGCTAACTTGCAAATTTATCTATAGCATGCCTGGGTGGTTATGTAGAGAACGCAGCTAGCTACTCTCTGGGGACTAATGTCTCCTCTCCACCAATCGGAATGCAGTGCATGATACATTAGGTTTGTTGGCTAGATTATTTAACTTAATTCAATATAAATTATTTAATTCCTAAGGCCTTCCTGGTATCCAATATGAATGAAACAATTATTCCTGGACACAATCATCCAAATACTACCACACAGTTTTACCAAACCCCAAGACAGTCGTTAAATCCCATCTATCTGCTGCTTTACATAAACTACTCATGCTGAGATTTTGAGGGTTATAACATTACTGAAATTGTTTGGATTCAATAAGGGATTATATGTTATTCTATATTTAATGAGAGAATATCCCAATTACACAGCAATGTGAGAAATCATAAACTATTTCTAGGTAACAGTGGTGCCCGTGTTTTGATAGCTTCCTCCCTTTTGTCATCTCTCTCATGGGGAAAGAACAACTCTATTTTTTCCAAATGTAATTCTGCCACTTCGAACCATTCGTTTAGGCTAACCATTTCTTGACATATGACTACCTGGCCAATGGCTAGTCAAATAGCACGTATGGCTGGTCTATTTTCTGTCCTACTGGAATTTATGTGACATGTGTCCCTAAACATGGTATGCCTTGTCTTAGATTGGGCTCTCTGGAAACAGACTCTGAGGCAGACAGTTGTGTGCTTCCTGCAGGGAAGTGAGGATGTCAGGAGTGGTGGAGGATTTGCACTGCACTTGCAGCTCATCTCCTCCTAAGGGGCACTCTGAGGCTGAGGGGACTTACCATCCAGTCATTGGCTGTGGGCTGCTTTCTGGGAGGAGGCAAGGCTCTGTGGCCAAAAGCAATTTCAATTACGCTATCAGCTGCTAGCACTCCCAGCAGCTGGGGAAATGAGGGGCTAGTCCTAAGAAGAGATCTAGGAGCACCAGCTATCCCGTAGCCCCACTTTCAGCAAATCCTGGGTAAGGAATATTGACAAAGACTGAGATAGAGGGGCGCCTGGGTGGCACAGCGGTTAAGCGTCTGCCTTCGGCTCAGGGCGTGATCCCGGCGTTCTGGGATCGAGCCCCACGTCAGGCTCCTCCGCTGGGAGCCTGCTTCTTCCTCTCCCACTCCCCCTGCTTGTGTTCCCTCTCTCGCTGGCTGTCTCTATCTCTGTCGAATAAATAATAATAATAAAAAAAAGACTGAGATAGGAAGGAACAGGATTATTATTTTTATACAGTCTTGGGTTGTTGTTTTTTTTTCTCTCTCAATAAGGCTCAACTTAAATCCTTTGACAATCATTATCCTTTTTCCTCCTTTTCCTTCTCTCTCTCCTTTGTCCTAAACAAAGCCAGGAATGGAATGGAATAAGGCAGACCCCAGAGAATTTCATCTCTGGAGAATAAGAAACAGTGTAGCAGTGTTGTGCAGATCCCCTGAGACCTAGCTGGAACCCTGGGAGCTGGAGTTACGAAGGTGTCTGCTCAGAGACCTGTGAATAAAAGGGCACTTGGAAAAGGAAAGAAGCTATTTAGGTTTAGGAGATGTAGCTTGTAAGTGACAATCTGATCCCCCCCCCCCCATTACTCCTACTGAAGCAAGCACGGGGCACTGGGTATTCACACTGGCCCGTCCCTAGCTATCCACACTTAATCACCCTTCCTTAAAGGAGGCTCCTGGCCACTCTCAGGTAGAGGCAAAAGAGTGTTATCAAGGGCCTCCTGCCTCCCCCCACATAGCTTATACCTGTCCTCCTACTTGCTTTTCCATGATCCTTTCTTTCATTCATTTCCTCACAGTCATTAATTTGTCCATTCATTTATTGACCTCCTACTATGTGCCAGCTCTACTCTGGATAGCCTGGTTCTTGATAGACTGCCTGGAACTCTTGATACTTGTTTATTTTCCCTTTCAGTTCTTGTCCATTCCCCATTCCCCTCACTTGTACTCATAGCTGGTCCTGATCTTTGCTCTCCAAACAGGTGTTGGATTTGGCTGGTTCTTTTGTTTCTTGTTATCAGAAACCACTGATAAGCCTGACAAGGTTTGACAAGCCTGGCCCGAGGTCCTCAATCTCCACACCAGGCCTCCTATGTGGTTTCTCAGAACTGCTTTGGCCTTCAAGTCAGACCCAGATTTCCTGAGATCACAGATACGAGACTGTGCCACCTGTAATTCACTGCCACCAAACGCACTGGAAGCAGAAGATAAATACATCCCCAAACAAGAACAGCTATGGCGAAGGCCGAGGCCAACATGTACGAATGGGGAAAGATGAACCACAAACCTAAGCTCACGCTCTCCTATTAACAAATTAATCATTTGACTTTGGGGGCACAGTTATTTGCCTCTTTTTCATCATTTCTCTCCCAGGGACTGAACCTAACTAAACAATTGTTTTGTTTTTAGTTTGGAAAACACTTTGATATTCTGATTTTATTCTGGTCCAATCGTTCTATGTTTGTTTATTTATAAGTTTTAAGTGGTCGACTTGAGTTTTTTTTTAAGATCTTTTTTATTTTCTTGCTCAAAAATGTTGCATTGTTATTTTATGACTTGTTTCAATGTAAGTTCCTTCTCAAAGGGAATGAGTCAAGAGATTGAGTGTGCTTGTTCGGAAGCTTAACACCTATTTAGACTTTTCAATGTATCAGTCTGCCTTGATGCCAACATGAAGGATGCCAGGATAACAACCGTTGTCCTAAGGGTGTTATGTGCATTAGCTCCTTTAACCGCACGACAGCCCTGTGATGTGGGCACTGTTATTTCCAACTTACAGGTAAGGAAACAGGGGCACAGGAAACAGAGGCCCTCTCTCACCAGGAAATCCAAGTCCAAAGCCTATGTCCTCCTCCATTAAGATATACCACCTGGCTGGAAAGGCACTCAAAGATAATTGCAAAATCCAATTATAATGCCCGTTTTGTTTTGAATGCTTTCCTGCTACTTCCTTATGCAGACTTCTCCCATGATCTCTAGGCTGTTTATTCAAGCCAGTAGGCCACAGCTGGTGAAAATTCACTTGCTATGCAGCTTACACATAGGAGCCTGCTTTTCTGTCTCACTTCTTTATTGACTTTCCATATATTTTCTATTTGCACTCGAAGATGTATCTGGAGTCCCCTGACTACCTCTGTTAATTTTTTCTCCTTGCCGTGTTTCGTTTTTCATTTAAATTTTGTAACAGGGTTATCTGAGTTAGTCAAGATAGAACTTTTATGAAAGACTCAATATCAAAATTAAGTTGTGCTGCAAGGTATTATGGGTAAAATTGGAAGGAAGGGCATTAAAAAATCTCCATTGCGGTTCTCTGACTGAGTCTATTTGAGGCTAATGCAATAATCTCGGCTTGATTTATGATTATATATTCTGACGTATAAAAAGCTATTTGTAAATAGTTTAATAAAAGGCTATTGCTCCAAATTCCAAATTAGCAGTGAAAGTGATTTCTATTAGAAAAGACATTTGTGGAGGATTTTGTTCTTGATGCTTAATAAAGTGAGTTCTCTTTCTCAATGCAATACACACTGTTGACTTGTAGCACAGCTCTAGGGACCCGCTGTTGTATTCAAAGAGTAAAAACATATCTCTGCTCATTGTTTATTTACTACATTTTGGGGTACATGTGGCAAAATTATTTTCCCTACAGTTCCCAGCTCAGTTCTTTCTCTTGATTATGTGTTAAAAATATGTGCATAAGGTTCCTCAGTCTCTCAGTTTAACAATGTGAATCTCCAAGCTTCTTTTATTAAATGACATTTCCAGTATTTTAATGAGGGTTTGACATTTTCACATGTTACAATTTTGTTTTATTTTTATATTCATTGAAGTGACTTTCATGCTGCCTTTGTGTGCTGTCGATTTACAATTTCTAAAGGCACTTGGAGACACCTTTTCAGAAAGAAGAAGTACATCAGGAAATCATTCAGGATTCTCAGTGTTAGCATTCAGAGGAGCGCAGTTTTGAAAAATGACTTGCAAGCTTTAAGTGTGGGGTTTTTGTTCTGAGCAACACCCAAGGCTAGGTGCTTTGGAAATGGCAAAAGCCGCACGTGATTGAGACCAAGGCTTGCAAATTCGAACAAGCAGAGAACCAGGTGGGTGACACAGGTCAAAGAAGCGGGCCCAGGGGATTGTGGAGGACCAGAGCAGGCGTGCCCCCCTCAAAGAGGGCAGCTGCACATTCGCCTTTGCTGATGGTCGTTGTGAGCGAAAGTCGAGGGTCATCAGATTTTTCAATATTCTAATGGAACATGGGACTGAAAGATTCTGACTATCCAATTTGGCGATTTCTGGTGCAGGTTGTCTAGCACCTAATTAGACACAAGCATTATGTATACAGTGAATGATCGGTACTCCACGTGGTCAAGAAGGAAAGGTATGGTTGGAGATCACTGTCAAATGATGCAGAAAAGCATCACCTCATTCCGGGGCTCTTTAACTGCCTACTCACAGCCTAGCGCTGTGTGCCAATGTAACGTCATTCCAAGGAGGCAAAAGGGACCAAGCGGCACCCTCATTTTTTAAAGAACCCACAATGCAGCAGGAGGTCTAAGACACTACAAACATAACTAAATGGAAGGTGAAGTCAGGTAAATTCCCAAAGGGATGATGTTCAAATGAAATTCAAAGGATGGAGAAGTCAACACGTGGTTGGTGAGACCAGGGACAGGTTCATGGCTATTCAGATGAGCCTCGATAGTGAAGAAAAGACTGTGGTGAATACAGTCAGGAGGACATTCCAGGGGGAGGAAACAGAGAGCTGAGGTATGGGGGCCGGAAAACAGGAGCATGAGGGCGCTCAGAAAGCAGCAAGTCTCCACCGGAAAGGCCGGGGGCAGGCCTCAGCGAGAGGGCAAGCACCGCAGGGATGCAAATGCGTCACAGAGGATGGCCCAGAGGAGTCCTACAAGGATTTTAGTAAACAAAGACAAGCTGTCACTGCTTTTTGACTTAGAGAGTACTAAATCTCTTATTTTGGGGGGATGAAAAGTTAAAAAAACAAGATGGTAAAACGGTAGAGAGAGGACTGGAAGTTAGGACTTCAACGTATAAATCTGGAGGGGACCACGGACATTCAGTCCATAACAAACAAGCATGTGAAGAATGCGAGAGTTTATTCCATTTTGTAAAGCTACTGCAATAATACTGGAGTAACATCACTAATGCCTTAGCGTGCTGACGATGAAAGTGGATTTAACTGCAGGATGAGAGCATTGTGATGGAATGCTAATTCAGCCTGTGACACACATCATATATTATAGAGAAAACCAGGCACTTTGTGCTTCCTTCCTTAATAAGACTGACGAGGTCTCCGATGAAGTCACAACTCTGTACCCAGTTTCTAGCAAAGAATCTAGCTCATAAGTAGGTGCTCAAAAAATGCTGGTAGAATGAAGCATAGTACAGATGGCGTGCCATTAAAAAAAAAAAAGAAAGAAAGAAAAAAAAAAAGCCAGGTATTCCGAGCCTCAGCCAAGCCTTTCATCAACCCTGAGTTTCTTACCACCACCCACACCTCGTGGCTTTGGACTTGAAGAGCAAACAGTGAGAGATGATATGGAGAGATGAAAGAAGCAGAAGGGAGTTCTCCGTAATAGTTGGAACAGAGAGTGGACTTACATCTTACTGGAGGTTACGTTTTAAAGGCAGAATGCAAAGAAAATGTGTCACGCAGTGCAAATCGTCCTTGAAAATGCTTCAGGAAGGAACTGCATTGGAGACGCATAAAACATGCCTCTTCTTCCAGCATTGAGCAGCCCTCTGCTTTGTTTCTGTTCAGCATGGGTTGAAGGTGGTTTGAATTGAAAGGTTATATGAAAAAGATACTTTTTAATGCCAGAATGAACTCCATGTGGTGATACGCTGTCACTATGAAAAGCACCCCAGGACTGAGACAACTCAAGGATGGCAATTTTCTCTCTCCTCTCTTAGTCCCACGTTAGGATACATGACCGTTGAGTAGAGTGGTGGAAGGAAATCTCACCCTCTCTCACGCCCACCCCTCTCAAGTCTCATTTGACCCAGCACATGCGGGGCTGGATTTCCATCAAGTTACAATACACGTCTGGTTTTTCTCCGCCCAGAAGTGGGGGAGCTGAACTGTATCCGGACAAAGGCACCGGAGCTTGCTGCTTGTGCATGCCCGAGTGAGGGTCACCTATCGCCAGGCTCACACAGACATAAGGAAGCAAGCCAACACCAGGCCATGGCCACTCCGGCCACAGCAATGGGAGGATAGGGACAACTGGTATTCAGTCGTGGGCAAAGTAGACTTACGTCCACCTATTTTGATTTCACAGGCTTTCAAAGGACCCTGGGCATCACCCTCTGATGAAAGCATAGTGAAGCAAACTTGGTCTTTGAAGAAAACAGTGGTTTCCTTTCACCAATATTTATCCATCCATCTATCTATCTAACTTTCTTTCCTAGCTTTATTGAAGTATAATCAACAAATAAAAATTGTATATATCATGCTTAAGGGATACAACATGGTCTCTGTGTACACATTGGAAAATGATTACTAAAATTAAGCTATTTATCCATGACCACAGAGTTACCTTTTCTGGTGGTGAAATCAGTTGAGATCCACTCTCCTAGCCAATTTCAAGTATACAATACAGTAATACTAACTATAGTTACCATGCTGTGCATTAGGTCTCTAGGACTTACTCATCCTCTGTAACTGGAACTTTCTGCTTTTTGACTAGTATCTTTCCATAGCCCCCGTCACCCAGTCTGGCAAGGACCATCCTACCCTCTACCTCTATGAGTTTTTGAACTGTTTTAGATTCCACATGTGAGATCATGCAGTATCTGTCTGTGTCTGGCTTATTGCACTTAGCATAATGTGCTCCCGTTTTATCTAGGTTGTTGCAAATGGCAAAATATCCTTTTTTAAGGACGAATAGTATTCCACTGTATGTATGTGTTTATATATATATACATACACACACACACACCCACACCCACGTTTTCTTTGTTGATTTTTCTCAAAACATTTAGGGTACTTCCATATCTTGCTGACATCATCTCTTTGTGATTGTGAGATCTTTGGCAAAGTACTTGACCGATTACTATGTGGATAATAATATATGACAGAGATATGATGAGGCTTAAATAAGAAAATGTATATAAGGCATTTAGCTCTCAGCCTGGGACATACTAAGCAACCAGGATGTGACAGGTTTCTAGTTGCTTCTTGACCATGTGAGCACACCTCAACACAATTGTCTCTTCCTTGTTTCTTCCCTGCATTTGATGAGATGGGGATGGGAGTATGATAAACAAAAAACAACAAATAGAATGCCACCATGGCTAACACCACTTAGGTAACATACAATCAGACATAATTAATGGACCGGCCAAGATTGGGTAAGTGGTGTACAGAGCCCTGGACTGTGGGTCAAGAGACCTGGCCTCTAATTCTGGGTGTGCCTTGGCCAAGTCCTCTCTCATCTCTGTTTCCTTAACAGAGATCCCCTCAAGTTCTAAGATAGTAATACTCTATGGCATATCTTTCTTCAAAAACTTTTAATGATGCTCTAATGTCTTCCGGATTAAACCCATTTCTTTGGCTGGCCTCAAAGGTTCACCACAAACTAGCTCCAGTTTCCCTCTGCAGTATTTTTCCCTCTCTCACCTTAGAAAACCCAACACAATCATCTCTTCCTTGTTTGTTCCCTGCATTTTCACCTCTTTTCCTTTGTTCTTTTCTCTGACTTCAACCTCTGCCTCTCTTCACCCGTGAATATTCTTCAACGCATACCATGTAATATCATTCCTGTGAAGCAACTCCGTATTTCCTCTAGATAACTAGGCTGTATTCTTCTGTGGGGTCCCAGTCACTTCTCTTGAGGTACCAGCTGGCAATGGGGGACAGGAAGCTCCGTGTCACCTTTTAACAACATATCTGACCTTTCCTGACAGTTCTACCATTATAGGGGCCTATGCGGTGTCAGATCTGCAGGGGAATGTATAGACTTGGCTGGTAATTGAGGGAAAGACCCTTTAAATGACGCTTTTGCAGAGCTCTGGAAGTGCTGCTATTCACAGTGAGGTTCTGGAAACAGTGAGGCGTAGATGACATTTCTTTTAAGCAATATGCAAAGTTTCCCCCAGAGGAAAGAGATTAGAAGACAACATTAATTATTCTCAAGACTGTGAGTCCTGATTTTCACTAATTACTTAAATTTGCCACCTGCCTATTCTGACTGGTGACATTCCACTGGTAGGAATCTGGACCTGCAGAGAAAAATCTTCCTTCTGAACAGGCCTGCTGGGTCTCTCCGACATGTCGAACATGCAAGAAGCATGCAACGACTCAATCACCCTACGGAGGAAGTCTGGGTCTAGGACCCTTAGCCACCATTTCTCACCAGTAGAAGAATTCAGGAAATTCATCTTACCATGAAGCATACTAATTAAAAGCATGGACCCTGGAGCCACACTTCCTAGGGTCCAATCTCAGCCCCCACCCTCCCACCTGGCAGGCTTCATGGCCTTGGGCAAATCACCTAAGCTCACAGTGTTCAAGGCTTTGGCTAGATTTGAAGACTGTTGGATAAAAAGCCTACCTCTGCCCCTCTTCCCTGAGCTCCCTAGGGATATTGTCAGTTTGCCCTGGCAGGGACAGAGCTGGACTGGTTCTAGAAATACCTGTTCCAGAGGCTCCCCCAAATTCTTCTACCGTTTCCTCATGGTTTTCAACCCTTTTCTCAGAAGGCCCATTTCCTAGCTGACCTTCAGGAATCCTCCCATCCTGTGCTCTGTGGTCTTATCATTTCTTTGGGTGGGGGTGGGTAAAATGGGTCCGATGAAGAAATTACTGGTGAAGCAGAGGCAGCTACAATACGAAGGCTTCCACCTGTGTTCTGATAGCACATATTTTATGAACTTGGTTTTTCACTCATTCAGCTAGTATTTATTAAGCCTCTACATGGAACAATGGGCTAGTCAGATTAACAACTGTCTGTGAGATCCAAGCAGTGCAAATGATACCTCTCTCAAACATACATAATTCCCTCACCTTGTATTTATTAGGCATGAGACAATCCTGGTGTTTGCTCTTATCCAGTTAACGGCCCACTGGAGTCTCAATTACAACATAATACGATGAGCACTAAAATGGGAGAAATACAAGGAGAATTTAGGGAAAAAAAACCCAGCTAATCCAGAATCAGGGCTCTTGGAAGAAGTGATCTCTAAAGACGAACTATGGTCCTGAAAAAGGAACAAGAACTTACTATCCAAAGGAGCAGGGGACGAGGGCAGGTGGAGAATGCTGTGGACAGAAGAACAGCATCTTGAGGAGGTCTGGATGGAAGAGAGAGCACACCCCTGCTTGGGGACCTGAAATAATGGCTTTCAGGGAGATGAGCAGACCTGTGGAGGCGTTTGAATTTGAACCTATGGACAAAGGATGGCTAGTGAGGCTGTGAGTGACAGAATTATAGGATGATATTTGGGTTTTAGGAAGACTACCCTGGTCATAGCAGGAGCACGGGTGGAGGAGTCCTAGCATGGGGGCAGCCATTCAAGCCTGCCCCCATCAAGACCCTGAGGGGGACAGTGGGGAAAGAGGGCCCAAGGTCACTGGTAGGAGACCTGAGCTCCAACGTTAGCGGGAGAAACAACTGATGGTGAATTCGCACAGTAATTCTGCTCTCTCTGGCCTTCAATTTTCTTTTCTGTAAAATGATTATTTCTAAGGTCAGAGAAGTATATTTCTGTGTCATTTTTAGGACCTACTATTAATCGGGTTTTCAATTAATGCTGCTGCCGCTGCTTCTTCCTCTCTTTCTTCTTGATACTTTAAATTTTCTTTTATCCTATCTTTCCCTCTCTCCCACTGTCTGTCTGTCTTAGTTTGCTAGCGCTGCCATAGCACACACCATCGACTAGGTGGCTGAAATAGAAATTGATTTTCTGACAGTTCTGCAGGCTGGAAGTCTGAGGTCAAGGTATCAGCAGGTTTGGTTTCCAGTGTGGCCTCTCTCCTTGACTTGCAGCCAGCTGCCTTCTTACTGTCTTTGCTGTGTGTGGGCCCATCTCTGTGTGTCCAAATCTCTTCTTATAAGGACACCAGTCAGAATAGACTAAGATTCATCTGGTGGCCTCAGTTTAACCTGATCCCTTCCTTAAAGGTGCCATCTCCAAATACAGTCCCATGCTGAGGTCCTGGGGGTTAGGGCTTCAATATATGAATTTGGGGAGGGGACACGATCAGCACATAAGCCCACAATTCTCTCTCTTTAGAGCTGTTTTGGAACTAAACTTGTTGCAACCAGAAATACCTGGGCTGGTATGGAGGCACAACCTTCCCTAAGCTGGTATTCTCTTTTCTATGTCCTTTCAACCTGTGTTTGATCCTCATCTCACCTATTGATGGTGATGACACAGACCACCCATCTGTGGGGAAAAGCTCAAGCAGCTTTTCTTCTTTTATCCGCTAGCCAAGGTATTTTTTCTTATAGAGAAAGAACTTGTCAATTCCAACCTCTGCAGTATTAGGCCTGGGTCCTTCCTTCACTTGGTTCTAGTCCTTATGCCCCAGTGAGATTCTTACTTTTGGGCTAGGCCTTGTTTATTTTCCCTTTGCTTTTAGCCGCTCACAATAACTTCCAAATGCATCTATATCCTGTCCTTCCTACCTTCTTTCAAAATCGGTGCTAAACCCACCAGGATCTGCAAAAGCTTACTGCGTTAATATTCTTTCTGTGCTTCTTGTCATCAGCCAAACTGAACTTGGGTACACATTTCAACTGCAGTCTCTTAAAGGCCAGGATTTCATTTCATTTTCTGGCTTTTGTCCACTGTGTTTTAGCAGCTCAAAAGGGTCACGCATCCCCGGCACCCCATGAATAAATGAAATCGCACACTGTAATAATGACAATAGGGCATGCACTCCTCTACCTGCCTACCGAGCAAACTGCTCTTTTGACTATTTTGCAAAATCATAACGACTCACAGGAGGTTTCTTCCCACCTACCTGATTCTGAGCCCAGTGAATTATAAACATATTTTATTTAACAAATTCACTTTTATTACTACGGTCAGCTCCTATCACAATAGTTAAGGTTCTGTTTGCAGGTTCATAACTTGCCCATAAAATTTTGCTTCAGGCAGATACTTTCGTCTAATGACTCTTGGTACAAAATATCATTATTAGAATCTTTTTCTTTTTACACCAAAGAAAGTAAAAAAAAAAAAAAGTGGCTTAAAAAAAAAAAAACCTTTCAAACTACTATTCTGTATTAAAGAAATGCTCCTCTCCTCCCCCAACAAAAAAGAAATGCCAAATCTCAGCTACCGAGATTTGTAAATGCAAAATGGCATTGGATTTCCTTCTCAATGTTTCTCAGGACTCCTTAAATGCTTTTGGCATTTTGGATGGGACAATTTTCCTGCTGCAGGCCTGCTTGTGCAAAGCAGGGCATACATAGAGCATTCCTGGTACCCGTGCACCTGGTACCTGCCATACTCCCTCTCCCCACAAACCAGAGGGGTTGTGCTGACCAACGAAGTCTCCGCACTTTGTGCCTACTCTGTTTCACTTGCATCCTGCAGGATGACTGTGACCTCTTGGCTTGGTACAACTTTAATTGACCCAGAATGAAGTGTCAGAGTTGGCAGCATCTAAGTTGACCCAGTCATCTGGAGGGCCACTGGTAAAATTGTATAATTAGACAGGGGAATCCTCTGAGGAATCCTCGATATCCCCATTTCCCCCTCTTTTTCTTTTTTGTGCAGGCCTCCTCTACAGGTCTGGAACTGCCTGCTTGCCCTCTGCATGCCTGCATCGCTCTTTGCAGCCTTCTCGCTGAGACCTGCTGTTTTACTCTGCGTCCATCAAAGCGTATCTGACTTCCCGCCTCTGCTTCCAGGGCCCTATTTTCTGTCCAACATGGCAGTTACTGCATCAACCAAACCTTAATAATGGCCCATTTGTCACACCTCTTAGCAGGGGAGAATGTTTTTAAAAAATAACAAATGACTTGGCATAGGCGCTCATGGATCAGAAGGAAACACGGGTGGAGGTTCTGTAGCCCGACGGCCTTTTCAGGCCAAACACGGCTCCTCTAGTTGCTAGCTCTTGGGGTGGTCAGGATGAATCCCGTGGAAAGGTCGGGGTGGCTGAGGCGGTGAAGAGAAGGCACCGCAGGGGTCTCAGCGAAGTTGCTATTTATAAGTGAGACTAGAAGTGCTTCGATATATTCACAACTGATACTACCGTGTGGTATGTGCTCGTCTCCGTTTCATCCCTGACTCCTGAGGGTTTTTATTTTTACGGAAGACTCCTGGGTTCTCAATGCCTTACTCTTTAACACGGAATGGTGTTTTAGGCAGCATGGTACAGTAATGAGGAGTGACTTTTGACCTCCAAAATTTTTAAACTGATATAGTCAAAATTACCATTCTTTTTGATTTCATACTTTGTTTTGGTATTCAGAATCTCCCCTTTGGGGTGCCTGGGTGGCTTAGTCGGTTGAGCATCCGACTCTTGGTTTTGGCTCAGATCGTGATCTCACAGTTACGGGATCGAGCCCCACATACGGCTCTGGGCAGCGTCTGCTTCAGATTCTCTCTCCCTCTCTCTCCCTCTCCCTCTCGCTCCCAAATAAATAAATAAATAATTTTTAAAAAATCTCTCCTTTCTCAGTTAAATGGTATCATATGTGAGATTCTGGTGTAGGAGAGAGATGAGGATAGAACTTGAATTTTGAGTAGTCAACTCTTACAAAACCATTTGTTGAAAAATGTACTTAGATTGGCCTCAGTTTTAGGGTTGTCTACACAGTGCCATTTCCTCTATACCGCTTCTTACATCCACCCTTCTGATTCTTGTGACTTCATTAACAGTTTGGTACTGGATAAGGCAGAGTTCTCACTTTCAAATTTTCACAGCTATTTTTATGAGTCAACTTTTGTGTAGCTTTATCAAGTTCTTTTCTCCCCTAAGTCCCACTGTAATGGTTAATTTAAGCGTCAACTTGACGGGACTCAGGGATATCCAGAGAACCGAGAAGACATGATTCCTGGGTGTGTCTGTGAGAATGCTTCTGGAAGAGACTCGTAGAATGGGTGGACTGATAGAGAAGCTTACCCTCGCCAGTGTGGGTGGGCATCATCCAATCCACTGAGGGCCCAAGTAGAACAAAAAAGTGGAGGAAGGGCAAATTTGTTCCTTTTGCATTAAGCTGGGCCATCCATCTTGTCCTGCCCTTGGATACTGGTGTTTCTGGCTCCTGGGCCCTCAGACTTGGATTGGGCCTTATACCATCAGCTCTGCTGGCTCTCAGGCCTTCAAATTCACTCGGAAATACACCTCTAACTTTCTTGGTTTTCCATCTTGCATAAGGCCAATCATGGGCCAATCCTCCATCATCACATGAGCCAATTCCTGTAATAAATCTCCTCGTGTGTGTGTGTGTGTGTGTGTGTGTGTGTGTGTGTGTGTGTATCTGTATTTATTCTATTGATTCTGTCTCTCAGAAGGGTGGTAATACACCAGTCTCACTGAATTTTTTATTAGAATTTTATTAATTGTATATATTTGTTTTGTAATAACACTCCTGGGCATTTCTTCTCTATCCTCAATACTTTGGGACTTTAAAGGTCACCCTTGTGGGGTTTCCCCACCAACACAGCAAGCAATTCTGTGACACTAGGTAGATATCCCACAATTTACCCCAATTCTAATACTTTGTACCTGGAGATCACGTACGATCCCTCAGCTTGAGGGCTCAGCTCAAAAGATTGTCCCTTTTTCCCAATTCAGATGCCAATCACTAGTCCAGATTGTCATCTGTGCTTCTGACTGGCTATATATCAGAGGTTCGCACGAATCCCTGCTCAGATTCCATTAATTTGCTGAAGTGGCTCACAGAACTCAGGAAAAGAGTTTACTTACTAGACTACCACTTTATTATAAAAGGAAACAATTCAGGGATAGCCAGATAGAAGAGACGCACAGGGCAAAGTATGTAGGAGCAGGGGTAGAACTTCCACAACCTCTATGGATGACCCATCCTCTCAATATCACATGTTCACCAACCCAGCAGCCCTCTGCCTCCAATCCTTTTGGGTTTTAATGGCGGCTTCATTACATAATCACGGTTGATTAAATCACTGACCATTGGTGACTGAGCCCCTTTCCGCTCCCTGGAGGCTGAGGGGCAGGGCTGAAAGCTTCAACCCTCCAATCACACAGTTGGTTCCCTTGGCAACCAGCCTCCAACCTCCTGGCTTTCCAAAAGCTACCCCATTAGTATAAACTCAGGAGTGGCTGAAAGAAGCTTGTTATGCATAACAAAAGATACTTTTATTGTTCTTATCAGTTAGGAAATTTAAAGGATTTAACGAGAGAGCTCGGTGCCAGGAACTGGAGGAAGACCACGTATTTATTTCTCATTATAAATCACAGTGTTAAAGAGGAAAGAATTGGTATTTTTACTCTGTTTTAGTCTTCCCACTTAGAAATATTATATATTTAGCCTTATATAAAATCTTCATTTACATTTCTCAGTAAAACCTTTCTAGTTTTCTTAATGTAGGTCCTATATATATCTTTTTGGGTTCCTCATTAGTTTTTAGTCTGTGGTCCCTTTTGTTAATGACGTAGAGTGACGTCATTAACAAAAGGGACCACAGACTAAAAACTAATGAGGAACCCAAAAAGATCTACAAAGAACTTCTCAAACTCAATACACGAGAAACAAATAAACAAATCAAAAAATGGGCAGAAGATATGAACAGACACTTTTCCAATGAAGACATACAAATGGCTAACAGACACATGAAAAAATGTTCAAAATCATTAGCCATCAAGGAAATTCAAATCAAAACCACACTGAGATACCACCTTACGCCAGTTAGAATGGCAAAAATAGACAAGGCAAGAAACAACAATTGTTGGAGAGGATGTGGAGAAAGGGGATCCCTCCTACATTGTTGGTGGGAATGCAAGTTGGTACAGCCACTCTGGAAAACAGTGTGGAGGTCCCTTAAAAAGTTAAAAATTGAGCTACCCTATGATCCAGCCATTGCACTACTGGGTGTTTACCCCAAAGATACAGACGTAGTGAAGAGAAGGGCCATATACACCCCAATGTTCATAGCAGCAATGTCCACAATAGCTAAATCGTGGAAGGAGCCGAGATGCCCTGCAACAGATGACTGGATTAAGAAGTTGTGGTCCATATATACAATGGAATATTACTCAGCAATCAGAAAGAACGAGTTCTCAACATTTGCTACAACATGGACGGCACTGGAGGAGATAATGCTAAGTGAAATAAGTCAAGCAGAGAAAGACAATTATCATATGATTTCTCTCATCTATGGAACATAAGAACTAGAATGATCAGTAGGGGAAGAAAGGGATAAAGAAAGGGGGGGTAATCAGAAGGGGGAATGAAACATGAAAGACTATGGACTATGAGAAACAAACTGAGGGCTACAGAGGGGAGGGGGGTGGGGGAATGGGATAGGCCGGTGATGGGTAGTAAGAAGGGCACGTATTGCATGGTGCACTGGGTGTTATACACAACTAATGAATCATCGAGCCTTACATCGAAAACAGGGGATGTACTGTATGGTGACTAACATAATATAATAAAAAATCATTATAAAAAAAAAATTAATGACGTCACTCTTCCCTTGGTTCCAGCGAACTGGTTATGGCGGAGGTAGGTGTCGGCATTCTTCAAACTTCATCACCTGCTCTAGTGCGCAGCTGCCTGCTGGTCCCTTCAGGATGCTCTCTGGACCACCTTCCCTCCCACACAGATCCCAACAGGAGTTCTCAAAGCCTGAAATGGACTGTGGGCTTACAAATGTATTTTGGTATTATTTTCAGCTTGCTTCTGGTGAAATAAAAATAATTGTCTATTTTGACTAAATATGACTTGTTCTTAAATACTCACAATGGGACCTATCTCCTAGAAAGACAGGAGCTCTTGTCTCTTAGAAGTTCTTGTTAACACTTACAAAAGGGCTCAGAAGGCATGCTCAGTAATGGTTTCTTTTAAATGCCAGTTACTTAGTAAAAGGGAGAATAGCTGTAGAAGGATTAAAAGATTTATTTTCTTTTGAAATCTGTGGCTTTTTTAAAGTTCAGGGATAAAGGTTCAATTGCCTGTGCCTTACCTGCATCCTTCGAAACAACCAACAAACCTGCTCCGGAAGAAATTCAATCCTCTCCTCCCCTCCTCCCCGCCAACAAGGAGTGTTAAGTGAAGAGAGCCTTACTCAAATTTAGAGCCGGATTGCCTTGACAAGCTCTCCAATAGGGAATGAAGCCAGATGGGGATTGAAATAGCTTACGGGCCACCAGTCCGTGCCGTTAATTGTGTTAGCTGTGTTCAGGATACAAGGAGGAAAGAAACGGTGGTTAAGGGAGAGGTACCCTTAAAAGACTCAGGATCCTACGGCATTGTAAGGATGTCACTCGTTGAATAATCCCACAACTAAAATAAGAGGATTTAATATTCAGTATTCTCATCTCAGCCGAAGGAAAGGAGAATGGAGACAAGGTCCCTTACTTTTTTGGGGGGCAATTAACACTGTATTTCTAAGCTTCGGGTTAAAAAAACTATGGAACTAGAAGAACACTGGATTACTGGCAAAAACCTCAAAGGTTAAACACACCAGTGGCTACAAGTATTTACCAGTGCCTGTTTCCTTCAGTCACCCTGAACTAGGAGACGGTCTAAATGCCTGGGACGCTGTTTGACAGGAGACAGCAGGTGCTGCCTGATACAGGGCATTAGATGAAGTCGCTCTAATGACTTCTGACCTAACGCAAGTACATTGTAAGGGCAGGGTAAGTGGCTGGAAACAACGAACTGGAGACCTCTGTCCTTTCATTTGTTCCCTTTCTGCCCCTGACAAGACTGCAGCCCTCCATATAAAGCAGCCACATTTACTTTTTGCTAAGGCAAATAGTCCCTGACCAGCGGCATCAGCATCTCCAGGGAACTTGTTAGAAATACAAATTAGCAGCCATGCCTTGGATCTGCTGGAACTGAAATTCTGTGTGTGGGGCAATCTGTGTTTGACAAATTGCCCATATGATTCTGAGGCCCTAAAGATTAAGAATCCCTGGCTCAGGGAATTGTCTCAGTTCCCACCTTTCATTGGTGCTTTGACTTTCCTTTGATTCTGATCTCTGGTGCCTTTCTGTGGTGACCTGAAACCTGTAGCTGTCCTTAGTGCCTAGCTCCTTGAGGGATGACACCTTTAGATGGTCAACCTGCCTTTCTCTACAGGCTTCTTCATACGACTGATGAAGGACTCTTTGTAGCACTGATCTTTGCAGATTCCCCATGTGAAGATACATAGGGGTATCTCTTTGATGCCTGACTCATGTGCCAGCCTGGCCCGCAGAACCCAGGTCCTCCTGCATGTTAGTTAGACGGCCATCTGCATCTCCAAGGCTGATAAAGTCAGCCCCAGCAGCTATAAAAGCAGCTTAATTTGTGATAGGAAAAAAGTAGCCTGAGATCAAACAGACCAGATTCAAGCCCTGGCCATACCATTTACTAAGTATGTGAATGTGTAAAGCAACTAACAGGTAATAATATTTACCTCCAAGTATTATTTTAAAGAAAAAATGAAAGATTCTATCAGAGCCATGACCTACTTTTGTACTATAAAAGGGATAAAGGTAGGTTGAGACACTGTCCCCTCAAATATCAGGACTCCCGCTGAGAACAGCTGGAGCTCTAAGCCAGGGGCCTCTGGGTCCAGACAGGCTCATCCACTTACACCAACATGCTATTAAGTATTACTAATCTCTATGTAGGCCATGATGTGACAATGACAAAAACCACAATTCTACAGCTTGTGACACCCCAAAGAGGCCTCAGTAAATGATGGTAGTTGTTCTATCTCCAACTGTCATTGAGGACCAGCAAGACGAACAGTGACAAGTAGTACCATGGCTTGATCACTAGAAATAGTACCATGGCTTGATCACTAGAAATCTAAGTTCTAAGAAGAAAAGAGGGGAAGAATGAAAAGAAGGCAAGCTTACATATTTGGTAAAATGAAGCGTATCCTCAGGTCACTTATAAATCCGGTATTATAAACCATGCGTAGATGTCTCCATATCAGAGACAATGGTAAAACGTGGAGGAGATCTAGCCAAACTCTCTGCATAAAGGGATTATCATTTGTGAGTCTGTGTGCGTGTGCATGCACGCATGCGCAGGTGTGTGATCAACAGTGATATCCGTCAGAACTCTGAAGAAAACCCAGCCTCTCCCGAAGCAAAGTTCATCATTTATAGCAGAGCAAACATCTGCGTTACAAAGACAAAGACAGGGCATGTAAGGGGCCTGTGGAATTTCTAAGGACTTGGCTAAGGTTTTGCAATGTGCAGACCACCTGCTTGGAGCTCCAGGTGGCCTAGGTCTAAGGTCAAAGGTCAAATCCAAGTCACCGGCAGCATCACGAGAGGCACCCACAAGCCATCAGCCGGCAGGTGTTGGACGTAAGGGACACGAACGGGTAAGAGCGGGAGAGGGGGAAGAAGTTACAGGTAACCCCAAAGGCAGCCAAACAAATCCAGGTGAAACTTTGTCTACAATGGGTTTGATGAACAACAATTTCCTTAAAATGACATCTAATATTCTGGCACACATTTCCCGTCCTACAGATGCTATCAAAGTATAAGCATAACACAAGAATAATACTTATGGGATTCAAAACATCACACAAATTGCTTGATGTAAGTGGCAAAATAGTGTGCTATCATTGTCGGCGTCTTGGCAGAGTTCTTCTTTTGTTGAACGTTAGAATAGAAAGACATCAGTTGTCACTTAGCAAATGGTCCTCTGCTTTCTAAGCCATCCAGCAGATGGTTGAGGTGATAAAGCGCAGCACCAGCTTGATCCTGTTTTCGCTAGCAGCCTCTACTTGCCACGACGACAATCATTCAGGGCTCCTCCGCCAGCCGACTGCGTGAGGTGTCACCGCGCGGTGTCTCACACCCCAGGTCCCATGCATCACAGTCAAGCCACCATCTCGGAAGGTAAATTACCCACCTTCTTAATGTCAGCTCCTTCAGTGGCTTTCCCTCCCTGGTCGTTCCCCGCAACCTTGGCCCCACAGTGTTCTAGCACTACATTAAAAGCTGCTGGTTGGATCTGTGTTCCTTCCCTCCCTGTGTGTATGGAGGACGGGGGGGGGGGGGGGGGTTAGCCCCTGGGAGTGTTTACAGTTGGCTGGGTGACATTGGCCTTGCATCTTCGGTATATACTTTCAAGCAGTTTTCCTCTAAAATGTAGATATTTTTGTTAAATTATACCCAGTTAAATTTTTATTTTCATTCATCTACTAACCATAACTTTTCCCCCATGGTTCAGCCACAGGCTGGTTAACGTTGAATAAGAACCAAGAGCTGACTACACTCTAGAGGCCAGGAAAAGCAGCATTTACCCAAGGAAGGGGAAGAAGCAAGGACCTCTGAAAGTGGCTGCCACCCACAGCTGTGGAAGTTCCAGTCCCTTCCATGGCGAGGGAAGCAGCACCCATGCATTTATGCACAGCAACTCTAACACCTGAACGTGTACGCCTTTCAGTTCTGAGTGCCTGTGAGTGGCTTCTGAATAAGCCTCTGTAGTTTGCTGGTGTTAATACACACGTAAATTGTTCTGATACATAAAAGATGCAATTCCATTATAGTTTATTTCAGAATTATTACGAGGTCAAGAGTGGAGTGCTAATATAAATGTAACCAGTACGCTCATTAACAGGACCTGTAAGCAGAAGCTACTAACTTAGCTCCTTACGTTTCATGCTGAGGGCCAAATACACACAGATCAAGAAGAACAGAAAATCTAGGAAGAAGATATCTTAACTCGGGTATATGTGTGACTTTTCTATCCTTTCCAAAACTTTATGATATAGAATTTTTTTAAATTTTTAAGATTTTATTTATTTATTTGAGAGAGAGAGAGCACAGAGGGAGAAGGAGAGGCAGAAGCAGACTCCCCACCGAACAGAGAGCCCAACGCAGGGCTTGATCCCAGGACCCTGAGATCACAACCTGAGCCGAAGGTAGATGCTTCACCGACTGAGACACCCAGGCTCCCCCAGAAATTTTTAATTTTTAATTTGACATTGGGTGGGGAGTAAGGGAAGCAAGTTGTGATGATTTATTTTGTGTGTCAGTTTAACTGGGCTAAGGAATGCCCAGATAGCTGGTACAACATGATTTCTGGGTGCGTCTATGAGGGTGTTTCCGGAAGAGATTAGCATCTGAATCTGTAGACTGAGTAAAGATGACCCTCATCAGTGTAGGGGGCATTATTCAATCCACTCAAGGCCTGGATAGAACAAAAAGGCAGAGGAACAGTGAATCTGTTTTTTTTTAAGACACTGGAACTCCTAGTCCTCGGGCCTTCAGACTTGGACTGAATAACACCACCAGCTTTCCTGGGTCTCCAGCTTGCAAACAGCAGCCTGCCAGACTTCTTGGCCTCCATAACCACATGCACCAATTCCTACAATAAATTATATTTATCTACTATTGCTTCTGTTTCTCTGGAGACTTCTATGACAGAAAAAGAGATTATTTAATATTTAGGGTGTTTAAAATTCTAAAATTTCTCTAAAAATTCCTAAGTCTGTTCCTGATGATTGGTTATCAAGAAAAACCCAGATCATAAGGATCAAGGTAGGGCTTGGTTTCCAGAGTGGGAGTAGGAGGAGAACCCTGGTTTCTGAAATAGGGCAGGAGCCACGCCACAAAACAGAGCCCAGGCTTACAGTCCAGGTATTAAGAGCAAGATGGGCTAGCGTGTCACCAAGCTGTGTGTGTGCTGCTCTGGAGTTCCAACATGTGCCCAGAAGGAAGCAGCCTGTTTCACAGCCTGAGACAGGCAGGTGCTTCTTAATGCACCAGTCAGGGACCCCAGAAGAGAGTAGGAGGTGTGAGCCAGGAGCTGGGCAGGGCCCCAGGACCAAGCAGCATCCTTTCCACCATTGAAAGATGAGAAGCTCATGTCGAGGGCCAAGGAGGGAAGTGTGTTAAATGCCAGGTGAGGGCCATTGTGGTTGCCGGTTATTAGAGATTTTTGCCATTACTTGTGGATAGTCACTTTACTTATATAGGGCAGAATCAGCCCAGAATTATTAATGGCAACGAAGTACTGTTTTCTTTGCTGAAGGTCAATGTCTCTGTGCCTGCTGGCCACTGATGCCCAACGCTGTAACTAACGGAGAAATGGCTAGTGCAGTAGGAATGAGGGAGAAAGACCTGAATAAAAGAAGAAGGAAAGGAATTTCTTCCAGAGTAAAATCATTCTAAGCACTTCTAAGCCGGAGGATGAGGCACAGGGTCCCAGTATCTAATGTGGCAGGGTGGTTACCCTCACCTTTGCACTGAGCGGAAGGAGTGGTTTCTGTCTGGTCAGCAGCATGGATGTGGCACCCCAGAGTGGCCTAGGATGTCCGGCTAGCTCTGACTTTTTCTAGTTTGGGTCTTTTAGGATGGCCAGAAATTGCTCTCCCTAGAGATAGCTGCAAAACCCCTAAGGATGTGCAATCTCTTTCCTCAGCCCCTTTTCCTGTAGGCTGCACTCCAGTGTGCAGCGGAAATGTGAAGTGGGGGAGACAGCTGGCTCTGCAGTCTAAATTCTGCCACTCTGGAAAATGCAGACACAACTCAGGGACAGATGTCCACAGACACAAGCGCCCTGTATCATACCATGTGCACGTGGCATTGCTCAGAAGCACTGACTTAATTCCAAACTTCACAGTTGTGCCGCAGCCTATAAAATATTTACATTGTTTTCCTGAATATGTACTACTTTACAGTCTATAAAATATTTACACAGAAACCTTTTTCTGAAGATACTGTGTTTCAAATATTATGTCTATACCACTGCAGACTGGGAATCAGGAGGCCTGGGTCCTGGTTCTGGCTTTTGACAACAAGGCTGTGTGACTTTGGGCAAGTCAATTCACTTCTCTGATTATCTCATGTATAAAATGAGGGGAAAGGACTGTGGGGTATCCGAGATCTTTTTCACATACAACCCTAGTTCATCTCAGACAAGCAGCACTCAGCATACAGCAATCCTTGCATGCTCTGCCAGAGAATCCCTTGTCACGGTTTCATCACAGCACAGAGAGGACCACCTGGCCAAATGGAAGAAGAGCATCCCAGTGGGGACAGGAGTAGAGTATGGTATCTATCTAAGTGGTCACAAGAAAAGTAAGTCAGGTAAACAAACGAGGCAAACAAGAATGAGAATACAGGCTTTGGAGAAGGGCCCATCTGGGGGTTAGCCTGGCTTTGCTGCTTACTCTTCTGCGATCTCCGGCAATGTGTTGAGACCTCTAAACCTGTTTCCTTACATGTAATATAAGGACATTAATACTAAGTATTCCCTGGTGCTGTTCTGAGGATCCCTTCAGTTAGAAATGTAAAGCTCATTTTACGTTTGATAAGGCATATGATAAGGGCTCAGTAAACAGTAACTATTACTTTTATTATCAATTTATCAAAAAATCATCTATCACGGGACTGTGATTCTCCTTTGAGTATCTCCTCAAATATGCCTATCAAATTCCCCCAAAAGAAACCCTCTGGATTCCCGCCTGTTTATAACTGTGTTCCCTTACATGCTTATTTGTTGTCACACAGAATAGGTCACAATTGTGGAGAAAATGGTAAAACATTTTGTGGAGCAGGCTATTAATACATATCACTGAAATATAATTTTAAGATTAACCAGTAGGTTAACTTGGTTAATTGCAAGCTCTGGGGAAGATGTGAGCCACATTAGTAAATGATGATTTTTTTTTTTTAAGATTTTATTTATTTGAGAGAAAGAGAGAGCATGAGTTGAGGAGACGAGGGAGAAGTAGACTCCCCACTGAGCAGGGAGCCTGACATGGGACTTGATCCCAGGACCCCAAGATCATGACCTGAGCTGAAGGCAGACGCTTAATCAACTGAGCCACCCAGGCACCCCAACAATGCCTTTTAACGTTAGGGCATCTTGTCCTGGTTTGCCTAGGATGGTCCTAATTTATGCTTCTTGTACTTGAGTTATTATTTCAAGTGTACCTTTTTACTCTCAGAAGCACCATGGTTTAGACAATAAATTATACAGTTGCCCTATTTAGGTTAATTGAATGCTGGGTTGATGGTTGTCTCCATAAAAAGCTATTTGGGAGCAGTGTTTTCATGAAGAAGTCAAACTAGGCATACGCGATTTCAACTTCAGACATTTTCTCTGGTGCCAAATTCTCATACATATGAATGTGGCGGACAAGAGCCTTGTAGCTACCAAAGATGGCCATGGAGAGGATGCTACAGGAATAGATGTCTCAAGTCTGTCCAAAGTCTCAAAATCAAACTGCAACTCTGAGGAAAAGGATTACAGAAACTCTTGCCAGTATTACTGAGATTTGAATTCTGCATTTATTCATTCCCATTGTGCTAAGCATTGAGAATACAGTGGGAACAAGTTAGACAGGATCCATTCTTGCCCTCATGGGGCTCACGATTTACTGAAGGACAAAGATGAACCCAAAGTTTCATCAGAAACTTTTCAACAGAAAAAAAAATCACCTATGAGGACAAGTTTAATAAAGGCACAAAGAAAGAGGTAAGATGGAAAGTAAAGGGGGCGTTCTGAGGAAAACTGTCTTTAGAGAAGTTTGCTGGAGAAGCCCTCTAGAGGATATGGCATTTAAAGTGAAGTGACACCAGTCAAAGAGACCAGGGCTCCGGTGTTGTGGGAAAAACTGCATTTGGAGACCCAGAATCAGGCAAGAGCTGGGGGTCTCTGAGGCACTGAGAGAAGGTCAGTTTGACTAGCAATCACTTAGCAAGGGGAGACCCGGCACAGCTGAGGTGGGACAGATGGACAGGGTCCCACAGCGTGTATTGAAGAAACTAGATTTTTGTTCCAGGTGAAATAGAAAGCCACTCAGGAGTTTTGAGTGGGGAAATGCCAAGATCCAATGTATGCTTCCTGCTGATCTGATTTACATTATAATTCACTTCCCTGCTGCGTGGAAGAGGAATTGAGTTGGTGGGGGAGGGGACAAAAGTGCAAGCAGAGAGACCAGTCTGGGGGGTATTGAAGTGAGAGTGAAGGTGGTCTGGCCTGGAATGATGGTGATATCAGGTGAGAGATGAAAGTAAGTCTTGCCTGGAATGATGGTGGTGAAGATGGTCAGATTTGGCACGCATTTTTCAAGTTCATTCTACAGAATTTGCTGGTAGGTTGGGCAGTGAGAGTTTAGGGAAGTGGAGAATCAAGACTGACCCTATGGTTTTGTTTTCAGAGGCTGGGTGAGGATGTGGGGAGGCGGAAAGTCACTGGGGGACCAGAAATGAAGAGTTCTGTTTTGCAAATGTTAAAAATGTAACATTTGAGATGTTTCTGATACATTTGGGTGAAGAACATCAAATAGGCAGTTCGGTATGTAAATATGGTCTCTGAGAGGTAGGAGATGCAGTTGTAAACTTGGTTCTCATGGAATAAGGATATTGGTTCCAGACTTGAGGAAATGATGAGGGCCGCTGGGTGAGACTACACACAGAAAAAGCAAGCAAGATAAGGAAAGAAAGGAGGGAGGGAGGTGGGTAGGACTGAGCTCTGAGGAATATCACCATGTGACACAGAGAGGAAGTGGACACAAGAAGAAGGAAAAGAGCCAGTGAGGTAAACCAGGAGGCAGGAGTCTGGCAAAAGCCGAGAGAAGGAAGTGTTCCAGCAAAGAGGAAGTGGTCAAATTAGTTGAACAATCAAAACAGACCGAGAACGGAGAAGTGTCCGCTGGAGCTGGTCACAGGGAAGGAGATGGTCCAAGACCTGACAGGAGCAGCTGCATCATGGCCTTTGTACGTGAATATGGTTTGGGGATATATTGCTCTACACAGATTAGCTTGTATTCACAAAGATGAAATGTTTCTGGGAATGACTTGAAAATTGATGATCCGCTCTTCGGCTCACTCACAAAGGCCTCAGCCCTGAATCCTGGGACCATAGCTGCAGGCCCCTGAGGGGATGGGGGAGTGCCTGGAATAGGCAGGGCACTTAGAGCCTTTGTATACTGCAGTTTACCTAGGGCAGGTTGAATACACCCTAGAATATACAGAAATGTTAATGGATTGGCTTTAAAAAAGAAACAAATAATACCCAACAGCTCAAGCTCCTTTTCCTGTCACTTTCTGAGAGACAAAGTAAAATGTGGAGGACACAGCCTCAAATGCCCAACATAGGTTTCTCTCAAAAATAATTCATGAAATGATTTCATCCTCTCCATTGAATAAAGCAGGGATGTTACAGTATTATTATCCCGGTTTTAGAGTTCCACAAAGTCAGGTTGAAAGACCAAGCAAATTAGGTAGGACCACATAGTCCTTGTGGCCAAGCCAGGAGTCCTGTCCCACCTTCCTGTACCCTCCCTGCTCGTTCCCTTTAGCCAAGTCCCAAGTGGTGGTCTGCCTACCCCTCCGCAGGAAAGAAATCCGTAGTATCAGCTCTCAGAGCAATGGCCCTGAGGAAGGTCACTTTCTTTGTGTTCTTCTCTTTTCAGTTCTTTCTCCCCTTCCTTGGGTAAATTTCCTTTGCTCCATTTCCTGTTTTGGCCGTTCCTGGCACAGTGGCTGGAGAACCGATGAGGTATCAGGTCCCCTCCCCCATCCCTTTCTGGTGCCTTTTACTCTGTGAATAGTTCATTGTCAAAGGGCAAAAAGAACATGGCAAAGGTAAATGGATGGCTTATTAGGTCGGAGACAAGGAGGCAGGGACTGCACACAGGGCAGGCCATTATGTAGGAGACTGTGAGGGCTGTGCACGTATGATTTAATTTTCAACGAGAGTCTTAATATCATATGCATGTACGGGGCTGATAACCTTTCTCTTAAATCTTTTGAATGATTAAGATCAGGTGGTTATACATACACAGTGTGGTCATTATTCCCAAACCGGAGCCTGAACAGGCCCAGACACAGTTCACACGGTAGTCCAGACCTCACTAAGGGGCCAGCAAGCACTGAGCCGAGCTTGGTGGGCTGGGGTCCCCAGCGATGCGGCAGCATCACCCAGGGACTTGTGGTCTGCACATGACCGGGCCAGCAGCATTTCAGAGGCTAAGAGGACAGAAATCCTGAGAGGATTTCTAGCCATCGTTCCAGATGGATCATTTAAAAATATCCCTCCCAGAGCAGGACATTTCGAACCTGCCTTGTTAACTCACTCTCCTGCTTCTAAGCTGCTCAGTGACCAGAGTCAAAAAATGATAGCTTTACAAAAATTCCTCACAATGGTACTTTAATTAAAACAAAATCCTTCTACGTTCTGTAGCATTTAAACCTTCATTGTGACAGATACTTGCGGAAAGCAAGCATTCCTTTGTGTTCCTTTACAACACAGGGAAAGCTGGCCACACTTCCAGAGCAGTGTGGGATGCTCAAGGGAGAGGGCCCCGGCAAATGCACTATGCAAATTTATGAAAACAATATGCAAATCAGTATAGTGCTAGTGAGTCAATACAAACAAACAAACAAATGATGGGAAAGACTTTGATTACTATGCCGAAGGGAGAATCCCTGACTTGAAGGGTTGCTCAGGTGTGTGTGTATACGTCTCAGTGCATTTGTGTGCGTGCGTGTGTGTGCATGACTGTGTGTGTGCGTGTGCACATACTTGTAGGGTGACAGAGGACAAGCAATGAAATCTGAATGCTCCAAGGAAATGAGCACTTCAGCTTTTTGTTCTTGTTATTTCCTGGGATGCAAGAACTTCTCCCCTTGCCAGGAATTTGTTATTATCGCAGTACAAGAGGGCTATATGTCCATTAAACTGTGCAGACAGAAGTGTGGTGGCATAGAAAATAACATGAAGGACTGGGAGTCAGGCTGGAGGGAGTCCCACTAAACGCTGGCAGGGGTGCCCTGCTGGGCTGTGCTTCTGAAGACCCAGCTCTGGCACTCTTCCAGCCTCCAACTCCGCCAAGGGACAGTGGTCCTCAGGGCCAAGGGCACACGCCCTTCCAGAGCATGCATCTCCCCTCTGGGTCCCACTCTGGGTACTCGGAAAAATCCCACAATTGCAGCACGGAGCCTGACCGGCCAGGCTGTTAGGAAGGTGTGTCTGACACACTCGTTTGCCGGCTTGATTTGTGACATTTCCAAGTCCAGCCCTAGAGTATGTGAGGCTCCCCCAGGCCTGGAGGCCCGAGTACCACCTCTGTGAGAAGTGGGTCTGGCTGGGGGCACTTGAGTTCTGGCTTAGCTGCCAGTGGTTCTGTTATCTTGGACAAAACCATTTCCTCTCTGGGCCTTACATCCCTTATTGCTCAACCTGGGTCAGGGTGAGATCGGAGCAGGTGAGCACTAAGTGCTTGGAAAGATAAACATCTCTAAGAAAGGTGGGACATTTAAAAATCGTCTCCTATACCTAGTGACCCACAGGGGCTGTTGTATTGTAAGGAGAGGCATATTTCCAGTTCCATGTAGTTTGTGTATTCATGGTTCCTGAGTTTAAATGACATTTAATGGTTTATAACTCTCTTATATTGGGCAAATACATTAATCTTCGAGTATCAGATTTGCACACAATTGTAGGGTGTTGCAACCTAATTAATCTAATTTAATTGTGCATAGAGTTACAGCCTTCTGAAGTTAGTATGTAAGCTTATGCAAATAACATGCAAATAAGAATTCAAGTGCTTTCAGGAACCCAGCCCAGACTACAGCACCATAGCCCAGAGTTCACGACTATCAACATTCATCCAACAATTAAACACTATAGCAGGTCATATAATTTATGAATGAATTCTTGCAAGTCCTCTTCAAGACAAATCAGGACACATAGGTGCCTTGAAAGCCCAGTATGTGGAGAATTCTGAGGCGAACTATTGCAGAAGTTACACCTAACTGGTACTTCTTTTTCCCACTCTAAGGTCAACCCCCACCCCAGGCCTGCTCCCACCCCTTTCCTCCCTCAGGAATAATTAGCTGGCAGGTCTGGCAGTAAGACATGTGTCTACCAAAATGCCAAAGGAGAATCCCACCGTTTGCTTCCTCTTGCAGATAAGCAGCCTCAATATCGAACCTCTTTATATCACTAAGTGTCTGGTGCCCACAAAGGTGGTCAACCCGGGGTGCTGAGGGTTGCCTGCCTCCGTGGTTCAGCACCACCCTTCCCAGCATGGAGAAGGAGCCTCAGTTTATTCTCCCTTCTGTTTCACAGGCAGGAGAGTTACAGCCGCAGGACGTGGCCCAGGGAGCCTGGTGGTGCCCTCCTCTCTGCCTTGCTCTGCCGTGCAAACCGGTTCGACAGTCCAGAGCAAGAGCACCCAATAAAACCGCGCTTCAACTCCCTTACAGCAAAATGGGCAATACAGCACAATTCCGAGGAAAAAAATTTCCATTTCACGTAACCCAAAAATGACCTTGTTTAATAGTGACGTTTGCTAAAACGGGAGTACTTTGTATTTTTAGGAGGAATTGTACATTTTCTTACCGGTTTGGTTTGGTACTGGCAACCAGAACTATTTTGTGGGGATGTTTCTCAAATCCCAAGTCAGTTTCCTGGGATCCCTGAAGCAAACCTGTCCTGTGCCCACTGGTGCGTGTTGGGGTCTCATCACTTTAGAAGAGTGTGCCCTTCAGCAGAGCCAGACTCCACAGGAAGGTGGTGCCCAGGGTCCCCGGGAGCTCCATCCCAGCCTGACATGAACCAAGGTGGCATCAGGGGCCCTCTGCCGAGGGTAGGTGCCACTGGCTCCTGGGGCACCTGGTGAGGGACCCCAAGCCTGGCTGCCTGCATGACACTGCCAGGGATGCTGACCCTGCATGAATGACCAGGGTGGGCTGGCTCTCAGCTGGGACTGCTGAGACCGCCATTCCAGTGCTCAGCATGTCCTGAGTGCATTGCTATTACTCCCTGGGCAGGGCACACTCGGGGGGGAAAGCAAAGGTGTGGTCTTTCCACAAAGCCCCGTGAGCACACACCTACTCCCGTGCCCAACCAGCTTAATTTTCTAGTGGCCATGTTAAACAAGTAAAATTAAACAGGTAAAATAAATCTTAATAATACATTTTGTTGAACTCAAGTTATCCAAATATTATTATTTCCATTTGTAATCAATATAAAAATTATTAAGGAGATACGCTACATTGTCTCAGTCCCTTCCACTCCCCCCATCACCCCGCCACCCAAACTAAGCCTTCCAAATCTGCTGTTTTATACTTGCTGCATGTCTCATCTGGAACTAGCAACATCTGAAGTGCTCGTCAGCCACATGGGGCTAGTGGCTGTGTGGGTGGACAGTGGAGGCAGGGTCTCCACCTTCCCTGACCAGGGCTAACCACTGCAGGAGGCTGGCGAAGGGAGGCAAGAAGCCAGGTTCTCAAACGAATGCACTGCCTGTTTGCCTGTTTATCTTTGCAGTAATATGAATAACCATCCCATCCGGTATGCCTGCTTATGTAATTAATTAGCATTTATATAGTAATTTATGTTTGCAAGTGTTTTATTGATATAGTTGCCAGTATATTTATCTACGTGCATGTTACACTTTCATGTGTGCCTACCTGTGCTAATTACTGCTATAATTATTGAAGATATTTAAGAACACAACTCACAGTTACCTTCAAGAACCCCCGCAACCGTTTTAATAGCAACTATAAATTCTGTCTTCTACCTCCAAGTTATGTCTATTTCACGAGAAATTTTATACCTCCACCCCAAACTCTCCAAGTTCGTGGTCGGCCTCAGAGTGAAAAATGCATTTAAAAGCAATCTCGTCTTTTCCCCTTTGTCAGCTTAAATTTCATGTGAACGAGATAGAAATTTAATGACATATCTTGCAGCAGCAACAGTGCCATCCATACACAGCATTTCAACATGAAAAGGCTAATTACAAATAATGACCAGTACTATGGAACAGTGCCATCTCTAATACTGAATGACCCTCCCTACTCCCCACCCCCAACTTCTTTCAGACCAACGGCCTAGCTCAGGAGCAGGAAGGGGTAAGAGCACAGGCCGGCTGAGTCTGGGACCCTGCACCCTGGCTACTCAGGTTCATGGTACCCCCCGGGTCTCTGAAGACCCTGGCTTTCAGAGGGGAGAAGTAGCCTGGACCAGCTAAGGAGACTGGCGGAAGGCAGGCCAATGGAGTAGAAGGAGCTGGAATATAAGAAACAGGATTGTGCTGCGAGGGAGATTTGAAAGACCATCCCACCTTAGCCATTCCCCTCTCTACCCCCTCGCTCCCTCCCCCCAAATCAATGAGGGGGAAAAATTACAGTGCTCCAATTCATTCCGTGGCTCTGCTGCTCTCGGTGATTGGAAATGCCAGCGAGGGGAATGATATACATCATGTGATGAAAGGAGAGTACAAAAATATTCACCAACAGCTATGAAATGCAGCTGCCTCCCCAGCAGAACCAGGCAGCTCTTGAATAGAACACAGCAACACCACCCAAGAGACTGAAGACCAACCCTGCTCCAAAGCAATTTTGTGAGCCCAATATTGGGGATTAGAGACGAACAGGGAGAGATCTTACGCCACAAATCACTGCATACCCAACGTTGCTGCTACCTACTCTGGCTCTTCCCTGGGGAAAATCATTAAGCCTCTTTCTGTCTCTCCTTAAAATGGGAGCTAAATTAGCAACTTAACACAAAGGAGAGTTTTCTTAATTACTTGCGTACAAATTGCTTGATATTACTGAAAGAAAGGTATCAAGGAGAAGGCAACCTATTACCATGATTATTTTTGTTCTAATATAACGCAGTAGGCCAAAGCCTTTTCTATCTTTTGGATTATGTTTCAGTTCAGTGATACTTCAGGGAATGGCCTCCTAAGGCTCTGACCGCCATTAGTACAAGCAGCATTTCAAAGACTCATCCAGAGAGCCCTGCTTCCCCAGGCCAGGCTTGACTGATGTGGAAGGCAAGGGAAGCAAAGAGCAGATTTGGGAGAGGGAGCCTGAGTGGTGGCCTCAACGGGAAAGTGTTCATCTCTGTAACCCACTGCCTCCTCTCCCCATGCAGTTCCAACTCCCAGACTTAGTTAAGAGTGCTGACCTGGTGGGGATGGGGCCCAGACCGCTGACCCATGAAGGCGGACTCGACCACCCCATTCGCTCTGAGGCATCAGACCTGATCACAGGCTTCATAAATAAACACGGGTTGACACAGCATTTCCTTGCTGGAAAAGAGGACAGACATCTTTTCCATGTATTCCCTCTGAGGGCACGAAGAAGGAGGGATGTGGGAGGGAACTTTCCAGACACATGCAAGAACTGCAGTTTTCTCAAAATCTTACCAGAGCCAGGGGCTTGTCCTTTTACCTGCGGTCTTGCCCCAGGGCCACTACCAGAGTGAGCACCACTGATTCAAGAGGTGACTGTCCAGGACGGGGCTATGAGTCCAACCCACCTGCCTAGGGATTTTGTAGAGAGAATGACTGCCCTGGTTTACTATTGCATCTTTGAATCATGCTGTGATTGGGTCTTCAGCAGGAAGGGGGGGTAAACAGAAAGTGACACATGTAGTAATGATGCTAAAAAATTGGGTGGCATTAGAGCAAGGGCTTAGAGTGGCTTGTTTGGAATTCTTTTGATGAAAACGGTTGCTCTTTTGGAGAGAATACTATAGGATACAAGTCCTGTAGCCCAACCGGATGGGAGAAGTCTATCACTTGCGGGATCTGTTATAGAGTTGTTTATCCATTTGGCTAAAAAACTTTCTTATGAATGTCAGTGTATTATTTTTGCTCTTACTGTCTTAATGGTAGTGACAGAACGTTTAAACCCCATTTAGCTCCTGACTCTCTATGTAGAAAAACTATTTCTCCTCCCATATGCAGTTTTCTGTCCATTCATTAATTGTACTGCTGCTTTCCTAAGTTTATTTACTGCCTTCTAAATATGTATCTTAATTTATACTCCTAGTCCCATGGGGAGCCGATAAAATGTAAAATTTTATATAATAGCAGGAGCAGCCACAAATATTTTAATATCCAGAGCTGCTTCTGAATCCTAATTTTGCAGATGGCATGAAGTTCATTTTATAGCAGCTATTGAAAACTAATAAATGCCATCCACATCACTTGGCGTTGTCAATAATCCACCAGATTGTGTGCCCAGGGATGCTGGGGAACCAGGAGCAGCTCCCAGCCCTTCCCTAACCAGCCTCCAGCTGCAGACCCCAGAGCTGCCTTGCCTTATCAGCTGCCACAATTCTATTCAGGGCAGCAATGAGTGGCGTCTTTTTGAACTTCTAATCTGCCAGTGGAGAGACACTCTCAAGAAGGTAATTGCTGCACAGAGCACGCTGCCCCTCCCTGTGGGTTCGATTTGCACTCCTCAAATGCTAGAGATGAGCAAAAGCGGAGCAGCAGCTGGAAAGTGGCAGTGAGGCTACCACCAAATTTGACGGAGGCTGAGAAGTTGTTCAGAAAGAGTGTCTGGGGGTGCCTGGGTGGCACAGTGGTTAAGCATCTGCCTTCGGCTCAGGGCGTGATCCCGGCGTTATGGGATCGAGCCCTGCATCAGGCTCCTCCACTATGAGCCTGCTTCTTCCTCTCCCACTCCCCCTGCTTGTGTTCCCTCTCTCGCTGGCTGTCTCTATCTCTGTAGAATAAATAAATAAAATCTTAAAAAAAAAAAAAAAAGAAAGAGTGTCTGTTTCTCCCCCAGATTCAGATATTGAAGTCCTAACCGCCAATGTGATGGTATTTGGAGATGGGGCCTTTGGGAGGTGATCAGGTTGAAAAATCATGAGGGTGGGCCCCCGTGATGGGATTAGCGCACCTTCTAAGAAAAGATTCAAGCTCTCTCTCTTCCTTTGAAGGCAGAGAGCACAGGGCCCGTGAGCACACTCCAAGGTGGCCTTCTCCAAGTCAGGAAGAGGGCCCTCACCACCACCCAACCATGCCGGCACCCTGATCTTGGGCTACCAGCCCCTGGAACTGTGAGAAAGCCTCTCTCTGTGCCGAAGCTACCCAGCCAAGGGTACTTTGTTACGGCAGACTGAGCGGACGAGACAGAAGTCACGCACCCTTTATTTTAGGATTCTTTTTTCCTTTTCAGTAAATTATCCCTTTCAGGAAAGAAAAAAAGCACAGAGGATGAGAGAACAGCAAGGAGATTAGAAACCGACTGAGCGCACATCTCACTTACCCCTCCATTCTTTGTTTTACCAAAGAGTGATCAAGTCCTTACTATGTTCCAGGCACGAGGCAAGATATCCATATATATGGATTATATTAATATGTAGTTACATTTTTTTCAATTACCTGTATCTCTATTAACTGATATTCAGTTAGAAGTTACCCAGGGATTCCCAAGTAATCCCTGCTCTCCAGGAACTTTCAGTCCAGAGGGGATGTTCTAGCTCCTTGAGTCTACCAGCAGGCAGCACCCTAAGAGAATGGGAACAGGGAGAAAGAGAAAGGATTTCTAGTCTCCGTGAGTTTGGGGAAGGAGGGAAGCATCCAGAGAGACCCCAGGGGGAGATGCCAGGGGGACTGGCCACTGTGCGCAGCAGGTGGCTGGCTGGCCTCTTGGTCCTGAGCAGTCCCTTCGTGTCAGCCAAAGCAGTGGCCAATTCCCTCTTCTTCTCCTTCTTTGCGCCTCATGGAGCTGGTTGCTGTCTGGTAAAATCTCTTTGCTTTTCCCTTTTAAGGCTGCCCTGCTGTTTCCTTGAACTGGATTTCATCTGGATGCAAATTCAAAAGGAGCACGAGGGTAATCTGCTTTTAGGCAGTCCCGGGAGATGGTCTGCTAACGGCTGGGCAGAGCAGCACATCAAGTCAGTTTGATGAAATGTGTTAGTTCAGAGAAGTCAGAAAACATCTGGTCCCAGAGCAGCGTGGATGCAGACAGCAAGTAAATGGTCCTATCGAGTTTTGTCTTCAGACTCACCCACGTTACCTGGGTGTGAGTTACAGAAGAGGAAGTCCAGATTCAAGCGCTCTCTGTGTGGGGTGCCTGGCCTTAAATAGTCGGAGGTTTTTCCAGATGAAATGCTCGACACCTGATTCATAATCTTTCCATTGTGAAGTTCTCTCATACCCAGAAGCAAACTCAAACTGACCTTCTATAACATTTAATCTTTCTGTGGTCTGCCTTCCTCCCTCTCTCCCTCCCTCCCTCTTTCTCACTTCTGGATTTATGCAAAGAGATGCGAAATAAATGAATCAAAATATATGAAGACACATGCCAGGTCCCCTTGACAGGAAAGAGGTCATTTTCTCCACTGACACCCACCATAGCCTTCATGCCAGATAGGGTCCCCTACAGTGTGGAAGACCCCCGATGTCACTGGGAGCACAGCAGGTAATGACTTCAGGATGTGGTGGAAGAACCACCAGTGCTGACCGGAAAACTTCCCATCAAGTTGTGCACTAAAGCTCTCTAGAAAGCGTTGGGCCTGACTTAGGGCAATGGCAAGAGCTGGATGCCTAGTGGAAAAAAATCTTTTTTTGTGGAAAGAACTACAAGGTGTTAGCCCTGGAAGAGACAAGAAAGATCATCTGGTTCAACCACCTCAGTACACAGGAATGGAAAGGAGTCCCAGAAGGGTTAGGTGATTTGCTCAAACTCAGAACAGAATGAAGATAGGAGTCATTAATATTCTGGATCTCCCAGTAAAGCATTCAAATGGTGCTTCTTTATAGTTAGCTGCAAAATGCTGACCATTTCCCTCTGTTCAGAGCCACTTAAAAAGGTGGTGCCTCAACTAAGTGATGTAAGGATCTTTCACCGCTTTACTCAGTGGATCAAATAAGATGATGCTCTTGCTAGCATGTGGTCATCTAGTGCCTCGGGCATCACACATCCATCATGCTATGGATTTGGTACAAAAATGTGTGAGCAAGAACTTGGGGACATCTGCCTGGTGGACCAGGCTAAGTGGAGTGGGACCTTGACATAGCTGAGTAGACAGTCCAAAAAGGCTGTCTAGAAATTCGGGAGTTGTTCAGCAATAGTTGGCCCTAGGCCTACGGTTTTTAATATAACCAAATATGTGTTTATAAATATATAACACAGAGAGTACATAAAAATACATAAATAGAATATATAAGAATTATGGATGGATAAGGGCTTATCTCTCTTAGTTTTTGAGAGAACATGCATTCTTGAATTAGCCTAAGTTAAATGCACAGGGGATACCACTTGACCACAGTATTACTTATGTTTACGGTAAGTGAAGATGAAAACCAATACATGTAGGACCCTATGTCACCAGCAGAACAAATCTTAGCATAGGGCCTCATACGTACATTCAGCAAACATCAACTATTGTCCTTCTTATGGCAACTGAGGTTCAGTACCCCAAAGACTAGGCCCCGGTTCTCTGGGCATCTGCGATTGAATGGGAGGACTCCAGCCCTGGAACACTGGCAGGAAGACCACAGCATCCTGGTTTTCTAACAAGGGAAGGTTTTGGTGTGGTCCTGTCTTACAGGGGACCAGGGACTAAATAGAAAAACTGTCAAAACTAAGGAGAAAGCCCAAAGCTAGAGGCCTGTTCCTGGGGTTGGGACAGTATGGTAAGCCAAACTATAATATGGGGAACCAGAAGTCTAGAGAAAGTCAGATACCCCAAGATCCCTGACAATAACACATCACCTTGTGTCATTCTATAAGAAAAGGCCACAATGGAGGCTAGTAGCCATGGGGGGACCTGGTTCCTAAGCCTGGGAGGAGGGGTCCTTCACTCCCAGCCCACCTGACCGGAATGCATGTAATCTGATGATCTGGGACACATGATCTTCAAGCATGTGATCTCTATGGTCCTATAAAGAGGCTTTCTTGCTAGCATCATTATTCATGGAGAAAGATGGAGCAAAGGGCTTTTCAGCACATGTGAAACTCATGAGACAGGAGGTTCTAAAGCATTCCAGAGCTCAAACAATGAGCAAGGGTGGTTCACTGATGGCAACACACTAGAAACAAACGATATCTATGCTCTGGAATAAGAAAGGGCTGGTGAAAAGCATTTATTTCTGTCTGGACGCTGAGCTGTATACTCCGATATAACCATATTCAGACCAAATGAATTCGGTGGAGGAACAATTTTTTTTTGGTAGCAAATTTTACTGTATTTAAAATAATCATCCTAGGTAAGTGAAGAGTTGATAAATGATCTCAATCTGCATACCGCCTTGTAAGAGCAGAGCTATGTATAATTACAAGATTGCCCTGGGGGGCTGTTGCTTTACTCTGCTGAGTGAGAAAGACAAGGCTTTGTGAAATGGCAGGCTAGGGCTCTTGGCAATGAAGCAGAAGGAATTTCTTCTCACCCACCGCTCCTTTGCTTGGTCACCAGGGCTGCCCAAGAAACTCCCCCCAAAAGGAACACAGTATTCTTAACTCTGAACAAATCCAGAGGACATGCTGTAAGATTTTTTTTTATATACGTGTATACACACAAAGTTGCCACTAAAGGGGTGCCAGTATAGACCTACTTAAAAGATGCAAGGCCAGATTATTTAAAATCCACTGAAAAGACGGCAATCACAATAAAAGGGAGAGTGAATTTAAGTGACCTGAGAGAAATAAAATTGCCACAGAAAGGTGAAAGCAGCCTGGGGGGGGGGGGAAACACGTTATGTCACCCACCATCATGAGCTGTGCACTTGCCTCCTTGTGCTCAGTTCTTCCACGAAATAGATTGTTTCCTCGGCGTCCACCTCTCTTGGCCCTTCATCATTCATTAGGCTTTCTCTGTTGGCCTACTGGATTGCTCTTTCAAAACTGCCCTACCATCAGAACAATGTTGAAGGTCCTGTGATGTACCTTTGTTTCCCAGTGAGGTCCAAGAGCAAGAGTTTCAAACTCCAGTGTTTTGGGGGAACAGGAGATCAGAGGTATGAAAAAAAATTAGAGAACGAAAGCTCTTGATTTTGTTCTGAAATGGATGGGGCACAACGTCCACGTCTTCACATGGCCCTGCCCCTCCCACTGTAATGTGAGCCTGTTCAGTCTGTATTAAAATCAGATCATGCATTTCACTTAAATGTTTATGGAACAGTTGGGATATAATTTCATAAATTCCAAAGTGCTACACAACTGTATACTATAATTCTTTAAAAACCGAGTGGTTCAGGAAAGGACCTGCCTGGTGGCTTTCTGGAAGTCATTTAGAAGACCCCATATCAAACCCAGAAAACATTACTCTTAAAATTCTATCACACCAGATGAGACACCATGGGGCCATTTTTGGCTGGCATTCTCTCTGGATACTATGTAGCAGACTCTTCATGTTTCCCTCAAATTTAATCATTTCTTCTTCTAATAGACTCCCCCTGAATTTTAGCAGGGCACAGGATTGTCCACACACACACACACACACACACACACACACACACACACACAAAGGTACACTTTACAGGTTACCTAAATGCTGCATGTGGCCAAGTGGCTAAATTTTAACCTATGTAAAGTAAGCAGATTTATCTTGCTTTTATGGCTGAGAAGCAAATGAGAAGAGAGGCGCTGGAGCAGCCATTTTGGATCAAGAGGAACTATTAGAGGAGATTTGCTCAATGTGAGAGAAAATGAAATACTGGGGTGAAGAGTTGGGTAAGGAGTCAGAACACCTGGAAGGAGTTCTAATCGCTTTGCTTACTAACAAGGCATAGGACTTTGAGAAAGTCATTTAATTTCTCAAGCATTTCAGGATCTTCATATACTCAATCGCAGCAATAAGAAGCGCTCTAACTATCTCACAGGGTTATTGTGGAGACTCAATGAGATCATTCATGTAGGAGCTATTTGTAAAGCTCTTTTTAAATTCTAGTTGGTTATGGCTGATAAAATTATAAGCAAAATAAGTTCTATCCTTTAGAGTACAAGCAGGTATTTTGAAGCACATATTTTATAGGAAAGGCTTCTCAATTCAGTCCTCTGGAGACTTGCCTGATCAAGAATGAAAGCACCAGCAGGACAAATACTTTGTTTCCAATGTCCTAAACTTGCCCAAATTACTAGTGGTCTTCTGGTGACCCTACACTTTTCCATGCAAAGGGAGGTTCTGCTGTCACCAGGAACAGATCATTTCCCATTCTGATAAATCTGATGAAGAAAATTATCCTGCCAGGAATCAGACAGATGTCTAGCAGCTGTACCAATGTGACAAGTTGATTGTCGTGGTGGATGTCTGACTGTATTTGTGAATTTAAAATAGAAGATCCCTAATATTGAAGAGTTTGCTGGCAGTTGTCCATGATTCTACTTCCTAAATATGGTCTACTTTCATTTCAGAATGACCTAGTTCAGCCTTCACATAGCCAACAAGATGTGCACACTACTGATGTTTACAGAGGCTGCTCCTAAGTATGGCATCTAAAGGCTGAACACATTACTGGACCTTCTGCCTAGTTCTCCACGAAAAATTGATGCTTACTCAATTTTAGCCCAAAAAACATTTCCCACAGAACAAGAGGAAGGAGAAACCGAAGTAATACCTTTATTGTCACATACCATTGCCATAATCTCAAAACTAGGCACAGACTCCTAAAATCTCAGACTACAATATGGATGATGTTTTCCTCTAATTTGCCACGTGCTGAAGATGGCTCAAATCCTTCTTACTCTAGCTGCACAGATGTGAACAGTATCATTCTGCTAAAAGCAGAGGACCTACCTGGTCAATCGTTCCCTTGTCTTGTAGATAATTTCATAGTTTAGAAGTTAGAGGCAGCAACAAGGAAAATTTCTACTTATCTCCCGATTTTGACCAACAAAGACTGGGCTAGTGATGTGAAAATGATAGAAATTTTGGCAGAAATTGATCCTATCATCTTGAAATTGGTGATACCAAAAGAAGATTTAATCAGGGACATATTCTACAGTTTAACAATTAAGTTTGTATAAATGCAGAGAAATAAAATAGGTCATCTACTCATAGATATATTTGGGGGTTCCCCCCCAACAACGGTCCATTTTTCTAAGAACTTTGTCTGTTAATGATCCCATTAATAAGTGCATCCATTAATGACCAAGAGATCACCCTGGGTTACCACATTTGTACCCCATAACCTGGATCAGGGATGACCCCCAACCCAAAGCCAACTAATTCACGAAATGGCTAATTGTGAGGTTTTATTTGGTACACTCCACAAACTGAAAGGTCATAAGCAATCAGAAGCAGATTCTGTAACAGAGCAAGCCAAAGTCCATTCCTGCAGAAGTTAGAGGGGAGCTGAGATTAAGAATAAACCAGGGAAGTTCATTTGTTTAGAACAGAACAGACAGCAGTGAGGTATAGAGGGGTGGAAGGAATATAGACAATCTACAACACCAGATTCTACAGGAATGGAACTCTTATGTTTGATTCACACATTTCCATAAATATATACTGATTGAGAAAGACAGGGAGAGAGACCTCAGGACCTCAGTTCCTGACTCCTGGATCCCAAACTTCAGGCCCCATGAAGACGAGCTGGGCTTTGCTTTATGCCCACAGGTGTCTGTGCTTGCCAGATGACATCTATCAAGCATGAACGGTCTTTCTGGTTTCTGTTTTTGTTTAGTTTGAGCTGGTTAGAGTGATAGTTGTCATTTGTAATCAAGGAATCTTTATGTGTCTAGGTAGGTCCAAAGACTAAAGTAGAATACAAGGTCTCCCTTGTCACTTTAAGGACCCTCTCCTTCATCTCTGCTAACCAGAATCATTCTCTCCTACGGCTGATGCTTCAGGAAAACTTCTTCCAATATGGAATCATTTGCAACCTGCCACCCAAGCTATTCCTGGCAGCCAGTAGCCTAATCACACCTCCTCTAAAAAATTTTCCCATGTCTCTTCCCAACTGAGGTTCTGCTCCTCAGAAAACATTCATAATATCATTCTCCCAAGTCTTTGATCAGAAACTGTATTCAACTTTTTAAAAGAGGCTTTTTCTAGCTCAAATGCAACATTACAGAAAACCACGATTTTCCCACTACAAGGATTCAAAGTTCAAATGAGTCAGTCTAAATATGTCACCATGGGCACCAGGGACACTAGAGCTAGGCAACCTGGAATCTCCCATTTCCACAACACAAATGGGAAAGTCCTTTCATTTATCACAGAAGATTCCTATTCCTATTTGTATTGATCAACAATTCCCACTCAGATTCTTGTTTCTTCAGTAAGAGCTCTGACCTCTTCACAGCCAACCTGGTGTGTGAAGCAGTTCTGTTACTTGACTAGTCCCGCTCCATGCTTGTCATGGCACAGCTACTACCTAAAAAGCAATCTGTCTCTTTATGGCAATATATAGCTGCTGCTATCACCATGTGATCTACTGTTCTTCAAAGTCCCTCTTTGCTCTCCAGTTTCTGGAAACTGATGTTAGAAGAGGTAGTGTCAGTGTGACACTTGAGTTGTCTGAAAAGAAGATAATCAAGTCTGTCTCCTCTCTCCCTTTGCTCTTCCTCCCTCCTTTACTTGCTACCTTCCTTCCTCTTCATCTACTTTTCATCAACCTCTATGGCCCAGAATTCCTTGTATTCTTTTTAAAGAGAAATTCAACCTTTTAAAAAAGGCATTTTAAAAGAAAAATTGGATAATTAAAAGCTTAACTTAAGACTGTTTACCAAGCCCAACTATAATGGAATAGGTTGCCATACTCTGGCTGGCCCAGGCCCCTTAAGGTCAGCAAGGCAATGGACCAAACACAAAGATCTGAGGGTGTTGAGTAGGTTTCTCGGTGCTGATTCAATCGAAGAAGGTACACGGGCATTTGGTGCTTGGAAAATCCTATAGGCAACTCCCAATCAGGACACCATGGAGATGCTATCCAAACCTGAGAGCAACTCTCCTCCAACCCAGCTCATTTTAAATTCATCCATTGCCCCTTACCAAGCCCCAAAGTCTCTGGGTAGCAAAGGAACCAATGCCAAGGCAAGGTTGGTCAGCTTGGATAGAAACCCTAGGAGACAATTGGAACCCTGCACACTTGTGACCAACATAATGAGCCACTGGATGGCACTGTGGATCCATGCAAATATGTATTGAAGGGCATTTATCTTTCTTTTAAAAAGGCTGTTTAGCCTTGACAGGTAATTTGGCACATTTTGAGTTGATATGTGCCAAATGATTTGGCAAATATTTCACTTACCTCTGAAAATAGGCGCACCTGCTGTTCTGGCCTTCAGGGAATGGAGGAGGGTAGCTTTCTCCCCTTTTTCCTGTTGTTGCTAATTTCAGAACCTAAAACAAGATTTTGGTCAAGGATATACCAACCCCATTCTAAGCATAGTGCCATGTTTCAAGTGAACAAGAAAAGTTCAGTGTTACTTATACAACTAATCTCTTCAGTCTAAAGAAAGCATCTCTTCATCTTACTAGTGTGGTCCAATCTGCCAGTAGCTGGCTCATCTGGCTCACGGCCAGATGCATGGGATTTGGTTGAAAAGCTATGCCCCTTACTGGTCCCCCAACCAAGAGCATTTAGGAAAATTTGGTTCTACCCTTTCCTGTTGTAGAAGGATTCTCTGCCAATATTTAATGTGCTTACTGTTAAAAAAAGCTAAGGAGTATGAGAATGTCTTTTAAGAAACATCTAAGCTACCTATTGTCCATCAATAAACCACTGCTTTGTGGAACATTATGATGACAATGACAAGTGCACATTCCATTTTCACTGGGGAAGACAAATGGCAGGCCAGGCATCACTATAACATGCTACATGTTAGGCCAAGTTCCTGGTATACTAGCTTTAACTCCACCTCCTATTTATTTGCTAGTTACTCATGAGAGGCTACCAGGATGCAATTGAATAAAAGTGGTTATTAATGGTACAACCTTGAGTTAATCTAATTTTTGAAATGGTAAAACATTGGCAAACCCAATTACTGTAGTTAACCTATCTAAAAAATGACTTGGGACTACTTCCCAAGTAGCCAAAACACTGGGTTGGGAATAGCTGAGTTAAAGAGGAGAGATTCTCATTTCTCCTTTTTGAGTATTTTCTTGGTATCACTTATTGACTTATAAAAGGCATATCTGATTGTCAAATCTACTCCTGTTTTGAAATATATCAAAGGACCATGGTATTACTGAGGGACTCTGGCTCTCAACTCTGAAACTTGGCTTCTAGTCACATGTCTACCAAGACCAGCTGTGTAATGGCAGGTGAATCATTAACCTTCTAACCTGTTTTCCAACCTGAATATGAGGAAAGAAGGTAATTCAGATGAGCTTCATGGCTACAAAATGTTGGAATCTTATTTAGCTTAGGCAGCCTTGATAAATTTAATCGAACTTCAGTGAATGTTAGAGTAATACGTACTAATAGTGAAATCGGAGGGTGCATTTGTTTAAATGAATTCTAAACTACCCATTTTCTTTAACATAGTAAGTGTAGTAAGGCAAAGAAACTTTCGTGTTAATACGAGTTTCTGGAAAATACTGTATATCTGGGTGCCTGGGTGACTCAGATGGTTGAGGGTCTGCCTTTGACTGGGGTCGTGATCCCACACTACTGGAGCTCTGCATGGGGCTCCGTGCTCAGCGAGGAACCTGCTTCTCCCTCTCCTCCCCTGCTTGTGCTTGCTCACTCTCTGTCAAATAAATAAAACCTTTAAAAAAAAATAATGTATATCTGTTTAAAGGATGTGTATGTTTAATGATGTGCATTTACCTTTTGCATTTAGCTTAAGAGTTTCAGTAAAGATAGCGCATAACTTGTTGTTTCGATATGTACATTCTGGTTCTTCTTACCTGTTCTTCTGTCTCATGGTGCTACAATTTGTTTTCAGGCCTTGCCAGATGAAGAACATCAAGGAGCTTGTGGGTGATCTTGACAAGAGAGATTTCTTTGGATGTATGGAGTCAAAGTCAGTTGGAGTAGGGTGAGGAATAAATGGGAGACAAGAGTAGCAAGTTGAGACCACTCATATGAGGAGCTTCCTGTTAGAAGGGGCACAGAAAGACAAGGCTTGTAGCTGACATATGGAATCTAGAGAGGGGTTCTTTTCTTGAGGTAGCTAGGCAGACATTCTAAGATTTACCAGATACATGAGGAATTCATGGATATACTTATTCAAATACATCTGAAGTTCTAACCACAAGATTGAGAGCTGGTTGTACATCTTGAACTCCCACTTAATGAAGATTAGAGTTGTCTGCTGCTCTTCCACATCTTGGAATTGTCAGGGTTTTCAATAAGCTGATGGGAAAGGGCTGAGGAACACTCATTTTTTCCTGCTAAGTTAGCACGGCTTTATTTATCAGATCATTTCAGAACTGGGAGATGATATCATGCAATCTCATTAAACTGAAAAATCTGATGTTCAGATAAAGTAGGTCTTCAGATGTGCTCTGAGAGCAGTGTTGGGTAAAGATTAAGAAAATGGTATTGGAACCAGAAATCTTAGGATTGAGTCCCCACTAAGCCACCACTTACTGGCTAACATGTGACATCGAGCAAGTCATCCTAAGTTTTCTTATCAGCTAAATGAGGGGATTTTATATTTCAGAAATAAGCATCCTAAGAGGGCATTTTCCTATAGTATCGTTGTGAAAATAAATTGAGATAAGGCAAGTAAAATGCTTAGTCTTATACCAAGTATGTAGGCACAGTTAGCATGGATTCCATCCTTGCCATTATCTGAGCATTTGCATGTAATGGGACCAGATTCCAATTGGGCTTCTCCAGCACCGCCACCCCGGCAAGGCTCCAGAGTCGGCCCGGCGAGCTACAATTCAACTCCATTCTGATACTATATACGAAGAGATAGGTCACAGTCCACCCATACCAACCAAAAGCCCAGGTTGTAACCTGTGTTTCTGACCAACCAGCTACAAAGTCGAAGGTTCCCAAACGCTTTCTAACTCAGGATATACCAGTCACAATTCCAGGTCACTGCTTGTACCTCTGACGGAACAGCTATAGCTCCGAGCTTCCCATGACCTCCTCCTAGGATCTTACTAATTTGCTAGAGTAGCTCGAACAACTAAGAAAACATTTTACTCACTAGGCCACGGGTTTACTGTTGACGACATAACTCAGAAACAGCCAGATGGAAGACATGCACAGGGCACGCCGCGGGGGCGGGGGGGGGGGGCGGCGGGGGTGGGGGGCGGAGAGCTCTCTGCACTCGCCCTTCTCCTGGGCGCACCGTAAACTCTCTAACCCGGAAGCTCGCCAAGGCCGGAAGCTCGCCAAACCCGGAAGCTCGCCAAACCCGGTCCTTTCGCGTTTTCACAGAGGCTTCATTACACAGGCCGGATTCATTAAATCATTAGCCAACGGTGCTTGAACTCCAGCCCTGGAGGTAAGGGTGTGAGACTGAAATCCCGTAATTGGCTCCACTGGCAACCAAACCCACCCTCAGGTACTTTCTGAAAGTCACCTCATTATATATATACATTTTTAAAGATTTTATTTATTTATTTGACGGAGAGAGAGACAGCCAGTGAGAGAGGGAACACAAGCAGGGGGAGTGGGAGAGGAAGAAGCAGGCTCCCAACCGAGGAGCCTGATGCGGGGCTCGATCCCAGAATGGCGGGATCATGCCCTGAGCCGAAGGCAGAAGCTTAACGCTTAAGGACTGAGCCACCCAGGCACCCCTGAAAGTCACCTCATTAACATAGCAAGAGATGCCTTTAGGGCTCTCCACACTTAGGAAATTTCAAGGGTTTGGGGAACTGTGAGTCAGGGACTGTGAATGAAGACCAAATATCTATGAGAAATATATCTTGGTCATCTGAATCATCAAAAATTTGTATTTCTTATAAATCATATAACATCAGAGCATGCATGGAAAAGATCATAAGCTTGCATGCATACAAAATAATTTTTTCATATACTGGGGATTTCTATAAAAGAAATGTAATAAACACTATAGAAGGCACACAGGCCACACTGTTTAAGCCTTGCTAAAGTACCTGCCCAGGTGTACTTGTCCCATTCAATGATTACTACTCACGATTCACTCAAGTCTAGGTCCCCTTTACAGTACATCTTCCACGACTTGCTGCTGGGGAGTCAGCATCTCCCGTTGTAAAAACTTCCAAGTTGCCTACCTACTGTCTGCATGCTGTTTAACACTTTTTCCCCCTTTTTCTCCCCACACCCTGCCTCAGGCTTACCCTTTCGAAGCCAGCCATGGGTTTAAGTAAAGCTGATTGTGGTTAAGGACAACCAGGTGTCTGCCGGGAGCAACAGGCAAATCCTCTTTCAACAGCTTCAGAGTTGACTCTATGGGATAGAAATGAGAAAAAACGAAAATACAGGGCAGAAAAAAGGGAGAGGGTGGCAATAAAGAAAACCAGCCCTCCCAAGTCCCTCTCCAGATCCTGGGTATATGCTGTAAAATTCTGTTTGCATCGAGCGGGCCTGCCATGTGGGATCCCTGATTCTGTCAAACCCGGTGGGTGGGTGTCTACCTTTGTTGTAACCCCTGAGCCCAGGCACTGTGAGGTTACCAGAGATTCTGCTTCTAAGAGTCAAAGAAGCTTAGCATGTTTTAACTTTCTCGTGGAGACCCTTCTGTTTGTTTGCTGGTTTGTTTGGTTGGTTGTGTGTGTGTGTATTTAACAAATTCCCAGCCACCACTTTCTTCAGCCTCACTTCCTATGTTGGTTTTCTTCTCGCTGGAGATGAGCAACACAGGCTTGAATGAAAACCAGTATAACAACGCAAGTTAATTGGAGTCTGAACAGATCAGGACACTTGAAACCCAGCTTGATAAACCCCCACAGGGTTTGGAAGTGAATCTGTTGGGAACCAAAAAAAAAAAAAAAATCTGGTTTCCATGGCCCCAGGGATCCGTTTACCAACTTTCTATAGTAATCCCTGGACTATAACTGTTTAGTTTTAAATAAACAATATATTGTTTTTACATATACTTTACATAATACTGTAGTAAGGGTGTTACATACAGAAATGCAAAAGAAAAATGTTTACAGTCTTTCTAGCTACTGATGTAAGCTGTAATGCAGTGGGAAAAAGTAAGACTGTTTTGTTTTTTCTTGTTGGAGCTGACATATACTTTTTTTTCTCATTTAAATATATAAAAAATGTTATGTTATCTTTTAGCCTCACTCTGGTGCACCCTCCCTACTTTGTTTAACCCTTCCTAAAATTTTCCGGGGGGGGGAGGCTATTTCCCACTAAAGGGAAAGTTTTCTAAACTTGAAGCAGTAAGAAATTTGACACAGAACTTATTTGAGACTACCACAACATGAATAGGAACGACAAGCCTGGGCTGCTGGGTAATGGGAAATAGAACTGTTAACCTTTAGTCTATCAGCTGAATTTTGGCTCTGGGTATAATGACACAAAGTCATTACCCCCTGAAGGTCCATGGTCTTTGGGGAAATGAGTGTATAGTGGTTTCAGCTCCGTCCCTAACAGCCCAGAGTCTCCATCAGACCGGCTGCCATTACAATTAGAGTTAATTGTCACAGTGCCACAGAGAACAGGGATTGAATGAGATGGGAGAGTGAACTACTTCTCCTATACTGCTAACGGTGGTCCCCGAGCAGCTAAGGACTGTTCTTCTCCTAGGCAGTGGAAAACCTGGTTTTGGAAATTTAAGGAAAATGAATGGAAGGCCTGAAGATGTCTGTTCATGTGTTCAGTCACAAAGTCTTGCGTTCACACAGAATAATGTGTTAATAGCCGGTGTCATTTAAAATTATATTTGATTAAAATCCCATCTGTGTTCAGTCCACAGAAGAGAGAATGGTAAAGCAGCTACTTTAAAGCACTTCCCATGTGAATCAAGCATCTTCTTTGGAGGGTACCATCTGATGTAGTTTTGGAATATCGGTGAGGTTTGGTGGGGTGAGGTCCAGAGCCAACGGCCAAGAAAGAATTCTCAAGACATCTGTGGTGCAAAACAGTGGTTTTATTAAAGCACACGGACAGGACTGCTCCCTGCTGCCCCGGGGGATTGGGAGCAGCACCCGATTATATACTTCAGGGTTGGGGGAAGAAAGGTAATGGAAGTTCCAAAAGGACTTTAATATGCTAAAGAAGACGCACCAGATACCAGATAGAAGGCAGAAGGCTGTGCTATCTCCTCAAACCAGGGTTGTTTTTCCCTCTAGCAAGGCATTAACATTAAGACATGTGGGAGCTTCCTGGAGGAACTTTATACTCTGCCTTCCTCAAGTATTTGTCAATGGGCTGCAGGTCTTAAGGGCATTTATTCATCTACATTTCCTTCTGCCTTTGTTTCCCGCATCACTGCTGAGTCTGAGTTCTTTCAGATGGTAGGCTTATTTTAAAAATTGCTTATCCAGGCAACAAGAAGTCAATGTGCCCTCTTTGGAAGAACCTCCATTGAAGAGTTTTTAAAATCGACTTCAGTTGGACATTTTAGAGGCAGGGTTTGTTCATTTCCTTGTTTATTGTAGGTTGCATTTAAGCCTCAAATAGCAACAATGGTGTAGTTTTAGAATAAAAGAGGCAATTAAATATAAACAGTGGATAGAAATAACCCTAGTCTCTTTTCTTCACATATTTATAAAAGATGTTTCCTTCTCTTTAACCTTATCCTAAATACCATGAGGGAGCTTGGATAACTTCTCTTCCAATTGATGCTTCTAAATTGGTGACATACAATTACCTTCTCCGTATTCACGCTGCTGAATAAGCTGAATTTTTAAATTATACACTTGTAGCTGGTTGAAATCTTCCCTGAGTATAAAATGGATGTTAAGTGTCTCGAAAGTTGATTTTAAGATGTTTTATTCTTTGGTTTCCTGACAGGAAAACTAGTCTTCAAAACTCTTAAAAAAGATTACTGCCATGCTAACTCTTTTCTGATCTTTGGAATGATTCTCTGATTCTATCTCCTGCTCCTGTCCCAGTGTCACCAGGTAAACTCTGACCCAAATATTCTAGCTAAGTTCACATTCTGAGAACAAGAGACTTAGAGTTTCAGAGTTACCAGGTAAAGGGGGAGGAATGGGTAGGCCTTGATACGAAAGTGATAACGTGCTTGATGAGCTCATTAATTTTTAGCTTATTTGTAAGACAGCCTGATTTAATTTGGGGAAATTCTAATATGTTCTCATCCAAAGGCTTGACAAATAGCAGAAGTTGAGTCATTTGGGTTGTTTTTGTCTTTTGCTTCTTATCTGCCCGGTTGTGAAAAATGATACCATCACTCGGAGAGCTGTTTACAATTGACATGAGCTCCCGTATCTTACCTCCACACGTCAGCCAGGGCAGACCCGGCTGAGACTTAAGAAGGGGTGGTGATGTCAATGAGAGTAGCCGTGCTGATCCTGAGATACACAAACACGGACACAGAAGGCAGTGAGTCAGGGGCTCAGCAGACAGGCTGGAACAAAGCCTTGGATTTGGAAGTTATAAAGATACAAGAAATAGAGAAGCCATAGATTTGGGAGAGTCCATTCACAAAACACAGAGAAAGAAAGAGAACCAGATGGCTGACAATGGAACCCTGGTGCATGGCAGCATTTTAGGGGAGAGCAAAAGGACCAACAAAGGAAACTGAGAAGAACAGCCAGACGAAGGCAGAGAATTAAGAGAGGATACTGTCCCCGAAGCAAAAGAAACTGCTTGAAGCAGGAAGAGGCAGTGGGCAGGGTCATGGCTGTGGAGGGTTAAGATACTGATGGATGCCTGGAGCATGTCCATTGGATGTTGTCGACACTGAGGCCATTTGTGACTTTAGGGTCGGGAAAGCAGTTTCTTTGGGATGGTGGCGCAGAAACCACACTGTAGACAGAGTGTCAGAAATCAGAGGAAGTTAGGCTGTGAAGGGTAGTAAGAAAAACAGAGGTAATCTGAGCGATATTTGGGATTAAAACCATTTAGACATTTGTTTGGTATTATGTTTTAAGGAATTGAGAGGCCTGAGATCTTGTGTATACTCAGGGGTCCGGCTTGCATAGCAGAAAGGAGGTGGAATGTTTAGGAACGAGAGTCAGGGACTTGATGGAGTGAGCCTTGGAGGTTGTGCAGTCGTTGAGACTGACCACATGGATTGAGGAGCTCCAGAGGCAAGAAGGAGCCCCAACCCCTTGCTGGGACTGCCGTGGAGGGAGCAGGGCAGAAAACAAAGAAATGGATTTAGACACATGTGTGGGATGCATAGCACAGGGGAATCCTATGATGACCTTTTTTTTTTCTTTCTGCAAAGAGAAGTTATGGTTTTCTGAAGAGAATAGGGAGAAACTGGAAAGGAAGGAGGTTTTAAAGAGGGTTAAGATCTGCAATAGCCACTGAGGGGCATGGGAGTGGGGAACTGACCAGCCAGGTGGAGGTAAGGGCCTTTACCTGAATTGTGTGTCTGTGGCTAAATTAGCTAATTTGATAGCAGATACTGGAGTCAGTTAGCTTTTTTGTCTCGCAGACAGAATACACCCCCAGCTAATGTCACAAATGTGTGTTGTTGAGCATAAGAGAGAAGCAAGTGGGAAACTATGGAAGGGTCTAGAGCCCCTGGGAGGGAGGGCCAGCAGGTAAAGGACGAGAAATAGCTTAAGATGGTAGTTTCTGTCCTAATGCAGTCAGCATGTGTATCTTTCGCTGGCCAATCATCAGTCTTGGCTCGTATTTGAAGCACAGGCCCTAGTCCTCACTATACCCGGACTTCAGTCAGAATAAGGACTGGTCCTATAATTTAACAAGGCAAAAATGTCATATTACCCTAAACTGGATGGTTTTCCATTATTTTGAGCACCCCCTTCCAATCCCACATTAAAAAAGAAAAAATCACTTTTACCAGTTTGATTTCGGTGGCCAAGTGAACTTGATTATTACGTGATTCTTCAAAATGGCTTAGCCGCTTCGGTGATTATAGTGCTCAGAGGATATTTTTGTGTACTTTCTTTCGTGTGTGTGTGTGTGTGTGCATACTTTCAACTGCTAGGGCTTTTTAAAAAAAAATTAATGTAATTGTGATGGAGGGATTTTTATTTGCTCTACTTAGAAAAAAAAGTGACTCATGATGAGAAGTTCTATTTCTTTCTGAAGGCCTTGTCACCCTCATATGACCTCAGTTATTTTTAAAATTAATATTTGCAAGTTGTCTTTAAAATTTCTGGGAGGTCAACATACCTTTAAAAACAAAAGCAAAACCAAAGACCAATAAAACGATGTCCCTACTTTCTCTTCTTTATACAATCTTTGTGCTGGAAACACATTCCCACCGACACCGGATGAAGTTTCCTGACTGTTTAAGTTCTTAATCTCAAGATAAAGTAGGGAGAGTGGCATTGAACTAATCCATTCTTGAAAACATCTTAACATTATAAGCAGAACAAAGTGGTACAAAATGTATTCAGCCTCACGGATTTCTCTAGATTGTAACCAGAATAGAAAATGGCAGAATGTATTAATTCCTAAGATAAAATTATAATGAGAACAGAAAATGGTGCGAGATGAATTAATGTAGAGGCAGGCTTCTGTCTGCAGAGCTCAGCGTTCTCTAAATACCACACTGCCGTGCTTTGTAGTCAGCCTCTGTCTTGTAATCTATATTTTAAAGATGCTCTAAAGATAAAGCCAGACCATATTCTCGTCTCCAGGAGCACCGCCACAGCACTCTGGACACTCAAGGGCCCTAGGGAAGCGGCAGGCAGACTTACCTTGAGGGGACAAAGCAGATTTAAGTTAGATAGTGGGGAAGATTTTTATTACTGCAAACATACACTGATGTGCTTCCTTCAACTGCAGATCATCTTAAATCTGGAACTCCAAGGAAAACTTAGTTTGAAGTGTTGTGGTTATAAAAGAAACATTTGCTCTTTGTAAAAAAAAAAAAAGGGTCCCATTTCACAGTGTATAAACTACTTGGTGGTTTCTGTCATTGCTGTTTGGGGTGCAGGGAAGACCACCTTCTGTCTGGGGTGATTTTCAAACAGGTACTGCCCCAATGTTAGTCTGAAGCTAGACTGTCTTTTTCAGTATCTTTCATCCGTATTATAAATATACTTATTAATAGGCCCACTGTGAAGAATCTGGGGACAGAGTTGGTAAATGCAGATGAATATTATAGTAATGCACCTGCAGTGTCAATTAGATGCGTGTTCTTACAAGCTCTGTACTGTTCAATGAAGCCAATTGTGTCCCCACAATAAGCAACTGAAACACACAGCTTGAAACACTTCAAAGGTTATTGTGGTTCCAGAAGCCACAGTGGAAAAGCTCGAGTGGCGATGCTAAAATGGTGAAATGTGAAATAATGCTCGTTCCATGCAGCTTTGCATCCTCCAAGACCTGATTGGGTTGCAAATTCTGAATCCAGAAATCTGGTCTTTGAATCAGAACAGGTTTGCCGACTTGATTGGCAACAATGTTGCTCCTGTTTAGAAAGTTCATGATGCAGGAAATTTGAATCCAGATTTTTCCCTCTCTGCATTAATACTGTGACACGGGGCACGGCTAGGTTACCCAAACTATGAATTAGAGTTTTTAATAATGTCAGAGCAAGGCATCAGCAGTACTATCTTATCATGACCGGTCGTGATTTCAGAAGAAATCTGCTAACTCAATGGTAATAAGCAAGAGTGAACGGTGAATTACCAGAAAGTGTTAACTCCAGATGATACTGTGACCCAGGTTTATGCACTTTTAATGGTGTCTGTTCACAATCACCGGCCAAGACAGTTCTGGGACATCACATCTTTAAGCAAACTTGGGGAATTGTGACTGTACCTTTTCCTGAGACAAGTTCTTGTCTCTCTGCCCCCCTCCATCTGCCCCTTTGGTCCTGCCCTTTCACAGTCAGGCATTATCCCCTTGCAAATAAAGCTGTTTATTTCTTCTCAGCTGTCTGACCTGTCTCTAAAGACACAACCAATGGCATTGTGGCCCCTCTCATGTTTCATTAAAAGATAGAGAGACTCAGGATGAAAACCCAAAATCGCCTTATGCTTTAAGTTTTAAGAAATCAAAACCTTTAAGAAAACAGTACTTTTGAGCTTGTATTTTGGAAACTGGAGTTAATGAAGCAGCCTCTTTTTCCAGAGAAATTTAACCTAACATATATTCTCCCCACTGTTTGCACACCCCATATATGTAACATTTGCATTTTCTTTTAAAACCATAATACGGAGGACTAAAACCCTATGATTAAGCATTTAACATAAAATTAAAGGGCCATGGCTATTCATTAGGAAAGTACTACATACCTAGATTCAATCAGATCTCAAATAAATTTTTCTTTCTATACAAATTACATTTCATAGATTTGATATTTCTGCCTATCTTTTTTTTTCAGGCATGGCTCATAATATATATTTTTTCATATCTACAGCATTTTTGGGGTGGGATGACACATTTTGGTGAGTTTACCATGAGCTGGACTTTTACTTCCCTGCAGAAATTCCAATTCTCCTCTGTTTCTCTGATCTTCATTAGGCCAAACAGAGAGGGGTACAGAGTAGCCATGCCTGCATGAACCTTACAGTTTAGAAGGTAAGGCATAATTCTGAAACACACTTTTGTACATTGAAGAACTTTATATATGCTAAAAACAAAAAACAAAAAAACTATAATAATGTGACAGGAAAGGTTGAATATTTAGAAAGAGAATTCAATGTAGATCCTAGTCTTCTGCTATATTCCGTGATAAATCCCAGGTATATTAAAATAAAAACTGCGAAGAGGAAACGAAAGTTGAATATTTATCTGTTCTCTGAATGTGGAGGGACTGTCTGAATTTGAAAACAAGAGAAAAGTACTACATGGAAAGAAAATGAATTTGAATCAATTTTAAAAGCCCAATTAAAAAAAGTAAATAAAATTAAGAGACAAACAAGAAACAAGGAAAGGCATTTGCCACAATAATGAAAAAGGTCCAAAGTACTTTTCATATCAAGAGCTCATACAAATCGATACGCACGTAAGATTGCATGGAGTAAATTGGCAAAGTGGTAACAAATGACAAAAGAGGGAACTCAAGGGTCCAAAGGGAAAAAGACATTGAACTTCACACGTGTGCATATATACAAAGGAAAGCTATCGTAGGTTACCATTTAGTAGCAAAGACTGCGGTGGAGGCTGTATTTGGTGATGGTGCTGGTAGAATGAGCTGGTCACTTCTGCCGCACGGATGAGAGTGGCAATGAGCGGGGCCTTTCTGGACATCAGTTTTACGTATGTCAACAACCTTAAAAATATTACGTTCTTTTTGTGTCCACAGTATATTGCTAGGTGAGAAAAGCAATTATAAAACTATTTTTAATAATACAATTCCATTGCTTTTCCATGGAAAGAGGAGAAGAAAGGAACGAAGGAAGGCAGGCAGGCAAGCAGTGGTAATTTTTTTTTTTTTCTTTAAGTGTCATGGTTTTTGTTTGTTTTTGCAATGAGTCTCTATTGCAATCAGAAAAGAGAATAAAATTCTCTTTAAAAAGAGAAAGAAACTTGCAAAAAATGCTCACATCCTTTGCCCCAGTAGCTCCCCTAGAAAATCATCCAAAGGAAATGGCAAAAATGTAGACAAAGATTTATGTACAAATATATGGTTAAAAATGAAGACAACATCAGGAGACCATTTAAATAAATTCCAGAACATCCAAAAGATAGACTATTATGCAGTTGTTATAAATTATATGTCAGGATTTTCAATGACATGGTAAAATACACTTCACAAATTTTAAGCAAACAGAATAAAACAAAAGAGTGTATGAACTGTATAGAAAGAAAGATCCCAACCTCAAAAAATGCAAAAAAGACTAGGAAAAAAAAATATCCCAAAATGTTAATAGCGGCTATCCCTGGGTAGATTAATTATTAAGAATTTTTTCTTGTGTTTTGCCATGCTTTAAAAAATTATTATGTACTTCTGTATTATGTACTTCTATATATGTACTTTTTTGTACATTTTCTTTTTGTATTATGTGCTTTTATAAGCAGGAAAAAAAAGAGCCTAGATCGTCTGACTTTCCAAATTAAGTTCTTTCCATTATATCAGAGTATAACAGTTTTCTTCAATAAAGAGCTTTGCCTCAGACCAGGAATGATAAAGTATTTGAGAGGGACCATAAAATCTGCACACCATTGGGAAAATAAAATTTCTCCCACCAAGCAGCAGGCATCACTGTCCTCTACCTACTTTGCCCAATGACACACCAGCTAGCTAATGTCCATTGTTTAGAATGACATACTATGCTGCTAAACACAAGCAGCCAATAATCCATACTCGTGGGGACATCATTTCTAGAAACACAACCTCCAGAAGGTCTGCTTTCCATTAATAATGTGCTAACTCCCAGAAGCAAGGATTGGTGGCATGGCCACGTGCAGCACCTTGGATGGCTGCATCGCTGGGTGCATTGAATAATCACTAGATAAACATCTGAGCGCCAATTGCAAAAAGATACTCCTGTGGGTAGTAAAAAAATGTTCTCTGTTTGCAAGTGGAGGCTTACCCCTGTGTTTTGGAGATACCTGAATTGGTTTGGCTCTTTTCCAATTACAATCTGTTCGTAATCACCCAGGGTCTGTAACATCAAGCAGTGTTATGAGGGAATTAATTCTTTCTATGTGACAGTTGTTAGTGTAATTCATGTCCTTGTTTTTAATTGCTGGATCAAATTACTTTGTAGATTATTTCATATTTCATCCCGAGAGAAAGGAATAGAAAAAATGTACAGTGCCTGTGGTGACTTATTTGTTTAGTCTACCCAGGAAAAAAAAAAAAAAAGCAGAATTAAAAAGATTGACTTTCTAAACAAAATGGCTCTTCCCTATCCTTAGAGTATATTTTGGATGATTTTAGATGGAAAGTTAGCCTGAGTGTATTCTTTCTGTTTAAACACTCTAGGAACTAAGTTTATTTTCATAACGGTTCTGCCAAAATAATGGCCATAAAGGTCACAAAGCAATATCTCCTAATAAATACTTTGAAAAGGATTTACAATTCAATGCTCTTTCGTTAAAAGAAGCACCTTGCAGATAAGAAATTAATGAGATTTAGAATAATTTATTAAGGAACACCTAATAGACTCTCGTGAGATTCAAATGTCAAGATGTTTAAAAAAAAACACAAAAGAAACTTAGCAATTGCAAATTATATTTGGCGAAAAAGACAAAGAGTATTTGAAAAATCTTATGTTTGTTTTTGCAGTGCTGAAATTTAATTCTTGTATTTGAATACATACCCAGTAGACATTTCTTCCATTTTTGAAGCAAACCCATCAAATGCTTTCCACCCTAATGTTTGGAATCGCAGAAAGAAATCACTTATTTCTTAGATGTCTTATGAGTTGAGAGTTTACTTGTAGGCTGACAGGGAGGTGAAAGCTCAGATGAGACAAGCTCACATAACTGAAAAGCTACAGAGAAAAATTCATTGTTCTATTTATTTCCATTTTGTGATGAGTCGAGTGGAGCAAAATGTATTTATAACAATGGGACACTTGAACTGTTGCTGTAACTGTCCAAGGCCAGCCAACATTCATATTGCCTTGTAAATAGTCATCTTATAAAGTAGACCTGAGTGATAAACTAAAGAGGAATTATAGATCAGCGATCACTTAAAAGCAAGCAGCAGGGAAATTGATAAATACTGCCTGGCTGCCTGGCAAATAAAAAACCCAGGCATCATTAGAGAGGGAGCGGCAACTTGCTGATTGCTGGGAAATTATGCCAATAGACAAATGAACGGACCCACTCACTTAGGGCAAAGGTACCTTGTAATTCAGGTAACAAAGTACTGTCAGCACAGAAAGGTCCTTGAAATAGGAGCTGAACCTGCTACCCCAAAAACAGAAGACATATATACAGATGCAGTGTTGAGAAGCTGGCAGCCCTCAATCCGTTTTCTCGGCCAAAGTGCTGCATGTATTATTGTCACTGTCATCTTGGAAAAAGGAAAAGAGATATCTGTAAAAATAGTTGTCTTTTCCACCCCTGGCACTATCAAATGATTACGAAGAATTCCTGGGGTCACTTACGTCTCTCCTTATAAACCAGTCCGTTCTAGTCTATTAGAGGAAACCACGGTGGTTCTATTGGTTTAAATGCTGGTTGCAGAGTTCTCTACTTTCAATGTTGTTTGTTTGCTTATGTGTTGATCAAAAGAAGCAAGTTACCTGTTACAGGCTAAGTTGATGGATGGTGTAGGTTTTCTAGCTACACTTGAGCCACTACAAAGCACGTCTCCGATGTTGAACTGGCTCAAATGCATCTCAATAAGTCTCCTTAGGAAGACGAGGAGAAGGCATGGGGCTACAGGGACTCCACTGGGGACAATACCACATGGCCCCTGTACTTCATACTGATTTCGTTTTGACTGGAAACAGAAAACCATTTGAGGACTTTAGGACTGTTCAGTTGTTATCATAACTTACCAGTGTGCGGGGCATTAACATTTACAAGGCTAACTGACAGCTCTGTGAAGTGTGTGTTGTTATCCCAGAGAGATCTGGGACTCATCCATGGAATAAGAGATGGAGTCTCATTTCCACCACCTACCCACTGATTCTAACTTCCAAACATTATTTCCCCCCAGTTTGACTCAAATAAAGACCCGTAGAAGAAAGTCAAGAGCAGACATGCTATTCTTTCTATGGCTGTTCTTATCACACATATTCATGGTTCAAATAAACAAGAGAATTAAATGAGGAATGATCCAATGGCAACAACAGAAAGAGAAAACTTGCCTACTTGATGAAGCAATTGAGAAGCCAGAACCAGGAGAGTTGCAAGTATCCAAGAGGATGGTAAGTTAATACCTCCTAGAGCATCATCACATTATAAAAATTTTACATTATATAACATATAAAATATTTCATCAGGAATTGTAACAGGTGGCCAACAGTATATGTTGGCCAACAGTATATATAAACTGATTTCAGTTTATTTTTGTATACTTGCTCCAAAAGAAGACTTTTTATTTTAAAGTATAATTTATATGATGAGTATTTCAAGGTATTTACTCTAAGATTTCACATAAGGATTGACTGTTGTATTGATTATCTTTTGTTGTGTAACCAACCATCTAAAACTTGTTAGTTTGTAACAACATTTATTTAATTTAGTTCACAATTTTATGGGTTGGCTAGAATAACTGGAATATCTGAAGTGGCTTTTTTTGCTGGGGGTCAGCTTGGCTGGAGCTGGATGGTCTAGGATGACCTTATGTGTCTCCTTTTTGGCAGATTGGTCTATGAGTGTCTCATTTGGATAGCTTGTTTTGGCTCCATGTGGTCTTTCATCCTTTGTTTGACCAGCATAGATTTCTTCTCATGTTGGTTACAAAGTTCCAAAATGTAAGGAAGAGAGAGGACAAGCCCTAATAGGGACATGCCTTCTAAGGCTGGGATGCGTGGGTGTCTCAGTAGTTAAGCATCTGCCGTCAGCTCAGGGCGTGATCCCAGGCTCTTGGGATTGAGCCCCGCATCGGGCTCCCTGCTCCGCTGGGAGCCTGCTTCTTCTTCTCCAACTCCCCCTGCTTGTGTTCCCCCTCTCGCTGTCTGTCTGTCAAATATAATTAAAATCTTTAAAAAAAAAAAAAAAGACAGCATTTGTCTTGTGCTTGCTAGGGGACGGGGAGATTGGTTTGGTAATGGACATCATACCAAAACCTGAAAGATGAGTAGGAGTTAGACAGACTAAAGAACAGTTGGGGTCCAGGGTGGATGAACAGGGTGCTAGGTATGAAGCCCAGAGGAAAGAGAGCATCTTCAAAGAGAGTCTGGTCTGTTTCAGGAGCTGAAAGATTTTGGCTCTGGCTGAAGCCCAGGGAAGTGGTAAGTTGCAAGAGGTCAACCTGGAGAGGAAGACAAGGGATAGATGACAGAACTGAGGCTATTTTTAGGTACAAAGAGAAATCATTAAGGGGATTTGAATAGGGATATAATAAAATCAGGCTAGTACTCTGGAAAAACCACTTTGTAGCTGAAGATTTGATTAGAGGGAGCACAGAAGTAGTAAAAGAGACTAGTTAGAAGGCTGTTGTAATGACTTCTTGCCTTAAAATCTATTTTTGTCAGATGTTAGTTTAGTTACTCTAGCCCCCCTTTCCCCTTTCGGCTATTGTATTCATAGTATTTTTTGCATTCTTTTCCTTCCAACCTATCTGTATCTTTATATTTATGATGTATCTCAGATATATAGCATAAAATTGAGTTTTGGTTTGTTTTATCAAGTGTGATAATATTTATTTTCTAATGAGAATATTTAATCCATTTACATTTAGCTATATATTGGGTTTAAATTTACCATCTTAGTATTTTCCCCCATCTGTTCTTTTGTTCTAATATTCTTCTTTCGTATATATATGTGTGTGTGTGTGTGTGTGTGTGTGTGTGTGTATTTATTTTAATGATTTTATTTATTTGATAGAGAGACACAGCAAGAGAGGCAACACAAGCAGGGGGAGTGGGAGAGGGAGAAGCAGGCTTCCCGCTGAGCAGGGAACCTGATGCAGGGCTCGATCCCAGGACCCTGGGATCATGACCTGAGCTGAAGGCAGACACTTAATGACTGAGCCACCCAGGTGCCCCCTAATATTCTTCCTTCTTGCCACATTTTGGATTTGATTAATAAATTAATAAATTAATAATTATTCAAAAAATTGTTATTCTATTGCCTGAATATCTTGTTAACTATATACATTATATTCTACTATTCTTGTAATGGTTATTTCTACAGTATGCATCCCCGACTTATTTAAGTCACTTTTCAATTGGTATTTTTCCAACAAACCAGAAAATTCCAGCAAACCAGATTTTACAAAACTTAAGTTGTACACACATTTTTAATCACACTAGATTTTAAAATTACTGTTCATTCTGTGTTCATCTAGATTTACCTATATTTTTACCTCTACTTTTGCTCTTTATTCCTTCCTCTATTTCTAAGCTTCCATCTGGGATTATGAAGAGTCCCTTGAGTATTTGTTTTAGTATGGGTTTGGTGATTAATAATTCTCTCCATTTTGGTGTTCCTGAATATGCCTTTATTTGGCCCTCATTTTTCAAGGAGACTTTTGTTGCGTATAGAATTTTAGATTTCTTGTTATTGTCTTTCAACAACTTAAAGATGCACTTTCTGCTAGAGATGCCATCCAAGGCAGAAAGAGGGGGAGAAACATCCAGACTTCTCATACTCTTCTGCTCTTCTGTTTCCTTTAGTGCCTCCTGTTACCTGAACCCATCCAGAAACCAGCAGTCATAGGAGCCCTGAAAATACAGCCTGCTGCCTTCTGTCCTCTTATGATGGATCTCAGAACACAAGGAAGACAAAGAATGGGTGTGAAGGCAAGCAGGACACAGGCTTGCATAATAGCTACATTTATGTTTACTTTGTACCTCACACCATGCCAATCATACTACATGGTATACCCATGAGAGTAGACTAGCTTATGCTGCAGTTTAAACAAACAAACAAACAAACAAACAAGCAAAAATCCCATGGCTTAATGAATACAAAAGTTTATATCTCAGCTATGTTATATGCTTCAAAGAGATTGGTGGCAAGCTCTGCTCTACACATAGGGACCCACACTGATGGCAGCCTGTTAATCTTATAGCTATACTAATTGTAATATGTCACCTCTGGTTGCCACCTAGGAGGAAAAGATCCCGGAAAATTGTGCCTGGCCTCTTCACTTCTCCTCACAGCTCACTCAATAATACTGGCACATGGCCCCAGCTAATGATAAGGATGCTTGGAAGTGTTGAGAAGCACATGCAGCATTTGGTGAGTGTTACTGTCTTTCCTACTCATTTTCTCATTTAATACTCAGCTAAGAAAGTCTGAGCCCACACTGCACAAGTCATTGGAATTTCATTTTTCTACTAGGTTCTCCCTGCCAACTACCTTCTGGGAATTCCTCAGTCTTTCTCGTATGTCACACCAATTCCTCCTGGAGGTCAGTTGTCACCTCCACCGGCCATCTTTCCTCTAGATGCTATATGAGACCCAGGAGGTAAATCAGCTCTTGCAGCTTGTATTCGACTTCCCTGAACTACATCAACTCTCTGCATTCCACTCTTTATCCCAGGATGGACACATATAGCTCTCCTAACCATACAGAGCACACACAGACCAGACAGCGGTATTTAACAAAATTCTACAGAAGGCTTGAGGATACTAAAAGGTAGTTAGAACACAGAGGAGGAAAACTAAGATATTAGCTAACTTCCACTCCCAGATCTTGTGTTTTAATAAGTGGTCATCTTCTGGCTCTGACCCTTTTCTTAGACTCTTCAGCCTGCTGTAACATTTACAGTGGTCAGACCACAATGGCAGCTCTGTTTCATGTCCCTCCTACTCAAGAGGACAGATATGCTCCTGGCATTCAAGAGAAGAGAAATACTTCTCCCTCTCAGCTTTGCAGCTATTTTCTTCAGGGGAAAGGTCAACTGTTAGACCACAGTGTGTGGTCTGGTCCTAAGAGCTCAGACAGGGCAATCACTAAATTTGATGTTAAATTTCGCAAAATCTAGATTATAGCACCTGAAATAACATCACAAGTAGGTTTTCACTCCAGAGTAGACCTTGGCACTTCCCATCTGGTTCCTTTTAGGTCCCTGCCCCCCAGTTTAAGGTAAAGATATGCTCTCCATCTATCCTGTCATCATCTGGTTCCTGCTCCTGATCTCCAATGAGTAATTTTAAGATGGAGCCCATGTGTGTGTGAGCATATGCATATACACACACCCAAGAACAAAGAATAATGTGCTGACAATTACGTTTTTAAAAATTGCATTTAGAAAAAAAAATCTTTTCAAGTGCACAATCCTACTAAAAATACATTAATTTGCATTATTAAACAAAATGTGCAACATGCCAACTTGAGGCATTTACATCCAGGTTAATGGGTGACAATCTTCTTCAAAAATGACGCATAGACATTTGCTTTACCTTTGGGTCAGAAAAGTGTCTTTGCCAATTATTTTCTTAAAATGAAGAAAGTCTTTTCCAAAGATAAATTGATGTCTCTATTGGTAGTGATAGAAAATTGCTAGAAACACTTGAAGGACACCTTACTAGTTTTAAAATAAAAGTCTGTCCCACCGGATATTTTGCTATATTTGGGACTGATGCCTAGGAGAGGAGCTGGTATGGAGATATATTTGGTGGTTGCATTATAGGAAATTTTAATGTTGCAAACAGTAGTTTGTGTTTTTGGTTGCAGGTGTAAACAATGACAACTACAAAAAAGTAAATTTTTGGTCATGCAACTGAAAAGTCTAGAGCATCAGAGTCCAATAGAAATATAATGTGAGGCACACGTGTAATTTTAAATTTTCTAGTAGCCCCTCTAACAAAACAAACAAACCCCCAACCCCAAAACCAGTCTAAATTAATTTTAATAATATAATTTATCAGCCCAATATATCCAAAATGTATTAGAATATATTTAATATATTTAATATATTCATATTGTATACAAACATGAAATACACCAAAATATACAAAGCATTTAGTAGCTACAGGTGGCTAGTGGCTACCAGGTTGAAGTGTGTAGGTCTAGAGGCATGGCTGAATACAGAGATTGAAATGGAACAGGATCCATTTTTCTCCCCAGTTTCTCTATTCTGCTTCTCTTTTGGCCTCATTCTCAAAGATGTGCTCCCTCCTCATGGTGGCAAAATGGCTGTCACACCTCCAACCTATATCTTTTCAGGTTCAGGGCCCATATCAAGGAAGCTGTTCTTTCCTCAACAGTGGGAACAAAAGTTCTGAGACAGATAGCTGTGTATCCACACCTGAAGCAGTTCCTGGAGCAAGAAGTGTAGAATGAAGGTCCTAATCACGTGACTACCCCAAATTCAGTCCCATCAAACCATATATGCTAAGATTAAGGGGGGGGGGGTCCTGCGAGCAAAAACAGGTGCTATCACCAAAGCAGCTGCTGCTGGACAGCAAATCCTGAAACAAGCAAACGGAAAAACCAGAGCTTCTCTTCTAGAAATCAGCAGAGGGCAGACGGCAACTGAAGCCCAGGGGCTGAAAGAATGTTTCAGAATTATGTGGAGCCCTTCCATACCTGAGGGCTGAGCCGAGGAAGAGAGGAAGAGAGACTGAGAAGGGGAAGAGGAGGGGCTGTGACACTGACAGAGGGAAGCAGCGGAGGCAGCTAATCCACAGAAGCCAAGAATGAGAACTGTTCCGGTGTTTAAGGCCGCCAAGACTTAAGAGAAGCACCAGCGAGCGTTCAACTGCTTGAATGAAACATGGGCCTTCCTGACCTTGGCAAGAGCAGTTCTGGTGGAGCAAGCGGGCAGAAGGTTCATCCCAACAGGTGGAGGGCAGCTTCACTGGGAGGTGAGATAATGCCGACAAAGCATGAGAACTCAAGAAGTTTTGGTGCAACAGGCAGAGAAATCGAAGGTGGTAGCTTGAGGAGGTCATCACCTTGAGAAAGGGTTTCCTAAATGCGCCACATATGATTTATTTATGCACAAATGTTTTTACAGTGGGCTGAAATAATAGGCAGTCCAGGGTAGAACTGGGTTTGAATTCTAGCTCAATGACTGGCCACTAGACCACCTTTAGCAAGTCACTTGGCTTCCCTGCCTTAGGTTTTTCATTTGTAAAATGGGAGTAATTATGCTGTTTTCCTAGGTACATTAGAAGTACTGAATGAAATAATGAATGTGAAATGTACTCCGTAGCCGCAATTGTTATCATCATCCCTCTTCACTAGCCACTGGTGAACAAGCCATCCCGTTTCTCATTCCTGTGCTTTTGTATTTTGTTTTGGATGCTTCTTCCCTTCTACCATGAGGCCAGTGAACTCCTGCTCATCCGGCAAGATCCACACAAGAGCGACTGTCTCTCTGTTGGCCCTCTGTCCTGCTTCCCGCAGACGCCGCTCGCACAGATGAAGTGGGGCTCCCCTGCGTCTGCTCCTGTGTGCATACTGCCCCACAGTGCCTATCTCCGAGGTCGATCTGTGCTGGGCCCCGCCCCAAGGGCCACTCTCTTCTACAGAAGTGGACATCCTAGCCGAAGTGTCCCAGACAGGTATCAAGTCCACCCGCCAGTAATTCCAGAAATTCAGTCTGCACAAAGCAAGGACCTTCCCTTTGGAACTATTCAGACTTCATCGCTTGCATCTCTCCATCTAGCTTTTTGCATTCCTGTTGGTGACAGCATAATTCTGTGCAACACAGAAAAGCTGGAGGTACAGTTCTCCATGTGTTGCCTTCAGATGACAAATGTATTCTGCTGATGCCTTGGGCAAAATGCCTCCTCCAAAATGCCATTGTCTGAGAATGCTTCCCCCCGCAAAACTCTAGTTGTGGTTACAGGGTGAGGGATTTTATGGCCAGAAAGCAAAGTTATATTTCTCTCTTCCAGATCACTCAGAAGTTCAGTCCTCTATAGCTGCCTTCTGCCATCCACTCTGGCTCCTGGGGTCTGTCTGAACCTTCCGGCCTCCCTCGGCTTCTGCAGCTGGAGTTAGATCTGCCTCCTGCCTCCTGAGCAGCTTTTGTTGCTTATCGCTTTCCTGCCATCTTGTAGGTGCCCACAGTGAGTGGCCGGAGCACAGAGGAGGGGGAACAGGCGCAAGGAGATTCTAACTTTGTGGAAGTCTTTGTGTCGGCCTACTTTGAATACCTTCTGCTTTTTTAATGTATGTAAGCTACAAGAATATACAGCTGCTACGTTGGTACACTCTGGCTTTCTCTGTGCCTCCCTCCCACTCGGGGCAAAACCAAGTGTGAATGGTTTGTCTGAATTCTCGTCCCCCAGAAGCCGGAGTGCAGCTGTGTGGACGGGACAGAGGGTTAAATCCTGGGGATTAGCCATCCTCACCTTTCAGATGACTGCAGCTCTTGAGTGACTTGCTTGATAGCTATAGGTTACAGAAAAGAGGTTCCATTGAGAATGGGTTTAGATATTACCATTTTGTTGATTATTTCAAAGTACTGCCATTGAGATATAATTGCTTAGAAACTGTTAAGAGATACGGATCAATGGATACAAAGATGGAAAAATTTTGGACACATCAAATTGGCTCTGTTTCTGAGGCTAAATATTTTGCTGTTGAGATGCATTTATTTCCTGATGGGGATTTTTTTCATGTTCTGGAAACCCTGAAGATTAAGAAAGACTCCTTGCTGCTGATGAGGCAGAGTCCAGAATGCATGGCACAGTATCTGGAATATAGCAGAGGCCCTGTGAATGTTTATTAGGGGAACTGATGCTCCACTTGGCCTGCTGGAGATAGTGCCAGCTCCTCAGTGCTCCGTCCTTGTCAACAGACTCTCCCAGCCACGGAGGTACACCAGAGCAGACTGATGGATTTCACCCAAAGTTGTTAATCCGTTCACAATTGGCTGTAAAAGTATGCTTATGAAAACAAAACGGGAAAACTAAAAACCAGATTTGCAGTTGCAGTGTAAAAATATAATTGCCATGCGTTAGCAGAAAGAAGGGCCCGTTGCAGATTGCAAATGTTATTTTAATACATAAAGAAAATGTACTGGATTTAATGAATTTGCTTTAGCCACCAGCAGAACGGAATTTTGGATTTAGAGCCCCAGACCTGATTTTTTGGGTTCCTGCTGCTCTTCATTTTTTTCTCATTCAATCATTTGAAAGAAAAAAATGGGCTCCTGACCAGGCAGTTCTACCCCTTAGCAGGTACATGACCGTGGGTGATTCACTTAGCTCTCTGAGTCTTAATTTCCTCAGTTATAAAATGGGTGTAAAAATCTGTATTTGTTGGATGACTGGAGGAGATGATATGTATAAAACATCAAGGAGAGTGCCTGGAATACAGGACAGTACCCAGAAGCAGCAAAATGTGCTGTCATGGCTGCCGCTACTGCTCGATACTGGGGTGGGCTTACACCCCCTGTATTAGTCCTGAGTCCAGAGAAACAGAACCAATGTGTGTGTGTGTGTGTGTGTGTGTGTGTGTGTACAGAGAGATGGAGAGAGAGAGAGATTGATTTTAAGGACTTGGCTCACACAATCATGGAGGCTAGTGAGTCCAAAATCCGCAGGGTGGGCTGGCAGGCTCGAGGCCCAGCAGATAGAGCTCACCTTGCAGCTCAAGTCCAAAGGCTGTCTGCTGCAGAATTCACTCTGGCTCAGGGGACATTAGGCTTTCAGCTGATGGGATGAGGCCTACCCACATTATGGAGGGCAATCTGCTTTACTCAAAGTCCACTGATTTAAATTTTCATCTCATCCAGAACACCCTCGCATAAACATATAAACTGATGTTTGAGTACACATCTAGGCACTGTGGCCAGCCAAGCTGACAGAGAAAATTAGCCAGGACATGACCATTTCTTTATCAGCCAACTCGATGGAAGGCGACAACAGCTTCCTGATACGTCTGCTTCTACTCTTGTTTCCTTCATTCCAGGACATTTATAAACAGTAGCAAGAAACAAAACTTGGATTCCTTTTCTCTCATACTTAAATCCAATGACTTCCCATTGCACTTAGAATAAAAGCCAGTTTCTTATCAGTGCATAGAAGGCATTGCACGAGCTGGCTCGCTCTGACCTCTTCACTAGAACCATCTGCTTTGCTCCTGCCCTGTGTTACTGAAGGTAATGCCAACTGCTATAACTGATAACACCTGGAATCACAGTGGCTTCACATAACAGATATATATCTTACTCACAGTGGTAGACAGCTTCTGACGCAGCTTGGAAGATCCCTGCCTCCCAGTGTTCGTGTCCAGTGCCTCTCAGGGAAACCTTCAACAACTGCTAGACGTTGGAGGTAGGGGCCCAAACGAACCAATGTGCTCTCTACGGGGCAAGCAGAGGAATTTGGAATTTTACTCCTAGGTTGGGGAAAGAAGAGAAGTAAAGCAAGCAAAAGGAAAGACAAAGGCCAGTCAGCCAGTGAGGCATCAGGAAGTTGGGTGTTTCTAGGAATGACATAGAACATAAGAAGTTCTCAAAGGCAGAACTAACATAGATGGGAAGTTGTTGCTATGTAAATTGCAATGTGCTCCATAAATCCCCATGACCTAGAAAGTTTTATCAGGACCCACCTTATTCACATGTACTTTATGTGAGTGGAGTGTGTGTGCATGTATGTGCATGTGTACATGTGTGTTCATACAGGGTCATCCAAAATGGAAAAGGGGCTGCCTTTTGCCTTTGCACTGACCCACTGCAGAATGCAGAAAGCAAGGACAGAAGTGGGAGTCCAAAGCCAGAAGTCATCTTGAGAATTTAAATCCCTGAGAATTCACCAAGATCTTTTAAGAATTTCAGACATTCCATGGGATGGGGAAAAGTTTGTTTTCCACATTGAGTTTTAACTAGTCTCAGGGCTGCCAGCTGGCACGTTTCTCACCAACCTTCTGACTTCCCGTCATTGTAGTCTTCTCCATCAACACGCTGATGCCCAACTGGGGAGGACATTGCCAGCCCCACTTAAATACAGATAAGATCAGGTATCTAGTTTTGGCCAGCGGAACATGCATGGAAGTGATATACTCCCCAGAAGGCTTGGCATGTGGAAATCCTCTGTGCATTCTTCCACTTTGCTCTTATCAGTACCTTTCCAGGTATTCAAGAGTGCGGTGACCTCACAAACCATACACTGAAGATGGCAGTCTCTGTGATCTCAGGCTCGCAGATGTCTACATGTTTCAGAGAATCTCAGGTGTAGGTGGGAAAATGTCTCCATGAAAAATAAGAAAGCAAATGCTAAATCAGAACCACGATCCTTGCCTACACGTACATGCCTTATGGACTTGCAGGAGATTGACAAGGACACAGATGTGAAAAAAGAAAACATATAGACAAGTCAAGCTCTTGACAGTTGGTGCCAAAAGAGCCTTTGGAACCAGAAGGGCTCACTCATTCACTGTCTTATCCCCAAATAGAGCACCTCGTTGAAGCCAACCATTTCCAGTGGTCTGTGAAAAACTACTTAGTAGGTGCGAACTTCTCTGTGCACGGATTTAAACTCCCAGGTCTAGGAGGATGTTTGAGTCTCCCCCAGCAAACTTTACAGGGAACAATGAGATAAGGAAATGAAGGGCTTCTCTCCATGTGTCCTCAGATTAAAGTTCTTGCATAATTTCGGAGTCGGGAGCAGGTGAGGGAGTTGCTAGGGAGTGTCTTTCCCCCTTACACAGCGGTATGGGGAGCCTTCATGGGGACAGAGAAGTGAGCAAGGTTTACTGTGAGAGGAAAACGCCACACCGTTTCAGGATGGAGTAAGAGCAGGGGCCATGGAAACTTCTCCAGGACAGGAGCAGTGGCTTCTCGTGACTCGCTGGTGCCATACAAGGTGAGTGACACAAGAGTGACTTCCTGAGGGTGGAGGGACACAACGGGCTTTGTCCTGTCCACAGAGAGTCTCCATGCCTCTGGAGAAGGAATCCTATTTAATTTTTCTCTTGAACCGTACACCTTGTGGAGCGCTCTATGCCATACCCTCTCCTTGTTAAGTAAGACACGTTGGAGGAAGCTTGGCAGCATCCTAGTTCGAGAACATCTTTTTGGAAGCTGGCATTGTGATTTCAAGTCAAAGAAAAGAAACAGTGCTTCCCCCACTTCAGTTCTAGGAAAGCATCTGTCTTCATCAGCTTCATCCAGACTAAAAGTTTGAGCTTAGGAAAGACAGATGTGTCCTGCAGGTCCTTCCACCCTCACATGACGAAGGCGGCAGTGCATCACACCTGGCTTGCGAACAGACAGCATCAGCTTCCATTTCACAAATACATCCATTCACTGGAAGGATTTCTCCCCCCTCTGGCTGAGGGAGCAAAATGCCCATTACGGTGTATTCTCCCTGTCCCTAGGCTTTAATATATCTTGGAGCAGCTCTCCTCAGCATTCCACATTATAAAATCAATCTCTATTTAAGTAAGAGGGGGATATTTATTTCTTAATTTTTTAATAATGTATTTTGTGATTTGTTATAGCTTCAGTGTTGTATTATTTATTTATTGTGCCTATAGGGTGCACTGCCACTTGGTAATAGAGGAGCTATCAAAACTTGAGACCTAAGCAGAAATGAGTTCAATAATATTGCTACACTCTAGGACTTTATCCAAAATTAACAAAAGAACAAAAGTGCAAGGCAATGATAACCCGTCTGACAGCACTGGGGGAGCGATTGTGAACGCAGTCATGATGGAGATTTTAAAAGAATGGCAGGCAAGGGGGAAGTGACAAATGGGTGGGCTGTTTTACATTTTGAAAGCATTTCATAAACCTCCTAAAACTGGATTTACTGTGTCCTTTTGTGTGTGTGTGTGTGTGTGTGTGTGTGTTTATTTAATGTTTTACTAAAAAAAAAAAAAAGAAAGCTATCTAAGGACTCGATTGAACTTAAATTTGCCCCGCAAGCCATACAGACAGGAATAGTGATGACTGTAGCTTCGGACAGAGACGACTTCACTTTGATTCCAAGGCCTGCTGACAATCTGCTGAAAAGAAAGGAGACCTTCACCTGGAAAGCAGGGAATGGTTTGTTTGTTTGCTCTTATCATTTGTTACACAATATAAATGTGCTTCTTACACTTGATTTTTGTCCCCCAAAGTTAAAGTAGTAGGAAGGGACCTATAACCGTTGAAAATTCTCAAATAGGCATACAAGCACTGGGGACATTCAGATTAAAAAAAAAAAAAAAAAAAAACAGGCGTTAAACTGGAACGTTTAATTCAAAAGATTTCTACCCCTATAAGACATTACTGAAATTCTGCTGCTAATGATATGACACGAAATAGGACCAATACCCCCAAACAGTTTGGGATTCTTTACCTCTCTTATTAGTCCTGATGTGCATTTCAGGAAAATTATACCATGCTGATGACACCATTTGACATGAAGCAATAAATAAAGGCAGTGAAGGACACTTGCCCTTGGTGGAGAGATGCCATTTTTAGTCAGGCAGTCAGCCAGTCTGTCAACAACATTTATTGAGTGCCTAATGAGAGAAGGTGCCATGAGACAGAGAGGAGACATGGGCTCTGGCCTTGAGGGGCAGCCAGGACAATGACAGAGTCAGAGAAAAGAGACAAGGCTCAGAACGCCGTAGAAGCAGCATCTCAGCAAGGGCAACCAGGAGGATGGGCAAGTCACGTTTGTCGAGCACCGCCCGCCCGCAGGGCCATCCACAATAACGGCCTTTTTATCGGTGAGCTCCTTGCACCCTCACGCAACGCCCTGAGGGATGTGCTCTTACCTTCTCCAAGCCTCAGTCTCCCCAACTGCAAAATGAACTCAAACCAGGGGTCAACGAGGGGCCAAGCCAGTGTCTGCACAGCTCACTCCACCGCGCATGCGGGGGTCAGAGGTCACCGGAAGCCAGGGAAGGCGCGTGGGAAGCAGAGAGCCTCAGCTGCGTGAGACGCCGCACTCCTTTCACGTCTGGTCAGTGTTCGGTTTCAAAGGAGGGCAGAGCTCTGAAATTACTGTTTTAAGGTCTGGCTGAGGAGATGACAAAAGAATCGCATTCTGCACATTCGGCTCTAGCACATGTTCAGTTCTGTCATGTTTGTGTGATTTATGCTGGTGGAAGCAAGTTTATGGCTGGATGCCTGTGTAATCTAGTAATCCTCGGTAGCGGAGCGGGGCAGAGCCTGCCGACTCTCCCTTCTGTCTCCTTGAAGGTGCAATGAAGGGCTGGTTCTCTCTAAGGGGCGGCAAATCATCACCCAGTTCCCGGTATCCTGAAGACAGAACCCACAAAGAAAGGGTGGGGTAAACTCACTCCCATTGTCTTGTAGAGAAGGCTGTTCCGTACTCTCACTAAACCCATATTTGTGCCCCTGGGAGATTACAGCACAGAGGGACAGGAATTGGTCTTTGGGAGTGGGTGAGAGCCATGATGACTTTCGTGGTAGCCATCTGAAGCTAGAGAGACTGGTTGAAATAAAGACATTCTTCATCAGTAAGCTGGTTGTTCATTCTTGACAAAGCGCAGAGGAGAAGTCTGAATTTTCTCTTTTTCATTCAAGTGACTGATTTGGAGGAGGTAAAGTTGGGGCAGAATGGTTGTGTTTTCGTCAGACAGATGCAGCCTTAGGAAGCCAAGTCATAGCTCCCATGTATGGGAAGCGAGGCCATCAAAAGATGGTTATAACATATTTGTGTGCTGGAATATTTGAATATGGGATGTACTTATTCTTTATTTCCAAATACAGTATTTCCAAATAAATTCCTTCCAAATTAAATAGGCTTAAATTTCAGTATGAGTAGGCCATTCATTCATTTAACAGTTGTGAATTACCTACCATGGATCAAATGGGAAACCCCAGGTATTGGGAGTTTAGAAAAGACGGCCCCACCCTTGTGCTCAGAGCTCATCCATGGGGAGGAGCAGGTATAAGGAAGAGCAGGGAACATGATGGGATACTACATGGTTGATGTAAGTACGAGGTACCCGGGCTGTCCAGAGGAGGCCATGTTTCATGGTAAACACGTATACTGTGACTTGAGGGTGCTGTAAAACCAAGCGAATGGCCCCAGGCTGCGAGACCTGTGGAAAGTCTCATTCCAGTTTACAAGTGTAAGTTCCCATGCCTTGGAAGGTAGAAACTTAGTTGCTTTGGAGTTGCTGCAGGTTAATGAGTGGAAATTGAAGAGATTGGCTTGGAGGTATAAGGGGTTGAAATTGCTCAAAAGCTGAATGTCCATTTTCCCCCAATCCCATTGCAAGAAATATTCCCAGTTTCACAGGGTGGCATAATCAGGGAGTCGGCCTGACTGAATCTCTGAATGCTCAAGTTGCCATAGGCACAGTGAGAAGGGAAGCCCGGCCATCTACCAGAATTAACGAGGGGACAGATAGGACAGGAATGGATGGGTATATTATATAACACACTCCTAAACTTTGGGGGGTGGTAAAGTGAATTTTGATCAACTGAATCATGATTTTTAACATATTATGAAATCTGGCTCATTAAAATAGCCCTGTGAATATAACAAAGGCATATATTTTGAAGTAAAAAATAGAACCCAAATCAAACCAAACCAGGGTTTAAAAAACAAAAAACAAAAAACAGAGCATCACTAGAGGCAATGAGAAGCAAAATGAAAGTAGACAAGCAGCAGAGGACCTCAAGTTTGTTTTTGTTTTTCTCCCTTTATAATGGAAAATTTCAAACATCAACAAAAAGAGAGAAGCTGGTGTAATAAGTACTCATGTACCCAGTCATTCGGCTTCAATAATGTTGTGAGCTCGGAGACCACACTTGTCGCATTTACATCAGCCACTCCCCTCCTCCTCCGCCCCCATAAGCCCAGGGATTGAGATGGCAATGTTGACTGTGAATTCAGGACCAAGTGTACCAAGTAAAGAGATGGGTGAGCAGGGGTGACTCTGTGCCAATTGGGAGGTTGTGCCAGGTGGCACCAAGTAAGGCGGTGGCATCTGGGTCCCCATGTTTGTTGGTTCCTTGGCCTGCTTCTAAGCTCTTTGTTTCTTTCCAGTGCTCCGAATTTGAGATTCCAGGAAGTAGGATACAAGTGGTTCAGGTATTTTTCTGTTCTATAAAGGACTGTATCTGACAAGAAGAGGGGAGGAAGGGAGAGAGAAGGGAAATGTGGAAGGAGGAAGGCAGGGCTGAGGAGTGGAGTACGGTGATTAAGCTTGCAAGTGGCCAGACCCAGCTCTGGAAGATTGGGAGAACCCACCATGCTCCCCAGCCCCCGTCCTGCCTTCCCACACTCCAGGCTGTGGGTGGACAGGCTGAACCACAGCCAATTTCCCAGTAATCCTTGGTCTCTCTTCAGTTTGGATTTCTTTGAGTGCTGCAGCTCAGCCTTGAATGTCACTCCCCCCACATAAGGTCCCCTAAGCCCCAGGTCTTGGTGGAGTGCCCTTCCTGTGTCCTCCCCAGCTCCCTACACTCAGGCCCATAGTGTCATGTAACTCACTGTTCAATCACTTGTCTTCCCCCTGCAGACCATGAACTCTATAAGGACAGGAGCTGTGATTGTTTTGTATCCCCGTCTATATCAAGTGCCCAGCATGCAGTAGATGTTAAATATAATTTCTAATGAATGCATTTAAAATAAGCTGAAAACAGAATATGTTGGATATGCAGCAGTGCACATCCAGGAATAGGAGAATGACCCAGGGCCTCCTTTGTAGAAATTAGACAAAAGGTAACCCAATTTTGAAAACAAATGCCACCTCCAAATTAGGGCACACTGTGTGTGGCTGAATTTCAGTCCTTACTGGCCCCTCAGTCGGATGTCCTTGTGCAATGAACACCCTGCCCAACCAGGGATAGCAGACCTGTTAGGATCTTCGTACCAGTGGTTCTCAAGTCAGGCCACACGTTAGAAAAACCTGGGTCACTCTTTGAAAATATCCTTGTCTGAGTCCCAATCTTGGAGTTCACATTCAATTGATCCTGGGGGCACTAGTTTATTTTTAAAGGACCTCAGGTATTGCAGCCTGGGCTGAGAACTATAGCTTTAGACGTAATGGTCATGAACATCTCAGACTAGGCTCTGTCACAGATGTGTGTATGCATCGTATAGGCACATGTAGACATGCCGATGGGTTTGTGTTCCAGCTGCAAAGCTAATACGTTGGTGTTGGCCAACCACTGGCACTTCTTGATTCAGGGCCAGAAGGAGCCTTTGCCTTCACCACCCACCTCCACACCTATGCCCCCGACCTGTCCCGCCTCAAAGAGGGAGCCAACAAAGAGCTGAACAGCTACCCTGCAACTGTAACTCAAGACTGTGGGAACAGGAGTTCTGAAGTCCTTGGCCACCCGCACCTGGATGCCCAACCTTGAGAAAGTTCCTTTACAATTCCCTGCATCAGTAACCTTGGCTAGAAAATTATACTAATGGTATGGACCCACTTGCCAGAAATGTCATAAGATTTAATGAGGAAATAATTGTAAAGTGTTCCATAAATACGAATTGTTGTGCAATTGTTAAATAACTTTACTGTATAAAATTCCATAGAAATCTATGCTGTTCCTTTGGGTTTTTAAAATCACTATTTATTTGATTTATGCATATAAGACAGCATTTGCCTAAAAACCCTTTCCTACATTGGTTTTCTCTTTGATTTATTCTCTTTCCTTCTGCCAGCACACAGCCTGACATATGTATAAAGGATTTGTAAGAAAAATCACTTAATGCATAGCGTTTCCTTTGTTGTGACTGTCTTATCATGAACTGTTATAGTTGTCACTTATTCTCAGAATTGTTTGTCTAGTTTTCGCTCAGGCTTATAAATACTCACCTTGGACATGGTTTATAGACACTGTAGGGAAAACAAATACATATGCTGGAATAGTCGACTTAGATTTATTCTTACTTAAGGAAAAAAAAAGGCTTAAAGGTTTAATGTGTGCTTGATAAGCTATAATTCAGCCTGAAAGATGCAAGTGGTTTATATTTACTCTCTTGGGTAAGCTCGACATTTATGGGTTTCAACTCTTCTCAGTACCTCTTTGGTAGGTTATGTCTTTCCCAGAAGAACGGATCTCAAAGCACAATTTCCAAGAAGGCTATTACCAGAGGAATGGGGACTTTTAACCAACAATGTCCTGTAGAGAAATAGAACATGAGAAGCTCAAGGATTTTGAGTGTTTGTGAAGTACCATGAACAGGCTTGGCTACTGATGTACCCAAGGCCACTCAGAGTGCCGACACTTTGGAAATGTGTGAAGTAGCAAGTTTGCTCTTCAAGCTCCCAAATCTCTAAACAGCAAACCCCACTCCTAGAACGTTACCTCTGCTATTCGGGAAGAAAGCTGTCCAATCTGACCAGGCAGGAGTCTTGCGTCTGCTCTCTGGAGAAGGCCCCAGGGCCAGGTGTTAAAGCAGGAGGCGCCACTCATCACCCTTTACCAGAGATGCAGTGTGCTAGGGTTTGGGGTCTTGTGACTCAGCTTTTCCTCACACTCTGGGTCTTTGGGCAAGTCATTTCATTTTCTGAGCCTCAGTTTCCTAACCTGTAAGACGAAGGTACAAATGCCCAAAGGGATTATTGTGGGGACCCATGATATGTCTAGCACAGTGTCAAGCTCACGAAAGGAATTCTTTGAAGGTTTGCATCTTAGTCCATGAAGACAAGCAGTGTTGAAAATGAGAGCAGGACAGCACGTGATAAAGGAAAACAGGCTTTGGTTTCAGGAGAGCTCTATACCTCTCCCTGCCACTGACTGGCTGCATAACCTTGGATATGTCACTTCACGCCTCCCAACCCCGTTCCCTGAGCTGGAAAATGGAGATGACGGTGTCTACCTCACAGGGTACTTGCATTACTAGTCAATCAAATAACACCACTGAATCCCTGGAAAAATGGAAGGGTTTAATGGAGTCAATGACCGTGGTTTTCATTGCCTCACTTTTAGGAGATAATTCTTCAGTAGTCCTTCAGTGATGGATTGGAAATTTAAAAAAACAATGTGATTTTCATAGATCTCAGAAACTCTCTATTGACTATACAGTGAAAAGCCTCTTACTAGTTATTTTCTGCAGAGCGAAATCCAGATCAAATACTTTGTGCAAGGCTAGTGTTTCTCTGAGCTAAGTTATTGCACAGCAACGCTGATTAATGCCCTCCAAGCCACTTGTAAGCCTTTCCTCTCGTAGCATGTTAATAGGTTAAGTTTCCTTCATGATTACTAATTTCATATGACTTCACGGGATGATTACATATTTATGTATTATTTATTATGCAAATCTAGCATTATACATTATTTAAAGCCATATTAACAGTATGTATTATTTATGATGGAACTGTATTAATATATATTATTTCAAGTAACTTTGGCTAGGGCTTTTTTTTTTTTTTTTTTCCTGTGGATCACAGGCACGGGAAGTTAGTATTCTACTCAAGAATCCATGCAGCTCTCCTTTTGGGGACATGGCCATCAAGTTCCCTATCAGCGCAACTTCTACAGAGCCATTGTCTGCGAAATGACTCTAACGTTAAGGGGCAAAGCCTCCAGTGTTCTGTGACTGCCTACAGCCCTGGTTAGAGAGTGCCACTCCCTCGAAAAATCACTAAGTAGGTGGTTTGTCATTGGGATTCCACCTGCTCTGACAGCAGCCACTCTTCTCAGAACGTCATCTTTCTATTCTGGAAGAAAGTAATCAGGTAAATCTGAGAAACTGAGCCATGGTAAAAGTACCCATCAGTTAAGATGTATATGGCTGCAAGTCACAGACAGCCTGAAAAACTGTGGCTTAAATATTAGGAATGGATCTCATTGAATAGGAATTCCAAAGGTAGGTGAGTCCAGGGCTTTTCTTGTTTTTTTTTTTACATATTTCATATTTTTTTCATATTTCAGTTCCTTAAAAACAAAATTGATTGCTTAAACAAAAATAATAACAATGTATTGTGCAATTTGTAACATCCATACAAGTTAAATGTATAACAACAATAGTACAATGGCCTGGAGGGGAGAAATGCAAGCATACTGCTGTAAGATTTTTAAATTATGCTATAAAAATGCTATACAGGGAGTGGTATAGTGTGACTTGAAGGGAGACTGATAATTGAAAGCTATGTACTATAAGCCCCTGTACCATGCTGTGAGGAGACCAGTCACTTGGTCACAGTTGATTAAATTAGACCCTTTCCACCCTAGAAGGGGCAACAATTTATCTTGATTGAAACTAGCATATATTCTGAATATGGATTTGCCTTCTAGAGTGTTTGATTCACTAACGCAAGATTGCACATAACATCACATTAGGCCGGGGGACACACATTCCTATAGAGGAGGTGCAGCGGTATGCACATGACCGTAGGATTTACTAGTTTTATCATATTCCTCACCGTCCAGAAGCTGCTGGGCTTCTGGAACAATGTTTTGACAGGACACCTGAGGTGCCAGCTTGGAGAAGACACCCTATCAGAATGGCATGTTATCTTCCAGGATGCAATATATACCCTGAGTCAACAACATATTTCCCCAGAACATGCCCGAGAACCTAGAGACAAAAGCAGCACCACTGCCAGTGACCGGGGCAATTTTTGCTTTCTGTCCCTGCAGCTCTAGGATCTGTAGATCTAAAGGTGCTGATTCTGAAAGGGGTGATTGCTTCTACCCGAGGACACAGTGAGAATCCTATTAAACTGTAAGCTACCACTGCTGCCCGGCCACCATGGGCTTCTTACGCCAAGCAACGAGCAGGCAAGGAAAGGAGTCACTGTCCTGTCACTAGTAATGGATCTAGATCTTGGGGAGGTTATATTATCAGGGTAGGGGATTCTTTAGCAAATCAGTGATCTGCTGGACCATCCCCTATTCCTTTGGCCCATCTTCACAGCACATGGACTCAATCAGCAGCCACGACCTGAGAAGGCCATTGTGACCAGCGTCTCAGAACATTCAGCGATGAGAAGTGTGTGGCCCCACCAGTTTAGGTACCATGGCCATCAGAGGGCCAACTGAGTGGGAGGGATCTAGAGTGGACAGCACAGGAAGGAGATAAAAAGTATCATAATGGCTTTCAGACCAGCTACAGGGGTAGGGGCTGTAGTTCATTCCACTACCTTGATAGTCTAAGTTTCCTTGTGAAGACAAACCAACTCAAATCCTGAGAGGTGGTTTCCAGATGGGCTGAACTCCATTTGGAGGAAGATGCAGGCAGTGCAATGGAGGGCTGCATTGATATGCCTCTGAGATCCCCTTTCAGGGTGAAAGTACTTACTTTTCTAACTGCCTGGAGTGTTGGTTAGTGACAACTTACACCCAAGTCCCATGCCAGGAATTTCCCTCTGCTAATGGGAGCTGCCTTACCCAAGTTTACAGCCCTACCCGGCCTATACCCAATAACCAGTTATGGGGTGGGGAGCTATTCTCTTTCCTCAACTTGTTCAAATATAAAGGGCCATCTCAGCTCCAGCATTACCAGAAGATTCTTGTAGACCTCTGTTGCAACTGCTCAACTGCGTGACAGTTCACCATGTCCCTCTGCCGGATCCTGTTTCTTTAGTCTTCCCCAGATATCAATCCCAAGAGCACTCCGCAGTAAACTTCCTGCACGCAAATCTAAGAGACTCAAAGTCTCTTTTCTAGAGAATCCTATATATGACACACACCAGGCTCACACTGTCCCATACAGAGGACCAGACGCAGAGGCTGGCAAGTGGCATGCTTGACAAACAAAAAGAACTGCTAATAGAGAGTAATAGAGTACCATAGGTACTAAACCAGTCTGGAGTGAAGAGAACCTGGATTATCTGTGAGGCTACCACCTCCACATACTTGAAAGGCTAGCCCTGGTCCCAACAGAAATATACAAGTATCATAATTTGAAAACGGATGGGAAAGTCCTTAGAATTTCCTATAACTGGCACAATCTCAGAGCAAAATGCCTTCACCAAATGAGAACCCAAGTCTCTTTGATAACAAAGCTCCAAGACATTGGAGGTGGATAAAATGGCAATATGAGATGGCAGGCTTATATTTACATAAAATATAAAATGACAGATGAAAGGGCAACATCATTAATTCACTAAAGATATCATCTAGATTGGTCTTCTAAGACATTCCCAAGAAGCCACTTATAAACTCAGTTCTGCAATACATGGATGCACATACCTCCCCAGTACCAAACCTTTGGGTACAATCTCTGAAGGACCCCCCTGTCCCCTGCAGACCACTGTTCCTCCTTGCTCGCCTTTCCTGTGACTAAGTGTCCAAAGTCCAAATGACCTAAGATGATCTGGACAACTGTCTGGAGTAGTAAAACCTTTGTGAGATGCCAGTTCCTGTGTCCAACTTTCCATTATTTCCTGCTCATTTATTCTGCGTGTGTATTGTCCAGTTCTCTTTGTACCCTGGCTTCCTAGTCATTAAATTTTTTTTAACTTTTAATTTAGATTTACAGAAAAGTTGCAAAGATAGAACAGAGTGTTCCTGTCTACTCTTCACCCCACTTTCCCTAATGTTAACATCTTACATAACCATGGTACACTGTTCAAACAAAGCAATTAACATTGGTATAATACTATAAACTAAACTACAGACTTTATTTGGACTCCACCAGTTTTTCCACTAATATCCTCTTTCTGTTCCAGGATTCCATCCAAGATACCACATTACATTTAGTCGTCATGTTTTCTGTCTCCTCCAATCTGTAGCACTTTCTTAGTCTTTTCTAGTTTTTCATGACCTTATAATTTCAAACTCCTCTTCAATGATCCTGTAATAAGTCCTTCAATTTCTCTTTATTGGTGTTTTCCCATGATTAGACAAATTATAAGTTTTGGGAGAGGATACCACCAAGGTGATGTGTCCTCATCATATCATCTGAGACGCACATGCTATCAACAGAATTTATCACTGCTGATGTTAAGTGGGATGTTAAGTTTGGGATGTTAGAGAAGTCATGACCCCCACTCCTTGTCTGTGTCCTTTCAATACTTTATTTTTTGGAAGCAAGTCACTAAGGTTGGACCACGTTCATGGGGAGAGGAGCTAAGCTCCACCTCCTGAAGAGGAATACCTGCATCTGTTATAGCAGTTCTTCTGTAAGATTTGTTTCTTCTCCCCATTTATTCATTCAATTATTTATTTACATTAATATGGGCTTATGAATAGTGATCTTGTTCTCTGTTGTAACCCCTTTGAGGAACTATTTTGTTGCTCAGGTTGTCCCAGCTTTGGCCACTGGGAACTTCTGTGTCTTTTTGACATGTGGGTACCTTTAAAAAAAAAATTTTTTTTTTAATTTTTTATTTTTAGCACATCCTTACTTTCCTGATTTCTGCCATTGCAAGATGCTCCAGGCTCATCTGGTATTTTCCTTTCCCCAGCCCAAGATCAATCACTTTTCCACGGAGCCCTGGTTCCTTTCATTGGATAATGGTTGTTAAAAAACAAGATCTGGGTATTGCACATGTTTGTTGCTACTGGGCTGACACTGCATTCAGATTCTGTCAGTGGTCAGGGCTACGAAATGTATGGGTGTATAACAGCCCCTAGATACACACATAGCTCTCCTTCTGTATATATCTATCTGTATCCATATGGAAATAAACATGAGTTCATACTGATATTTCTGACTGTACTCCTGGACCTGGGGTCATTCTAGCTAATCCCCTTTGTTTATTTGTAATGTTGTTTTTCCTAACCATGAGAACTGACTCCCATGATCTAGGATTGATTTACTTCTTTGTTCAACCCTGGTATACGTGTAAAGTAGTTTCAGAATTGCTAATTTACATTCCTGCAGGAAATAAATTTACCAGCTATGATACAGTATCATGTGCAGTTCTTTTTGTTTTTGGCTTTGCAGTAATTGCTAAAAATACCATTTTCCAAAGTTAGTTAGGTCAGCTCCTTTCTCCCTCCTCCCTTCAGTAAAGTTATGCCGTACATCTACAGTACACCTAGATTCATTTGTCACAGGCTGTATTCTATCTTGAGAGTCTCAGACATTCTGGTTGATTTGTTTTTAAATGTGCATGGAGTTCATTCTTTGTGTTGTACAAATCTATGGGTTTTAGAAAATGCATAGTTGAAGGGGCGCCTGGGTAGCGCAGCGGTTAAGCGTCTGCCTTCGGCTCAGGGCGTGATCCCAGCGTTCTGGGATCGAGTCCCACATCGGGCTCCTCCGCTGGGAGCCTGCTTCTTCCTCTCCCACTCCCCCTGCTTGTGTTCCCTCTCTCGCTGGCTGTCTCTATCTCTGTCGAATAAATAAATAAAATCTTAAAAAAAAAAAAAAAAAAAAAAAGAAAATGCATAGTTGTGTAGCCCTCCCCCTAGTACTAGGCAGAGCAGCTCGATTACTCTAAAAAGTTTCCCGGTTGGGGCACCCTTGTAGTCAACTGCTCCTTCTGCTCTCGACGTCTGGCCACCAGTGGTCTGTTTTACCCCCCGCCCCCACAGTTAGCCTTTTCCACAATATCACATAAATAGAATTTTAGACTATAACTTAGTGAAATGTGTTTCAGATTTCTCCAGGGTGTTGCGTAAATCAATAGCTCATTCCTTTTCACCGCTGACTAGCATTCTACCATAGGATTGTAACACAGATTTTCTATCCATTCATCTATCTACTGAAAGACACCTTACTTGTTTCCAGATTTTTGTCAATTACGAATAAACTTCTATAAACATGATGTATAGGTTTTTGTGCTATAAACTTAAGTTTTCAGTTCATTTGGGTATATAACTAAGGAGTGGGGTCACTGGGTTATATAGATGTGTGTTTAACTTTACAAGAAACTGCCAAACTGTTTTCCAAGGTAGCTGGACATTGTGCATTCTCACTGGCAACCTCTGAGCTTCCGGTTGCTCTGCAATCTCATCAGCACTTGGTTTTCTCAGTTTTTTAAAGTGATTCTAATAGATGTGCCGTGATACCTCAGAGTAGTGGTAATTTGCATTTCCCTAATGACTTGGTAATTTTTAACACTATTCTTTGCTTGGTTCCTAAAACTCTATTGACAGTAGACTTGAGGGAAATAAACTTAGATGGAAAGAAAGGGCGTAGCAAGTATGAGGTTGTGGGATGCGGAGCAAAGAAGAGGCTTGTGCAAAGTGATGAGAGAGTAGAAAGGAGGCTGTGCCTGTAATTTGAAGGCCGATATCTGAATTCTGGACCTGCCACTCATGGTCTTGCAAAGGTCACTGAACTTCAGGAGCTCAGTTTTCTCAAAAAATCAAGTGTAGGTAAGTTGTGGAAATTGTATACCTCTGTAAATATGATTTGTAAGTTGCACAATGAAGGAGACAGGATTTGCCATTCTAGCTTCTCTCCTTCCTTAGCCAGCTATCCTTTACAAGTGCATTCTGTATCCCTCTACCATTCATATCCAGCACCCTCCGGTTGGCCCTGGTTCTTCAAGATGTCACACACTGCCTCATCATTTCCCTTTCCCTAGTCTTCACCTCGTTTGTCATAATTTACCTTTTCTTTGGGAAGACAGTATTTGGGAGAAGGAAGAGCCGTGACCAGTAAAGGCAAATGCAGACCTGCACTGTGAAAGAGTGTGCTAATGCGACTCGTAAGAACGCCAACTCTTCCATGATATGCCCCCCAGTCATTTACTCTTTCCAGTCCTTAGTTTCTTCATATATAGAATGGGAATGCTCCATGCAAGAGCCATGATGAGGCACAAATGAATAAACAGATATCAATGTTCATAGACCTGTTTTCAGGTTTGCAGGTTTGCATGGCCCCTAAATTCCACCTCTAAGCATGGTCCTCAGTACCCACTCCCCTCCAGGCATCCCCAGATATTCCTGGAGTCCTTAAAGCATCGCACATGTGCTCAAGGCCCGACCCCCCGAGTCTTCCCCTCACAAGCCCCACTGACATTTACTGTCTCTATGAGAACGCTGCTTCCTGACAAGGCTCCTGGGCTACTAAAGCCACCAAACTCTTGAGGTGCCAAGAATGCTATAAGTTCTTTACCTCTGGCTGGGTCACGGCAGTGGCACCGTATTCCATGAACAAATGGGCTGAATGCCCCCCCCCTCACATTTCTGTACCACAGAAAGTAATTTGGATCACAAAGAACATTGCGTGGTTCCCAGTCTTAGACCCTCAGAAATGTAGCTCTTTTAAGACTTCCTAAAGACTCTCTCCTCCATCAGAGGCTCAAAGGTCAGTGTGCGGCTGGGCTGGAGACAGGTCATGACTTCTCTAACATCCCAAACTGTCCCATGCGCTGCCTCCCAGAGATCTCAATAGCAAATACTTTCTCCTGACAGACTCCTTCTAGCCATACAAACTACTCAGCGGAATAGTTGCAAGAGGAGGACAATGAAGATGAGGTTTTTCTAGAATTATCCACACAATTTCAGCTGCAACTGGCTCACCTGGGACCATCCCATAAAAATGCAATGACATAAAAGCATTTTACAAAACTTGAGGTGCTATTAGATTTTTTTAATCATTATTAGATATATAGTCTCCATGCTGCTGTGCAAGCTACCTTCAGGAAGCTAGAATGCCATCACCATGGAGCTAAGATAACGGGAATTTCAGGGCCCATGCAGGGGCCTAGAATCACACCGCACAGATGCCCCTTTCCCAACACATTTTCCTGATAAGTGTGGCCTGGCCATTCTCTCACTCTTTAAGCAACAGCTCTGCTCTGTGTTTCTGAGCACAGACTTGATTCCTGCTAGAGGCAATGTTGACCTGGTGGATCAGAGGCAACCAGCCTAACACAGGGCACAGCAGCTGCCAGATCCTTTACAAACTGCTTGAAAATACATTTTCAATAATGAAGGTAAATAAGACAGAAGAACTGGCCTCCCATCCTTACTCCAGCTTTGGGGAACCCTCTGATGGCTCAGTCCCTGGGAGAACAGAGCTCAGGTGATAGCATGCCTGCAATAGATGATGCGTGGAGGAAGAGTTGCCTAATATTGGTTTCTGAAACACAGACAGGGACTAATGACAATGTACTTGGGCATGGGTCTCCCCTGGCTGCCTGCAGAAAGGTAAGCCAAAGGCAAAGCATTTGCCAAAATATTCTCCTTCTATTGTCTCCCCAACCTCAGTCTCTGGTGTCAGCTTTGCTAATAAACATTTTAGCCCAACATAGAGGCTTACTGAGTAGGAAGCTCAACCAAGGTCCAGGTCCGGGACTCAGTCAAGGCAGGAGTCACACAAAGGCCACGGTGTAGGGTCCCAGTCTGGTGTTCCTTTGTTGTTTTTTTCTTTAGAGACAGGACCCATATGGGCACTTCTGATGGGTGGGAGAAGAGGAAGAGCAGGTAGTGTGGTTCCTCTATGAAAAGCAAAGCCAACAAGCAGCAACACAACCCTCTCAGCTACTCTGCGCTCAAAACCAAAGACCTATAAGAAGTCACCTCTGGTCCCTGCAGGCAGCTATGGCCTTGAACAGTTTCCTCAATTAGAAAACTCCTCTCCTCTCCTGCTCCCCTACTCGTGAAAAGGAGGTGAATGTGTAACCAGCTATACCCCAGGCACAGCCATTCCCAGCCAGTGGGGATCCCCAGCAGTGACGCTGGGCTCACGGGAAGTCTCTGAGACATTATTCACTTGCTGTCTGCTGCACAGCATGTCCTTCACGAAGACCTACTCATCCTCACCTTACAGTGGTGCTGAGAGTTTTCTGGTGATGTCTGAGGATAGGCCTGGACCCAGAAGCCATTACCAGAACTTCTCTGGGGACAGGACAACAAGTGGATGAGTCCATCTCTTGGGATTGGGACTTACCTTGCCTCCCTGCTGTCAGCAGAAGCAACTGAGAAAGCTCTTGCCCTGGAGTAGTGAACAGATGCCCCTTATGGACAAGATGGCGCGAATCTGTCATAGTTCTCCATCATTCCTCCACAGGGATACTCAGGACAAGACATTCAGTGGCTTCGGTACAACTGCCCCGCAAGCTGAAACTCCCACTTTCCCTCCCACTCAGGAAAGTGAATGGTCGTGTGAGAGAATAAGAGCTAATATTTTGGGTTTAACTCTGAATCCACACTCATGTATTAAGATTCACTTATTTTCCAACTTCGGTATTTATCTGTGCAGATAATTTGCAAAACAACTTCTGAAAGTGGGTTCTGAGAGCATGATGAAGAACTCTCTATTCTAGAGAGTGAGTGAATTGTTGGGGGGTGAAGGAGAGTCACATGGGTCAAAAGACTGTAGAAAAGAATTTTCCTACGTTTCCTTCCTTTCTACTGTCACTTGTAGTCTTTGATCTGGATCTGCCATTCTAGAAAGGCCAGGACAAGGGCCAAGGGGGATATTTGCCCACAACTTGGAAAAAACAAATGCAAGATGCCTTAAAAACTAGAAATAAGGTGCTGAAGAAAAGAGTCTGAAGTGTGTCCCTTAATTATGTCAATTCACCTAAGTGCACGTACTTTTGGAATCTTTGGAGAGAATGGAGAAAGACCTGCTAGCATCCCTTTTTAAAAAGTTCACAAGGAATTATCTGGTATCTCCCTACACTAATCATGGCAATGGTTTCACTGGGTTCTACCTAGAGAAGATGTTTCCCTAAACCAAGCAGGCAGTACCCCTTTGGGAGGTATTAATGTACACGAGATAGATTTTGAAACTGCAAACATTAGATAAATAATGCAAATTATTTAAATGGTCCCGCTATTTGGTGGCAGAATGACTCAGGCCAAATCAGATAATAGTCAAGTTGAAAAATCCAGATGGGCCTGAAATGAGTGGTGGGAAAAAATCTGGCTGCAAATCACCCCCTAATTCATGCCATCTTTTTCTGGAGCAAAAAAGGGCCTAAAGCTCTAACAGGACTGTGAATGAAAAACAATTCTGGAAACAAAATTAGTGTGACTCAGAGCAGAGCAGTCTGGAAGCCTGGGCTGGCCTGGCACCTCCTGGGCTGACCCTGTTAACAACAGGAGACAGAGGAAGCTGCCCTTGTGGCTCCCGGGGATGGAGGTGTGAGTGGCAGAAGAGCAACGGCCCGGAAATGCCACAGACAAGCAGGAAGAGTCACAACAGACACAGGAGGGGCCGGACGCGCACAGACCCGGATGCCAAGAATTTGAAGGAGGGGATGGTCTAAAGCCAAGTGGAAAGCCCAGTGCTATGGCACAGGTATGAGAGGCTGAAAGATAGTTAGGGTCACGGAGTAAGAAGAGTCAGAGACCATGCTGTATTTTGCACCTACACACACGTACACACACACATGGACGCACTGTGAACCCCTTGAGAACAGGAATGTTTCTTACTCCCTCTACACCTCCAGCACCTCACCAGAGTGCCAGGCAATAACAGGTGCTCAATGAATGCTTTTGGAGGTAAAAATGTGGAAGCAGGTCAGATCAGATGAGCAGCAGGTCCTGGGAAGATACAGATGAAGGTGTCAAGTCAGATGCAATGGTTGGTCCTTCTGAGCTGGCTTTGGGAGATGAGCTAGGAATCAGAGGGACTAGAAATGTTGCTGGCAGCAACCAGTCTAGGCAGCTGAGATGCAGCTCTAGCAACCAGGAGCTGCCAACTGTAAAGCCATATTGTAGCAAGACACTACAGTGCAGTGTCGCAGAGTGCAGGGCTGTAGTCAGGGTCCCTGTGCTCACGTCTCAGCCTGCTGGTTGGTAACTATGAGACCGTGGACCACTTACTGGTTCTTTGAATGCTTGATTTCCTCATCCGTAAAATGAGACTAACAACAGTGCTTAGTATAAAGAGTGGAGAGAACTAAATAAACTATTGCAATTAAGTGTTCAGAGCAGTGCCTGGAATACAAGAAGTGCCCAATAAATATCAGTGATTACTATTATCGATTATCCTTCTCTTCCATCCAAAAAGTTTATGTGTACTTGGGGCCAGCACAGAATGAGTCCCAGGAATTAGACTACCCAGGGCTCTGTTGGGAATGTGAGCTGACCTACTTCTCAAGTGTCTGGCTCTCACTGCACTTGCATTAAGATACCACCTTCCCTCCCCTCTGCCCCCGGCATGGACCATTGCAGCAGTCTCTCTAACTCTGCCTTTGGTCTCAGTCTTACCCAGCCAGAAGTGATATTTCTAAAATGGGAATCTAATCAGACGATCTCGCTTGCTTGCCTCCTATCATGATTTCCATTTGTCCCCAAGATCCTTTGGGTTTCCTTTCGTAAAGAGGATGAGAGAGCTCCTCGGAAAAATAGCTGACTCCAGGACTGGAGCAGGAAATATATAAAAAGAACCTGGAACATCTTGTGGTGCCAGAAAGTAAGGAAGTGCTCACACAAACAGAAAACCCCACAATGAGGGGGGCATGTGGAAGGGACACAGGAACCGACTTCAAAGAGCTTCCAAGGGCCAAATCTGGAACAATTTGAACACAAAATAAATAAAATAGTATTAGATTATAACCCGAAGCAGAAAATAAATATCCCTGAGTTCTTATTAATATAAGTAAATGATTGAATAAATAAACAAATGGTAGAGAAGGGACAAATTTCCCCTGCAGAAGAATTCCAAATAAATTATGTAGGGGCTTCATTTGCCCTCAAGGAGGGAGTCTCACTCCCCACTCCTGAAGTCTGGGCTATGCATAGTGACTTCCCTCCAAAGCTGTAAAGTGTGGTAAGGGGGGAAAAGAGTGATTTTATAGTGGAAAAGCTTGGTAAACACTAGGTCAGCCGGGTGACCCAGGTCAGCCTTAGCAGTGTGACTCCTAAGTGACAGAGTGCTTACATGAATAGCGTGTGCCTTTGCTAAAGTATAATGAGCGTGGCACTTCCTCTGGGATCTTCCTCCCAAAACTCGTAACTCCAGTCTACTCATGACAAAAACATCACACAAATCCAATACCTGACCATACTCTTCAAAACTGTCAAGGTCATCAAAAACAAGCAAGTCCGAGAAACTGCCGCAGCCAAGAGGAGCCCAAGGAGACATAACAATTAAATGCTATGTGGTATCCTAGATGGGACCCCAGAACGGAAAACGAACACTACATAAAAATTAAGGAAATCTGAATAAAGTATCCACCGCCGTTAACAACAATGTGTCAAGATGGGTTCATCCATTGTGATCAATGTCCCCTACTAATGCCTGGTCCCAACTAGGTCTCCGTATCATTTTCACAATTTTTCTCTAAATCCGAAACTGTTCTAAAAATTGAAGGTCATTGAAGGTTGTTAAAATGAAAGAAAACAGGAGAGAATCAAAAGACAAATGTCACCTGCTTCAGAATTCTGGGCGGCTCAGTTACCGTTAGATCAAGCACATTCCCAATTCAGCAGCCACAACTCCACCCACAGGCACAAACTCTGAGTTCGTCCGAGAGGTGATAACAGGGTTACCCCACTTCCTTCCACTGAGGACACAGAGGTACCCAGGTCCACCACCTCATCAGACAGAGGCAGCTGGGCACCTCAGGCCCTGGAAGGAGGCCAGCTGGCTCTGCCATGAACTCGGGCGAACTCTGAACCAGTTTCCTTGTCTGTATAGTGATAAAATAATAATACTTAGCACATAGAGTTGCAGAGATAATATATAAAAAATATATAAATCTATATAATATATAAAATTGCTTCACATGGTGCCTGGCACATAATGATTGTGGAGGGTTATTATCTCATCCTTCCCAGAACTTGCCAGGAGAGCCCAGGGTGTCGATTCTATAGGCAGGAGAAACCGAAATGCTTCCTGCTCTCTAGAAGTTTCTTGTCAAAACCAAAGTAGATGGATATAGCGGAAGGGAGAGTCTCCATCAGGCAGTGAATTATCTAAGTGACTTGGCCAGAACTAGCTGAGAAGCCCAAGCTGCAGTTTATTACGGAACTGCTTTCAGAGGCTGAGCATTTGGAAGGGAAGCCACGTCGAGGCCTAACATTTACCCCGAGGCGACTCACTTGGCCCTTTGCTGACTGGATTGATTTCCACAGGATCAGGAAGCTCTGTTTTAATATGTTCCAGCCAGTTTTCAGCCTACACAATGATTACAATCAGATCTAAACCAGTTTGAGCAGAATTTGCCAGTAAAATGTCATAAGACTACAGAGCCAATTCTTTATTACTTCAATAAATCTAAACATACAACAACTACAGTTTTAACAACAACCCGTTGTGTGGTGGTAATTTTAACACAAATAGCAATTGAATGTGTCTGGTATGATGTGTTCCCACAATTTCGAGGTCACCCTGCTGACTGAGAATAATTCCATTCTCCCCCGCTCCCCCCCACTGATAGTTACCAAGGTTCTCCTTTATAACTGCTTGGCTATTTGACCAGGTAGAGATGCCAGTTGGTGCTGGCATCACTGTCCTTCCTTTCTGAGGACCCCCAGAGCAATTCCCCGTCCCTGTCCAGCTGGGCAATTTCCCGGCAGAGCAGAGAAGGTCCTAGATGCCAGACCTAGAGGCCAAGTTTCTGGCCTCCGGAAGCCCCTGCTTCTGCTCCTGCTCCCGTAAGCCAGACTCTCAGAAAAGCACAGAATGGAAGACTTTCCATGATCATCAGGCCTAGGCCATGCCATCTTGTAGGGTCTCTTTTAGAATTTTGGCCCATTCTTATTTCTGTGTAGTTAAAAAGTAGACATTCAGCAGGCACACTAGTCAGTTCCTTTTAATAGACTATCAGTCGATCTCGATGTATTTATTGTGATTCCACTGTGTCTAAAATCGCGGGAGGAGCTTTAGGTCATCCTCAGAAGCAGGTAATTGACAATACATGTTTTGTGTTTTCTTTTAGCATTATCTTTCCCAGTTTGGGTGCCTCTCCAATTCCACAATACTTTCAACATTTCATATTTTAAGGTTTTCTTTGTTTCTCTTTCATTTTATGTCTTTCACATTCAACAGTTAGTTCTGTGTTACGTAGGGGAAATAAAGTAGTAGATTAAACAATTACATGATGAAGTCAAATAAAGCACAATAAAAATTTGGGTCCTTCTGGCTGAATGAAAGTTTCTAGTAAGAATTTCCCAACTATTCTACTCCATGATAAATAGTCGATTAATTCTATTCTCAGCCATTAGGGGAAAGGTAAGTGATGTTCAGATGTTCAATGAGCACCTACTATGTGCCAGTCACTCTGTGAAGTGCTTTACAGACATAATTTCATTTGGACTAGAGCGATTAATTATAGTCATCACAAATTTGCCCTTTTTTTTTTTTTTTTGGTTTTCAGGCAGCTGAATTTCCCATTTTTCCCATTTTCCTGAACACACCCACAGTAGCACACAAGAACAAATGCCTTGATCGGTGCATTACTACCTGACCTTCATCAGGGCAGTATTGTCCTATTGACTCTAGCATTTTTATATATTCGCGACACAGTAAGAGTTGTTGAACTGAATAGATAATCTGGTTTGAATCTCTATATCTACTCGTCTCTATGTACAATCATGTAAAGAAATCTTATGAAAAAAAGCTAAGCTAACACTAAAAATTATTCAAAATGTATACAAATATTTTGGAGTGATTTCTGACATTTAGATCTGTCTTTGTCCAATATTTGGATGTCTTGATAAGAAAACAAGAACTAAACCAATATTTCAGTTACTCAAAAGATCAGGTGCCAGGTTAACTCATTTTGAATACTATTTTGGCTTCAGAAAACTGCAACTGCAGAAGTAAAAATTAAATACCAGCGCAGGCTCTGCATACGTAAGTAAGCACAGTCAACTCAACTTTCCCCCCCTTGCCAAGTCAGTCCTACTTGCTGACTACACGCAATGGGCCCAGGTCACATTACATCACACATATGGGAGAAGATGAAGTATTCGGTCATTTAACCAAAATGGATTTCCTGAAAATGCAGTGTAGGTGTACTGGTAGAATAGAGTCCAGGGAACACAAACGATTAATAAGACAGGGCCCCTCTCTTCTTGGAGAGAAAATATTAGCACAAATAAAATAGATATGAAAGAATGCAAAAGTAGGATACAATTAAATTTAATTATATCTATATCTATATCTATCTATATACAGATATATATATCTGATTGAAAACCCTTAGAACCTGAATTCTGAATTCGACAAATCCCTTTTGTGTGCCAAGTAAGTCCAGGGCTTAGGAAGGCCTGCCCTACTCATATTTGAACCTCTGTTCCTACAAAATGCCTGGCAATTAGTAGGTAAAACAGCACACTGTGAATGAATGAATAAATGAATCTTACTGTATGGAAAAAGATTACAAGGGAGTAAAGCAGTAAGACAAATATATAAAGAACTATAATACTCACTAGCAAATGATCCCAGTGCATGGTGTTATGGAAGTTTACAAGTAGAGAAGACACTAAGTTGAAAATTAGGAATACAGGTTCAGCGACAGATAATATCATTTGAGTGAATTTTAGGGCAGTGGCAGAGGGTGGGGGTGTAAAGGTAAGTTGTGGCATATGGTGGACACCTTCTTTGGCAATGGGAGCCACAATGGGATTAAAAAAATTTTTTTAATTAATTAATTTATTTGACAGAGAGAGAGAATGCAATGGAGCATAAGCAGGGGAAGGGAGGGAGGGAAAGGGAGAAGCAGGCTCCCCGCTGAAGAGGAAGCTGGATGTGGGGATCCTGGGATCATGACGTGAGCCAAAAGCAGACTCTTAAAGGACTGAGCCACCCAGGTGCCCCCACAATGGGATTTTTAAAAACACAACAATCTAATTGAGCTATGCAATGTTAAGAATAAGCCAGGGATAGGAGTGCCCAGGTGGCTCAGTTGTTTGGGTGGCTGACTCTTGGTTCCAGCTTAGGTCATGATCTTGGGGTTGTGGGATTGAGCCCTGTGTCAGGTTCCGCACTCAGCAGGAAGTCTGCTTGAAAATTCTCTTCCTCTGCCCCTCCCCCTGCTCATGCTCTCTCTCTTTCGAATAAATAAATCCTTTTTAAAAAATTAAAAAAAAAAAAAGAAGAAGCAGCAGCAGCCAGAGAGTTCCGTCAAGCAGACTGGGGTGGGAATAAAACAGAGGTAGGAACATGGTTAAGGAGAATCTATAACAATTGCATAGATAATAAGAAATAAGAGGGAAAAGAAGTAATTTTTTCAAACACGTAACAAAAGTGAGCTCTTTGTTCGCTAGAAGTTTCTGGTCAAAACCAGGTTATAGGTTTTGCCTACTGAGTATATATGCAGTATCGCTATGAGTGATGGAGGATAAATCTAAATTGGAGGCTGAGAAGATGGTTTCTACAAAATATTATGTGCAAAACTGGGGAGAGGTAGAGGAGGAGATGCGGCCTCCACGAATTCTGTTAAAGATGAGAACTTTATAGGAATTTAGCAAAAGGAGATTTCCCTCTGAGCTGGAGGCCAGGGATGGTGAGGATTTGAGGCATAGGCTGAGCTGGATAGAAAGACAAGAACATTCTTGTTCATAGCAGTGAGGAGCAATAGGCAAGCCAATCAAGCTCTGTCGACATATCTGTTATTAACAGCAGTTCTTTAATCTGGGACCACTCGAGTTTATTGAAGCAACTATTTAGATGCGAGGCCTATACAATGCCAAACCTGGGATATTTTGTAATAATCCAATAAATTACAAGCATTTTGTTTGTTTGTTTCATTTTGGTTTGAATTTATGAGATCATGTAGTAACAGCTTTGGAATTTGGCTGGTTTTTCATATTAAGGTTTTCAATCTCTTGGAAGATCCACCCAAGCTAGAGACTCTACTAAATGCCATCAATTTAGCCAGAATCTCATATGGAGATCATAAATTACACAAGGATATGATATGTATTTTGGAAAATGTTATTTTCCAAGGGAAATTTTTGTTAGTCTATCAGGAAAATTCAGATCTACCAAACAAAAGAAGACAAAAAAATCCTTTTGTTCATTTTTAGAAGTGACTTAAGAAAATTCATAATTATTTCTAACGGGGAGAGGCATCTTTATAAAGTGAGAGAAATAAATAAAGGAATAATAAATAAGAATGTGGTGAATCCTCTTTGTTTCCTTCTCCATTGATAAATGGTCAATTCTGGGAAAAATTAAAATTATATTGTATTCACAAGATCAGTTTTGGCAACATATCATCTTTGAGATTAGTAGTAGCATGGCATTCCTGACCTTTAAATTGTATTTTGTTTAATGTTAGAGCTCAAATTTTACTGTTTTGGTCATAGATCACTTTGAAGATCCAATGAAAACTTCACACACTGTCCTCAGGAGACCATACAACTTCAAATAAACAAAGAATCTTGCATAAACAGACTCCAAGTTAACACCCTCGGCTACCTATTTCATTCTTGAAAGTAGCGACTCAAAGTTCCTATTTGCAATTGCTAGATGAATGTCAGTACGGCTCCTCAGGATTTATCACTCTGATGTTATTTGGTCCTTGGTTATGTCTGAAATTATGACACTAATAATTCTCCTGATCTTAAACATTCTTTAAAGAATGTTTGCATTCTTTATAAAAGCTATTTGGGCCTGAGATGTGAGGTAGACCTCTATCTAATGATCTACATGTGTAACTGGACCCAGTCCAATCCGCCAGGGTTCCATGTGTAGCAGGCATGGTGCTAGGCCCTTGGCCTGCAGCTTCCTCAGCTGTTCTCAGTGGCCTCTTGGTGGTGGAGCAAACTCCTGAGAGCACCACAAGCTACCTAATTTTTTTTTTAAAGATTTTATTAATTTATTTGAGAGAGAAAGACAGAGCAACAGAGAGCAGGAGCAGAGAGGAGAGGGAGAAGCAGGCTCCCCGCTGAGCAAGGAGCCTGACATGGGGCTCGATCCCAGGACCCTGGGATCATGACCTGAGCCGAAGGCAGATGCTTAACCGACTAAGCCACCCAGGCATCCCGACACCTATTTTTGAGAAAAACACTGTGACATGTGTCAGACAGCATGAGAACTACTGGCCCAAAGTAGTTCACAGTTTGTGTTAGATCAGACTACTTCCTTGGCAGTGACATCACAACCTTGGGAAGCTGGGTTCGGGCAGTCGCTGTGTAAAAATCAATGTGGAGAAGAGAATGAGGGTCATGACTTCCAACTGGGTTCTAAGGTTTAAGAAGTTGTACAATGCCCAATAAGCATGTATTTCTCATTAGCAAGTGACTGTCATCATGTAAAAATGGAATAAAAATATTATATTTCCGGGGCACCTGGATGGCACAGCGGTTAAGCGTCTGCCTTCGGCTCAGGGCGTGGTCCCGGCGTTCTGGGATCGAGCCTCACATCAGGCTCCTCTGCTATGAGCCTGCTTCTTCCTTTCCCACTCCCCCTGCTTGTGTTCCCTCTCTCGCTGGCTGTCTCTGTCTCTGTCAAATAAATAAATAAAATCTTTAAAAAAATATTATATTTCCCTTCAATTTACATGTATTATTTTTTCTCAAAAAGCTACTGAGTTATTAGGACATAAATATATATTGTTTTTTGGACCTAACTATCTAGTATATGAAACTACTACATATTTCTTGGGGCCCACGGGCACTGTGAAAAACTGCTGACACATCCAGCATATTGTGAACCACGAGTTTGGGAATGACTGTCCTAGAGGGGAACTAATTTGAGTAAGACCCAGTCCCTGCTTTGTACCTGCTCAAAGAGACATGTATAAACTACAGTTAGAAGTCAATGGAATATTTGCCATAACAAGAATATAGACAAAATTCAAAGAGCTAGGAAATCTCAGGTGCCATTCTGTTAGACGCAGAAGAGAGACTTGAGATGGCATGCGAGTTTACCCTTAAAAGACTGAGATTTTAACAGGTGGGAAGGAGAGGAAGAGCATTCCTCTACAAGGGAAGAGCATGAACAATGGCACAGAGGCATAAAATAAACACTTTGTTTGGCTGGAAAGAACAAGGGCAAGAGCTCTTCCATTTCGGAAGAGCTGAAACTCTTTACCATGGACAATGACAAGACAAAGGAAACTTCCAGGCAGGGTATGATGAGAACTGTGCCTTAGAAAGATAAGTATTACAGTGATACGAAAGGTGGGATGGAGACAGGGAGTAAGGGGGAGAAGATATTGAAGACAATCATCGTTTCTAGCTTGGATTAAACATCTTGTTTGTACAAACTGTGCTTTATTAATCTATGTACAGATATTACCTAGGACAAGCCTGGTAATGTGAGGCACTGAATAAACTTTGGAATTTGAGATACTCAGGGAGACAGAGAAATAGCTCATGGTAACTGTGGGGAAATATCCTACAGCAGAGTGGAGAGGTCAAACTTGCCATGTCAATTTGGGAATCATCCACCTAGAAATGAGAAAAGAAACTGACAAAATAAAATTTCACAGGGAGCAAATAGAGATTAAAGAGAGAAGCCCGGTGACAGATCCCTGGGGAACAGCCACTCCTGGGAGCTGAGGATGAGCTGCCAGCAGAAGAGACAGGGAAGGATGGAGGGGCAATGATGGGGTGAGAACAAGAGGGAGGGCTGGCCCAGGAAACAAAGCAGGGCACACTTTCAACATGGAAACGAGAGTCTATAATATATAACGGGGGGTGGGGGGGTGGATCCTGTAAGGGAGCTACTGGATGTGGTTAACCAGCAGGTGCTTGATGCCTTCAGGGAGGACAGGTTCAGGGGGATTTAGAGGAAAAAGCAGAGAGCAGTGGAAATGACCAGAGAGACCCTTCTGGAGAAACTCAGGGGTGAAATGGATCTAAAATGGGAGGTTTAGGTGGAAAGAAGTTTGTGGGAAGATACTTTGAGGACAGGAGTAGCCTGTAGGGAGAATGCAGTGGAGAGGAATAGAATACAGTCAGGTCTGTGTACAAGAGAAGAAAAAGATCATTCCAGTTTCCAGCAGGAGAGGAGTGGGATTAAAATATGCTTGGTTGCTGTTCTCATCCTCCCTTTCTTCCTTCCCTTCCCTCATCCTTTCCTTTCTATCCCCCTCACCCAGAGCCCAAGCAGAGTGAGGAGGGTGACCAGGCAGGGGTGAGTAAGGGCAGCCCATGCAGGGAAAGGAGGAGTGGAGGGGAGGGCACAGGAGCCTGGTGAGGCAGGTGTTCATGCAGGGCAAAAGCTGGGTAGGGAGTCCGGGAGAGCTGAGTGGGGTGTGGAGGGTGTATTCCAGGAGGTGGGACACTGATGCCATGGGATATTTCTTACGCACAGGAGGACTGGCCCAGTCAGTACACATGTGAAGAATAAGGGGGCTGAATTGTTCACTGTTGAAGAGGAAGTCACAAATATGAAAAGAGAGAAACTGAGAATGAACTCTGGTTTTGTAGTGGAAATGAAGACACCAGTGTAAGCGCATGGATATCAGTATATGTAAGTATACATAGAAACAAACACAGACGCGCAGGTGTGTATAATATAACAACACATGTTTCCCTAGCTTTGGCTACTGAGGGGGTTGAAAAGGCCTGGTAACAGCAAACTTTCAATAACAATAAACACATCTAGTACTAACATGACTTTTAAATAGCATTCTTACCTAAAAGAAACCGGGAGAGATGGCTGATTCCAGAGTTGGGTACAGGGAAGTACAAGCATGAAACTGGCATTTGGTTCTGTACCAGAAAACAAGGATGCGCTCTTGGGAGGCAGGCCAGAAGGACACAGACGCCAGCCTGAAGTGGCGCCCACTGGCCAAAACAGTGACAAGCTGAGGCCAATATAATGTCAATAAAAAGTTGTGCCCATTGAGCAAAATAGGAAATCATGAGTCTGTACAAATAAATAGATTTGCTGGGTGATAGAAAGTTTGCCGAGGAATGGGATATTGACTTAGTGTGACGGTACCTCCCACAAGGCGCTTATTAACTACGAAGAAACAAAGAGTAACTTTACGGAGAGAAAGCTGGGTGACACCACTTGACTCCAGTCCACGTGAACATCATCAGTAACAGGTCAAACTGAAATCGTGGGCCACCCGAAAGGTGTCAATGAGGACACAAGATCGCTTCGGTGATGTTCCTGTTAGAGATGCTTACCTCGAATCTAATCATCAGGAAACATCAGGTGCACTTGAATTAAGGGACAGCCTGCAAAATAAGCTGCTGGTAATTTTCAACCATGTTGTGAAAGTTCAGGAAAGAATATGGAACATTACAGACTGAAAGAGTTAAGAGACATGACAACTGTATCTAATGAACAAATTTAATCCAAACATATTTGGTGCTTTTGCACTTTCGCCATCGCCACGCAGAGCGTCTCCCTCGGTAGCAATCCTGTCAGCCTGGGCTCTTGAATGAACACACATGGAGCAGACATGGGCCTAACCTGCCATCCAGGCAGCTCGAAGCAGAGCCATGCAGCCAAGCCCAGCGCCAAACAGGGAGGCTCCAGTGACAATTGCAACTTTTATCTCAAAGAGTGAAACAGATTAAAAAACTGTTGGAGGCCCTTTGAGTCAAGGTGGAATGACCCACAACAGAACTGGGTCACCAAGGAAACTGCAGTCTCTTTTAGGATCAGCAAACCCCTGGTCCCAGTCCTCTAACCCGAAGACAGAAGGTTCGGGAAGCTGCTACACCCAGCATCCGGCTGTTGCACCAGCAGAAAAGAGGTGTCGTGCCCTGCTTCTCGGGACCTACAAGCCAGAGCCCGGACTCTGGGGTCTCTGCCACAGCCACAGAAAACAAGACCCTTCCTCAGCTCAGTTCCCCTGGATCAAGAGTGGACACAGCAAAACCCCTGCCCTCTGTCCCACCTGCCAGACCTCACCGACTACCGCTGATCGGCCAGGCTTCAATCCCATGCTCACCCCTTTCCCCAAGGAATCCTTGAAAATGAAGTTTTACTCTGAAATCTCTGTTTTATAGTAGGGCATGCTAGGAGGAGGATGGAACAGATGAGGAATGCAAAACCACCATATTTATCAAAGAGGGCAGGGTGGCAAGGAAAGAAGGAAGGAAATAATATAGTTCACTTAGACAATGGAATAGTACACAGTAATAAAATTGAATGAACTCAGGGAAGGAAATCGATCTGTGTAAATCTCAATATATTTTGTGCAGAAAAGGAAGTCATAAAATAATATAGTTTAATACTTATTTATATATAGTTAAAAACACTGCAAAACAATGCTACATAGTTTTTAAGGAAGCGCAAATATATAGCAACATTCTAAAAGCATGCACTGGAATGACAGACAGTGGGCTTACTTTTTGGGAGGGAGGAATACAGAGAATGAGTTTGGGGAGTGTGCCCACCGGGTTGTTTTGGTTACCTGTTGCTGCAATTAATAGACCGCCCCGAAACAGAGTGCCTTTAAAGCCACGGCTATGTATTTGCTCATGATTCTGTGGGTTGGCAGTTGGGCAGGGCTCAGTTGGGGGGGGGGGCTCATCTCAGCTCCACGTGGTGTCAACAGTGCTCACTCATAGGTCTTTCTCCAGTTGGTTTGTCAGCTGGAGATGCCTGGTCCCAGACATCCTCACTGACAGCTCAGGGGTCTCAGCTTTGATGCCTGAACCTCTTTCTAGGACAGCTCTCCCCATGCACTCTCTCAGCCTCGAAAAGCCCACCTGGGCTTGTTCACAATATCTATATGATTGGGTAATACTGAGTACCGGATATAGTTGTTGATGACATCATTTCCTCTACTTGGTCTTTATGAAATATTTCACAGTTTAGAAAATGAAATGATTGCAAATGGTTGCAACAGACTGACCCCCATATAGGCATCCTACACATAGTAGAGACTATACACTCCATGCTCCTTGGAGCCCCAGAGCTGTTCAAGTTCCTGCCCTTTCAGAGCCTGACTGTTCAGCTGCCTTTTCAATTCTGGAATGCAATCCATAGACTAAAAAAATACTCTGTTGATAAAGAGTGAATTATACTTGGAGAACAATTTTTTGTGTGTCATAGAGTGCATGGCCGAGTAGGAGTTGGAGCTTCTGGAATATGCACTTTAGGCATCTATTTATTGCCACTGATTTTCACTGAGTCTGACAGACTATGTTCAGAGATACACGGGTAGAGGGTGAAATGGGGTAGCACTGACAGGAGCTAGATGACACAGGGAAGCGTGATGGGGGTTCCTTGGTGAATAAGGATCATAAGGGAGATGGGGAGGGGGGCCGCTGGTCACGCACACCAGACCCAATAGCAGGACCTAACTGTGACGTGAGGTCATGATTCCTGGCACATGTGGCTTCTAGTATTGAAAGGGATCCCAGGCCAGCCTGTGCATCAGGAAGAAAAGAGCTTTTGAGAATGGCCTACTTTGCTAAAAGCTCTAATATTTTCAGACCCAAGCAGTCTTGCTTGAGAACCCCAAAAGTCATAAGAAAGGAGGAGGAATGTTTTCCTTCTCAATTTGTATGAGTCATAATGAAAGCCTGACCTCGAAGCATTTTGATGCCTGCCTAGTTTGATCATGATGGGGTGGGGCAGATTAACTTTCTAAATGACTTTGGGGGAAATGGCCCTGGGAGGAGCGCTCACAGCCTCAGGGTGGCTTTTCTGTAGACGTACAGGCCTGGGTCAGACAGCGCAGACTTGGGCTTTGAGACTATGTATTTGTACTTTCCCAGCGTTAATGCAAGTAACATTTAGCCTGTCTTTAATTACAAGAAGTTTATGGCATCCATATAGAACTCATTTCAGACTCTGAAGCCTCAGGACACTGTAAACATGTTTATAATGTGTTTTCCTTAAGTACTGAATTTAGTCAGATGATTCCAGAGAACAAAGTACCCTACCAGCACTAGGTTTGGGCAGGCTTTTTCTTTTATTATCTGATGACTATGATGATGACAATTATGACCAGCGCTGCTGCTGTGCCTCCAACACCCTTTCCTCTGCCTCCTTATATCAACCTACAATGAATCCCCAATTCTTCTATTTTGGATTAACTTTTGTATTAGGGTTTTCCAAAGAAGCAGAACCAAAAGAATGTGTGTACGTATATTTATTTATCGCCAGGCCTTGACTCACTTGGTTATGGAAGCTGAGAAGCCCCAAGGCCTGTAGTTGGTGAGCTGGAGACCCAGGAGAACTGATTGTGTAAGTTTTGGTCTCAGTCCAAAGACCTAAGACCCAGGAGAGCTAATGGTACAGTTAGTTCTGTCCTGAAAGCCAGTAGGCTTGAGACCCAAGAAGAGCCAATATTTCAATTCAAGTCTGAAGGCCAGAAAACACTGATGTCCCAGCCACTCAAGATGGTCAGGCAAGAAAAGTCCCCTCTTACTCACAAGAGGGCCAAGTCTTTTAGTGCTATTCAGGCCTTCAACTGATTGGATGAGGCCCACCCATGTTAGAGAAGGCAATCTGCTTTATTCAGTGTACGAATTCAAATGTTAACCTCATCCAGAAACACCCTCACAGAAGCACCATGAGGCCAAGTTAAGTCAACATATACAATTAACCACCACAGTTTAACTATGTATAAGATTCACAATTTTTAAATGTGCAGTTCAGTGGGTTTTGACACACGATAAGGTGGTGCGACCAACACCACAATCATGATTCAGACATTTTCATCAGCCCCAACTGTTTCCTTGTGCCCATGGCTGTCAATCCCCTGCCACCATCCCCTGACCCCTAGCAACCAGAGAAATGCTTTTTATCACTATAGCTTTGCCTCTTCTAGAAGTTCATATAAATGGAATCATAAAAGATGTGGTTTCTTATGTCTGGGCTTTTCACTTAGCATCATGCTTTCAAGATTCATCCATATTGTCTAGTGTCTCAGCAGTTCATGCCTTTTGATTGCTGGGTAGTATTCCACTGTGCGGATGAAGCACAATTTGTTTATTCACTCATTGAAGGAAGTTTAGGTTGTTTCTAGTTTGGGGCAATTATTAAAAGAGCTGCTGTAAACATTTATGTGTAAGTTTTTGTGATGGCATAAATTTTTACTTTTCTAAGTTAAGCACCCAGGAGTGGGATTGCGAGGTCTTATGGGAAGGTAGAGGGATAAGCTGATAAGAAGCTGCCGACCTGTTTTCCAGAGGGGCTGAATCATGGTGCATTCCCTCCTGCGATGTATGAGAGGTCTGGTTGCTGAATATGCTCCTAATAAATCGTATTTCAGAACGATCATGGAAGGAAGTGTGAGGAGAAACAGAGGGAGAGAACTCCAGCAGAAACGGGGTGCTCTAGAAACAAGCTAAGCTACTTGAACTGGGAGAACTTCAGAGTTGAGATAATTGAGGCATGACTGAGAAGGAAAAAAGGGTCATCAAGAGGCAATTATCACTTCAAAATGTAGGGGATATTTGCCAGAACAAAAACAATTACAGGCTATGAAAATGGCCTGTGGCAGAGAGAGTTGCAAAAAAATTAACAAGACTTGTTTAGTAAACAAGCCAACTGTTAGGAAAAAACCAGACCCAATGACTAAAAACAGAGAAAAGCAATCAATTCAGGCCATTTCCCCCCTGGTTTTTTGTTTGTTTGTTTTGTTGTTGTTGTTTTTGTTTTGTTTATATTACTCTAACTGCAGCATGTCCTTGTTCTTGAAGAGAGATTTATGTTCTTAAATATTCATTAACTGTTTGTATACATACAAGACATCTATCCATAAGAGGGTGTCTAGCATAGGACAGTGTTTCTTAAACCTTAACATGCATAGGAATTACCTGGGGACCTTGCTAAATGCAGCTTCTGAGTCAGCAGCTCTCGGCAGGCCCTGCACTTCCATATTCCAGTGAGGCTGAGTGAGGACATTCCTGCTGGGCTGCAGGCTGCAGGCCTGTGGCCCCGAGTGCAGGCTGTGGAGCCAGACTGCACACGTTCAAGTCCTGCCTGTATGATTTAGAGCTGGGTAAAATCAGAGCGCATTTCTTAACCTGTCTGCCTTAGTTTTCTCATCTGTAAAGTGGGGGTGCTGGCAGTGCAGAGGAATGTCACAGGGCTGCTGTGAGGATTCCATGAATGACCATGGGTCAAGCACTTAAATGAGCAATGGCCAAGGCAGCAGTACGTCTAACAGCTTTAAACCACGCTGATTGAGTGCACGGTGCTTTACTTCCTCCTAGGTCCTGAGCCATACTTCTGGCAGCCACCAGTTCTACTCGGGGTAATTAAGGGAGCCCCTTCAGAGCCACTAGGCTGAGAGTGCTTTGGAAAAAGGAAACCTGGTGAAAGAATTTCAAAGAGAGAGACTGACCATTCAGTGTGCTTTACCTGTTGGAAGTGTCAGCGGGTTCATCCCCTTGGGGAGACGGGGGCCTCCACACAATAGCTATTCCTACAAGCACGACTAGTACCGGATGGAGCTCAGACGGTGCGTTTGAAAGAATTTCCAGCCTAACCTGAGGCCCGGCTGATAGCTAAGAGAGCTGCGCCCGCCCGCGTGCCCTTCTCTCCAGGAGAGTCAGGCAGTCGCTCGGCCACACCAGCCAATGAAGAGACACTCTATTGTTGTGCCTCCTGCCCCTTTAATCTGCCTCCAGCACCCCTGTAGACATCCTAATTGGTCCTATGGATCCGGCCTTCTCTGGCCTGTCAGCTCCGCTCTGTGTTCATGGCCCCCTTTCATCTCCCTGCTCACTTGGCATATTGCTCTGTTCTCACAGTTTCTGATGTTAAAATGCAGCTGGTAGAGCTTGGATGGTCTTCATACCGTTTCTGCCTCCCTGTTAGTAACTGTTCTAGAAAAACAGCTGTTAATCTCAATTAGGTTTTGATTGCTAATTAGCAGCTACCTGTCAGGATCAAGCAGCCTTCATCCTGGTCCCTTCAGCTATTTCTCATGCAACCGGTACACTCGGTTTCCATGAGAACCGTTTAGCTAGATGCCTCCTCACCCAAAACTGCCACCTCTTCTGTGCCTTTTATAATCTCTCTCCAGGAAGCTCTGAGGTTCCTGGTCTACTAGCCTGTTTCCTGGTTTTCTTAATTTCATTGTCCAGCCAGAGTTTCCAATGAAAGCCACGTTCTCTCTCTTGCCGGTGTGTCTTGGAAGGGAAATCAGGGGACTAATAAGTCCACTAACTGAAGTCAAGTTAAGAACCCCCACTTTTGGATTTCATCTTTAGACTTCTCATTTCCAGTTCCGCATGGAGGATGCTTAGAAGTTGCCACTGCATCCCAACAACAAGTAAAAAGCGGAACGAATTCAGAAGTCAACAACTTTTCTTCGGTCCATAAGAGAAGGATGGTCATGGGGCAAACAGCAGCCCCCCAAAGGCGAGAGACTGACAGGCAAACGCGGGAGAATCACAATCCACTGGAACGCAGTGTCTGCGGGAATGGTGCGCACTAGGAAAACTTGAACTGTAACTGACACGTTGCTGGAGGCTCATTGAGGACCACTCTGAGGGGGAAAGACTGCAGCAGGATCCAGTCACTAGGGATCCCCACACCTGTGAGAGTTTTCCCTCCAGGAGCTTTACCAGGTCCTCATGGTGCCTATCAGAACCAAACCCCCACATGCCACCCATAGCGAGAGGGGAAAAGGAACAATTTTGAGTAATGTCAGGGCATTCTCTTCTTCACAAGATCTGCCCACCTGCATGGGTTTTTTTCAGAACCATAACCTGGAGTCAGGGAAACAGGCAACTCTGGTCCCCCCTCGCTGTCCTGTGCTACCTAACGGGCAGGGGGCTGGGGTTCACCCATGTGAGGCTCACTGCACAGATACAGGTCGACTCAAACTCGGAGACCTGCTAGTAGGGCTATGGAACACCTCCCTATCCCCATGCATCACACCACATTACTAAGCGCCTGCTCACAGTGGTTTCTCTTACCCAGTACATCACGTCTGGCTATCGGGAAAAAATTACAAGGCATACTGAAAGGTGAAAAGCACAGACTGAAGAGGCAGAGCAAGCACTGGAACCAGACTCAGGTAAGGCAGTGATGTTGGAATTATCAGACGAGGAATTTAAAACAACGATGATTAACATACTCAGGGCTCTGTTGGGCAAAGTAGACAGCATGCAAGAACAGAGGGGCAATGTGAGCAGAGAGGTGGAAATTCTAAGAAAGAACCAAAAAGAAATGTCAGAGATCAAAAACACAACAGAAATGAAGAATGCCTTTGATGGGAGACTGGACGCAGCTGAGGAAAGAATCTCTGAGCTTTAGGATATCTCAACAGAAATTGCCCAAACTGAAAACCAAAGAGAAAAAAAGACTGGGGGAAAAAACAAGCAAGCAAACAAACAAATAAACAGAACAGAGTGTCCAGGAACTGTGGGACAACTACAAAGGGCATAACACGAGTAGTGGGAATAGCAGAAGGAGAAGATAGAAAGGAATAGAAGAAATATTTGAAATCATAATGACTGAGAACTTCCCAAATGAATGTCAGAAAGTAAAGCACATATCCAGGAAGCTGTGAGAACACTAAGCGGGATAATGCCAGAAAGCCGAGTCCTGCTGTATGCTGTATGTGTACTCAGCGGCTGCTGTTGTGTTACAGTGGCAGAACTGACTAGCTGCCACAGAGAACTGATTCACAAAGCCAGAAGTATTTACTATCTGACTCTTGGCAGAAAACAATGGTTACTCTAAACTGCATGCAAATTTTCCAAAGCCAAATGGCATGCTTGTTGTTTTCCTGTTGGTGAACAAGAGCTCTGAATATAGGTGAGTGAAGCGGGCAAGATGGGGACAGATGGCAAGAGAGATATTTTGACTTCCAGATGAAGAGGTTCAGTTTCTACTGGTGGCAGTAACTTGTCTGGGGTGCATGCCTGTTTCCTCAGCTCCAAGGCAACTATTAGCGTCCACCTTGTCAGAACTACCACTTCAGAGAGCCATGTTTTATAGAAATCATTCTAGGGAGAAAAATCTCTTCCTCCATTCTCTGCTGGCATTGAGGGGATATGAAATTCTCAGTCTCTGTTCCCCTTTTCCTCCAGCCCCAGCATTGACATTAGGCACCTTCCTTACAGAGAAGGTTGTGCTAAGTGTCAAGGGCAGTAGAATGGGGCTTCTATTGGCCCAGCTGCTAGGAATGTAGACCTTTATTTAATTATCCTGCTGATTGTCCTTTTAGCATCTGTATTTGACCATGAACATGGAGTTTTCCTAGAACACGAGTTCTTGAATGCTATGTGTGTCAGAATTACCTAACGGGCTTGTTAAAATCAAGATGGTTAGGACCCACTCCCCAAAGTTTTAACTCTTTAGATCTGCACTGAGATTTAAGAATTTGCATTTTTAATAAGTTCCCAGGAGGTGCTGCGGCTCTGGTCCTGGGACCACCTTTTGAGAATGCCTGGTTTAGGGCTTTATTGGGAAGAACAGTTCTTACCTGTGGAGGACCTTTTCCTTTGCTGCTTTGGAGTATAGTTTCTCCACTTTCTATCTTCCAGAGCCTCATCAATTTCTGATAATGGTCCTTATGTTATTTGTTTTATGTAGGGTTTGATTCTTCCAAACTCTTCTTTCTTATCTATTCCATGGGCACTGGGGACAAGAGAGCAGATAGACACATATACTACATCTTCTATTGTGATTTACTCTTTCCTTGTGATTTCTTCTGATTCATTTATGCTTAAAGAGTACCTCTCATTCTATATTTACCTCTAGCATTTGATAGGTCAAAGGTCACCCACTGCAATGTATTTTAGAGTGGTAATTCAACTTTGTTTTTCCAAATAGTTAACCATCTGTCCCAGCACCATTATTCAATAATGATTCCTTTTCTCACTGATTTGTGATGCCACCTTTAATGTATACTAAGTTCACATCTATACTGGGGTCGATTTCTGGGCTATCAAATCCATTACATTGATCTGTCTGCCAATTCTTTGTCAGTAGCACAGTGCTTTAATTATCGAAGTTGCATTATCTGATAAGGCAAATTCTCTTTCATTAATCTTTACTTTCAGTATATTCTGGGTTATTTTTGCCCTTCATCTTCAAAATTATTTTATCAGGCTCCCTCCTCCCCATTTATCTTGGGGTTTAATGAGGATTTCATAAATCTATTAAGTATTTTGTGTAAGATTGACATTACTTTTCCAATGCAAAACCAAGACTTCTTTTATATATCTCAAACTTTTGTAGTACTCTGCAAATAGGTCACATACTTTTCGAGGTATTTTTATATTTTCTGTTGAAATTATGAACTAGGACTTTATTTTTCATTACAGTTTCTTCTTCCCATTTTGAGACAGTTTTGGGGGTGGAGTAGAGGGAATACTTGCAAGAAGGACCTTTTTATAATAAAAGAATTCAACGTGATTGGGGGTTTTTGCTCTCGAAAGTGGGTGTTTATTTTGGATTTCAGTATATTTGAATTAATGGCAATGCTTGGTGGTTCTTGACTTAAAACCCATAATAATATGCTTGCATTATACTGAATTTTTGCAATAAAACAAAAAGAATGTTAAAAACCGAATAATAACAGAAATGTAATTCATAGTTAAGTTTGCCCACCAGTAGGCAGGGACAAAGGAGTGCATCAAGCATACAATTAAGCAGACACCCTCCTTTCCATTTTATCCAAGACCAGTTCATTCAGCGCCTGAATAGTGCTAGAGTATGTCAGCCCCTTAACGATATTTTTTAATTTAGCCAATATTCCCAAATGATCTTTCCACTTTGGGATGATGTTTTGCATATTGCCTTTAGTTCACAAAAAAGAATGTATTCTTCAGCTAATAAAATCTTACTCTGGTACTAAAGTTCAACTAGGCATGCTCTTAAGATGTGCTATCTTGAAAATGCAGCTTTATAATACTGAGGGGGGTATATCCAACTTAAAGAAAAGATTATCTTAGAACAAAAGCTTACATAAAACATTAAACAACCAGAAGTAGAAAGAAAGAAATTCCAAAGTCTGAAGTAGTCATCAAATCCATAGTAGCTTGTCAGATCTAAGACCCCACTGTTTTAAGTCACAATATTATTTTATGTATTGCAAAGAAGAAAAAAGATTCTTTCAATAAACTATGTTGTGCTGTAGACTGTAAGACGGATTCTAGTTTTAGAGATTTTAAAATTGGGTTGGGGAGTGTCTTAGAATCAATTATATATGTTAGACTGTTTCAGACTAACAGACATCTGATTCAGAAATCACATCCTTGGAAACTGAGAGGAAATGACACCTTCAGGAAGGGGCTGATCCAGCAGTTCAATATTGTCATTAAAGACCACTATCCCATCACAGGATCAATTTCATTCTCTAAGGCTGGCTCCCCTTGTTGGTAAAACACAGATGCCAGCAGCAAATGGGCTACAGAATTCCATGTTCACACTGAGTCAAAGACAGGACTGTTTCCAAAAAATTAAAAGTTCCCAGACATCCCTAGCGATCTTCTCATTGTTTTCTCAGCAATCCAATTCCAGACAGAGTCACCTACTCATCTCTGAACAAACTAGTATTCTATGAGCTGTGTTGTCCAATATGATAATGACTCACTGATACAGACACCTAGAAAGTCAAATGAACCCTTGCCCAAAATTTGGTTTGGATATCAAAGCTGATGAAGCCGTATATACACCATGAGGATATAAGAAGTTTGATAATTTACATAATTCAGGTCTCTCAGGAGAACAGGGCAGGCCTCTCAAGCAGGTTTAAAATGGCTCAAAAGAGCAGGAAAAGGGGGCTGGCCTGATTTTTTACTGTAGTCAGGGTGGGGCCAATGGCAGAGCTCTTGGGTGCGGCCTGAGGCTTGCATGGTTTGAATCTCTCATTGGTTCCAAAGGAGGGAGCACCTAGGCTTTCTTATCTGCTTTCATAGATGCAGGCACAAGGGGAAAAGAGAGGGGTGAGGCCTAAAATCTGTCAGCAGATGTCAAAAAGTACAGATTCCTTATTACATTAGCCAAAGGTGATTGCGTACATTTAAATTAATTAAAATTAAATAGAATTAAAAATTCAATTCCTCAATCACACCAGGCACATTTTGAGTACTTAAGGTCACAAGTGGCCAACTTACAGAACATTTCCACTATCCCCTCAAAAATGCTGTTAGACAATGCTGGTTTCCAGAGCAAGTGTCAACAGACTGTATATAGCCCATGGGCCAGACTCAACCCAGTGTCTGTGTTAGTACAACATGCTAGCAAAAAAATGGTTTTTCTATTTTTAAGGGGTTAAAAAAAAAATCGAAAGGAGAATGATACCTCATGATGTGAACATGACATGAAATTACAATTTTTATGTCCACAAACACAGTTTTCTTGGAACTGGGCCACACTCATACGTTTATATATTGTTTGTGCTGCTTTCACACAACAATGGCTTGAGCAGTCGCCACAGGGACTGTCTGACCATGAAGCCTGAATGTTTGCTATCTGCCCTTCACAGGAAAGGGTTGTGATCTCTGGTCCACAAGGAACAGGATGGTCCTTACTCAGTCAGGCTCACACCTGGGAACTTTGGTGGGGGTCAGCTTCTCCCGAGTCTCCTGGGGTGTGTGGAGGCCTGGGGGATACCTGTTGGGAGGGAGAAGGCAGAGCTAGAAGCTGGGTAGGTCAACACCACCACCATGTACAACAACCAATAGGAAACAGAGACTAACATTTAACTTCTGTGTGGAACGGAACCGGGGGTCTCTGGAGCCCATCTCTCTACTCACCAAACAAATGGCATTTCTTACCATAGTGTGGCAGCCTTTCCAGAGAGGACACAACACTTGGAGTCTACTTTATGTTCATGGTGTCACTCAAGTTCCATGCTTTCTCGGTCCTGGCATATACACTTTATATTCGTCCATGTTATTTCATTGTTACTTCTGGTGTGCATTAGGCACAAAATTTTAAGCCAATTCTTTGTGTCAAAATTGTCATCCCCACAAAATTGTCTCCCCACCTGCCCCCACTTGCCTCCAGTTTTTCTGTCAATCCCTTAGATTTCTTACTTTAAAACACCCCTGGTTTTTTTTTTTTTAAGTAGTCAGACAATTTTATTCTTTGACAAGTTTTAATTTAAATTCCAGTTAGGTAACATATGGCATAATATTAGTTTCAGAAGTAGAATTTAGTGATTCACCACTTACATACAACATCTGGTGCTCATCACAAGTGCCCTCCTTAATCCCCATCACCTATTTAGCCCATCCCCTGCCCATCTCCCCTCCAGCAACACTCCATTTGTTCTCTGTAGTTAACAGTCTCTCATGGTTTGCCTCTCTTTTTTTTTCTCCTCCTATGTTCATCTGCTACGTTTCTTAAATTCCACACGAGTGAAATCATATGGTATTTGCCTTTCTCTGACTGACTTATTTCACTTAGAATAATACTCTCTAGCTCCAACCACATCTTTGTAAATGGCAAGATTACATTCTTCTTTATGGCTGAATAATATTCCAGTGTGTGTGTGTGTGTGTGTGTGTGTGTGTGTGTGTGTGTGTGTGTCACATCTTCTTCATCCATTCATCAGTCAATGGACATTTGGGCTCTTTCCATAATTTGGCTATTGTTGATAATGCTACTATAAACATTGGCATGCATGTGTCCCTTCAAATCAATATTTTGCATCCTTTAGGGAAATACCTAATAGTGCAATTGCTTGATTGTAGGCTAGTTCTACTTTTAACTTTCTGAGGGCCCTCCAAACTGTTTTCCAGAGTAGCTGCACCAGTCTGCATTCCCACCAATGGTGAAAAGGTTCCCCTTTCGCCGCATGTGACAATTTTAAAAAGCAATACTCACACGAAAAATGTTTTAACATTAAAAATTATTGATCTTTTAACTTGTAGAAGTTTCATTATTACCCATTCAAAGATTGACTGGGTTCTTTTTCCCTCAGAATAGGATGCGAATTCTAGAATAGGTACTAGATCAGATTTGATTGATGTTATAGGAACAAATTATTAAAACATCTTTTCATCTGGTTAGAATATCAGGGTTGTGAGTGCCTTCTCTAGAATTAGAGAAGCTCTTTTTAAAAAAGGATCTCTTATCTAAGGAATTTGAGGGAAGTTTGAGTCTAACATGTTTTTTTTTTAAGATTTATTTATTTACTTGAGAGAGAAAGAGAGAGAGCACACATGTGCTGTGAGGAGGAGCACAGGGAGAGGGAGGGAGAGAGAGAGAAACTCAAGCAGACTCCATGCTGAGTGTGGAGCCCAATGCAGGGCTTGATCTTACAACCCTGAGATCATGACCTGAGCTGAAACCAAGAGTCGGACACTTAATGGACTGTGCCTCCCAGGCCCCCTAAAATGTCTTACTGTTTTTTAAATTTTTAAAAATTTCTTCCAATGTTCTGGGACCAGATAGAGGTGGTGGTTGTGCAACCTGTGAATGTAATAAATGCCACTGAACTGTTTATTTAAAAATGGCTAATTTTATGTTATATAAGTTTCATCTCAATAAACAAAGAAAAGAGAGGAAAAAGATGTCTTCCAGTGGGTTTATCAAAGTGGAATTTCACTGCAAGTCAAATAGAGGAGTGTTTCCGTGAATGGTCGATGAGCTTTAAATGAGAAGCCTTGGCCTTGCCTTTGTAAATGTTGTACGTCACACTTCTTTCCATCGCTTGCCGATGAATAAAGTTTGTGGATTTTAAGAAAAGTGAACCAAGAAAGGGGAGGGGTTGGGTTAACAAAATAACAAAAGCGGGATGTCAGGTGAGAATATTTCAACTTGACTTGTTTTGGAAGAACTATTGTGGTACTGATGTTGTGGAAGCCCAGAAAAAGCCCATTGTTGCTCTGATCGCTAATTGGTTTTGAATGGAACAAATTGTGGATTTTAAAATTTATGTTGTCCCCCCCCAAGTTTTTCTCTTCTTAAAAACAAAAGAAAAAAGTGCCTTTATTGAAACAATTTATGGCTTTTGGCAGAGATGGAGTTTTTTTGTTTTTTGTTTTTTTAAAAAAGGCACACAGCCCTATTGAAAGAGCTCACCACCTCACCCCTTGCCAACCAGGGTGAGAGGACCAGCAGGCGCTTCTATCAGAAATGCTGATGTGTATCACTGGAGGGAGGGAGGCTGCCAAGTACAAGAAATGGGCTGTAGGGGCCTAAAGGGAATGAATTTCAGGAGAGGGAGAAAGGAGAGGAAAAGATTAAGGAGCAAGCTTATGTCTGTTCGCTTTTCCTTCTTGCTTCTCAGAGAGCATAAGGTTTAATCTTCAGATGGGAAATAGAACAGTAAAAGGCATGACGAATAAGTTGTTTGGAAAATGCATTCTTGGCATGTAGAGGACCCATGGCTACATCTGCCCACTGGAAGGTCCTCTGAGGCCAGGCAAGGAAAATTGTCCCCAGCAGCCACCCCCACTATTAAGGTCCACCTCTGCATCCTCCATCACCAGCCCTGGTCACCCAGCTTTTCCAAAGTCTTCAGCCTGCCCAGCACAATAGCAATGCAAGGGAACTGGGTGGGGCTTTGTTCTATCCCTTTCCATCTGAACACATTTTATTTGGGGGAAGAAGCCAAGGAGTAGGGGCCTGAGATAGCAGGCATCAGCTGAGCATAAATGTTAATACTTTCCTTACCTCACACATCTGATTCTCCAGTTTGCACATGCTTTTTCCCTGCATACCCTTTGAAGCTCTTTGAAGACAAAGAAGCTCTCTATCCTTTGCCCAGAAGAGTTCCACATGCAAAGAGGTCCTTTCAAGTGAGCTTTTAATCACACCAGAGACAAGTTTGCCCTGTAGTTTCCTGTATGTGGCTGGCATACTGCAGACCATGTTATTCTCAAACTGAAGATGTTATTTCCCAATACCTGCAGATTATGTGTCTAGATACCTTAGAATAGAAGGGATGTGCTGATAACCATATTAAAATCATAAAAATATCATTACATTTTTCAAGGTAGAGTCAGGTTTAGTTAATCAGAATTGGTTTGCAAGATTCCATTTGTTTCTGTGTTTAAAATAGTGTCAGGTTGACAAGTCTTTTGTTCTCACACTATCACAATGTCTTCTATTCTAATCTGTGTGATACCAGGACAATACAGATAAGCTAAACGTGGTTTAATCAATTCTGACTCTTCTGATCTGACTGATATTTTTGCATGGATTTTGATTAATCAGAAATGTATAGAATATTCATGCCTCATCCCAGAGTTATGACAGGTGCAGACTTTGCTTTTCATATGTTCAGAATGATGCCACAATTCAAAGTGTCCCTTTCATCTGACATACTACTAATTGAATGATTTCTTTTATTTTTTGAAATAATGGAATAGCCTGTTGGCGTTATACTTTTGAAATAGGAAATGGAAATGTGGTTTCCACAGAAAAGGTTCTGTGAAGTGTGATCGAGGGTAAATAAATTTGTAATAACGTAATTCGCATGCTCTCTCAACACAAGAGAATTTCTGAAGATTTTATTGACTTGATAAGGAGAATAGTGAAAAAAAATATCCAAAATGGACTCTATAGCAAATACCAAACAATTCAAATAAATAGAGGAAAAAATATATGGGAGGTGGATATCATTTTACCTATAGGGGGAATGCATTTTTCAGTTCTCCATTAGGACCTTTAATTCCAAATCCCTAAAAACACTGCCACAAGGAAGGGTAGAGGCATGGGTGGACAGAATGGGATCTGTTCTTAACCACAGGGCAGATTTCTAGTTGTCTCATCAAAAGCAAACAGACACTTTCTGCTCGATCTGGGGATGCAGAAAGCTGGAAAGAGGATCACACTCATCCTTACAATAATAACAGCAGCAAACACAGCAACAACAACAACGACAACACACACACACACACACACACACACACACACACACACACACACAGCAAATCCATATCTCTATTTCCCCTATCAGAGAGGTAAGGAATGACAGGTGCTTACAAAGACAGAGGAGATGAGAACGTTTTCTTACCTGGGATGAATGCACCTGGACACTAGTAAGAAGAACTTAGCTAAAATTGTTAACAAGTTGGTGAAGACCGAGTGTAGGTCAGCAAAGCCTAAGTACAGCTGAGTAACGTACAGAAAACAGGATTGCCAGGGGCTTTAGATTTTTACCCTCTTGTACACTCTGTTCTATTAACCTCCCCATGTGCTCACAAAAAAATAATGGTGAGGGTCTTGAGATAGCATCCTTTGAAGTGCATGCTTACAGAAGGTAAATGGCAGAGCTGTGGGAAAGGGAGGACTCCCTCTCCCTGATGCTTCCCCTATGGAACATAGGCCTTATACTTTGGCAAGAAGGACAACAAACACAGTCACCCTTAAGTACTGGTGAAAACCCACTGCAGGGAAGAGGCAGAAATACTGAGAAAGCAGTGAAAGCCCATGAGACTCAAGGGCACAGTGACTATGTAAGTCTGACATATTATCTGAACATTAGAAGCCCCTGTCAACATCACCAAGCTAACACATGTCAAGTAACAGTGGGGGCTTCTGCAGGGAGAATTGCAATAGTGTGGAAAGAGACTGTCTCTGAGGGGCAGCAAAAATGAATAACTTAATGCTAAGGGTAAGGCAGCCACTGAGAAAAACCCCGTGATGAACCAGCCCCCATCCTAAACACAAGTCATCACTAGAGGCATTTGAAGCATGTGGTGCATTGTGGGTAGCCATAGCAACAATAAAACCTAAACACAGCTCACATCCTTATTGGATTCATTTAAAACTGCAGAGTAAAGGACTAGCATAAGAAAATTATGCCCATTTTCAGCATAAAATTACTTCTCTCAGTCTCTACTTTTCTACACAAGATGGCCAGCTCTCAATAAAAGTTATGGAGCAGTTAAAACAAAATAAGGGAAAACAAAGAGACAAAGAAACAACAGAACCAAACTCAGGACACAGATGTTGGAAGTTTCAGGCAAGGAATTCAATATAACTATGATTAATATGTTAAAGACTCTAATAGGAAAGGAGGACAATATGCAAGATAAGATGGGTAATTTCAGCAAAGCAATGAAAACTATAAGCAGAAGTCACATAAAACTGCTTAAGTGAAAAATGTACAGTAACAGAGCCTTCAGTATCACTTTCAAGGACCTCATCAGTAGACTCAACACAGCTGAAGGAAGAATCAGTGAACCTGAAGATATGGCAACATAAATTACAAAAACTACAACACAAAAAGTAAAACAAATGCTAAGTAAACAAACAGAACAGAGCATCTAAGAGCTGTGGAACAATAAATGGTCTAGCATAGATATACTTAGAATCCCAGAAAGAGAAGAGAGAAGGAATAGTGGCTGAAAATTTCCCAAAATTAATGACAAGTATCAAATTGCAAATTTAAGAAACTCCGAGAAGACCGAGCAAGGTAAGTACTAAACACATACACACACGCACACACTCTCTACCAGCATCATACCCAAAGTGCTCAAAACCAAGGGAGGAGGGGAAGAAATCTTAAAGGCAGCTAGAGAAAAAAATATACAATACAGACAGACAAACAAAGATCAGAATTACAATAGACTTCTTGTCAGAAGCTATACGATCCAAAAGACAATGAAGTGACAATGACACCAAAAGGAAAAAAAGAAACTGTCAAATTCAGAATTCTACCCCTGGAAAAAATACCTTCTAAAAATGAAGGAGGAATAAAGAAGTTATCAGACAAATAAAAACATAATATTTATTGCCATCATATGTGTCCTGCAGGAAATGTTTTTAAAAGGTCTTCAGGCAGAAGGAATAAGATATCAGACAAAAACTTAGATTTATACAAAATTAAGAACTGTGGTATGGTATAAATTCCCATTTTCATGTTTAGCTTCTCTAAAAGATAACAGAGTATCTAAAGCAAAAAATCATAATTTGATTCTCAAAGTGAATGCAAAATTTTCTTGGCAAAATCCAACATCCATCCATGATTAGAACCTCCCAGGAATCTAGGAAGAGAGGGGAATTCTCTTAAGATAAAAGGCATTTACTGGGAGCCTACAGCTAACATCATATATGGAGACTGACTGCTCTCCTCATATGATGGGGAACAGGCAGGAATTTCTTCTCTTACCACTCTTATTCAACATTGTACTAGAAGTTCTAGTCAGGGTAATATGGTAATATAAAAAGAAATAAAAGACATACAGATTGAAAAAGAAGAGATAAAATTTCTGTCACAGACAATATGATTGCTTATTATGAAATTCCAAAGAAACTACAAAGAGATCCTAGAACCAAGAGGTCAGTTCAGCAAGGCCACAAGATAATGTGGTCGATAGGTAAAAATCAATTGTATTTATACATGTAAATAATAAAAATTAGAATTCAAAATTAAAAAAACATCATTTATAATTAGCACCAAGTGCAGGATCCATATCTTTAAAAAACTACCGATGAGAGAAATCAAAGAAACCTAAAGAAATGGAGAGATATACTGTGCTCATGGATTAACCCAATATTGCTAATATATCAGTTCTCCCCACATTGACCAAGTGAATCAAGAAATTTCAGCAAAAATACCAACAGGATGTTTTATTGATATTGTTAAGTTGTTTATAATATTTATATGAAAGAAGAAAGCCACTAGAATAGTCAAAACAATTTTGAAAAAGAAGAACAAGGTGGCAGGACTCACACAAGGTGATTTCAAGAACTACTATAAAGCTATGGAAGACAGTGAGTTATTGGCAAAAGGATGGACACTTAGATCAGTGGAACAGAAGAAAATCTAGAAATAGACTCACACATAGGTGAGAACTGACTTTTGACAAAGGTACAAAGACAATTCAAGAGAAAATGACAATCTTTTCGAGAAACGGGGCTAGATCCCTCTACAAAAAATTTTACCTTGACCCAAATTTTGTACCTATTACAAAACTTAACTCAAAGTGGACCAATGACCTACAGATAAAATGCAAATCCACAGAATTCCTAGAAGTCAAGGGAATCAAATCTATGTCAAATTTTACTTGGTGAGTAATGGTTAAATTATGCAAAATGTGAAGTTCCTCTCCTATCATGAGATTCTTAATATCCCTGAGCCTCCTGTGAATACCTGCTCACAGAGTACCAAGTCCACATGCAGAAGTGGCACTCAGTGGCCCCCCCAGCAGATGCAGGTCACCATGAGTGTGTGGTGAACAGATTCCTTTCTATTGCCCATCTTCTCCTCCCCATTTGTCCAGTTACACTTGGTTACAAGGTTCTCATTCTATGTGCCACAAGAAAATCACAACAGACCTAAAAACGTGGCTTTTCTCAGTTGGCTCTTGTTTCTGTCCAATTTTCCTTCTTTTGGGACCCCTCTGTGTCAGTCTCTGGCTGATCAGTGTTCGCACCATGTCCTGATTTAGTATAACCCGCAATTTTGATGAGCTCACAGAGAGATTCACTCCCTCTTCCAAATTAATGATGAAAGCGTTCAATAAGGCCATCCCCGACAGCCATCACCGTACCTTCCTGCAACCAGATACTTTGCAATTTATCAATAACCTTTCCTTGTGATCTTGTAACTAATTTTGCAAATAAAATTTCCTGAGACGTATCAAATCTTTACCAACATAAGATATATTATATCTCTTGCATTTCCCTTCATCTATTCATAACTCTGTCAAAAAAAGCTATTGTGCTGGCATGATTTGTTTCTTTGAAGCCTAAGCCACTTATCGTTCCTGATATCATCACTTTCCTGCTACTTAACCACACACGCGCACACACATGCACATGCACGCACGCACACACGCAATTATTACAGCTGGAACTGATGTTTACAGGGCGATAATTGCCTCTATATTTCTTTTCTTCTTTCTCACTTTGAAGAGCAGGCTATATTTCATATTCACAATGGTCCATTCATCTCGTAATTTTCCTGATTCTACACCAAGTGCTCAGCCTGATTTTCTATGATTACTAAGTGAATCTTACCAGGAGGCCCATCCTCTGGATTTTGAGCTACACCCTGTGTAATCCAGGCCAATGTCAAGAAGGCCCCTGCCCCCTCACAATGTGGAGGGAAAGCACTTTGCAGGCTCCAAGAGGAAAGCAAAGGGATACAGGGTTCTGCCATTGGTGGAAATATTTTTGTCTCAGGGAGTTCCTATGGAGATATGGGGTTTTAGGAAATGATACGCATTATAGAAATCACAGAAATCAGTTAAGAATAGAAGTCCTACCTTGTTTACATGTGGCCTAAAATAAATTTGAGGAATCAGGCCATCTTAAATCCCTAAATACTTGATTTCTTCTGGTGTCTTGTCTTGTCTTTTTAAGAAAAGAAATTGACATTTATGGAAAGCCTATCCTGGGGCAGACATTCTTTTAGCTCTCATTTAGCCCACATAACAACCCTTAATATATATGTTATTACTCCCATCTTATAGATGACGTAAAGTCTGTGGTTTCGTGGTTATGCCTCAAGCCACAGGGTAAAAGATGGATTGGGGATGCATTTGCGTCTGTGTAACCTCAGAGGCCTGTCATTCTACACAATCCATACCATTCTCTATTTTGCAGAAAATCATTCTGTGACTGTAGATAAGTCTCTGAAATATTTTGACCCCAGTTTCCTCACCTGTGGAAAGGAGAGGTCGGACTAGCTCAGGGCTGGGATCTCTGCCAGTTCTAACACTCTAAAGCCTTGAAGAATTTGACCTTAGGCAAGAGAAGACCTCACTGTATTTCCTATAGGGAAATACTAATTTTAAATACAGGGAAATATATATATATATAGAGAGAGAGAGAGAGAGAGAGAGAGAGAGAGAGCAATAGGAGGTGGACGGTATTGGCCTAAGTAAGTGTGCATGCGGTTAATGGACATTCAGAGAACTTAACAGCGAGAGACGGTTTCAGAGTTTTAGGATACACGAGGAACCGAGGTTCCCATTAAGGTTGCTTCAGACATCTGGACAGAAAAGATGGGAAATGCTGAGATTGAAAAGTCTATGACTTCTGAACTCCCGACTCCAACTCTTGAGTTGCAGTGCCTCCCCAGGTAACCCAAGAGACTCCCAGACACAGGGTTTTACTGAGGTCCAAGCTTCCGAAGAGCATCACTTCATTTACTGATATTTCCAGAAATCTCCATTACTTTAAGAATTTAAATCACTAGTATGTCCTTCTCTTCTGTTTTATATCCCTCTCCCCTCACCTTTACACAGAGTAGAAAAGATGCATTTTCACATAATTTAGTATTTTTGATAGACAGAGAAGTGACCTAAAGTTACAAAAGGTACTATTACTCATGTGATTGACTATGTTGTCAATGTTCTCCCTCCTCCCTCCACTTTTTTTTTTTTTTTTTTTTTTTTTGAGCAGTATTGTGCTTTCAGGAGTTACCATGTCCCATTTGTAGCTTCTACAAACAGGATCATACTTGAAAGAATTCAATGGGCACAACTTAAAAATGCTCTATATTTCCACGGGGTGAAGTCAGCCTAACTCTTTTGAAACCCTCTGATGGACCAAGTACTTTAAGCAAGTGCTCCTTTCTTGACAGCATGGGTACAATGAAATCTTCTAGAACAGACCCCTGTGCATTTTTGGATGTGAGGTGAGGAATGGAGAAATGTGGGTTAGCTGGCAAAAAACTCAAGGCCGAAGTACCCCTTCAATCATATTATAAGACTGTATGTATTAAAAAAAAATTGAGATTCAAGTTATTTTCTGACTTGATTGAACCAGAAACTCTCAGCAAGAGCTTGATTTCCAGCCCATTATCTAGACCAAAGAGGTTTGGATGAGCTTCTGTTAAGTATGCAATTCTTAAGCCCTCTGATTCTGCTCATCAACAGTAAAGGCATGTTGCAGACGGCAAGCAGAGGAGCTTTTGTGTCCTCTCATTTCCACTGTCTGGCCCATCAGCTAGCAGTGCCCGGCATTCTAATAGCAGCGCCAGCCCAGCGCCCCTTCCCAGAACGGCTACTTTGCTACTCCCTGTGGTTACTTCTCCGGGCTAGGAGCAGAGAGGGATGGCAAATTGAGCCTCACAAACGCCGCTGCATTTGTATGACGTCAAGGGTCTCACAAAATGCTGAGCTCCAGGGCACGGTAAAGTGTGGTGGTCGGCCTTGTTTAATGAGTGCAGCAAACACATATTGGGGGACCCCCTCACCTCTGTTTCTTGCCAGGCTCTGGGCCAACAGATGTGAAGGCTCTGGACCACGAAAAGCCTGGAGAGACCCCAGCCACAGCCCGTGCTCTGCTCAGGCAAACGTGCCCAGAGCTCTCAGCAGGCCCCAGCCTTGAGCGGCCTCCTCAGGGGCTGCCCCAGCTCAGGCTGCTCGCCAGGCCCATTACTCATGCAAGTGTGGGCACCGAGGACACCTTTGCCAGAAAAATGTAAGAGGAGTTCTCATTGCCCTCCCCCCCAGTTCCTGAACCTAGAGGCTTGGGAGCACTTAGTCAGATACTGTGTACCCCCAGGGCCTCAAAATGCACGGAGTTCCTAGCTCAGGCCCACGGGGGATTTGTTCTTTATGAATATAATAGCCAAGGTGTCAGTGCTCAATATAAACACATCTTCAATTGTAGGTGGCCTTTTTTATGAAAAGGTTTGGAAAACCACAACTCTGTAGAATGTGTAGGTAATTTCAGTAAGAGAGAGAGAGAGAGAGAGAGAGAGAGAGTGTGTGTGTGTGTGTGTGTGTGTAGCATAAGTTTGGCAGGCTCTTTTAGAAAAATTATAAAATTGAGAGATACCAAGATACAAATAGAAATAAAGAATGTGACCCCCAACTCCCACTATTTGGAATCCATTTAATGGTTAATCTTCTAGACTCTTTTGGTTATCCATACATGTGCATCTAAATTAAAAATGTAGACATCCTATATTAAAATAGGGCCATATTTTACATACTGATTTTACTCCACTCAATAATATTATAACTCTCCTATAACATACATATATGTTCCAAATGACTATGAATAGTAAAATTTATTTAATCAATTTCCTATTATCAGATAGTGTATTTTAATTTTTTATTAATAAATGTGACCTGCATGTCTGAGGCTTTGCTAGCCAATAAGCACCAATGTAATCCCTGTAACATAAATCCCTGTTTATTAACTCTAAGGCCCCAACTCTCATCATTTTTAGAGTCTGTTTCTTAACTATTTCCAAGGGCCCCCAGGGGTACTTATATCCATCAGTGGCTCATTTCTGGCAGGGCTTGCTTCCACACCCAGCCAGGCCAATGTGACACCTCCCACACGGAACAATCCCACAGGAGTGCACGTTAGGCTAGAACTTGGCGTCTCTTGTCACACCAACTCATCACCATGTTCTGAAGATCTGCTATTCCCAATGTTGGCACAACCAAAATACCATTACTGTACTTCAAAACTGATGATCTTTATCACTGGTACTACCCCTCGAAGTGAGAAGGAAGACACATCTTTGCCATGTTCAGCTAAGGTCCCACAGCGAGGCTGCTCCTAGCCCAGTGTATCTAGTGTTGAGTTACACACTCTATCATTCTTACAGAGCTTCTTCCTCTGAGTGCCAAACGCATCGCCCTAGTAGAGGCAGGATGGCCAACTATTCTAGTTTGCTGGGACTTTTCTCATGTCAGCACTGGAAGTCCCAGGCCCCAGGGAACACCTCAATCCCAGGCCAACCAGAATGCTGGACTGGTTCAAGTGCTGGTATCAGCCAACATGCTGTGTTCCGAACCACTGGTTCCTTCTAATGATGAAGTCCTGCTGCTAAGCCTAGCTTGCTTCCTCCTTTATGATAAAATTCATCTTAGCACTCCCCCCACCCGGTTTCCACTGGAGCCACATTCACCAGGCCTGCCTATGTATGCCTTAATCTCAAAAAGAAAAAAAAAAAGACAGAGTTTCAATTGTTTTATGGTCAAGAGGTCCTTCAGCCCCTCACTTAGCCTATCCTCAACCTCTTAAATCAGAGGACGCAAATGCATATGGTGGGAGAGATGTTGCCTAACCGCACTCAGCAGAAACTCCAGAATCCCATTGCTTTCACCTAAACAACACTCCAATGGACATCTTGCACTTAGAGCTCGAAGTAGGAGTCTGTTTCTTCAGGGTAAATCCCCCCAAATGTAACTGCCTTTAGTGTCCCCCAGAAATTCTATTCCAGTGTACTTTTGGGGGTTTATTTTTTTTTTTTAAAGATTTTATTTATTTATTTGACAGAGAGAGACAGCCAGCGAGAGAGGGAACACAAGCAGGGGGAGTGGGAGAGGAAGAAGCAGGCTCATAGCGGAGGAGCCTGATGTGGGGCTCGATCCCATAACGCCGGGATCACGCCCTGAGCCGAAGGCAGACGCCCAACCGCTGTGCCACCCAGGCGCCCCTGGGGGTTTATTTTTTTAATCGTGAAAATTTATGTCCAGAATGGAAAGAGGCCCTGACCTGTTTATGGGGATAACAGAGTACATTCTAGGCCAGAAAGTACTTGCCAGGGGGGAAAGGGAGAGAATATGAACAGACAGCTGGGGAAGAACAGTTCCAGAGTGGCCTGAAAAGATCTGAAGCTTTAATAAGCCCCTTATACTCAGAGCTTTGTGGTTCGTGTGCAGCACCTTCTCCTAGAATACCTATGCGGTCCATCTAGCACAATGTCTCCTCTTTCACTCAGGCCCAAATTCCTGCAGGCTGGCCAGGCAGACCCCAGCCAGGGAATCCGCACTTGGAAGGAAAAGAGAGGCTGGGAAAATTCCACTCTGCCTTGCCCTCTTTCCTTGTTTGATTCCCACAGAATCTATGGCTGTTGGCCCCCAGGAAATAAAAATGAGAAACCCATATTCGGATCACCATTAGCAAAATGACGTCGTTGTCTAGTTAGTTGCAGAACAGTCCAAGGTGGGGGTGGGGGATTCTGCCTTGGATGAAGTTCCAGAAACAATGTGGGAGACTGGTCGGGGCAACTGACAGGGCTTTGTGCATCATGCAACCCCTGGTTACCAGGCTGCCCAGCTGCCAGGGCCCAGATCCCAGCATTGGCTTGAAGGGTTGGCTTGGCAGCTCCTAGAATCAGGCAGGGAAGGTGAAAGCTGGGAGCACGGAGCATGTCAAGTATATTTACCCCATAAGATAAACTCAGTACCTACTCTGGGATGAAAAACACAGGAGCTGTGTACCAAGGGCCTGTTTTAAATCTTAAAAAAAAAAAAAGCAAAGTATTCAAAATAAAGAAGATGCCAGGTTTGCATGAACGATTTGTAATTCTCCTCATGCAAAAGTTACTGGCAATGATCTGCTCCTCACTGGGCAGTATGGGAAGTGAACCAATATGACCATTAGGTCTGATTTAAATGCTTAGTGCCCTAACTAGGCACATATCTACATAATTAAGCATCTAAATGAACACAAATCAAAGACCCAATTCCCTCAGCTCTCCAGCAGAATCCAGAGCAAGCAGATGGTTCTGATCTTGGTCCTAACTGACCAAGCGTTTCCAACCAGGAACAGGCTTCCAAGAGACTCCCACTTTGGTCATTCAAGACAGTTCCCTGACCTGCCTGGACTTGAATGAAAAACAAGGAACAAAAACATCCCTGCACTGAAGATCATGGCCGAGACAGTGTTTCTATCTGGACACTTAACTCGGCTATGTCTCTAAAGGCGAAATATGCCAGCAGAAAAGACAGGAAGCTTGGTTTCTACCCCCAGGACGTCAATTGTCCCAGTTGTGGAACCATCAGCAAGTTGCTACCCCCTTGTGAGCATCAGCTTTCTGGACCTCAAACTTAGCTTGAACTAAGTTGTCTCCCAAGATCTTTCCTTCTCTCACATTATCAGCAAAAAGCTCTCACCAAATACACAAGCTGGGAGCAAGAGCACCTGTCTCATGCACTTGTTGTTGACTATTAATGATATAATGGGCATAAAACCAATGTGTGGCATGTAGTAAAAGTGGAATAAAAGGCAGTTATTGAGAAAGTTCAATGAATTTGGTTGACGTGGGTTGGTGGCATAACATGTGGTGGGAAAGGTTTGTTTTTATGTCTTTTCCAGGTTTCACATTTCATTGTAACACAAACGTAATTTCAGTGAGAGCAACTGGAGAGCACACACAGCCTTTCCAATGGCCTCCACCAACCCCGGGATTTAACAACATTAAGTGGGCTATTTAGACAGTTTAAGGCTACGTATTTGCAGATGGGATTTTAAGGGTGAAGGCCCATTTGTAACCCTAAGGTGTTTAAACAACCCTGCAATTTGATCTCCAATTCCCCCAGCACCGTCCTAACTCCTCCGGCCTCCCGTCTGCCAGCACAAGCCCCACTTCCAGGACCACCTGTCAGCTGCTGGAAAGGCTGGGGCTTTGTGAGACTCCCAGCTGTAACCTGATCTCCACAACTGCTCCAGGGATGTGGCAGCTGCCGCACAATTGGTAAGTTTTATGGTGTTGTACGGTGGCTGGGGTTCAATGGCATGCCTCTGGAAAGTTTCCATTCATTCATCTGCTCATTCACCGAAACATGTTGAGTACTTACTAAGGGCCAGGCCGTGTGCTAACTCAGCCCTGGGAATAGAAAGGGAGTAAAATAGGGCCTCTGTCTTTGGGGGCTCACAGATTAGCAGCAGGCCTAGACAAAGACATATTACAACTCAGCCTCACGGTGCAAGCAGAGAGAGGGACAAACACCAAGGTGCGGGGATGGAGACAGGGACGATTTCCCACAGGAATGACATTTGAGTGGTCTAGTAAACATTTCTCTTGGCTGTCCTACCAGATCCTTTTCTAGTTCCCATGTCATTGTCAAGCAAGTTCCCAGCTTCTGATTCACCTCATCTCTGTTGCTGCGCCTCCCACCCCGAATACATACAGAGGCCCTGAAGTTCAACATGAAATCCTGCTATTTCTTCCTCTGTGTACCTTCTCCGTCCCACAGCTTTGGTCCAAACCATAATCGCTGCACACATGGGCTCCTGCCTCCCAATTAGCTCCCCTTCGTCCAGCCTGAGGGGGTGCCCTCTCTTCTATTGGACACACATCATCTAGAATCATCTTCCTCCTGTGTCACTTAGATGACATCGCTCTCCTCTTCACATGCCCATAAAGACTCCCAGCTGCCTCCCAAATCATATCAAAACTCCTCCTGTCCTAGGCTTCAAAGCCCACTACCAATTAGCCCTGCTTTACCTAACTGCCATCCTTCCCGCTAAGCTCAGGTTGGCACGCTCTGCTCTAGCCAGGCAAAACCCTTCCACCTGCTTCTTTTCACCTGCCCTGCCATCCCTGAACACAGGGCTGTCTGCGATCACTGTGTGTGCGCACACACTCGCAGCGTCAGGGTGTGTGTGTGTGTGTGTGTGTATGAGGGGGCAGTTTGCAGGGGAGGGAAGAGGAGGCAAGGGAGGCCAACTCTCCCTCGATATTCTGTTAGAGGGAGAAGCTTTAAAACATGACCACCAAAGTAGAGATGACAGAAACACCAAGGAGAGAGTGGTGTAGATGCTGTCAAGCTGGGGAGGCTGCTGCCCAGGGTTCTGACGCTGGCTGTGAGCTGCAGAAAGGGTAAGGAGGCCAACACCAAGTGTCTCTGTGAACTCTGCCTTCCTTCCACATAGCCCTGCCTTATCTTTCCTATATTCATCTCTTATGTTCCTTCGACCTGTAAATTGAGTCAGGACACTCCTATGGTTAAAACCCCTCCACAGCTTCTTCTCAGGGTAGAATATAGCTCTCATGCTTTACTCCGACGACCAGGGTCTGACTCAGCTTCCTTCTCTAACGTCATCTCATACCACTTTCCTCACTATGCTCTAGACGCTCTGGTTGTCCTTTCAGTCTCAAGAATATTCCCCTTCTCCCACCGCAGGGCCTTTGCACATGCTGTTCCCTCTGCGTGACACCTTCTTGATCACATTCCTCAATTAACTGACCCTTTTCATCATTCAGGTCTCAGCTTCCATGCCCCTTTCCCTCCCCTCCTTTGCTAAAATTTTGCTAAAATGGACAATACTCTGTCCATTCCTTTCATGGTACTAGTTCTGTTGTGTAAATGTACATGTAAGAGTTCATTTTCATGTTAATTGGCCACCTCCACTAGCAGGTTGTAAACTCCCTGAAACCATTTGTCTTGTTCGCTGATGTGCCCCTGCAAAATGCCTGGCACAGGATCGGAACTAAGACCTTGCTTACCCAGCATTATCTGGATTTCTCCAAAGCACAGGCACCCTGTGATTGGACCAATTTTTGGTCAAGGAGAAATACTCTGCCCTTCTAGAAAGTTTCCCTCTGAAATGCCTCACACACCTAATCCCACCAGGCCACTCTACCTTGCCTTTCAGAATCTGTTCAAGAATCTTCTATTTCCAAAACACATTTCCTAACTAATCCTTTCTGTGTCTCGTTCAGGACTTGCAAACTGAAACACCTACAGATACCGGCAAGTCACTGAGAGGGAAAGGCCAGGAGTAGGGGGAGAGGCAGAACTGGGGACCATGGTTAACGGCCATGCTAATGTGCCATATAAAGGGAGACAGTCCCTGCCCAACTCTAGTTAGTGCTAATATGCAGGGAAAGCAGGCCGTGCATTGTTAGGTTTTCCAGTTTTTCCAAAAAAGCTTTAAAAAAATCTGAATTTCCATATGACACATCCAGATTTTTAAAACATGCAGAGCATATTTCTGCAATTCCTATCAGCCTGATGGTCAACTTCTGCTCTATTCTTTCAAGGAAGTTGCTTGGCGCTTGCGTTCTTATGTGGAGGGCATGCTTACCATTCCCAAGTTCTTGGCTGGGCTCTGTAGCCAGGGTCAGGCTTCTCCTAGGGCAGAAGTTATGCCTCTGCCTTCTTTACAATCCCTCCAAAGCACCTCGTGAGCACTGAAACTGTTCTCCCTGTCAGTGCTGGGGCCTAACAAAGCGTTTCTTACAAAGGCAGCAACCCGCTTTGCTGTTTTGTGAACAGAAGCCTTGCCTATTACACTCAGAAGCACGGCCCTTCACGCAAGGCTCATATATTTTGTTCATTAGACGTTCATCCCTCAATCGGTGGGAGAGTTACAGAGTGTCCCCTTCATCCATTCTCCTTCTGCCTTAATGTCTTGTTGAAAAGTATCCCCATCCTTTGTTCTAAATTCCAATCTCTTTTGTGCTATGATGATAATGTTAACTTTGTAATTGTGCATAAGTCAGCAAACCAGAGTAATGCCTTATTCATCCAGAATCGTCAGGAAATGAGGTGTTCCACATAATTAAATTGTCCAGATAACTAGAGCTAACCAACATTTTAAAGATCAACGTTTAAAAAGAGTAAATGGAAACATCCCAAAATGTATTATAGACGCTCTTGCCTTATTTATTTTTAAATTATTTTGGGTCTTTTTTTTTCTTTTCCAGAAGAGAAACAAAAGAGGAGAGAGTGCTGATTCCATCTTCCTCCCCGCAGCGCCCCAGCCTTGGGCTTCGCATCCCGGGCAGATGCTCTTACTATCATTGCCAGCGTATGGGGCAGACCTCTCTCCTCAGATATTTTTTTTACAAAAGGGGACATGCTCTGACACGGTCCTGCACCCTGCTTTTTAAGATCTTACATCTTGATCATCACTCTTCATCAGCATGTAAAGAGATGCCTCATTCTCTAGGATGGCAGTGTCCCGGTCTACTGTGTGGGTACAGCATTATTTGTTTATGCTGTCCCCTACCGAGAGGCATCTAGTTACAGCCCGTCTGGGGCTATTATCAAAAATGCTGCAAAAATGCCACAGTTGGAATCTCTGCATTTACTCCTTCATACCTGTTTGAGTGTATCTGTGGGTTCAATTCCCAGGAGAGAAGCACTGGGCCTGAGAAAGGACGGGTGCATTTGTAATTTGGGGAAGTACCGTCCGTCACACTGCCCTTCACAGAGTACGTTTCTATTGCTTTCTCCTGCCGGCGCTGTCTGAGCGGACCTGGCTCCCCATGCTTTCAGCAGCCTGATCTGCAACCGCACCCTTCTTTTGAAGTTTTGTCAATCCATGAGTTAAGAATATTAACTTGTGTATTTTATTTTATTTTTTAAGATTTTTTTATTTGAGAGAGAGAGCAGGAGGAGCGGCAGGTGGAGGGAGCAGCAGACTCCACGCAAAGCAAGGAGCCTGATGCGGGGCTTGATCCCAGGACTCTGGGATCATGACCTGAGCCGAAGGCAGATGCTTAACCCACTGAGCCACCCAAGCGCTCCTAACTCGTTTATTTTTTTAAAAAATATTTATGCTGTAGAATGTGGCTTTTCTAAAGTGCCCATCTATGTCTCTTCTAATATGGTTTGGCTTGAATTTGACTTTGTCTGACATTAGGATTACCATACCTGCACTCTTACTGTTTCCATTTTTCTTAAAAATCTCTGTCCATCCCTTGTTTTCAAATTAAGAGACCTTATTTATTTTATTTTATTTTTTTAGGTCAGAGTCAGGTTTACGGAAGGACTGAACCAGAAGTACAGATTTCCTGTCTACCTCATCTCTGCCCCACCGCCACCCTGCCGCACAGTTTTCGTTGTTCTTAACCACTCACATTAGTGTGGCACATTTGTTAGAATGATTGAAGCAATATGGATACATTATTATTCACTAAGTCGTAGTTCACTCTTTGTGTTTGGGTTTTGATATATGCACAATGTCAAGTATCCACCACTACAGCATCATAGAGAATAGTTTCACTTCCCTAAAAATTCCCTGTGCTCTGCCTGTTCGTCCTGCCTCACCGTCCCCAACTTCTGCTAACCACTGATCCTTTCTCTGTCTCCACAGTTCTGCCTTTTCCAAAATGTCATCTAGTTGGAATCAAACAATATGTAGGCTTTCCAGATTGGCTTCCTTCTTGTCTTCCATGTCTTTTAAGGTCGTCTGCGTCTTTTCATGGCTTCATAGCTCATTTCCTCTTAGCCCTGAAGAGTATTCCATTGTCTGGATGTACCACAGTTTCTTAATCTGTTGCCATTGAAGGACATCTTGGTTGCTTCCAATTTTGGGTAACTATGAATAAAGCTGCTATAAACATTCATGTGGAGGTTTTTGTAGAGATGTGAGTTTTTCGATTCATGTGGATAAATACCTAGAAGCATGTTTCCTGGGTTTTATGGTAAGAGTATGTGTAACTCCTGCTTTCCAAAATGGCCAAGCCATTCTGCATTCCCATCAGCAGTGAAGGGGAGTCCCTGTTGCCATCCATCCTTGATAGCATTTCATGTTGTCACTCTTAGGGGATTTTCGCCATTCTCATAGGACAGTGGTATCTCATTGTTATTTTATTTTGTAATTCCCCAGTGACATATGATATTGAATGTCTTTTCCCATACTTACTTGCTATCTGTATATCTTCTTTGGTGACATTTCTGTTCAGATCTTTTGCCTTCCTTTTAATTGGGGCATTTATTCTTTTATTGTCAAGTTTTAAGAGTTTTTGGCATATTGTGAATATACTTTTACCTGATATTTGGTTTGCAAATATTTTCTGCCAGTCAGTGGCTTGTCTTTAACTTGTTTACTTTTAATTTACGGCTGCTTCTTTCTGAATGAGGTTGAGCACTTTTTCATATTTTAAGGACCATTTATATTTTTCTTTCTGTGTATTGTGCAGTCATATCCCTTGCTCTTCTCATGTTCGTGACTTGACAGATCAAACAAAATCTAACCATTACTTGATAATTGAGTCATTAATATGAACACTGATCGCTATACTATACCATCACTGTCCAAGCTGTTTTGCTGTCTTGGGCCCTTATATCTGTCCCCCCCCTTCCACATTTCCTCCTTTCTCCCTAGGTTTTAGGATAAGCACCATCACTTTTTGCTTCCCTCATACGTCTATCTTTCAAAATTCCTGCTCCATCTTGTAATTGAGTTTCTTTTTTTTTTTTTTTAAAGATTTTTTTTTAATTTATTTGACAGAGATAGAGACAGCCAGCGAGAGAGGGAACACAAGCAGGGGGAGTGGGAGAGGAAGAAACAGGCTCATAGCAGAGGAGCCTGATGTGGGGCTCGATCCCATAACGCCGGGATCACGCCCTGAGCCGAAGGCAGACGCTTAACCGCTGTGCCACCCAGGTGCCCCTGTAATTGAGTTTCTGATACTTAACCAGTAAAATGTGTTATAATAGCCTGGGAAGCCTGATTCATGAGTCAAGTTCATAGGCCACACACAGCACATAAAGTTGAGACATCTATTTTGACCACTCAGGAGTCTTTATCATGTCCTGCTTCTTGGCCTTCTTCAGAAGATTCAGAATCATCCAGCAGGTGAATTTCTGGTTCTAGCATTCTCTGCTAGGACATTGGAGGGCGCTCACAGGTTAGAACCCTGAGTTATGAGGGGGGCCCATGTGCCCCTATGTTACCATACATATAAATATGACTGCCTTGAGTTGGGGAGAGTTTGTTCTCTCACTCTCCAAAACAGCAATATGAATTTTATATTTCTGGAAAACTTTAAGCAAATGACTTTGCAGGGGTGTTTTGCTGTGGAGACTCCTGCAATGCCTGTGCATGCCGTGCACGCACATTTCCACGATGCTTTGTGACTGGAGTTTCCCAGGAGTTACACGGGAAGGGGACCCAGTGCCGTGGCAGCCCTGCTCCATCCCATAGATGGCAGTACGCACACTTTTTAGCACTCATCTTCATCTTCCTTGGAACTGGGCTCCTTCAGGGAAAGAAAATGCAGGAACTGTGGAGGAATAATTAGCCAACAGAATCAAGTCTTTTGAAAAGTTGGCAAGAAGCCTTATTAAAGGAGGTAATAATGGTCATATTTTGCACTTCTAATGGGGCCTTTTATCTCTAGGCCTCCAAAGAGCCTGTCTGAGTTATGTAAAGGAAAAAAAACAAACAAACCCAAAAAACAAAAACCTGGAGCTAGGTCAGAAGTCAGGAAACAAGGGCTCTGTTTGACATTCTGGAAGCTTCTCTCATATCACAGTGAAGGTAGACTGTCTCTGATGTATTGAAACACCAGGAATTGGTGCTGGTTAGAAAAGGAAAGGCCGCAGTGTACTGTAAGATAAACTCCACATTCCCAGGGAATACGGAAAACATGCCTCTCTCAGAGTTGTTTTTCTGTGAAAATAACAATAGAGCTTTAAATACTTTACCTCCCATAAACACACGGACAGCATGATTATTCACAGTGAGCTAGACAAATTGAGAAAGAGTTTTTCTATCCTCTTTCACGTATCAAGGTGTAATTATCAGCACATCCTTGTATTTATTCCTATGAGACTGGAAATAAATACTGCTGCTGATGGATATCAGTCCTGTGAACTCGGTATCATTCATTCTTTATCTCTGGCAGCGGTGGTAGCAGAAGTAAACGACTGCAAACACGCGTACACAGCAAACGCCTTAAATCTACAAGATACGGCTGTCCTCCTTGTCCCACAGTAAACCTGCATCTTCAATTTCCCACACAAACTCCAGATCTATTGAAATCTTGGAACATTAAAATTCTCCTTCATTGTTGTCAAGGTTTAGTAACTTGACAACCAGAAGACAGACTCTCTGACTATTTGAGAGAACGTAGGTTTGGAAATAAAGAGCAGCTTTTCCTGGTGCATTAAAATTTGCTTGGGGCTGGGCAGGAAGAATACGTTTCATAATAACCATTCTTTGGCTGTGTGACTTTGACTTTGGGCAAGCGAATTAACCTCTCTGAGCATTAATGTCTTCACTTAGTAATTCCTACCTCACAAAAGTTGGCTTAAGGATTAAATGAAATCATGAATGTAAAAGTGCTTAGCACAACACCTGTCACTCAACAGGTATTCAATAACTACTGGTCATTAAAAAACAGACATACCACATACAAACATACATACATATCTATGAGAGAGAGAGAGAGAGAGAGAGACCCAGACTTCTACTGGGCTTTCCTCAGAGCCTCAGAGATTTAGGCAAATTGCTTCAAACTCCCAAATTCTGAACCCATCAGTCATCCTTACAATTCCTACAAGTTCATGGTCTTACCTCCTCTTGATTTCTCCCAATTCTTCTAAATCCAAAAGTCTCAGGTTAGTTTAGTGCCTGACTAACTATCATGTGAAAAAAATCTTGCCCTCTTTCCCAATCTGGTAAATTGATCAGAGATTCACATTGAGAAAAGATGGGATCTTGTACCTCTCGGCTTTCTGCCGTTTTGCTGGCCTCCCCTCATGCCTTCTATCTTTCTAAAAGTGCACACTTGCAACGTGGAACTCACACCCCTATGCAGCCCCAGCCCTGGAAGGCACAGCCCAGTCCTTCATCCCTCTCTCCAACCACTTTTCAGATGGAGAACAATTCCATCTGACCAAGTGAATTGTCCCAGCCTCCTTGAAATTCTGGAAAATATAGTATCTTCCTCCTTCTTGTCTTATGGTTATTAATTCATTGTAAAACTCAGTGGTTAACAATCTCATAGATAATGCCATTTCCTTTATACCATGGAACAATCTATTCTTATGCATTTACATGTAAAAACATACGTATAAACACAGTAACATTATTTATTTCATACCCCAAGAGACATACAACAAGCTATTCTTTTAAGGATTACTTAGAGGTTTTTTTCCTTTTAGAATTTTAAATATGTATATACGTTTTTCTATTCATCATATTCACCCTTCCCTGATTTTTTCTCTACTCAGAACACTTCATCTTTTCCTGGTGGTCCAGAGTCATCAGTAGCATAATTGTGATGATGCTCTGCGCTCTGGGGGTATTGATTGGGCCGTACGGGGCTACCTGCCCCTGCACTAGCTAACCTCAGCGTTGTGTGTGTCTGGAGTTGCTGTGTCTGGTTGTTGGGGTTTTCCTCTACTCTTGAACCTCTTTGTCTCTTTTGCTGTTATTAATGTACATTGTGTCCACAACCAATTCTTTCCTCTACAGTTTCCAGGGGCAGCTTCCATTCTACAGATTGATGAAAACAGGGCAAACATTAAGGTGGTTTCAAAGTCAAAACCACTGGCATAGGATCCCTCATATGAACTCTCCTATAAGCGGAGCATGCAAGCTTTGCCATGCAGACTGCCTTCTAGATATGCTAAGTGGCTCAGTCATCTTTTTGCTGAGCTCTTCTGGTTTCTGGCTGGACTTTAGATTATTTAAATCCTATGGAAAATGAGCTGAGAGGAGTGATAGGTTGCTGTACTGTTTTCCTATTGATCTCATTTTAAAATTCTAGATCAGTGACATCTGAGGGCTGAGATCCAGTGGATTTCTATGGACATCGCGTACCGGGGGCACCTGCTCTGACTGATTGGGGCCCTGGCTAAACCAGTTATAAGCTTTGGTTTGCCACTGGTTTGCAAATTTTGAATGTAATCCTGGAGGGGCATACCACTCTAAGACTTAAGGAAGATTCCATATAATGAAAATCTTAAATCAAAATATTTCCTATGAAGGCAAAAATAATCACCAAACAGAAGGGCATCCATAAGGCCAGACTATTTTAGGTGATCAGATTATATTCTCATTACCATGCTGCATAGTTCAATCTAAAAAAAAAAGTTTTCCTGTCTTCATGCCCTCCCTCCTTCTGTCTATCCTTCTTACCTCTTTCCCTCTTTCCCTTTCTTTATATATAAATTAGTGATTCTTTTTTTTTTTTTTTACAGATGGCAGGAAAAAAATTTTTACCAAAATGCTTTCATTGAGAACGAGACAAACTATTAAAAAATGCCAGTAGCAAGAAACTTTTTCCTTTCTAACTTTGAGAGTTAAGTATGCTAATTAAAAAAAAGAAATATCCTGCAGGACTTCCACAGTTTGAACAGGTTTCTCCTGAGTTTCACATTGTTAATACTCGAAAATGAAGCCTTGCCTACATTCAGGAAACACTCGTGACTCCTCTCTCTCGGTGTGCTCCGGGGACACGGAGGACCGCAAAGGGACGCTACATGACGGTCACCCAGGCATTCTCTGGCAGTTGAGCACAGTACAAGATCAGTAGCGACATGAGGTGCCCCGAGCCCACGCTGCGTGTGTATCATTCCTGAAAAGATCCCTCCTTGCAAGTCATACATGTATAATCGACCTGCTTTTCTCTTCGGCTTGGTGCCAGAGCAATCATAGTGACGAGACGGATTGCCTGGGTTCAAATTCTGACCTTACGCAAGTCACTTAACCTCTCTGTGCCTCCATGTGTTTATCTCTAAAAAGTAGATTGTGACAGTGTTCACTTCACAGGGTTGTTTTGAAGTTCCTGAAATTGACACATATAAAATCCCTAGAAGAAAGCCCAAAACATAGTAGCACTAGGTCAGTGTGTGTTTCTCATTATTGTGTTCGGAATGTGGACAGGGGCCCTTTAGAATGAGACGGTGTAGCTCTCGTGTGGATTTTCAAGAGCTTGGGTTTGGGGAGTCAATCTCATGTGATTCTGGCATTTGCTCTCTCACATCTTGGTAGCATGACCTTGAGCAAATTACTCAAGCCCTCTAAGCTTTAGTTTCCTTATCTGTAGATGTGGTTAATTATAACACCTTCCTCATAGGGCTGCTATGGAAATGAAATGAATGTAAAAAAAACCCCACAAGATGCCTGGCACATAAGAAAGTGCTCCATAAATGTTAGCCAAGGAGATGTGAAGGAGGAGGAGGGTGTCAGTGACATGATGACTTGTCTGCTGAGAATTTTAAAAGGTAATTTCCATATTTCCCTTGGGGGAGTGAAGGAACATGCCAGAGCTGTTTTGGGGGGAACTGAGGGGCATAGCTTACATAGTTCTCGCTGGGCTTAGCTGGAGGACAGAGGCAAGACCAACTGAAAGCAAACTAAGGCTTGGGGCCCCAAATCTTGCAGGTACTGGAGTTGAAACATCTCCAGAATAGAAGTTCAGGGCTTCACCCTGCAGCCTCTGACCAAGAGCAAAGCCGCTAAACCAGGGAGATAAATAAATTGTCCTGGTATGAGACTCAGGTCAAAGAAGACAAGCGCCTGGAAGAAACTAGGATTCTACTTTCTGGGTTTTCCTTTAGTCAATCCCATTTTCCTGAAAGAGACCAGGGGAGGATGACTGGGATGGTTTAGCTTCCATTCTGCTCTGTCATTCACCTTGGAATGTCTTCTTTCCTTTTCCCTGGAACATTCCTACCTTCCTTTCAAGGCCAAGTTCAAATGTCCCTCCAGAAGGCCAGTCCTCTTGAGCTGTACTGTCTGTTACGGAGGTAGGAGAGGTTGGAGAGGGACCATGAAATTTTCGGAATAGCTACTTACCTCGGATTCCTGGGATTTCTATTCGCCACAAATACACCATGTGAATTTTTGCATCCGTGGTAACCTGTAGCCCTCCTAAGTGCCTGGATGGAATGGGAAGACAATGAACAGACAATTAGAAGTTTTATAAGAATTTGAAGGTCTGGTATATCTGGATGGCTCTGTAGGTTAAGCCATCTGCCTTCAGTTTAGGTCACGATCCCAGGCTCCTGGGATCTAGCCTGGGATCTAGGCTCCCGGCTCAGCAGGGAGCCTGCTTTTCCCTCTCCCTCTGCCCCTGCTTGCGTTCTCTCTCTCACTCCTTCTCTCTCTCAAATAAAAAATAAATAAATAAATAAATAAATAAATATCTTTTAAAAACAAGGATTTGAAGGTCTATGTCAAGCAATGAAACTGTTTCTACTCCGTATTGATTGTGAAGGTCCCATGGAGCAATGGGAGCTCCTGGAAAATAGAGACCCAGCCTTGCTGGCTTGTGACTGTTGCCCAGCACTGCACGGTGAGCTCAGTCTGACGCAGAAGCCGTGCACCAGTGCAACGGGGAGCAAGCTCCCTGTCTACCCAGAGCCCAGAACCACCTCTGTAACTGTCTCCCATCTTCCAAACGCATCCTTCTCAGGCCATGTAAATCCAGGCCACAACATTTCTAATATTTTTCCTATCTGCAGACAACTCCAAACTTACCACCCACCCACATCTCTTTCCAAATAGTTCCCTGTCCCGCATGCACCCCGTTTCTCATGCACCATTGTTTTAATTCCCCTTGCTTCTGGTGGCTCTCCCTAACTCATTCAAGTTCATCGACACTCCGTTTAAAATGCTGCCCACGGAACTGAACTCATTCTCCCCTCCTCCGGCCTGCTGCCCTTCTCTGCCTTCCCGGCTCTTTGTTAATTGAACCAGCCGTCATTCACGCTGGCTACTCGGCACTCCGTTCCCGCACCTCCTCCGTAGTCTCCCCCACCCACCTCCCGTCAGGCACTAAGTCCTATTGATTGTTCCAACTAAATATTGAACAACTATAGTAGGTATTCAGACAGTGTGTGGTGAAGGAATATAAATGAATAAAATTCATCACTTTACATTCATTCCTACTACTTCTGCCTTGAGTGAGAGTTTTACTTTGCCTTGCTTTTATTTTTAAAAATTTCAAAAGTACAGAAAAGTTGAAAGAAATTGTGATGAACATTCATATACCATCCCCTAGATTCATCAACTGTTTACAGCTTGCCTCAATTTCTTCATTTCTCTCTCTCCCTCCCCAACACACGCACATGTACACACACTCACACACACTTTTGAAAATGTGTTGACAAACAATTTGAAAGTCAGCTGCAGGCATTGTGACATATCATCTTTAAATACTACAGCACATATCTCCAAAGAAGTATGAAATTCTCCTTAGGAAACAAGTTATTTCCCACAAACAGTTTTAGGTCCGTGAAATCCATGAGATCACATGCAAAATGTTGAACATATGAGCGGTTTGCTGGAAAGGAAATTCACAGCATTCACCAGAGGCTCAAACCCCTAAACCCCCACCCCAGTCTCTCCCTCTTGAACCCAAGTAGGCTAGCAATCTGGTCAGCTGTGGGTGCTCAGCCACCTCGGACTAGTGATAATTCAGAAGCTACCTAAAATGCACGTAATGGCTTCTTCCTATTGGCTGCATGAGAAAGTTAATGTTTCTTAGCATAACACAGAGAGCTTTTGTGATTGTGATTCTGAGGACATTTCCAGTCTTGCACGGCTCTCTGCTCCCCAAAGGAAACTGGCCACGTATCTCCACCCTGGTCATGCTCCAAGCTTCACCTCACCCCACCCCCACTTCCTACTTGGTTCCCCTCTTGGCAAATTTCTCCTTCATCTTCAAGACCCAACTCAGCTGCCACTGCCTCTGGGAAGTCCTCTGCCACACTCTCCCCAGTTGTTTCTGCCTAGAATTTATACAGTTCCATTATCTATGTCATTTACTACACTGATTTGTTTCCATAGCTTTACGCTCAGTGATGTTGTGAAACACTTGAGGTACAAGAAAGGAGATGCACAATGAAAGGATCGCATAGCCCACGCTAACTGCTGGAACTCCCCATCCTCCTGCCGCCTGGTCCTCCGAGACACGTCTGCACCCTGACTCCAGTGGGCTCTCCTGGTCTTGGACCCTGGATTTGCCTTCACCAAGGGCATTTACATCTCTCCTCTTGTGATGCGCTTGGCTCCTCTAATTTTGGCAGATTACCTCATATCCACATCCCTACAGTCCCTTGGCTGTCCAAATTCAACTGTGTGAAAAGACAAGCCTGTCTCCAGACATGGTAAAGACACCACAAGATTTAGTGGGGCACAGACACCAGGAAATGAGCGTCTGTCCAGGCACTGAAATACCAGGAGCAGAATCAGTTCCAAGGCTTGGTGAAAAAGTACTAAGCCAAACTGCAGGGCTACAGCTACTCGGAATAGAATATGATGCTATGGAGGGCTGAGCTGTAACAGCTGGCACCAGGAGGGATGACAGGGATGCTGGCTGCACCCCTGCATGGGGAAGGGAGGAGAGCGCAAGCTTGAGGCTGTGTTCTTTGATTTTTCTAGGGTGACTACGTTTTGCCTTTCCAACATTGGTATGAATGCTTCTAAGCTAGAAATCATATCCTGACTTGCAAGATGGCAAGCAGCTGGCCTTTTGGCTGGAGTCCAGGTCTGCAGCCCAGGTAAGACACCTGTACTGTATTACTCCAAAGCAGAGTATGTCAAGTGAAACAGAGTAATGGGTTGGAGTGGGGTTGGGGTGGTGGTGACTGTTCTGCTGTGGGTCTATTTGCATTCAGGAGGGGTTGCCAAAGAGGATTGTCAGGAGGGGTTGAGGATTCAGAAGAGAGGGGTTGGGACATCCTGCTACGCCTCCAGCTTCCCCAGGGAGTAGCACTCCAGTGGCCCTGGGCCTGTGCTGGGAAGCTCAAAGACTGCTAAGCTATCTGCTAATGTCAAGGCCGACCTCAGCTGGCAGCGCCCTCTTCCTCCTGCTTCCCTGATGGGTTGGTCCCTGTGGGGCCCCCAGCCCCATGTGGGGCCCCCAGTCCCATGTGGCTGCCCCCAGCCCGTTTCCCACCATGGCTGCCTTCTTCTCCCCCAGCAGGAGCGCCTGGGCCCCGGTGAGCGATGTTTCTGAACGAATTCAATCCCCTATGCTCCAATCGGAATGCATTACCAGGCAGGGCGCGTCAGCTTGGCGATTTGGCTTCGACAATAAATCTCCTTGCTTTCATGAGTTTAAATCAGACTTTAAAACATCGCCCTTAATGTTCTTTTAATGCAGTTTTCTTCTGAATGAGTTCCCTTTAGGTCCAGTCCTTGTCATTAATACACTCTCTTGGCAAATGAAGGAGGGCTTCTTCGAGGAAAACCCTGCCAGTTTAGGAAACCAGTTGAATTGCCTTGGTGATGCCAGGAGCCTCTTTTGCATTTTACAAGGACACTTGAGAAAACAAAACTCTCTGACCGTAAATTTAATTTTCTCTTGACAGCCTCGGTGTCTCTACAGCCCCATAAGTTATCCATTACTTCTTTCTTCTGTAATTAAAAATCAAGGGGGGAAATGTACAGGATTAACAAGTTCTAATTTTCATTGATGAGCTCTAAGAGCTTATCAATAATGGGATCAGAAAAGCCGCTTCGCCTAAGCTCTATTTTTCTAGGGTGTCTGAGTTTGATGGAGAATCTCCCTTAGGGTGGAAAAGGCTGGCTTTCCGAGGAGTCCCACTGTCAAAGTCAGGAAGAAGGAGCAGGGCAGGCCAAGCAGGTCTTCAGCAAGAGTGAGCAGAAGAGCGGCCTGGGCTTGCAACTTTTACAGACTCAGCATTTGGGCTCGGGGGAGCTGATTACAGGGAAAGATTAAACAGGCTGTCTTTCACACACATGTTCCTTTTCTATGGACGGCTTCTGCAGAAAAGGAGCTTGCTCGTATCTGCTTAGGAGGAAGAAAGATATTTCCAATTAAAAGAATATCGGTGGTAATTCCTTTTGAGTTATACATTTGTAGCTACAAATGCTCTATCAGGGGACAGGGCCAACCACCCTGTTTCTCACCCACAGGGATGTAGCTGAGTATGGGTTTCTCCAAGAGACACTGTGCTGATCCATGGCATCTGGGCTGCGTCATTTCAAAAGCTGTGACACACAGGCTCCCAGTGAATGTGACAAGCATGTGACAGGAATGAGCTGTTTAATTGACATGCACAGGTTCCACAGAACTCCCAATCAGGTGCATAAATGATTCAAGCTAGGATTTTTTTTTTTTCTTTTTTTAAAGCAAGGGCAAGTGAAGTGTCGATACGGTGAACAGGAGCCCAGCACCCTGCTTGGGGGTTCTTCTGGAGGACAGCCTGCTCTGCAGGAGCACAAAGGTCTCCAATATGTTCAACAGGGGTTGGGCTTATGAGTTGCAGGCAGATATTGGATGGTTTGGTTCCCAAGCTTTCTTGCTTAAAGCTGGAAAGTTCAAGCTATCTCTGGAGACCACAAAATGCACGGGGTAACAGAAAAGGCCAGCAGCTGGGGATTCTGTCAGTGTGATACCAACTTGGCGCCTGCTACAAAGAACTTCTTAAACCAAGACTGGAGAAGCACAAACGACTGAGTTGCCCATTTCCAAGAGGTCACCTTTTCTGGGTATCCTGCCAGCCTCCCAGCAAAGCAACCCTCCTACCCCCAGCAAGAACAGACCTCACTGCAGCAAAGTTTAGGTGCCAAGAACAGTCTCATCTAGAGAACATCGATGGCACAAAATCCTATTAGAAGTGATACTATACGGAGAAGGTAAGAGCATGGACTCTAGCCAGATGGTTGAGTTTGAAGAGAGGGGTCAACTCTTATCAGCTGTGTGATCTTGGGCAAATTACTTAACCACTCTGCACCTCTATGTTCTTTTCTATAAGATGACTTTAGTCCCATTTCACAGAGTTATTGCAAGGTCTAAATGAGTAAATGCAAGTAAGTCATACGGAACAGTGTCCAGCATGTAGGAGACACTCAACAATTATTAACAACTTATATATTATGCCATCTAAGCATACGATTTAAGATCATACTAAAGGCAGTATGATTGGCTTCTCACAGGCCTCTCCAACTCCATGATTTTAAATAGCTTATGGTTTCGAAAAAGTGGGGTAATTATGATGGTACACAAAATGATCTTTGGGGATCACGTGGATAGGCATTTTTATTATTTTTATTATTTTTATTTTTATTATTTTTTAGAGATTTTATTTATTTATTTGACAGAGATAGAGACAGCCAGCGAGAGAGGGAACACAAGCAGGGGGAGTGGGAGAGGAAGAAGAAGGCTCATAGCGGAGGAGCCTGATGTGGGGCTCGATCCCATAACGCCAGGATCACGCCCTGAGCCGAAGGCAGATGCTTAACCGCTGTGCCACCCAGGCACTCCTGGATAGGCATTTTTAATTTAGTAACTATGAATTTACTACATATCAGAAAAAAAAAATCAAGTCCATTATTCCCTGAACATTGCTGATCCAATTGAAGATGATAAGGCTTTTGAAAAGTGAACATGTGTGGGGTGCCTGGGTAGCTCAGTCAGTTAAATGGCAGACTCTTGATTTCAGCTCAGGTCGTGATCTCAAGCCCGGTGTCCAGCTCTGAGCTCAGTGAGGAGTCTGCTGGAGATTCTCTCTCTCTCTCTCTCTCTCTCTCAATCCATCCCTCTGCTCCTTCCCATGCTTGCGCTCTCTCTCTCTCTAAAATAAATCTTTTAAAAAAAAAGTGAACATGTATACAGTATGGGCAAAATCATAAGGACACTTGAGCTGAATCTTAAAGGGTAAGTAGGAGTAGCAGAGGAAACTCCTAGCAGGGGGACTGTCTGTGCAAAGGCCCAGAGAAAATCCAGCATAATAGCAGGGAGGAGACATGCAGCTGGAGAGGGACAGTTAGAACACAGAGGACCTCATATGTCCTGTTAACAAGTTTGGACTTTGTCCCCCAAGTGATGGGAAACATTAGTGGATGAGGTTCAAGGAGACTCTTAGAAGGGAGGGGGTTAGGACACTTGCCAATTGAGAGATAAGAAGGATGGGAGCAGAAGCAGTGGTCATGGAAAGGGTGAGAGAAGGAGGTGAAGTCAGTAGGTCTTTAAAGGTCAAAGAAGATGCTCAGGATTCTATCTGGACATCCAAATAGATATTGTGTCAACAACCAAACCTGGTATGAAGGGGGTTGGTGAGGAAGACGACCTCTGATTGAGGGCAGGGTAAATATCAGTTTAGTTTGGGACTGTCATTTGAGGTCACTGTAGGGAGACTTTTGGCAGGCAGATCTGGGCCAAAGTCTCATTCAAAGTCAATGGGAGGTAAGCAAATGGACATGCAGGGTGCTCGCTGGCTAGTTTAACAAGAGGCGTGGATGAGATGGGGAGAAGAGAGGCCAAGGACAGCTCTAGGTCAAGGAGTGGAGAACCTTGAGCATGTCTTATTGGCTGACGGTGAGAAGCCAGCAGAGTTGGGGAGGCTGAAGCCCAGAATGCCTTTGAGCCCCTGGGCTGACCTCATCAGTGTCCTCAGCGTGATCTGTGACTTCATGCACTTACACATGCTTTTATCTTTGCTTGTCCCTAGCCTCCAGCCCACTCTGGCTTGCCTCCCAATGTTTGTGTCTCTCCTTCCTTTCTTCCTTCATTCAGTAAATATTTATTTAACATCCGTAATATGTTCTAGGGGCAAACAGACAAATCATGGAGCATCTATTCTAGTGAAGGGATGCAATCAACAAGAAGTAAAATGTAAGCTGCAGAGGATGGTGATAAGTGCTCTTAATGAAAATAAAGCAGGAAAGGAAGATAGGGAGTGTCTGGTTGGGTGAGGGGTAGGAGTAGTGATAGCGAGTAGAGAGGTCAGGAAAGATGTCATGGAGAAGGTGACATCTGTGTACAGATCTGGAGGAGAAGAGGGAAGGAGGGATGCAAATATCATGGGAAAACATGTTCTTCATAGAGGGCGCACTGAGAGCAAATGCCCTGAATTAGGAACAGTAACAGCAGCACCCCGCCCCCCACCCCCGGAAGGTGTCCAGGGTAACACGGTCGAACCAACACACATGTCATCAAGACTCCATCCAGGTGGAGTTTGTAGCTCATTGTCTTTGTAGCCATGACATTAGGGACTTGACCTCGATTGTGACACAATTTTAAAGAGCCATCACTTCACTGCCTATTTCTATCCTCTTTGGCTCCTCATTCTTCTCCACTTCAAGCTAACTGCTCCAGGTTGTACCCATTCAAGAGGCCCACCTTCCTCCAAACTCATGGAGAGAACCTAGGAAATGTAACATTCTTTCAACTTTTGGTATTCACTACACCGTATTGCTAACTGGGTTTTCAATCTGGAGCCAGGGTTTAGGAGTGATGAAGGAGACCAGATGGGGGAAAGCCAGGATCGGAGGTAAACCCTAGGACACGGCAATGCCAAATTCCAGGAGCAAAGGAAAGGGTAGGTGTTACCAGTCTTGAATCTGGAAATCATTCTGGAGCTCCAGCTCTGTCCTGTGGGAGTGGCCAGGTAAGGAATAACGACTAATGATTTTAAGATCAAATATTCACAAAGTCAATTCAGAGAAGGGTGGCAAGCAGGGCAACTTACGTAACCAAGAAGGAATATGCTGGTAGGCAAGTATGCTAGGGTAGGTTCAGCAGCAGACATGTGGGAAACCCAGGTTCAGGGTCAGGAAATGCAGTCCCCACTGCACCTGGAACTCAGACAGGACTTTGTTCTGGCTTTAATGGAACTTGGATCAGGCCTAACGCAGTGACGAGCCAGGAAGTCATTGGCTTGAGATCCTTCAATCCCCTGTCTAGGGACAAGACTGGTTCCAGGGTCTTGGCCCGGGCCAACCTTAATTGTGGGATTAAATGGCTCCAGTTTTGAAAACTGGGATGGCCACATCCCAGAACCCAGCCAACCCTTAGAAACATATGAACAATTTAATTGTTGGCTCCAATTATTCGCCAGTTCCTGTAATCCTTCTTTTGCCATGGCCAGCTCTCGAAGGAGAATGCTTCCCAGCCTCTTGTCTTTACACTTGGCCGTGTAACTTGCTGTAACCATCAAGAAATGGGTAAAAGTAATCGTGTGTCAATTCCAAGCCTCGGCCTGAAGAGGCCTCGCACATTCTCACCTGCCCTCTTGAACTTCCGTGATCAGCATAAGAAGAACAGACACTGACTAGTCTGCTGGTCCCAGAAGGAAAATGGAGACATGAGGAACATGGCCACCCTGACCATTGCAGCCCAAAGCAGAGCTACCATTCAAGCCCAGTCTAGACTAGGCAGAGTTCAGATGGCCCACAGATGCAGAGGCCACAAGGAATAAGTGTTGTTTTAAATTGTGAAGACAAAAGACCAAACAACTTTTTGTCCTGCCTCAAGGTGCCTAGCACGGTGTTTTGCTCCCAGAACCTCCAAATGGACTTGCTAGTTTCATTTGAGATGCTCAGTGGAAGCCAGCTGGATATATGGGTTCTTCATGACGAGGAGAAATTGAGACACTCCCACACAAGTGACAGGAAGTAAAAAGCTGCCAGGCCATTGTCTTAGACACCGGGGACAACGACCACACTGCCTGTCCTGTGCCTGCCCTGTGCATAGTCACGGTATCTGAAGGAGAACACCGGAGGTCTAGAGTAGTTTGGGACTCACAAAAAATAATTCATTATGCATAATGGTGATGTTGGCAGTGCATGCCAAATGGTTAAATCTAATGTAGCATACAGTTTCATTAAGGCACAACAAAATTAATCTATCCCTTCCCACCAGGAGGTTTAAACAAAAGCAATGGGGAAGGAGCTGCATGTAAAAAGCAGCAATTCATTAATGAAATGAAGACATGTAAAATAATTAGGCTTATAACAAGAGATTAGAGAACTAAATTAACCCTTCTGTTTACTTTGCACAGGATGCAACAGAGAAGTTTGGCAAACGTTAAGTTATTATGGAAATGTCATCTTGAAAGACTAACCTAGTGGACTCCCATGAAAGGAGTGACCTGGGTCAGTCCCCAGTCTAATAACTTTGTTTGTGATAGTTAAAACCCTATCCGCGAGGTATTTCTGTTTGGGTCCCAGAGGCACGAAAGTACAGCCATGGAGTTGCAAATGAAACAGTTAATTCAAAAAAGTAGGGGTTTGATGTTGACATGCTGTATGCTAACTGGGGTAATTAATAATATTGAAACGAAGGGGCTAATCTGAATCAATGGTGGGCTGAAGCTTTCCTCTGCCTGGTTAGTAATGATAAGCCAAGGGGGACAATTGAGCTTCTTTTCTTAATAACTCCCGAGTCCTCGTCTGCATGGGGGAATGGTAGGAAAAAGAACCTGTCCATGTGATGGAGTAAAACGCAACCCAGGACAGAACAGACTAGGAAATGGGACGTGCACATCCTGGCAGGCACCCTCCTGGCCCAGGAGCCCGAGGCTGAGGCTTTGGAACTTGACCCTGATTTCTTGCACCTTAGCTCCCTAATTTAAGGGCTGCAGTACAGACTTGTGGGCTTGTATTTCCCCCACTGCTTCAAACTCCTCCGTGTGTTGTTGGAAGAAATCTAGACTCTTAACACCTTTCCACTCTAAATCTAGACTCCGTGAATACTGTCACTGATGTTGGGGACATGCCGAGAGCTGGGACAGGGTGAGCACGGTGAGAGCACAGACACCCCCTTCAATGAGGAGAGACAGCTAGAAGCGCCATGCCCGTGGGACAGTGGCCGTGAGTAGTCAGAGGGCAGTAGGAAATGGCCCAACCTGCTGAGTCCAGCAAGATCTTCTGGATGGAGATGGGAGCAAGGCCCCCTGTAGGACTGTACCCACAGTGGCAGCCCACAAAGGACAGCCTGGCCCAGGCCAGGGTCTACAGTTCCCCTGCTACCCCTCCATGCTACGCCCAAGGCCGCAGATGCTCTCGTGTCTCACACGTGGTGACACCATCTCTTCCAGCTTGCCTTATGCTGATGAAAAGCACTGGCTGTGAATTCATTCCACATGATGAGCTGAGGATCACAAGGTGGTGTGAGATACTGAGAATCGAAACTAACTTTTCCTTGGCACCTACTTTGTCAGTGGTGATCTTCCTACATTATCTTGTTTTACCACCCAGTGTCAAGGAGACTGTGTTCCATTTTACAGATCAGTAAACTAGAGCTGAGTCACATTAAGAAATTAGGCTGAAATAATTTCATTTATTTGTTTATTTTTAATTTTAAAAAATCACTATTATTTTATGTATTTATGTACTTATTTGAGACAGAGAGAGAGAGCATGCCCACTCGGTGGGGAGGAAGGGGCAGAGGAAGAGGGAGAGAAAGAATCTTAAGCAGCCTCCACACCCAGCATGGAGCCCGACGCGGGGCTCCATCTCACGACCCTGAGATCAAGACCTGAACAGAAATCAAGACTCGGACACTTAACCGACTGAGCCACCCAGGCGCCCCTGAACTGCAATCATTTTAAAGAGTACTATGACTTTTTATGTTTTCACAGAGACACAAATCATCCTCTATGGCACCTCTCCAAACTATCCAGAGAGCAGAGCAGGTAAAATCATGGTGGGGAGACCAGAGATCAAGTACCTCAAAGACAGGTGTGGTTATCTCTTTGTGCAGGGGAGTCTGGAGCACATGGCCTGAGGGCACGCCCCTTTCCCACCCCAGCCTCACTAGCAGTGGGAAGGTAAGTAAGGCACGGGGAGGAGTAAGAGGAGAACACGGTTGGACAAACTCACTTGGCTACTGGAAGAAATCTTAGTGGCCCGTTTTTCTGAAGAAGTCCAAGTGAACAGCAAGCATCATTTCCAAACTAAAAGTAGGGCAATTGCTTCAATACAAGTATCTTTAATAAAGGGTATTTGAAATTCTGGAATTTCTGTAGAAATAGGGCTGCCCGCTTGGAGAAATTTCAGAGAGCACGGCACCCGCATCTTCTTGCGTGTCCCCATGAATCCAGAAAAGCCATCTTTTTAGCCCTGGGTCTTTCCACACATGGTCCTCCTGACCCTCCTTGGCGCCAGCCCAGAGACAAAAGAAAGCAAGTATGAGGAAAGAAAAAGAAAAAGACACCCTGTTTTTTTCCTCCTTGGAGTTCTTGATGCACATTCCTATTCTCCAGCTTCCACATGAGCTACTTTTCTATCTGTTCATTGGTTCGTTCCTTCAATGCTCATTGACCTGCCTACCGTGTGCCAGACACAGGGCTGAGCTCTCCTCCACAGTACGCGTTTGTCCCAACAACCTGAGAGGAGGGCACTGTTATCTGGTGTATACACGAGCAAACGGAGCCACAGAGAAGCTGAATGATTTCCCCACACATCCTAGCTCCCAGATGTGGCAGCCAGCCTGTGAACCCAGCCTCTCCAGCTCCCCGCCCCCCCCCCCCGCCGCCAGAAATACACATACTGTCTTCCCTGCCCCGTACACTCAGCCATCATTTTCACCAGAAATTTGCCATTATTCCCAGGAGAGGAGGCCTTACCCCCCCCCCATTATCCATATATTCTAATTGAGGTCCTAGGGTCATTCTGGAATAAATGAGAACTTAGAACCCCCTTTACACTGTTGATATCTTTGCTAATCTTTAGTGATTTGCTTTGCCTGCAGAGCCACACTCCAATTTCCAATGCTAAATAGAAAGTCTCTCTGGAGAGGTGTTGTGTCCTTGATGATACTTTAAACAAAGAAAATAAATTGTAAAACTTTGCCGATCTGTGAATAGATGGTGTCCAGAGCCTAGCATAGTGTCTTGTACGTGTTAAATGTTTAATAAAGCTTTGATTTGAATGAATGAGTGAATGAACAAATGAACTAGTGACTTTGAAAGGTCCGTGAGGCTTCTCTGGTCTCCTCAGGTCATTACTATTGATACAGACGTGTGAGAGAGGAGTGGGTCAACAGCACGCCAGGCATGTCAGCACTGTCCTGCTCCACAGGTAGTCTACAGGTGGGTGCAAAGTGCACAGTTCATTTGTGGACAAGCTTCTCTATAGCCTCTGTCTGAAATTCCCCACAAAGGTTAGTGGAATTTGCTTTTGGGATTACCCAACAGGCATTAAAAGCAATTGACTTTAGAGCAAATACTATAACGTCACTTTGTTCATCATCATTGCTTTAATGGGGATCAAAAAGAAAATTGCGTGTGAATCTATAATTTTTTAAAGAAATTTTGTTTTATTTATTAAGATGGATAAATCTCCATTCTATGACCCACTTCTTAACTAATTAAATTAGATAAAGGTGGGAGGAATTATGTAGCTAGTGGTTTGTAAGTGTTCAGACTCTTGAGGAAACATAATGTGTATGAGGTTTCTATAGATAAATAAGAGTGGATCCTTGGTACCTAAACTATGTGGAGGTGGTAAAGACCCTAAGTCTCATTTTGTCATCCAATTTTCAATGCCTGAATATGTTTGAAAAAGGGAAAGAGAATCCAAACTGGCTCTGAAAATAATCTCAAAGTGAGTTTGAAAGAGTTTTGAGGATAAAAGTATCACTTAAGTGGGTCCTCCAAGGTGAGTATTTGAAAGAATGATCACTGGATGTGAAAGTTTTGATATGTTAAAAAAGATCAACATCAGTTTTAATGTCTTTGATGCAACTTTTTATGCCCAGAAAAGACCACTTAGAATGTTACTTTTGTTTTCAAAACCCATACTTAATTTATTAAGATTATACTTTCCAACACATTTGGTTTTTAAGTTCAACTCCCAAGTATTACTTTATTTCAAAATCAAGCAAATTTTAACACGTGCTTTTAAGAGGGCCCTTGATTAGTTTTTGGTCTGATTTACAAAATAGTTATTAAAATGCTTTAGAAATTTTAAACTGAGTGTACCAATTTCATATGCTCAATTTTCTTTTTAGGTACACCCTTTGTCCAACCAGCAAACACATTTTTCTAAAAAGGTTTAGCTTAAAATTACAAATCTACTCATGTTAAATTGGAATTACAGCACTGTCCTAGTATTCTAAGAAGCTAAATTCTGTTAATCATTACAAATTCCTAAAATACTAAATATGCACATATTATAAACACCCAAATATTAATATTATAGATTGATTTTTTTAAAAAACATACTTAATTCAAAATGTTCCTGGGGTCAAGAGACGCATATCCACTAAGGAAAGAATTATGTTGCTTCAAACAGTTTTGCAGTAACCTTCACAAGCCGTTTTTAGGACTACATTTTTAGTTGAATTAGGTTACTTAGTGATTAAAGAGGCCATAGGCCAGGACGCCAACTGGATTTGTGCCTATGACATTGACGGGACACACAAAGTACCTCTCAAATTTATAGTTGCTTTGTCCATGCTTGCCAAATCTTAGAGTTGAGTCTGAGTTTTAGAGTCTCCAATCCCTACATTTTGTTTTACCACTTGCTTTAATTCAACTTCTCTCCTTACTGTGTCGAGATATATATATATATATATATATATATATATATATATATATATATATATATATATATATATATATATTCTTCATGTTAGAGCCAGAAGTCAAAGAGATATTTTTTAAAGATTTTACTTATTTCAGAGAGAGATTGAGAGCGGGGGGGGGGGGGGGAAGGATGGTACGGGCAGGGAAAGGTAGAGGGAGAGAGAAACTTAGGCAGACTCCATGCTGAGTGTAGAGCCCAACTTGGGACTTGATTTCATGACACTGAGACCATGACCTGAGCTAAAAATCAAGGGTCAGGCACTTAACTGACAGCACCACCCAAGCACCCGCAAAAAAATATTTATATAACATGTAATTGAATCTCTAGTTCTGTCGTTGTCTTAAAATTAGGTCATGCCAATGACAAAAATCAGTCGCAATATTTTATTGTAATGCCTCATCAATACAGATGAGTGTTGACCTTTCTGGTTTCACTCTAGGAGACTCTATGTAAAAGTTACTGAACTGTCCCCACTCCCAATGCCTCACAACACACACACACACACACACACACACACGCACGCACATGGCTCCCATGGGATCTTTGCTTCCTTATATCATTGCCTAAAGAGCTAGGACAGTGTTTCTGATATCCTCAAATGGAGTTCAGAAGTATTTCCCATGTTAACGTTACTAGGCAAATTGCTTAGCTCCCATATGAAGGTTGCTCGGTGTCCCACTAAGCTAGACACATGGTTATATTGTGGGTATGGGGGGGCAACAGGCCTCTTCACAGCCTGCATTTCTTCATGTGCTGTTGGAGCAGACAGGGCAGTTCTGGGCAAAGTCAGGAGGCAAGTGAAATGTTCTGTTCTCTAGAATCCTCTCTTTCTTCCCAGGTTCTCCTCTGTCTTCCAGAGAAAGCCTCTATCTGTGGCTCCTGCTAACCTATTAGGAAAGAAGAACAATTTGGCTGCCTGCTCTGGAATTCTGGTTGATAGTGTCGGGGGCAAATGAATGGACATGAGAAACCCTAAAAGGGTAATGAGATTCGAGAGTGTACCAGCACACTTCTTGGAGCAGAAGAAAGCTGCTCAGTACAGAGGGCTGCCCTGCTGGTGATGTTGAATTAAAGGAAAGGCACAGGAAGGACTCAGTATTGTTCTTACAAATCAGGGAAGATACCAAAATCCACCTGAACAGTGCTCAGTGAGATTCAAAATCACCTTCTCCTTCTCCCCAGGACTTAATCTTTGGATCAGTTTGGTGTCCTTGACTTTCTCTCCCCTAAAATGGTTTCCTTCCAGGGAGTCCTTGTGTCTTTCATGTGAATCACCCTGGACAAGCCCTCACCAGCAGAGTCACCAGACCTGCTCCAACAGGGATGAATATGCTGCTTATAAACAGTCCATCGCTGTAAGCCCCTCACTGCTCCATGTCACTCCCTACCCAAAGATAAGCCAAGATGAAACAAGCTGTCTGGAGAGCTGGTGATTTCCCTTCATCATTCCTGAGGTATTCAAGCAAGTACCTGAGGATACTCAGTGAGGATCAAACAGAGGAAATTCAATTGCAAAAATAAGAATTTATGACTTGGGTAGGCCATTCTTAGGCTTGGAGGCCCCAAGATGTTTGATGTTTGAATACGCCCACACTGCACACTAAAGATATTATTTTTGCTGTAAAATAGTTGGAAAGGTATTTTATAATTTTGTTTTGCAATGATTGGATTTAAAATATTTCCAATGATTTCCAATCTATGATCATTCATTTCATACCCACTTATCCCAAAGCCCAGTTGGCTCCTCCGTGCACTGATTCACAAGGACAACTTTGTCAAACACCAGGTTCACATACATACAAAAGTCTATTTCTCATCTGCAACATTTGTCTGTTTATGCATACTTGTGACACTACCACTGCCCACCTGCCACCCATAGCCTTTCTACTTCTGTAAATCTGTCTTAGTTATGCCGGGTTATTTATTCCATATCATCTAGAGGATCAGCTTAGTAAACACCACCAAAAACTCCATACATGCTTTACTCAAAATTACATTCAATCTATAGATTAATTTGGAGAGGACTGACATCTTTTCTATCCTTCAATGAAGTTTTATAATCATCCCTACAAAGATCTTACATATCTTCTGTTGGATTTATTCCAATGGCTTGTGCTGCATTTTAGTTGGTATCCATTTGAATTCCTATTTTGTAACTCTGTTACAGATGTATCAGGATGCTATTGATTTGGCTTTATTGATCTTGCTGAGCTTTACTATTTAATAGTTTACATGGTAGGGGCGCCTGGGTGGCACAGCGGTTAAGCGTCTGCCTTCGGCTCAGGGCGTGATCCTGGCGTTGTGGGATCGAGCCCCACATCAGGCTCCTCCGCTGTGAGCCTGCTTCTTCCTCTCTCACTTCCCCTGCTTGTGTTCCCTGTCTCGCTGGCTGTCTCTATCTCTGTCAAATAAATAAATAAAATCTTTAAAAAAAAAAATAGTTTACATGGTAGACATCACGAGGTCTTCCTGAGCATTCAAACAAAACCAAACAAAACAAACCCCTACGCTTCCCAGGTATCTTGCATTTTGGGGACATATGACCAGCTGTGGTCAATGAAATGGGAGTGGAAGTCCCATTTCGGTCTTCCCAAATGGGTCACTTCCAGGCTAAGGCAGTACAAAGCTCCTGCATGATTCTCTCTTTCTCTCCTTCTGCTGAAACAGGTGTGGACACCTAGCACTGAGGTGGCAAAGTCTGGGTTGATGAATCACACTACATGGCGGAGAGTCAGTCAGAACTTCAACAGACTGCATGAGAGGGAAATAAATTGCTGCTGTGTTCAGCCACTGATGTTTCAGGATTAATTGTTACCACAGCATAACCAGCCTCCATTGACTAATACAGTCTATAGACTGCCTTGGTTTTTTTTATATGGACCATTATAGCAGCTATGAATAATGAGCTTTTGTTTTTTCCTTTCTAATTCCTAGGTAATTAAATTTTCATGAATACCAACCTTAACAATTAATGAAGTTGACACAATGTTGCATTTTGTAGATCTTTAATTAAACATTTATTAATTTTGATTTGCAGTTTTCCTTTGTATTCCTTCAGTTCTCAGACTATTTGCTGGGCCCTTAAAAAACTGATAGGCCCCAGGCACCATGATAAGAGGGCCTAAGGGTTAACAAGGCCGTGGTTAAGCTGGTTGTCACTTTGGGAATTTACCAGCCTAGGAGCCTGCAGGTCCAGAATGAACTAATGTAACAGGAGCACACAGAGCCCCGGCTTAGGGGAGTCAGCTGGGCTTAGACCAAAACATTAACAATAGCTCCGTGGGTATCCTAGCAAATCAAAACTGGAAAGTCTCTTTTTTCCAGTTCATCTTTTCTTTTAGCAAAAGAATCAGAGTTAGTCTTCTCTTGCTTCTAGAATTTGGTGACAGCTCTGAATATCTCATTATTACCATTTTAACACTGTAGGTATTCTCTAGTTCAAAAAGGTCCAAAATAATAAAACCTGACCTTATCAAAGAATATATGAATTGGAGGATGGTAATTTGCTTTACAAAGGGTTCCCTGCTCCACAAAATGAATTCAACTTTGGTGTCCCTAAAATAGCCAGTTCCCTTGGTGCATGTTAAATATAATTCAATTTACAAAAATTCGATTTGCATATAACCTTTTCAGTAGCACATCCATTGTGCAAAGCAATGTACACTTGTAATTGGCTGCAAATTGCCAGGAGACCACCCTTGCACATATTGTTCCTAGAGGTGCAATTTTTTTCTTCATCTCCATGGGGTAGAGGAGTAGAGTGGCTAAAGTTTCAGTTGTTTATCTGATCCCAGTGACCACGCTGAGAAAGAACACTTGTCAATGATTTGGGGGCAACATGAGCTCTGTACGGACTAACGTTGTGTACTCAGAAGCAGGAAATGAGGAAAGGTTATGAGAACTGGCTGGATTCATGATAACTGTCTTGCTATGTTGTAGGAGCTCTCTTTATCTTGGTGGCTTGATAGACATCAGGACAAAGTGAAATGAAACAAGGGACAATTTACGATCATGGTTTGGATATCGTTTTGTCTCCGTGAGGTGGTAGACTTGTAGGAGCATCTTCCAAGGGAAAGAGAACTGAGTATAGGAATCTGAGCCATGTGGTCAAGGAGAGTCCCTGCTGACCTAGCCAGCTGCAGCAGCCTGATCCGAGGTCCCCTGTGTTCTTGCCACAGGAATATAGCCAAGGTACTCAGCAAAGTGAGTGCCGCATTTTCTCATGTGTTATGTAAAAAGCAAAAGTGGCATCTTTTCATGGCAAATTGAATTAAAGTAGATTATTGCTTGTGATGCCAAGTCACATCTAAAACCCCTTTCGACCTGAATAGTAAAATCCCCGCCTGGCACATAGCACTCTCTTTCCAGAAATGATACTTCGCTCATGGACTCCCACTGCCCCCCTTCCCCACGTTGGATACCGGAGCCCTGCTCTTGTGATTAGGAAGTCCCCTCTGGCATTTCATCGGGGGGAGGGGTGGTAAGGGCTCTCCCTCCCTAGGCTAGCCTGCCCGGTATGGCAGACATGCAGCAAAAGTCAGATTCCTCACTTCTGGAGACCGGACTCCTCTGCCAGGTTCAGGGAGGATGTGCTGAAAGGAGCCGAACCAAGCCTATCTAGTTCAAGTTGGTTGTTGTTTTCCTTTCTGTTCGTTTGCTGGAGGGAACAGCTCCTTATCCCCCAGTTTGGCAGAGCAGTCTCTCCAGAGCATGTTCAACTCCCAGAGGGCAAGGCTCGGCTCCTTCTGGTTCTGGTTCCGAGGCAGGGTTCTGGTTGACCACCGTAAACTCTGGGATGCAGAGCAATTAACAACCTGAAAAGAGGAACTTCTCCTAAACCAAACAAAAATACTGCGATCATAATATAATAAAAATATTATTATGAAAAAAAATACTGCGATCTTCCTTAGAAGCCCAAATTTGGGGTAGCTCATCAAGTCCTTTATCTCAGCGCCCCTCCACCGGAGAATGAATCTGTTATTTAACCAAAGTGTATTGCAGCTGCAGCAGGAGGCAGGCTGCCACCTCCGGCGAGCAGAGTGTGCCCTGCGCCACCCCAGGGGTGCCGCTGGCAAAGCCCACAGCCCGGCGAGGATGCGCCCCCACAGTCAGGCAGTCCTCAACCTGCTCGTGCCCTGCGGCGCTGGCCCCCGGGAAGAACAGGGGCTGATGTATTTCTATCTAGGTGGCCTGAATTCAGGGAAAGAGGACACCCAGGCTGCAGAGCGACCTGGGCTCACATACTTTGTGAGCCACTTACAACCTGTGCAGTCCTGGATGATGCACATAGCCTCTCCCCCACGAGCCATGCACAGCGATGTCTGAGCAACAGACCACAGCGAAGGTGACATCGAGACGATGAGATGCAAGCGCCTGACGTATTGTCCATTGTAAATGTGAGTTTCTCTTCCTGCAGCGCTCCCGGATGCACGGGTCACCATTTGTCCCTGCCTCGCTGGCTTTGATCCTGGAGGCTGAGGGGAGAATGAGAACATGACCGGGACCCTGGCTCTGTGGACTCCATGAGGTCTGTGAATGTGGCAGCCAATGTGCTAAGCTCCAGGGCTGTCCAGGTGACCTGAGCCCCTCAGGAAAGTTTCCCTAAATTTTTGCTATGTATGTTAAAGCCAAGTCACTTCCCCCGTGAGAGCTGGGGTGGGAAATGAGGTGGAGAGAAATAATTGTATGCTGCTTTCCCTTTTGTTTGTAGCTCTGTGTCCAATGGAGCCTGCCAGAGCTGAGGTAAGTCCTGCCCTTGGAGGGGGCACTGTGTCACAGGGCAGCAGTGACCAGCCCTCCGCAAAGGCTACAGACCCCGGGAGGTCAGAGTCTGGCCCCCGGGCGGCCTCCTTGTTCCATTAGGAATGTAGAAACTTGAGTCTTCTGGGTTAAGTCTTGGGCATTTTGTTTGAATAAAGAAGCCTATTCTCTCCTATCAGTCCAGACAGGTTGGCTCTAACAGACGGATAGATTTCGGAGGGCTCCTCCAGCCAGCTTTGCCCTGGCTGGAGATGGAGATTGTTTAAGGAGGGAATGGTTTCAGATGCTGCTTTCCTTCCTCTCTCCGGGTTCTCCAGAGAACCGTGAAGCTGAGCTCACAGCTGCTCAGATCCGATGATCACACACAGGAAGAAGTGGCATCTGCCAGGGCCCTGCCCTCCGCTGAGCTTGGTGACACCAGCAGTCATGGCCCTTCTTGGGAGAAAGTCAGGGCTGTCAGTCTTGACCCCTGAAGGTAAGACTCAGGGAACTCTTGTGAGGTGCGCCTGGGTTTCATCCTACCATCTATGGTAGAGACATCAAACTAGCAGCCACTGGAGTCCTGGGTATGTTGTGTTTATACAACATTTACAAATATTTAAAATCCACTGCCAATGTTAACACACACACACATACACACACACACACCCCCAGGAAATGTGTACGTTAAAGAAAGATTTCTAGCTTCACTTCAAAAACTAGAAGACCCGGCAGCAGTGACCAGAGGGGCCACCTTGGGCTGTAACACCTGCCCCCATAACGGTCATCCCATAACAGTCATGTGCTGGCCAGTTCAACACTGTCTCTACCACCCCAAGTGTCTTATGCCCTCACCATTCTACCACTTTGCCTGCTTAGCACTTGCAGTCAACTGAATTTGCAACCCTTGCTCCATAAGAAGTTACTTGAGAAAGTTGCCTCTCATTTCCTTCTTTCCTTTCACTGGCCCCACCACTGCCACGCTCCCTTCCCAGGTACAAGAGTTTCACTCTTTCTCAAGCAAGTGAAGAGGGAAATCCAAAGCTAAGAGGAACAGCATGGAGAACCTTTCCCTAAAGCAGCAATGAAAGCTTGGTTAGGGATGCCTGGAAGTCTTCAGTAGCTGTTCCAAGAGGGACTAGCTTAAGTGTTCGCCAAGCAGTATATAATCAAATACTAAGAGCAATGTTTTGGTTAGCCATATCTACGTAAGTATCCCAAAGCTTAGTGGTTTAATATTAACTTGTCTGACAGTTCTGTAGGCTAACAAGACTCAGTGGGCAGTATTCACTTAGACTGTCTGGTCCTGTTGCAGTCAGATGGTAGCTGGGGTTGGTGTTTAGAAGGCTCAGTTGGGCTAAGTCCACGAAGGCTCACTCACAAGGCTGGCAGTTGAAGCTGCCTGGGAGCTCAGCTGGAGTTGTCCACTGGAGCACCTGTGTATGTCCTCTCCATGCAGCTGGGGCCTCTCACTCTATGGCAGCTGGGTTCTAAGGGGGAGCATCCCAAGAGTGAGTGTTCCAAGAGACCCAGGAAGAAGATGCAAGGCTTCTTATACATAGGCTTCCAAGTCACATGGTGCCACTTCTGCCATATTTCATTGGTTAAAAGCGAGTCACAGAGCATGCCAGATTCAAGAAAACAGGAGTACACCAAGCATGAATAATGGGAGGTATGATTCTTTGAGGGAACCATCTTTGGAAACCAATCACCACAAGTAGCATTGGGGTCCTTATTTCATGGCTGCGTTCACACGTGTTTTTATTTTAGAACAACTCATCTCCTCTCCCTTCAGCTTTCCCCAAGGTAAGATATTAATGAGATCATATTTGAACTCCTTGACAAAGTAATGCCTCCAGAGAAAGCATACTATGATTATCGGCCTGCCTGATGGCTTCCATCCGGAGCTCACAGAAGACAGGATGAGGGGTGATGCTGCATGTATCTCAGCAACAAACAAAACTTCATTAAATCCATTGAAATAACACAGACATTCAGATTTAGTACAGATCAAATCCTATTACCAACAAATTGCAACGAATCGCCTCCAAAAATCTGTAGAACCAGATGTTTTCCAAGCCCTACTTCCTTTAGGCAAATACCCAATGTAAGCAACGTGAAGGACTACCCAAGAATTAGAATAACCCCTGGGATTTGTTAGGATGTGATTTGACCCATTTTCTTTTAGTCACAGGTTCAAGCATCTTAATGTCAGAAAGAACGAACTCGCAGCATTCATGAGTGTGATGTGGCGGAGAAATGGGTCTCATTTAAATTGTAGGAAATGTGTCTTTATGTTGCTACCAGGCTTTCCTTCTGGGCCCTAGGGGATTCTCACTGGATTCTCTGGTCAGCATTCAGGCAGCCTGCAGTGTAAGACCATGCCCAGCAACCAAGCACCCCACTTGAAATCCAGAATCTTTCCTAGGAAAGACAGCAAAAGAAAATAAGGGTAAGGGCTTCAGACCATGTAAATTTCTGGAGTATCGGTAGAGATATTGGCACTACACAGCAGTTAGAGATTTCCCCAAGTTAAGCCTCTGCTTTGCTTTTCCGAATACACACATTTCTTAATATTTTCCTGCTTATTTCTGCTTGAAGACCCTAAAGGGATGTGTTAAGGTTAGGCCAGGTGTTCAGCCACAGGAATGCTCCTGAGTCTACAGATGGCCACCTCTCTCCCAGTGCAAATATTCCAGAAGGCCTTACTGGGCCCGCAGTCCACCCACTGAGCCCTTTTCTAATGGCTCTTGCTTCTCATTTCATCTTTCCTTCCCCATTAATGGTCGCTACATCCCAGGCATTGTTTCTCCGCCACAAAGACCTCTACCTACCTACCTACCTGCCCTTCTTCCTTTCCTCCCTCCCTTTGGCCCATGTACACATGGGCCAAAGGGAGCAATATGAGCAAAGGGCACACATTGTAAGTCAGGAACTTGCTGGGAGGCGATGTGCTTTCTCACGGGGTTTCCAGAAATATGACATACCTAAAATGGGAGACCTCTGTACTCTTAGCCAAAGGCCATTTGCTAAAGCCATCTTTGTGTTTTCTTCCCTTCTAAATTCATCCACTTGTACCTCTTTGCCTTTTTTTCCACTAAAGAATGCCATCCCCTATGCTCTTTAGTCCATTGCCAAACTAACTGCACGCAAGCTACCAGCAGCCACACCACTGACTCCTTTGTCTCAGAGTTAAACATCAGGTGCACTGACTGCTTTGCTAATGTTCAGTTTTCCTCTGGTTTTGTCTTAAATGCAATGATGCTCAAGTGCTGGAGATTCTGCTAAGTTCTGAGACACAGAAGTAAACAATACCACGCGAGATGAGGCAGTGTTGAGGGCAGTTCTTACACTAACTGGGAATGGTCTTTTGTGTGTGTTCGTCTTATTCATCCGGAGAGATTAGTCAGCACTTTCGAAACAAAAATTAGGCCTCCTGTTTGCATTTGTACCTCTCTCTCCCCACACCAACCAGCACAAGGCTCTGCCCACAGTGGACACTCAGTATTTCTGGCCAGAGGGCTGACAGTCCTGGGCTGTACCCTCAGGCCAGAGGCTCCCTCTACTTCCACGATGACTCAAAGCACTGGGTGTGGGCTAAGGAACCCTTAAGAAGCTACCTTGGAAAAGTGGTCCTCAACCTTTATTGTATGTCACAAAGGGAGCTTTTGATCAGTTTTGAAGTCTGTGGCAAGAGATTTGTTTCTAGTAGCTTAAGTATACTTTCTTTTTTTTTTTTTAAAGATTTTATTTATTTATTCGACAGAGATAGAGACAGCCAGTGAGAGAGGGAACACAAGCAGGGGGAGCGGGAGAGGAAGAAGCAGGCTCATAGTGGAAGAGCCTGATGTGGGGCTCGATCCCATAAAGCCGGGATCACGCCCTGCGCTGAAGGCAGATGTAAGTATACTTTCTTAAGGGATAAACTTTATTTTTACAGGTTGGACAGATTTGAGCTTGTCCCTCTAACTACCATCTTTCTGGCTTGCACTGGAATATTCTCTCTTCAGGGGTGTGGTGTCAGCGTTCCTGAATGGTGCTGGGTAGCCTTCAGTCTGTCCTCCATGGCTTGAGCCAGCAGGAGAGCAACCATCAGCGATGGTCCATTCACCTTTGGCTCCATTCATTATCCTAGAGACTCACTTTTCCAAATTCTTAATTTTTTAAAATAGAAATCAGCATATTTCCTTGGGAGTGAATCAGGCTTGTAAACACCACGTGTCTATGTGTTTGGGAAAGAGAAGGTTGCCAATCATGTCTTTAAGTGGAGCTCTTGTCTAAGGTGCACACACCATTGTGGAGAACAGTGGCGGCACCTTGCTGAAAGCTCCCGCGCCACCTCGGCAGGGAGGGGGCAGCCTGGCAGGCCTTTGTGCACTTGTCTAAGGAATTTTTTTGTCTCTCCCAAATGTGACAGAGACTCAGGGTGTGGAGAAGCTTGCCTTTTTAACCTGTGGTTCTAGTGATCATGACGCATGCCAGTAATTGCCTCTTGCACTTTATGTATTTTCATTCCTTGCCTTTTCTTCCCTGTCTTAGAGTCTTGGGTGATTGGATCACCAAGGGTACCACTGCAAATAATTCTAAAGAAGTAAATCTGTTATGATGTTGGCAAGCTGACCCTCTTATTAGACCAACTCCGAAACAAAAATCACTCTTCAGAGATGCTGCTTGTGGAAACAGAACTCACACCCTCTCTGGCCTTCAGAAGTGTGAGCGGAAAGGGCTCCAGGATGCGCGCGCTGCGCAAAGTACCGCAGGCAGGCTGCGGCACCTGTGGGCTGTGCTGCGTGCGCATGCGTGTGTGCGTGTGTGCGTGTGTGCGTGCATCCAGGCACGCCTCTCCCAGAGACAGGAACAACGAGGCTGCCTGCCTTTATCCAGGGCAATGGGGGCACATTCCAGGAAAGGAAGGACAATTCAAAATAAAGATCATCTGCCCTCTGTGTTCCAAAAGAGCTGCTGCGTTTTCAGAAAACATTCTCCCGCCCCTGTCACCTTCCTTCCCTACTCCCTGTGGGACGCCGATTCCTTACTGTAGCTTACAGGAGGGGCCAGCGGAGGAAAGCAGGCTGGGCCCTCTACACGCTCCAGGGGTCACCCCTTGAACTGACCTTCCCTCCACCTCCTGCCCATCGTCCACCTCTCGGGCTGGTCTCGGGCATGAGGCACCGACAAAGCAGGTGTACAGACTGGCACGTGGGAAGCCGCACACCGCTCAGAGATGGGACTGCATGAGAAGAAACTAAGCTAACGTCAGACCTCAGAACCTGATTTCTTTTTAATTCCTACCTTGTACTGCTGGGGGGGGGGGGGGCGGAATGTTAACTGGGAAACCTGACCAAATCCGAAAAACTGTTTATATCCTCGTTACATGATCAAAATGAATAAATGTATGCATTTTACTTCATTAAAAGAGTTCCTTATATGTTATCTCTGTAATGCTAGGAGGCATTTAATTTTATTTTAACTTAACAGTTGAGGAGACTGAGACACAGAGGAGTTAAGGGACTTTCCAGAAGTCACACAGCCATTAGGGCAAAGTCAAGAATTTAATCTCCCTCTTCCGACTTCAAGATCAATTCTTTCTAAAACATTTTTTCCTGTTAATTCTTTTCCCATTCAAGCCTACTACTCTCTTATTTCACTGGCCATCCATACATCACTGTAATGTTGTAAAGCCACTTTTTCCTTCTTTAGATGCCACTTCAGAGACTGCTTTTCTTGGATGCTTTTTGGGAAATCACTCATTACAAAATGATTCCAGTACCTATATCCATACACAAGTGCCCTTGGTCTAAGCATTTTACTTATCTGGGCTACACTAGCAGTTGAAGGGACCTCGATGTGACAGGACTTCGTCCCGTGCCATGAATACTCCAGGCTTCTGTCCCACTGACCCAGCTTCTCAGACTCAGGGCCTGCTTTGTGATTTTAGAGGACACTTCTTTCTGCTAAACTAGCTGTCACTAGGTATTTACTACGTGCCAGTCTCTGTTGGATGCTCTCCATGTATTATCACCCATGTCCATATGAGGTCTATAAGATGTGATGAGGAGGAAGATTGCCAGTCTACAGATTAGGAAATTGAGGTTCTAAGAGTGTAAGCCATTGTCTATGCAGAACTGCAATTTCTTTTCACTCTAAAGCCCCGTTTTTTTCTTTATACTCTTTTTTCCTTTCTGTTTTGATATTAACTGCTTGGTATAAGAAAGCAAAAAGATTCTTGATACCTTAATGGCTTCAAATACAGGACGCATCAGTATCAGTACTCTTGGGGTCACCCTGAAAGCCACTAAGTGAAGCCTGAAGTGCCTGAGTGGCACATTGGTCTGAAGCGTAAGAGAATCAGGAGTTCCAGATTTAAATTCTAAGCCTCTACCTAAGCATTAAGCATCTACGTGACCTTGGGCAAGTTGCTGCCTCTCTGGACCTCCATTTCCTCATGTATATAACTGAGAGTTTAGAGGAGGGACTCTCTGAAGCCCCACCCCATCCTAAGATTGCTATCACACACCTATTGGGACGTGTTCTTTTTCAGAACGATTCTGTCACCCGGAATCTTGTGAAGCAATAAGACTCAATTCCCCATTACCATAGCATTCAACATTCAGCATTCCCACTTCCCCAAAGCATATGGTGCCATGGAGGCCTGCCAGGAAGCACTGTGAACAGAAGTGAGGAATGAATGAACATCAGCAGCCAACACATTGGGTTTGTCCTTCTTCTTGTCCTTACCACTGAGCACCTATAGTAGGTATGGCAGACAGTCCTTTTATTTCAAGGACTGGCGTTGGTGGAGTTATTGACTTCAGGGCCTCTATTTTACCTCACTGTCCCATCAACAGCACTGTCATGCCCCAAACTTCTTTCTAGAATTTTTTATCTCTAGATGTCTCTCTGTATTTAGTATACTAATTAAAACAACAACAACGACGACGACAACCCCAACTAAGCTTCAAATAGAGGGAAAAGAAAGACACAGTATCTCATGGTGGCCCTGCTAGTAAGAGAAGGACTGAACGAAGACCTCTTTCATATGGACAAAGAGGAAAACATGGGAAAACATTTTGATTTTGATTTTTGACTGGCTTCTCTGTCCTTTCCCAGATCTCTTCAACTCCATCCCAATTTTACTTTTTATTGCAAAGGCTCAAGACACTGATGGAAAAGGGATGGAGAGGAAGACTATAGGGATATAGAGAGGGTAACAAAAAAGAGCAAATTAAATATATTTCATGGGCCATCACTTGTTTCAGAATTCTGATAGTCAAGACTAAAGTCAGACTTTCATTGTTAAAAACCCAGGGTTTTGTTTGTTTTGTTTGTGTTTGTTTGGTTTTGCCATTTGCAAGATTGGATTTTTTGAAAATGTTGTTTTTTTGTCTGTTGATCTCACAAGCCCTATGCCCCTCCAAGATTGCTCACAGAGGAACTTGGTTCCAGGCTGTGGGTACCCCAGGCCTGAACAGAACACAGCACAGCTACAATCAGCCCAGTGGCAGGAGGGCAGGAATGCAGTTTGCTGCCAGTTCTTTCTGCCTTGGGGAGGGAAGGGGCTGTGGAGAGAAAGGGCAGGGCCACTACAGGGTTTGCCAAAGATTCATAAGCACTCAGAGTAGGAGTACGTCCAGCAGACATTCCTTTCCCAAGGCTTCACTGGGCATCAGGAGGATGTGGAGAGGAGTAATGTGGTAGACAAAAATTTGATCTGTGATGACAACCTGGAGAGGCGTGAAAAGGTTTTTATTAATGATGCAAGTTGCAGACAGTCCTGCCAGCTACAAACAGGGGTCATCGTGCATTGGAACTGCTGTCAGGGGCTGGCATTGTGGGGAAGGAGCGCACATCTGGCGCAGTCACAGAAGACTCCTGGGCCAACAGTTGTTACAGAGGAGGCGGGTGGTGAGCTGATCCCAATATGTGTAACGACAAGCTGCTTTATGATGGTGGGGGAGGGGATCAAGTGCCACAACTCCATCTCTGTAATAATCAACAGCTAAAAAGGTACGCACTCACCCACAAAGCAATAAAACAAGACATGTGAGATGCAAGGAGAGACCCTCAGAGCTGTGTGTCCATGATCCCCGAAAACACTGAAGTGAAAGGAGATTGAATCAGTTGGTTACTTTGACTTGATGACTTAAAAACTGATCTGCCTCCTTTTTATTTCCCTCGTTGATGTTTGATCACTGAATTAATGAATCTGGCCTCTGTTCCCTTTTGGTTTGACTTGGATATAAATGTTGGGAGGAGAATCCTAGGGTGTGTATCTGTTCTAGACAGTTTGTATTTGGGCAGCTAAGAACTATGGAGACAGACCAAATGAAAAAGAAACAGAGGGGACAAGAAGTGGGACAAGATGGGAATCATTGAGGGGTGGTGGCATAAGGGACCAGGACGAAATCAAAATTATAGCAAAGACAACTTTTGAGATTCATGACTTCTGAAAAAACAATTTATACCAGAGTTCCAGAGATCTCATAAAAATGTTTTGAAGTACTGGTGACCTAAACAGAATATTAAATAAATGCATACTTAGAATATCACTAGGCACCATTTTAAGTTGAAATAGATCTATGGAGGTTTAATGGAGGTTTAATAGGATATCTGCTATGAGTGGGTGGGGGAGAAGAACATGATAAAGATAACAATTTACCTGAGATTTGAGAAAGACCCCTGGGAAAGGTATTTGACTCTGTGTAGGACTAATCACACTTTAAAATCTCAAGCTCATTTACACATATTTCTGAGCCACTGAGCCACGTTCTTTCCCTCAGAAGGTCTACTTGCTCAGTTTGCTGACACTAGACTCTGTAAGGCTATTGTTGGGATGATACTTGCAGTCTGTTCTGGGTGGGTAGAACAGCCTTTGAAATTTTCTCATACCTACTTTTCTCAGAATGTGTACAATGAGGAAAATTCATTTCCTTCCTGTCGAGAAAAGTTAATGATCATTTTCCATTATATTAAAATATTACCCATTGTTATGACTTCAGTTTAATGTTCCTGCAGAAATCACCATGTGCTACAGAGTTTAACTATGCCAAGGCACCCATGTGTTATTTCAGTTTTTCTTAAAAAATAGATTGTTTAGGATGAGTTATGACAAAAAAGAAGGAAAGAAAGAAAGAAAGAAAGAAAGAAAGAAAGAAAGAAAGAAAGAAAGAAAGAGGAAAAGGCCAATCGCACCACTTGGGAAAATTAATAGATAATTACATATTTTTTAAAAATCACTTTTGGCATGAAAACCCAAATTTTTAATAATGTTGTCTCCAGAATATAATTATAAATGCCACATTAAGTCTCTGAACCAGAAATAAGAGCTTGCTTTTAAGATATAATAAATGCTTTAACTATTGGGACTATGTTTCTCTTTTAGGAGAGATGAAGAGTAGAATTATAGGCTACTCCTGTATCATAATTCCCTGAGTAGGTTAGTCATTATTATCATTTAAATAAACGTCCATTCCTGCCTTGGAGGTTCATTACTTGTGTCCACAGAGGACAAAGGCAGGCTGGGAAGGGGACAGATGGAAAATCCAGCGTGGCCTCAGAGGGTGGCCTCAGAGGGTGCCCAACCTCCACAAGTTAGGAGGTACTTTTCCCCATACTGGGGCTGACGTACGATCACCAGGACCAGAATCTCACCACGTGAAGCCAGGAGCAAAGAAAGCAAGGCAAGAAAGAAGGTGGAGTACGCAAGCAGAGCCAGATCCTCTTTGGGAGAGGGGAGAAGAGCCTGGGATTAATTCCGGCAGGTAAATCCAGTATTGGTTCATTCCCTTCTTTGATTAATCTGCTTGGGCTACCAAAACAAAATTCCCTCATTTTACCTTAATTTCTTCTATAAAGGTCTTATCTCTAAATTCATTAGATTCTATAGTATTTCCTTTTATTTTATATGAGACATCTAAAATAAACTAATAGTAACAGGCATCTTCAGATATTCCTGTTGCTTTATGGTTGTACATATATAACCTGGATTACAGCTGTCCCTCCCCCCACCTAACCCGCCTTTGGACAAAGAAGATAAACTTGATTCAAAACCGGTTCTACCACCCATTAAAATCCAAAGTCTGTACCAGGATCCTGGGATTGTCCACCCCTGTAACTCCTCCCCGCTGAGGCTCACACTCATGGGTTTAGCCTCTATTTCCCTCGCCTTAACTAGACGGGAACCTGAGCTCCTCAGGGAGCTTCACAAAACCTCATCAGGAGCTTTCTTCACTTTAAGAGTTAGGGCTGGAGTCAGAGCCATGGAAAGTGGTGCTCCTTACATAGGGCACCACCTCTCACCACCACCTCCCACTTCCCCTCACTTTCTTTTCTCTCCTCTTCCCTCTGATGATTATGACAAATTCCTCTCCTTATCACATGCAGAACAGTTTAATAATAACTTCTCTAGCTTGACGATACTCTTGGGTCTCACCCTCTACCCCAAGTGGCTTATTAAAATATTTCTTCATCCAAATATATTCAGAGCTCTCTCTAAGAGGAATTCTGGTGAATACGATTTTCTCTCCCTCATTATAAGTACAGAAGGCAGCTCCTATTTCTGATCCAGCCCCCATGTTCATCCTACACATCCATAAACCCGTGTGTTGGGGCATCTCCCTGAATGTCTTCCCCTAATGGAGCAGGACACCAGGAAGGAAGCTTGCCTGGTGCAGCGGCCACAGCTAGGCAGAAATCAGCCACACGGTTGTACAAAGTGATGCCACCCACACCACAAGTCTTTATTTTACTGAAATGCAACACTCCCCCGTGCAAAAGCTCAGCAGTTTCCCCACGTGCAACTCGCATTACCCACCAGGCAAACGTGTGGCCGCAGGCTGACTATTTAAACCTGCCTCTTCCAGACTTCAGAGTTTTCTCAACTCAGTCAGGGTTCCCGCAGCCAAGGAATTCTCTCTCTTGCCACAGAGAAAAAAATTCTCTGAATATTTGTGTCTCACACAATTCAGCAGATCACAAAGGATAAACGGGCACGCTGTCTTTGAACTTGGGCTCAGGAGTATGTCCATGAATACAACAGATCCTGGCTGCCAGAGACCTCAGAATTCATCAGTCTAGGACCCAATCCCTCCGGTCAAGGTTCTTTATGTTTTCCTTCTTTCATGTCCCTTCTGTCACCTTCCTTAGTTCCCAGTCCCCTTCAATTGCACACTCTCCCTAGGACTTAAATACCAGATGGTATCCCATTATTTGACAGAAACTCTCCGAATGAGAGTGAGGATCCTGACTCTGATTGTGAGGGCACTCGAGCTATGCAATATTTTCAACTCCTGCAAGCTGCCTGCAGTGTAGGCACATGTCTCACGGAATGGCTGTGTGAGCACAGTGATGCCTGCAAGATATCACCATCCTTGTCAGAAGCCACCAAGTCCTAAGTTTCTATGACTCCAGTCTTTGAAACAAAAAAATCATAACATCTTAATTTTTCCCCTTGCTGAGCCCCTGAGCCAGTCATCTTTGGTAGTTTTCAGAACTTCTTGTCAAGAAAACATGTCTAGTCCCTGGCCAAGCCTTCCTCTGGGTCTATTTGCAAAAAGATATTCTAATGGGTACAATGTTTGAATACCACTGCATTTCTGTTATATCTGCCTCATTATCTTACAGGAATCTATCTGTCCTTTCTTTGGAAACATGATTACTGTGGAGCCTGGTGAATCTCAGGCTGAAAATGGAAGATTTATGAGCTGTCCTCCAGTTCCTGTCTGCCCTCTCTTAAGGCCACAACCCCAAAAGATCAGTCACTGAGACATGTTTTGGTGTCAACTCTGAAATTCTGCTTTTTAAGAACATATCACAATGAAACCTTGAAAATAGCACTCGAGGGTTTCACTCCTGCCATACCCCAGAAGGTCACATGCCCTAATTCAGCTTGAAGGGATACTAATCATATTCAGCGTGCAAGTAGAGAGGCTTACAGTTGGAGATGACACCATCATTTGCATAGTATGTAAAAATGAAGGACCATTAATTTTATAGCATTAATTGAAGAGCAGAAGCGTTAGACCTCTATAATTATCTTCAGTGAATACATTTCAGAGACATCTTCGCAAATGAGGCGTGTGTGTGTGTGTGTGTGTGTGTGTGTGTGACTGTACCAGCGTATAGACACAATAGCAAAGGCAAGGCTCCACACTGTCCCCTTCAAGATGCACGGATTAGCGCTTCGTTAAGTTAAAAGCTTGACTTAAATCTCAGTTGCTTCCTCTGTGTGAAAACAAGGCATGTGTGGATTCCAGGCTCCTGGGAGGACAGTCTGCCTGGAAGAGGGTTTGCAGAACCTCAAGCCATGTTTCCCAAACGCCTGAGACAGAGGACAGGGAGGAAGGCCTGCAGCCCTAGGATGGAGACGGCATCTCCATACAGCCTCCAACACCCTGTGCTCCAGTCTTCAGCACCCTCACCAGGACCTGGCACCCTCTCGTTCCTGGTTTCATCCCCACGTCCTCCCTACATTCTACACTTACCAGTCCTATAGATTATTCCTACACACCAAACTAGGCACCATGGCTGTGGGCCCACAGAGGTAAATCATACTCAACCAATCACTTTGCAAGGTTAGTCACCTGACTGGTAAGCAACCATAGGTTAGCATGGAAAGGAGCACTTCTAAGGATTTACACAGCAGATCTTAAAGAACCATCTGAGTGACTTAGTAGCCAAAAAACCAAACCAAACAAACAAACAAAAAAAAACCCCAAAAAACAAAAAACACTGGAGAATAAAGGATATAGATGGGGGGTGGGTGGGGTGGCTGGCATGAAAGAAATAGAAAGCAAATCCAGCCCTGTTATCATGAGCGATGTGATGCCAGGGTCAAATGCAGCAGTCATAGCCACAGTGGTCCATCTTTGCCTTCATGTGAACAGGTGAGGGGCCGCAGTAGGGCAGTAGGGCATTAGGGAGAGAAGGACTGGGCAAGGGGTAAGTGCTGCCCAAGGTTTAAGAGCTGTTTGGGGGTTGTGCTAATTAGCCCAACATGCAAACTCATCACTTGAAAAATTATGAGCTACTTTTGAACCTTAGAGTCACAGAATCTCCCTGGTGTGTAATTTAGGGTTCCTCAGGGGAAAGGTTAGGAGCCACTAGTGTAAATAAAACAAGGCATTAGCTAATGAGGGAGCATGATGCACACTCAGTTGAAAAGGCCCTGTCTCCAGCGGCTGTGCAGGAGTGACAATACAGGTAGGAATTTCAGGTACTGACATGCGCAGGTTGGCGAGAATCCGGGGTGGACAAGCGTATTAAGATAGGTTATGCTTGGGAAGCTCGTCTGACTTTGTGATAAGCTTCTCTAGCCATAAGGGCCTCACTCAGGATGGTGGAAGCTTCCACTAAATTCCTATATGCCTCACAGCTCAATTTGCTCTTCATTTCATGCTTCATTAACTTAGTTTGGTATATATGCTCTTCTTTTCACCATTTTCTTGAGGTCGATTTTGCATACAACAAACTATACATATTTAAAGTATACAATTTGATGTGTTTGGAGAAGTTTGCAGTATATATATACTGGTGAAATGGAGATAACAAATATTCCTATCATTTCTGAAGTTTCTCTGTGCACCTTTGTAAGCCCCCTCCTCCCCGATCCTTGTCCGCCAGCAACCACTGGTCTGTTTTCTGTCACTGTAGGTTAGCAGGCATTTTCCAGAGTTTTATGTAAATGCAATCATTCAGTATGTACTCTTTTTTGTCAGCTTTCTTTCATTCAGCCACACTGTATTCCTTGGCACTGTACTAGAGAGATTCCCCTCCCACACCAGAAATAGCCTTGTGCCCCAAGATGGTGGTGATAGGACATGATAACATACGTTACAGACAATGTAAACAGTGATTTTGTATATAACCTTTTTTTGAGATGCTCAAGGAATTATATAGTCATCCAACTTCACTAGTAAATAGGAATATGATCTTCTTTTTGGAAGATACACTAAGTTTTATAGTTTAGTCTTCTCCTATGATAGAAATTCCTATGGAAGTAATAGATGTCCATTGTAGAAAAGTAATAGAAATTGTTAAGCTAAAAAGAGATTTTAATAGTCCTATAATTCCGCCAGCCAAAAATTACCCACATTATCATTTTTATAGGTATCCTTCTAGTCTTTTCTATTTGTATTCATATTTATAATAACAATTGTCATTTGAATGTTTTTTGCTTGTTTTTTACTTAAAACGGTGTACATTCTAAGGTCAGGGAAAATGTAATCTGGAATTAAAAGCTTAACTTTAAAATTCAAAAAAAAAAAAAAAAAAGAAAGAAAGAAAGAAAGTTCAAGTCCTTAAGGGAACCATCTTCAAAACAGTCCATGCACCTGGGTGTGGAACCTCCTGACTTCATTTTCTTACTTCCGTAAAGTGGCACATGGACTTTCTATGTGGAATATAAACTGAGTAGATGTACCTGGAAGTAAGAATGGCTGACTTGGTGCTTCTTGTTCTAACAGCCGTTGGAGGAATTGAAATTGCCCAGTAGAGAGTGCTGGACAAAGTGGCCTTGAAGGCCCTCCACTGTCCTTGACTCCAAGAGGCTAAATGACTCACCCAGAGGTTACCACAGAAGACACACCAATGTGGAAGCTTGCTTAGGTGTGATCAGTAAGACTCCCTGGAGTACAAGTATAAAAAACTTGACTAAAAGTGATGTAACCCAAGAACCCAAACAGAAGACATTTAGTGGCTTTAACTGTTAAAATTCTGGGGGTGAGTTGGATTGGATCCAGGGGTTAACACAGGTCGTCAGTACCCAGACTCTTTCTGCCCCTCAGTTCTGGCTCTTTCAGCTTTGGTTTTATTCTCAAGCAGCTGTCTGCATGGGGACCCCAGCAACTTCAGGCATACATGTGCCACCTGCAAGCCTAAGGAAAGGGAGTATGCCCATCAAATACTGAGTTTTAGCACACTGACTTGAATGGCTCGTGTATCCCCAAGGCAGGGGGATGGAATATTCTGATTGTTCAGAGCTGTGTTACATATTCACCCAAGGTTGGGGGTTGGAAGGACAGAAGGTCAGCCAACCACAAGGGCTAAAATGAGGGGGAGGAAAATTCCCCCAGTAAGTACTACTACTCAGAGAAAGAGGACTAGATGCTGAGCATGTAACAAAAGATGCCTACTAAAGTTGCTTAATTTTTTTTTTTACTGCATTGTATAAAATTCCCATGGCTCTCTTCAAAAAAACATGGGGGTTTCCTATCTACTTGTTCTGCCTTGTTCTATATATGGACTTATGCCTAGCATTAAAATAAAATTATAAGTGAGATTATTCTTTATTTCCAAGATTGGAAAACCATGATCTCTCACTTAAGGACATCAAACATCCTATAAAAATGAGACAAGATTGAGGACCCTGGGTGGCTCAGTCGGTTGAGCGTCCAACTATTGATTTTGGCTGAGGTCATGATCTCAGGTTCATGAGATTGAGCCCTGTGTCAGGCTCCACACTGGGCACAAGCCTGTTTAAGATTCTCTCTCTTCCCTGCCCCTTCTTAACCCCCCTCATTCTTTGTCTCTCTCTCTCCCCCACCCCCTCCCCAAAATGAGATAACATCTCAGTGGGAATTTTAACAGCAGTGTACAGAGCATTTAACTTCCTTAGGACTCATTTGCCTCACATGTGCAATGGGAATAAATAATTCTCAACCCCCCATTTTTAGGAGGTAAAAGTTTGAGGCTTAATCAGATCACCTCTAGAAGTCCCTTCCTTGATTCTGTTCATGATTCCATATATACCAGCAGGTTGATGTAATATATCAAATATATTACATCAAAATCAAAACAATCTCACTCTAATTAAAAATGGGAACTAGCCTCATACGGTAATGGACGTTATTCATGCTTTGAATATCTTTCATCCATCAAGGAAATTTCCTGCTTTGTGAATCCTGTCATTCCCTACGTTTCCCAGTTTCTTCTGTAAGCAAGGGTGCAGTTACATGACCAGGACCTAGGATCAAATACCCCTTTTTGTGATTTAAGTTTAGAAGTGACACAAAGAAAGATATGTTGAATAGACTGTGTTGGAGAGAGAGTCGATGAGATGGCCATCCTTCAGAAGCCTTGTGCCAAGTCCTAGAGGAGGCATCCCATGCCCATCATTGGCCAAGTGAGCCATAGGGCTATGCCTGCAGCAGTAGGAGGACAGCCTCCACTGCAGCAGGCTTGGAGTCATGTGGACATTGTTCATGGTTCCACACCGCTATATCTCATCTTCTGTCCTCTGTGAACTGCTTTTTATGGTTTAATACATCATATCTGCACACATGTTAGCTTCAGTGGATTCTGTTGTTTGCAGCTAAGAACACCTTGACCAATATAGAAACTGACTGGAAGGGTGGTTTCACAAACACATGAAGAAAGGGGCACCTAGTAAGGCTGAAGCAGTGAAAAACCCAGCTAGCATTAGCAGATGGGACACTGGTAGAATATTTTAAATATTCACCTGTGGTTACCTGGAATTCATATCTTGTGAAAACAAGGGTTGGGGGATACAGTGGCATGAAGAATTCAAACAATGTAAATGGCATGAATAATTCAGAGGTTACTTCTAACTGCACTAGAGTGCTTAAACTCTCTGCTCAGGGCATGGTCAGAGCAACAGGGACCTCCTAGTACTATGCTCTACTATCCTTTTCAGGTACAGGGCTGAAGTCTGAGTTTAATCCTGATAGGGTTGCCAAATTACAAGGTCAATTGAAATCACGGCTTATTTAAGTGTCTTCTGTATGAGTTAGGGATTTAGTAGGCAAGAATGGGACCTTGAGAATTTAAATTGGGAATGTAGAAGCAGCCTTCAACAACTCAGAAAATTCTGAATTCCCATAGCCTATCACCAAAAAAGCAATTGGACTTGCAGAATGGTAGAAAAAAATCTACTGAATTCTCAGGTATGATGCCAGCTGGAGCCAACTGAGTAACACCACCTTGTGTGCTCTAGGTGGTGTGTACGGGATGTGGTACACTCTCTGAACCATGATCAATTTATGATACTGTTTTCCCTTCTATAACCAAAGGGCACAGAATTTGGAACCAAAAGGTAAAAACAACTGGGCAACACTCAGTATTACATCTATTGATCCTATTGAAAACGTTTTGTTTTCAATCCCTGCACTTCTGGGCACTGCCAATGTTACAGTTTTGGTGCCCAAGGGAAGGAGAGTTCCACCAGGAACATGGAGTGTCTCATCGAATTAGAAAATAAAACCCCTTCTTCTTAAGAGGATATTAAAGACTTTCATGTCACTGGAAAAATAGGCAATAAAGGAGTTTTCAGTATTAACTAGGGTGATTGATTCTGATGAAGGTAAAATAGGGTAGTTTATACCATTTTGTAGAAAGAGTGTTTTGGAAAACACTTTGGGTCCCTCTGTGTATTGCCATGTCCACTGGTAAAATTCGATGACAGTGAAACAAAAAGAAGGACCGTAAGAAGAGGCTGATTGTGAATTGCCTGGGTGGTTCAGTCATAAGCATCTGACCTTTGATCTCAGCTCAGGTCTTGATCTCAGTGTTGTGAGTTCAAGCTCTGCACTGGGCTTCACACTGGGCATGGAGCCTGCTAAGAAAAGAAAAGAAAAGAAAAGAAAAGAAAAGAAAAGAAAAGAAAAGAAAAGAAAAGAAAAGAAAAGGAAAGGAAAAAGGAAAGGAAAAAGGAAAGGAAAAAGGAAAGGAAAAAGGAAAGGAAAAAGGAAAGGGAAAAGGAAAGGGAAAAGGAAAGGGAAAAGGAAAGGGAAAAGGAAAGGGAAAAGGAAAGGGAAAAGGAAAGGAAAAAGGAAAGGAAAAAGGAAAGGAAAAAGGAAAGGAAAAAGGAAAGGAAAAAGGAAAGGAAAAAGGAAAGGAAAAAGGAAAGGAAAAAGGAAAGGAAAAAGGAAAGGAAAAAGGAAAGGAAAAAGGAAAGGAAAAAGGAAAGGAAAAAGGAAAGGAAAGGAAAGGAAAGGAAAGGAAAGGAAAGGAAAGGAAAGGAAAGGAAAGGAAAGGAAAGTTGAAGTCCCCTTGTCAAGTAAAGAACTCTAACCTGCTGACATGATGGTTCTGAAGGCAAAAATAACATGGCAGTGTTGTGGAAGACGATGTCATTAAAACCATCCACATCCACAAGACCACTTGCACAGACGATGACAGTATCAGCCATTTATTTCTCTCCCTTGCCATGTGTAGGTATTGAGTATTCTTCCTTCTTTCCTTCTTCTGTTTCCCTTCCTTTTTTTTATAGGGTACGAGGCTAACATCAAGTGGTAATTAACTTTACGTTTCAGTCTCTGGGCCACAGAGTATCAAGATGGAATTGTGACAGACTTGGAGAAGGTGAACATCCCCTGATGACTTGAGCTAAGAGCTTGATGCCCAAACTGACAAGACTACGCTATCCCCCTTTTAAGAGGAGGATGGACATGCTTTTCAGTTGTACAAAGAATACTTGCATGATGTTAGGCAGACGCATTTTGTTCTTGTGACTGGAGGGGTTTAGAATTTTAGTATGGAACAAAATTTATAGGGTTGTTGATATAGCAGACATATTTTATGTTGTGGGTGGCCATCTATATTTTGAACACCCTGTCAGTGTTTCGGAAATCTTCCGCCTGCCCAGGGTAAAGGTGAGACACTTGCTTTCGCAGCCTTCTTTGCAGCTAGAGATAGGTTTTCAAAAATGTGGCTTAGTTTCCACTAATCTACTAATCACTAATGATAGTTCAGCTTGAAAGGATAAAAAAAGACAACGCCATGAGGAGTGCATTCTGGTAAGGAAGGCAGCGACTCATCCAGTATGGCCTGGGCACTGTTCCTATATGCAAACCCTCCTAGCTTGCTAATGTGGCCTCGTGGCAACTCCTTGAACCACCACAGCTTCTTTGCCAAACTCCCCTTCCCGCTTCCACTAGCTACAGCAGGTTTGTTGTTTGCAACTCACTGCTATCCAGAGAAGCCCTTGCTGCTTGTCACAGTGAATCCTAAAGAGCACAAAGAAGGGAATCTTGCTTTTCTGCAGATGTTGGCATATCCCAGTTGTCTCTGGCTCAAAACCCCAACACCCATCAGGTAAAGGGAAGTGGTTCAACTTAAACACTTCTTTACACAAAGGGACATTAGCGCAGCTGCAGTTTGCCTAGAAAACTTAAGAGTGGTCCATAAAGGGAAAGCCCATCTGTTTGGGGACACTAAATCTGCATGTAGTCCACAGGATATCACACCCAAGGCAGGGACTCTAACTGCGAAGCCTAATTCTATAGACAAATCGTATTTGCCCTGACGGCAGCCTAGTGGGATGCATCACTGTGTCCAGGGGGCCGTACATTGGATTAGTTGGTGGCTGTTACAGGTTAACAGGTTTGCAATGTAGTTTAACTAAATCTACATTTTCTACTGGCAGTGAAGAAAACTCTGAAACAGCTGATCAGAAAAGAACACAATGAAATGTGTTTTCATTTCAAAACTCAAGGCAAGTTCTTGAAAGGGACCTCAAGATTTCCCACCAAGAATATTTAATAAGCCACAGCTCTAAACATGCTTAATTAAGTTGTTACCTATTGAATATTCCTAACAATTGTGACTTATTAGAATTTGTGTGAAAAATAAGGACTGGCTAGGTATTAGTCAAGTTGTCTAGCCCATCAAAACTTATGTCATCCTGGCTTACTGAACTAAAAATGATGAGAATTATCAAAAGGATGGTTTGCTCCCTGACTATTCACACATACAAACTATCTTTACTTTATAGCACATTTCAATACAAGTGCCCAACATCCCCCTGCTTTGCTGATACCATATGGTGTTGATGTAGGTTTATTTAGGTTCTTTGTTATCTGGGGAACTGAAAATTGACTGGGGAGTTAGACAAGCTCTTATCTCCTACTGGCTTCTTTGCTGGCTTATGCTGCACTTTAAATAAATCACTCAACCTCTGAGCCTCTGTTTTCCCACTTAGAGAATGGGATCAGTGATGTCTGCTTTGTGGACTCTTGGGAAGCTGGGGGAAATGCAGGGCTCTGTTGTTTCCTGGGAGGCTAGAAGCTATTGGAAGTAAATGCACTAGTGGTATTCATGAGAAGGTAGCAACAGCCTGCAAAAGAAAGATACTGGCTTTCCCTAGACTCATTATTCAGACAGCTCAAAAGCAAGTGCCTCCCTTTTTCACATTTCCCTCCAGAGAATTTTCTGTTATTTCCCTGGTATTAATTGATGGTGGGCACCCACATTCTGAATTCTCAAAGGCAGGAAGTGCTTCCTACTCTTAACATTGGCTTACTTTCTTTTTTTTTATTTGCTTTGTTTCCTCAGGGGAGTAAGAAAGAGGGAAAGTGGCTTTTGGGGTTAATTGTGTGGATTACTAGGTGCATGTACAGAACGGCCGAGCTGAGCTCTATGGCTTGCTTTCTCCATGGTACTCTCCTTGCAGCAAACTTTTTGAGCAAGAAATGAGGAACTCATTTCTGAGCCAGGTTCTTCATGCTGACATAGTTGCCAAGGAAGCATGAGGCCATCCATATTCTTTAAGATGAAGGCTACATTTCTCAACAAAGAGACCCAATCATATGGTGACTTGCTGAGAATACGCTTTCATGGGTAGGAGTCCTGATGGGAGCAGGTCAAGATGGCGTGGCTCTTCTCCTGTCATGCTGAGACCTGGGCTCCTTTGACCTTAATGTTTTATCATCTTGAATGCAATTCTGCTTAAATCGTACAGTGAGATCTAACATGGGTTCCATGAGAATGCTGGGTATTTTCCCACACTGGGATGTTTGGATGAGGCCTCTGATTAAGAGTACCTGGGTCACAACAGTCTTGAAACATTCCAGCATTCATGTCAACAGTACTAGGCCGGTCCTTGTTCTCTTCTCCAACTCTCATTGACTCCAACATCAAGATGAGGTCACAAAAATATTCAACAGTGATAGGTTTATACCAGCAGGAAGATTTTATTACTCCTCCTTGAGACTATTTTGATGGGAGGGGAAGCAGTTCCCAAGTTATTCAGGTGATGTTTGGTGACCTTTCTAGGGCTGAGACTTGGAACAGAGGCCCCTCAGGCTCACTTCTGCCCACTGCTGTCCTCTGTCCCCTAACCAAAATTCCTGGGGACCTGAAGACAAACACATGATCCCTGCCACAAAAGCTCCAGCTCTGGTGAGAGATGAAGACCAGTGAAGCATGCACACAGGGGTAAGTTCTCTCCACAGGGGGACAGGCAGGGAGCTGTGAGCACAGAGGTGGGGCACACAAGATTTCCCAAGGAGAAGGGAGGTCTGGCTGCCTACAGGTTAGCCAGGTAAAGACTGGGGGGAGGAGAAAGAGAGTTCCAGGCAGAAAGGAACATTCACAAAGCAGTGAAAGGCAATACAAGCAGATCCTGAAAATGACCAAAAGGAAGAGGACAAGGGGCACAGTTTGTAAGAGGTGAAATGAGAGAAATAAGTAAGGGCCACTTCCTAATGAGTCCTCACTTGCTGCCTGAGGAGTCTAGACCAGATCCTGATTGCAACTGAAGGCCATCAAAAAATTTTTTAGCTATATTATGGACCTATTTGTGTTGTTAAAAGATCACAGGGGAGGGGCGCCTGGGTGGCGCAGTCCTTAAGCTTCTGCCTTCGGCTCGGGGCATGATCCCGGAGTTCTGGGATCGAGCCCCACATCAGGCTTCTCCACTGGGAGCCTGCTTCTTCCTCTCCCACTCCCCCTGCTTGTGTTCCCTCTCTAGCTGGCTGTCTCTCTCTGTCAAATAAATAAATAAAATCTTTAAAAAAAAAAAAAAAAGATCACAGGGGACACCTGGCTGGCTCAGTTGGTTGAGTATCTGACTCTTGATCTCGGCTCAGGTCATGATCTCACAATGGTGAGATCAAGCCCTGCACTGGGCTCCATGTTCAGTGCAGAGTCAGCTTCAGATTCTCTCTCTCTCTCTCCCCCTGCTTCTCCCCTCACTCACCACTTGCATGCTCTCTAAAATAAACAAATAAAATCTTAAAAAAAAAAAATCACTCAACAGCAAAGAGGAAGGGGTATTCCTAAATATGTGATCTCAGATCCACCAGCATCAAATTCACCTGGGATGCCAATTAAAACCACAGAACCTTAGACCCCACCTTATACATACTGAGCCAGAATCCCAGGGAGTGAATGCTCCAAGCCTACATTCATTTAGAAGATATCCTCCAAGTGATTCCGATGCCTATTTAAATGTCTGTGGTACCAATTCTTTTAGGGTCCCGGGCCAGATAATGGGGCATCCAGTCCTAGGGACATGAAAGGAATCTACATGGCAGCAGATTCCAATGAGGAGGGTGAGAAAAGTGCTCATCACCCACATGAAGAATTAGGGCTCTCTGACTCTTTGAGAACTTTGGCCCTGAGAAACCATTGCTGTAATTCCCTCCCCACATAACCAAACACAGAAAAATCTGGTAGAAGAAGGTAAGAAATAGCTCTCCTTCCTGTGGTCAATGGACAATCAAGTTGCCTGTTCCCAGGATGTGGATATGCTGGGGACCAGCTCTGTAAAAACAGATTGTACTTCAGGCCAGCAAAGTTTGCAGCTCAGAAACACTGATTGGCGGGTTGCAGCAACAGTGCTGCTCCTTGTGGCATTTTGTTGTTTGTCTTTTAACTAAGTAAACTCAATATTCATCCCATGGCTTAGAAAGTTGACACTGACAAGGACAGAGACATTTTGATTGGTGCATCTGCAGTCTGGCTGCACCGGAGAAAGGTCAAATGCTCCTCTCAGCTGGCCAGACCTGGCATCAGTAAGCACAGTCTGTAGGGTTGGAAGGTGTCACGCGTTAAGACTAGAGAAGCCTGGAAGAAAGGAGGCATATTCTCCCCTGCAGCCGAAATCACCATCACCTGCATTTCTGCTGGGGCGATTGTTTTTGCTTTTATGGGTTTTCCCCTTGGGTGGTTGTTTTAGCATCCGTGCTGTCATTTTCCTTGGCTGGGAACCCAAAGCCAGTGGGGAGCAGACCCAGGAATAGAACCTAACCTGCTCACCCTCAGCCTGCTCCTCTAAAACTGTGCCCAGCTGCTTCATACCACAAGTGACCTTTTTCTAAAAAAGTAAAGGCCAGAGACCACAGGGAGGCTTTCCAGAATACAGCTCTGCTGTGCCCTGTATATAATATTCACCATATTCAGAATCTGGTTTGCACTGAGAAAATTCTATTGAGTCTTCTATTAGAGGAATGTTAGCTTTGGAAACAAACAGACCCCAAAAGCGCAGTCGCTTGACACAGTGAAGTTTCTTTCTCTCTGTGTGGCAGTTCAGTGCAGGTGTTCTGGATTGGCAAAAAAAAAAAAAAAAAAAAGGTGGGGGAAGGGTTCTGTTTTATGCAGTCAATTAAGGATTCAGGCTGACAGAGCCTAGGCTGCTTTCAATCTTTGTCTTCCAAGGTCACTCTGGGCATTCCCCAGGCAGTGGGATGGGAGACATGGGAAAATCTGCACAGAGCATGGCAATTGTGAAGCCTGGAAGTGGTACACATCCCTTCTACTACACTCACTGAAATAAAATCAGTTCATGGCCACACGTAACCGAAAGGAGGCTGGAAAACGCAGGAGAAACAAGTTACGATAAGTGAGAAATGCCTAGCAATCCACAGGTAAAGATGGAAGAGCTTCCAGGAATAGTTGTGACAGAAGCCAGGGGACTCCAGCAAGGACTCTTCGGTTGTTACCTGTCACTTCTAATTAACGTACTCACTACCTTGTCCACAAGCATCTATTAGGCTCTTGCTATGTCAGAGCTGCTAAGTATTGTGCTAAATGCTTTGAAGGGATTTTTAGGTGTTTTAAGACTTTGTTCCTTGAAGAAGTTCACAGGATCATGGGAGAGACAGACAAAAATGGTGCCAAACAAAGAGAAAATACTACAATACGGAAGTATAGGAAGAATTACACAATTCTTTTGTAAGTGGGAATTCTGTGGGGAAAAAAATTCACCTAGGTGGACCGTCAGGGCACCAAATCAAAAAGAAAGGGGGGCGCCTGGGTGGCACAGCGGTTAAACGTCTGCCTTCAGCTCAGGGCGTGATCCCGGCATTGTGGGATCGAGCCCCACATCAGGCTCTTCCACTATGAGCCTGCTTCTTCCTCTCCCACTCCCCCTGCTTGTGTTCCCTCTCTCGCTGGCTGTCTCTATCTCTGTCGAATAAATAAATAAAAAATCTTTAAAAAAAAAAATCAAAAAGAAAGGGCAATTTGAGAGAGGGAACAGCATCAGTAAGGACACGGAATTCAGCTTAACTATAACCCACAACCCTCGGACCAACTAAGGGCATAGAATTCAAAGAGTGAGGAATGTTCAGAGATAGGAATGTGGTGCACACAACAGGTGAAGTTTAGGGTGAGGAGGGAGATACACGAAAGGCAAAGGCGGAAAGCCGGTTAGCACATCACAGAAGGCCTTGGAAGCCTGCACAGTGTTTTTGGTGTTTATCCCTAAGCCAATGATTTGCCTTTTCTTTAATGATATACTGTTTTTACCTCACTCTTCTCAGATACCTGGTTCAAATGTTCATTCTGTGTGTGTGTGTGTGTGTGTGTGTGTGTGTGTGTGATGACTCGCCTCGGAGTATTGTGGAAGAAGGCTGTGCTCTATCCTCAGGACTCAGTCCCTCTCCATTTCTAGGCTGTGCTCGGTCTGCTGAGCTGAAGCCTCAGGCTTTGCATGGTAGCAACACGGCAGGAGCACACTCGGCCCGGTGTTAAGTTTACATTCAACACCGAGTTCTCTTGGTGTGTTATTGGCTTAGAGTGGCTGACATGCCCATTCCTCAGCTCTTGTCTTCAGTGTGTAGTAATTTGTTTTGTCTTTTTTCCCTGTGAGGTGGGAAAGGGGGTGGAGATGAGCTTTGCAACCTCCTAGCCTTCCATCTTGCTGACATCTTGAATCAGTATTTTATCCCGTGGAATATGCTCCTTTGGTTAGTCCTGAACCCATGCTTCCCTACTGGGCTTGGAGTGTTCGGAGGATGGTTGCCCGAAAGGAAATGTAGGTACAGTTACCAGAGGATGGGTGAATGGATACACAGGCAAGGAAAAAAAATCCTTCCCAGAATTTCACTGGACAGATTGTGCTCAACTGGCCAACTGCCAGGACCCAAAATATGCCTTGGGCTTTTCTGACATGTCTACCTTTTCATAAGCCACCCCTCTTTTCGGACTGTTCCAGCTCCCTCAGCTGGTCCAAACTCTCTCTCTCTTTAAAAATTAAGGAAAAACAGCTCAAATCCACTTCCTTTATGGTGCCCGAAGTGTTCACTGCTTCCTGCAAAAAAATTATAGCACTGTATATACCACTCTTTAGGAAATAAATGTTCTCTACTTTCCACTCTTGCCAACTTTTAATGACTACAGTTTTCCCATCCAGTGTGACTCTAAACTCCTTTAGGGAAACAACTTTACACATCTTTATCTTCCCCCGATACCTAATTTATATTTCCCTTGATTTACATATTTATATCCCCCCTTGTTCTAAAATGAATTGAAGGTATCTTACAAACATACACTTGTACCACAAAGTAGAATAACATTAAAAATAAGTAGGTGAGCTTCTTTGGGGAATCCAGTTGCTATATAAGAAGGCTGACTACTCTGAGACTGCCATGCTGTGAGGAAGCACAAACTAATCATATGGAGAGCAGGCTGCCAGCCATCCCCTCGCTGTTGTAGCCATCCTCGCTTAGGCACCAGACACATGAGTGAAGAAGCAATTTCAGACACTGTAGCCCAGGCAAGCACATGGAGCAGAGGAATCTAGCTAACGGCTGGTACTGAGGACCCCGATACAGGAACACAGCCAAACGGTCCCAAACATATCCAGCCACGTGAGCCAATCCTGCTGAGATTCCAAGTTGTGTAGCAGACATAACCACTCCAGTGAGTCCTGATTGAATGAAAACTTGACTCCCAAAACCTTATTCAAGGAGCTATGCCAGACTCAGAGGACAATGCAAAGATATAAGTCTTGCTCGGAGGACAGAAACCAGAAATCTGAAGGAATAAGAAGAAGATATACTTCTAATAGTTCCAGTTTTCTGGATAAAATGGAATAAGCACCCTCCACTCTGTCTCTCCCAGTAATAAGGCCTGGGCAGGATGCACTGAGGAATCTGAAAAGTAAGTACTAGCGAGCATGTTGGGCAAGTACGCCAACATTTTGTTTATGTCTGGTAGCTCATGAATTTATGCACGTATAATGCAGAATCTATCCACATTCTTGTATCTGGAATACATTGATAATTCCCAAAATTTAACAGTAGGAAAACAACAAAATTAAAAAGTGGGCAAAGACTTCAAGCAACATTTCACCTTTGAGGGAAATACAAATTAAAGGCATAAATTGCCACTACTTATCTACGATAGTGGTTTTTAAAAAGTACAATACCAAGGGCTGGTGAGGACAAGGAACAAATGAGTCTCTCATATATTCCTGGTGGGAATCTGAAATGGTACAGCCACCCTAGAAAACAGTTTGGTAGCTACAGAGAAAGTTAAATGTACATTTACTGGGTGAGCCAATGATCCCATTCCAAAAGCACTTGAACAGGTGAGTGGATAACCATCAAAATACATCCTTACAAAGGAATATAACCCAGTAATAAAAAGGAACAAACTTAAATGAATCTCAAAGGCATGTCAAGTAAGAAGAACCAATCCCTACTGGTTCCATACTATATGATGCCATTTATAGGATTTTCCCAAAAAGACAAAACTGTAGTAATGGAGAAGTGAACAGTGGTCACCCTCAGTTTGGGTGGGGGAAGGGTTGCAAGTACGAAGGGAAAGCCCAAGAGAATCTGCTGGGGTGACAGAGCTGCTCTGTCTCCCGATTGTGGTGGTACTTGCTACACAATTCTACATACATATGAAAATGCATGAACTGTACACCAAAAAGAGATGAGCTTACTCAATTTTTAGAATAATACTTTTTAAAGGGTGGGATGGAAAATATTGCACCCAGACAATTGTCTATAACAGAAAAATTGAAAAACCATGCTATATGAAGGAAGGGGACACCTGAGAATTCTACGAGAGAAACAAAACTTACCTTGGAGCTTCGACATTTCCAGAGTCTAACTGTGATGGTGCTCAGCCTTGGGCCAGGCAACTCTCTTTGCTGAGGGCCGCCCGAGCCTTGGACTATGTTGACAGCAGCTGCTGGAATGAAGGGCATTTATATGCTGACAACTTGATGTAGGTGTTAACTATTCCTTGAGGAGGAAGTCAAGGTATTGACTGATCTCCACCTGTGACAACACTACACCTGTCAGCCATCACTGGTGAGCCAGGTAACAAATCTCACCTTGCCTTTCTTGTTTATACACCTGAAAACACTTTCGTGAGGCTACCTCTTTCAAATCTCAAAGCACCTCTGTGAGGAAAGATGGGGAAGGTATTAGTATGTTTATATTACAGAGGAAGAAACTGTGACTGGGTGAAGAGATTGGCTAAGGGCAAGCAGTAGGGGAAAGTCCATGGGCAGAGACCCAGGGCTTTTGGCTTGTACTCTTCATTCACTCCACCATTCATCCATCTAAAAAATATTTATTGAGTGCTAACTGTATGACAGAGGGCATGTCTCCAAATACTTAAATTCCAAGTGAAAGAAAAGACATATGTGTAGATCTTCAAAACAAGGTAAAAAATGATAAAGACCATATGTATGGTAAGAGCAGTAAGACTTACAACAGGAGAGTTAGTTGTTGAGTGATCAGGACAGATGTCACGGAAAGGAGAGGTCTGATCTGAGTGTTGAAAGTGGGAGAGAATTTTGAAAAACTGAGATTGAGGTAGGGCCATCTTCCAAATGCAAAGTGTGTGTGGTAACCAGTCTCCCAAACAGCCCCTAGTGATTTTTGCCTCCTGATACCCACGCCCTTGTGTGGTTTCTTCTCACACTGAATCAGGGCCGCTCTGGGTAAACAACAGAGTAAGGCAGAGGCGATAGTGCAAGACTTCTGAGACCAGCTCATACAGAGCATTGTGGCTTGTGCCTCATCTCGTAAATGCTTGTTCTGGGAGAAGCCAACCACCATGTCGGGAGGTTGCTCAAGCAGCCTGGGTAGAGCCCACATGGAGGGGAAGTGAGACGTCTTGTCAACAGCCAGCACCAGCTCACCATCCGTGGGAGGAAGCCACCATGGGATCCTCAAGCTCCAGTCAACTTTTCAGATGACTGAGAATCCCAGTAGATATCTCAGTGCAAGCTCATGAGAAACCCTAAGCCAAAACCAGCCAGCTAAGCTGCTCCCCAAATTTCTGACCCACAGAAACCATAACAGATATAAATAATTATTGCAATTTTAAGCCACTGAGCTTTGAGGTTTTTTTTTTTTTTTTTTTTACACAGCTTTAGGTACCAATAAAATATGTCAGCCAGCCTGCAGAAGAAAGGAAACCACAAGACATATTCAGAAGACGGTCCTCTCCCAGACAGGTAAAGGTAAGTAAGTACCAGGCAGGTAAAGGTTCCAGCTGGGCACGAGGTAGAAATGACCTGGACAATGGCCATGGCAGGGAGAATTGGAAAGCAGGGACACAAAGGCAAGGTGTCACAAAGAGAAAATTTCCCAGTCACCCTGGGTTCTGTGCTGAACAATTAATGATTATTTCTGCTGACATCAACAATTCTAATGCTCTTTGCAGAAATATCTTAGGGAACACAAGCAAGCCATTTCCTTTATACCTTACTTCATCATGCTATATGACAAATATTGGCGAGTCATTCACCATAGTCATTTTCCTTTCTTCCCAGACCCAGTATTACACCACATTTCTCAGCTTCCCTTACTATCCCGTGTGGCCATATAACCACATTCTGGAACATAAGCAGCAGTGAGATACAGAACTTCCAGGCCTAGACCAGGAACCCTCCTGTGTGCTCCTTTGTTCTTTCTTCACACATGTGCTGACTCCATGCAGAGGGTGGGAGGCCCTAGAAGATGGTAGGTCAGTAACCATCATGGGTCCCACATTCCCTCACAGAAGGCCAGCTGTCAAATACCTGTATTTGACAACTGTGTGAGCAAGAAATAAATTTCTATTGTGTGAAAAAATTAAGGGAAGCTATCAGGAAAGTGTAAAGTGAGTATAGAAAAATATGTAGAGAATGAATGAGCCCAGTACACACACACCTGGCTGAATGCTGGTTAGAAATGAGCCACAACATTATGATCTTGAGCTTCCTAGTAGCCAAAGCAAAAGGGGAAACATGACTGGTGACATGATTGACAGAGACCAAGAGATTTATTAAAAAAGGAAAGAAGAAGGCCTCTCAGGAAAAGTGTGACTACTTCCAATAATAAAAGTAAATAGAACTTTTCCCAGTGAGTCTTCATAAAGAAAACACTGCCTGATAAACAGTGTCCTCAACCACATCCTAACAGCCAGTAGAACCACAAGATTTGTAACTCCATTTCTTCTAACGTCCTTCAATGAAGGATAAGAGAAGTGATAAAATGCCATGGTCAAATCTAGTAATATCAATTCTATAGGGTCTGGTGGGGTGGGGGCAAACACAAATTTCGTGGTTGAGTTAGATCTCTGCTGGTCTGGGGGTGTCCAATAACAAATGTGAGAACATCTAGAGGTATGAATCAGTTGCGACTTTCTTAGCAAATCCCTCCTCAGCCAGCAGTAGGTACATGAGATATTTGGGTTACCTGATTCACTGGCACTACATGTATGGTTTTGATGGCAGGAAAAGTAAAGCAGCAGAAGGAAGCCCAAATGTCCCTGTGCTGCTGCCTTATGACCCCACATGACCTACCAAACCTTAGCAAGCTGCTTGTGGGTACCAGAGTGTTTCACCATCTCACATGTCTTGCTGTATTTTCTCCCTGTGTATTTTCCTGGGGCGATGTAATTAGAACACTGACTAGAGAATGAAAAAGGAATAATCGAGTATAAGTACAACTGTAAAAAGTCATTATGATATGCTTTCAAAACCAATAATTACCACTCTGACTTAACATGTAAATCACTATTAGTATTTTATTTGAACTGCAACCGGATGCTTGTTACTTGACACAGAATGCTTTTGAGAAAGACCTAACATCTTCCCACAGTTGGAGTCCTTTCCAAGCACTCCTTGGAGGAGGAGGAAAGGGATGGTCAGGAGGGTAATTTAATGCTTGTAGTTAAAACCTTGACAGAGACCCACTGTAAGGGGGGAAAGCAGAATGGGATGAATTAATAAACATGAAAATAACTTCTGATAGGCCCTGTACAAGCAAATTCATAAAGTCGTCTTTAAAGTGAGAAGCTTCAACATTGGCCATTGGTAAAATAAAAAGGTTATAAACCGTACCAGGAAATTAAGACTCTTCTGAGGAACAGGCCCAATCTGAGATGAGTTGATTGGGGCACTGAAGATGGAGGGAGTGTGAAGCTCAGGAGAGCTCTGGGCCCTGAGACCCCTGAGACTGACTTCCTCACTGTGCTCAGTGAATAGTGCTTACATCAGTAAGCATTTAAAGGAAACTAGAGGAAAACTGATCTTCCATGGGCCGTAGAGGTTCCCACAACAGGAGAAGATGGTATCGCAACGGTAGCTTGGTCAGTCTTTGGATCTGGGGTGTGGAAAGGGGAGGATATTTGGAATTAAATGCATTTAAAATATGAGTTGCACACCATGGGTAGTGATAGTCATTTAGATTCCCCTAGAGTCAGGCAAACTAGCTGTGAATCTGACAACAAGATGGATAAATTATTATCCTGACAACTCAAAATCTGGCAAGAGCTGGAGAACGATTCCAGTAGTAATGACAGAAACAGGTCAGGCTCGGACTGAGCCAAAGCTAAGTAACAAATATTTCTAGTATTTTATGCAAAATATTATTCAACCATTCTTCCTTCAGTTCAGTGAAGCTTAGAAACAATAAGAAACAGTATTTATATGACTTTGGAGGAATTTAGGAAAGCCGCCAGGACGCCGGAAATCAGGAGGATCAGTGGGTGACGATGGATTTATGTTGTATCCTTTTAAGTGGTGCTATAATCTCAGACCTCAGGTTCTGCCTTCAGAGTGACATAAACCTAATAACCTTCCCCAGCCTTGGAAACATTTCTTCTCCTCCCATCTCCAAGGCGATTTCTTCCGCTTCAATCTCTTGAACTACAGCGAACCGCTCCTAAGACAGTAATACTGCCTGGCTCTGTAGATAGGGCAGACACCCTCAGTTGCCTACTCAATAGTCATTTCCCTCTTTCCCCTTGTAAACAAAACCCCACATTTGCTTGGCAAGGCATCTTTGTCTACTTGGCTGTGTGCCTTACTGGACAAGTCATGGCAATTCTGTTTCTCTTGCCACTCCTCGCTTAGGTATAAAAGGGAGACCGTTCTGTGTGCTAAGATGTGAGGAGGAATCTATTGGGTGGATGTAGGCAAGGTTTTTCAGCTTAAAAAAAAAAAAAAGAGATGCACGGGCAAAATCGTCATTCTGTAGCTGATTCACATTGTCATGTCTATGTAAGCTTGGAACTGGGATAAGAGTTATGCAACCATAGAGGGTCCTAGTCAAGAAAAGTCAACTAACGACAGCAGAGTAGGAAGTCAGAAGGAACTAACATCATTCATGTCATTAAGGCCCCTGAATCAGCCAACCTGGAGCTCCCCATTTTAGAACTCATAAATGTTCTCATTGTTTAAGCAATTTTGACTTGCATGTTCTATTACTTGCAGCTGAAAATATAACAACTGGTAAAACAGATAGGTGTGTATTTATATTCATTGCATTAGGTTTCCTAATAAACACCTTTGTTATTCCCCACAGCATCTGCCATATACCAGTGTCAATGAATGCTGGTTTCTTGAAGAGGCAAATGCATGGATGGATAAATATGCCATTCTTAATACTAGCTGCATTCCCTAGCCTAGTAAATCATAGGTGAATAAGCCAGAAATCTATTCTAGATGCTTCTCTATTCCCTTCTCTCCGGAGCCAGTTCATCCCCAAGTTTTGTTCGTTTTGCCTTCTAGATTCATCTCAAATCCATTTAATTCTTTTCATCTCTACCACTGTTCTGTTTCAAGATACTACCAAGTCTTAACTGGACTAGTGCAAGTGGCATCCCAAGTAGCCTCTTGAAATTTCTCACATCTATTCTCCACACTGCAGCCAAGGGAATCTTTCCAAATGCTAAATCCCCTACTTTCCCCACCTCCATCCTTGATTAAAGGATAAAGAACAAAATTCCAAAATTCATAAGATTCCACAGGTCTACATGGCCTGATGCCATCTATCCTCCTAGGCTACTTCTTGCCTTGACACTCTAGCCAGACAGGCCTTCTGTTGATTCCCTGATATACCTGTTTTGCACGTACTATTCTATCAGCCTGGCAGGCTCTCCCCCCTGGCACCCCCATACAATCACATACCTGTGTGTGTGTCAACCATTTTTCAGGTCAGTCTTGCCTTTCTTCTACTCTCCGAGTAGATGATTCTCTGTTCTACACTTTGCTAATACCACATACCTTTTAGTCATAGCCAGGATAGCCATACAAACTGAGACACTTCTGATAGTGAATGGGGTACTATTAATAATTACACTGAGACAACATGCATGAAGAGAGATTTTCCTGGACTAACAGAACATTTGGTCACCCTAGTCTTTAAACTTACTTTTCTGTTTTTAGTGTTTTCAATTAAAGTCTGCCTCCCCCAGATCTCTACATGGGCAGAGACCATGTCTTTCTTTTCTCACCATCACATTCTCCATGCCTAGCAGAGTCCAGATTTAATAATAGACACTCAATAAATATTTGTTGGAGGAACATTGGAAAAAAGGAGTATAACTCGGCTCACATTTTCCTTTCCTATTATTTTTTATATTCTTCTTAGATCAGTGTTGATGTAATGTTATGCTTTATTCTCATGTATTTTAAAATATCTGATCATTTTTGCATAGCACTGCTTTATTGCTGACTCATGCATTTAGTCAACAAGTATCTACCGAACATCTAGTACGTGCCAGGCATGAACTAGATGCTAGGAATAACAGCAAACAAGATGCAGTTCCCATCCTCAAGGAACTCACAGTCCCGTTAGGGAGGTACCTGAAGCCCACTAGGATTCTAGATCAATTTTCACCATGTAAATGCCTAGGCAATCAGGGCTTCATTTCCTTCTCAGTTGTATCATTTCCTGCATGTCAGTTTCAAGTTCAGTTCTTTCATGATTTCCATTTCTTACTAACACCTGTCTCCAGGAAACAGGAAAAATTTAGCTACTTTGCAATAGTTTCAGATTCTGGCAATATATTAAAAATCACATTCACGTACATTAGCTTCCAAAAAATAAGTGGAAATCTCAAGGTGCCTGAAATTAAGAGCAATAAGCTTAGGATCTGATCCTGAAGCTTCCCCATGGGTGGTTATCAAATTCAGTAATAGCTAGTAGTTTGGGTTTCAACACACAGTCAGGCCAGGATATGAGGTTATAGGTTCAATGGAGGCACTGAATGGGGGCTAATACCTCTTCGTGAAGCTGGGGTACTCAAAGGGATATAGTCTTGGTAATGAGGGGCCTAGAAAAAAGATGGGCCCACCTTAACAGAGAAATGATAAAGTCTGTAATTCTGGGCTATGGAAAAGGAAAAAAACTGTTTCCAGAAAAATAAAATCTTGGGCCTCTGCCTCACGTTGTATCAAAGTTAGAATGTCCACTTGTCATAGTTTAGGAATTGTCAAGATTGGAAATTTACATAAAAACTAGTCCTGGGACAGTGATATCTCTAGAGTACCTGGCAGACGTGAACATTCCGTTTTTCCATTGAAGGTGAGGTTATAATTCAAGATAGAGGTACAAAAACAGAAGTATAGGTATGGGGTAACCTACAATAATAGAAGTATTATCTGAAAAAGATGTCTTAGGTAGAATCTCCTGGAAGCAGATTTTGAGATACAGATTTGCATACAGGAGGTTTATTGGAGAGTAACGTAAGGAATCCATTTGAGGATGTGAAAGGATCAGGCAGAAGGAAATACAGTGATACAGTTGAAACAGAGCACCCAGCTGATCTCATGGAGATTTTTGGAATTGGGGGATAATCTTCAAGAATATCCCAAATTGAGACAACAAAACTGCAGCCCTTATATCCCAACATCAACCAGCCACTGGATGCATCTTGCCCCTGAGAAGACGTCATAAACCTGGGACAGATGGCTCCCTTTGGCCAAAGACAATCCCCAGAGAGACCCAGAAGTGAGCCAGCAGCAGCCAATGCACCAAGCAACAAAGATATGAATGTCTCATTCCTGAAATTGGAGATGGGAGGTGGAGATTCTGAGCAGCACACATCAGCACCCACTCTACTCTACTCTTGAGCTGCCCAGATCCATTTACATTTGCAGTTTGTGGTAAGTGTGTCCCATCTGGGAAGAGCATCCTCAGGATTCTGGTTGTTCTCAATTCCTAAGCAATCATACAAGGGAAGTTAGTGGAGAAACTTCGCAGTCCTTGCTGCTGCAACTAGTTTTAAAAGCACAACCAGTTTTCACTGTCTCCTTTCTTTACTACCCATTCTAAAGTCTCCACATCCTTGGCTAGTACCACTCATGGTCTTAGTAACTTAACTGGTAGAAGGTATGAAGACCTAAGTGTCTAACCACAATGTGTCCTTCTGAGGTTGTGTCTACTGCGCTTATTCATTAAGCACCCCAATTTGGCAGCACAGTATTAAGAGATGCCCCAATTGCTCACTAAAGGTGAAACATATTCTTCTTTTCCATTAGGTAATAGCAGTTGTATTTACCCCTGATCAGTGTGAATTACCCTTGCAAGGCTGGTGTGTCTTTTCTTTGCCTACTAGTCTCTTGGCATGAGGAACCCTAAGTGTCCCAGTGACAGCCTAGTTTAAAGTAAAGTGGGACTACTATTGTGTTCCCTGGTGGAAGCAGTCACCCTCTGGGAATAAGGACTTCTACCACAGAAGCTGAAGCTGCAAACACAGGAAAAACAAATTCCAAAAGTGGGTCATTGTGAGTGATAGTAAGATAAAGGGAAATAAAACAGAAAAGAGTAATTAAGAAATGTGGGGGACAGAATGTGAAGCTCCAGTATTTATATCATATGAATAAATATAATGTGAGCTCTTCAAAGAAAAATGTGTTGAATGGGAAACAAGCAAAGTGTAAGTATAGCTGGTTGAAAGCAGAAAATAATATGGTAGAAATAAACCCAAATGTCTATAATCACAATAAATATAAATGGACTGAAGTCAACCACTAAAAGGCAGAGATGCTCAGATTGAAATTAAAATTAAATTGTATAAAAGAGATGGCTAAACATAATGGCACAGAATGACAAAAAAGTAAGAGATGAGAAAAGATTTATGAAGCAAATTCTCAGCCATTGTGGCTATATTGTATCAAACAAGTTAATCTTAAAGCAAAACAAATTTTTATGGATAAAGAGGGTCATTATTTAAAAAATTACCAGGAATGTAGATGGAATCTATGCACTTAACAGCATAGATTCCAAATATGTATAGAAATTCAGGGGTCAGTGGCAATCTGCTGAAGTGCTACATCTCCTGGGAGTTTTGCATTTTCACAAGGCTTAGTACCTCAAGAAGAAAAAATCAAATTTAAGAGAGTGGTTTTTGGATCAATTTAACCCTAACTATTCAGAAGCAAGGTTAATTTATAAATGCTCTGGAAAGTGATTAAACAGGTCTTTTTAATCTCCTTATGCTTGTTTGCCAAGTACAGCTGTGTTTATGAAGTTGAATTTTTGCTTACTAATTCTAGGAAGTAAATTGAGTAAATGAATTGTGGGGTTGAGCTGAACTTTCATAAAAAAAAATATCTAAAACCTGAGCCAATTGTCAAAGATGCATGCATCAGGGTAGATTTTTCCAGGTGAGTTCATTACAAAACTGAAACAATTTTTGAGAACTTTGGACTGACAGCTTTATAACAGAGTCAAATTCTGAAAATACAGAGGAATATATATATATATATATTAGCTATTCTTTTTGTTTTGTTTGCTTGGCTGGGAAATTTTTCCTTTCTTTAATTAAAATAAATCTCAGTGGTATGGCTTATACAATCATAGTCTCAATCAAAAACGTCCTCCCCATGGAGTAAAATTCTAAGAGAACCACATACCTCTCATTTACAATATCTATTTACAAATTCAGACAATCTCTTCTCTCTTACATGTGATTTTTCCCCTTCTTTTTGTCTCCATGATTTTCTCACCCATTCTTGCTTGTTCTTTCTCAAGTGAAAGTGAAAAGGAATAAATGAATCAGGGCTTAAATCAGGCAGGATTTTGTAACTGGTAATACTGTGACAGGATGAGGAGATGGAGAGAGGGAGGAAAGGGAGGGGGAAGGGAGGGGAGAGAGAATGTGGTATAGAAGATTTTGCAGGGGATGGAAATCTTGGGAAGGGAGGTGATAGATATATTCTTGATGGCCCCACCAAAAGGGAGATTTGGCTGCTAAATTTGACCTTGCTCCCAAGTAATTGATGAGACGTAACATTATCATCAGAATAATGGTAATGAGATATAGATGCAGACTCTCTGCCTGTGGAGATTGCAGACAAAATAGACTTGAAGGCAAAACACATTATTCAGGCTAAGAAGACTCATTTCATAACTTCCTGTTAGGAAAACTTTGGTGGGGTTATTTGATTGCGGTGAGCTCAGTTCTTCCACATCTGAAGAGCAGGAAAATTCAACAGGGAAAAAAATGTTCTGAACTACGCTTGGTGGCCGTGCCTGAGCCTTCAGTCTCCTTGCTCCTGTCATCCTAAGAGGGAAATCTCACTAATGCCTCAAAATCAGGTTCAACATCAAGTTCATTATTAGGCTCAGTCTTAGTTAGACTTTAGTACTCCTTCTTTGACACTTGAAAAGGCCAAATATTTTCCTAGCTGTGGTTTTAGAATAAATTAACTTCTTCATTTCTGCTTTCTTTGTATTCTTTCTTGAGAATTTTCCTTTGAAGGAGATTTTTGTGTTTCTATCTGCAGTAATCTGACTAGACATTTTACTGCTAAAGCATCTCATTTCTGATCTGTAGTTTACCTTGTTAAATGGGATTTCAATCATGCATCTTGAAAAGCTCTGCCACTGGAATTTTGGTTTACCCTTGTGAATGTTCCCACTGACTTTGGAAGTAATTCCTCATTGTTGTCAGATTTTTTTTTTTTTTCTCTGTGTGGCAGCAGCCTTTCTACCGGTGTCTACCTTTTATTGATTTATGGTAATAGATGACCAGCCCCTTCTCTTCTGTCACTTACAGGTTGACCTCCTTAGGTAAGATTTTTCTAAAACTGGCACACAGGGTATAAGAACAGATAACCTTGTAAATTCAAAGGCTGGTTCCACGGAGTTAAAAATCTTATAATTCCAAGGTGTTGGAGCTTGATGCTAATTAAAATTTAAACATGTAGTTTGTTTGGTTCTTGGTGCCTTATACTGAGAGTTGTTGCCATAAATCTAGGTTTGTAAACCTGGGTTTGTGATATCTCTTTTAGACCAGTGGGCTTTAGATTCTGGTGTGCATCAGAATGATGCAGCATGCTGATTAGAAATATGAACTTCCAAGCCCTACTCCTAGATATCAATGCAATAGATCTGGGGGCAGATCTACATTTTAATAAGCTGTATGCATGATTCGATGCCGATCATACTTCAGTCTTCATGAAACAAGATGAGAAAGAGAAAAGTATTTCCTGACTCCCATATGGACGTTGCTAGAAGCTGTCCTGTCATTGATTGCTAGGCGCTAGTGTTCTCCTGATGAACAAAAACAATTTCACAGAAAATCAGTATCAGGCAAGGCCACTCTGTGACCAAGATGGATAAGACAAAAACAAGATCACTCTATGATTATATCTGAACACAGACAAAACGAAGAACAATGTTCAAACCACAAAATACCAAGGAGCCCCTGCCCACACTACTCCCAGCTAATATGAGTGACTGGTGCTACTTTACCAGTTATACTGGCCTCGGTATATTCTGGCCTCCTTACAGATACAATTTACTGAGATACACAATCATAGAATTACTCCTGCTTCATCATAGTATCCAAGCCAGAGCAAAGCCCTGCTTCCTTAAACCCTCCTCAAAATCAGCCAACAACCATACATCCTGTAAGCCCTTCCTAATGCCTCCTTGCTGAGATGCCACCAGAGGCCCCATAGTGTGCCTTTTCCTGCACTGCAACAAGTACTAAAACCAACTCTACTACAGGTATGTTCCTGATGGTCCCTCACTGGAGGCTATTGACAACGGCCACTAGCGAGACTAATGCTTTCCATTCTTTCTGTGTGCCCATGGTGTGCTGACTACTTAGGGCTACTAAGCCACTCAAGGACCTTCCTTACAACACTGCTGGGCATTTATGCTCTCTGTTACGGAAATGTATGGGTATTTACTGTATCAGTCATGACCCACACAGTATGTACAGTACAGTACACAGGAAACGGGTCATTGAGGAGAGTTCAGTGAATTTGCAGTGGCATTGTTGAAAAAGGAAGATGACGTACCAAGAGACTAGCAACAGCTGGGAGCTGTTACCACCCCTAAACCTGAAGGAGCAAGAGCAAGGAGAAACTATCAGACACCAAGTCACAGACCACAGACAGCCATAGCTCCACCCAATAGGAGCTATGGCTTTTGGGAGAGGAAGGCAGCCACTGCTGACCAACGGGCCAGCAGGGCAAGAGCTAGGGATCCAAACACCTTGACATTGCTCTTTTCTCTCTCCTCAATCCTCTGCTCACTGTCTCTGTAGATGCCAACCAGAGCCAAAGACGAGAAGGCCCATGATACAGTCTCTGTGGTCAGCCTCCAGAGACCAGAGCAGGGCATGACTGAAGGGGCAAATGGAGATCAGGCAGCAGACTGTAATACAAAGAGTCCATTCTCTTTACTCGGTAAGCTGTTTATACCACCTGTGCCGCAGATGTGTGATGTTATCAAATATTATATAAACCAGCAAACCTAAGTACAAAAAACAGAGTTCTGAACCCTATGAAAACTCAATCAAATGCTTTGAAAAAACTGAATGACAACAACAAAAAGAAACAAACCGATGATGTGCCAGGTCCTGTTCTAAGCATTTCATACGTATTGTATTCATTCCCTATTGCTGCTGTAACAAATCATTACAAACTGAGTGGCTTAAAACAGATTCATTCTCTTACTGTTGTGAAGTAAAAACAGTAATTCCAAAATGGGTCTTAACGGACGAAAATCCAGGTGTCAGCAGGGCTGCATTCCTTCTGGAGGCTCGAAGGGAGAATCCGTTTCTTGTTTTGTCTCTCAGCTTCTGGACGCTACCCACACTCTTTGGCTTACATTCCCCTTCGGGAAGTCCAAACTCTGCTTCAATCAGCACATTTCCCTCTCTGATTCTGACTCTCCTGCTTCCTTCTTCCCCTGATAAGGATCCTTCTGAATGATTTCTTATGATCTCCCATCTCAAAATATTAACTTAATCATATCTGCAAAATCTTGTTTGTCAGGTAACATACTCCCAAGTTCAGGAATTAGGACATGTATTTCTTACAAACAAGAACATTCTCCCATATAACTGCAATATAACCATCAAAATCAGAAAATTCAAATGGGTATATTACAACCATCTAATCCTCAGACCCCATTCAAATTTTGACAGTTGTTCCAATAATGTCCTCTGTAGTAGAAGAATCCAGTTATAAACCCTACATTGCAATTACCTGCCATGTCTCTTCAGTCGTCTTTAATCTGGAATAAATCTGTGACCTTTACTTGACTTTCATGACGTTCACAATTTCAAAGATTACAGGCCAGTTATTTTGTAGAATAGTCCTCATTATGCATTTATCCAATGTTTCCTCATTCTTTTATTCAGGAGTATCATCCAAGTGATGAAGTGATGCCATGTTCCTTTCCATGCATTTGATCTGATAATGCAGTTTTTATTTGTCCCACTACTGATGTCATTCACTTGAATCACTTGACTAGGGTGGAATCTGAAAGATTTTTACACTGTAAAGCTGCTTTTTTTTTCCCTTTGTAGTTCATAAGTATTTTGTAAAGAGGTATTTTGAAACAAGGTAAACCTCCTGTCACTCATCCAACACTCAGTCCATCCATTCTTTATCTCCATAGAGACTCATAGTTTTATTCATGGGTCATAATCTATTGATATAATTACTTTAATGCCACCAATTCTGCCATAGCATCTACCTCAAACTGGCTTGATATGCCCCCATCATTCTTTGAGTACTTCCTTGCTTCGGAAGCACAAGATGTTTGGGGCTCCTCTTTGTACTTTCCCTGGCCCAACCCTGGAATCAGCCATTTCTCCAAGGAGTCCTAGAGTCCTTTAAGTGGGGCATGGGATTGGAAACCAAGATCCGGGCACTAGGTAGTATGCTCATCATTTTTGGATTCCGATAGTGCACAGACAGAGCTAGGGAATATATGTTACGTGTATATTTCTATATCTCATATATTGAAAACCACCAGCCACACTGATATCTCCAATTCCAAACCAACCCCCACAGGTTCTTTCTAGTTTTCTACCTTTCCGCATTGGGTCAAGGGACGAAGCATTATTTTGCTACATGTATTAACTGACTTAATCTTTACAACAATCTTATGGTTTAGAAAATAACATTGCCAGCCTGATCATCCACGAACACTATATTGTGTATTTCAAATGGTTCAAGAAAAAGGTTCTATATACTCTACTTGCAACTTTTCTGTAAGTCTGTAATTGTTTCAAAATTTTTAAAAGTTTATGCTAAAAAAACCTCTCCGTTGGTCAACAGACTCTGAGATACAATAGTGTTCATAGTGTTCCCAGTATTCTGAATGTGATAAAAGCATCCATGCATTTTCCACACTGGGAGAGGAGAGGAGAGAAAGAGAGAAAGGAAGAGACAGGATTTTAATCTAAGAAGGGTGGGAGGTGGGAAAGGTGACCCACATGGCCTTATCTTTAACAACCTAGGCTGGTGGTTCAGAGCTGCAATCTTCAGTGTGACACTTCATTCATCATTTACATATGACCATTTGACAATCATCCAGGCCTGAGGTCCACTCAAGAGCTGGCGGATCCTGATTAGCTAATCAGCCATGTTGGCTGGGACACAGCCCATCAATGTGACAGAACATATTAGCCTAAAACTAACCATTAGATGAATTTCTTAAGGCTTATCCAGCCCTCTCAGTGTGAGAAAAACAAAAACATGTGACGACTCACCACGATCTCTCTCTGGTCCAAGTCTCCTACTTTACAGACAGACAAACCCAACCACAGAGTGGTTAAGGATTTTGACAAGGTCTCACAGCTATGGAGTGGCAGGACTCAGAAAACCCTCGGTTCCCATCCACATCATCGATAGCCCGCCAAAACTGCTTTGTGTGCTCACTGACTTTGTTGTAGGTAGCAAAAGACTTCACCAAGGGGCAATGGAAGCCCTCTTGATTCCAGGGGATTAGGGCTGGGAGTTGTTTGGTTAGTTACTAAAGTCCATCAAAATGGGAAAGTCCTAAAAAGTGTTATGTAAATACCTAAAACATTTTATTTGATAATTTTTCTTTGCAACCTGATCTCCTGATTAGAGTTCCACGGTGTTTTTCTTGTATAAGTCAGAATCCAATATGTCTGATTTCCACTTTGTGTTTTCTTAAAGAGGAGTTATAACATAAAGACATTTGTCAAATAATATGAGTGTAGAACCATTCTAGATGTTAATCGTTTTTCCTCTTTTTAAAAACTGTCTCATCCAGGAGTGCTTGGGTGGCTTGGTTGGTTAAATGTCTGCCTTCGGCTCAGGTCATGATCTTGGGGTCCTGGGATTGAGCTCCACGTCAGTCTCCCTGCTCAATGGGGAGCCTGCTTCTCCCTCTCCCTCTGCTCCTCCTCTCTGCTCATGCTCTCTCTCTCAAATAAATGAATAAAATCTTTAAAAAATAAAAATAAAATAATATTGCCTCATCCACATATAATTCAATAACAATTTTATTAGATGTGTGACTTGGCAAGTTCCTTAACCTCTTTGTGCCTCAGTTGCCCTTCCTGTGCCTCAGTTACCCTTCCTGCAAAAATGCTCATCTTGCATTTTCTCAGCCCCAACCCTGGAATTAGACATTCCTCCAAGAAGTCCTGTCTCCTTTCACAGGAGAATGGTATTAGAAACCACGATCTGAGCACTAGGTGTACTCATCACTACGGGATTGTTGTTGTTCCCAGGTCCTCACAGCAGACAGCTAAGGAATGTATATTATTTATATACAGAAATAGATATCTACCTCTTTGTATATATTGAAAACCATAAGTCACACCGGTGTCTCTAATTCCAAACCTAGACCACAAAATTGGTTTTAGTTTTCTCCCTTCCGTATTTGTAACTCCCTTCTCCAACCATGAATAATTTGGCTCTCATTATCCTTACTATATTCACTTATCTGATAAATACTCCTGTATGTAACCAACCAGTATTATCTCCACTACCCTCCTCTCCCCATGTGGACTCTGTCCCCTCATGCCTAGTCACCTCTCTGCCACCAACTCAGGGCTACTATGGCTTCCCTCCTTCTTTTGAAGTAGATGCCAACTTTGCTTTGTATCACCTAATGAGTTTAGGATTGAATTGTCCAGAAATAAAAGGGGAAGAGGTAAAGGAGGAGCCACTTTTTTGTTTTTATTACCTTTTCTGACACAGTGAAGACTGTCAGTAGGGTCAAGAAACAGAAGGAACTGTTTGCATTCAACAAGGCAGTTTGAAACTTCACATCTTGACCTGTAGCATGCAGGGGAAATCATTTCCAAATTTATTTATCCCCCGAAGTGTGTTGTCACCAAAAACACTGATTACTTCTTCACTGAGAGAACTCTCACCATTCAAATATTCAATTGCTATTATTGTCAAGATCACTTACTGATAGATATTGTTTCCTTTTTCATCTCATTCCTTCATTAGCAGAGAGGGTTATCTGGCCTATGTTATGGTACTTAGCTCTTTATGCATTTCTGATAGACTCTCAAAGGCCCAGTACAGAGTGATATGATGCAATTTGTGTTGCCTTAGAAGTCAGACAGACTTGTGTTCAAATCACTCCAATTTATCAATAGTTTGAATTTTATAAGAATTAAAGATCTATATATATCTTTAAAATAAAGATACACACACACACACACACATACACACATACTCACTCACTCCCACCTGCCTATGGTAAAGTATTCTCTAATGTTTTACACTCGTACTGGGCTTGCCTATCTTGACAAAGTCTTATGTCTGTGCATGTGTCTATCTGTCTCTTTGTTCACAGTTTTCCGTTGAGACCTGAGACCATAGGAAGAATTTCAGGCATGTAAAACTGATCAATAACAACAGTTCTGAAAAACCAGATGATTGAACTAATTTCTCAGTGAACTTGAAATAAATGCATCACCTGTTCTTCTCAGAAGTTTTGGACCCATAGGTTTTCTCAATGGTATCATCCCAGTGGCATGCTCACTAGAGCCAATACACTATTTCAGAAGAGGGAAGGGAGAAGCCGCACTCTGTAAATCTGCTTCTTTCTCTGCTCGATTTACCAAAAGTCCATCCTGCCACCTACTCATGTGAAAGTCCCTTCAGGTCCTGGCTTACGTGCCTCATTCTGCCTCAACCACTCATCGCTGAGTTGTGAGGATGCCCTGTCCCCTTCATGTTTCAAAGACTATTTTGAGGGAAAGAGAACTGGGAAACCTGCAATAAGTGTACTGGTCCAGTCTGCCCCAGTGAGCTGGAAAAAAAATCTCTATTTGTTGCCATGTAAAAATCTTCTGTGGTATCCTGCATGATGCTCTTGTCTTTGAACCCCTTCTGTAGAAACTGCTTTGTCTTCAGTTATTTTATTGTAATTTTATTGTGCAAAATCCTCCCTCTGATTTCACTGGAGTCCTGTGCAGAGTGAAGTATAGCCTCTCCGTCCTGTGATGAGATGGAAATCGTTATCCTTGCCCCCATGACACCAGAGGAAAATGGGAAACTGCACTTGTGTAATCATCATTGTACAGACCATATAAGAGAGGTACAGAATCGCTTCCTTTTTAGTGGGTTTAATTAAAATCATTACTTAAAAATAAGCCTTGTGACAACATCATGATTGGGCTATTTTCAAACTGTAGAACACCTATGAGAATTCCGGGTTCCGTGAGAAGAGTCTCTTCATAGTTCATACATGTATGTTTGCAGGACTCAAAAATACGAGGAACTCTGTTAATCTTCTGATATTGGCTGCACTGATTATTTTATGGTTGTCTAAAAATGAGAGGCATATCGAAATAATTTAATATTTTGTAATATTTTAAAGGGTCATTATAAGACATTCTCTTTTACTCAGTAAGGATTAAATAACCAAGTCTATGTTTTTTATTGCTGATTTCTACGATTAAAGCAAGTACGTATAAGCTGAGCTGATTGCAATATAAAGAATTATTCTCTTGGGCCCTACTTGTATTCATTCTCTTTCTACATTTTAAAAACCCATTCATCAATTACTCTGCAGTAGTACCCGGAGTTAGCATGCGCATATTATCTTCTCATATTCCATCACTGTCTTCCAAGATCACGCGTGTGCGTGTGGGTATGTACACACCCGCCCACACTCACAAACACATACACACACATGCAGGCACTTATAATGGCATCCAAACATATTTACCCATAATTACATTCTAGGCGCTTTATCGAACAGATATTTTTGCATTCATTTGTGGAAGCTGAAAGGAATCCATGCTCATGTTTGGAGTCTTAAAGCAAACTGTAATCTTATAAACAGTGAGGTGAACCTCAGAGGCAGTAGTCTTTTGATATGCAGCATAAGTGAAATGCTGCATAATATAAAATGATGGCGCTATTAATCCTACGGCACTGGTGGTGCCCAGCGCCCCCCCCCCCTTCGCTATTGATACCAACACCATTGTCTCTGGCTTTAAACTTCATCAGTATGCAAACGGAGTGTCACTATGATGGGTGGTAACTTGGTTGGATGCACTTTCTACATTTCTGGCAAATGAGTATAATTATTTTCAGAGCTGCGGGCAACTCATGCATGTTTTATCCTCCATCTGGACCAGCACGGTACACAATAGTGATAAAAGATGATTTTCCCCCTTGGATGTTCACAGGCCATCATCGACACAGTCCTGATGAAATGGCCATGTATCCCCTAGCAGTTCTATATCTGCCACAGCTTGACAACAAAATTATTTCCCCATAGTACTAAAACACTTCAAATATTCAAGCCCTCTGTGCATATATTTGTGTTTTGAAGCATTCAGCGTTAACATAATGTGGTAATTTATAAACTGACAAATTAACTATGCAGAAATCACAGAGAGGCCTTATGAGGTCTGCAAAGCAGCAGAAAAGAAAGCAGAAGCTTTTTGCGCTCTGTAATAATAATAATCCTATCAACTGTCGCAGATTGCCCGGCCTCCCATTGTTAGAGCCGCACGCTCTAAAGCTTGCTTACTGTAGGTGATTCCGCCCCAGACGCCTTGCCTCAAACCTCACCAACCGGGAGGCTCAGCTGGGGCTCGAGGTGCCCTCCTTCTCTGGGTCTGGGGCTCGTGGGGAAAGGGGCACCAGTAAAAAAAAAAAAAAAAAATGCAAGTTGCCCATATTGATCACTTGGAGCTAGAAATGGTTGGTGGGATGGAATTTGGGGAGGGTAAGATTTGCCTTCAAGACGGGAAGGGAATTTAGGACAGGCAAAATCAATAACAGCAAAACTGAGATTATGCATGTGAGAGTACGATTGGCATTGTTTCGTGCTTATAAAATCATTTTAATGATTAAAATCCATCATCTTGCTAGCCCGCTTAGCAAGCGCTGGCGATCCTCACAGACCTACTATTGATCCTCAGACAGACAGCTGAATGGAGGCAGCATTCATCAAAGAACGCAAAAGAGTGCATTTTCACTTTTATTGTATTAGCTTAATTCTCTTTCAGATGAATTAAACACTCATTTTGCTAGACCAAGGGGAGAGTCTGTGGATCTTCTGCTGCCCCCATCTGTTTAACATGTAGATTCTTAGAAGGCAGAATTCATTTTTTAGAGGCAAGAAAGTATTTACAAATTCTTTGTAAAAACACAGAACATTCCTTCATGATATGCCAAACCAGCCTCTCCTCCTTCCATCTCCACTACACCCAGCTCTGCACTCCACCTCCCCCAGTCACTGCACACACACACACACACACACACACGCGCGCCGTCCTTTAAATGGTATGTACCATGCTACGAGGCCTACCAAACATCAGACACTCTTTATCAGCAGTTGTGCCAGGGTCTCCATGGCAACAGTATAATAGATTTGCCCTTATTCAATCCCAGAGGCCACATTGAAGCGCAATGCAAAATTTGCTGGGGCCTGAATTCCTTTCAAGCCATGGCTCATGTGTCAGGAAACAAGTCAATGCACAGACAGCACTGCACAGAAAGATGGAGAGGAACCTTTTCTCTCCACTGCTGTTTGCTCACAGTGACATTCAGAAGCTTGGGCCCTTCTAGATCTCATTTCTGTCTTGTTTTCTAGTTATTAATTCACTTCTTTGGGTGGAGAAGAGAGGGGGGGAGCACCAGGCTTTGCAATAATAAACCACCAATGAAAGTGCAAAGCAAGCTGCATAAAAACGAAGCATGCCTCTCAGCCTCCAAGGTTATATAGGATTCAATATGGCTGAAGCCCACCTCGGCGGCGGACTCAGCTTTGGGGTATGAGGCACCCCGGGGCCCAGCGGGGCTGAGTAGCCCACGCAACCTCCTTGACCCACACTGGAGTGGTATTTTTGATACTCAAGCGACCTTTCCCGGGGAAGGAGAGGCAGAAGAATGGACACATGCCCTTGTCCTAAAGCCAATCTCGGCAGGCGGGAAGAATTCCCGGGAGCTCGCACCTGAAGTACACTGTGGCTAAAACAAGCACAGCTTAAAAGTTAAACAATCATTTGTTTCAGGTTTATTTTAATCATTAGCTTTGGGACTTACAAGATGATTACTTTGTGGGTTAATTATTTTCTGTGCTTGGCTTTCCAAACCTAATTGCTCAACTTCATTATTGTACATAGCGATCCATAGCTGGTTCCTAAAATTACCTGTCCAAATATTTTCCCTTTTGATTATTACAGAGAATTTGCTATTTTTCTCCCTGACTTGGAACATTGCAGAAATGACTTGGTGGGCAGACATTTGGGTGATTTTGAACATTGAACTAGAGACATCACGGCCATGAGAAAAGACTCAATCACTGATAGGATTCGAAAGAAGATTCTTAAGGGGCTTTGCCAGATGAAGCCTGATTAACTTCAGGGCAGTGGTTCTCACACTTTAACATGCATAAAAGCACCTGGAGTATTGTTAAAACAATTTCTTGAACCCTGTGGCCAGAGTCTGTGACTTGGGAGTCTCGGGGGCAGGGCCGGGGAGTTAGCATTCCCAGCACAGTCACAGATGATGCCAGCGCCACTGGTCCAAGGGCTGTGCCTCGGGAACCACAGCTTTCGGCCAGTCTCCAGCAGGAAAAGTTCCTCAACCTCAGACTTAAAGTTTATTTTGACTGTTTACTGTAACTTTGACTTTGATACTCTTCTAGAAGGGCATTACTTGTCATCCTAGCATAATTACCCCCTTCTCCAGAGGATCAGACCCACAGTTTCAAACAGCACCTGAGACACAGTGAGGACGAAAGCCACGGGGAAGAAAAAATCGTCAGGAGATCAGGATATATCCTCAGGCCTAACACTATGCCTGCCACTCATTAGGGCTTGATCAGTATTTTTTTTTTTTAATGAAATACATGAGTGAGTAAATATGATTGAATTGCAAGGCTTCCATACTTCAGGACAGAGATCTTAAGTCAAGTATCTCATGCTTTGTGTTCTATCTAAATTGAAATCAAGTCAAAGGTCATACATCTGTTTTTAAAAGAGGCATATGAATTTTTGTGGGGGAGATTAAATCGTACTTTAAAATCTTCTAGGAAGCTGGAGCCATAGGATGAATCACTGTAGAAAGCAAAATCCTTTTATAATTAAAAACATTACTCTCTAATTTATCTAGTTTTATAAGTTTGGGTTTTCTTCAAGTGGGAAACACTGCATTTTCACTTCAAGACTCACCAGCTTTGCTTCTTACTGCCCAAAATAAAAAAGTGTATTTCTGCCTGATGTTTTAAACTTGGAATCATCATTTACTTCTTTTCATTTCCCGTTCCTGCTGATTTGACCCTAAAATCTCGGTCATTGTAACAAGTAATCAGTTTCAACAACAACAAAATGTGGAGCCAATAATACATAACACTGACTTGAGATGATTCTGCTCCCTTCAACCAGAGTTTGGTTCCCTGTGCTAAGTGAGTTATGGGCTAGAAAATAGACACCTGGGCAGGGGGAGGAGGGGAAGTAAACTGAATTACAGCACGTGCTTTGCGAATTACCTCATCTATGGCAAATTCGTGATAAGATAATGGCAGTATTTTTCACCACACTTTACAGTATGTCTTCAGTAGTGAGTTTTTTCTTCCCAGAACAAGGCCAAGGGCACGGAAGAGAGCAGCCTCTTAGGCAGGGAGCCTAGCCGGCCCTTTCTGCCCCTCCAGGCAGGTGAGGTGCAGTGGGGACAAAAAGAGATTTCTCTCTCCCTCCCTGCCCCTTGCTTCCGTCCTTGAATAGTCCTTGAATAGTCTCATCCCTCATGGGCTGGTGAGAAATAAAATTCTCCTTAAATAAATCCAAATATACAGAATTGTAGAATTGTTAAACAAGATCTTTGAGAGGGTGGATTTCCATGCTTCCTTTTCCCAGAGAAGGGAGATCCCAAGATCATGCAAGTGGTCGTGGCAGAGATAGGGCATGAGCCCAGTGCCTATACTCTGACAGAAGTCCCAGGACACCACACCCTGCTGTTCCAGCCTGCTTTGCCCTCCCTGGAAGGGAGCCCATCACACTGCTCGGGTAGATGTCCCCTCCCACACTCCCTACCTGCCGCAGGCTACCTAGAAGGAAGCATGAACGCACAGTGCTATCAACAGCTTTCAATTCAACAACTATTTATTGAGCACCTGCTGTGTGCTTGTTGCTGCACTGCACCCGGACAACATCAGAACGAAAGGACACAGCGTTTTATTACAAGGTGGTTACAACCAGGTAAGTCTGTTTTTCATCACTTTACAATAGCTGTCTCCTCCATAACGCTTTGCAAACTGGTCTATGCCCCAGTATGTCTGGAGCCACAGATTAAACTGGTTGTAACTTCCTGATGTTTCCATTTTCCTTGATTATAAGTACACTATTTCCTTGATTTTATGACAGAGATTTTTCTAATTCATGCTCTAAACTTTGGAAATGTGGCTGGATGCCTCTGACACTCAAAGTATGCATTAAATTGGTGCTGCCCTCTTTCTTTTTCTTTTCTTTTTTTTTTTTTTGAGATACAGATTGGGCTTCATCTTCGAATGATATCTTAAAATTGAGGAAAGCAAGGAATTTAAGTTGGTATTTTTAATGCTAACTATTTTAGACCACTGCACAATATGTCAGTTTTCAAAAGGTAAGCAAATACTTTAACCAAGTCTCTCCTTTGTGGAGGGTGCTTTAGGCTCCCCCGACAGGGTCCCTCAATTTGGACTTTTAGCTCCTCTGCCACTGAGGGCACTTCGGGTGTGGGGGAGCCCGAGAAGACCCAGTTTAGATGAGGCAGTGTTTTGAAGTGCCCAAGTGAGAAAGGGAAAACATCTGCAGGACAAACATGATGCTGAACATTCCAATTAGACCCTGGACCCGAACACAATGAGACAAACACTTCCAGATGAACTCGCTCGTTTTCATTTTACAAACATTCCTCTCCCAAGGAAAGCCAGCCTGTCATTTCCTGCTGTACTGTTGTGTTTTGCCACCTTGCCCCTCGCCTCAGTTCTTTGTGACCAACACACACTTTGGACCCTGCCTCTTCTTGCTGTCCTGTTTGGCCACCTGTCCAGCCCTGTGTTCAGCAGTAATGACCAGCAGACCGTGCCTTTCTTGCCAAGTGGAGCCGACGCTCTGTGGACCATTGTTTGTGGGGCCACACTGCTGTCCCCATCGCTGCCCCTATAGGACACTCATCAACAGCTGTGAGAGGCTTCCCATCCTGGCGCATAGAAAAGGAAGGCCTAGAAAGGCTTCTCGGAGCATCAGTTCACAGGTCCTGCAACCAGCCAAACAATACACGATTATTCAACGGCTCCAATTCATTTTCCTCTGCTCCTCCCCCACCGTTACCCTTGAGAGAAAACTAATTTGCAGAAAAATAGCCCCTGCCAGCTAACTTCTCCTCCTAAATGTATGATGACCCCGAACTCTTGTCTCTGTGGGTACTTATTCTCATAGTAAATGCGCAGAGTTCTGAAAAGCCGTCTTCTCCTTTAAAAACCTCCCTCCCCCATCTTCGTCAGGGAGATGCTTTCTTTTCCTTTTATTCTTTGCTTCTCTTTTTAACATGTGTGCTGAAATTGGCACTTTCTCTTTTCAGTTCACTCCCTTCCTGGGATTAATGCAGGCAGCAATGGAGAAATGTGCACGATTTTTCCAGTCTCTGCACTAGGCGAAGCCATGGGTGATGGATTAGATGTAACGGGCTCTACCTTACATATCACTATTTAAGCGAAGAGCCGGGCGGCCGGTGATGCATGGTGTCATCCAGAGCGCCCTACGCAAGCAGGGGAGCGCGGCTGCCTCCACTGTTGTCTGAGTAAATAATGGGGCTAATGGCATTTGGTGCAAATGAGACTCCTATAGAACTCATAGTGCTTGTTGATCTCCTTCTTATTTTTCTTTGTCAAGCGCCTGCTTCGGCAGTGTAGCCTGCCTTCGCTATCGGGGGGAGGAGGGAAGGTCTCTGGGAGTTCAGGATTTTGTAACTAATATGGAACACCAGCGAGAATGGATGCCAAGGTCGGTTTAAGAATAAAGAAAATTGATTTGGAGGTCGGGGTCACTATGTGAAAGGCCCTGGATGCTGCCAAAATATTTTCATTATGCTGGTTTTGTTATGGAAAAGACCAGGCCTGCTTAAGGAGGCGAAGAGGTTGGGAGGTGAGGCTGGAGAGAGGGAGGCTGGGAGGCACGAGGGGAAATGGAGCTCTACGATTTATGGGCTCTAGGTCCCCAAGTTTCATCCGCCTGGCGCTTGCCTTCCTTGGAGAGGTGTGTGGATGGACAAACACCGATCATCACGTTTTCTGCCCACAGAACCAGGCAGTTCTATACTCTCTCTCTCAGTCTCTCTCTCTCCTGCGGCAGAGAAGCTGGAGACAAATTCTTCCAGTTGTATTTGCAAGGGTAAGCTATTTCATGCATCACTGTGATTCCACTTTTCGCCCATGCCTACAACATACCTGCACCGCAGGGCTGTATATTTTAACAAAATCCTGTTATTATTGGAGCTCTGACCCGATTTTGTTTCTATATTCTGAAGTAGAAAAGACTCCAGTGGCATGAAATTAGCAACACATTCTGCTAGTGTGTTAATTGTGTGAGAGTTTTTGGCAGGAGAATCTCTTAGCACTACATGGATTTTATTTTTTATTTAAATTTGGTAGTGATTTCACATTGTGCTTAAAGAGAGGTACCATGGCTGAAAACACTTGGGATTTACTGTATGTTCAGAAAAAGAAAAAAAAATCTGCCTAATGCAGCGGTGCAGAAGGAATTATGTAATTTTTTCACTTAGCAGGGAAGCTGCTAACGTTGATTTCTAATTCATTACAAGAAATTGGCATTCCCAGGCAGTGGTCTGGGACGTCCCTGGACCCCAATACAGTATCCAAATGTGGTTATATCTGACCAGTAGCAGATTACCTGCTCTGATAAAAGCAAAAACACATGAAAAAGTCAAAATCTCCTAGGACAGAGTGGCTGCTTTTCTCTGATGGATACCCCTTCTGAATCCCCCAAAGACCAAAGGGGACATTGTATGACCATGGCTGTCCCCATGAACATGTGGATGGGGGAGCAATTCCCAGAAAGGGGAAGGGTGGGCAGATAAGCCAACAGATGTGTCCCACTAAAGAGGATGGACTCCTGCTCTTATCTTAGTGGCAGAAGGCAGCTCTGAAAGAGGAAAAAGGTAAAATAATGATTACTAAGTACTTACTGTCGACCAGCTATTGTATTGGCTGACATGTCATCTCATTACCCCGGCCATACACTAGATATGTGATTCTCTGCTCCTGGCTTCTTGCCCACCTCCTCTCCCCACACTTCGCTCCTTGCCTGTCACCCACCACACCTCTGTCGTCTGAGAGGCTCTGAGCTGCCCTGGCTGGCTAGGAGCTCCTCCTTGGCTTTCATTCACTGTATGCTTCAGTCTAGCTGTTCAAAGCAAGACAGACAAGGGCTCCTCTCCCTGATACTCTCGCTTCTGTAACAAGTCCTTCTTCAGAATAACAAGCACGGCCTGAATTTGATTTGTGGTGTCAAGCAGACATAGAGCCGACTCCAATTCCAGCTTCCTCGAGAAGATGATCTACTCCGTAGTTCTGTGTTTCTGCATCTGTGAGAGATGGCCATACTTTGGGCCAGGATTAAACAAGGTGATGGATGTGGAGCTCTCAGCTCCGGGGCTGGTCCATGGCCTCTTCAGGTCCCTTTGCTTCCTGAACCCCCGGCATGGCAGTTCCACCTACTGAATCCACATTAGAGGTCAGACACCATGCCAAGCTAGGCATGAGCAGAGATGTCCCCAGAGGTACCATGGAGTATGTACCACCCCTCATTTAATCCTCATATAACCTGGTAAGGGTGGTATGACCATCCTCCTCAAAACCATACCTTGAAGAGCAGAGCCAGAATTTCATCTGGTTTGTCTGATTCCAAAGACTCTTAACTCAGTGGTTATCAATGCTGGCAATCTGGAGAGCTTTTAAAACGTTGATACATAGACTCCCTACTCCAGACAACTGGATGGAGGTGGGATTAAGTATCTGTCACCTTTAAAAGTTACCCAAGGAATCTAATCTGATGGTCAGTGAGCTATGAAACCATTGTCTTAATTATGCTCAACCCCCTACCTTATCTACCACTGGCCATCCACACACACTAGGACGTCTTAATAAGAGAGGAATTTCAAATGCTGGCTGCTTGCTAATAATTAGACTAGTATTTACCACCTATGAAGGGTCTACTATGGCATAGACACTTGATGTTATCTTTGATCCTCATAGCAACCAGGCAGGAATGAAATGTGGTCAATTTCCTAGTTCACAGAACTTACGTAAATAAGTTAGTGCCTGGTATAAACAAGCCATCTGTAACTAGTATCATTAACATCATTGCCGCCACCATCATCATCATCATCATCATCATCATCATCATCATCATCATCATCTCTTGAATCCTCATAGCAGCCTTTCGACCTATCCACTCTGCCCCGTCATGAGGCCGGGAAGCTGTGTGCATCTTACCATCCTACCGCTGCCCCTTACCCTGAATGCCCATCATCTCTCACCCCGACAGCTGCAGCAGGCTTAGTGCAACTCCCCACCTCTAAGCTCATCCTCCCCCAATCCACTTTCTGCAAAATAGCCAGCGTGATCTTCTTAAAACAAATATTTAATCTTTCCTGGATGTAAAATGGTGATAACTGTCAGGCCACTGTGTAAGGTTTGGTAGGCTGAGCCCTTCATAAAAGTGCCCAAGGGAGGGGCAGGCAGGTGCCCAATCTTCTCCCTGCTGTCTTTGGCAAGCTGCGCCCTCCCAGCCCCCCACTGGAGACTGCATTGGCCCTGAGATCAGGGTGCTTTTTGTGATTTATGTGCCCAGAGTGTGTGTGAGAGAGAGAATGGCTTGGTTTAGAGAGAGGGGCATGTGCTTTTCTAATTCACACAAAGGTTTTGTAGTAACAGCAACTGCCCTGAAGTTGAACCTACTTCACTGAGTTATTATGCTAGACAAATGTGAAAATTTAAATAAAATGGAAGTTCCCTACGGGAGCTGAAATTTGAACCCTGGCTGTCAGTCTCAAAAACTATTATCCTAACCCCTGTTGTTCCCTGGAATACAGAGAAGGGATGCTTTCTGGGGGGGGGGGGTCTACAGATAGGAAATTCTTTGGGTGACAGGCTTTCTGGGAGAAGCTTCATGGAGGTGGAAGGTGCATTCTCTCCCATTAGACCCAGATATAGGCCAACCAAAGCCAACTACCTTGTTCCCCTTGCCCATCTCACCTAAATAGGTCTTTGCTTCCTTTGACCTTAAAAAAAATGTCATAAAACTTTGGATGAGAACATTTTTCTTAAGAGAGGGGAATTTAGGGGACAAGGTTATGCTTGGTGTCTGACCTCTGTTTCACGTAGATTCATTCCAGGCTACCTACTTGATAGGTGAGGTGTAGAGATAAAGAAAATGAGATTTTAATGCGATAATCTGTCACTATTCTTCCTTATCAGATCACTGCCTTTGCTGGCCCTTGGGTTGAATACTTGGCACAGCATTTTGGAACCAGAACATCCTTTAAAAATAATCTACTTCAATGGTTGGCATCCAAGAGCCCCTTAAGGATAGGGGTCTTCACATGACCTTTTGATATATCTGAGCTTATAAGTGTGGTAAGTTGGCATGGACTCACTAAAACATCCATTTCTTTGTCTTTGACTAGAACTTTAGTAACTTAATATGTTAAAACTGTGGACATCTCATGCCACACTGAAATCACTCTGATCTAAACTCCCACTTGGGGCCCATGGCACAGTCCTGCTTCCCAGACCAGTGTTAGTTCACCACACCGAACTGTCATTTTCTTGACATTTAGCTCAGTGATGAAATTTGTTGGATAATTAGCTTCCAGTCATACAGCTTGAGTTTCAATACAATACTTTTTTTTCCCAAATTTCATTTTAAAGGAAACTTAAGCTACTGTAAATTGAAAACTGGATTACTTAGCATCAGAGATATAAGTACTGTAGAAACAAAGGACTGTGCCTGAATTCCAGCTAGCTACAGTTGCTTACTGGGGATCTTAACCTGACACCTATTCACTCATTGTCAAGGAGAGGGGTGGGAGAGATGAGGCCACAGTGGAACCCTGTTAAGGGAAAAGTGGCTCTAACTGAGGCTCTCTCTAGACTTCTTATGGAAACACAATAAAAAAGGGACTACTTTTCTCACAAAAATTATTTCATGTTTCTGCTGCCTTCACCCTATAGAAGAAATACCATGTTACAGAGGTTGTAAAAGAAATCAGAAATGGAGTCTCTACCACCATCCACTGTCTGCCCCTTTTCAATCTGACCAAGGACTCACCCCTTCTTCCTCTTGGATGAATCATCTCTACATTTTCTTCTCCTGTGCTCATTGATCCTTTTTTTCTTATTTGCTCCCCTCTTCCAGGGCCCTGTGTCTACTCTGCTAGGTCTCAAGCCATGGGGTTCCCAGCTGGCTGGTGAGGGGCTTTTGTGTCTTGGAGACAGAAAAAGAGAGAATGCTAGAGGCAGGGAGCTGGTGGTGGTACTGGATAGAGTTCACTGTTCTTAACCATGTCTGGTATTCCTGCTGAACAGTCCAGGCTTGTTTAGTTCTCCTCCCCACTTCCACTATGCCATGAGAGTGCAACCAAACCTCAGTGTTAACTCTGACACCCTGATGAAGCCCTTCAGTCTCTTTGCCCCCCTTCCCTCTGACCCGCTCCTCCATAACAAGCAGGATGCTCTCATCTTATCCCCTCTAGTCTTCACTCTGTCCTGCCTTCCTAAAGTGTTCATAAATTGCAATACTATTTTGGCATTCAATGATGTAGGCTACAGAGATTATTTATTTGCCCAACAATTTTCTATCCTGTTCGCCACCCTGCCTCAGCAAATTTTGGAAATTTAACCTTCAGAAGCCAAAGAGAATGTGGTTATAGATACCAGCTTCCTTGTTACCTGAATCTTCTCAATTATTTCCCCCTGCTCTGTGTCCCTTGTGTTTTGTTAATGCTGCAAAGTCCTGATTATCTAAAACTCTTTTATCTAGAAACTCTTTCACAACCTGAAATGAAATTATGCTACTGGATGTGTTTTATTTACTTTGAAAATTGTCTAGCTTACCTGAACCCCTGCTTGTCTGACTTCATTCAATGCCTGTCTAGATTCTTCAGATCTTCAGGGCCTTGGGGTGCCCCATTCCATTTTCTTACTGTTTAACCTCCAATGCAGAACAACTCCGATTTCAACCCTACTTTCTTTTTTCCCCCAGAACTATTTATTTATTTATTTATTTATTTATTTATTTATTTATTTATTTATGTTAGTCACCATACAGTACTTCAATACTTTTTGATGTAGTTTTCCACGATTCATTATTTGCGTATAACACTCAGTGTTCATTGCAATATGTGCCCTCCTTAATTCAGCCTTACTTTCAATGGTGGAGACACATGCCAAGTTATCTGAATCCCACAGTTGTTCCACTAGCTTTTTTCCTGCCTACTTTTAAAACCCACATTAAAAACATAAGATTTAGATTTTTTGAACCTCCTTTTGTATTCTGAGGCAACATAGCCAAAGAGAAAGTATGCTGTCCTGCATTTAGGTACCTGTGTTCTTGGCTTGGTTCTATAGTTGCCTGTGTAACTTAAAACAAGTCCCCGAATTCCCATATATTGCCATTTCTCAATCAGCCAGTTGTGGGTAAGAGTATCTAAGCTTCCTTATTAGCGGGTGTTCTGTCAATTACAGAGAGTATAACTTTAGAAAAGTTTACAGGGGACTATCATTTTTAATTAATCTAGAAAACGAGTCCTTTTTAATTATTCTCATAATATCTCGTATTGGGCAAAAAATAATAATAAGGTTGAAGTGTTAATGGAAAACTGGCATCAGATTGAGGCTTTCTCTGGACAATACAGAAATGCTGACTTCTAGCAAATGAGCACCCTCACTCTGCTTGAACACTTTCCATAATAGAAAGATCACTACTACCTTAAATGTTTCCATTATCGAACTCTTAGTTAAATATTTCTTTCTTTCATAAGACAAAAAATATCCCTTTGGGAAATTTTTACCTGCTTGTCCTTCTGCAATTCAATTTGCCAACCATTTACCAAACACCTCCTATATGCAAAGTCCTGTGTCAGTCATCTAGGGTTATAAAGATTAAGTCAACTTTGTTTCTACACTCAAGATCTTTGCAAATATTTTACAAATGAAAGGTTGAATGTAGTGTTGGATAGTTAAAAGACAGAGATACTCCACTACTAGCTAAGATGTAGTAATAGAGACTTACCCTCCTATCTGGAACAACCAAAATGAACAAAATTTGTGCAACAATAGTTTTTAAAACACTGGATATTAGGCAACCAAAACCAGTGATTCCCAAGAGATGGGAAATAAACAATTGCCCCTCTAAAAGCTTACTGCCTTGAGAGACTTTTCAGGCCCTTGTGAAGGGCTGGGAATTCCAGGCACAGGAGTCCAGTGGACTTCCTGAGAGAAGATGGGGATAATTCCTGGAGGCCAAGGCAACTAGAGGTTGCAGAACAGACTACTGAAGAGGGGAGAGCTGCACAAAACAAGAGTACCAGACATCTACAGAGCAACCCCCAAGCAAAGTATTGATCAAGGAATGCATGTGAGTAAGCTACCCAATGAAGAAGTTACCACACAGAAAAAATTAGAGGGAGCAGGACCATAAATAGTGCCTGTTTCCACCAGCCAGACTGAAAAGCCTCATAATTCATGGGGCATTGGGTAGAGCACTCAGAAGTTTTTTTTCTCAGGATTGAAAAATAATTCACCCTAGACTAAACACAGTTTTGGTTCCACCTAACAAATCTTAAAAACAAGACCCGAAAGAAGCAAACTGTTTACAAGCAATTTAACTGCATCCCAGAACAAAGCTCAAGAATATTTATAGGAATACAAAAATAGCCAGAACCCAGCAAAGTAAAATTCACAAAGTATGGCATCCAGTAAAAAATTACCAGTTATGCAAGGATGCAGGAAAATATGACCAAAAATGAGAGCAAATAACAACCAATCAGAACCAACCCAGAAATGACAAAGATGTTAGAATTAACAGACAAGGACATTCAAACAATTATGAAAACTGTATTACAGGTAGTCAACTAGTGAAGTACAAACATGGAAGATATTTAAAAAACCCAGGATGAACTTCTGATGAAAACTATAATTTCTGAGATTAAAAATTACACTGAATGGATTGAATTATAGATTTGATATTGTGAGAAAAAAACCTTTAAAGAACTTTAATAAATAGCAGTAGACACTCTAATTAAGTAAACAGAGAAAAAAGAATGAAAAAAAAAAGGAGACTCACTGCTCTTTGGAACAATTTCAAGCAGTCCAACATCATGTAATTGGGGTCTACAAGGAGAGTAGAAAGGGGGTGGAAAAACAATTGAAGCCCAAGCATGGGAAATGTAAAGCAAACTAAACCAGCAAACATGATAAAGAAATTGTTCAAACAAATGATAAAGAGACAATCTCAAAAGCAATCATAGGAAAATGACATATTGTGTACAGAGGAACAACAGCCAAAGAATGGCAACAGTTTCTCATCAGAAAGAATGTCAGTGAGATAACAGTGTCTTTAAAGATGAACAACTGTCAACCTAGAATTCTATACCCAGTGAAAATACCTTTCAGAAATGAAGACAAAATAAAGACTTTTTAGTCTTTAGAAGAAAGACTTTGTCACCAGGAGATCCATGCTACAAGAAATGTTAAAGGAAGTCCTTCAGGCAGAAGGAAAAATACCTGATCTACACAAAGGAATGAAGGCCTCTTGGAAAAGGTAACTATATCAGACATTTTAAAATTAGCTAAAGCTGTCTAAAAGATAATTGGCTGTTTAAACAGCAACAAAAAATAATATAAAGGGAGATTGGTAATTTACATAAAGGAAATATATGACAAAAATAGCATGAAGCCCTAGAGGGGAGAAATGGATGTATCCTATTATAAGGTTCTTAAGCTATGTGTGAAGTACAGTATAACAAAACAAAGAGTTGTAGCTAAAAGACAATGAAAGAGATCAAGCAGAATCATAAAAAATACCCAACCTAAAAGAAAGGCAGAAATAGAGGAAACAGGGAACAAATAAAGGATAGGGAAAAAAATGGATCTTGTCATCCACTCTGGACTCAAAGAAAAAAACTGTATCTCCCTTTCCAGAGTAAAACAGTTTCCCCTTATGTGGAAACACTACCAATGCCTAATCTGAAGCGACTGCTTCACAAGATGGTGCTTGTCCTCCTCAAGGTATGACCTTGCCCTCCTCTCGTTATCAAAAACTACAGTCAGCTCTAAGCACAGCCTGATCCAGGAAACAGAATGCCTTCTCACTGTACACCAAAGAAGTTGCAAGGTCTGGCAAGTAGGCATTGGCAGAACCAGCAGAAACACTCATGCAAGTTCATGTTGAGAGGGTGGGACAATGGAGGCCTGAAGATAAAGATGAATGGGAAGAATTCATTGATATGGGAGAATTCTTCCTTGACTCAGGATTTAACATCCTGGCAAAGACATCAGGATCCAGTCATAATGCAGTGCCGACATGACTCTTTGAAACCTGGATATAACAATGGATTATAGCAAATAAGATAGAGTTGCTAGAATGAACTTGGCAGACTATCAAGGAAGGGCCAAGGATGAGGGTGGATTTATTCCTGAGACCAGAGAAGTCCCCATCTGTTTATATTCCCCAGGAATTCCCACAAGAGATTGCTTTGGCTAAAGCAATAAGAAATGCAGTGATGAAAAGAGCACTGGTAACTCCAACAGTGGCTGTCCCCTGAACCCTGGGGTTGATAGAAAGAAATGGTGCCATAAGTCTAAACTCTTTAGCATCAATAAGAATGATAGAATTCTGGGATGTCAGAGGTCTTAAGTGATAGTAGAAGGTGTATGTGATTGCTATATGGGCACAAGGGCTGGAAGATGCTTTGGCCCTCAGACATCTGCGGCAGTGGTTTAAAGGCCAGGGGGTTCCCAGTCATGAGACGGATAACAGCCAAATAAGATAGTACCTGACTTGTAGAACTGTGGAAAGAAATTGTGAGCGGGCACAAGCACACCTCAAAGGAGATCCAAGAGGTCCACAGACTGCCCCCTTCTAGTTATTTCCCCATTCCCCAAGTGCATAATTTGGATAAACAAAGTAGCTAGCAGTATCCTTCCACTGGTTCCCTGACTTCCAGAGTAAGAGCCATGAGGTAGGAAGAGCCAAGTGGAAACCTCTGAGATTATCCATCCGCAATCCCAGTCAAGAGAGTAAACCAAAGTCAACACTGCATCCTGAAAGAGAGTTAATGCCACTATCAAAGACAAAGTATATGGGGATGATATTCTCCATCATATCCATGTATAATCCACCTGTCTGGCCCTTGAAAACATGAACTAACAGATCAGGAAGGATGATAGTGGACTACCATAAACATAACCAAGTGGTAGCCCCAAACTCAGTTGCTGAGCTATAAATGATACCTTTACTAAAACAGATCAACACAGCCTCTGGCACTCTGTATGTTGCTATTGATTTGGTGAACATATTCTTTTTAACCCATCATCAATAGCTAGGATCAAAAGTAGGTCTCATTTAAATGGGAAGGACATCAGTACACATTCAGTCTTGCTTAAGGCTATGTGAAGGCTCTTGTGCGATGGCAAAGTAGTCTGCAGGGATCTTAACTGCCTTACTATGTGGAGCACTACCATGATGACATCATGCAGATTTAATCTGGTAAACAGAAACAGCAAGTTGTGTGTCAGAGAAATTCAACCCCTCAAAGATATCCCAACCTGCCACATCATTGACATTTTCAGGAGTCCGGTGATCTGAGGTGTGCTACTACACCATCTTTGAGGTGAAGGACAAATGTTAGATCCTGTACCTTATTACAGTCTTCTCTTGCTGCATAACAAACCACAACAAAACCTAGTGATGTACAACCACCACCATGTGATTATGTTCATGGGTTCTGAGGGTCAGAAATTTGGAATGTCTTATTTCAACTTCTTGATTTCTGCCAGCTTTTCTAAATTGGGGTTCCACCGTAGAAGCCCTGATGCCCTAAGCCATCCATTCGTATATAATGAATTAATTTCTCTCCTGTGCATCTAGAATGGTATTAGTTATGTACTGTACTTGGGAGAATGGGAAAAAAAAATAGTCATCAAACCACTTTCTGTCTCCTGTGGCTCAAACAAGGAACCTCAGTTGAGAAAGGCTGGCTGAAGCATGAGGTGGGGAAACTCCACCATCTGGGGGTGACTCAAACTGGACCATAATCTTGGGGAGTCATCTTCACCTATATTTCTAGTGCCTGGGCTGGAGCACTTGAAGGCTAAGCTCAGTAAGGACTGTCAGTTGGAACACCAAAACATGGCCTTTCCATGTGGGTCTTCCAACTGTGTTCCAACTGTGATTTCTTCACAGTATGGCAGCTTCAGGGTAGTTGGAAGAGCAAGTGTTCCAATGAACAAGGGGGAAGCTACACAGTCTTTTATGACATAGCCTCTGAAGTCACAGAAGATATCTTCTGCTGTCTTCTCTTAGTTGAAGCAGTAAAAATCCTACCCAGATTCCAGAAGAGGGGATATGGACCTCATCTCTTGATGGCAGGAGTGTCAAAAAATTGTGAGGTGTTTTAAAACCACTAGAAATCTTTAGAAATTAAAGGCAGCATATACCACTCTTGGGAAAACAGCTCTGATTCATTTACTGGGTGACTTGGAAGGCTGCCAGTTTTGAGTGTCAGAGCAAAATCTGCAGCAGATCTTGCCACTCAGGCCCTCTGACCAGTAGATCTCTTGGTGCTATTTACTGTGAATAAAGATGTGGTACGTGTGTAGTCTCTGTCAAGCCCAATAAAAAGAGTTGTAGTACAGATCCTAGAGTTCTAGAACTAGACTTTCCTTCTGCAGCAGAAAACTAAAAACCATTTGAAAAGCAGCTCCTGAGCCCTGACAGAGTTGGATCTTCTGACCATGGGACATCAAATGACCATGCAGCCAGATGACCATTATGAGCTGGGTGGTGTTAGTCAGACAGGCACAGCAGTAGTACGTCATACAATGGAAATGGTTCTTTTGAGATTGGGCCAGAAGGGATCCAGAAGACACAAGGAAGCTCCATCTGCCTCAGATTCCTGTGTTATCTACCTCTCTTGCTCAGTTCACACCTAAGGCCTTATAGTTAGTTCCCTACAGCCAACAGATGAGAAAAAAACTTGGACCTAGTTCATAGATGGGTTGTCTTGACAAGTTAGTGCTAGCAGTCACTGGACCACTGTACTATAGCCCTGTTCATGGTGGCCCTGAAGAATAGTGAAGGTCACTCCTCCCAATGAGCAGAGCTGTGAACAACGCACTTGCTCATTCACTTTATGGGTAGGGGGAAGACGTCTGAGCTACGGGTATATCTGGACCCACGGGCAGCGGCAAATGGCTTCCTGGTTGGGTCAGAAGCCTCAAAGGCTTGAAGTCAGGAGACAAGAAGATAAGAAAGGGTGGAGAAAATCATGTAGATGGACCTCTGTTACTGGGCACATAGCACCTGGATCTCCATCTCAAAACCAGGCACACCAGAGCACCTCCCCTACAAGTGTGGCGCCGAACCACTAGGTGGACAAGATGTCTTGAGGATGCCAGCCAGCCTCTCTCCCCAACCCCTCCAGGACTTGCATGACAGAGGAGACATGGGGCAGGGAGAGAGGGTCTATATGGCCCCAACAGTATGAGTGTCATCTCACTAAGCCCAGTCTAACAACCGCTGCACTAAATCACTGAAACTGCTGTACAGGCCACCAGAGAGACTGACAGGGACCCTCCCTATGGCATACGTTCTTTAAGAAAACCAGTCAGTCACTTGGAGGTAGGTTTTTTCCATCAGACACCCTCTATCCCCGAGGGAGCACTGACTCAGCCTTACCGGAAGTGGATATGGGTTTGCCTTCCCTGACCCAGTGTCTCTGCCCACACTACTATCGACTTAACCATTTTGATGTACGTGCACATCTAGATGTTTGAGGAGCTAACACCCCAGGGGCAACCCTTGACCAGTTGGTGCCAGGAACCAGGAAGTGATCCACCCTCACTTTCTCTCCTTGAGAGGATTGTCCTCAAAGATCCAAGGAGCATGGAGCCCATTTGACCATACCAGGAACCAGCTTAACAATTACGTTGGATTGGCTTTCTTCCCATCTCATTTGACATCTCTTACTCCCCCATTTCCAGTGCCTGTGTTTCCCATATAAACCATCTCTATCACCCTCCTTTCTCAGGCCTTGTTTTCTGAGAGAACCCAGGCTAAGACACTATCCTAGACCTCTTCACAAAACATGATTTTTCTGTGAAGTGAGATGTCCATGTGCTGTATTTCAAGCAATCTCTACTCACATGGACACCAAGGTGCTTTTTGGTTTGTTTGGTCGCTTGCTTGCTTACTTGTTTTTAGGTAAGAAAAAAAATTTGGAGAACACAATGTATCAAGCTTCTGCTTAGGTTATGGTAGATTCTGTTTGTGGATGCAATGCCCATCACACGGGGGCTTGGCTGGGGACTTGGTGCGCCTTCACTCACCAGCCACAGTCCTGGCAATGGGCTGCATCTGCCCAGAGGAAGGGGTGCCTGCTTCTAATTCCCAAAAGGTATTGGTAGATCATGAAATCCTGTACCTGAGAGGCACTTCCACCCAAGGAAACCATATTCCCTCTACCCCAGAAAACCATCCTATAGACCAGCAAAGTGTGGCAAAGTGCGGCCTTTTGCCTCGTTGGTGGCATAGCTTTCAGACTGTTCTTGTAGTTGGTACCTGATCATATTTCACTGTGAAATGAAAGATGAAACAGATGAAAAATCTAGTTATAAAATCCTCTAAGAAGAAGCCAAGAAAGAGATTCAGGTAAGCTTGTTTCCAAGAAATGAACTAAAGAGCAGGAAGGATCGTGCTGTGGCCCTGCCTTCAAGAATTGGTGAATTCCAGTCTGAACTCTCTCAGTTACCTCAACATTTGGTGCTGGCTTTTCCTCATCGCCTTTCCCAGGTGACTGTTCATGACCCTTCTCAGGTGAGGGGATAAACTGATAATGGCAGTGCACTTGACATCTTCCGTGCAAGGAGAGTGTCTGTCCCCATCCTCCCCGTCAGCCCAGAGCAGGCGGCCGAACTGGAGCACACGTTTGCCATGGCTCTCCAGCATGCATATTTTGGAAACTGAGGACCCCCCCGCCCCGGGCTGTGGACCTGGACCCCCAAATTCTCAAAACTCTGATTTCTATTCTGTCTGATTTCAAGGAATAGGAGATTGAGATGCAGCTACTCACTTGCCCCTATCTGCCGGTTGCTTACTGCTAGGGGTCCACACACCTGCAGGAAGTGACCCAGGAGGAAGTGAGATTTGAAAGGCGGATGAGACTTCTGCAGACTGTCACCTGCGTGATGGGAAGGGTGTCCCAAAATGTGAGGGACTTGTTTTGCATCTTAGGCAGGCAGAGAGTGTGGCTCCACTTCAAACCTGAGGAGGTGATTCTACCTGTCTGCTTCCAAGCAGCTGGGAGGGAAAGAGTGGCCCTTTTGTATAATCCTGGAACCCTACTTCTTGGTCAGAGTCCCAACTCTGCTGCTTCTCAGCTCTGTGAGGTGAGGCAACTACTTTAACATTCTGTGCCTCAGTTTCCTTATGTGAGAACTGAGGATGATAGCAACTGACTGCTTGCTATGTGCCAAGCCCAGTTCAGAACTCTTGACTCATAAAATAAATTTATTCATTTCTTCCTCATAATGATCCCTTGAACGAGACAATATTCTTGTCCCCATTTTACGGATGAGAAAATAGAGTCACATAGCTGGAGAATGGCAGAGGCAGCATTCAAACCCAGTGGTTGGATCCACTATTCTGCTCTTAGCCACATGATAAACTGGCAAACATTACCTCCTTCACAGGGTTTGTTAAGAGATGGAAGTGAGTTCATCACGTGGAGTGCTTAGAGCACATAGTGTGGACCACCTGCTCAATAAATGTGAGCTGCTGCCATTCTCCTGTTCCGCTCTCACTCAGGGCTGCTGGCGGGGACACCGAAGTGGCAGAGGGCACGGGCATAGAGTTGGGACAGCAGGAACCAGCCTGGGAGAGCCGGGGTGACATGGGTCTACTCTTCCCTGGTAGCCCTCCCATCCCCCTGGCAACAGGGAGGAATGCACAACTCTCTCTGGGTGTAAGAGTCCACAAAGAAGTTCTGTGCTCCCTTTGGGCCAGGTGACTTGCGGGCCCATCCCCACGCTTCTGAAGCTCTGAACACAAGCAGGGAAACTGGATCACTCACCTCCTATTGCCCCAACAGGCTCTTCCTTTCTGTTTCAGTTTCCTGACTAGGAGACATCCCTTTTCTCCAGGGGACTGACACTGTGGGTTCTGCTCCCTGCTGTTTGCTGCACATCTCCCATTGTCAGACCCATTTCCTGCCTTCTCTGCTTTGTTCTGTGGCACTAGCAGGCTAACCTCTGCGAACTGTTCTCCGTGACTCCCTTGTCAGCGGGGTTCCTGTTGGGCTTGGTCAACGGGAGGCACCGGCAGGAAAGAAGAAGGCAGGAGAAGAGGGGTCAGAGGATTTCCTCCCTGCTTCACTGGTGTCCACCAAGGGCTGTGACCCTTCGCCACTCCAGCTTCCACTGAGGGGATCCCTCCTCCTCTACAGCACCTGCCCCTGGGCTCTGGGGCACCCCTAGGGGTGCTCGTGGCTTCCCCCATTCCTGGTGTCTGGATGTTCCCATCCCTATTTGTTCTCCTCACCCATTTCACACCACTGTAAACTGTGCCTTATTTCATGCTTCGCATTTCCACCATCTGGTTGAACTCAGGTCCCTGCCAGGACCATGGCTGATATACTCACACGCGAGGGGATTGCTTTGCCCAGGAAGCCCAGAGGTAAGGCTGTATCTGTTTCATGAATTATTATTCCAAAAGCTAATCTGAGTGAAAATGTTGACTAGTACATTGTTAATGTTGATCAGCATTGAAATTTAGTAATGACAGATGAGCCTGAAAAAGAAAACAAATACCACCCATATTCTCAGCACACAGAGATAAGCACTGTGTTACCACACACATTTTTCCTTATCACAAAGGGATCATCTTGCATTGTTTTACTGGCTTAAACATAATACGAATAATTTTCTTCCTCAATAAATATACTTCAGGGGCATCTGGGTGACTCAGTCGGTTAAGCCCCTGCCTTCGGCTCCTGTCATGATCCCGGGGTCCTGGGATCGAGTCCAGCATTGGGCTCCCTGCTCAGCGGAGAGTCTGCTTCTCCCTCTCCCTCTGCCCCTTTCCCGCACATTTGTGCTCTCTTGCTCTCTCTTTCAAATAAATGAATATATTTCAACACTAAAGAAGTTACTTCTAAAACCTCTAAATCAAAATTCCTAATGGCTGCATAGTATTCCACATAGGGCCACTCCTATACTTTATTTAATCAGGCCTCTATTGACGAACATTCAGGTAGGTTCCAATTTTTCCTTATTATAAACACGGCTGCAATAAACACCCTTGTACAATATAAAATACTTGAAAATACAACCGATAAACAGTCTTCCTCCAGCAAAAGCCGCACATATGCTGCAGCAGCGGGGTCACCCCCTCTCAAGAGATAATAATATCTGCCTTCCCTGCCTCCCACTGCTGTTGCGAGGTTCAACTGAGAAAATGAAGAAGTCAGTCCTTTATACACTGCAACGCGTATGGGGTGACTCTTACATACAATCTAATCCGTTCACAACGACCCCTCAAGGCAAGCATGGCGGATATATCCTTGAGGCACATTGTACCGACAACTTTACCAGACATAAAGAACTGAAGGCTTACTTCTGGCTGTTATACATGATGTCTCTTTAGCACAACAAAGAATCATGTGTAAGAAAAGCAGCCTTCCAGTACCAGAGTAAACGACCAGCTGGCAGTGCATTTGGTCTGTTCTGGTGCTTGTTAACTCATGGTGTCCCTTCCAGAAGACCATGTCAAACAACTGAAAGAATCTGATTCACCCAAGAGGTCCCTGGGGCTCAGAGGTCCCTCCCTGCCAATGCTGGTTACCCGAACCCCTAGAGCTGATTAGTCATGATAACTATTTTCCAGTCCTTTCCTGGTAGTCTCTTCCAAAAAGCACTTCAGATTTTTTTTTTAATTGCTTGATTTAAAAAATTGAGTAGTAGTTTAGTTTAGTTTTTTTTTTTTTTTTAATTGGGACGTTTATGTCAAGGGGAGAAGCTGCATTGACATCTCATGGAAAAACTACCCCATCGCTCAGAAGAAGGCACTCCATTTTGGATGAATTCGTGATTTACCTTGTAAAATCTAAGTTCGTGGATGTTCTCTGCTCTTGCTGAGGCAATACGATTAAAATGTCAAACAAAGTTTCCTGGAGCAAGAGTCCTACACAGCTTTCAATTCTTAATGAAAGGCACCAGACAAGTTTTCAAAATCTGACTTGAGTCATGGTAATGCTATTTGTTAACTAGTGTGAAAAGGTTTCAGTGCATTAAAGTGGTGATGTTCTACCAAGAAAAATGATGTTCTGAGGCATGATATTCTTTATGATTGCTTGTTTTCTATTTGTGGTTCCATTTTGCCACAAAAATTCCATAAAGGGGACATAACCCTATGTTATAATGCCAGGAAGCGTTTTTATTTTAAATCCCCGTGAATTAAGAAGAGGCACCAAACCTTCTCTCTGACTCTTTTCTCACTACTTGTTCATTTTTATCTCTTCTGGGAAAGACAGAAAGGAGGAGCAGGATATGGTGTTTTTGTGCCAGATATAACTCACCTCAACGGCACCAGAGGTCCACGGCTGGCTTTCTGTGTGAGTCAAGGAAGCACCTGCCACCTAGTCCCACAACCTGATCTAGGGGTCTTGGCAAGGAAAGGTGAGCAGAGATGCTGAAATTGCCTTTGTTTCCTTCCTTCCTAGTCTTATTTCTGTAGATATTCCGCTGTTTCCATGGGTTTATTCATTTCCATCCCCACCACTGCCTCATGGTTTTTTTGCAGTTGTGTATTCAACCAAAGAAAATGAGTAAGAAAACAATTACGGTAGTGAAAAAAAAAAGATTCAAAACTGCCATATGTGAGACCCATGGGAGTCCCTGATTAATTTTCATTTTCATCATTTAGTTCTGAGCTTGGCCTGATTCACTAAATGTGTGAGTAAGTATGGTCATGGACTTGATTTCCTTGCAGCTTTAGGGGAAAAAATGAACCACCCCAAGTCTCTTTCTTACCATGATCAGTTCCTGAAACGCAAGGTCTAACTCCATGTGCCAGTGTCCCGGATACCCCAGCAGCAGACCTCTATCACACGACAATTCCCAAAGTGGGAATTTTGAAAGATTTTAGAGAGTGCTCAGCTAACACTGAAAGCATCATGTCATAGATAAAATTGTCCATTCCTTTGTCTGTGTTTCCCTTGTCTTTTCTTGAATCCATGTTCTCCTACCCATTTTGAGTGCCCAAAATACTGATTCTGAAATAATAATCTGTTAGCGAATAGTTACAAGGGCTAAGGTCCTCAAGGAGTCTCATTGGAAAAAGAAGGACCAGCATGATAATGGCACAAAAAAGACTTGGGGAAATCCAAAAGGGGGAAGATCACGGTATGTCGGCAACCATTAAGAAAGGCTCCAGAGAGGAGCAGAGGTGAGCTGAGCCTTGGACAGACAGGAAGGTCAGATGGGACTGAGTGATGTGGGTAAAAGGAGGAAAGACAAGGCATTTGTGGAGTGCGGGGTTGACAGAAGTGAAAAGGTAAGTTTGAACAAGTGTGCTAAGGAGATGGTGAGTCTGATTAGAAAAAGTTTTCACAAAGGCAGCATATCTTTAAGAACCAGTTAGTTCAGTGAAAGCCCAAGAGATTGGGACTTGATCCTACAGGCAACAGAAGGGAGAATGCAGGAGGAAAGATGTCTTTAAAGACGATGAATATGACACTAATGACCAACATGGATGTCAGGAGGCTTCCACACAATCTAGCTGAGGAGCCGTGAGGCTAAGGAGGAGACGCAGTGGCTGTGACAACGGAGAGGATAGAGGTGAGTGATCGAAGCTAGCCAAGAAGACTTCACGGAACTCTGGGAGCTGCCCAGGGTCCTCTCGGCAAGTGTGTCATGAATAAAGCCTTTCTCTTTCTCTGAAAGTCTCCCCATTCTAGTCCTTTACTTTGCCCTTGACGGTCTGATCAGCTCTGCTGTGCTAAAATGTTAAGGGCAGACTATGACTTAAAATAGGAGCAGGAGAACAAAATTGCACAGTGACAAGAAATATTGAGCCGTGGGCATGCTATAAGAAATAGCATCTCAGAGAATTCCTTCAAAATTCTAGTAAAATAGGGGCGCCTGGGTGGCACAGCGGTTAAGCGTCTGCCTTCGGCTCAGGGCGTGATCCCGGCGTTCTGGGATCGAGCCCCACATCAGGCTCCTCCGCTAGAAGCCTGCTTCTTCCTCTCCCACTCCCCCTGCTTGTGTTCCCTCTCTCGCTGGCTGTCTCTACCTCTGTCGAATAAAATAAAATCTTTAAAAAAAAAATTCTAGTAAAATATATTTTTCAATAGTAAGAAAACAAACAAAAAAATTGGACAGGGTTGCAGGGAGTTACACAAGAAGCCATTTACTCCAAACTTTTCTTCGAGTTGTGGCCTTCAGGTTGTGGTTGATGGTTGTGACACCAAGAGAAAGCACATCAGCCTGGATTACGTATCAGTACTCTGCTTTCCAAATTGCCCTTATTGCTCAGGGTCACAGCCCTCCACACATCTGGACTCCAGGAATGAGTCATTTAAAGAGGCACCCCCAAGCAGAAGTTTCTGTTCTCTCCCCTTGCTCTACAGTATCCTCTGCACTTGGACTGCCTGCTAAACAAATCAGGGAAGAAAACGGGAGTTCTCTAAAGCTGTCATGCAAATTTCCACAGGCAGAGGGTCTGAAAGAAACTGGGCCTGGCCAAAATGACCTCAGGCAGCTGCCAAGGGAAAGAACCTTGCTTCTAAGAATGTTCTGCAGCCTTCCACGTCTCCTTCCATGACAGGCATCAGTGGTGTGACAATTAAGTGTGGTGGGTGGGCATTTCTGTGGGCTGGGAGCCTATTTTAACTTCCAACTGTGGGAGTGAGCTTTAACTCTGTGCTAAAATTAGGGGAATCCAGCAACTCCTGTGGTTATTTCGATCAGTTCCCACTTATCGAGTAGCAGCAGCACAGTTAAGTAATAACATGGTAACCTTGCCAAGACATAAATGAAATGCTGAGTGTTGCCCAGTTGGACCTGAAATCACTTCAATGATCTAAGCGGAGAGCCAAACCAACAAAGGGCTGCTGGCACCTCTGAGGAGGGGGAACTGGGGACATGGAATAGAGTCCCCACAGCAGCTCCTCTGATGCTTGGGGAAGTGTTAAGGGACTGATTGGCCGGGCCATCCAAATTGCCCTAGCAAAGTGCCAAGATTCCCAATGGTCAGGAAGCCTTGGTTTGCTCTCCCCTCTCAGAGACCACACACCAGCTCTGCCAGGGCAGCCCATAGCCAGAGCCAGGGCATCAACGAGACCTTGGCCCCAGTGCTTGAGCTCACACCACACTGATGAGTGTAATAAAGATCTACATAAGCAGCTTCTTACGGCTGCACCGTGCAGAGCGCTGTTCTGACTGGCTCTACTTGGGGAGCAGGATTTTTCTCTAGCTGAGAGAGAGAAGGGCTGCGATACCAGCTCCCAGTTCAGAGCAGGGAGCTGAGATAAGGAGAAAATGAAAAGGAGGAGGAGGGCAGAACCAGAAGCCTTGAAGAAAGCTTCTTTCGAGGATGCCTGGAGCACCAAGGGGCTCATCGGCCCTGGACCATCCCCACTGGGTTGAGGCTAGAGATGGAGGGAGAGAGAAGGAGGGGACCTGAGGCGGCAGAGGTCACTGATTACCACAGTTTGAGCGCCCAAATGCTGGGCTTTTCATTTCACCTTCCCCACCCCCCTGACTGTGTTGGCTATTTTCTTCTGCATGGTTAGGTTGATCTGAGTTCAAGTCCAGCCCACATTAAAGGGGCAGGGGTTACACGGGGGCAGGACTGCAAGGAGGTGGGATCACTGGTGGCCATCCCAGAAGTCTGCTAGTGCACACACCAATGTCATTTAGCCCATCTGCCGAGAAGCAGAATGAACAACAGGGAAGGAAGGAGGAAATCAGCCTACTGTGCTATGGGCCTGACAGTGGTTGTCAACCCTGGTCTCGCTTCAGAATTATCTAGGGAGCACCTAAAAAACACTGACACCTGGATCCTACCCCAGATACTCTAATTTAATTGGTCACAGGTGGGGCCTAGGCATCGGAGGAATGTTTCAGCTTCCCCATGCCATTCCAGTGAGCTACAGGACTGGCAGACGCTGACTGAGTCTTTTCAGCAAAGGTTAGGTAAGGGACAAGACTGAACAGAAATCATGGGCATACTCTCTGGGTGTTTCCAGGTGGAAAGGCTCACTAAAGGGCACTGAAAGAAGACTCCTCATCCCCTACTTGAGGGTCGAGTCACCTCCATACCGTTGCTGACAAGGAGGGGTGCTTTAGCCTCTAGAAACCTCTCCCCACCCCCACAAGGCCAGGTAGCTCCTAGTGGAACACAGCTGCCTGCTTGAAGGTCACCTTATGTTGAGCTGATTTCACTGATCTCTTCTATTCTTATTCCTATCCTTTGAGTTTTAGTAGAAAGGCAAAAAGAAAAGTCCACATAATGTTGTAAAAACACAAAGTCTGAGCACCTGCTGTATTATTGAATGAAAGGTTTAGTCCTGTGATACTGTCAAACCATGAGGAAGCCCGCTCAGGGAGGGGCAGGTCTTAGCAGTTACGAAATTCATCTTTCCTCTCTCTGCCCCTAGAAGACCACCTGTCCCACATCCCATCCCCTGCACTTCATGACATCCTTCATGTGCTGACAGGACCATGGGGTTAAGAGCTTAATGGATTACTTTGTCTTTTGTTTTAATAATTGTCTTCACTGCCTTATCCTGAAATCAGGGCTCTACAGAAGAGTTAGTATATTTCACTTCATTACTTCATTGTTTTCGTTCAACAAATCTTTATTAAGTCAGTTCAGTGCTGGGTTCCCAGAGCTGTAACGGTGGGGCACAGGCAGCCACGGTCCTGTCATCATGGGAGCCCTCCCTAAATAATCATACAGACACATGTCAAACCACGAGTATGATCAGTGGTGAGCAGGAGAGCACGTCCAGGGGCGCGGCCTTGTGTGAGTTGAGGGAAGGTGAGGAGGTATTGGTTATGGAAGGGTGGAGGGCTCAAAGAGTGGTTCAAGCAGAGGAAGAAGCCTGGGCAAAGGTCCTGGGCAGGGAGGGAATACATGTGTAGGAGGCATTGAAAAAACTGCTGTGTGGTTGAGGCCTGGAGCAAGTGAGAGGGAGCTCAGGAGGGAGTGTGGCCGAGGAGAGGGTAGACACCATGCTAGGATGCATTATTATCATAAGAACAGAAGGCCATCAGAAAGTGTTTACCAGTCAAGGGCAAATGTAAAGATGTCAGAAAGAGCCTCTAAATTTGGTACTCTCATACCCCAATTTATTTGTTTGTTTGTTTTTATGGGTTTATTTCTTTTTTTGTCTTTAAAAATTATTTTACTTTATTTTTTATTTTTTTTTAATGATTTTTTATTATATTATGTTAGTCACCATACAGTACATCCCCGGTTTCTGATGTAAGGCTCGATGATTCATTAGTTGTGTATAACACCCAGTGCACCATGCAATACGTGCCCTCCTTACTACCCATCACCGGTCTATCCCATTCCCCTACCCCCCTCCCCTCTGAGGCCCTCAGTTTGTTTCTCATAGTCCATAGTCTCTCATGTTTCATTCCCCCTTCTGATTACCCCCCCTTTCTTTATCCCTTTCTTCCCCTACCAATCATCCTAGTTCTTATGTTCCATAGATGAGAGAAATCATATGATAGTTGTCTTTCTCTGCTTGACTTATTTCACTTAGCATTATCTCCTCCAGTGCCGTCCATGTTGTAGCAAATGTTGAGAACTCGTTCTTTCTGATAGCTGAGTAATATTCCATTGTATATATGGACCACAATTTCTTAATCCAGTCATCTGTTGAAGGGCATCTCGGCATCTTCCACGATTTAGCTATTGTGGACATTGCTGCTATGAACATTGGGGTGCATATGGCCCTTCTCTTCACTACGTCTGTATCTTTGGGGTAAACACCCAGTAGTGCAATGGCTGGATCATAGGGTAGCTCAATTTTTAACTTTTTAAGGGACCTCCACACTGTTTTCCAGAGTGGCTGTACCAACTTGCATTCCCACCAACAATGTAAGAGGGATCCTACAGTTTTCTTTCTTTATTTGAGATAGCGCATGCGCACGTGTAAGGGAGGAGGGGCAGAGCAGAGGGAGAGAGAGTATCTCAAGCAGACTCCGCAACGAGTGCAGAGCTGGCTGCAGGGCTCCATCTCATGACCCTGATCAGGAGCTGAGCAGAAATCAGGAGTTGGATGCTGAACAGACAGCCACCCAGGCACCCCATTCCCCCAATTTATGCAATAATTCTGCATTTGGGTTTTCGAACATGGGATGTTCCTCCTAGAAACTGGAAAATCCTTTTTAAATAAACTCGGTCATTTATTCACTCTATAACTATTCCCAGGCATCCACTATGCACTGGGCATTGCCCCGTGGCCACTGCCCACATACCGCTTACAGCCAGGGGAGAGAGACAGACAAGGAAAACCAGCCACGCTGCCAGGGACCACCTTGAGACTCCTGATATTCCCAGTGCTCCCCTGCACCCAACCTTCCTCAAACTGGCGTTGGTATGAGCAAAGCTGAGATTCACAAAGACAACAGCAAACAAAACAAAGTCCCTCTCAGATCAGCGTAGTGATGAGAGACAGGTAATACGTAAAAAATATGCCTATATACACAAACCAAGTAGTTATAAATGCTATGAAAAATAAATCAGGTAAGGGGAATGCCAAATGATGAAGGGGTTGCTATTTTATACACAATGCTCACAGAAGATTTCTGATTAAGGAACGTTTCAGCAGGCAGCACATTAGGAAGTTATATGGAAAAACAACATTCCACAGAGATGACGGAGCAAGTGCAAAGATCCTGAGGTAGAAGCATGCTTAGCATGTCCCAGGAACATAAGGAAGTCAGTGAAACTGGAGGGGAGCAAGCAAGGAGTTGGGCAGCAAGGAGAGAGCGTCCCTAGGGAATAGAGGGTATGGTGTCAGAGAGGGAGGCAGGAACCAGGTCACAGAGTCTTGTAGGCCACAGTAAGGAGTTTGGATTTGATATTGCAATGGGAAGTCAGTATCTATAATAAAGTCTTGCACAAGGTGGTTAAGTGCTGAGAAAAAATAAATCAGGCTAAGGGGATAGACAGAGACTGGAAGGCTGGGGAAGCTATTTAAAACAAGCGGTCAGAGAAGTTCTCTCTGAGGAAGTGACTTCAGGGCTGAGTCTTGAACTATGTGAAACAACGACCATACAGATTTCTGGGAGAAGCCAGTTCCAGGAGAGAAAATAGCACTCAAGTGGGAATACGCTTGACATAGTCTGGAAAGAGCAAGGAGGTCATGTTGGCTGGTGCTTAGTGTGGGAGGAAAGGATGGAAGGAGACTAGGCTGGGGAAGGAGGCAAGGGCCTTGGAGGCCAGAGAAAGGCCTATTCTATATGCACCAGAAAGACTTTGAGGATTTCAAGTAGAGGAATGACCTGTTTTAGTAGGATAACTCTGATTGCCGGGTTGAAAACAGATGATAGTGAGGAAGAAGAAGCAGGAACATGGGATTAGCCGTGGCTGAGTAGTTTTGGCCTACGACAGCAATGGCTTCAGTGATCAGTTTGGGGATTGAGTCTGAAAGCAGAGCTGGAAGTTTTCACTGATGCCTTAGATACAGAAGTGGGGAAAAAATAAATCAGGATGGTTCCTGTTCTTGTTTTTGTTTGTTTGTTTGTTGAATGAACCGAATCAAAACCCAGTGAATTTCTGCAGATGGAAGACAGCCTCGGGCAGGGGTAGGCCTGGGTGAGGGGCCACAGCGTGGTGATGGCAGAGATGTGGAGGGGGACAGGAAGGCACTGTGAGGCTAGGAATGGGGAGCAAGGAAAGGAAGGGAAGCCCTGAGGGACCCTAAAGAGATGGGGAAGGACCGGTGGTGGACCACCCTAGGGTTTCGCTCCCTACATTATGTTTTTTAATCATTATACAGTAAAAATGACTCCGTGTGTGTAAGTATAGGTCTATGGATTTTAGTGGGTGTATGGATATATGTACAACCACCACCACCACCATAAGACACAGAACAATTCCATTGCCACAAAAAACTCCCTCATTGTATCCCTTAGCTCTGTTCTCCATGACCGTGGTTTTGTCCCTTTGAAACTACTGTATACATTGAATCGTACAGTGTATAATCTTATGGGAACTGATTCTTTCACTCAGAATGCCTTTCAGATGCCTTTGAGATTCATCCAAATTGTTGCTTGTTATTGCTGAGTTAAGCATTCCATTGTATGGATGCACCCCAGTTTGTGCGTCCATTCACCTGTTGAAGGACATCTGGATCATTTCCAGGTATGGGCAATTATGGAGACAGCTGCTACAAACAGTCGTGGATAGGTTTCTGTGAGAATGTAATTTTCTGCTCTCTAGGGTAAAATACCCAGGGATGGGATTGCCGAGTAGTGCTAAGAGTGCATTTAACTTTAGACTGTTAATATGGTGAATTGCACTTGATCATGGTAGAATCGTCTTTTTATATATTGCTGGATTAGACTTCCTATGACTTTGTTGAAGAGTTTCTGTGTCTCTTCATGAGGGATAGTGATCTGAAGTTGTTGTTTTTTTTCCTTTTGGTATCATCTTTGGTATCATCATCATCTTTAATACAGATTAAAGCAGTGTTTAGAGGGAAATTTATAGCACTATGAAATGCTAGGAAAGAAGAAAGTATTCAAATCAAGAATCTAAGCTTCTGTCTTAAGAAAGTAGAAAAAGGAGACCAAAATAGACATAAAGCAAGCAGAAAAAAGAAAGAAAGAAAAATAAGAACAGAAATCAATGAAACAATAGGATCTGTTTGGTATCAGGTTAACATTGGCCTTCTAAGTTGAGTTGGAAAGCATTCCATCCGCTTTCATTTTCTGGAGATATTGTATGGAATTGGTCTAATTTCTTTAAATGTTTGAGAGAATTAATGGTGAAATCATCTGAGCCTGGAGATTTCTCCTTCAGAAGATTTGAAACCACAAATCCAGTATCTTTAATAGTTACAGAACTACTCAGGTTATCTATTTTATCTTGGTGAGTTTTGGTAGTTTGGGCTTTTCAAGGAAAATGATACAGTTCTTCAAAGTTGCTGAATTTATATGCATAGCGTTGTTTGTAGTATTCGCTGATGATTTCTTTTTTTTTATTGTCTGTGGGATTTATAGCAATATCTTCTTTCATTCTTAGTACTGGCAATTCGTGTCCTCTCTCTCTCTCTTCTCTTTCTCTCTCTCTCATTTTGTCTTCCTAGAAGCCTATCAATTTTAGTGATATTTGGAAAGAACCAACTTTTGGCTTTTTAAGATTTTCTCCATTGTTTTTCTGTTTTCAATTCATTGATTTCTGCTCTTTATTGCTTCCTTCGCTCCCATTGCTGCCATTAAGGGATTGCTTGGGGACTGGGGTGTGAGGGAACAGAGAAAAGAGAAAAAGAAATGATGGCTTTTTGCACTCTTTCTGAGAATTAGGAGTCTCTTTCCCCAGTCCTTGAGCACTCCTGGAGCTCTCCCAGCCTGCCCTCTGGAGACTACTTCCAGTTTTCTGGCTGCTTTGAGTTCAGGGTGGGGGTGAACAGAGGGAAAAAATGGTAAGCTGGTCACCACCAGTTCCGTGGTTCTTCAATTTCTGGTCTTCTTTCCCAATGTTCTTGCTGCTATTTACTTTTCAGTCTTCACCCATCCTGTCCAGGTTTTATAGTTGCAGTCGTCAGAACCACCAGGTGGACTGTGTTTCTTCCATCCGATCCAGACTGAAACTTACCCCCACATTCTTTGAGTTAATTCAGAGAGGGTTTGGGGACCTCCTATGTGGGGCTATCCTATCTTCTACCTCCACCGCTGCTCCATCTCCGTGGGCTTCCCTTGTAGTGCGACTGCCCTGACACCCACTGGTCCCCCCGGGTTCCCAGGGATCGTCTGCAGCTGAGGCTGAGGCAACTTGCATGATTGGCACATCCAGGACCAGACACATCCCGGAGAGCAAAGAAGCACTCCTTCCTTCCGAGATCAATTCCTACTACATGAGAACTGGTAGTTGATTCCAGAGGGGATTCTTAGTGATTCATAAGCCTTGGGACATCTTATTCAAATGTGGTTCAGATGGTCCTGGTAGCTCACGGTTGATTTCATGAAGTTCTCTTCCTGGCCAGACCGATGGTTCCTAAGATGACTGGATTTTTCTTATAAACTTAATCAAAAGAGAAGCAAGCCTACCTCTTCCCCAGGTTCATGCACACTCCTTGTGGTCTTTTCTTATGCTAGGCGATTCGTTCCCAATATCCATTGCTCCGCGGAGAAGGCAAATCTACCTGAGCTGGGCATCCACATCATCCTCATAGAGTTGAGTGGCAATTCTCCTGGTGCAATTAGAGAGAAATGTCCCGGTTGCAATAACCTGGCAGGCCTGATGGAGAGGAAGCCTGGTGCTACATGAGAAACCCAACCTTGTCCTCCAGGCCTGCCTGAACTGAAGTTGCCTAGCAAGTCCAGGGCCTGCCTTTTTAATATATTTTGAAATTAGAGTCAACATGGAAACGAGGTAGGTGGGGGGCTCAAAAGAAATAGTCATTGTGCACCAGGCTGGTTATCTCACTGGTTGTTAGACAATAAAAGAGGATCAGATAAACACAGGCATAACCCCTGCCTCCACTGATAATGTAAATCATCCCTTGTATCGTTTGTCTTTCCTTTAGACTGGATACAAAAGGCATAGAAATGAACAATTCATGCCTAAACACAGGAGAGCTTGAAAGCTAGAGTATGTCAGATGTTTACTCTAGGTCATCATTAAGGGGTTGAGTGGATTTGCTTATAAACACAGGCTATTCTGTCAGGGGGGAGTCAGAGAGACAAAACGTGTTGTGTCGTGGGGAGACAGCTCTTTTAAAGATACATTGCAACTTTTCTGCCATGCACAGTAAGTTACATAGATAATTCTTTTTATAGGATATGAAATGTTGTCTCCTGAGCAGTGCAAAGCATAATGCGTTATAGAAACAATGCTTTTTCTCTCCACTTGGTGCAAATGTCATTTTTCATTATCCACTGAAGAAGAGCTTGCTGGAGAATGAAATGAGAGCAGAGTTGCCCCTTCTGCAGATGGTCAGGCGCTTCCTGACAGACACATACTCAGCAAAGACCTCCATGAGAGCCCCGGGAGTTCTCCCCAGGCAGCCTCCCCCACAGTGAAGTGCTGAGCGCCAGCCCTGGAAAGATGTCACAGCTTTACAGGTTATCCCTCTCCCCTGCCCTCATTCTCTGCTGAGGGTTTTGTGGGTGGCGGTGGTGGCTGTTGCTTCCACCCAGTCCAACCAAAGGCAGCTAAAGAAAAAGTGCCAAGACAAACAGAACGAGAGCCTTGGGGACCCGGTAATGGGTACAGAGCGTAGAGTGTGGTAATCATTCTTTTGATTTGTGCTCAGATATGTTTTCTATTTGCTTTCGCACAGAATGCACATTTTCCCCCTGGATTGCAAATAATCTGAACCAGGGTAAAACTATCACAAAGTGGCCTTCAAACATCATGTCTGTATTGGAACTGAATGACTGATCAGACATTTAAATATGGAAACTGGGAATTCGGGTAAATTGCACTGATACGGTTTTTAAAACCACACTCAGAGTTGTTTAAATAATCTTTGCTTTCTTGGGTCTCTTTCTCTCTCCCTCTTTTTCTCAAGAGTTCTGCATTTTTTCCTTCTAATTTTGCTCCTATTTTTTCCAATTTTAGTGTCATTCAATGATGTGGTTTTACCTAAAAATTATTTTTACATCATTCCTAACAGATAGAAGAAAGAAAAGAAGATGAGATTGCATTATCAACATTCCCAGTGTCTGGTCCCCCTGCCCTTTTTCCAGGGTCAGTTTCTTGAGCTAATCCACATCTTCTTACATTGTCATCAGTGTCTCCTGACAAGCCTCTTTGAAGTCAAAGACAGGCAAGGAAATAAGCATACACCGAATGCCACAGCCTCGTGTCCTGCAAACCCCCTCCCCCAGGAGGGGGGGGCAGGCTGGCATAGGAAGCAGTGTGCTCACGCCATGCTGTGTGAGGCTCCTGTCTGGTGGGGCCCCTGACAGCAGTCAGGCAAAGGAATCCTACCACAGCGCTCTAGGCCCACATTAATGTCAAGCGCTGGGTTTTCTTTTAGTTACTTGAGGATCAAAGGGAAATTATTCAATAAAAAGGAACTTAAAGGGGACTTCTGGGCCGACACAAACCTTAATCAAAAACACTTGTTCAAACGCAGCTTCCTTGACCTGCCTTTTCATATCGTCTTTCCAGTTCGTATACACATTTGTGATTAAAATAAGGATTTTCTCCATCGCAATTCAGCGTTCCCTTGCCTCTCAGCTGACCAGACTTTCACAAGGGTGACGTGACAGTTTGTTGCTAAGGAACTGAAGATATATGTCACAATTCAGCGTTCTGATGAAGAAGAGTAAATTCTTTTCAACAGCTGAATATTAAGTATAAAGAAGCAGTGTGTGTGTGTGTGCGTGCACACACGCACGGTATGAGAACTGACAACAGACAGAGCATTTCGCACAAGTGCATTGCTGTCTGAAGTGTGGGTGAGCAGTCACGTCCTCTATAAAAGCTCCTCTTTAATAACCCTCCGTTGCCTCACCATAAGAATACCATCATGCGTTTGAACTTTTCACTCCAGCTTGTTTTGCTCCCCTCTGCTCAATGACTGTTCCCTCACACTGTCATGTCAGGGATTTATTGCACGGTGACCTTGAGTCACGGTTCTCTCTTAAAAGGAGTCAAGCACAAACTTTCCAAGTCTCTAATATTCTAGGTGTTCAGCAGGGAGACTGAAACATGAAATTCCTCCCACTTGAAGTCCACCCACATCAATGTTTCTCGAAAATCTACTCTTCTTAGTCACGACCTATGAACACGAATAGAAGGCGGCTAATGTTTCCCTGTATCCCATGCGCCTGAACACTGGGGAAAGTTAGAAATTATGTAGTTTGCGATTTCTAGGGAGAAGTGCAATAACTTCACAGTTTTTTTTAAATAGAATCCTTTAAGAAGCAGAACATTTAAAATGTGCCCTTCTTCTTTTGCAGCATGAAAAAAGATCTCTGCCTCTCAATGTGGTTTGCCTGCTATCATGTTGCTGGTTCTGTGATTGTTAGATTAAGAGAAATGGGAAAATCTCACAGCAGATAATGCTGCAAACGAACGGTATGTATACAATAATAGATAAGCACACACGGTGAATTGAAGAGGAAATGGATATATGTAGAAAAGGAAACAGTGATCCTTTGAAAATTGAAGATAAGAGCTTAATTACTTATAAAACTCCAGGAAGATGTGACCTGAATTTCACTGAAGAGAAGTAAACGTCATGGCCAAATCCTTGGGTACTAGGCCAACATTTTGCTTGAATTCTCTCTCTCCCTATGCAGTAGGGGGCCAGTTCGAAGTAATGCATGTTTACTCTGCCTAATTGAGGAGGTTGGACGCTAATGAGTTTTCTGAACATTGTGGAAAAGAATGTTGCATGTGAAAGGAAACCAAAGGGTACATGGAAAAGAAAAAAAAAATGTCACCCAAGGGTACATGCAAATGAAAAAAAAATGTCCTGGGAACATGGGAAAGTTCACTTTGGTGGGCTGGGAGAAGTCCAAACAAAATAGGTTTTAGAAAGAGGTGATGTGGTTAAAAGACACTCACTCACCCTGGCTGGAACAGAGCTATAAACGGAGTTTGACCTTAACCTCCCATAAATGATACAGGCATGTGTTGACAAGCAAACAAACAGAGTATGTCACTTGATTCTGCCCATTACTTATGCTACCCCAGGATTTCCTTCTGTGCCCCTTGGGGTTTTCTCCCAACCACCCCCAAAGTTCAAACTCTACATACATTCTGAGACTAAAAAGTAAGAAGTACGTCTATATTGAAGTACCTAACCAGAAACGTGTAATTGAAGACAAACCTTTGTTTAGTACCAGTATAGATTCGGTTTCAGGTGATCATGGCCATTTAGTCTCAAGATGAGAACATTTAGGAGCCTCAACATATGCTGACTCCCTTCTGCCCCAGGAGGGACAAGCTAAAAAAAAAAAAAAAAAAAAGGCAAAAGCAAGGAAGAGGCTCTGCCCTTGGGAAGTTAGGGTGTGATAACAAAATTGTATCGAAGAGGTACACAGGCCGGCATAAGCGAAGGGTTCCAAGAGTGGCTTTGGCCAGATGTGCTCCCTCTGACAGGGAGATACTTGTCCTGATAACTAAAGGATATAGTGGTGAGGGGAAGGCAAAGGGTGTCCTTGCACTAGGGAATCATCCAAAGAATGGCAAGCAGATGGAAGTAGCCCTGAGATGATCTTGAATATTCTGGTTATCTGTTGGCGTGTAACAAACTATCTCAAAATTTGGTAGTTTAAAACAAACATTTTATTTTGTTTATAATATTTGTGTCTCAGTAATTCAGGAAGAGCTCAGCTGTGTGGTTTATCTCTGATCTACCTGGTGTCAGCTGGGGCTGGATGGTCCATCTCTTCACTCTCAGGTTGGGCACTTGAAGTCCTTGGCCTGCCTCTCTCTCTTTCTACCATCTCCCTCACCTCGACTTGGCTCCTCACAGCATGGCAGGCTCAGGGTAATAGAATTTCTTACAACAGCCACTCAGGGTTCCAAGAGGGTGTCCTCAGGGTCACAGCCAGAAATTCCAAGGCTTCTTATGACCTAACCTTGGAACATCCAGGCATCACTTCTACTGCATTCTATTGGCCAAGCAGGCCACAAAGGCAGCTCCTATTCAAGGGAACGGGATTAGACTCCATCTTTCAATGAGAAAAATCACAATGAATTTGTAGTCAACTTTAATCGACCACAAAAAGTAATGAATAAAGCAGAATGGTTTAAGTAAACAGTCAAGGCCAGAGAGCAGGAGCAAGTGTCAGAGCACGGGTATGAGAATGAGTACAGAGGGCTTTGAAGGTAAGAGATCTGAACTTTCAAATAATAACACCTTTTCTCCTGCATAACCTCTCTTGTGGAACTATGTTCAGCAACACAAAAGATGGCACCATGATTTTCTAGAGTTCCCACGCACTAGACTAGGTGAGTGAAGGAAACAGAAATTTCTCATCTGAATCTCTCCAAAATGATACTCTCTGGTCAGGGCATATCCAGTTGTAAAACTCATTCAAGCCAGTTTAAGAAAAAAGAGGACCTATTCAGAAGCACAGCAGGCAAGCATAAGAGCATGCCAGGACATGAGATGGGGAAACTGGGCCACAAAAAGTTCTATGAGACGGACACTACAAACCCCAGAGCCAAGATGACCCTCTTTGCCCCTGATAGGGTCCTGGGGTCCCTCATCTCTGTGCCAGCTTTGATCTCTCGCTTGTCTTCCCAGGTGAGCTTTCCCTGCTGACTCATCAGAGTACCCATGGCCGAAAATGGCTGCTCCAGGTCCGCGTGGCCTTGGATTCCTACATGGCTTCTATGCCTTTGATTCCAACCACCCAACATTATCTGATTGTGGATTGTTCATCTCTTAACTTGAATTCTGGAGGGGCCTCTGGTTAGATTAGACCAGCCTATGGATTGGTTCCCTTTGAGTCAAACAACTACTCTTAGTTCAATCAAGTATGGCTGGAGAACAGGTTTAGGTGTCTAATAAAAAAGTAACATAAAAGCACAGTCACCTAGTCTGCCCCTGCACCTGCCCCCACAATCAATGAGCGAGCAGGGAGAAAGTCAAGGAAAAAGATGTAGGAAGGCTAAGCAACAAGCAAGGAGGATCGTGTGGAAAAGAGGCCAGCCCAGAGCCGGGAAGGGGGATAAGGACAGAATATCCTGGTCCTCAAGCCATTCATGCATATCCCAAGCCTTTCCCTGGTGGAGGCAGACCCACTTCCTATTGAACTTACCCTGGCAGCCTTGATGTATGAAGCAGTAAAGTAATGGACAGTAATGGATGGTATCAAAGAAGGCCCTTTCTTATCTGGCTCTCACAGAGGATTTTAATGCTTATAATAGTATAGGGGGTATTAGCCCTCTCTTCCTATATTATTCTCCAGTACACATATCTATACCAAGTCATAAGGGAAAGACTGATGGCATAAGCATAAGCTCTTTAATTTTGTCAATAGAAATTATTAATTAAAAAAGCGAGTAAGAAAACAAATCCCCCTTGGAGAAAAGTATTAATGGTACTTCGTACTGTCATAGAAAAATGCAAATTGGGATTTTCGTTTTCCCTAATTAGCAGACATAATTCAGGATAAAGTTTAAATTGATAAGAGCTCTTTCAACACCAGAGAAAGGTATTGACCTTCTCGTGGTAAAGGTAAGTGTGAAGTACATTAAAATCACCATTTTCTCAGTAATCAAGTTTACCTCTACAATAACTTTGGACTATGACACTCCTTCAGAAATGCTGTGTGCTCAAAATTCTCCAAACAGCAGCCCTGAATGGAATTCTGCTGGGGTAGGAGAATCGTGGCAGGGTAGTCAAAATCAATTTGTTCCTGTGATTGACACAAGGGCCTGCATGTCAGCCAAGCTCTCTCAAACCATCTGTGCTCTGATTAGGATCAATAGATATTCACGATATGCCCAGGAAATGTGCTGTTTGATTACTTTTACATGGGAGAAAAGACAAAACATCTCAACCTAGAGTCTCTTAATGTGGATGTAGAAGCTGGGTGATGAATTATTAGAATATAGAGTTTGCACCGATAAACTTTTGAACTTTCATTGAACTTGTAGATTAAGAATAGGCAGTTTTTCCAAGAGGAAAATTCACCAGACAACCAACAATTTTTCTTTCACATATTTAAGGGAGATGTTCGATCTGGTAAGGAAATAATAGTAATTTATGTCTTTGATAATTGAGAAGGATTATAGTTCTATACACAGAAAAAGCAACCATCACCCAGGCCCTGTGAGTCACAAAGCCATTAAAGAAGAAGCTTCCAGCTTAAAAGCAGATGAAACCTCCGGATTTGGAGCATGATGTTCTTCAAGAGGGAGTTGAGAAAAGGGAAAAGAAATCCCCATCTACTTGTAAAATTAGGGCCCCCCTCTCTGCCTTCCTTCCAAACAACCATAATGACACTTTTCGAATTCAGCTTGATCTCCCACACTAAAAGAAACACACACATACACACAGAACCATTTCTCTGCATGCATAGCTCCCTTGCATACACTGAAATGCACACATACAAGAGACCCACAATGACCCTCAGTGGGAGGCAACTGTCCAAACATAAGCAAGGAAGCTGCTCCTTCAATCTGCTGAGACCCATCGTTCTTCAAATATCATTTGTCCTATATCTGTAGGAACAGCCTGGAGCAGATGAAAGGTTAAGAAGGAAGGTTGCTGACCAGCTGGAAACATGTGTTTGGTACATTCAACTCACTACAAGAAATTATTTTACCGATAAAATAGTGTCAGCTGAGATCAGGTTCCTAAGAGATGGGAATTACTAATTTGCTGCAATGACACCGAACAGCTTGTATTAAAAATACACACTGGCTTATGGCTCTTTGGTTTGTTTGGTACAATGCACCAAAGGCTTCAAGTAAATGCTGGCCACTCTCCAGTTGAGTTGCCCTTATTAATAATAGATCCTATCACCTTCCTTCCCAGATCTCTTCACTATAATGTTTTTGCTTCCCTGGAATTCAGTTTGAGTCAATTCTATCACTACTTTTAGTGTGCATCTTGCTGGATGCTCAAAAATGAGAAGGACATGATCTTACCACAAGTTCCTAGTAGCTGGTGTTGATGAAGAACCATGGGTGTTACAATGCAAGGCTGGGAAACAGCCAAACAAGAATGCAAAACACAGTCTCAAAGCAAAGTTTAAAGATGGAGCCAGAAACTCCATTTGGGGGGGGTTCAAAGTGCCTGTTTCATTTGCAAGGAAGAGACTTATGCAAGTTTTCTCAAGTCATGGGGGTCAGGTGTTATTAAAGAAAACCCAGACCTGGCATGGAAAAGCCACTGGGAAAGACTAGGGACTCATTATTCTGTCTATCTCTTTGTCTTATGACATCTCTACCTTGCCTGATGGTCTGCTCTGCCCTCCTAACTCTACTGACTTGGCTTACTCCAAGTTTCTGTTTCCTTGTAACTATGGTTTGAACATGACTGCTCATGACCTTGACTCTCCCTCGTGGTGTTTACTTTTAGCAAGCACTGGTAACTGTCTTATTTGAATTTCTAAAGAGGAGAGAGAGAATTTAGTTGTCTCTACTCACATTTCATGTGGCCACACTCTGGGTTAGTGGTCAGCCACTAGATGGACTACTCTAGTGCTGATGACCCAACCATAGGCCAATTCTCTATGGCCAAAAGGATGGGGTCAGGGGGTATAAATAAAGCTGTCTCTTCAGCAGGGGCAGTTCAGTTTATAAAACTCTTGGCAGGCACTCTAAAAGTTGATTTGCCTGGTCCATGGGATAACTGGGAAAGGTTCCATGGGGGAGGTTACATTTGAGATGATCATAAAAGGATCTGTGAATGGACAAGCAAAGATGGAGTAAACATGGAGGTAATTCCATATGCAAAAGCCAAAAACAGGAAAGTAGGGAGCATATTTAGGAGTATTTTGTTTGGCTAGGACAGTGCTTCTCAAATTTTCTGTGCCTGTGAATCACCTGAAGATCTTTTTTTAAATGCAGATTTCTATTCAATAAGCCTGAGGTGGGACCCGAGATGCTGCATCTCTAAGTTCCTGGGTGTTGCTAATGTGTTGGTACAGACTTAGAATAGTAGAGCTAGAGAAAGGACTATGCCAAAGCCTTGAATGCCAAGCTAAGAAATTGGTACCCACTCTACTTCAGCAAGTAATAAACAGCTCTGAAGGATGTGGGACAGAAGAATGACATAATCAGAGTGGAGTTAAAGGACAATTGATTTGGCAATGCTTTGTGGGATAAATCAGAGGAGAACTGGAAGATCAGCTCTTTAACAATTGTCAAGACCAGGAAAGAGGTATTAAGGACTAAATTAGGATGACTTCTCTGGAAGTGGAAAGGAAGGGATATATAAGATAAGATATATCGCCAATTGAACATGCCCTTCCCAATGTCCTTACACAGTCTTGCCTTACTTAACAAGAGAAGTCACTTCCTCAGGCATCATCTGGTGACATCTATGTCCTTTGCAGGGTGTCTGCTTTTCATTTCAGATTACATCTAAAGATATACACTTTCTTTTACCCCTAACCCTTAATTTCATTCTTCCTGCCTAACTCCATTTTTTATTGTGTGCAACTTGCCGCATGATTTAACTATATTATAACCATGAAACTATGTTATTTAGCTATTATTTCATTGTGTACCAGTAACCAAATTCAGTAACTATATTTGTTCTGCTGAGGAGTTTTGTAGAAAGCATATCTGAAGGGCACTAGGCAATGAAGTAAAGTCTATTACTACCTTATCACCATCAAGAAAATGATCTGTTTGTTTGCAGTTCACTGAAGTACATAGCCAAAGAAATTGAAAGAGAGTTTAGGGAGGGCTTGAGTGAAGTCCAGAGATGGAGATGGATGGATACTCTAAACACTATGCTTTGGTTCAAAATGCCTAAAAACAGCTGTGACAATATGCAGTAGGGAAGTTGCCAGATCATGTATTGACAGGAAAGGAGAGATATGGTGACAAACCTTATATTAGAATTCAGAACCTCTGTTATTACGCAGCGTACCCAGTCCTCACTATACATTTAGAACCAAGGGAAAGATAAACTTGATGTTAAGTACAAATCCTGCCTGAAATTTTCCTAAGGCTAAAGGCTTCATAATATCCTGAGATTAAGGCTATAAAGAAGAAATCTGTGCTTACCTATTGGATCGTTCATGCCATTTTGAGGTCAAATTCTGAATACTGAACTTTGGTTTTCTGGTTGAACATTTGAGGTCCCTGTGCATTATATAATTTACACACCAAGCAGGGCTTTAAATCCATTTCTTTTTCTCCTACTGGGATTGGATTTCGTGCACACATGTAGACTTACATCTCAAAAACCAAACAGTTGTTGCTGGTCAAAACAAAACAAAACAACAGTTTTTCCTGTGCTTATAGAAAGAAAGAAATAAGGGAAGGAAGGGAGGAAAGAAGGAAGGGAGGAAGGAAGGGAGGGAGGGAGGAAGGAAGGAAGGAAGAAAAATAATTGTCCAGTCTAAGAGATTAGAGCTATTTTGATTGCACAAGAACATAATCAGAGTCAGGAACACAATGGAGGAAATATTCCCAAAGGAAATCAAGATTAAGATGCACACTTCGGCCTCCTCCTACAAATGCCAACCTCCCAAGCCCACAGGTCATTTTGTTTGACAATGTCACATCGATTCACATTTCACAATGTGCTCTTAACTTTAGAATCTTAATGCGCTGGTTGGAATTAGCTGTGTCTTTTGAAAGAGCCTGATCTTGACCACGTCCATTTTTGGAGAGACTTCCTAGTTGGTTGGAGGCATCGGCAAGATGCCTTGTCATTCTGGACTGTTAGGTGAGCTAATAAGTTTTTATCTTGCTTTCAAACATATTCACACAAATATACAGATATACATGCATGTGTACCTGTACATGTATGTGTATGCAAATACATACACACCTGAACTGAACATATACATTTTATATATCTAAAACTGAACATGTGGTATGTTATGGAAGTATAAGAAGCCATATTTTGCAGAGGACATAGATTCTGGGGGAAAAAAAATCCACATTATATAACAACTGTAGTAATTGTTCCACTATGTATATGTATATCAAATCATCATTTTGTACACATTAAATGTATGTAATTGTTATTTAAAAATAAAATAAGAAAAAATAAGAAATAAGGAAGTGAAACTTCCTGTAATCAGCGAAGGTGATGGTAATGGGTCAAACTCTCTGACCCCATTATCAGAAGTAAAATGAGGTTCAGGCCACTGGCAAATGGCAAAGAAGGAAGAGGAAGAGGCTTCTGAAGACTGGTATGAACATGTGTGGGTCACTGGGAAGGGGAAGGAAATAGACATGCTGAACCCACTTCCTTTCCTCAGCTCCACTCCATGCTGGGACTTAGGGCTGTGGACACATTTCTGAGTGTCCTGGCAGTGGCTGTGAGTGGGGAGGAGTAGAACAAGGAATCAGCCTGCCATGATGACAACCTGTGCTGTCCCAAAGGCAGTACTTCCAGAGGGAAATACCCCAAATGCCACAAACCCTTCTTCCTGCTTCTCTCTGTGTCAGGTCCTTGCCTAGTCCCACTTGGCCAGAAAAAAGAATCACCATCAGCATAACTAACATCCCTTCCCAGAGAGGATTATGTTCTATGGTCACACAGCCATAAAAAAGCTGCAACAAAGAAATCCAGCTGATTTGGTTGCAGACTGCCATAGGCTCTTTCCTCCTGGCCTTGTGAACAGAGCTTCATTTAGTGTTTGTGGCTGCCCAGTGGGTTCTGCCTCCAGGCTGTAGGATGGCTATGGGGTTCAAGCCTCAACTGGCACTTCCATGCCGATGTCACATCCTGCCACTCTCTGCAGTGTCACCCTCCAGGCGGTCATCACAGAACCTACTCCTTGGTCCCAACATCACCCTTACAACCACCCATTGCTCCACAAGAGACAGGAGAGCTGAGGTTTCAGGGCCCAAGTGTAGATGCAAATTAGAGTGTTTTTTAACATTACAAGAATGGTAGCAAAAAATCCTTGAGGATAAGTGTTGCAATTAATCAGCAAATGGGTATTACCAAAAATCATTTAAAAAAAAAAAAAGAAAAGAAAGGTACTATAAAAGAGTAATAATGATGATAAAAACACGTGTGTGTGAGTGGGGTGGAGTTTAGGAGTGGCTTCATGGAGACCTGGGGGTGTGTGGGAGCCACTCTTTCCCAGTAGATGTGAGTGAGTTGCTGAAGTGAACATTTGGAGAACACACTCACAATGCACCCAGAAGGAAAGCCACGACGAGGAGGAGGCTGGCGGGGAAGATCCTTATGGAGGACAGGAGAGGGGAACAGCACAAAATTGGCTTCCCCGGAAACACTTGACTTCAGAGCCAGCCATTATTCCCGGAAGTCAACACAGACAGATTCCAGCTGTGAAACTTACCCTTCCAGAGACCAAAGCAAGGTGACAGAGAGAGAGCCAGCAGCGTCAGTGTGGAGAACACTAGTCACTGGCTTGCTCTACCTCCATTCCGAGCTCCTCCAGGGTACCATCCCATACTACAGACACTGGAATGAAACACTCAGTTTCCAGTCCTCCTCTGCAGGTGGCCGCCCAGATGGGATTAGGTTCAGCCAATCACGGGCACTGGCATGAGACCTCAATTTAGAGCCCAGTCAGGTGGGGTCAGCGGCAAGGCACGGCGTCTTTACATGGCTGGCCCTGGTCATGGCAGAGGCAGCGGGTTCCGCAGTGGGAGGTGAGAGCACCGCCTTCCCGTCAGAGCACACAGTAATTCCTCGAGCCGGCATCGGTCCTGGGAGCTCTGACCACCACCTGCTTGCCCAGTGCTTCAAAGTGTCCACAGGCCACTGAATACCTGATGATTCACCCGCGGCTGTTTCAGCTATCTAGAGGGACTCCCGTGGTCTGAATCGGCCCAGGCAGCAGCAGACCTCACGTGTTCGACACCCAGAGTGGACCATTTCTTTAACGCCCTCCTCTATGGGACAAAATTATTTTCAGTGGTAATCCTGTAATAATTAGTCATTACTATTATTCTCATTATTCATTAGTCTTAAAACAATCACCAGAATAAACTTCAATTTTAAAGATACTATTCGAAATCAAACACTTCCTCTACGAAATAGTTGGCGTTTATGAAATTTTATACACTAAGACAATAGGTGGCCATGTGGAAGGACAGAACTGAATTAACTCGGGTTTTGATTCTTGGCTTGGCAATCACTGTGCTATCATTGCTTATCTATTGTTTAAAAGCAGGAAAACCTAAGTACTTGGGGGGGGGCGGTGGAGACAGAAGCTGTCCCTGAAGCCAGCTCGAACCATCCCAGACTGTTCTTCCCGGGAGTTCTCCTAATTAACTTTCAGGTGGGATATACTCTTTATTAAAGGACAAGTAATAAAATATGCTAATTTGAAGCATATCTATGTATTTATATATATACATTTATATGACTGTATATAATTAAAATTCAACAGTCGCCACAGCAATTGTTTAGAACGTGGACCAACAAAAGATTTGGGGGAAGGAGTATTTTATCACTGACATTGTTTAGAATTGCCGGCATGGGGATAATAAAAAGCAGACTGACTTACAGTCGATTTTATTATTGGTTTTAAATTCTCAGCAGACACCACAGCCCCACACCACACGCAGCAGCCGGGAGACCTGCTCCCGCCACCCGCGCCGGTGCCCCTGCCCAGAGCTGAGCAGGCGGGGGGAGCCTGGGAGAGCCTGACCCCCAGCGTGAGGGCTCAGCAGGGCCACGGGGCCTCAGGGGGAGCGATGCAGAGTGAGCCTGCGACACCAGGGCCTTGAGCACACATGCCAAGGGACTCAGCCAGGGACCCTCGTGACTCCCCAGGTGCCCGATACTGCTAACTCGGGAAGATCCCCTCGCAGATAGCCTTTGGGGAGGAGGCCCGGAGAGCCCCAAGCTCTGGTGAAACGCTGGTGCCGGGCGCTTGGGAGTGAGGTGACTCAGCCCACCCCCACCCCCCCACACACGATGGAAACATGCACTTCAACATGATTAAAAATCACTTCATGTCATGAGCCCTTAAGGGCACACACAAATAGTTCAATCTGTAAATGTTAATTCTACCAATGCCAAAATTCCACTTCCACCTAGACCCCTAAAGGTCCTCAACTGGCCAGCCAGATGAGCTGCACACCAGCGTGTTCGGGGCAGGGCGGCAGGGAGAGCAAAGGCCTCCAGCAGAGGCTCAGCCACCAGGTGAGGCCACGACCCAGGCACCGTCTTTAATGAAAGCACCTTCTCAGTCTTCTCCCCTGAATGGCAGCCACCCCAGAGAGAACAAGAGCGCTCCGAGGGCAGAGACCGAGCTTCTGTCCAGGGGCCGTCACGGTCCCCCGCGGTACAAGTCTGATGAAAGGCTAACATCCCAGCTCCAGGGACAGTCAGGTTTGTCTTCCCACCTTTAGGTGAGGGACTTTTAACGTGAAGGTACAGACTCGCCGAGGAAAGAGGACAACACAAGCAGGCCCCTGGGGACCCCTGGGAATTGAGGGGGAAGATCCCTGAGGACAGAGAGGATAGCAGTTACTCACTACCCCCGGAGGGCACTGTGCACTGGCGGAAAAGATATAGGTCTGCACCGCCTCACACCGAAGGACTCACGGGAGGTCACGACCTCTCTCCTTGGGGCAGAAGCGGGTCAGATGTCCCTCTCAGGCACCGAAAACCCAGCCACGGCAATAGGGTCTCGTGCCCATCCTGTCGAGCCAGAGGGTGTTGTTTTATCATTAGCACTGGCAGGAAAGGCAGGGCCATTCAAGCACGTGGCTAGCGCCCAGGTGCGTGGGAGGAGGTCTGCCCTGGCTCGTGCATTTCAAACACCGCCCTGGCATCTAAACTCAGATTGCAGCATTATGTCAAGTAGTGTCAGCCAGCCTTATATCTAAGAACTACAGGCCTTAATTACTCCAGGGAACAGCCTGGTGGCGAAACAAAGGAAGGCTTGTTACAAAGGCCCCTTTGTTGAAAAGGCCTTTGCCTAGATTGCTCCAGGCACCCCTTATACCCGTCACCAGTCACCAGCCCGGTGCTAGGAAGCAGTATAAGTCAAGTAACCTCAGTGGGTTACAGAAGACTTATACTCCAGCTGCACATTTCCTGGCTGTGTGATCTGTATAAGCCACAGATCCACCCCAAGCCCCAGTTTCCTTATCCATAGAGTGGAGCTGATCAATGTGAACTTGACCCATGTGATTCCAGGCCCTAGTGCTGAGAGCTGCAGGGTTGGGGGAGGTGCCAAACACCCCCGGCCATATCCCAGCCCTGCTGAGCAGTATTTGTGCGCTCCACAGAACAGTCCTTTTAACTATGTCCCCACCCTTTCATCCCCCAACATAGAATAAACATGTAGAATAAGAGGATATCTTTGTAGCGCATATTTTTTTCTTTTTCCTATCGGGGATCCACCAATCTTGGAGAGGCGGAGGGGCAGTGTGCAGAAACCTACCTCCTACTAGGACAGCCAAGGAAGGATGTGCTATTCCCTCCTCACTCCAAAGACATAGAGAGGCAGACAGGTGATGGGCCGGGCTAGGCCAAATCTCCGGCCCTAAACTTGGAATCTCAAGGAAGGGTGTGAGACAGAGGTTTAAGGAAGATGAAGATTCTTCCCGATGTTGGTAGAGTCAGGGGCCGAGGCACAAAAGCTGTGTCCGGGGGGAGGAGACACCGCGGGGTCCTAGCCCACTCTTCCTGGGGGTGGACCTGCACTGTAGTTTTGCTGCCCCAGCCCTGTATTCCTGCTGCTTTTCTGAGCTTGCTTCTCCAGCCTCCTGTCTATTCTGTGAGCTAATGGATGGATAGCCTTCCAATACATGCCCTTTCTGCTTATGTTGACCAGATACGGGCTCTGCTGTTTGTAACCAAGGGTCCTGTCTAGTACTGTGAAAGATATGGCCAGGGAGGAAAATATCCAAAATACAGAAAAAAATCTTTTAATCTGCCTACATAAATACATTTATCACAACATGATTTAAAACTGTGAAAATGGGGGGGGGGGCGCCTGACTGGCTTAGTTGGTTGAGCTTCCAACTCTTGGTTTGGGCTCAGGTAGAGATCAAGGCCCAAGTCGGGCTCCGCACTCAGCAGGGAATCTGCTTGATATTCTCTCTCTCCCTCTCCCTCTGCCCCTCCCAACTCCCACATGCACATGTGCACTCCCTCTCCCTTTCTCTCTCAAATAAATAAAACTTCTAAAAAAAATAAAACCATGAAAATGGAAAAGGGACTCATACCTGACTCTAGTGACATGGTCGAATAAACTCTGATTCATTCACTTGGGAAAGTAAGCACTCATCAGAATAATGGGTATGAAGATGAAATAACAATAAGGCGAGTGCTCATGAGATGGTTGACAAGCGAAAACAGGGTAAGAAATTTTATGTACAAGACAGTTGACCTTCCTCCCCCCAGAATATAGCTCCCTGGGGTTAGGATTTTTTAATCTATCTTGTTGAGGGTCCTACCTCAAGGCACTGGCAATAGTAGGCACTCAGCTAATACTTACAGATTGAATGAATGAATGAATGAACAATGAACAAACAATGAACTATTTGCACAGGGGAGGGATGGAAAAAGCACCATCAGATGCTCCTAGCGGCTGTTGTAGGTTAGTCAGATTTTTTTAAACTGTTATTTTCTCTATATCCAGCACTTTCCTTCATGTGGTTTTATTCATTTTCCTAAGAAGCAAAAATTTATTTTTCTTAGTCGAAACCACTGTAGGTGACCCAACTTCCCCTAATATGTATGTCCCCTCTTGAGAAGCCTCAGTTGCCACCAAGCAGGGTGATAAGGGCAAAGGAACAATTGTTCCCCTTGCCAAAGGAAATGCTTGGCTGAAGCAGTCCATTAGGAGCTGGCCCTGCGGCCAAGTAAACATCACCTTCCTGCAGCAGCGAGCACCCTGCACCCTCGGAGCGCTGCCCAGGCCAAGTCAAAGTCCTCCACCCTCGTCCATGCCCCCTGGGCTGTCAACTCTCTCACTTCCTCACCAGACTTCCTAGCCAGTCCCTACACACCACAGGGTCTAAACAACAGCAGATTCCACAGCCAGAGGGAGTTCAAAGGGGTCGACAGCCCAGGCAGATTGGCATTCAGCTGAGGCCGCCACCAGCTTAGCAAGTGGGATCCCTTCCCACCTCTGAATGACTAAGCAGGGAAGCGGAGGAGTCAGCATTCTGCAGAAGTCAGGAGGTCGACTTCAGGCAGCCCTGAACTCTGGCAGCAAGAAGGAAAGGGCTATTGATCAGCCAGGTGAACTGTAAGGACGGAATCTGCTACAGATGCCTGGGCAGGGCTGGCTGTAGGCACCTGCTAAGATCACCATCTTAAGGCTACCGCTGGCTGACAGTGGTATTCTCTCTCCCTCTTCCTCCCTGCTTCCCTTCCTCCCTCCCCCCCCCCCACCGCCACACACACAATTTGCTTCATGATAAAAGGAATAAAGCCATGCAAAGGAAAATTCTAGACCCAGAAAAAAGACACAAATGAAAGCACACACTCTGCACAGGCTCCGCTTGGCCTCTTCCATGCATTCTCCAGAAATTCTTCTCTGCAGCTGCCACTTCCCAATCTTATATAAAGACCCATTAAGTCCAGGTTTGACCCTATCCAAGACCACAAGCCCCGGGCTCCCTGGCCCACCCTGAAGGCATTTTTTCCCTTCTGAACATGGGCTGTGGTTTCACGGGTTGCCCACAGTGCAGTACCAGCTGGGGGGAAGCCCTAGGCAGAGCTCCGGGTCCCACTCTGCAGGGTCTCCCCCTTAAGCTCCTCAAGGCACCAGAAACCACTGAGTGCCCTCTCCTCCGAGCTCCGGGTCCCAGCTCTGTGTGGTCCTCCCTCCAGGCTGCCGAGGCAGTGAGCCGCCAGGCAGCCTCCCTCCACCAGAGGTCTGTGTGCCTGATCTGCAGGAGCTCTAGAAGATCCTTCAAGCTTCTAGGTGCTAATAACCCAGCCTCTTGCCTTGGCTTCCCCAGCCCTTGGGATGGTAGCTGCTTCCTGCTGTTATCTCTGCGATACCTCGGGGTTCCTTTTTTAACGTTTCAGTCTGCCAATACCAGTGTAAGTCATTGCCTTTATTAAATGCTCTCTGTCAAAATAACTACGGCGATCAACTCCTTACCTCAGTAAGGTTTTTATATGATCAAAAGACTTTCTGGAGTGGTATTAGCAGTTTTGGTTTCCTTGGTTAGTTTTACTGAATCCAATTTAAATTAGAATGCATTGCATTTTTTCCAATTATGCTTTAATTTTAGAATCGTTTTTTGAAAAACTATGGTAGTTTTTGTTTTCTTCGGTGGAATACTATACCGACACTGGAGAAAAGCTACTAGGAAAAGATAGGTCAGGAATGAACCTGCTAGGGAAGACACTTCTCTGGGTAGTTTGATGGAGGGTCCATTTCTTCCTCACTTAAAGGGAGGAGAGTTTTCATCCATCATGCTCCAATGACAATCCTCAAGAAAGCTGGAAGTTAGCACCCACCGAGCTGTCCAACTTATTGACCATTTCTTTTTTCTAAGGGGTTTTAGGTACAGAAGAACTGTAGAGGAACATATGTCTTTTAAAAAGCCAGGGATTGCAGAAGTCTTGAAGAAAGAGGTTCTTGGTGAGGGAAAGAAGACCCAACTTGAAGACAGAACGCTGCAGGAGGATATACCGATAAAGTTAAGCAACCTAACTGTTCATAAAGACCAAAGGGAGGCCACCACACTCTAAGTCAGAGGGGGAGGTCTATTAAAATCACAGGTGGTTGCAATAAGCACACATCCATTCAGTGCTGAATTTTCAATCCCTATCTCCTTACTTTGGGAGCAATTAGTCTCGGGTGAAAAATTGCACTTGCAGCTAATTGCACCTGCAATTACCTACTTCCGGGTGCAATTAGCCACTTGAACCTAATTCTGAGTGTGCAAGTGTTTAATTTCGTATGTGAGGAGGCGATTCCACATACAGTTAGTTGTGCCCTCAGTCTTTGCACCTGCAACTCATTGTGACTCATAAAACAAGTTTTCATGCAAGTCAGGTTGAAGGCACATATGACCTTCATAGGACCCTGCATGGGGAACCAACAATTAGACTGGGTGGGCTGCCAGAGACACAAGTGTACTGAAGGGCACTAAGGGACAAATTATTAGAACCTGTCACTCTTTGAATCTATGATTCCATTACCCATGTCCCCTTCCTACAACATGTTCCTCCCAAATGATGGAATATGAAGTCAGTAGATGAGAGGCCCAGCTTGGCAAAGTTAACACAGCAACTCCTCTGCTGATGTTCAGAAGTACCCACAAGGTACAGGTCAGGTCAGGTCAGAAATGCATTTCAGCCAATTCTCCATTATTTAGGGTAACTCTGAAGAGGTTGTTCAAAACACTTAGGTAACAGACATTTAGTGAAATCCTACTATGTGCTCAGTCCTATAATGAATCCAGAGATTAATAGGCATGGCTCCTGCCTTCATTTTCATGTCAGTTCCACAAATATTTATTGAGTAGTGACTATCTGCTTGGCGTGTCCAAGTGCTCATGAGCTCATTGGGAAAATTGACTTATTCTCTTTCTACAAACATCTATCAAGCCCTCTCAGAGTCCACATTCAAGTGGGGAAGAGAGATGTTAAACAACAATTTACACAATTAATGTCTTCATTAATGGCTGTAGGAGTGCATGATCGGAGGCTGCCCTGGGCTGAGAGTTCAAGTTAGGCTCATCCAGAGAATTGATGCTTGAGCTGAGATTTGAAAGATGACTAGGAGTTACCTGGGCAAGGGGTTCAGGAGGGAGGGTCCCAGCTAGAGGGATGACACTGCAAAGGCTCTGATGCAGGATGGAATATGTCAACACTGAGATGTAGAAAGAAGGCTAGAGTGGCTGGAGTGGAGAAGGGGATGGTAGGATGAGGTTTATGTGATTAGTGAGAGGAGGTTCTTCAAAGTAGGCCAAAATACACCCCAGGAGAGAACGGATGATGGTGGCTGCTAGAAAGGAGTGCACTCTGTGACCTTTCAACATTAGGCTGTAGGGACTCTTGATGTGAGACGCATTTTTTGCCTCTCTTCCTCTAATCTTACCAATATACCAACCTGAACCCCAGAAGAGCCCAAAGGGGCATGAGGTGGAGGGAGGACAAACAGTGAATCAACTCCTCCTTCCCAACTGCACAACCCTGAACTTAAACTTAGGTAAGTAACTCTAATTTGGAGGTGAGGTTGAAGATTTACGTTAGAGTGGACTAGACTTCTGATACTTGATAATAAACCTCATTTTCAAAATTGAGGCTCTTCTAATAGCTGAAAGGGACCCAGAAAGCAATGGGATCTGCATGAAATGTCTCTAGAGGATGGGAAACAGGGACCCACCTGAGCATTCGAGGCCTGAATGGAAGAGACATGCAGCCTCTTTGTGATTACACTCCATTGAAGTCTGAGGAGACAGGGAAGGTTCCACAAAGGCAAGAACGATTGTCAGATTTAATAGAGAGGAGCATCCAGGCATTGCAAGGGAATAAGAGTGAGAACACAGGAGATGAAGTCTGCTCTCTGTTGAGTGGGAAGCCTCAAGAAGTTGAGCCTAGCAAGAGCAGATGGTCTGAGGTGTGAGCAGCAGGGTTGGAATAAGTGGGGTGAAGTCAGACAGAAGGAAGCCATGAAGGCCAGGCAACAGGAGTTAGGAGTTTCTAGCATCAAAACTGGCATCTCCTCGAGACTCTTAAGCACTGAAAGGGCTGAATTTGAGCCTAAAGTGGGGGGTTCATCTAGGTGAGCTCCCTTCCAGTTCTGATTAGGACTCCCCTCCCCCGACTTCTTTGTATGTATTGTCTGGTAGGATGGGGAGAAGTCATCATTGTGAGGACATTCCTGCCCCATATTAGCCCCTTTGGCGAGCATTCCTGGCCACGGTGGAACATACACTGTGTAGGTCTTTAAGGATATAGGGAGAGCACCCCCTCTTTTCCCCTCTTCTTTACTATGGCCAGACTGGCTTGATGTTCACCAATTCAACTACTCCTCCCTCAACACACAGCAAGATCCTGTTTTCCAGCCTCCCTTACACTTAAGAGCCATGGATCTGGATTCCAGTCAAGTGGCCAGTATATCCCTGGGCCCTAAAACATTCAATCTAGCCTTCCCTGTATTCTCCCCTTCCAATTCTTTTTTTTTTTTTTTTGAAAGATTTATTTATTTATTTATTTATTTGACAGAGAGAGAGATAGCCAGCGAGAGGGAACACAAGCAGGGGGAGTGGGAGAGAGAGAAGCAGGCTCCCAGCGGAGGAACCCGACGTGGGGCTCGATCCCAGGACTCCGGGATCACGCCCTGAGCCAAAGGCAGACGCTTAACAACTGAGCCACCCAGGCGCCCCTCCCCTTCCAATTCTTAAGACTAGAAATAGACTTCAAGATGGTGGAGACACATGCTAGCAAGAATCTGCTTCCCTGCTGACAGAGACATCATCAGAACCCAATTAGGCCATGACACAGGCAGGGAAAAAAACACCTTGGTTAAAGCATTCAGATGTGAATGGGGAGCCTGGGTGGCTCCATTGGTTAAGCATCAGACTCTTGATTTTGGCTCAGGTCATGATCTCAGGGTCCTGGGATTAAGCCCTGTATCAGGCTCCCCACTCAGCGGGGAGTCTGCTTGTCTCCCTATCCCTCTGCCCTCCCCGAAATAAATAAATAAATCCTTAAAAAAATAAAAGCATTGAGATGTGGAGCTATTCAGGACTGTAGCGTAGCCTACTCTACCTTGACATGGCAACCAACGCCAACCCCAGTGCTCCCTCTCACTTCCCTCCCTTCTGCACCTGACCCACAACACCCCTGGCCTCATTATTTTCATGCAGCAGAATATTCACAGCTCTAGAGGTAGGGGAAGAAGACACATGAAGAAAACACTTAGGCCTTACTCTTCCTTGACCACATTACTGCACTGCCACACCATGACCTTGGTTGACACCTCTTCCTGGAATGCTCCTCCTCCAGATGTTCCCTCTGGTGGCTTCTCCTCAGCCGAAGGGACCCTTTCTCAGAGAGGCATGGGGCCACCTGCCAACAACTTACCATTACAATATTGTCCTTTATTGTCTTCAGGGCACTTGCCAATCTATGAAGTGATCTTATTTGTTTACTCTCTTTCTCCTAGGATGGCTCCATGAGAATGAGGTCTAGGTTTTGTATATTGCCATTTCTTTAGTGACAGAACATGCCCACACCTCCTCAATAAATACATGTGGAATGAATGAATGAATGAATGAATGAATGAAGAGAGGGTATAAAGATTCACACCTCTAGGCTATCTAGGCTCGCCTCCTTTACAGATGAGAAAATCAAGCCCTGTTCCCTAAAAGGAGGAACCAGAAAATCATCTAATGCAACTCTACCACACTAGCTGTTTCTGGAGTACTGAACTTGGACGTGATTTATTCAAATGAAAACTCTGGGGGAATTGTTTCAGAGGGATCCATAAAACAAATGTCATTTGTACCTGGAGAATTCACCCAACCTTCCAACCAATTTCAAATATAGTTCCTTAATGCAGATTTGACAAATTTGAAGTCTCTTACACAAAGCCATTTATCATCTAATGTGCGCCTGTCCTGCACCGCAGTTTAAGTTATAGCTTTTAATGGGATAAAACATTTCTATAAAATCATCAAAATACCTTAAACCAAAACTGCCTATGAGAAATTGATGAGTTTCAAGCATTGATTCAACCCCTGAAAACATCAACCTTGCCATTGGCACCATGGGCACTTCTAATAAAAGCAGCTAAGGAGGTATAATGAATATCTAATGAACCATTTTGTACGTCTATGTGGTTTCTCGAATTGGAAATAAATCAATGAGCCTTAGAAAATACATATTTTCGTGGTATATTCATAAACAACAATCTTGTTTTTCTATCATGACTCAAGTGTCATTCTTTTTATAACACAACTGAAGATTTAACCATTAACTTTATATATATACATAACCCAGAGTGTAGAGGGGGAGGGCAACTTCAGGCAGGTTTGGTTCTTAAAATGTCCTGGTGTGTGGAAGCTCTGTGGATCATGAAGATAAAACAATCTAGTAGTGAATGCAGGGCACGTGTCACGTGTAAATGATAACTGGTAAACGCCATGGAAACTTCCATGAATACAATACCAGGAGATAACCTAGGCTGAGCGCTGGGGGGCAATACAAAGGAAAACAGAGGGCAGGGAGTCCTGCTTTCCAGGTACCATTGCTGAGCCCAGGCTGCCCCTCCCGGTTGGCTCAGCCACGGGCAGCCGGTCTCACTGGCCTAGACCAAGCTCCCTGGGCAGCCCAGTCGTGCACTATGCTCCCTGCAGACCTCCCCAACAAGACCCTGCCAAAGGGTCCGGCTCGGTTGTCCCACCAGCTTCCTCAGCTGGAAATGGGGGAGTTGCTTCCCCTCCCGTTGGCCTGAGCTCAAACCCTATGACCAAAGCTGCCTTTCTATCTCAGTGACTTCCCTTCCAGAGGCCAAATATAACCCTGCCTTTCCCGGCTCACAAAAATTCCAGTCAGACGGCCGTGCACAGGGACAGTCAGCCAAAGAGCGTCTCCCCAGGCCAGCCCACAGCCAAAAATAACGGCCACTCGGTTAGTATGGGCTGGATATTTTTTTTCCTGTTGCTGGGACTTTGTTTGGAGTTATTTTTTGTTTGGGTTTTGGATTTTGTTTTGTCATTTGGAAGTAGACAGAATAACTACAGAAGAAGCTACGTCAACATCCCACATTAGGCTCATGGGTTTAGTGCCCATCGCCATAGGTCATGACCTAAACGTATCCATCTCTTACAGCTCCCCAGTCACCTACACTTAAAGGAGAGTCTAGCAAGTTATCTCCTCCCCACTCTGTCCAGCACTGCTTCCTGCAGGGCCACGGTCATGGTGAGACCCAACCCCCAGGCTGTGTTCTCTCCACAGTCCAGCTAGAGGGACTGGAAGAGGCTCATCTGTGGGACTGGGCAGGGTTGGTTCCAGGTTTGTCCCATGATGCATGTGGGCTGCAGACAGGCTGTCAGAGCTGTCCATTCAGTGCCCTCCAGAAGTACGAAAATGGCTTACATTATTAATCTATTTCTTTAAAAGTACACAGTGTTTAACAACAACCAAGTCCACTTCTGATCTGCTTCCTGACACACAAGGCTCTTGTGGACGAGGGGTTTTTTTGCAGGCCAACAGACACACCTTGTTAAATCTTACCTAGGGAGTAACACTAAATTGAAGCGTGCTAAAGAGATCCAGTCTGGGAAAGGTAATTGTCTTCCCCGTGCCCTATTTCCAAGCACGACGAATAATAAGCAATTGTGCAAAACCATAACCTTCAATTGCTAGAATACCTTTGTACTTTTGTTCTTCAAAGGCAGAATGTTTTCTAGCATGATGTTTCTACCTGAGGTAAAAAGAAAACACACCCTCGATTTCTACACGTGTGTGCCTGTCGCACAGATACATCTCCTTTCTTGTCACATGACATGCTATCCCCGGATCAATCAATAATTTATGCATTTAGTGTATTTATCAGCTCTCGTGTGTGTGTGTCTGTGTGTGTGTCTGCGTGTACATATACATGTCCTATGTGCTGGTGTCAAAAACGTCTCCTATATTAATGGAAAGCAAGCAACCTCTTGGGTGTTTCTCCACCATGAAATTAACTTTGCATGTTATCCATCAAAGGAGTGGAAAGTGATAACAGGTCCCTGTTCTTTACAGAAAACTAAATGCCGGTCTACACCAGAAAAGGTGTAGCATTTCACATTGCATATTTTCTGAAATGGCTCCCCTCCTTTTTTTTCCTAAGGAAAATCTTTATGACTCCAGGGCCACATAGATTGTAGCGGAAATATGGCTCCTGGGTTTCAACTTAGTCTATTTTGGTTGCCTTTTCTTTGCTTCCTCCTTGGAATATTTATCATGCTTGTCATCGAGAACTGCTTCTGGGCACCTAGCGGTGCCAAGAGTGGTACCAGGTGTGTGTGCTTGGCAGTCCTCACCTCCACCGCCGTCCACAGGCTCCAACTTGGATTTAACCATAGTCATCACTCACAACCTCGTGGCAGCAGCATCTCGGGGTGCTACCAGCATGATGACAAGCAGCAAGAATGAGCACCAGGGCAGCAGCTGTTGTGGGTAAAGTCAGGCGTCTGCACCTGGCTTGTGCTTGCCCTGCTGCTCCTGACACTTCCCTCCACCCACCTTCCTCATCGGAAAGCCTTTTGTGTCTCATCGAGGCCACGAGAGAATCACCAGAATGACACAGTCCTAGAGAAAGGGATCTCAAAAACATCTAGTTCGACCTGCTCATTTTAAAAACAAGGAATGGAGCCCCTGTGGGTCAAGTTCCTTGGCCAAGCTCACGCAGGTGGTTGTTGGCGGAGCAAGGACTGCAGTCAAGTCACTGAAATCACTTTCCAATGCTCTTTCTACCGTACCAGTGGCTTTCCAACATCTGTTAGCACAATCCACAGCAGGAAATAAAATTTCTATCATGACCCATGATATCTACACATACATGCAACCAACGTGAAAGTCTCATGAAACAATACTGACCTTTACCATATGTGAGAGAGCTGTGTATTTTCTATTGCAGTATATTCATTTAAAAATATTCTGGAGATTGCCTGGCAGCATGTGTACTAAAACTGGAATAATACAGATAAGATTAACATGGTCCTTACACAAGGATAACATGCAAATTCTTCCCATATTTTTTGTACATTTACCAAATGTTCCTTTTCTTTCCAGGGATAATATTTATAGGTATACAGTCAAATAATTTGCATTTTTCCTAGTTAGATACATCTACTGAATGTCTAGGCGGGTGGGGGTTGAATTAGATAGAGAGAGGGGTCCCTTCCAGCTCTAACCTGTCATGTGCCTGACTTGGAATGATCTTATTATCTGATCTGTCTTTTTAATTCTGAAAGGCAGAATGATCTAGTAGAGAAAACACTGGGTCTAGTCCTGGCTCCACCATCTTCCAAGTGTGTGACTTTGGGTGAGTTTTCTCTGTGTTCCATTCTCATCTGCAAGATCAAGCTGTTGCTAATTGACAGAGTTCTGAGAAGTGAACAAAATAATGCAAATGAATGCAATAAAAAGCTCTATACACAAGACTTGTTGGAACAGCAATGGTCTTAAATTCTCACATTTCAGAGAAATATGGTGTCTCAAGATGTTTCTGGATTCCCATCAAAACACCTGCATAATGTATTATGAATAAATTTGGTATCATAAAAGAAAAACTATACCCTGGAACGTACTCATTTTTAAATGCATTTGCAGGTGTTCGGGGAGGGATTGACCCTAAATCTTGAAGATATTCAGCCTCAGAAAAGTAGAAGTCATTGAGACCCAAGATGACCCCATGTTCTTGAAAGGGAAAGGTGATGAGTCACAAACTCGAAAATGTATTCCAGAAAGGTTGCTACTTAGTGGGTACAAAGAGGAAGAGTTGAATGAACGTTTGGCAATTGTTCGGATGCAACAGCCATGCTGAAGGCTGATGGGACAAGCGAGGTGGAGTGAATGAAGGGAAACGTCCCAGCGGCACTGGATGCCGCCATAGCTGATTTCGAAGAAGGCATCTTTCTAGGAGGTGGCTGGGCTGGGTTTCAGGGTATACCGTCTTTGGACACACTAACTCCAATGAATCAAGGTTTTAAAAACTGATACGGAAATTATTTTTGAAAATATTCAAAATGTCTGCAATAACCTTGCCAAGAACGACAGAAGGACCCTTGACAGCTGAGAACGTTAGGCAAAACCATTCCGAAGTTGCTTGCAATGCTTTGCTCAGAGATTTTGCGGCTCAGGTGGAGAGAGGCACTGTTGGCCCTATTAAGGGAGTCAGGGCCTCCTTGCTGCCGCTGCGGCTGTGTGAAAGGGAGCCGAAGGTGTCTTGGAGATCCCGCAAAGGAGGAGGATTCAGCCATGGGCAGAGCGCATGAAGGTGGCATGGAGGTGGCATGTTCTAATCCCTAAAATAGTGCATTATCACTACTAATGAACTATTACAAGAAGTTCAAAGCATGTTTCTCACCAATAGCATCAGAGAAACTGCAGACTAAAGAGAAGTGATGGGTTTCAGATGACCAAGTATATGATGGTTTACGGCTGTCACTGTGCCCGCACACAGGTAACATATTCTTGTTTCGAACTAAAAGACATTTGTATCTTTCTTTTTTTTAAAATCCCAGCTATGATTTCAAAGTTTATTCCACCACCCACCGAACAGAGCACAGCAGACCCCGGGTGGGGAAGGGCAAGCCTTGACCAGTGCGGGCAGCGCTGCACCTGCTCGCACAAGCGTACCTCCAGCCTGCTCCTGTCTTCTCCTCTGACACCTACTGCCACCTTCTCCTCTGACACTGTAGCCCTCACTCCGGAGCTTTTCCAGTGCCCTCTGGAACCTCTGCTCCATGGCGAGCAACACCCCTCACCTTTAGCCTGGGGACAGAGAACTATCCTCTTTTTTCCTGTTTCTACTGAAATCCTGTCTCTTGGCTGGCACCACTCATCCCTCTCCACTCCTCCCAGACTCCCAGGTCTGTGTCCTTCCTTCTCCTCAGGGAGACCCTTACTTGTTTTCCATCACCTAAATCCCCCCCTCTCTCCCTCTGCCACTCAGTTGCCCACCACGACCCCCAGACCTCTTAATGGCTTGTGGTGGCATACCATCTTTGTTTCAATCGTACAATCTGCCACCAACTCAGGCACTTGAATATCCATGTGGACCACACATCTACCACACTAGCCCTCACTCCCCTTCCTTCCTTCCCTGCCCGGCGTACAAGCTGGCTTCTGAATCACCTGTCTTGTCCCACCTGAGGCGTTTTCAGTATTCCTCCTGCTCTCCAATCACACCTTCCTGTCCTGAGACCTTGTTCCCTTTATTCCACTAACTCTGACTTTCTATCTGCTTGAGCTTGGCCATCTCCCATTCTTTCCACGTGCCCCATTCTCTCAGCTCCCACATGGTTATGCTTCTTTCCCCTTCCAGCCTAGACTCCAGACCCAGAACTTCAGCCACTCTTCTGACAATGCTCTAAGCCAATGGCCTGTGAATTTACTTCATAACGCACATCCAATGATGAAACAAGAGATAGAACCCACCACCTCTCTCTGACATGCCTCCCTTGTTCTCACTCCCTCCCTTTCATTCTTCCTTCCTTCGTAAATTGCATATATTTTACTACCGGGCTGACATGTCTTCATTTTAAAACATTCCACAAAAATAGAAAGGCATAAAGGACAAGATTTCAAATGACCAGAGAGGAAGACCTTCAGTGTTCTCTGCACATTCCCAGTGGACTGTCTTTCACAGCCGCTGGAGGTGTGCACACCCCAGTTTGGGAACCAGAGTCCTAAGCCCTGTCACTCTTTTCCCTCCCTCACATATACCCTACCAACCAAACCTGAACCCACCTAGCCACAAGTGCCCCGTTCACTGCCAGGTGGCCATACGGTGCTGGGGGACCTCTCCAGACTTAGCCTTTCTCCACAGGGCAACAACACTGAGAGCCTCAAGGGGTAAAGTCAAGCCCACCAGCAAGAAAGCTTGCTTCATCTTTGTATCACCAGCCCCCAGCACGGTGCCTGGCACTAGCCTGTGACTCCCTAGTGTTTGTCATGTTTGTCATGCTGAACGGTAAACACAGGTGCCATGCCCACCACTCTGGTTGCTTTGTGGTAAAGGTGTGAAGAGCACATTGACAAAGCCCCATGGGTCAACAGGTCCCAGTTGGGCACATGCTCAGTTCTGATGCTGTGTGAGGATCCCTTACTCTCATAGCACCTGTCTGCACCCCGACCCAAATGACAGACTGGCCTTCAGAAACCAGACACTCCACAGTGGACCCCAGCCCGACTGAGGCCCCATGTGCCTCAGGCAGCTTAACTGAAACCCATTTCTCCCCTTGCCTATTCCAGCGGGCTGCTATGGAAGCAGGCCATAGGGCCCCTCAAGCCCCCGTCTTCACTTTCCCCAGACGCTTGGAGCAGCCTGGGCCAGGGGCCCCACTGCAGCCCCATTTCCTTCAGACTCCCCCTCACGGAAGGACCCCCTCACTGTCAGAAGGAAGAGGTGGACAGGGGAGTGACAAATAATTTTAAAGGAGCGGCCTCAGTGGATGCAAAATGGGGGCTGTGGATGTAAGCATGACTATTAGGGTAAGCGCTGAGCAGAGGTGCTGGCCAGGGCCCACAGATGTGCCTGTGACCGAACTGTCCTCTTGTTAGGGAACCTTCTGCACTCTGCCTCTTCCCTGTCCCCTGCTTGCCCCCTGCCCCCTGGACATGCAACCCCAGGGAAGCAGGGTCTTTCAAAGGACACATGACGATGACGGCACTTTCTCAGAGGGGTAAAGATGATTCGGGCAAAATTCCCTCCCCTCCTGTCAGTTCTTCCATCCTCTGTTTCCCCTCTACCCCAGTCAATGTTTTATAACCAGAGTTCCATGGACTGACCCCCACATCAGAGTCACAGGGCTATGAGGAATGCAGATTCCTGGGCCTCGGGCAGACTGAATCAGAAACTGAAGCTGGAGCCAGAGAATTCACATTGTTTTGCCCAGTGAAGTTTGAGAACCCCTGAAAACAGTTACTTCTCCTCTTTTCTTCTCAACCATGCATCCTTCGTCCCCAGCCCCTCTCCATCTCCCCACCGACCCCTCTGCCACTCCACTCCTCAGGCCATTATCATAAAGCCCGTGGAGACACAAATGCAAGGGCCCAGGCAGGAGGAAGACCCACTGTGCTGACCTCGAGCTTCTCCCTTACTGTACTGTATTTTATTGAATCTATGACCTCTCACGTGGTTCTTAGAGGTCTTGCTTATTTTAATTTGGCTCACTTGCCCAAAATGAATGCTCGGCAAGCCGGGGACTTGAACTCAACTCAACTGAACTGAAAAGTTGCCAAGAGGAAACCAAGTCAATCAGGGACCTGAGATCTGGCCTCATGTTGATCTATTTGGGGCCAAAGCCACATCTACTAATAGTAGGTCTCTACTAATAGACTTGCAAAGATGGAATTCTTAATCAATGCTAAACAAGGGATATAAATAATAGGGACGTTTGCCATCCACTTACCTCCCGGGGATGGGGTGTGAACTGGAGATGACTATGGCCACAAAGCACTCTAAACCCAAAGAAAATTCTCTGAACCGTTCTTCCACTCCCCGAGTTTCTGTGGCACCGACCCCGAGCAGCTCTGACAAGTGAGCTATTTTTGTACATGAACAAGGAGAGCTATTGTTATCTCTGCTCTGAATCCAGGATAAAAGAGAAAGGTGAGAGGGAGAAGGAAGGCATAAGAGAGAAGGAATGGAGGTGAGATGCAGAAATGCAGGAGGGAGACTGGAAACCAGAAGGAAAGCAGCCAGGTGCCCTTCCCAGGGATGGAGTAACCCAGGGGCCGGTGTGTGGCTCCAAGGCGCCACGTGACTCCTCAGCAGCCCCAGTAACAGGCCCTCTCTCCGGTCTCACGGGATTCCGGCGGGACTAAGGATATGTGTCAAAGGGCTCTGGAAATAGTGAACCGGTGTCCATACTAGCTGTCCGCTCTCTATGTGCAGCCAGGGAGCTCATGCTCCTTTCCAACACCCCCACCCCGAGACTCAGGACACCCCAGACCAAAAGGAAGCTCAACTAACAAACACTTTGCCACCAGTACGTGCATTTCCACTGTCCTCACACTAGACGACTAGGACTCTCGATGAAGGTGCTATTTTAGCAAGAAACTGAAAACGAGAACAGAAAGAGCCCACAGAACATGCTGAATTCCGGTGGTAACGCATCCCCACCTAGGGGCAGGCTTCCACGTGTGTTTTAATGCATTGACACATATTTGTTTGCCTCCTGCGTTCTGCCCCGTCAGCAGGAAAGATTTGCTGCCATAGGCTTGTTCAGCTCCCTCTGGGGCTCTCCTCTTCCCAGCCTGACGAAGATCAGAAGCTTACACCACCGCTTAATGAAGAGACTTCCTTCAGTTCTCATTTCTGACTCACCCCCTTTGGCTTCCCGGGGCCACCAATTAGCGGGGCAGGTGCAGCACGGCGAGTCCGCCTCCAGGACCTGGCCACTGGAGGGAGCCAGAGAGCAACGAGGGCCCAACGTTTCCCCGGGAAGCGCCAAATCCCCCCGCCCTCCACACCCACTCCCTCCTCCAGGCCAGAAACTGAGAGGCTTCTGGATCCGGCAAGGGAAAAAAAAAATCTCACCTTCAGTTCTTTGGTAAACTCTTATTTTCTTTTTTATCAAGTTTGGGTGGAAAACAAAACAATTAATTTAAAAAACAGCACACAAGAACCTAAACATTATTTATGTCTCTAATTATCTCATTCTAGTGGGTATTTTAGTCCCTGTCTGGTCAGGACATTAATTATCTTCATAAGTACAGCAAAAGTTAAATAATAAGCACCCAAGGCTACAGCACTACTGTAATGTGCAAGCTTAAATGAACTTATAAATTTTATTAATGGATGCTTTATACAACTCCATATATTATAAATCAAACAAGAAACCTATTTCTATCTTTTAAGGGTGCGGTGAAAAAGCTTTAACATTATTGAGGATAATTTTTATTAAGTTTAAAACTCCCTTTTTTTCAGTAATGAGACTGTTATGAGGATAATTTAATCTAGTTTGTCATGAGGCACCCCGGCTTGTTAAATAAGTTAATAAATGGCTGTGCATTAATCAAAGTGACAAAGCTATGAAGAGCTGGGGATGGGAGACAATTCTGGTGATAGTATTAATTAGTATTTAATTAGAAACTTAGGGCCCATAAATAAAAAAAAAAATCATGGCAGAGACATTTATGCAAATTGCTTGGAGCTTGCAGTGGAGTTAGCTTTGCTTTAAAGAAACATGATTTTTTTTTCCCCGAGCATACTGTACACAGCAGCACTGTGGCCACATCACGTGGCCTCACCGAGCGCTCTTCTTTTGTTTCCAATTTGTTCCAATTACAGGCCTGTAAATTCAAATCATTCTTTTGACTGTCTTGATTGAAACGTAGAGTTTCCACAATTTCTGCTGGGAGTTCTTTTCTTTTTTAAATAAAAAGAGAGAAATGTTTTAGAGAAATAAAGAGTTTCTGATTCTTTTTCCGCTGGGTTAATGAAGATGTGTGCCACCATTTTCTAAGAACAATTGTGGAGTCCGTTTGGTACACAAACGACACCTCCTTTCTTAACCCTGGCGAGCTGGACCCGGGTTTTGTTACGTGATACTATACTGAAGACGGCATGGCCTCAACTGCCACCGTTTTTGTGATGATCATAGCACTTCTCCCTTTTGTCTTACTCACATGCTTTGATAAACGGGCAATTTTTGACGGCGCCAAAAGATAATAACCATTTGGTTCCGAACGTCACTGCTTTCCTAAGGCCCATGTCCCCTTGTTCAGACTTTATTATTTGTTGCATTTATTCAAGAAAGGTTATCCACAGTAAAACTGCTTTTTCTATTCAACAGTCTATCTCTGTCATGGTTCATTTATGTGTGAGCATGACGGACTGAAACCCGTATTATCCACAGCTGACAAGTGTCAGGCCGACAGTTCAATCAGCCCTTCCTTAAGATGATGCCCAGGGCCCCGTGTTTGAAGTAGGACAATAAAGCAGGCAGCACAATCAGGGTCAAACTGATCCAATCCCTGTCTATAAAGGGGATTCTGCCTAATAACACAGTACGATTTTTTTCCCCTCTCCAAACACATTAGTCCTTAAACAGTGAGTTGGCCCTTAAGAAATTCTGTGACTGACATGAAAATGCTGAAGTTTTAACGTGGTTGGTTTATCCGTAGCCTCTTGGGGCTGCCGCTTTGTGCAGACTGGTTTTGTCAAAGTCAGAAAAATAATGTATTCAGTGTCTGATCATTTTTAGGGAGTTATTTGAATGGGATTTTAAGTCAGACATCCTGATGTTGACATAGGGATCATTTTCTTGTCCTTTTGTTTTGCATTTGTGGAACAGATCATTTGCATCGGCTAATAAAATTAAATCTCTGAAATGAGTAAAAAAGCAAGCTCCCTTCAGCGCCTCTCCCCAACCCCTCCACCCACCTGGTAAGCAGAGTCGCTAGGGTGTTCCTTTATATGAGGTCTCTCTAGAACGCAGACTAAAATGCAAACATGTCTTCCCAAATTATGCTTCTTCGGCCCGGGGAACACTTTGACTCCAACATATAGGAAAGCATCTCACTATGAATCCTAAAAACTAACAGCAGAGCCAAAGTCGATAAAATGCTAATAGCCTGCACTGGGCTCCTCGGAGGGACACGGGTGCTGCTGCCTTTGCTAGTCTACAGGCTTTGCAGATGATGGCAGGCAAGGGAGGGTTGCTCACCTATTTGGAAGGAGCCAGAACACTAAATGCCCTTCATAGGAAGGAAGCCAAAGCTCCCTTCCACCATACAGCATCATTAAACTTTCAAGCCAGAAGGCACCACAGAGAACATCAAATGCAACTTCCAGACTTTATGGATGAGGGAGGCTCGGGGACATTTTGTGACTCCCAATGTCAATGAGCTTGTAAGCGGTGGTGGAAGGACAAAGTTAACAACAACAAAATCCTCTACATTTTGCTTCTCTTTATCTGGTGTCACTGGGTAGGGCCAACTTAGTATAGGAGAGTCTGATGAGAAGCAAAATTCAGAAGTCAGAGAATGAGTGATGGTGCCCAGAGCTACCAAACTTGACTTAAGTTGATTCCTTTCTTGGACAGCTCTAGAAGTTCTAAGAAATGTGTTCTCTGTGTTGGTTATATGCAGGGACACTGCTCTGTCTCAGTCCATCCATTTAATTACCCACACCTGCTGCCCTGCTCTGGCCCTGCTGACCGCACTACCCAGGCTCACTTGGTGGTTAGAGACCATGGGGAGGCCTTGATGATGGTCAGTCAGAGAGTGGGAGGAGGAGGCCAGCACGTGCCTTCCTTCATGGCTCCCTGCTCTGATCCCCCATTTCTGAAGAGGCTGATCCCTCCAAAACTCTTGTCCCCACAGAGTGGCCTCTCCTCCAGGGCTCCCGCTGTCATGAACACCCATCATTCAGTTTCATCCCCTTGCCCTGTAGTCCTGGGGGGCTAAAAGCTTCCTACTGTTGCTAATCTCTGCCCTACCCATACTTCTGAATGTAGTCCCTTCTTTAAGGCTGCCATGGGAACATCCTCAGGTGAATGCTATTTTTTACCAGAACCCTCAGTAACACACTCAAGTACTTAGTTTCCTAACTGGTCTCCCTACTTCTAATCTAGTAGTTCTTAACATATTTAGAATCTTGTAGAGAATGTGATGAAAGGCATAGGCTCTCCCCCAAGAAAAAATTCACTCACACTTACACACATATACACAAAATTTTGTGTACAGTTGTAGAGTATCCACAGACTCATAAAGGCTATCTATAAATCTTCTAAGGGGTCCTTAGCACTATAGTCCTTTCCCTCCACCTCTGCTAAATGAATCATCCTAAAGCACCCATTTCTTCCACGTGATCATATCCATTTCCTCCTCAGAAACCTCCAGTTGTGTCCTACCAACTTCCACACAGCTTGAAGCCCAGAATCCTCAGCCAAGCACATCAAGCTGAATCTGACAGGGTCCTATCAAGAAAGGACCTCAAGAGAAGGAATTGAATTCAGGGGAGTTGTTACAAAGACACTGAAAGAGGTGAAAGGGATGCTAAGACAATCAAAGAGGAGCACGAGTGGTAGCCAGTGCCTGGGGCTGGAGAAATGAAGGGAAGAGCCCCAGAGCCAGGCTGTCTGGGAGGAGGTTAAGATTATAGATGGCACTGCTAAGCAGGATCTGGAGTGTGGAACAGGGCACCACCACTGCGGTGACACTGACCAACACAGGAAGAAAGGGTGAGGGATATCCTGGCTCCTTTTGTCCGGTTGCTCTCGAGTCTTCCACAGACCACACTATCTCAGAAGCCTGGTGACATGGAAGCTCTCAGGAGGTCAGTTTCTGAAGGTTCCAAGCAGGAAAGGCGCATGATGGATCTGAGATCAAATAGCTCAATGACTTTCATGAAAGTCGTCCAAAACCTAGCCTCACCTGCTTATGGAGCCATGGTGGAACCTGGACTGTCCTTGGAAAGCTCATTCTTCTACTGTCTATTGTGTACTGTGTGCCAGGTACTAGTTCCAGGAGGAAGATGAGGGAATGCAGCCTAGAGCAGCAAATAAATAGTCAAGACTGAGGCTGATGACTTACTTGTGTAGGCAGAAAAGTAGCCAGGGTGGTCAGTTAGAGCAGGTGACCACGGGGCAGGGGGTGGGGGTGGGGGGCTTGGTTAGGCCGGCAGGGCAGCAATAACTCAGGAGTTTGCTACTGGGAAAGGCAGAGAGGGAATGCAGATGACTAAGTGAAAGAAGACAACTGAAATGCTACATACTGTGTGAGTCCCACCATATGACTTTCTAGAAACGGCAAAACTATGGAGACAGTAAACAAATCACTGGTTGCCAGGGTTGTGCGGGAGAGGGGAGGGGTGAACAGGCAGAGCACAGAGGATTTTTAGGGCCGTGAAACAACTCTGTATGATACTATAATGGTGGATATGTGTCATTATGAATTTGTCCAAACCACAGAATGTATAACACTGAGAGTGAGCCCTGATGTAAACCATGGACCCTGGGTGATAACGAGGTGTCAGTGTATGTTCACCAACTGTAACAAATGCACCATTCTGGTGGGGGGTGTTGAAAATGAAAGGAAGACTATGCACAGGCTGGGGTAGAGGGTATACGCGCAATCTCTGTACCTTCTGCTCAGTATTAATACGAACCTAAAACAGCTCTAAAAAAGAAAGTCTATTAAAAAACAATATTACTCAGCCATCAAAAAGAACGATTTCTCAACATTTGCTGCAACATGGACGGGACTCGAGAAGATAATGCTAAGTGAAATAAGTCAAGCAGAGAAAGACAATTATCATATGGTTTCACACATTTATGGAACATAAGAAGTAGGAAGACAGGTAGGAAAAGAAAGGGAAGAAGAAAGGGGGGTAAACAGAAGGGGGAAGGAACCATGAGAGAATATGGACTCTGGGAAACAAACTGAGGGCTTCAGAGGGGGGTGGGGTGGGGGAATGGGATAGACCGGTGATGGGTATTAAGGAGGGCACGTAATGCATGGTGTACTGGGTGTTATACACAAGTAATAAATCATGGAACTTTAAAAAAATAATTAATTAATTAAAACAAAATAAAACAAAACACCCTCTCCCCGTATAGGGATGCCTGAATTCCATCTAGTGATGTATTAGAGCCTGTTCTTCCCAGCTCACAAGAAACTGTTGGATTTCCAGAGCCAGTGGTTAAACATAACCAGTATTCAAAAATAGATTATATAAGCATACAATTACATAAGTCTTATTAAAAATAAAGGTAATAAATACTCAAAATTTATCACTTTCTGATTATTTTACTACTCTCTGCGCTCTTGAGTTGGCTATTGCCCACGAACGGCACAAACACGACATAATGATGTGCCGTCGTGCATCTCTTCCCAGCGCCTCGTTCAGTGCTGTCACATTGGCGGCTTATGGAATATTTACACCACAGGAATCAGCAGATACTATAAATCAGGGCTTGATTTGCTGTGTTGATGTCCAGATGAGGGGTACGCACACTACAGCGCCCAGGTCAAATCTGGCCTGCAGTCTGTTTCTGCAGGACTCACGAGAATTTACATTTTTAGAAGACTGTTTTAGGGGGGAGGAGCAGGGAGAAAGAGACCATTTGTGGTCCACAAAGTGTAAAACAGTCACTATCTGGTTCTTTACTGGAAAACTTGGCCAACCCCTGGTCTAGACTTAAGAAAGTGATGGGTAAGATGTTAATAACACAAATTAAGCTTAAAAGCATATCCTATCTGTAACTGTTATATGGTGAATGGCACAGAAAATTGAGGAAATATTCCTCCAGTATTTGAAAACTATGACCTCATCAGCAAAGAATTCTCTCGTGTCATCGGTGAGCAGGTGAAGTTCCAACATACATCTTTACTGTTTCATACTCATCTTATTTGTCAATGTAAATGAAAATGTGAACTAACACTGATGTTGGAACTCTACCCATGAGTCAATGGGTGAGTTTGGACAGTGACCAAGCATTCATTAGCAGTCTGATTTTGTGAAATCACTGTTGAATCACAGCCATAAGTTAACTACAGACACAAGAGCTCAGAAAAAAATAAAAAAAAAAAAAATAATAAAAGGAAAGCACTATCTGAGAATCAATGGGCTAAAGAACATTCTGTAATAAAGAGTATTGTATATTTTATTATCATCGTAAGTGGTAGGCTACACATCCTTCATATCAGTAAAATTTATAATAAATTTATGTATATATATACATGTATTTTTTTTTTCTAGAGAGCCAGTTATTAAACTTTTACCAGCATACCATTGACCCCACCCCCAGAGTCTGACTTAATTGGTCTGGGGAAGGGCCTTGGTACGGGGATTTTTACAACATATCCCAAGTTAATCCAATGTGTAGCCAATGTTGAGAATGACTGGCATCCAGGAAAGATCAAAGTGCAGGGAGCAGCACCCCCTTAAGATTTCATTCTTCCTGATTAGAAAGGCTGCTTGAACCTGACCAGGGAGGCTCCAGATGTGAGCATGAGGGAGATAACTGGACACACCTCACTGGGCTGACTTTTTTCCAAGTTCTCAGAACAAAATTTCTTGGAGCAATGTTCCCACAGTCTCCTAGACATGCCACTAGTACTTCGTTTTGCAAAGTGACTCACTACAACTTCACCAAACGTCCCTTTTCCTCTCCGGTCTCTTACCAACATCTTACCCATCCCCCACATTTCAGCTTAGATATCCCTTCTTCTCTCAGAACGTCCCCAGTTATGACAAACTCATTCATCTCCCCATACCCATGTAAGCCTTGTTGAGAAAACCCTGATTCATTATGGGCAGCACTGTGCCCTGCTAAATATTGTTTCCAGACCTCCAATCCAGCCACAAGTGGCCTGTGTGACACAGTTTTAGCTAATGTTACCTAAGCTTAAGTCTGATGAGTGTTTAGGGCAGAGTTTGCGCTTTCCTGATGGAAGCATTAGACACAGCTGATGCAGACCCCTGCCCACTTCCACAGAGCTCATTTCCAAAGCAGGGAGCAACCAGCCCTATGCAAAAGCGGAGGAAGAGAAAAATAAAAGGAGTGGGGTCTTTGATGCCACCAATGAGCCACAACACCGGTCCCGACTTCTTGCCTGTGGAAGACTTGTTCTGTGAGAAAAATAATCTCCTAGTTGTTCAAGCCACTCCAGTTTGACTATTCTGTGGCTGCAACCAGACAAAATGCCAGTCTAACAATCTCACAACAATTGCCTCTCTGATAGCCCTATACTCCTACAGATGTGTTCCACACCACCCCTGACGGGCAACTCCAACGTGTGAACGGGTCACATCCCAGGCATTTAATTACAAGGCAGTTGTTTGAAATTTGGATATGCTTTCCTTACAAGATTGGCCTGTCCTAGAAGAATCCAGAAACAGTTTTGAAGTAATAGGTCAACTCCTGGAACAACTGAGGTGATGTGAAAGAAGATTCGAGCAGAGTTAGGTGCATACACTTCATCAAGAAGTGAGGTCGCTAACAGGGACTTGTAAATAGGAAGGGTATAGTGAGGTATCATTCCCAAGGACTTGGCTTTTGCCCAGAGCTGACTTTTCTGGGAAGAATGCGTGAAGGTATAACATGAACTCGGTGGGTGCATGTGTTTGGATCAGAAGGTAGAGGGCTCAGAGCGTCAAAAGGCCACATCTTCAAAGTGCAAGAGAAAGGAGATGGTGACAGCCGTACCCTGAGCCTCACAGACCACATGAGCAATAACCGTTGCATACACGGTTGCATTCTATTTTTGTACCATATTAACGGATATAATATTGGTAATTGTTCTTAATAGAATCACAGAAACGAGAGATGGAAATGCTGTATGGTAGGATGGAAGGCTATTCCTTTACCATTGATCATTGTAACAAGCCTGCTCAGTCATTACTTCTAACCCATGCTACAACTTTGCCAGCGAGGCAGACCAAAATGGGGAGATCAACAAAACTGGTTTCCTTGCTAAATGCGACGCCTAAGTTTTAAGATATTTTGCTGAAGTTTTAAACCGATTGTCAATTAGTCAATGAGCTATGGCAGGCAGTGTATTTCTGGGTAATTAGTGTGTGTCTTAGGGGGGTTATTTGGCATGAGGCTGAGGGCAAAGTAATTTGTATCTCCCAGGAAGTGCAGTAATTGCCTCGAGCCGAACTGCTTGGAAAGTGTATTAATTCTATTAGGAAACATTTATGTTATTTTATATGGCATCCTGTATATTCATGAAGTGTACTCATAAACCATAAATTATTCATTTTGGGGGCATTATCACATGAACATGCCATCACTGATAACTAGGCAAAAGGGTGGGGTTGTTTGTGCAGTTGGAGAAATCATGCCTTGTCGGAAGAGATGCAGGTTGGGTTTTGGAATGTATCTTATTAGAACACTGCATCCTGAGAGGGTGAAGAGGTAGTCTTGAGAAAGGTCAAAGGTCATTTGCTTTAAACTAGCTTTTCAGGAAGCCAACAGGCCTTCTAATCGGTTTGCTTATGTGGTCTGGGAAAAAAAAAAAGCCCTGGGAGAGCTAAGAACTACAGAGGTTATAGACTTAATCTTGGTACTTTGGGACACTTCCTTCCCCAGTCCTGCCCAGAATGTCCAGATCATGGAAAAGGCTTATGAATGAATGCTCAGACCATGTAATAGTTATCTACTGTGGTATAACAGATTACTCCAAAACTTAGGAGCTGGATACAACACACATCTTTTAAAAATTTATTTTATTTAAATCAATTAATTAACATATAGTGTATTATTAGTTTCAGAGGTAGAGTTCAGTGATTGATCAGTTGTATATAACACCCAGTGCTCATTACATCACGTGCCCTCCTAATGTCCATCACCCAGTTACCCCATCCCCCTTCCCACCTCCCCTCCTGCAAGCCTCAGTTTGTTTCCTAGAATGAAGAGTCTCTTATGGTTTGCCTCCCTCTCTGATTTCTTCTTATTTTATTTTTCCCTCCCTTCCCTACCATCCTCTGTTTTGTTTCTTAAATTCTACACGAGTGAAATCATGTGGTAATTGTCTTTCTCTGATTGACTTATTTCACTTAGCATAATACCCTCTGGTTCCATCCATGTCATTGCAAATGGTAACACTGCATTTTTTGATGGTTGAGTAATATTCCATTGTATATATATACCACATCTACTTTATCCATTCATTTGTCGATGGACATCTGGACTCTTTCCATAACAACACACATTTATGATCTCATAGTTTCTGTGGGTCAGAAACTGTGTACAGCATAGCTGGGTCCTTTGCTTCTCAGCCCCTCACAAAGCTGCAGTGGAAGAGTCAGCCCAGAGTCTGTGGTTCTCCCCTGAAGGCTCATCCAAGGAAAGATCTACTTTCAAGCTCCGTTCCAAGCCCTCATTTTCTCGAGGGACCAAGTTCCTGGATGGATGCTGACCAGAAAGAGCCCCCAGTTCCTTGCCACTTGGGTGTCTCCAATATGGAAACTTCCTTCATCAAAGTACGTAAGCCAAGAATGCAAGGCAAAGGTCGTGATCTTTTGTAACTTAATCGCAGAAGTGACATCCTAGCAACTTTGACACATTCTATTGATTGAAATCAAATCACTGGGTTCAGATGACCCTGAAGGAGAAAGAATTACCCGAAGTTGTGAAAAGCCGGGGGTTGGGTCCCTGGGGCCACTGTGCAGCCCACCTACCATGGCCAGCCTCAGCCCTCAAGGTTTTGTACTCTATCAGAGGCTCTGGAAGCTGAAAGGAATAGCAAGAGAGACCTAATTTAGGCTGGGTGGCTAGAGGACGCCAGTCTGCACAGGTGGCATTTAATTTGAAGACGCAAAATGAAGAGAAGTTAGCTAGAACTCAGTGGGTATATGTGCTTGGATCAGAAAGTAAAGGGCAGAGAGCACGACATGTTTGAGGAACCAAAAAAAAAAGCCCTGAGTGCACAAGGGGGAAGGTGGGACAATATGAGGTTGGCAAGGTAGGCAGAGGCAGGATCATGCGGGGCTACAGTCGGGGCGGGAAGAGTGAATTTTATTCTGAGCACAAGTGGGAAGCCACTGGAGGGTTTTAAACACAGAATGACACAATCCAATTTACATTTGCAAAAGATCACCTGAGCTGCTGCTCAGGGAATGAACTGGAAGCAGAGAGAACAGTTAGGAGCCTCTGCTAGCAACAGCCGATGAGAACCTGTATGAGGAAGGTGGTGGGGGTAGGGTGAGAAATGGGCGCACATGCAAGATACAGTTCAGAGTTGAAAATCGACAGCCAGGTATATCACATTATCAGATTTCTTCACTCCCTCTTCTCTCTGTCCATTTAAGGAAAATAAAGAGCAAGTTGCAGAAAGGCTCACGTAACCATGGTAGGAAGGGCAAGAGGAGGACAGAAAAACATAGCTGAGGATGGAAAGGGGGGCGCAGTGTGAGCAGGGGCCGGGAGCAGCACTGCAGGATGAGGCCCCTCCTTGCACTCCCCAGCCGTGCTCCCTGGGCACCTTGTTTCACCTCTCCACACTTCCATATCCCCTCATACAAAAATAGCTGCCTTTCAGGTTTATTGAAAAGATTCAATTCAATAACAACCTCGTTCATATCCTGATACATTTTCTCCCGGCTCGTTCACTCACTCGGTCAGATCTCTCTGCTCGGCTGGCCCTGCCCTGTTGCTGGCCCGAGCCAAAATCTCAGAGCCCATCTCCATCCATCTCTAAGCCCTTCACCCTCTTTACTTTGCTTGGCAGCACTTCCCCCCATCTGCTCTACTTTGTTTGCCCTACGTTCTGGTTCTTGAGGCCCACGGCGAATGCTCAGTAGAGCACTGGGGGGGCCTCCAAGCAGTGAGAGCAGTGACTGCCGAACAGCAACACTGCGGTGCAGGCTTCACCAGGGTTTTTAGGTGGATCGCAGACAGTGTGGAGGAAGCTGCTTGGGATGTAAAGAGAGGAACAAGTAATAAATACTTGTATGATACTTTACAATGGACAAAGGCCTTGCTCAGATGCCGTGCCTTAACCTACCCACCTCTACGGTCTCTGAGATAGAGAACGTCCCCATATCCCGGTGAGGCAATGGAAGGTAAAGGGACTTAATAAACTTCTCCAAAGTCCAGAAACAACAGACACTGGAAAGCAAGCCAGGGCCCTGCCTTAACATGAAGTCACTTCCCAATGGGGCAAACGTTTAAATGTTCCTTCCAACTCAATAGCAGATCTACTGACCTGCACCCACTGAAATTTGCATCAAGTTCTCTGAAATTGCTCTCACTGGGTCCACCCATCTCCTTTCCCTGCTCCTCTCCAGACACCACGTATGTAAAGCACCCAAAGTGTCCCCAGCGGAGCTGCAGACAGTCAAGCAGCAGGTTGTGTGGTTGCCAGGAAACTTCTCCACATCCCATAGTCCCCTTTTCCTCTCGGAAGAACTCACTTGCGCTGTACCTCGCTGTCCTCCACCTCGCTGTCCTCCTCAGGTTAGCTCAATCTTACCAGACTCCTAGCCTGCATACTTATCATTATTTGTAAAAATAAATTAGTAAAATCCCTTCGCTTTGACTCACATACATTCATCAAACAAGTACTGACTGCGTGGTGTCAAGGACTGTGCCCAGAAGTAGAACTCTCTCACATGTAGAAGAGAAGGCTGGCCTTAAGTAGGAATCACTGTGTGGTTAACACTGTGGTTGGAGCCATAAAGGAGAAGTTCGGAGAGATATGAGAGCATGAAAGGAAGACCCATCTGTGACCTGGTCTTAGGGTCCAGGAAGGCTTCCCCAAAGAAGGGTCATTTAAACTGGATAAGAAAGCAGGAGGACATCCTAAGCACAGAGAACAGTATATGAGACCCCCGAGACCTCAAAAAGCTTCCAGAAACCACAAAAGCAAAATCAAAAACAAATTAAGAAACAGTAAATGTGAAAAGGCTTGGCACCAGACGAAGCCAAAGAAGTAGCTGGTAGCCAGGAGGAGCCAGGCCTACCCAATCTATTTTTCCCTCTCCTCCAGGATGAACAAGAACAAGGCTACAGCCTGGGCCTCATTTGACTGTTAGAGTAGAAACACCACTGGCACTAATTTGTGCCTAGAAAGATGTATGATGATGTCTCAGACAGCATCTTGAAAATGTCTTACCCTAGGAAAGTAGCTTCTGTTGTTGTGATAGAGAACACAAGCCATTTCTGTCCACTCAGCAATCACAGATTTGCACACTCGGCTTAGTGGAGGCAATCTGGCTGTGGCTCGTTCCCAGAGAAACACAGCTTCTGCTCCGGGCTGCAGCTTCTCACGAAATTCAGGAAGCCGCCATCCACCATCCACTGTCGTTCTTCCTCCTCAGTCCCTGGAGGTCAGTGGTTCTCAGTGAGGGTACTGTGAAGCTTCAGGGCATGTTTTTGCTTGTGTCGGTGACTGGGAAGCACCATCAGCACTTACTGGGCAGGGATAGAGGTGCAGACATTCTGCCATGTATGAGATGGTCACAGCAGAACACTGCCCAGGGTTCCCACCAGGTATGGCTGCAGGTGAAAATCCTATTTACAGTTTTCTGAGACTAGAGCCTAACTATGTTTTACATATAAACACAATTTTTTTTTTTTTTGCACAGCTGTTTCCATATACCTTTAATTATCCAAAAACGAACCTGTGGTGGGAATTGGGGAAGGATTTACTTTGCTCTTACCAAAACTTTTCCCAGAGTTAGTCACCATTTCCCAAAATCATATCATGGTATTTGAGTCACCCATAGGACATGTATAAATCTGTCTTTGAAACTGTCACATTTATGATTACACATACATGTTTCAAAATGCCACTCTAAAGAAAGGGTCAATATTCAGTTCTACCTCTCTCAAATCCAAAGACATTGGTAAGAAGACGAGGAAAGCAGCTGGGTACTTCCTTAGGAGCCCTAGTTCCTTGCTCCTCAAGGGGTGCTCCATAGACCAGCAGCATCTGCACCTACCAGCATCCTTGTTAGAGGAAGGAGCTCGGACCCCAGCCCGGATCGACTGAATCTGGGTCTGCACAGTATTAGGACCCCCAGATGACTGAGCTTCACATAAAAGTTTGAGATGCCCTTTTCTACGTTAGGTATGAAAAAGCACTGGAAAAGCATTTTTTTTATTACAAATGACTTTCCGTTTATTTGTCCTCTCTATTATATTAGGGCATTATATTAATTTTTTAATTATATGGAAAAGGTGGGTTATGTTATCAATGAATTTCACCTCAAGAAAGTAAAATGGGAGTTACCAACTCTATTTTAATGAAAGAGGGTGCTGTGTCTGGTAGGGTTGAGAATGCTGCTCTAAGATTCCCGGAATTCAATACTTGGGTGTGGTGAACTTTGGAACATCTGAACGGGAATAGGGCATCAGAGTCAAATTTCTCTGAACTTGGTCATTTATACACTCTAATGACTCCTAAACCTGTATCTCCAGCTACGTGTCTCACCCCCAGAGCACAGCAGATACAACCCTGCTTTCTAAAGATAGATTGGCCAGCTCACAGAGTGAGTGTCCTGCTGTTTTCTACAGGGTCAGGCCACACTCACTTATCCTACAAATGTGTTTTGATCCCCTTCTATGCGCCATGCACTGTCACAGGGCTGTGAGTAATAGAAAGACAAAGCCAGCCTTTGTGGAGCTTACAACAGACAGTCTCATGGGAGAGCTAAGAGGCCCGCAAATAGCTGTATGAAGAGTTAGGAAGAGGTAGGTGCCCTGGGAGAGGCACAGATCATGTGTGAGGGGGAAGGACTCTCCCATGTAGAAAGAGTACGGAAAGGTCCCTGGGACTCACCTGAGCCTCCGCACTGCCCAGAGACGGGGCTTCACACAGGAGCTCTCTGGTGCCCCCATGCAGCTATTTAAACCTCCTATGATCCCCTGAAACCTGGCTGGCCACACCTGTCCCCCCACCCTCATCAGGAGATCTTGCTTCCTTCTTCTCAAAGTAGAAAGAGTCGCCAGGTGGAACTCCTTCCACTTTCTACCACTGCAGCCTGGACCCTCACTGGTGCACACGCCCTCTCTACTGGATCCTTCATATTAACTGGTAAACACACTTCGATGTGTTCTAATTTCATTTTTCAACCATCACTTAAGCCACTGGCCTCTTCTCCCCTCTCCTTCACAATTAGACTTCTTTAAAAACAAAATGTATTTTTGTATTTATCGCCACCTCCTCAACTCCTACTCACTCTTCAACCCACTGCAACCAGCCTCTGACCTCACCACCCACAGAAGCCCCTCTTACTCATATTGCCAACTGCCTGCTTCTTATTAATGCCAACAAACCCTTCTCTGTCTTCCTCTCATGGGAACTTCAGCAGCGTTGGACACTGCCCATGGGGCCCTAGAAACAGCCTCTTCACTCAGTTTCCATGACACCGCAGCCTGGTCATCTTCCCTTACCTCCCGGACCTCTTCTTTTTAGCCTTCTTGGCAGGTTTCTCATCTCTTAAATGCTGGGGTACCTTGGGGTTCAATCCAAGACCCTCCTTACTTTCAATAAACACATTCTCTGGACTTGTCCATTTATATCCTTTAATGATTCCCAATCTATAGCTCCAGCGCAGTTCTCCCTGTTGAAAAGACTTCTGGACAATTCTGCTTGTCTCAAAGCTACCTCAAACTCATTATACTCAAGAACCAACAAATTCGCTTATCTTCCACCCACCTGTTCTTCATTCCTCGACCTCTGTATTATTAAATGGCACCACCATCTACCATTTGCTCAGGCTAGACACAGGGGCATCATTCTTGACTCTTTCCACATTCTCACACCCAATCAGTCACCCTCAAATCCATGCTTTATCCTATAGCCAGCATCATCTAATGAATGAGAATGATTATTTCATCACTCTGCTTAAAACATATTCATGGCTCCCTCATTACCTTCAGGGTAAAGTCCGGCCCTACTCTTCTAATGCTTCACTTCCTTCTCATTCATCCTCCAACCTCAGACCAGCTTGATCTTTCTAAGATACAAACTTACTCAAGTTACCCTCCCCTCTACAGCTTTTAAAAGTGCTGATGGATCCCCCATTACTAAGAGGAACCAAACCAAACATCTTAATTGATCAGGTGCTGTTAGAAAAAAAACATGGAGCATTCAGAATGGCTGGAGTACAAAGCATCCTTCCGTGAGGGACAAGAGATGACCTGCAGAGGTACACTGAGCCAGGTCACATAGGGCCTTGAACGCCCAAATAGGAAGTTTAAAATCATACCAAGAGCAGTGGAAAACATGTCTCTGCAAAGTTCTAAGCAGGTGAGGATTTTGCATTGACCGTGGTGCCCCTCATCACCTCGCCTCCTCTGTGGTGGGCAGTTCGGTGAGTGCAGACTCTCCTTGAGACAGTCCAGCCTGAAATATGACCAACCTCAAGCTTACACCACATACATTTCCACTTGTAGCCTCAGGACTTCAGGACAAAAATTGTCACGAGATGGATGAAAATGCACACCCCCCCCCAAGAAAAAACTCCCCACAGCTTGAGGGTAAGAAAGGAGGAGGAGGCAAGGCTGAGCCTATTGTTCAAGCCAGGGTGTTGGGAAGGAGAAGGTGCCACCGGTGGAAACAGAGGGCCTCATCAGGAGGCAGAGGCGGCTTGACATGCGAACGCCAGTGAGCAGAAGGAGGAGGATGCAGGAAAGCAAGTCACATGGGGAGAAGTGGGAGTAACTCGGGAGTTCAACCTGCAGGCTAGCAAAGTGAGGGGGACTAAGAGCTCCTTCACCGGTGTAAGTGTCTGTCAGGAAGGAGAGTCTAGGAAAGGAAGGAGGGAGCGGGAGAACCGGTGAAGGGCAGACACCCTGCAGGAGCGGACGGTGCCTCAGTCGGGGAAAGCGCCTTCTAACCCCTGCCTGGCTGTGAGGCCCTGAGCATTGCTCCCTGTGGAGCCTGTGGAGCCTATTCCTACTTCCAGAGGGAGGGCGAACTAAGAGTGATTCAACTCTGAGGGTTCCAATCTCCGTCTCCCTCCCCCTCACCCCTGCCACTCCCAGTCTTCACATTGGCATTGGCGATGCACCCTCACCATGGGCTCTGCCTCAGGAGCAGCTCTGAGAAGACGAGCAAAGAGGTGAGGCTTGCCCTAGGTGCCCTCCACCATCGCGCCCTGGGGCCTTTTCTCTGCCTCGTTCCCCCTCAACCACACCGGGCACATGTCCACCTCATTCCCTAGGACCCCCTTGCCCTGAAATCTGCACGCATCTTTTCACACAATGGTCCCAGGAAAGGGCAAAAATTGCCTCTACCTTTTGGGTTAGACAATCTTGCCCAGTAATATGTACCTTGTCCTTCTTCGGACAAAGAGGAGCCTCTGATGTAAAACATTTAGTTGGAAGAGCAAGACACACACGCACAGACATCAATTTGTCTTAAACATCAAATCGGCAAACTCAAGATCCAGTCTTCTTGGGGGAAGTTTCTTTGAACAAGTTTGAAGCAAAGGGAAATTAGTTCAGGTCTTTCATTCAGTAAATATCTTTTCGAATACCTGTAGTGAATTTGGTGCTAAAGCAGACAAGAAAGAAATGTCAAATGTCTCCCCTGCCCTTAGAATTGCATCGGGAAGGAGAGATGCTCCCATAGAGGACGCCAGGTGACAACACATGGAGCAGGACAGGGTGAGGGCCACAGGGCCAGACAAACCAGGGGCCCTTCAACCCGAGTGTGCGTAAGAATCCTCAGGGTATGGAGTCATTTAAAATACAGATTCCGGGGCGCTGTTCAGAAGATGAGAGTCACTAGGCCTCTGGTGAGTCCCAGAAATCTACATTTTAAATAATCCTAATGCGGGTATTTCCTTTGAGAAACACTGGTCCAGCCAGTAGCTCTTTGTAAGGACCAGAGGAAAAAGGAAGCCCACAGGGCAGGCCCAAGAAGGGAGTTATTTTTTGTGTTCAGACCTTAAGAAGCCGACAAGGCATCCCTTTCATTCTTCCCCTGCAGGGCTGAATGTTTTGAAGGACAGCCAATCCCTTGCCATTATCTGGAGAATGTGCAATTGGCGCTGGGAATAAAAAAGGACGCGGACCGCTGAGTCAAGAGTTGATGAAACCAGTTTATCTGAATCTGATTCCAGGCCAGTCTGATGCTGAAAGGTGGCGTCCTGACTCCCCGAAGCTTTCTCGCCTATTGTTTTTCTTTCCCTGGGTGGCTTTGCCAGGACCTCATGGATATCATTACTTTCAGATTACTGTTATTACACACATTCTTCTTGAATACAATACCACTCTGTTTTTATCTCCATAGAGGGGAGGACCAAGTTCTAGTTGTTTTTTTACTTTTTTTTATCTATATGTGTAAAACAATCAGAACACTGCCCCCCGGGGGTTACTGCCTCTGCTTGTGGGTGTGGTAGAAGGCGAGAGGAATCACAGGAAGACCTGCCCCAGAGTGAGAAAAGACACTACAGGGGAAGTTCTTCATGCTCTTCCTGGACAGCCACTCACTGCTTCTCCACCTTTGCGAGGCACTCACTCTGCACCAGGCGCTATGCTAAGATTGGGGGCTTCCACTCCAGGGTAGGGGTACAGAATAAATAAATGAACAAACACATAAACTGGAAAACAACATTAGTGATAAGTGTTACGGGTTTTTTGGTTTTGTTTTTTAAGCCAATGAGGCAGTAGAGAGGGATTAGACTGAAAGGCCAGGGAGGAGGTCATGGGGAGAAGAACATTCCAGATGCCCTTTTGGAGAATGAGCATAACACAATCAAAGAACAGAAAGTTGTAAATGTGGCCACAGCCAAAATGAGATCAGAGCATAAAAGTAATACAAAGAATTTGGAGAGGGCCCAGAGGTTTCATCCCAGATGGGAAGAATGAGAAGTTAAATCCTTGGGCTGACTTAATGATCTCCCTATGACCAAGGGGACAGGTGTCCAGGTCCCAGCAGACACTCCAGAAACTGAGCTATCACTGCATCAGGAGCAAATCAAGTCTCATATCACAAAAATGAGTTTCTGCAGGTTAGCAGCAATGAGTGATTGACGAGTAACACCACCCAGGAACTGACAGATTGTCAAGCCTGCCTGCTACCCCTGGGTCATCTCAGCCTGAGTCTGGCCCAGGGAAAGCAGTTGTGGCTTTCTCCCTCAGTGGATTTTCCTATGGAGAGTTCAGGACAGAAGAAAAAGAAAGACATCAGCAAGCTTTCTGAAAGCCACCAACCAACGGGATTCTGTGTGCTGTGCCTGCATCGGGCTCTGTCACTATCTCCGCAGCAGCTCTGGTTGTATATAGTTATCAACGTGTGTGGGGCGCATGGATGAAGAGCATGTCACAGTGGACTGCAAACCAAATTTGAGGAACTTTTAGTGGCAAGTAATATTTTACTAAATGCATAAGCGTGTTCTGCTGACTCGGATCTGGCCTTAAAAATGGACCTTTGGTAGAGGTTGAGCTGAGGGAAGACACCTGCCTGATTGGCTTTGGCTCCGCACCTGAGCTTGTCCCAGGCCAGCTGTTCTATAGGGGCCTCCCAAACAGTGTGGCCAGAGAAAATATAGCATGCCTCGTTTAACTTGAATTTCAGAAAAAGAACAAATAATTTTCAGTATAAGTATGTTCCGTGCAATGTTTCAGATATATGTATGCTAAGAAATTTATTCACTGTTTTTCTGAAATTCAAATTTAACTGAGCATCCTATATTTTTATTTGCTAAATCTGGCATCTCTCCTCTGTCAGAGTGTATGAACATCAAGCTTCCTTGGGTTGTAATCCAACATTGAGACCCCAGTGGGGCTTCTCAGAGTGGGATTTGCTTCCACCCTACGCAAGACAGTAGAAAGCCCTCTGTATGGGAACATATACCTAAGACCCCTCTGTAGGGTGGAGCTGACCTGATAGAGGAATTATTAGACAAGGCCAGACTCAAAGACCACCTTCAATTTTGTGGCAAAGGGACCCAGAGTATGGCTCCCTGGTTAGCCTGATTGTACTTCCTAATGTTGATCTTAAAGATTAAGTATATCTCAGTTTTTCAGAAGGGTCAATCTGCGCAGAACATTTCTTATTCTCCACTCCTGAGTTATGCCCTTAAGCCCTAACATGTGGGTGCCCTGGATACAGATGCTGCTAGGGAGCCCCCAGATATGGGTGCCAGGATCCCCTGCAGATGGCACCCAGGAGTCCCCTTTGGACCATGCTTTCCCAACCTCGGCTCTCACCCAGGGCCCGAAAGCTCCTTTTGGTCCCAAATGCTCTTGCCCGCTCACCTGATCCACCCTTCTCTTGCCTAATACGACCTCAGTAACCTGACGCCAGCTCTGGCTGCCTGCCGCAGGCACCAGTGGCTATGTTCCTGGATGTTATTGCTGGGATTTGCTCCGGCCTCTTAAGAATGCCACCTAGGCCAGCCCGAGTCCCCAGACCCTGCTGGCCTGCCCTTTCCAGCAAGAAGACAAGACACTAAGATCGTTTAGTTCTGTCCATGCCTTCACACGGGACTATGAATTCTATATTGTGGTCATACACTATACAAATAATGCTTCCCCCTTATCCCCAAAAGTCCCTTAGACAAGTTCAATCCCCATGTGTTAGAAGTTCAGAGTGTTGTGACCACATATGTATCTGACCATCCCTTGGCGCTTAGCCACGATGGTATGAAAACCCAGGATGACTCAGCTCCAGGGATGACGATGTGCACAATCCTCTCCTTGAGGCCCCCATCCAGCTTTAAGGGCAGAGGTGTCCCATCTAATGGTCTGCCCTCCTTTCACCACCCTCCCTCTCACCATTTTGGGTCTGGTCTCTGGTTCCTTTCTCACTCTATTCCCTAGACACGTTATCCACGACTGTGTCAGGGATCCTGGGGCAGCTGTGCTCTGGTTTGACAGAGGGATGCTGTAAGGTCACTTTCTACCTTATTACCTTGAGAAAGCATGAACGTACCAAGTTCAGGGGGCCTGAAGCCTATTCCAGGCAGACAGCTCCTCCTCCCTGACCCAGTTCTCTGGCAGAATCTCTGGAACCTGTCTCGGCACCTTCACTGTGGCAGACAGCTGATGTTTCCCCGCATTACTGTCTCGGGCTGAGGCTGCAATTTTCGTGATTTGGCCCTTGCATATTATTTAATTGTTTGTCTTGACATACAGGTTTGTCCCAGAGGGGAATGCTTACAAAGTGGCGTGGCATCCCTCGATATATATATAGAGAGAGAGAGATGCAGCTTTCACCTCCGTGGATGGGTTTTCTCCTGCCAGACTCCTCCCAATTATCCTGCAGGCTTCTTTGCCCTGAGGGCAGTTTGCAGCTCCAGGGGGCTGGAATTGGCTTAAAAAAATTCCTTCCTCTCTGTGCCCCGTGTGAGGGGGCATTGTGTGCTCTCTAAATAATAAGCCTGGCTTTGTGTGACCTAACTGGACAGGGCCCTTTGAGAGATTTTTCAGTTGCAGAGCGAGCGGTCAACTGTACCCTAGGAAACCAAGAAGTTTCCAGCCCAAGGAGAAAAGTCCATGACAGCAAGATTTTTTTTTTCCTTTAAATCGTATTGTCAATTAATTCCTCTCTTCCACTAGTGTTCAGGGTAATTAGGTAAAAGTGTAGCAGAAGAATTCAAGTTTCTATTTTGGATCTGATAAATGACAGCCTTTAATCGGACGGCCCCCACCCATTGCTAACAAAACAACAAGCAACACATCATTTTAGTGACCTTATGAGTTAGGTGCAAGGCATTGTCATCGATCAAGATAATTATTATACTTGCTGATTTCCTCTTCCAGACCCAGGACTGGCTAGAAACTAAAGGGTTAGAAAGAGGTAGAAGTCACAGTACTTGGCCTCCACCTCACAAAAACCCACTCACAAGGGACAAACTGCCCAGAAATGACCACCTCTGCTGTGCCAGGCTGGGGATTTACATACACAAATTATCTCGTTTAATCGCCTCAATACCCCTGTAAGGCAGATAGTAGCAGCTCCATTTTACAGATATGGAAACTGGCATCCAAAAAGCAGAATAATGTCCCCTCAAAGATGTCCATGCTCTAATCCCTGTGAATGTGTTAGCTCAAGTGGGAAAAGAAGGGGGGGATGACTTAGCAGAAGTGATTAAGTTAAAAAAAATCTTGAGATAGGGAGATTGTCCCTGGATTATCTGGGTGTATCCAAGGCCCTTATGACAGGTAGGTAGGAAGGTCAGAGTCAGAGCAACAGAGATATTACAAAGGAGACAGAAGCTGGAGTGATGTGGGACCATGAGCCAAGGAAGGCAGGCAGCCTCTAGAAGCCAGAGAAGGCAAGGAAGTGGATTCCCCCTGGAGCCTCCTGAAGATACCAGCCTTGCTGACCCAGTTGACTTCTGACTTCCAGAACTGTAAGGTAAGAAAGGGGCAGTGTTTTAAGGTACCAAGCTTATGGTGATTTGTTGCAGCAGCAATAGAAAAGTAATACAGTGTGCTGCTTATTTACACCTGCCCCAACTGCATTCCACAGAAGACTTGAGCTGGCCAGAGAAGGTTCCTTCAGAGTGGTAGGGCCAGGCAGGGCTGCCACATTGCCTCACTGGCCCCTGGAGTTCTGCAAAGCAGGGGCCCCAGGGCAGGATTCAAACCAAGTCAACGAACATGTCCTTAACATCTATATCCTTTCTTCTTTGCTGATCTCCCTCTAAAGATGACATTTAGGGGCAAAATGAGCAAAATGTCAAAAGAAATATTCCAAAATAACATGATAAGCTAAATGAATGACTTAGGAGTCCAGAAAATAATGGCATTCTGAGAAAGAATTAGTGGTGCATATAGGGGTGATCAGAGCAGACTTGGTAGAGGGGGTGCAGCTTCACCTGGGCCATCCAGCACGGGCAGGGTGGGGGTAATGCGGGAGGCAAACAGAAGGCCTTACAGATGGGGAATGGAATGCCACTAGGAACAGAAAGCAGCAGCCCATCTTCCCACCCTTGATCCCCCCCTGCTACCCTCACCCACCCCCCCCGCCTGTGTATTCCATTAAATCTCCCAACTGAGGGCACCTGGGTGGCTCAGTCAGTTAAGCGTCTGCCTTCAGCTCAGGTCATGATCCCAGGGTCCTGGGATCGAGTCATGCATCGGGCTCATTGTTCATTGGGTTTCTGCTTCTCCCTCTGCCTGCTGCTCCCCCTGCTTGTGCACTCTCTCTCTCTCTCTCTCTCTCTGATAAATAAACAAGATCTTTTAAAAAAAAAAAATTCTCCCAACTGAAGTCTTGGCAAAGGCCTTAGACAACACCCTGTGTTGTCCCATACCTTACAGATGGCAAGTTTGGACCCAAACAGGTCTAATGTGTCTTTCTTGCCCAGAGCTACCCAGCATATCAGGTCTGCCAGGCCAGTGCTCCCCAGCAATGAGGAACAAAGTGTTTTCAGTTCTTCAAAGTCAACAAGCATACTCTTTGTATGTGTGAGTGGCCGGTTTGATTCAGCGTGTCCAAATAAGGGAAATTTGGAAGAGAATTCCAGACTTTAACCTGGGTGGGGCAATTTTGTTAAATACAAGGACAGTGTGTTCAGAGATACATTTTTAAGCCACCCTTAATTTATAACTAAGTAAATTTTTGTGCAAGAGGTGGCATATAATAAAAAATGACTTGGAGGCAAAAGACCCAACCTCTAGTCCTGAGTTCTGTTGTCACCTGAAATATGACATGGAGCAAATTCTGTTACACCCTCTATGAAATGAGAACTTGGTCTTAAAATTCTCTTAGTCATTTAAGATGCTTTGGGCCACAGGCAACAGAAATCCTGATTCATACCAGTTTAAACATGAAGGAAATGCATTATCCAGCAAAACAGAAAGTTGAGTAGCAGGGCAGCTTAGAGGCTGTATTAGTCAAAATTCTCCCAAGAAACAGAACCAACAGGATATATATAGAGAATGAGATTTATTATAAGGGATTGACTCACGGTTATGGAGGCTAAGAAGTCCCATGATCTGATGTCTGCAAGCTGGAGGCTCAGAAAAGCTGGTAACTGTTAATTCCAGTCCAAACCCCAAGGCCTAAGAACGAGGGGAGCCAGTGGTGTAAATCCCAGTTCAAGTCTGAAGGCCAGAAAACCAGAGGCACTGATACCTGAGGGAGGGAGAAGACAGATGTCTCAGCACAAGCCAAAGAGCAAATCCACCCTTCCTCCACCTTTTTGTTCTACTCAGGCACTCAACAGATTGTATGGTACCCACTCACATTGGGGAGAATGATCTTTACTCAGTCTACAGATTCAAATGCTAATCTCTTCAGGAAACATCTTCATAGACACACCCAGAAATAATGCTTTGCCAGCTATGTGGGCATCCCTCAGCCCAGTCAAGTTGACACATTGAGCTAACCCTTGCAAGGGTTGATGGATTCAGTGGTGTGGATGATGTCATCAATGACCTGGGTTCTTCCTCTCTTTCTCTCCATTCTGGCCATCTTGAGTATCAGCTTAATCCCTATGCTGATAATATGATGACTGCCATAATCCTAGGCATCACAGTCAGACAAAGTATCTGGAGGAAAGGGAGAGAGAATCCCTCCAGAAGTCTTCCCCTCACATAGCACTGGCTATTGCTGAGCCACACATACCCATTTCTGAAACAATTACTGGAAAGGGGACCCCTTGAGAAGGGTTGTTCCAGCCCCTCCTGAGTGTGCGGAAGAAGGAAGACAAGTGAACAAAAGAATGATTCTGTGTGGACAGAAAATGGGAGAAACTGCAGGTGGACAGGAAATTTATAGCGATCTCCATGCTCTCAAAGGTCCCTTCTAGCTCCAAAACCCCATAAGTTAAAAACTTGGTTGTTGCCTGATATGGTTTAAACCCAACCTGGCAAGCTCCATGCCTACCCAGAACCAAGCACTGTGCTATACACCAAGGATACAGCACTGAGCAAGCATCAGAGAATTTTCATGAAGCATCTATTCAAGGGGATCTTGACCACAACACAACCAAAACAGTCAATCCCATTGTTTTAACCCTTCTTACCACTGCTGGAGAATTGAAGCCTGGCAGTTTGGGTTATATAGATGAATGAGAGAAAAAGGTTGCTGTTAATTTATGCAAGTTCAGTGACAATTGGCCAACCTACCTCCCTGTGTTCTACCTGAGACAATCCAAGCAAATCTTAGGGTGTTACACGGTGAGAGGTAAAGCGGTGGATTTTCTTAAAAGAAAATTCAAATTGGCTATTAGAGTTACTGACCTAACATTGACCATGGCAGATTGTGTCTGTTTAAACTCATTTCCAGATCACTTGAATGAGAAATAGCAGTTTTCTCCTAATGTAGACCAGGCCCCTAGAGTTATTTCCTACAGCTGCAATGACTATTGTAAGTAAGGAGAAAATAGACGGATAGAGGTTTGATGAGAAATTTTACACTTCTCGTGAGTCTTTTTTTGAGGGGTTCAGTGTGTTTGCTCAATTCCAATTACCTGCCTCTTTCTTCTCTGGCTGGATTAGTAACTATTCAATTCAACGAAAGCATAGAACAGTATCACTAAAATGATCGTTCCTCTCCCCACAGGATACTTAGGTTTTGACTGAGTAATCAAACTCTGTAAGAAATTTCGCCAAGATATTTATTATACCAAGTAACGGGAATAGGAGGTATGCTTTGTTACATAATATATTGTAACTAGCTAGAAGAAATAGATGGAAAAAAAACCTTCCTTAAACATGAAAGTCACACATATGTGGTTGTAAATTTATGTCCCCCGTCTCACAACACTGTTACCAGACAACCAAGAGAATAAGAAGCATATAAAGTAATAAGTATATTTGAATAAGTAAAAGAAGTAAGCATTTTTCAAGTAATAACTTTTCTAGCAAATTATTGCTGGTAGCTGTCGAACTCTGGAGAAGGCACTCTGTTCTTGTTATAAGGCTTGAAGTTGCTATATAAAAGTGGATCTAGGCAGCACAACAAGGTGAATTCCATAAGACCTATGACAGTATTTAATTCTCTCTTTCTCCCCATCAAACCTCTAAGCAAGCCTACTCACAGATGTTATCCTATCTCACATGGGGTTCATTTCCATTCCATCCCTGGTGGAACCGCTAATAAGCAGGGCAATGGTCCAAACAAGGAGAAATAAGAGAGAAGAACCAGGAGAAAAACGAAGTCCCAAAATCATCTGCAAGATGAATAACTCATACTTGGAGAATGGTGGGCCTAACAGTAGCCAAACGAGAGATGTGTCAATTTTCTTTCAGCCCCTCATTCCAGGTCCTGGGTTTATCCTACCTCACAGGCCGTCTCAGGGAAGAAAAAAAAAGCACATTCATTTGGTGGAGACTTCTTATTTGATGTCTTCAACATCACATGGAGCATTGGTTTTTTTTGTACCATCTTTTGCTCCCCGGCTTGAGGTTCTCCTTAGGTGGAAGGCATCTTTAAAGCCTTCTGCCTTTCATTCTGCCAGCATCTAGGTTCTGATCTTGAGGCATTAGTCACAGTTCCAAAGAGGGGACAGGTCAAATAACTTTACAGTCAAAACCCAAACCTAAATTGATGGCTCCTTTATCCCAAGAAGGCACAAGCACTTATCACTCCCCTGTGAGAATGGGATTTAGCCTCAACGCTGAGGCCCCGCAGAGGTAGTGAGCTGCGGTCCGGGCCCAGGAACCTCCCATCATGGGCTTTCTGCTCAGTTTCAACTCGCAGCCAACTGACTTAAGATCTTCCAGCCAAGTGTGGACTCCAGGATGTGCTAAAAAGATGAAGGCCTGAGGAAATCATAGGTAGGCTGGCTATATTCTCCAAGTGTGGCCTTTGAACTATCGAGTGCATCAGTTCACCTGAGGACTTGTCAAAAATGCAGATTCCTGGACCCCCTCCCTGGCACTCTGAATCAGCCCAGGAATCTGTTTTTTCAAGAGGCTTATTAGGTCATTTTTACGTAAAACTCTTTGAAATAGGAGAACCACTTCCAGACCCTCGGTACTCAAGCGTGGTCTTGAGACCAGCAGCCTTAGCAGCATCCGGGCATTTGTTAGAAAGACAGAATCTTAGGCCCCAGCTCAGATTTCCGAAATCACAGGCTGCATTTTAACAAGATGCTCAGATAATCCCTCAGAGTTTGAGAAACATTTTGCTAGAGTAGTTTTGTCTTATAACCTGGTTCCCACTAGCTAGGAAGAGACAGAGTGCAGCAACCCAAAAAGAGATTTCCTCTCAATCCTAAACTACATATTAGAATAAGTAAGGAAGTCTTTAACAACACTGACATTTCAGTCCTGCTGTAGCCAATTTAACCCAGCCTTCTGGAAGGGGGGGCCTGGGCATCTGTATTTTTAGAAGTTCCTCAGCTAATTCCAATGTGAAGCCAGAACTGAGAGCCACTATTCCACCAAAGTGAAATTCAGAATCAAAGCTTAAAGCCCTCTCTGATTTCTCTTCCTTCAGATTTCCTTCCCTTCCCCCATGGTCCTCCACGCTATTGCTTATGTTCCACATATGAGTGAAACCATAAGATAATTGTCTTTCTCTCCTTGACTTACTTCACTTAGCATAATCCCTTCTGGTTCCATCCACGTCGATCCCAATGGTGGGTATTCATCCTTTCTGATGGCTGAATAATATTCCATTGTATATATGTACCACATCTTCTTTTTCTGACGAACCATGAGAGACTCCAGAACACGGGAAACAAACTGAGGGTTTCAGAGGGGAGGGGGTAACAGGGTGATGAGTTTTAAGGAGGGCACGTGTTGTGATGAGCACTGGGTGTTATATGTGACTAATGAATCATTGAACACTACATCAAAAACTAATGACGTACTATACAGTGGCTAACTGAACATTAAAAAAATAAGTAATAAAAGCTTAAAGCCCTAAAGACAGCACTCCCCTAAAAAGCAATCAGCCATTTGCCTAGTAACAAGGGATTCCTAAAATATTTGCCTTTTACCAAGAAGAGGCAGCTTCAGCCTTTTGAATGGCTATTCATTGTCCATGCCTCATACAAATATGTCGGGGCTCCACTGTCCAGGAGCTCAAAAGCAGCATTCCCATCCCCTTTGTTACTCAAGGCCGGGCTCTGGCATCCTCGGGATGGGAAATGGCTCCTTCTGAGGCAGCATTTCTCTTCGCTTTCTCTGCCCCTGGGATTTGTGATTCTGGACAAGGCATATGTCTTCTCACCATGCCATTTCCCTCATTTGCAGAGGGAAAACACAGTGCTCATTGATTCCTTTGGTTAAGCTGACTGGTGCCCCTGGCTCCCGTCCAGTGACTATTTCTCTTTGCAGCAATCCTCAGCTGGGGGAGAGCCAGGAGGGAGATGGCTGCCCACTTAGAGTCCCGAGCCCCCGCACTCTCTATCCTGCGAGCTCTCCAAATGCCAGCTCATTCTCTTCAACCCAGGCAGGTCCATCAGAAAGCCTTGGAACAGGTTTGAGGACAGAAAGGCTACTGGATTCCTTTGAAATGTCTGAGTTCAGTTTAAGTCCAGACTCCAGAAGACTCTGGCTGGAGGAATAAAACCCTTTTCTCCCATGGGAAAGCCTCCTAATTGATCTGGATAAACACTCTTGAACTCAAACTATAACTATAGCACATGGACTCACCACCATTATTTCTATAATTATTGATAGTTGATGTTTCTTTTTAACAGTTGCATATTCCTTCATCTTCTCTTCACCTTCTACTACTACTAACACTGATGGCTTGCCATGTGCCAAACACATTACCATGTTATCCGCACATCCATCTGCAGAGGCAGGGGCTTGCTATTTGTATACCCATTTTACAGATACAAAACTGAAGTTTCAATAAGTTAAACAACTTGCTCCAGGTTCCGCATGGTAAAAGTGGCAGAAACTGGGTATCATCCAGATCTATGTGATTCCAATAGGATATGTCTACAAAATGGGTTCTTCCTTTGGACGTTTCTCAATCCCTCACCCCCAGTCTCTGTACTTCCCAGAGCAAGATCTCTGCCACCAGATCTTCCCTTCAGGCTTGACTGGCTTAAGAATGAGCTGTAGTAGGTGCCAGAGTCCAAGGATTTGGAACTAACAGCAGGTGAAGAGGGAGTGAAGAGGAGTAAACTCCTATTCCTGTTTTATACCATATACCCAAATACATTCATATGAATGAAACAATGGAAGTACTAGAAATATCTGTAAGTGGGAGACTTAGAAAATCCTGAGTTAAGGAAGGACTTTAGAGAGTGACACTAAAGGCAGAAGCCATAAATTAAAATACTAAGAATTTTGACTGCACAAAACATTTAAATGTAAATTTAAATGTGAAAAGCAATTGACACATTGGGAAAAGTAGAAAACATATGACAAAGACTTAATAGAATATATATATAAAGAAAAACCTTCTATAAACCAGCAAGAAAAAGATGAATACTCCAATTACAAAATGGGCGAACATAAAAGAATAAAAAGAAGACCACTCATACTTGTGATTAACGATGATGAATTCTGGCAACAAATTTTACATTCTCTGCAGGTGGGAGTATGAATTGACATAACCTTTCTAAAGGTCAATTTGATAAAATGTAGTAAAACTTTTCTAAAATGCAGAACAGTTACCCCAGCTGTTTTGAGGAATAGATCTTAAGGATATAATTAAGGACATGCACAGTGACCCAGCAGGAGAATGACCTGGGAATGGTGTGGACAGAAATAAGACACGTGGCAACACTCTAAAAGCCCAGGAGAGGAATGGTTGAAAATCTCACACCACATCCCTGCAATGCAAGTCCTGGGTGGTCATTAAGGACAGTCTATTTATTGAACTATATTCATTGTGAGGATGCTCCCGTGGAAAGATAAGTCACAGCATTTTGTTCAAAAAAAGGGAAGTCGCTTGTCCCACAGAATAATGGTGTTGGCACTCAGGATATACAAGAAAGGTTTGTCTCTAGGTAATGAGAGTGTTTTTGGTTTCTATTTTCTTCCTTTTGCATGTTTGCGCTTTTCGTTAGTTCAATTAACATGCACTGCTTTTGTGATGAGAATGAAAAATACGATAGGAGTTGTAAAAGGAGACTCAAAGAGCCCCAGTCCTGGTCCCTGGTGACCAGTACTGAAAGGGGTGGACTGAGTCATAGAAGCGACTCACACTCCTGAGAGGGACCTGGGACCTGCCCAGGGAACGCCTCTCCCTCCTGGCACCTTGCTGGCCCAGTGAGGGCCTGTCCTTCCCTGCAGCCAAACCAGCAGTCACCCCTACCTCTCTGTACGTGTCTTTACAGAGCTCTGAGCCCCCGGCATGGGTCCCTGCCCTGTAGAGGGTACTGAAGAAACACGGTGGGGACAGATAACAGCTGCGCCTGAAGAAGGTCCGTGGGGCAACAAAGACCAGGCGCTCATTCCAGGCTTGGCCCCTTTTTCAACCACATGTGGGTATCTTCCTGAGATAGGTTTCTCTCCCTTGGACCTGCCTAAAAACACCCTTTGATTAAGATTCTCCTGCCCTCGATTAAGATTCACTGGTGACCTAAGGGGGCCGCCCCTCTCTGCAAGCGCAAACAGCCCCATCAGCCTTTTGGCTGATGCCTCTCAGTCTCCTTCCACTGTCCCAGGCCAACCCTGACCACGCCTCAAATTGCCCCTAGGAGGCAGGAATGCCAGCTAACCGACGCGGTGCCTGGTGCCTGCGCGGTGGCCTGGAGCCACGCCGGCGGAGAGCCCGGGGGTCTGGGCAGGGCCCCGCAAATTGCTGGAAACCCATTTGCAGCCAGTTACTGGGTCCCGGACGGGGGGGACCTGGGCTCATCAAGCCAGAAACTGGGAAGGCGCACCCCGCCCGGGCAGTCCGCTCGCAAGGATCCCGCAGAGGCCTGCCCGCCCCTGGGCGGGGGGGGGGGGGGGGGGGGGGGGGCTGGCTCGCTTCATGTTTCGCTCCCGAACCCCGGGAGCTCCCTTCCAGCCAGGACGTCGGTCACGGGTCTCTGGGCAAGGTCGTCCCGGGACGCCAGTTCCCGCCCCGCCTCCGGCCGCCGACTTCCAGGATCGGAAAAGCCACGCTCCGCCGAGGCCCTGGGGCTGCTCCGGCTCGGCCTCCTCGGTGGCCGGCGTCGGGAGAGAGAGAGGCAAGGAGCCTCCCGCGGCCAGCCCGGGCGCCTGCCCGTTCCTCCCGCTCTCCCTCCTGGGCCTGGCGCAGCGACACCAAAAGGGCTTCCCTGCACCCACCCCCAGTTGACCAACCTAGGGGTGTCGGATCCCGCTTCCCCCTCCTCCTGCACGCGAGCCGCACCCCCCTCCCCAAGCCCGGGCGTTGCCAGGCTGAGGTCGCTTAGTCCGGTGGCAGGACCGAAGGTCTCTTAGGAGCACAGCGCCGCCCCCACCCCTGCAGGATCGGGGTGCAGAGGGGAATGGGGAAGGGACTGCCGGGCCTGGACTGCGCGCTCCAGGCACGTGGCGCTGCTGGGCACGCGGAGAAAGTGACCCAGAACCGCGGAGGGGGAAAGGAGACGAAGGTCCCCTCAATCCGGCCGCGGCAACCCTGCCGAGCTCACGGAAGGACAGAACTAATTTACTAAAACAGCACATTTTAAGAAAGGAAATTTGAGACAGCAATAGCAGCAGCATCTCAGGGAACGGCGGGGAAAAAAAAGTTGTGAATCAGGCTTTCGCGCAGGGACTTAGATTTTGCAATAAGCGCTTAATTAAAAATAAAATATATTGATGCGGTAGGCAAGTCGCGTTCCTCGGAAGGTAAAAATACAGCGGACTCCCCCACACCCCAGATGCTCCACCTGCCTGCTGTAATTACAGGGCTTCAGAGAGGAAGGAAAAAAACACGACAGAGAGAAATCTGCTTGCATATTTTTCTTCTATTGTGCTGGGCTCATTTGAATTATAATGTGTTGCAGGCCAGAGTAGGAAATTTTGTGCCTTGAATAATGAATCCCCCTGGAGCCCACAGTACCTGTACTTCTCTTTAGTGTCCACTGAGAATAACGTGTTCGACATTCAAGTGACAACACTGGAAAGGATTTCAAAGCCCCGGAGCCCCAGAACGCTCTACACCCCGACGGCTCTTCTGCCTGCCCTCTCTTTGGCTTCCAAATGCAGCAAACTCCGTCGTGACTTAAAATACACCGGTCCTGGCTGTTACCAGAGAAATACAGTAGAGATAAACAGGCTCTTACTTCTGAATCTGAGGTAGTCCTGCCCTGCACAATGCTTCAAAGCTGTCAAGGCTCCAGGATACTGCCCAGATTTTTTAAAAGCGCAAAACCGGGGAACAGAGAGGCACACCGCCTTGTCCCAAACCGAGACAGGCTTTTCTGGTGTTAATAGCGCCACACTGGCTCAGGCTGGCTTTCCGTAAGAAAAGATAATAAACACGCAGTAATTCAATAAAACAGACACGGTTTAAATCACAGGCAATATCCAAACCTCTGGGACATTTTTCGGTTCTGAACAGCTATTTGATAGAGGTTTTAAGTTAAGGGGCAAATGTAGAACAAAAATCTGAAAATCTCAGTAAGATGAGAAAATGAAAGCTTTTCAAAATGATAGAAGTGGACTTTCATGCTTCAACTTTCAAACAAGTGTTGTTTTGTTTTGTTTTTGTTTTTTAGTTGAGCGTTCTTTCTGGTTTGAAATAGATTCAGAAGCCTTTTTAAAAACAAGTCACTTTGGGCCAAATATATTAAGGTTTATCCATGATACCACGGGACCATTAAAAAAACAAAACAAAACACGTTCTTTATTGACATGAAAGGATTCCCAAGGTACAATACTGAGAAAAAAGTAAATATACTACTAATTGTATGGGATGAAAAAACAAAACACAAACAAACAAACAAAAACCCATGCATATATGTATTTGTTAGTATAGCAGTAGAATATCTTCAGATGGATATTGCCTTTTGGGGATGGCTGGAGGGGAGCAGGAGAGAGACTGTCCCCTGTTTATCTAAATCCTTTGCCATTTTGTTTTTAAAAAATGTAATTAGACTGCTTGTTTAAAAAACTAATAAAATTTAGTAAGTATTAAAGTCATTCACCTGGATTACAGCCAAGTCAAGACTTGGTGATGGAGGGAAGGACAGCACAGTTAATGGTTACGCCTGATTCTTAAAGGCAACTATGGTCATTACTTCCTCATTTTCATTGAGTCTATTAACAGCTTGCCCAAGGAAGCTGATACAGTTTTGTCTGCCCGCCCCTCCTCTCCAACATAGGCACAAACGGGCAGGGAAATGACCTGAAAATGGGATGTAAGAAGGAAGAGAAAAAAGCGGCAAATACCAGGTTTACACAGCAAGTTGACAAAGGACTGCTGAATACACTCGTTTACTTCTTGAGCTGGGAAATTTCCTTTGTGTCCCGAGAACTATTCCAGGACTTTGTTAAGTCCGTACTTATTAATATTCTAAGAGCTTCGAGCTGAAAAGAAGAGAACCCCGAAGCCTGGGAAAGGCAAGAACTCTACCAGACCTTTGGGTCTGGCTGAACCATCTCAAAATAGCTCTTTAGACTCTGCTGTGCCACCTCCAGCAGCCACGCAGAGCAGGGAAATGCAAAGCATCATTCACATGGTCAGAGATGGTCCCCCTAGGAGCTCTCAATCCTGCTTCTCAGATGCTGGATCTCACAGTCCTGCTGTTGCCCAAGGTGGCCAGAGAGTGAGCCCCAGAGCCCAGCTGGACCCCAACAAGGGGCCATCCTCCCCAAAGGCAGGGTGGAAACTTCCTCTGTGATAGACTCCTCCCGCCCAATCAAAACAGCAAACCCAAACAAACAAAAAACACAAAAATCCTTCTCTTCTTTTCACCTGATCTCTGATTCCCACTTACAGAGCCAAAACCTTCCTTTCTCTGCTTAAAGCAGGATATCTCAACCCCGGCACTTCTGACGCTTTGCTCTGAATAATTCTTTGTTAATGGGGGCTGTACCGTGCCTTGTAGGGTGTTTAGCAGCAATCCTGGCCCCTGTCTACTAAGTGCCAGGAGCACCCCACCCTGAGCTGTGACAACCAAAAATGTCTCTGGACTGCCAAATGTTTCCTGGGGAGGGGCCGAAGCATTCCGAGGTAAGACCCATTCAATTAGAAGCTGAAAGCTGATATTTCTGAAAGGTGTAACTACTTCTTTCTGTGTTTAATAAAATGGTAAAATATAAGTAATATTTTAAAAAATCATTGCCAGACAAATAAAATGAGAGTAAGAAGTCAAAACCATAGAGAGGGAGAAGGAGGCCCAAAACACAACATGGAGGCCATTTGGGGGCATACGTATCTGTCAGGACGTAGAGACATGGTGGAACACAGGTGACATTAAGATGTCAGGCTGGGTCCTTTCCATTTATTTACCCCTACAAATCCACCTTCTACCCTTCTCCACCCTGCTCTGTGCCTCGGGAAATTTATCTTGATGGGTGGTACTGACAGAAGTCATCAACATGCTCTCTCTCTCTCTTCTCTGGCTTCTGGGTTTGGTCCATGGAAGGAAAAGGCCGATGGGTATGTGGGAGGAGAGTGAGACTGATTACTTCGCATCTCCCTTGGCCAGATTCTGGTTCATTGACTGCTTCTGTCTTCCACAGATGGAAGGCTGTGGACAGGAGGCTGTTTCCTAGAACTACAGTTCCCTTTGGCATGCAGTAACTGTGCCCTCCTCTTGGCCTTCTGGCCTTCAGGCCTTCAGGCTAATGGCTTCCTGCAGTCACTAGCTCCAGGATACTGAATCACCCCTCACTGGGTGGACTAAACCCTGCCCACACTGCTATAAGCCACCCCTTTATTTAAAATCTCCTGAAATGACTCAGTTTGAGCATGCCATCCCATAGAGAACGGTCTAGTTCAGAGCTTCCATGCAAGTCATCTGATACAGATGATACAAGAAATCATTTGAAGGGAAGGGTTGTTGGTGTGGGCCAGGATTTAGGAATCCCTCCAATCTGGGGCGCCTGCGTGGCTCAGTCATTAAGTGTCTGCCTTCGGCTCAGGGCATGATCCCAAAGTCCTGGGATCAAGCCCCAGATCAGGCTCCTCCGCTGGGAGCCTGCTTCTTCCTCTCCCACTCCCCCTGCTTGTGTTCCCTCTCTTGCTGTCTGTCTCTCTCACTGTCAAATAAATAAAATCTTAAAAAAAAAAAGGAATCCCTCCAACCTTTGTCCAAACACCCAATAAGCTGAAGTGCCTGGAACCATAGTGATCATGGTACTCTTTCTCTCTCTATTTCTCCCCCAATAGCCAAACCCAGGCCTGAGATCTCCCACTTAAAACCCAAGAAAGCCTTTGCCCCATTACCAAGAGTAGAGGCTGTCCAGGCCATGCCTAGACTTCACAAAACAGACATGACTGAGGATTAAAAAAAGCATCCATGAGAAAAAAAAGAGATAAAGAGATCTTCCCCCAGGATGGCAAAGTCTGTCTCCTTTATCACTTAGGTCCCAAGGATGGAAGAGGAAAATATTGACATGTTAACCCCTTTCCAAGTGCATTATCTAGAAAGGAAAGACAAGTGAGTGTCCTCTAATTTAGCAACAAACTGCCTTCTTAGAGTATTTCCATCTTCACTGAATGTATCTGGGAAGAGAAGTAAAATCTGCCAGCTGTGTGGAGGAAGGGGGAGCCCTCTTCACTGGCCCCTGGGCTGTCTGGGTCGGCCAGGGGCAGACATGGGGTTCCAGGCTTCAGCTGCCAGGAGGTAGGACGGTGCAGAGCTCCTGGAGGCGCCGGTCCACAGGCCCGCCACAAGGAGGGCAGGTGCGGCAGGCATGGCCCAGGAAGCGCGCCCTGCATCTGCCAGCGGTGCTTTTGGGCCAGTCAGGGACAACAACCCCAATTGTCCCTCCCAACAGTAGCCTGCTGATCCCAGAGAAAAGAAAGCCATGGGGCCATTTGGACCAAGCCTCCGCAGGAAGAATGCTGCCCTTTCTCTGCAGCTCTGGGTCCCAGAGTCATGGAATCAACAGCTCAGAAGCTGGCAGCCCCCTCGGAGGCCTGGGCAGCTTCCCCTATGGTCACATGGCCCCGAACACTCTGTTCTTTGTGACAGCAGCGTGGCTGGGTGGGCCGAGGACCTCTGCAGACAAAGATACTTCAGGTGCCCCCAGAGCCCCCTGGAAAGTGATGAAAGAGCCTCTCTCCTCTCATCCGTGCCCCCGGCATGCCCGGCTCACCTGGACACTGGGCCCCCCACGACCTGCTGCTTGACTGTTATTCACGGTAGAAGCCATTCCTAAGCCAATGCCAGAGACAGCATCAGATTCAGGGAGCACAAGGGCAGCGCAGACACCTTCAGGGCTTTTGCCTCATGCGGCTAACGTCAGAGATGTTTTATGAAAACAAGATTTGAGGTCACATTGCTTCTTGGATAAAAGGGACTTTGCTTCAAAGAAATTTACTTGCTAAACAACGCTCGGAAAACTGCCAGAATATCGCTAGGCACAGCCAGCCACTTTTGAGTAAATGACTCACATTATATCAGGGCTCCTGAGACCTGATCCCTGAACCTCCCGGGTCCTCAGTTTCCCACCCCCCGCAAGAACATAGAGCCTGGACTAAACGGACCTCCAAAGCTCTTCCCAGCTCTACACTCCATTCCTATCGAGGAGCGTCCTGTGTCCTGGCATCTACTGAGAAGTTAGCCAAGAAGGAAAGGGAGGCAGCACAGCTCCGGAGCCACAGTGCCAGGTCCAAAGCCCAGCCCTACTCCTTCCCATCTGTGGGACACTGGGCAGGTTATTTCATCTCTCTGTGACTTACTGTCCTCATCTGAAAAGGGGAAATAGCGTTAGCCCCTCTTCATGGGGCTGCTGTGAGAATCGTGGGAAGGAGCATATAGAAGCCTTGAGGACACACCCAGCACAGGGGAGGCACACCCGCAGTATGTGCTATCTTCGTGACTCTTTTCACTTTTATAGAACGCCATCTGAGTCTTTTCCTGTCACCAGTTCAGCCTTGCTAAAAGCAATTTGGCAAACAGACTCTCGCAGGGCAGAGAATGGTATTTTTCTGGGGGAACTGAAAATAATTCTAGCCTTACTCCCTTCTCCTCTAACATTCTCCTGTGCTGGGAAAGAGGCTTGGCGAGGGGTCTGTAGTTCCTCACAAAACATGGCAGGATGTTATTGCTCCCGGACAGGAGAGAAGAGTGAAGCACAGAGAACGGCCCAGGCCAGGGCCTCCATGGGAGCAATGGCCCAAATTTCTGCTGACCCTGGGCCTGCAGCAGGCTCCTTTACCCACCCAGCTGCCTCGAAGCTCCTACTTAGAGCACCCCCTCTAGAGCACTGCTCTGCTAGAGCAGCCCTGCCAAAGCCCAGATGTGTGCTCAGGGCACTCACAGCTACAGCTGACCAGCTGGGTAACACCAGTGAGTCTGCTCAGACCACTACCTCAAGCCCAGAAGCCACAGCCACAGGAGTCAAAGCGCTGGGCAGTAACTGAGCTGGGTGGAAGCTGAGGGGGCCAGGAAAACAAACACAGAGGGAAGGACAAGTTTGGAGTCCCCCATTTAACTCCCAGGCAGCACAAAGTAGGAACAGACCATGACCTTGGAATTCCAGCCCACACAGGGCTATGAGGCCCTGTCATCCAATCAGTGCACACATAGCCGTTAACACGTATGTGGCCGGGGGAGGCACGGGCCATGTCTGCTTTACCCTCCAGACACCCTTCCATCTTTCTTGGGCGGTTCTGCCCTTTGCAGGAAGTACTACAGTCTTCTACTGCCCTCTGACTTCCGTTTGCATTTGACCAGTAGGAGGCAGTACCATAAGAATGGAGGGCCAAACTCATATGAAGTCGGGGTGTTTAGTTTCCTGGTCTCGTTCCCACCCCCATCCTGGGTCCCACTTCCTAAAGCCATAGCTTCTCTGTCAGAAAGCTCTTTCCTCAGCCTCAGCTCTCTGCCCTCCATCCCTTCAGGTATAGGAGTGAGGCCTCTTTCTGTTACTAGCCACTGTTGCTTTCCCTCACCCTGCCCAGGCCTTTCTCAGTAACCCCGAACTCCCTTCGACTACCCCACTTGAGCATGGCGGCTCTTCCCTACTGGACCCCGTGAGAGGCCAAGGCTTGGCCTAAGGGCTCATCGCTCCATCAGCTTCGCCTTCTTTTTCTTTTTGCATATTTATACCACAAAAGAATACATGAAAACAATCCATAAGATATGAGGCCATCACCCAACTGGAGAATACACAGGAGTATCAATGCACTTGAAACTTTGTGTGCTAGCCACATCTCCAGACACGCACACACACACACAGCGAGTACACCATAGCAAAAGGCGGGGGGAAAGCCAATTACCTCCCTTTTCCACTTGTCACATCCCAGCTGGCACATGTAACCCAAGAGACCATGTACCGGAAATGCCAATGGAGCGTAAGAGCCACACAGAGTTAGACCCTCAGTGGGTAGAGCCCTGGGGGACAGAGAACACTGGAGTAATTCCGATAGTCCCTTATGCTTCTTAATGGGAAACTGGGACAGAATGCCACACACCCAGGACTTTGGGGCAGCTTTCCTTCCTTCCTGCTGCGATAATCATTACTGTATGCAGCCCAGCAATTTGGCGCCTCAGCAGCCAGACTCCTGGTAGGTGCCTGGTCTTGACCGTTATGGGGGATATTATGATCCTGATTACAGGATGGCTGAGCCGTCCAGCAAAGTGACCGGTAATTTGCAATCTAATGGCCATTCAGCGGTGGGTAATATTATGGACCTTACCCTGCAATTGTAAAACAACCAGCCCTCTCTAATGTAGCAGTTTTCCCATCAAAAGCCCAGCCTTTGCTTTTGAGTTCTGCTAATCAGTAGCTGTGCCAGCTTTGGCTTTGGATTTGGAGAAGCTAAACAAGGGAGCATGAAATGATACACTCTTCTTCAGGGCCCCTGAATGAGAAGTTTAGGCAGCTCTGTCAAGTGGAGGAAAAAAACAAGTGAAAGAAGCATCTGGAAGGCAATTCCATTTCTTAGAAGAGCAACAGAAGCTGGCCCCAAAAGCTTCGCAGAATGTAGCGAGTGTTGCCTGGAAATCCAGGAGACCAACACAGCAAGGCATGACACACACAACCAGGCATGTGCACAGGGCCAGTTGGGTGCCTACCCACACCTCAGGCCCATTTGCAGTAATACACACACTCACATACACACACGCCCGGAGGAATACAATTTCCTGCAACCACAGGGCTGCTTACTGTCAGACTCCCAGAAGAGGGGTGAAGGGCCCCTCCTGTGTGCTGTCCACAATCCTGCTTGTGGGGACAGCTCAGTTCCATCGGCCCCGATGTCAGCAGGCACTGTCAGGAGAGAGGATGCTCTGATTAGACACTCAGGACACGCTTGCGTCCCAGACCACTGAGACACCTCAGTGGTAGGCCAATCTTTAGCACTAGACAGCACAGCCAGTAGGAACTGCTGGGTGCTCATGAGTTCAAATCCGTCACTCAATGACCAGCGTGACCTGGAGTGCTCAGCCTAGCCAGGCTGGTGTGTGGAGGGCAGTGAAAAGATGACGTCATTAACTTTCTGCACTACTAGTTAATGGCTTGGTTTTCTGAACGCAATTTTCTCAACTCTAAGGCAGGGATGATACACCTTTCCTGCCTATCCCCAGCGGACGTTCCATGAACCAAATGGTGGCGGATGCCGGCAGACTGGCCCTCCAGCTGTGCACTGCCCTTGCTGTGGAGCACCCACCACCAGGAGAACTCCAGAATATAAGGGAGGAAGGAAGGATGGAAGGAAAGGAGCGAAGGAGAGAAAGCTAACAGGATTCAGTTCTCTCGGCAAGGGCCATGATCTTATAGATGGAGAGTTGTGGCTTCCCAGCACACATAGAGGGGTCTTATTTTTCCGATTCCTGGCTTCTTCCCTTGGCAGAAAGGCTAACTTGCCATGTCCCCCATGACTACAAGCCATGGTGGGATTCCCAATACAGCAGAGCTTCATGAGCACAAAATCTACACCTTTCCTTCTAAACCCTGCTCCAGGTCACTACCAGAACAAGGAGTTAATGGGAGCAGGGGTACGTGGTGGTGGGACTTGAAATGACGCTGCCTTTCAGTTCTAGTTAGAAGGGATCTATATGGTCAGAAAACAAAGGAAGGCACAAGGAGATCACGACCTGTGAGCCTTCACCCAACCCTGAGGTCCAGTTCCTGAACCCGGTTCTGCCTTTCCTCTGACCTGCCTCACTGCTCAACGTCTCACCCAGGGCTATGGGACCATCGAATGTCTCCTCCCATGGAATGGGAACAGCAGGTAAATGAATCACGCCAAGAGAGATGATAGAAAAGATGTGAGTCCTACCATCCCTGACCTCAATAGAGTCTAAGTGTGGGGTGCCCATCTGAAATAAATACAAATGCAATGCAGCTGGATGGTAAAAAGGGACGTAACTGGGAAATAGTTAAAGATAAAAAGATTGAACAAGCTAGAAAGCAGATAGATTACCAAGCAATAAAGTAGATAACACTGGAAAACATGGTGGACCTTGGGTTTCCTCCTCCAAATCTATTCCACCTTAGATGATTATGTCAGTCAAATAATCCCAATAGACCCAAGACTGAACTAGAGCCTATGAGACTGGGGGGGGGGGGTGGAGTTTTCATTTTTCCCCCTCTTAAGAGAAAGCCACTGAAGGGGATAGTCCCTCTTCTTCCTTTAGATTTCATCACATCCAAATGTGATGGTTGGGACAGCTGCAATCATCTTGCCACCAGCCAGATGATGAAGTTAATATCAAAGATGGCAGAGGGGAGAAGCACAAAGAATATGGGTCGTTGATGACATCATTAATTTAAAAAACAGCCAAGCCTGGTATTTACTCAACCTGGATCTTTAAGTTGTGTAAGATAATACATGCCATTCATTTGAGCTGACCTCGGTAGGGTTTTCTGTTAATTGCCACTTTGAGGACCTTAATTGATAGAAGAACTCAAGCCAGGAAAACTGGGACACTAAGGCCAAGTGGACCCACAGCCACCCTCAACGTTCCTCTGATGAGGGCTCTTTCCAGTCCCCCCTCCCTCCAAATAAAGCTAGGAGCAGCCCCAGGGCAGCCAGGAGTCCCCTGAGTCTACAGGTGTCGAATTCTGCCTTGAGCTGCCAGTCAAAGAGCTGAGAGGGCTCAGAGCCAGCAGCCCATTATAAAAGCCCATTCCAGGGCTTTTGGAACACAAATGTCCAGGCCACTTCCCCTTCCCTCCAGGGTCCCCTCCTTAGCTCCCTCGTCGGCCAGGCTCCACAGATGCCTGCATAGAGACCAACTCCAGTGCTCCTCGGAGTCTCTCTCAGAACACTATATCCCCTGAACAGCTGGGGCTTTGGGGGCACTTGTCCCCTGTGAAACTCCTCACTCCAGAGCAGTTGGAAATGCACATTTAAAGGCATCATCTCTCAGACTCTGCTTGGCATCCTGGAGATGGCAAAAAGGTGAAGCTAAACGTGTTTCAGATGGAAATGAGTATTTCTGACTTTTGGGTTAAATACCACCAAAGTTCTTACATTATTTGTGACTAGTGATTCTTTTCTAATAGGAGAGATATTGAAACATCAGTGTTGACTTCATTACCCTAAAGAGAGGCAGAGAGTACCCAGAGGGGGAAAAAAATCTTAGAAAGTCCATCTTCTAGTTTTACAGGTCAGGAAAGCAGGTCTAGAAAGATGCGAAAGGCACTTGTGGTGCCAAATAGTGAGTGATGGAGGTAGGACTAGAGTCTGCGTCTTCCCGCTCATGGTTGGCATCGTGTCCTTCCTCTCCTGGAACACAGTCTCATGCTGGGAATGTCCACAACAGGGTGGTGAATGCTTTCAAATTAAGAATGCTACTTCACAGGGCCCTCTGGGGATAAAACCCCTTTTTCACCCAACAAATGTTTTTATTACAAATCCAAGCAACAGTGTTGGTACATCGTGCTGCTCGGTGGCCAACAGGAAGTGATGCAAGTGCCCGTCACACACTTCCTAATTTAAGAAAGAGGAAAAGGATTGTTTTCCCTGGGCATAGAGGTCTCGCTGCACGCAGCACGGTGCAGGCACAGAGTTTTTCTAAAAGAAAAACAGTAAAACAGCAGCTCTGTATGCACTGCTATAGGAGGTGGAAAAAACAAGGTGTGGCCCAAGGCTGATGTCCTTACTTCTGTGCCCCTCTTGCCTCCTTGTGGCCTCTTCCTTCTCCTTCAACCCTCACAACCAACAGAATGACCTTACTCTGGTGGATTCCATCTCACTAATATCTCCAAATCTATGCACTTTCATCCCTGCTGCAATATCCCCCCGTCCATCCCTGCAATCCAGGGTTCGGCATGTGTACCCACACACAGATCTGACTACTGCACTGCCCCCACCACCAAATCCCTTTAGCCTCACCATTGCCAGCTCCTCAGCAGGACCTAGAAAGTCATTCCTGCCCCTGCTTGTGCATCCAGCTTTACCTGCTGCAACTGCTTAATCTCTCACCATAAAATTTTAACTCTTACAAGGCATCACATTGTCTCTCTTACCTCTGGATTTGCTGCTTCCTCCATCCTTGCAACTCTACTTCTAGTCACAGCCACACACTATTCAACTAAGGTGTCACCTCCTTCACAGCTTGTCCTTGACCCCCAAATGCTCCCAAGTCCAAGGGCTCCCATAATATCCCCTCGCCTCTCCTGCAATGATTCTTTCTCCATAACTTCAGTGCACCTTACACTCTGGGAAAGGAGGGATTCAGTGTGTTTCACCCCAAGATCTCCAGGGCCAAGCATGACCATGAAGCAGATGCTTAATAAGTGTTCAGTGAATTAATAACAGCACTCACCACAATGGATTAAACATTATTATCTGAGCTCGTCAATGGTAAAATCTGCGTGACAGGTGCTGAGGAGAGGAAGATGAATGCCACCTAAGGAAAAGAATGCTCTCCTCCTCCTGTCATACATTCAGCCACCCCAGGTTCCAACCAGGGCTGCCCCCAGTGATATGGAACATCATGCAACAGTAAGTGAAAGTCCATGAAATGGGTTAGAGGAAATACATGAGATCATCGCACAGGTCAAAGAACTTCACCAATAATGAAGTTCTTCATCAGGAAAGCATGGAGCACTTTGAAAGTTAATGCATTTTTTTCGAGGTCTGATGAGTACACTCAAAGAAAAATGTAACTTGGAGAAGAATACTGAGTAATTTACGTGTCATTGATCAGTGTTAAGGATTAGTGTTCTTCTAAACATTTAGATTCCATATTCAAGACTATGAGGAGCCTCTTCTTTCTCTTTACTGCACTTACCACAGTTTGCAAAAGCATAGTTAGTTGAGCATTTATTTGTTGAAAATCCAACCACTACTGGTCTTTGAGCGAGGTAAGGGCAAGAATAATGACTGTTCTACAACCCCAATGCCCAGCACAGTGTCCTAGCACTTAGGAGATGGTCAGTAAACATTTGTTGTCTGAATGAATAGATTCGTGAATGAGTGACCACAGAGAGAATACAGTATGGGATTTAATTCATCCTTGGAAAAATACTGAGCACTAGAGAGGAAAAAGCCATCATGAAAGCTCTCTGATGAAAGATAAGGAAAATGAAGAGTAGGGATACGTCAAGGTCACTAACAAATCAGTTCAAAAAAGAAAAAAAAAAGGAGAGAAAACCAAAAATATGGAACCAAGAAGAGAGATGCGAGATTAGAGCACTGACTGATAAATGCAGAGCATTGTCACACCACTGAGCTGTGAATAAAATCCTGCTTACCTAAACAGCCTTGGCGAGTTTATGCATTGTTTGTGTTTTGCTTAGATGAGACCATGGCTGCCCCATCAGCCTCCATGTTCAACTGTCCCAATCAACGGCCAGCTGTAATTAGGCAGTGCTGGGAAAAGGACGTTGGAGAGAAATCAGAGTGCATATTTTTTCTTCCATTGTGGCTGGCTCATTTGAATGATAATGTATTGCAGTCTGGGGTGTAACATCGACTGCACTGAATAATGAGGCAGGTCTGGACTCCCAGCACCTGAGCGGCCAGTAGTTAGTGGCCTGCAACAAAGCAGGAGCAACATCTTTGGGCAATAAAAAGGTGATCTCAACACGGCAAGAGACAGATGCCGGGCAATACCCCCACTGCAGGCACCCTCAGGAGCTGCCATCATCGAGAGCTTCATCTATTTTATTCATAGTCACTTTTCCAGCTGAGACACACGAAGACGTGTGGTTGGTGGCATCCTGAGATGAAACACTGGGGTCGGAGACCAAAGGAGGTGCAGAGCCCCCATCCTGGGGGTACACTTCACATCCATGAGCCTGTTATCTGTTTTCAAGGATTCAGGGATAAAGTTGGCCCAACTCCGGGGACAAGGACAAATGACTGCTGGGGGGCCCTGCCAGCCTAGGGATTTTCAAATATCACTTTATTTTTGTTAACACGGATATCACTTGTAAGACACCCACATGTATAGACGCCTGGCGTCTAGAAGCAGCATGGTGGGGACCAGGAATGCAGTCTCTGGATCCAGACTGACAGGGTTTGAAGCCTGGTCTGCCACCACCAATTGTGGGCCTCAATTTCCCCATCTGTAAAATGGACAGATGTTAAGAAGAGCATCTACCTCATACATAAGGTTGCTAGAAGGTTTAATTGTGTAAATCAGTGTGACACACTTAAAGCAATGGCTCATACATACTCAATACCCAGTAAATATTAGCTATGATCGGTACTGCTTTATGCAAATGCCAGGAGACACTGGACCCCCAGGTGGCAAAGCATGACCCAATGGGATTGGTGGAGATTCTCAACTCAGACTCATCAGGGCACCGCTCAGCCGCCTACTAGCCAGTTCCTCAGACAAATTACTTAACCTCTGAGCCTCAGTTTGCTCATATGTAAATGGGAATACCTAATAGTAACTACTTCGCTTGGGTTCTTGTGAGGGATTAATTACAGATTAAATGCACTGAAAACAGAACCTGGCACATAATAGACACTCAGTAAACATGGAAGAATAACAGTGCCGGCAATATGCTATCATCACCGTCATCCGCACCATCACTGTTATTATGACAAACCACCATTAAGGATTTTGGTCTTTAGGCAGTAGGCAATGAGATGTCATGAAATGTTCATTTGGGGAATTATCTGTCCTGATCTGTGCACCTGAAATCTCACTCTGGCAGCAATCTCACTCTCAATCTTACTTGGACAGGTAAGCGTCGGCAGAGAGACCAGGTAGAAGGCTTCTGCAATGATCAAGGCAGACAATGGCAATTGCAAAACCACCCTTAAAAATTCCTTAACCAGTTGCACTTGCAACTAAGTTATTTTATTTGTTTGTTTTTCTGGTATGCCATTCCTTTCCCTGGAGTACTAGTGGACAAGTACTTGGAAAAAGTGACAAGGTAAATGAGGACTCTTTCCTCTCTCTTTCTCTCTCACCCCCCACTCACAGCCCCCACATAAATATATGTTGTTTAATTTGTCTCAATTTAAATATCCAGCCCAACTCTTATTAACGTATCACACCTAGACTTCATAAAACCTTTCCGAACAAGATATGTTATTAGGACAGAGATAAATCATGTGAGTGACTTGGGGTTGGAAGAGTGGGGGAGGGAGCGACAAGAGTTTTGCAAAGATGTTTTCAATCTATACCTAGACACCTACACTAATAAAGGTGCCCTAGGCACCAATCCCAAAGCCTTCTGGATCCTTAGTCTCAGAAACCTCACAGGAACAGTGAGACTGCTCCCTGTCCCCATTTTTGGTGCCCACCCCCCCCCCACTTTCATTCTGTCAACAGTCATTTCTAAGTGCTCTTTCATACAGGAGGTGTGGGCCCACCCCACTCGCCCCCCACCCTCCCAGTGACAGGCCACACCTTCTCCTTCATCTCTGGGCTTGTCAGCGGAGCCAGGATCCATGAATGGCAAAGCATACAGAACTGGAGCCCAGACAGTGCTCATCATCCTGTCACCAGTACAAAGGAAGGAAATTCCATTATGTCACCTTCCACAAGGGAGAGACAGCGACATTTTCCCCCATAAACACTGCATTGACACTGTTATGATGTATCTCAAGCACTTCTAATCAGTATGGAAGGGGAGAGACCGCGGAACTCTTCAGCCTGCAAGATGCCGTTCAGCTGGGATTGCGGTCTCCTGTTGTCACTGAAAGGGCCTGGCTCGAAGCATCCAGTACTCTGTGTACTCATTGCAGAGATTATACACACACACACACACACATACACACTATAATTTTCTACCTTTGCAAAGTATATCCACATTGTTCAGTTACTGTGGGTGAGCACCATAAGTCAGGCGTATTTAAATACAGACACCACATTTTCACCTGTTCATTTTTACCGCATTGGGCCCTTTCTGTTCTTCCTCCCCTATGTTTTAGAAACACAAAAGGTTTTCATTTCTCCATTTTGAAAAGAAAAGGGACTTTTACTTTTCTAGTTTTATTTTTTTAAAGATTTTATTTATTTATTTATTTGAGAGAGAGCATGAGTTGGGGGCAGGACAGAGGGAGAGGGAGAAGCAGCTCCCCGCTGAGCAGGGAGCCCGACGTGGCGCTCAATTCCAGGACCCTGAGATCATGACCCAAGCCAAACGCAGACGCTTAACGAAGTGAGCCACCCAGGCGCCCCTACTTTTCTAGTTCTAAAGAGGGAGAAGAATTTACTTTCTATCACTTCTTACCAGCGGCAGCAATAGGCTTGATTTTCTAAAGATTTAGTCAACACTATCCAACTATATAAGTGTTTTGAGTTTAAGAACATGCTTTCTTGACCCAGCAATTGCGCTACTGGATATTTACCCCAAAGATACATACGTAGTGAAGAGAAGGGTCATATGCACCCCAATGTTCATAGCAGCATTGTCCACAATAGCTAAATTGTGGAAGGAGCCGAGATGCCCCTTCTTTTTTTTTTAAGATTTTATTTATTTGACAGAGATAGAGACAGCCAGCGAGAGAGGGAACACAAGCAGGGGGAGTGGGAGAGGAAGAAGCAGGCTCATAGTGGAGGAGCCTGATGTGGGGCTCGATCCCAGAACACCGGGACCACGCCCCGAGCCGAAGGCAGACGCCCAACCGCTGTGCCACCCAGGCGCCCCCCGAGATGCCCTTCAACAGATGAATGGATAAAGAAGATGTGGTCCATATGTACAATGGAATATTACTCAGTCATCAGAAAGAACAACTACCCAACATTTACAGCAACATGGACAGAACTGGAGGAGATTATGCTGAGTGAAATAAGTCAAGCAGAGAAAGACAATTATCATATGGTTTCACTCATTTATGGAATGTAAGAAATAGCAGGGAGATCGGTAGGAGAAGGCAGGGAAGAATGAAGGGGGGGAAACAGAAGGGGGAATGAACCACAAGAGACTATGGACTTTGGGAAACTGAGGGCTTTGGGGGCGGGGGGGATTGGGATAGGCCGGTGACGGGTATTAAGGAGGGCACATACTGCATGGAGCACTGGATATTATATGCAAACAATGAATCATGGAACACTACATCAAAAACTAAGGATATGGTGACATAACATAATAAAAAAAAAAAGAAAAAAAAGAAATAAATATTACAGATTAAAAAAATGAAAATAAAAAGTAAAACATGCTTTCTCTCTTTCTGCAAATTATTTATTAATTATGAAAGTAGGCACCACCATAACCACATGATCAAACTTAACATCACCAATAATGGGACAAACAGACATCACCTGCTTCCTAATATGATGCACTCAGGAGGACAGAATGCCAATCATGTGATATTCCTGCCAAAACAGACATAACCGGGACTGAATTGTGAGGAAATACCAGACAAACCCAAACTGAGGGAATTCCACAAAACAACTAGGCTCTGCTCTTCAGAAATGTCAATGTCATGACTTGGGAAACTAAATAGGACTGTGTGGGGGCTCCTGGCTGGCTCAGTTGGTTAAGCATGACTCTTGAGTTCAGCTCAGGTCATGATCTCAGGGTGCTGGGATCCCTGGGTATGGAGCCCACTTAAGATTCTCTCTCTTCCTCTCCCTCTGCCCCTCCTCCCCCCTTGCTTGTGCGCATGCTCTCTCTGTCTCTAAAAAAATAAATAAACAACTGTGTGATAGATTGTATTTTGGACCAATGTTAAATTTCAAAAATCTGATGATTGTATTGTGGTTTTATAAGAGAATATCCTTGTTCTTAGGAGATATATGCTGAAGTATTTGAGGAATGAAGTCTACAACTTACTTTCAAATGGTTTAGCCAATAATAATAAAAATGTGTATATGTATGTATGAGGACATAGAGAGAGATAAAACACATGTGGGGTCCACTGAAGGGTAAACAGGTGCTTGTTGCACTATTGCAACTTTGCAGTTAAAATGTCCTTCATGTCTCTTACTTCCCTATCTGTAGGTTTGAAATTTTTAAAATTACAAGCTGTGGGGAGGGGGGATGGAGTCTGTTTACCAAATGAAGATGGGAATATCAAAATATAGAAAAATATCCTTCTAACATTAGAGGTAGGAAAGCATTGCTTAAACAGAACACCAAACACAGTAACCATAAAAGAAGTGTTCGGAATTATATTACACCATAATTAAGAACTTCTTTCCATCAAATTAAACTTCAAAAACTGAAAAGTCAAAATCCAGAGAAGATATTTGCAACATACAAAACCTACAATGTTTTGGTACCTAGAACGTATAAAGAATGCTTCATACACCACATGACAGAAAATTAGGCAAAATATATAAGCAAGTATTTTAGAATAGAAGAAATACGTGACTCAAAAATATCAAAAAAGATGTTCAACCTCAATAGAGATCAGGGAAATAGAAACTAAGACCATAATGACATAACAATTTGCATCTACACTAGCAAAACTTAAGAAGTTAACAGTACATGATAGAGAAAATTGAGATCACCAAAACTCTGATATCTTGCCAAATTGGAGCGTAAATTGGTAAGGTCACTTTAGAAAAACAATTTGGGGGGCGCCTGGGTGGCACAGCGGTTAAGCGTCTGCCTTCAGCTCAGGGCGTGATCCCGGCGATCTGGGATCGAGCCCCACATCAGGCTCTTCCGCTATGAGCCTGCTTCTTCCTCTCCCACTCCCCCTGCTTGTGTTCCCTCTCTCGCTGGCTGTCTCTGTCTCTGTCGAATAAATAAATAAAATCTTAAAAAAAAAAAAAAAAAAAAAAAGAAAAACAATTTGGCATTGTTTTTCACTAGCTATTCACCAAACACATTTCCTTTTTCTCCTGGGTACACAGAAAGACTACATTTCCCAGCCTCCTTTGCACTTAGGTATGACCCTGTGACTAAGTTCCGAACCAATGGAATGTAAGCAGAAATTATTGGAGCCACTTCCCTGACTTGACAATAAAATGTCCTTTGTGTTTTTCACTTCCCCATCTGTTAGCTAACTGTATGCTCCCAGGGCGAATTTGGATGCCTTAATTTCAAGCTGGGGAGCTTCCATCATCCTGGATTCCTGAATGATGTGGTGGGGTGGGGTCCCTAGCACACCTCTCACTCCACCACCATCCCGTCTGAAAATAGGCTTTACATGAATAAGAATCCCTCCACTGTGTTAAGCCCCTGAGATTTTGTTTGTTTGCTTTGACAGCAGCTAGTGTTACTTTTTAAATAAAGGCTTTAGGTTGGACATTTGCTTATGTTACAACCTAGGAATTCAGTTCTAAGTAAATACCCCAAAGAAACTCTTGCACACGTGCCCATGGAGAGGCCTAATAAGAATGTTCTTAGCAACACAGATTGATATAGGAAGAAAGTGGGGAGGGGGGAGTCCACTGAAACACAATGAATAAATAAACTGAGGTTTAAAAAGAAAAAAAAAAAAAATCACACAATGGAATATTATATAGCAGTTAAAATAACCAAAGTACAACCACACAAACAATGTGGATGATTGCAGAAATGTCAACTTGAAGGAAAAAAAGAGCCCCAGAGGACTATATTAAAGCTGTCATACTGGATAAAATGTTCAAAAACAAACACAACTAAACAATCATTGTTTAAACAGGCAAACACTTGCATTAAAACCGCTTTTTGAGAGGAAAGATACACAAAATTCAGGATAGTGGCTACCTCTGTATACAACTTACATTCGAAATGCAGCCTGTCATCACCAACCACAATGACCACCAGTTGTAACCAGCCAGTAAGCTGTACAGATGTGGGTGTGGGAAAGGGGAAAAGAAGAGGAGTAGGAGGGGGAGAAACACAAAGGAAGATGTAAATTATTAGTAATTTTCAAGTTCCTGAAATCGGGAATGGGTCTATGAATCCCATTCTATCATTCTTTAACATGTAAAAAGCCATGAAGTAAGCAAGGCTGGATGCTAGGGCAGAAGGTGAAGGTAGTCTGCACTGAGGTGGTGGCAGGGATGGGAAGAAATGGAGAGATCCAGATATCTATGGAGGAAAATGGGCAGAACTTCTTGATGCATGTGGAGACCTGAGAGATGGAGATACTGGGGATAGGCTGATTATTATGAACCAGAGGGTCACATGAACTCACCTCCGGATGTGTTTCTCTCTGCATTTCAAGCAGGTCTCATTCCCATCCACAGACATTCTGACGGCCACTTCCGGTCAAGCCAGACAGCAAAGTTCACATGCACCAGAGAGTGACCAACAAATGCCCAGGAGTCTGGGGCCCCCCTAGCGAGATACCACACAAACCCTACCCACAGGTCTGACCAAGAACCAAGGGCTGGAATTATTCAGAGACCCTGTAGGCACCTGGGCAGCCAATGCTACAAGTGGAGTAGAAAGTCTTGGGTCCACAGGGTTGGGCTCCTGGCTAAAAGAGCTCTTTGCAGAATTTTCTTTTTCTTTTCTTGCCTTCCCATAGAGGATTATAGATAGCTGAAGTTTGTGAGTTGGATTGCTTCCATCCATAAAATAAAGACTATAAAGTCTTTTCACCCTAATCAGAAAAGAGCATCCTGTTGTCCCACTATATTCATCAATATGTCATATTTAACAGTTACAATTATTGACAGGTATATAAAACGTTTGGTGACAGAGAAAATAGCTTCCTATAAAGTGTTTATTCTTTTTTATTGATAATAAGTTGGCTTTCCTAGCCCTACCAAGAGAATACAGACCACTAACAAGAGATCAAATCCATTTATATGGCTTTCTACAATCATTCCTTATACTCTGGGACTCTGTTCTAGACCCTGTCTTTTAAATTTCAGCATCCATGAGAGCTTGGAGCCCTAAAGCAGGGTCATACTACTTCTGTAATGAGGGAAGTATAATTCTAATAGCATCATTTACAACACCCTTTCATTTTTCTTCTTCGAGACAGACTGTGCTACTGTGTGCCTATGACTTGAATCTTTAAAATACACAAATTTCAACTGTAGAGAAATATTAACCAAAGAATCTGTGTGCTATGCCAGGTGGGCACCAAGCACCATAATAATAATAATATTGTATTAATAATAATTGTAAACATAATTGCCACTTTTATTTAATACCTACTGGGTACCAGGCATTTCAACAAAGCCACAATTTCCCAGGGCACAACTAGGTCTGGCTGAGGGCCAAGGGGGACTAAATGCGTTTGCTGAACCCTTTGTCCTTGGGCAGGCTATGTCATCTGGGAGCAAGGGTTGTCTTTGTAACGTTCTATCACATCATGCTAGAAGATACCTGGCTTATATGTTATTTCTGATCCCTAGGACATCAATGCATTTCACAACGAGAAACTCCAAGTCTCAAAGCCCTTATGTTTTTTCTCACACAACATTGCCTTTCTACAGAAAGAGAATCTACAGATTGAATTACTATTTTAATTCTAAGGGAACATTGACCAGAAATAGGATTGATTCATCCGTTCTTTTTAAAAATATGTATTCACCTACTCTACACAAGACAAACTTCAGCCGAGTCTGCAGAGACCAAGGGGTGAAGCCTATGGTGATCTCTAGGAGATGACATTTTCCTGAGAGGGACAAGCTGTCTGGGCCAATAATTACAACCCTAAAGGGGATAGTTCCGGAGAGGGAGAAATTTTCCCCCTGAGATGCTCAAGCCGCGTTTGAGCAAAGCCTTGGAGGGTGAGAAAACTGGATATACAGAGATGGCAGTGCATTCCAGGCAAAGGCAAGAAAGCTGCTCTGTGGGGTGCCATGGACCCTCCGGCACCCCGTACTTTGGCCTTAGCCTCACCTCCTTTCTTGTGCAATGGGCCAATCCTTTCCATCTTCTGCCTTTCTCCTCCCAGGCCAGGCTCCCTGGCCCATCACTGTGTTCCCCTGCACAAGCCCAGCAGCATGTAAAGCTTGGATGGGTCCCTGCTCCCCACCCCAGCCCCCTCCCTTGTACCCACGCAGTCTGCCAAGGCCCTGTGAGAGAACAGTCCCCCAGCTGCAGGGGCCCCCTCACTCTGGACCCTCAGCAGAGTTTGCCCCCAGTTTCCTAGGGTCTCTGCTCCCACTGGCATCACTGCTAAGTCAAAACTGCAGCCTCCCCAGGCACTTGCATCCACCCCCACCCCCGCCCCCCGCAGGGGCCTGAGGCAGGGCCTGCTCTCCCTCCTGCACACTCACTGTCACCCAATGAGCCAAGCTGTGGCCCAGGGGTGCCCGCTCCCCACTCCCAGCAGAGGGGAGGCTGGGCACCTCCTCCACTCCTTTCTCCAGACCATCTCTGCCAGTGGCCTTACTGGGGTATCATCCCTCTTGCCTCTGTTCTCAACCTCTCAGTTCACGCTTCTTTAGTCAGCCAATCAGGTCCGGCTTTGCCCGTGCCAGGCAGTGCGGTGCGGGCTCAGTGGACAGCAGCCAAAAGAGCGGCCGGCGGCATGTGCCCACGTGGAGCTGACAGTGGAGGTGGCCGCCCGTGTGTCCACCTCGGCACGGAACAGGCTCCGGGCTCCACCTGCCCTTGACAGCTTCCACGCAGCTGTCCCGCCTCACAACCTCCCCACCTTTGCCTCTGTGCTCTCCTAGCCTGGAACATCCTCCCCATGGCTCCCCCTACCACCCCGGGGTGCCCTCCCACATCCGGCCCAGAGCCTCCACGTCCAGGCCCCTCCCGTAGGCTCTGACCTGTCCTATAGCGATGGCCGCCCACCTGTTATGAGACACACGGGCCTCCTCTGCTGTCTCCCTAATAGAATGTAAGATCCCTGCAGCCCCAATCGGTGGCTCCTCACTGTTTGCGCTCACAGCTCCATGGAAGCCCTACACACTTGAATGTGGTGATAACGTTCCTGGCCGCCCATTTTACCACCTGCCTGGTCTGTACCAAGCACAGTTCTATACACATTCTCTTCTAAGAATCATCTAAGGTACTCTCTACTCTTGTAAAGGAAGAAACTGGTTGAGAGAAACTGAGCAACTCTCCAGTTGACACCGCTAGAAACTTGTAGAGCCTGAATTCTGCCCTGGGTCTCTATGTGCACCGACTTCCAGCCACCACTCATAAGGACCAGTTAACATTTGACCATGATACAAAGACTGTTTTCTAGACAAGAGATTAGTAAAGGAAAGGATCGAACACTTGACTGCCTGCTATGTGTCAGTATTTCCAGCACATCCTCCTATTTAATTCCTACACCCCCTCTGTACCACGTGCCTAGCTGATATTACTGGGCACTAATTTGAATTATTTGACTGACAGTCTCAGAGAAATTAAGAAATCTGCTCCGGGTCACACAGCAAGTAAATGTGGTACCCACCAAATTCCTGGTTCTCTGATGACAAAGCCCTCTTTCCAGCTCAGGATCCAGTGCTCCCTGGCAGGCACCCTCTCAGGAAATGGGGGCCAGGCCCCCCACTTCGGGAGGGTAGAAGATTCTCTCAATTTCTGCAGTGCTATCAACTCTTTCAAAGTTCTTTCCCAGGGGAAAAAGGAGGAGAAAGCTAGCCTAATTCTTCTCCTTTTCACATAGAAAGGGCCTTGTTTTGCTTTCCTTTGCCTTTTGTGCCTCTAATTCTCATTGCTTTAAATACTAAAATTTGTACTAGACCTCACTAAGTTTGTAACATAGGCTGCTGGTGTCCTAAAGTCAAGCAGTGGTTTCTCTGCCTCTGGGAGGCATTATTTTGCCTGAAAACACCCTAATCGTTATCCTCAAAGCATTGGGCTGACAGATGACCACGGTCTCCCGCACACCCAGACGCCATCTTAGAAAGAAGCAAGCAGGAGGACCCAGCAGCCTTCCCTGGAGCTCAGACTTGAAAGAGACCAAATGTTTACCAGACAGAGACAGTTTACACATGCAAGGCAGAGAAGCCACTGACTGACAAAAAGTGCTTTATCCCTGCTACCCAGAGGAGTGGGAGAGGGGAGGAGAAATGATCTTGGGCTCACAGGGACACCAAACTCATCACGGAAAATAAAGAAACTACATTTTCTTTGGGTTCGGAGGGGAGCTGAGCATCCCCCCAAGCCTCTGCCTTGGTTCAAGGTTAACGGCGGCAGGATGAACTTGCCAGGGGTGTGGGAACTTGCTTCCCCACATCCCCAAACACTCCCATTCCAGCTCTCATCTCCTCTGGACCCAATTCTGCGGGGCATTCAACCCTTCAACCCACTGGACCAGAAGGCCCAGCTCTGCCTGGGACTTGGCAGAGCTCCTCTGCTCCAGGAAGTGAATACTTTTCCTCATTCCCACGAAGTAAAAATGTCATGAGAAATGCAGGGGTTGTGCTTGTTGAGGCGGATCTGGTGGCGATATTCCCAAGTCCTGTCCTGCACAAGCGGGAACTCCCAGCAGCCAGGGGCAGCCAGCCTGGGGTGGACTCGGAGCCGCAGGCCGGAGAGGCAAGGACAGACTCGGCTGTGTCAGTGGCTGGAAATAGGTGCCAGGGACTGCAGCGGTGCCCTGTCTTCGGCAAGCATCAGAAACACCTGAAGGGCTTGTTAAGACACAGCTGTCTGGACCCCATCCCCAGAGAGTCTGACTCAGCAGGTCTGGGGCAGGGCCCATTAATTTGCATTTCTAGCAAGTTCCCAGGGATGCTGCCACTGCTGGTGCGTGCTCCACACTTTGAAGAGTCCTGCCTCACTGCTACACTCTGTCCCTCAGCCTAGACGATTAAAACCTGGAGGGGATTAAACACTGCAAAGGCCTGCCTTGTGTGGCTGCACAGTTTGTGTACTGCCCAAAGGCGCTTGGATGAGGGGATGAGGGGCATGATAATTGAGTCCATGCTCTGCTGGCCAAGCCATGTGCTCTGCCAAGGGGCTGGGCTGGCCTGGAAAAAGGGGCTTGTGTATCCAGAGAGGGCACCTTTTGCTCATTATCCACTCAAAGGGAGTGCTTTTTCCTAATTCGCACAAAAGCACACATTAGCAGTAGTGACCCTAAAAAAAATGCCCTTCACCCACAAGTACATGAACAGAACATCAAGTGCATACCCACTCAGAGACCCCTGAGAGGGTCACAAGGTCATAAGCGATACTGGCTTTTGGGGGGGGAGGATGGCACTGACAACCCCAACCTCAGTCTTCGTCTCATAATGTTTTGCTCTCACATGAGAGATAAGTCCTTTCCACCACCTTAAGGATAATGAGGGTGGTGGGCCCTGTCACCTTCTGTACCACTTCAGACCACAAGGCAGGGAGCTGCTGCCACAGAGGGAACGTTCCAGAGCTAATCCTCTCTTGCCCACCAGCAGCCAGCACGTACGAACACCTTCCATGCGTCCCAGGCATTGTCAGAGACACTTGCAGAGAAATGCTGTCCCGTAGCTTCCGGGGCCCACAGCAGGCTGACGCCTCGGGAGGCACATCACCCCTCTCGGACGCCACACGTGCCACCTCTACCAGCTGAGCTGTGTGCCAGCCGAGACTCGGCTACGTGCGCTCCCAAACCTCCTGACGCCAGCTGCGCGCGTCGCTGCCATCAAGTCATTGAATTAACTACCCTGTAAATGGGTAAAATACCCAACAGAAGAGAACTTTTGTTTCCGTGAAAATTAACTTGATTGCTTTGGAAAAGCTCAATGAAGGCATGTTTCCAAAAAAGATGACTGTCACATTGGATAGCAGTGGAGGAGACGCCACTTTAAAAGAGGAGGAGGGGCGCGAGGAGATGGGCCGGAACGTGGCACTCAGATTGCTCACCAAGCGTTTGCAGTGCCTCGGCGGAAGACCCTGGACTTGGAATTGGGGACCAGGTACTGTGGGCACAGTCTCTGTGACACAGAGGAGGGGGCTCTGGAATGGGCAGAGCCCACACCTGGAAAAAAGGCTTGGACCCTCAATGAAAGGCGGGGGGGGGATGAATGTACATTCATCTGTTTTAAGTTAAGAATACATTTAAGGCACATCGGTAGCAGGGAGAGTACTGAAACAGCTGCATCAGTGCGCCCAGCTCACGCTGCCCCTTTCCAGCTGGGTGACCCTGGATGCATAACTGTTCTGAGTCTCGGGCTCCTCCCTGTAGATGGGAGGAAACCTTGTGGGAGGAAAGATGCAATGCATGAGTACTGGTGACTTGCCCTGCGTATGCAGGGCAGCATCCACTCACCCCTTGGCCAGGCAACCATTCTCCCATTTCTTTGTGAGGAACCTCCCCCCCAAAACATAGGACCTTCCGGGGGCAGAATATCTGGGTGAGGATGGGCAGTCCTCACGCACCACCCAGCTGGCCACTGCGATTGCTACAAGAATGGCATGTGGCTCAAGCCTGGGTAACTGGGAAACGTAAGACTCAATTCTTCGGGATTTTAAGTTGTCAGGGGATTGGACTCTTTCTTCCCCTGGCATGGGTACTGTGATAATGTGAGCCTGAGGGCAGCTAGAAAAACTGGAGGATGGAGCCAAGCCAGAGAAGACAGAGCCAAGAGCAGACTTGGGGCGGGGGGCGGCAGCAGACACCATTTAACCTTGAATCAAGCCAATCCTGAAGCCAGACTTTTAATTAATGAGCCAATAAATTCCTTTTTTACTTTTAGGCAGTTTAATTTGGGGGTCCTCTTTGCTTACTTTCCCAGAAGCAGACTCTAAGACAAAGAATGACCTGCAAGTCGTTCATGTGAGAGATGATCACAGGAAAGCCAGGAAGAGGAGTGTGGTAGCAGGGTGACCCAGGGAAGGGAAGAAAGCCAGGAACGGGGACCCCTCATCTAGCAACTTTCACTGCACGCAGCTTGGAGCATCATCCTATGGAGAAGCTCTGGGAAATGGGGCGGGGGGGGAGGGCATTACCTCCCTAGCACCACTGGCCTGACCCAAGCACAGGCAGAGTAGACTTCTGCTTCTAGAAGGGGCCCTCAGACAGAGTCCCAGGGGCGGGTAGCTGGAAGTGGGATTGGTGATTATGAAAATGACAGGGCCAAGAGGACATAAGCAGGCACTGGCAGCACCTGGGTTCTTCTGTTACTTGCAAAAGGAAGACCTCGCTCATACTTTAAGATGTTTAGCACAATGCATGGACACAGTAAGCACTCAAAAATTCCCTTCATCAGCAATATTATTATTAGTGCTCCTGACCAGTAGTGGGCATTACGAAGACCACTGTGTCATATAATTACAAGTATTCTATTTGTAACCTAAGAACACTGTAGGTATAGGTAAAGAAGTGATGTCTCAAAAGTAGGCCACCGTAGCCTCCCAGGCACAGCTGCAGGTGGGGGGACTCCCCCCAGTGCTGGGCTCTCCTGCAGTGGAGGATATCTGAAGGCCTCTGCCAGCCCTGCATGCTGATGACCCTTTCCAGGGCCCCTTGCCATGGGGCTTCCTAGGCAAGCACAGAGAAGATGGGGCAGCCAGCCACAGAAGGGCCTGTAATAAAGGCTGAGAAGACATATACAAAAGAGACTTTTTTGTCTTTTTTTTTTTTTAATATTGGTTGCAGTTTCTGCTTTTTCTTGAAGCCTGCGTGAAGAAACTGGTATAATGTTGAGGCCTATGACTCATTAATTCATTGGTTGGAATACACATACCTAAATGCTGCAAGGGTTTGGCCAGAGATATTTTCCTACAAGAGTCCAAACATCTGTCAGGAAGAAAGATTCGGTCACGCCCACTTGATCTGTTTGGGTCTCGAGATGGGTTTGGGGCCCAGAGCCAGAGGAACTGCATGGGTTTGGGCAAGGCCCACCCATTCCCAAGCTGGCTGGAGAGTCTGCCCTCTTCCTGCACTCCAGCAGCTCCTGAGTGCCAGGGCCAGATGTTCCAGGCACTTTCGTAAGCACTTTGCTACCTGTGAAACACAAATTTTATTATCCCCATTTCACAGACGAAGAAACTGAGGAACCCAAAGGGCACACAGCTAATAAATGGCAAAGCCAAGATTTGAACCTGAGCATCCTGGCTCCAGAGGCCACTATGCTCTATGGTTTAGAACATGGCACTTTGAACAAACCCAGTTATACAAGCCCAGGTTCGGTACAAGCCTTCTCCACCCAACCAAAAGATTAGAGACGCTTTTCCATAGTCCCCCTCTGCCTGCGGCTTCCTCTGCCCTCCTCACACACCATGGCATGCGTAACCTGGATAAGATAAAGACAGTTGCCCTCCCCACACAGACAAAATCCACATATAACTTGTGATTCCCAAAAACCTCACTACTGATCGCCTACTGTTGACCAGAAACCCTACAGATAACATTAACCGTCAATTAACACATATTTTGTATGTAGTATGGATTACATACTGTATTCTTACAATAAAGCAAGCTGGAGAAAAGAAAATGTTCAAAAAATTATAAGGAAGAAAAAATAAATTTATAGTATGGTAATGTATTTATTGAAAAAATTTGCATATAAGCAGACCTGCGTAGGTCAAACCCACTTTGGTGAAGGGTTTGTGTAACAGAGAAGCAAGCCTATGGCTTTGAGCACAGACATCTTTGAGCATAGAATCGGGAAGTGACCTTCCTTTTGGATCCTTGGTTTTTCAACATCTGTCAAACACAGACAAGTGTGCCCATTTGACAGGATTGTTTCAAGATTTAAATGAAAGAGCCAAGGCAAGGCTGGTGCCAAGTACAGGTATACAGTGGGCTTCTAATAAGTGCTCATTCCCTTCTTTCCTCTGGGTAAAGGAAAGAAACAGGGCATGTGGAAGGTTAACTATCCTCTAGTTCCAGGAATAATGGCAATGGTTTTGCTGATGTCATGGGAAGAAGAGCCCCGCTTGGGAATGGATTCTGTCTGGGGAAGAAAACTCAGCTCAGCGTCTATACATTGTGTGGGGGTTACTTACCTCAGGCTTCCTGCAAGTCATGGCTGTGAAATTATGGCAGTTGTTTATTTGACCAAGGGAGAGGGGGAGGGGAAAGGATTCTTTGCTTGGGTCCCCACGTCCTCAGCCCACACGCGCACCTCCTGGGACTGCAGCTTTGGACTGAAAATGAACCCTGCAGTTTGTGAATTTGTTTGCTTTGGGCAAATAATGACTTCCTGTTTCTTAGAAGACAGAGCAGAGCTTCCCAAGGCTTCTCCGCTAGGCAGCAGTTCTTACCAAATGACAGGAATGCTTGTGGGGTAAACAGAACAGAGACCTGGGGATGAGGCCTGCCTTCTGGGCTGCCCCAAGATGTGGAATTGGGGTTTGAGAAATAGGCAGGACATTTCAGCTTCCCCAAGCCCCCAAGTTTTAACTGAATTCCAAGAACAGTTTCTAGGACTTCAGGGCCCCTGCCCACACACACTGTATCTGCCCTGTGAGATTCTCACCAGCCCCCCAGAGTCGGCACAAGAGCCCTGTCTACTGTGCCACTTGGCAGCTCTTTCCACCCACTGGGCAGTCAGAATTCCTCTCTGGCCAAAAAGCATACCAATCTCATCCTCATCACCAAGCCCCTATAAGTTGTCCCATTTGCCTTTGCAGCCTTCTCATATGATTAGCTCATACTTCCCTTCTTTCAGGAAGTCCTCCCAGATTACTCCTCTCACCTTCCTGTTCTCTGCCCTTACCCCTCAACACTGTTCGCTAAAGTTAGTCTCACTTCCACGGCCCCAAACTGTACATGGTCTGAGGACAGAGGTTTTAAAAGTAGCTAATGTGTGCTGAGAACTTTACAAACTTGATTTCATTTAAACCCTCCTGCCCCTTGTGAGGTAGGCACTTTTATTATCTGTATTTTACAGATGAGGAAATGAAGGCTTGGGACACAAAAATCACATACCCGGGATTACAGAGTTAGAGGCAGAATCAGGCAACAGTCCCGCTCTAATTCTATCTAGCACCTCTTCTTGTGAGCACTCTGGGAGGCTGCCTCCTAGATAAATATTTTTAATTTACTGTTGATTAGACAGACCCGTGGTTCTCAAAGGGTAGCTCCCAGACCAGCAGCAGCATCTGCGAACTTGTTAGAAATGCAAATTATCGGGCCCTACCCTAGACTTAACTGAATCAGAAACTCCAGGAGTTAAGGCCCAGAAGTCCATGTTCTTAAAGCCCTGAAGTTTTTTCTGATGTTTGCTGGTGTTTGAAACAACCTTACTAGACCAAGGATTGGCAAACTTTTTCTGCTAAGGGCTAGAGAGTAAAGATTTCAGACCTTGCAGGAGTAGAGGGGAAATAATATAGGTACTTCTATAACAAGATAGAAAACAAACTTGTAGAAATTTTTAATTGATAAAATTCCAACTATGATAACTACTGAGTATGACATTTTCATGATACAGGTCTAATAATGAGAAGAGTAAACTTCACTTCTGGGGGGATAACGTTTTGCTTGCTTGGGGTTCAAAGTCAGCGTTCCCCATCATCAAATCAATCACAAATGTTCGTCTGTAAAGACCGTTCCGCATTCCCTGTACAAAGCCGGCAGTGGGCCAGATCTGGCCTGCAGGCTGTAGTAAGCCGATCCCTGGACCAGACCAACCCAGCTGAATCAGTAACTCTGGGTACACTTGGGTAGATTCTGGTCTAAACTAAGCAGTCTCTATAAACAACCAGTTTAGTGATTCCACACCCCCGACCCCACTCCACCCCGCAAAACAGTTGCTCGACAGAATTGACAGATTTGCCCAGGCATTTTGGCACCCTTGTAACTCTCAGAGAAGCTGCGATAAGCCAGGCAGGCCCTGCCTCACATAGCTCCCTGATAGGGAGAACAGCTGCCCGGCCAGGTGGCCGAGCAGCTGCAGGGAGTCCTCGGCCCTGCTCCCGCCGCCACCTGTGGCTTCCCTCCCTACCTCAGCTGGCCCTGCCTGGACTTCCCTGGGACAGGCGCCCCGCTTTCTCCAGGGCACGTGGATGCCTGCAGACGGCAGAAATGGACCCTCTGCCCCACTTGTATCCTTGACTTGGCTTTCTCAGCACCTGCCTGATTTCAGTGCAGGATGGGAGACTGCAGGAAGCTGAGACAGAAGTCACAAGAGGTTTAACATCTTTTTTAAAAAGTCCCTTAAAAAGATGGGCGGAAGTAACAAACAGCTGAAGGCCTCAGTTGAATCACGTCCCCCGAAATAATAGCTTCAAGTCTAACCTCCAGTACCTGTGAATGTGACCTTAGTTGGAAATAGGGTCTTTGCAGATACAGTCAAATGAACATGAGGTCCTATTGGATGAGGGTTGGCGCTAATCCAATGACTGGTATCCTTAGAAGAAGAGAGAAGCTTGTTCACAGATACACAGGGACACAGAGAGAACACCATGTGAAGATGGAGAGAGATGCTAGAGAGATGGGAGCACAAGCCAAAGAACACCAAAGATTGGGGACAACTTCCAGAAGCTGGGAGAGCAGCAAGGAACAGTTTCGCCCTCTGAGCCCCAGAAGGAACCAACCGTGCCGACACCCTGATTTCAAACTTCTAGCCTCCAGAAGCGTGGGAATAGATCTTTGTTGTCTTCAGCTACCTAGTCTGTGGTACTGTGTTCCAGTAGCCCTACGAAACCAACACAGCAGTGTGAGAGAGCACAGTATGACACAGCGAGGTACCTGACAATGATGACCGGGGGAAATCCCTATACGGCCAAAAATCCCTAGCACTTGAGACTGTGCTTAGGGCAGAAAGTTAAGCAAAAGAAGCACATTTCAAAACATCTTTCCAGTTTTAAAACGTATGTATACATACATAAATACACCGACAAAAGGCTGGATTAAGGTGTAATAGAATATTTGCATGATTTATCTCTGTTCTCCACAATGAACATGCTTTCTTAAAATCAGGAAAAATGGTAATTAGAAAACTAAAAACAATTAAATAGAAGTAATAATCTATGTTTACACTGCATACAAATTAGTAAGTATGAAAACAAAAGGCCAATCGTTTGGAATCAGAGTCATTTTGAAACGGATCAGTAAGGCTGAAGACGAGACCACTTGTGAGAGCAGGTACAACCATGTCAGGCGCCCAGACACCTTCTCAGCCCGGACTGCATGTGACAGCCATCTGCGGAGCTGTCCAAGTCACCTGGGCCAACTGAATAAACCAGGAGAGGTCACTAGGATGGTGTGAAATTTAAATCTCATTATAATCAGTCTCTGTTTTGAGAAAATGCTATGTGGGAAAACCTGGGGTTTACCTCATCAGGGAGGGGAGGTGACAAAATTAAGAACAGGTAACATTTTTTCACATCTGCTACATGGCTGCCATAATTCTAGATTTTTTAAATGGATTATCTCCTTTGAATGTCATGATAGCATCATAATCACAGACCCCTTGGTTATACCCATTTTAGAGATGCAAGAACTGAGACTCAGTGATGCCAAGTACTGTGGGCAGGGTCGCAGAGCTTGTGAGTGGCAGATCTAGAATCCAAAATGAGGAAGTTTAACTCTTCACCACCACACTATACTCCATCTTTGAAGCTTGAGCCATGATTATCCAAGCTGGGAATTTGGTAAGACTGGAATCGCTCAAATCCAGACTGACATCTAGACTGACATCTGGACTTTCCCCAGCTTGACATAACAGGGTCAACTACTCTGGGCTCAGTGTATCTCACTGTGCATCCCGAATAGTCCTGTGTGTGCAACTGATACAAAAATTCAGTCAACTGGGGAGCCTACGTGGCTCGGTCGGTTAAGTGTCCAACTCTGTATCTCAGCTCAGGTCTTGATCTCACGATTTTAAGTTCAAGCCCCGCTGGGTGTGGAGCTTACTTAAAAAAAGAAAAAACAAAAAACAAAAATCCCAGTCAACTAAGCTCCTGGGAAAGATTCTCTACTTTCAGAACTAAAGATGGTGGCTTTTATCCTTGAAGATCTTTGTTAAAGTGCATAGAAGCCACTGTTTAAGGCGAATCACCAGAGACATTTCTGTTTCATCTCCAGACTGAGGATCGTGGGGCTCCTCTGGAGAAACATGTTCATATTTGTCATGTGGACATGAAATTTTAATGGTATTACCTCCCTCCTACCCACATGTCCCCACTATCCTAATGTCCTCATCCATTCATTGCTTATTTCTTTTGCCTTTTTGCACTATTTTTTTACATCACTTAAATCAGTGGCCTTTAAACCAGGTCATTTCAGAGTCGCCTGCGGGGCTTTTAAAAATTCTGATGTCCAGGCCACACCCCAGACCAATGGCATCAGGAGCTCAGAATGGAACCATGCACTAGTTCTTAAAAGTTCCTCAGTGGGCGATGAGTGCTACATATGTTCTCAAATTCTCCCTTGGAAAGTATGGGGCAATAAATAAATAATAATATAGCCCTAGACCATTTCAACTGTCAAACCACTAACTCACAACCATTACCAGCATGGGTCTTTTATTTTAAATGCTCCTCCGGCCCTTTGACCTCAAAGCCCTTGTGTTAATAGGGAGGGGCAGCCACAGAATTGTTTCTCCTGTCTGTTTCTCGAACTCCTCTTCCTCTGCCCTCCCCCAAGCCAAGCCACCTGCCTCTTCTCATTCAGAAACCTCCTCCCACCCGTCTGTACGCACAGACCCCTCCCACCCTGTTCCAACATCTGTGCCTCCACTGGGGACTTGAAGAGCAAACCCAAAACCACAGCAAACCATTCTTCTGTAATTTGCTGAGCTGCCAACCTAAAAAGAGACTAAATATTCACCCCCCTTTTTTTGTTTAAATGAACCGTGAAACAAACCAAAGTTGTGGTTTTGTTTTCCAGAAACAATTTAGTAAACTAGTTTAATGTAGAAGCACAGACAATATACTCATGAAACTACTGAATGCAAAAAAAAAAAAAAAAAAAAAAAAAACTCCAAAGTCACCTAATGTAGTTTTCACTGAGACTAATTCAAATATACACACACAAATAAAACAGGTAAGGGGTGAGAGGTGGCAAGTCCAAGTATCTGAAGGGTGGATCTTTGAAAATCACATAACAGGGTGCCCCTGAAGACAGAAGAATGAATGTTATTTGCAGAGTCAGGGCAAAAATACAGGGCAAAAATTTTATAAATATTAAGCTGCCGTCTACCCTGATCGGAAACCTTTGCTATCCTTCATGCCCTTGCCTTCTCTCTACTTCTTCCCACATGGAGGACTGTGGCTGGCAAGAGAGTGTCCAAGAAGGTATAGCAATGGAAAAGGTGAGCTGGGGTTCTGAGGCCCCACTACAATGCTCCTTAAAAAGGGCAGCTGGGTGGGTTGTATGTAGCTGGGATCAGACCCCAGACCTGCTCTGATCTCTGACTTAGCTGTGGATCCTGCTGCAAGTCTCTCTCCATCTCTGAGTCCCGTGGCCTGCTCACTAAGATGCTGAGTCCTCTAAGATCCCCTCCGGGTCTGAGATTTAGGGCAGCAGGCTCTAGGAGCCAAGTCAGGCACCTGGCTCAGGATCATGGGAGGGCTCAACTCTAACTTCCAGGATTTCAGAAAGGGGTGCCCCCCATTTGCAGCTGGGACCCGGACTGGCAGGCTCTCTAGTTTCTATGGAGGGAACTCTCTAGAGCGCAAGCATAGGAAGTCATCACAACAAAAAGATAACCCAAGAGAGGAACAAGCTCACCCAAAGAGTTCTACACTCTCCAAATGACTATGAAGTCATGAGATGCAGTACACAGAGCATGGGCTAACACACGTGCGCGCGCACACACACACACACACTTTTTACAAGAATACCAGATTTAGAGTCAGTAAACCTGTGTTGCAATTCAATTCTGGCACTTACTTGCTAGAACACTTCAACCAAGTTAATTTTAGGTAAAAACTGCCGAATGTAGCTCATAATACCTACTGCAGTAAATTAAAGATAGCCCCCAATTCTCTGCTACTCCTCCCACTGAGAGTTACCGTCTGATTTGTCTTACCTCAAATCCAAACCATCCTCAATGACTGCCTTGACCAAGAGAATGCAAAGGAAGTGACACTCTATCTGCCAAGGCTAAATCATTCAGAGCCTTGGTCTTCCACTGAGGTCTCTTGGAGCAGCTTGCTTTTGGGATGCTTTCTCTCAGGACCCAGCCACCGTATTCCAAGAAGCCCAAGCCACATGGAGAGCCCACCTGTACATGTTCTGGGCAACCACTCAAACTGAGCTTCCTGCCAACCGTCAGCATCAAATGCCAGCCATGTCAATGTGCCATTCTAGATACAAACACTACCATTTGTGTTATGCAACAATAGATAACTGGAACATCTAACTTGCACAGCAAGTGATTATCATGTGAGATTAACTGTCAAGATTATAGAAAAGCACCTGTAAATCATAAAGTACTCTACAAACATAAAGACTTATTGTTAATATTGTGAGTTCTAGCATTGCCCTTCCTGTCCTCTCTCAAAGAGCAGCTCTGGGCCCATGTTCCAGCCCACAGCAATTTTCTGCCTTGGCTCTGTGCCTGGCTCTCAGATTTTCCAGGTGAGCTTTCAAGAGAGGCCAAGATCACAGAGAGGAACCCCCCGGGGTTGCTTATCTGAGGTTCCTGACTACACTCTCATCCCTACATCCTGCTCACAGCTGATATTTCAAACCTTGGGTTTCCCAATACCTACCTACTGCTGGACATGGAGATACAAGCTCCTCTGTCCATCTGTGCCCTCAGAACTTGATGCTCTAAACAGTCTCTTACGTTAATGTCTTTCCAGCCAGAATCGGTGCATAACCCTCCTATGGACAAGTTTCACTACAATGGTACACCAGAGTCCTACATTCAAACAGAGTCACAATTGACATTACAGTGGAAATATGACCAGAATCAGCTTGTTATGATTTTTTTCTCCAGTGGCCTTATCAAAACCACTCCTGGAGAACTGTGGGACTATTTTTCAACAGGGTCTGTTCACTGACAGAGATCCTTTGGCCTGAAACATCTTTAAGAGTGGTCCTTATCTGTCTCTATCCTCTCAAATGACATCAGACATGAGACAATGTTCAAGGCAGGCATTTTTTAAAATCCATTCAAGTGTTGTCATTTCCTGGTAATCCTGAGTAGAACTAAATGAAGGGATCTTTTGATTTAGAAGTTACTTCTCTGGACAGATAATTAACAGAATTATTTCTGGATTTCCCTCTACATTAGGTGTTGAAGTTGGGTTACTCTTGTCACCTGTCCCTCAATATCCTTGACCAGTCAGTGCAGACAAAGGACAGTGCACACCCATGCTGTCTCACGAACCTGATGGCGTCAACCCCCACCTCTACATTCCTTGCAGGGAGCAACGCTGCTGTCATCATTTGTCTCATGCCATTCTGGCCATCTGTGCTCCTCTCTCTATCACATGGGGCTGGAAGCCTGCAAACAACATTTCCCAGGTCAATTCCCACACCAACTGGCTTCTAGTTAGGTTCTGTCAATAGCAGGCCCTGGCAGGAGACTGAAAAGAGGGAAGAAGAGAAACACATCTTTTTCTTCTTCCTGCTTCTGGTGTCATAAGTGCAGTAGTGGTAGCAGGTAAGGGGTCCCTCCTGGGTTCCTGGGCAGTAGTGACAGCAGCTTTGGCAGCTTGGTGCTCAGGGTCTCTGGCCTGCAGCAGCACTGTCAGGGTGGAGGTTCCTAGAGTGTCAGCGAGAGCGCAGGCTTCTGGCTTCCTGCAATGTGGCAGCAGCAGCAGGTACACCAGTACTCCAGGAGCCTGGCAATCCCAAGTGTGGGTAACACCATGGGTTTTTTTCTGCAGCTACAGACTAGGGGTGGTAATGATGCCACGTAACTCCTAATGTCTATAACTCTTCCTAACCTCATCTTCCTCTTTTTTCTCCCTTGGCCTTTTAGACACTTCTTGTAGAAAAACCAAATCCCTGCACTACTTCTCTCTGTATGACATACCTTGACTGGTTTCTATTTTCTTTACTAGACCCTGATGTTATTCAGTAGTCTAAGCACCTAAAGGAGACACTGTTCATTGCTTACCCAATGGCCATTCCTCCTTTCTTGTAAACGGAACTCCAATTTTGATGAGATCTACAAGGTTCCTGGATAAACACCCACTTTTCCAGTTTCCTTTGCAGCCAGGAGTGACCATGTGACAGTTTTGGTCAATGAAATATAAGGAGTCTGCTGGGATTTTAAAGGGGAGGGTTGCTTTTCTGATAAGATGAAATAGGTAGAACCAGTGCCACCTTTCCACCCTCCTTCCTACCTTGAGTGTAAATGTGACGTTTGGAACTACAGCAGCCCTCTTGCATCCATGAATCAACAAACATGAGGACAAAAGGCAATACTCTAGGGATGATACAGTAGAAAGAGAGAAAGAACCTGAGCCCATGATAGCATGGTGAGCAGCTAACCTGACTCTAGCAAGCACCTTTGAGTCCCATCCTATGATAGATTTGAGTTCTGGAACTTTCCTTGTATATTCCATTTCTTTTCAGTAACTTCTGCCTTAATTTGACTACATAAAAACAGTGGAAAAGTTTCCAACTCTTGCTTAGCTCAGTTTGCATATACTCTCACACGGGGCTTCTTCAAAGAGGAAAAAGGGGGCAGACTCAGAAAACAAAAAAAAGAACATTCCTATAAACAGGGGAGCAAGCGGGAGGGTGTGCTGGGCAGAAATCTGACAGGAGCAGCCCACACAGTATTTGACCTCCCTGTTCTCATTTTGAATTGCCCTTTATAAAAGCTCACCACACAATTCTCATTAGGGCCTCTGAGATAAGCTGGAGTAGGTCAGAGGCAGATTATTTGGGTCACGGCCAGTAATACAATATCACAAATCCCTTCCTCTCACCCTACTTTTCTCCTCTTCTTTTTTACCCAAATTGGCTTTGGAGCCCCATCTTGCTGGAGAGGTGAGCGGGTGATCCCCGCTGACCACCGTTTCTCTTGGCAGCAGGTCTAGTTTGATCGGTACCCAGTATCGCTGTGTCTCTCTCCCCGGGAGATGCCCGCCGCCTGGCCATGCTTTAATTAAGCGGACATCTCGTTCCCGCAGAGGGTGTGCAGCTGCTGTGTTTTGCTAGTATCTTGAAGCCAAATTAGAATTTTAAAAATCCTTAGCTTTCATTTGCTGAGCTCCCTGGTCTCTGGTGGGAAACGCGCCCCTCACCCACCCACCCCCACCTCTCCAGGAGCCATAGTTCCTTTGGAAGCATGGCCAAGGGGCAAGGGGGCAACCCTCCCTTGAACTGGGTACTGGTCATGTGCACATGCCTTGTTAATGAGTGTCCTATTTGTGAAGAAAGGGAGGGAATGAGGAGAAACCTCATTTCTCTCCTTCGATTTGTTTTTTAATCAAATCAAATTCTTAATTACATTTGGCTGGAATGAAATTATGCCTCTGAAGAGCTTCCAGATGGAACTAGGAAAGTGACTTGAACTGAACTCTGCAGCCATTTTAGTCAGTATAGCATGTTTTCTCCTGAAGGGGTTGCCAGCCTGGTGGTTTTGCTCTGAGGGACAAAGGGCACTTCTGCACCATCCCTCCCCCCGCATGTTTCTTAGAGACTTATCACCTGGCTGGGCTAGGGGACTTCTCAGTTTAGGGGTTTCCTCACAAGTCAGCTTGGTGGGGACTCTGAAAGGAAATCGGTCTAGTGAAGAGCTGGTGGGGTTTATCATCAAACAGACCAGGGACTGAGCGCTGAACTACTCCTCACTGGCTGTGTGATACTCAGCGCCATATAACTTCTCTGAGTCTTAACTTCCCCGGAGAGTTTTCTTACCTCATAGGATTAAGTCATACAGTTTTCACATAGCCTTTATTCCCTTCTCTTTCCTTATTCTCCACATATTTCCTCAGAGAAAACCTGCACAACCCAATTGCAATGACAGCTAAGATGCTACTTTATTGAAAGCAGCTCTGGTTTACAAGCCACTGTTTGAGGATCTCATGAAGTGGGTAGGCAAACAAGAAAGGCAGTTGTCTTACAGAGATTTAACCCTCACCTCGAACCTGGTTCCAGTGCCATGAGTCCTAAAGTTCTGCCTCCCTCAGCCTTATCACGGAGCTTATACTGTCTGAGCAGCCTCTTTCCTCTCTCTGGATGCAGCATCTTTGCCTCTCCAACACCACCTCCTAGAATTTCATTATTTTAATTAAGCCAACCCAATGCAGCTTTTAAAAAGACAACCAAGAGTGTAGCCTTTGGGAGCACAGGAATGTGTTCCTCCTGGCTCTGTCCTGATCCCCCTGGCAGGTGGGAGAGAGGGAACGCAGGAGAAGAACAGACTTGGTCATATGGGGCAGAAGAAACTCATATTTTAGCCACTGGTTCCCAGGGTGTGACAAATTACCCACCTAATCTAAAATGGAGGTTCAGTGGCCCACTGCATGATGGGGTCCACCCAGCATGTGATGCAGATTGGTAGGCAGGCAAGATGGTTTGGCACCTGTTGTTGAAACCTTCAGAGCAGGACTACAAATGCCTTGGCACTCCAACTGGTCATTTTTTTCCATGGCACGTCTTCATGAACACATGTAGAATCCTACAGGGGACTTGCATTGGGATAAACTTTTATGACAGCTCCTTTTAGATTTTTTTTTGAGGGGTTTTGCCAAACCACCCTGAAATGGCTCCTCTGTTCTTCTCTCAGCCCAGGGGTTATCACTAGAAGGAGCTCAAGTCAGAGGCTGCTCCATTTTCTCTGGAAAAGGAAGAGATTCTGCTCTTTCCTTTTTTCCACAGTCTTCTCTCTCCAGCTCTGAGTCAAACTGAAGCATTATGAAATAGGCTTCTTAATCAGACATTATGAAAATTCCTATTGAGATACTACTGTATGAAGAGCATAACAGCTCTTGGGTCAGCTATTAATCTTTGGACTTAATTTACTGACTTCTTTAAAACATGTATGAGTTCTTGGACTTCAAAAATTCCAAAATGGTTTCCAAAGTGTTGCAGCAGATACTGTAGAATGGCTTACACGATTCCTAACCCCAACTGCCGTTTTCTTTACCTTTCTCTAATACGGAGCCTAAGAAAGCTAAATACTCTCCTCCTAGCCATCTTCCAGCCAGGAATGGCCCTGTTCTGACCAAAGAGATGTATGTGGAAGCCCCATGGAAGCATTTCCCTTTCCAAATAAAAAATAAAGCCTCTTGAGAAGACAGCTTTTGGCATGCCCTCTTCTTCCTGCCTGGAAGCAGTCTTGCAAACAGGAAGCCCAGAGCTGTGTTCTAAGAATAATGGGACTGAAACGCACAAAGGACCTGGCGGCATCCCGGAGCAGCTGTATCGGCCCTGGGCTGCCCACCTCTGACTGTTTGTCCTATGAGAGGAAATACAGCCCAACTCAGTAGTTTAAGGCTCTTCTGGGTGAGTTTTCTATTGTTCGTAACAAAACTGATTTCTAACTTACGTAAGTATAAGTCCACTGGGCCACTGCAGATATGACATATTTCTTTTCTTCTGACCATAAAGAATCACTAATGAGAGGGTTAGCACTTGTTTTGGTGAGATGGGGAAAGGAGCAAAGAAGAAGAGTTCAAAATCGCCCACTGGTCTCTAGAAGAGGGGTCAAGGCTGCTGTCCCTTGTGGTGCTTGAGTTATAGACTTCCTGTTCCTTTGTAGTGGGGGATTTTTCAAAATTTGATATTTAGAAGGCTAGATGAGACTCAAGTCTCCTGACATCAAAACATGAATGGTTTCACTTCTCAAACATTTCAGCTGAATGTTTGCCAAAGTTTTTATCTCAGGGAAACTATTTGCTGAGGTTCTAATATTATGTAAAATACTGAAGCAAGCCTTCCCCCAGGGGATTATATTACTATTTAGTTTTATATTTCTTCTGATGCCTCCAATAAATCATGAACTTTTTCAGAGATGTCAGAGGGCAGCCTGTCTCTCCGACTGCAAATGACAAGCCATGAATAATGCACATGGGTCTCCCGGAGAGGCTCCCAAACCTCAGCCCGTTGCCTTTATGCTCTGGCCTGCTATCAGACTATCCACTTCAGCGGAGCCTGGTTTCAGCCTGGTGTGGGATGAGCTCTACACTGGCCAATCACTAAGAACCCCTAGCCGCGGGTCTCAGTTCAGAGTACATGATTCCTGGGGCCAGGCATACTGCCAGGAATCTGCAATACCAAGAGGTGGCCCCCAAAAGAATGAAAGTAGAAAATTCCAGAGAAGGCAGCCAGTGCATTCTAGTCTTCTCAGCTAGACTTAAGACTCTTCAAGGGAAGTCCTGGTTCCCAACAATTCCTACAGTAGTCCCTGGGTCTTACTGGTGGCTCAATAAATATTAATTGTATGGAAGGATGCACGTGTAACTGCATGGATGGATGGATGGACAGATGGATGGATGGATGGACTTCCATACAAAAATTGACATAAGTAAAATAACTAGTGCATAAAATCATAGAGAATAGACAGTAATGGAAAAAAAACTTGTTTGTCGTATATGTCAAGTCAGAAGAAACTTCATGACAATGACAAGTGGAGAAAAGCAAGTATTACAGGACTTCACATAGCAAAGAAGAAAGCTTAGAGAACACACTCATTAGGGTGGGTTGTATATGTAAGTAATCTAATACCTGCTCCGACCTTCCCTATCATCCCTTCTCCCACCTCATTTTTCACTGAATTGCCAGGGGAATAGTGTACACCTTCCGTCTACACAACTAAATCTGGCTTTCCTCTTAGCCAACCTTCTGAATCTGCTTCAAGATCTCATTAATGACTTCCAAATTGCAATATCCAATACCACTGTCTAAATCATCTTCTCTGACTAGGTGGAGTTTTGATACTCTGACAACCCCTTAAATTCCCTATGTTCTCCTTTCTTGACTTCTACCTCTCAGCACTCTCTTACTTCTTCCTGGACCCTAAACCCTATCTTAATGCTGTCTTTTTCTGCTGCCTCCTCTGAGCCCACTTGTTCCCACCCAATAAGTTTTGTCACACACTGTCTTCATCCTTTCTCTTTTCAGGCTATATTTCCCTGATGACCTCATACATACCTAAATCTTCAAGTGTCCTCTTTTGGCAAATGACCCACATGTAATGTCTTTGGCCCCAAGGACCAGACCAGACATCTCCATCCACTGATTAATTCATTAACCAACCATTTATAGAGACCTTATCACGCATGACATTTGTTGCTACAAACTGCGGAACGAAGAAGACTATGACTTCTTTTAAGGATATCAAAGTTTAGAGGAGGAGACAGAAGTAAAATGACAATAATGCAGGATAACAATTGTCACCAAAGAGGAGGGCCACATAAGAGACCTCCAGGAGAAGGCTAAATAGGGGTTGGCCCAGTGAATGTAATGGCAAAGGACGTCCTAAGCAGAGAGAGCAGACAGGCAATGAATACGTACAAGGTAATACACTGGTCAACTAACAGTGATTGGTTTCCTATCAAATACCAGGCCCTATGCTAGGTATTTTCACAAAATAGTATTACATCACATTATACAGTGATTATTAAGGAAAAAGCACTTTTCTAAGTCCTTTTCAAATAACATATTATTTAATCTTGAAAGAATCATACAAAATAAATATTATACCTTGATGTTATACATGAAGAAGCTGAAAGCCATCTGTAAAATGAGCTCAGTGACTTAGGTAAGGCACACGACTCAGGAGTGGCAGACCCTGAGGCTCAGGGACTGATTGTTTAGCACCATGAACAGAAACTCCACAAGATAGCGGAAGTACAGGCAGATTTCTTATAAGGTAGTCAGGATGTCTCCTAGAACCTGAGGGTAAGAGCGGCAGTCAGGCTCACCAGGAGCTGGAGCTGGGGCTGCAGGCTGGAGAAAAACTGGACCAAGGCTGCTACTCTCTCTCCCTCCCTCAACAGATGACCTCTCATCACCATCCCTTTCTGTGCCCCACCCTCCTGCCTCTTCCTACATCTGCATGCTCGGTCTCTCTTCTTGCTTAGCATGGTCCATGGTACCAGTATGGAGGGTCCAAAATGATACCCTTGTTCCCCCCCTAAGACTACAACACCTCACAGGTCCATGACCCACAAAGACTCATCATAGTCATGTCTACTCATTCCAAAGTCTTGTGGAAGAGACCCCAATTAGCCCACCTTATATCAGAAAACAAATCCCAACCACATCAGCTATAGTCAAGGAGGGAGGAAGTAGATTAGAAGGGTACCAAGGCTGTAGGAGGGGTGCTTCAGAGAGAAAGAGGCAGGGATGGGGCATGTACTCTCCAAAGGTGACTTTTACAGCTGACAATCCATTCCAGGTCCAGGTCCACTCTACATCATAATTTTTCTCTATCCCATACTGCCTTATTTCAAACAGGACATATCCAGAATCAAGGTAAACACCTTTAAACAATCTCCTCTTATTTCCTTATTTCAGTTAACAACTTAACATCAGCTCACTCCCCCGGCTTAACATTTACAAGTTAACCTTAATGATACTCTTCCTTTCATACCCTACCTGTAACTCTTTGCCCTTACAACAGTCAATCCCCTGAGTTAGTCCTAAAATCCAGGCCAAAGAATCAGCCACTGTGGTTCAAAATACAAGAGTAACTATCATGACTTATAAACCGAAGAACAAGACCAAAAACCTTTAGTCTGTTCATAAAGCCCAAGAGTAAAGTTGGTTGATGAAAAATTGATTAACTAAACTTTCTTGAACCAAATAAAGAAAATTGTAGCAACAATTGCTATTACGATTGTAAAAAAGAAAACGATGAGTAGATACAGAACAATCCAATGAGTGATTCTGTAAGGTCAAGGGATGGCATTGCAGTTGGTCTATTTGTTAAACCCAAGCTGATGAAACAAGTGGGGAGGAGTAAAAGGAAAGAGAGTGAGCAACTGAGATGGTGCTCGGTAGTAGAAGACAACTCCCAAAGACATCGTGGACAGATGGGAAGGAGCGCACCAAGATCACTTAGGGGCACACCAAAACAAAGTGGCCAGTCTGGATCGGTGGCCTTAGTAGTATGCTGGACAGTGTTCAACTGAGGGCCACTCAGGAGGAAAAAGCCCCAAATTTACACCAATTTCTGTGGTGTAAACACTCCCACGTCATCTGATTTCAAATTACCAATGAAACCTCATCAAATGAGGAATTAGGAAGAGGTGCTTGCTGCTGACTCTCATGAGCCCAGGAGACCTGGTTCCAGCAGACCAGTGGATGTTTCCAACCTTCCTGGCTTCAGCATGTCCTAGGATAGACAGATCTTCAATTCACCCAGGTCAGAACTCCTGGGAACGAATAGCTAGGTACTTCACCAAATAATATGATCCTGAGGTCTTTCTATTAGTTTAAAAAAAAAAAACTACTCCAAAATCAAACATCACTCCAATCTTGCCATAAATCAATTTGTAATCTACTATACATTACAAAAAATGTACAAGACTTTGAAAAGGGCTCTTAAAGAACAGAGAAAAAGAGAAAATGAAATCCCTATTGGCATAAAAGCTGGGATTCAGGAGGAGGAGAGGCAGTTCCAGGCAGTGGGACAAGATTGAGACCCTGAGGCGGGAGGACCAGTGTGTCTGGGAACAGTGGAGTCACATGGCAGGAGTGTAGGTGGGTGTGGATGGGTAGAGGGTGAGTTCAAATGAGGTCAGCTGGGTCAGCCTGGGGGGCCACCCATGCCTCTGCCGCACTCTCCAGCTACACTTTGTAGCTAGAGGGATAACATTCTGGAAGCAGAGGAGTGTTTGGATGGGGTGGCAGGGCCATGAGTCAGTGTGAGTGTGAGTGTATGTGTGTATCTGTGTGTGTGCACACACACCTATATTGGAAGAGTGGTGAGGGTAAAAGTGAGAAGGATATTGGCAAAGAGATAGTAAAGAAAACATTGAGAGGTCACGAGACTTAGAATTTAAGGGAGAAAGAGAAGGAAGCACTGAACTCCAGAGACATTGGTCAATAAGGAGGTACGTGTTATTTCTACAGATGGAAAGACCTTCGGGAGGAAGGTTAAGGAGTATGGACTCTTGGACCTCAAGTTCTGATTTTCATTAGATGAGTCAAGAAGCGTCATTCACAGGTGCACACCTGCCCCGTCCCTACCTCCTGCACAGACATTGCAGCCTATGCAAACAGGCAGCACTGGCCTCAATGACTGAGGATGTGGGGAAACCTCTCAACAGTCCTCCTGCCTCAGGCTCTCAACCTTGTCCTGCTGTCCTGCTGCCTGGAACTGCCTCTCCTCCTCCTGAATCCCAGCTCTCTCATCAATAGGGATTTCCTTCCCTCCATTCTCTTTCTTCTATTCTTCTCAAAATCGGCCTTGCCCTTTTCTTATAAAGTATGCTAGGTTGTAGACTCCTTAAGTTAAATGCATCTACTGTGAGTCGACCCTATCTTCTTTCTCCTGACTCAGCACCTAACAGCAACTTAGAGACTGGACATGTGAAATGGAAACAGCTACCTGTCTGGGGCCACTCCATCTCTGCTTCTGCGGACAAGGGTTGCTTTTCAGCTGCACAGATGACATCCTAGAGCTAAGATTACATTTCCCAACCTCCCTCACGTTAGCTGTGACCCTGTGCCTAAGTGCTGGCCAAAGAGAAATGCACCAAAGGACATGTGCAACTCCTGGGGTCTACCCTTAAAAGGAAGGAGTGTCCCTTCTCCTTCCTTTTCTCTGGCTGGAATGCACATGTGCTGGGCAGCCATGTTGGTCCAAGTAGATCTGCGCCAGCACCAATGTATCAGGAAAGAAGTCAGACAGAAAGAGCTTACCCACATGACACGGAGCCACTATCTTGGCCAAATGAGCTGCTTATGCACAGGGAATGACATAAGAGAGAAAGACTTTTCCACTGTATTTAAGCCACTGTGTCATTTTGGGTCGGCCTTAGAACAACTGCATTCATATTCTCACTAATGTAAGGCGCTTAATACACATTTACTGAATTAAATTCCTGGATGGTGGATTCTAGGTTTGTATAGAGAACAAGAAAATTGAGGGGATCTTGCTTCATGTGTTTAGACTGAAGTTTTAGGCAACTGGACCTCACAGGAGCCATCCCGCGATGCCTCTGTCGGAACATTCATTAGAAACTGAGCTAACTCTGTTCTTACTCTTTTTTAAAGTAATCTCTACGCACATGAGGGGCTCGAACCCACAACCCTAAGATCAAGAGTTGCATGCTTTAATGACTGAGCCAGCCAGACGCCCCTAAAACAATTTTATTTTATTTTTTTAAAGTAGACTCCGTGCCCAACTTGGGGCTTGAACTGACGACCCTAAGATCAAGAGTCATAGACTCTACCGACTAAGCCAGCCAGGCATCTCCCTGTTCTTACTTTCTTGATTAAAGGCATTCATCCTAAGATCAAAAACACCCCAACTGTGCCAGAAATCACCTTCATTGGAGGCCTGGCTGAGTACAATGATTTTTTTTTTTTTTTTTTTTTGCCTGGGAGGTCTTCCCACATTGGGAAAGTCAAGGAATAAATGTTCACCAGAACCCAGGGTGGCTGCTTATCAAGGCCCCAAGTAGTCTTACAGAAATTCCTAAAACACAGAAGTGTCTTTTGACCTTCTTCTGTATTTAATTTTCTAATTTTCTGGATGTGATGGGGACCCCAAGGACTTGGAGCATCACACTGATGAAGAAACTTTTCCTCATCTATTAATTCCACCACGGTTAACCCACTCCCATCCTGGGGCTGATCCTCCAAGACAGTCACAAACAAGCAGGCAAGTTCCCACCCCAGGCTGCTCCTGGGTATAGGCCAAGGGGCCAAGGGGTGGGATGTGCCCTGTCATTTAGCGGAAGTCACCTAAGCCTCCGTGAACGGCCACCTCCCTTAACCACTAGGCTTGCATCATGCTACTTACAGGAATCAGGCACCACATGTCGAGTGAAATAGGAGATACAGGAAATGAGCCAGATTCCTGGGCTTGAGGGAGGGCTCATTGTTAACCAGAAGGGGACAAAACAAGAGCAGCCACACATGGTATTCCAAGCCCTCGGCAAACTACACAAAGGAAGGCTGGATCTGCCCATTCTAAAGACAGTTTATGGCTTGGATTCGGGAAGCTGACTTCTTTTCTTTTGCTCGAGGCAAGAAACATTGAAAATTTAAAGTTGTTTCTGTGTGTGTCTGTGTGTGTGCATGCGCGTGTGCGCATGTGTGTATCTGTGTGTGTGTGCGTTTTAAACATGGCTGTGGATCAAACAGTCTGAGGGTTCTGCAGACATTTAAAAGACAAAGTAGACTTGTAGTAGACAAAGCCAATTTTGGAAAGAAGTCCAAATGTGAGGTCTGGGAAGTGCCCCTGACTCAGCGACTCAAACCACAGTTCCAGCCCAGCCCTTTCAGAGCCCCATTTGTGGCATTTAAAATTGGGGTGACAGGATCCCCGAGGAGTCTGAGTATCCAGGTTGGGGGTTACCCACATAACCTCATCCTCTCCTTCTTTCTCCTCTAACCTAAATCACTCCCTCCAGGGGCCAATTGGCTTAAAATAGCTTATTCTCTCCAGTGGTTTCCTTAGGACTCTCTTTGCTCCTTGTCTTCCTTTTCCCCCAAAGCCACGTGCACACAGAGTCCCAGCTCTCCAACAGGACTATAAGCCTCCTGGGGGCAGAAACTTCACCATCTCCTTTCCTTCTGCCATGCTGTGCAGTAGGACGCAACCCAGGCAACTTAAATATTTGATCAGTTGGTCTGATTTTCTCTGAAAGGTTTCCTTTTCTCTGCACTTCCTAAGATAACAATAGCGTCCCATCACCTCCACTATCAGATGTAGAGGCACTGGCTAAGTATTGTTTCCCTGTCCTCCGCAGAAAGCAAAGCCTACTCCGAAAGAAAGCCTACTCTGAGGTCCCTTCATGTGGCCTTTCTTCTCTCTAAATCTCCTGTGCCTGGAAGATAGTCAGTGAACGACTCGTGAGTATTCCTGACTTGGAACAATTAGAAGAGAAATTAAATGATATGAATTCCTTCTTCACCATTGCTGGTGGGAAGCTCAAACAGTAGAACACCATCATTACCCAAGCGCAACATGCCGCCGAACCTGATTCCTCAGAGTGGATCAAGCCCGGCCCGCTGTCTCTCCCAGGGGCTGTGAGGGGCCAGCGTTCCAGCCATCTACCTTGGGCAGGCTGGAGGGAGGGGGACCCCATGGGCACAGGGACCTCTTCCTACAAGGAAAAAATGTGCCTCCACACAAAATGGCTTCCTATCAGAGCCAGAGGACTAAGCAGCTTTTGCCTGGCGGTACCAGACTAACACTGACCTTGCTTTTCCAGGGCAACAGAGAACCCATCACCGGGCCCGGGTGTGTCCAGACACCAGCAGGTCTGGTCTATCGGAGGTGAGCCGCGTGTTTCCTCAGGTGTTCCGAACAGACCCTTTTCCTCGGCACCGCTTCCGCCTCTGAACACTGGGAGCAGCGGCGAACTCGGCGCTTGCACCTGAGGAGAACGAAAGCGTATTTTCATTCCTCTCCCTCTGCCCTCTCACTTGCTCACTCCGCTCCTCAAACAAGCCAGGCTTGTCCCAGCCTCAGGGCCTTTGCGCTCGTTTCCTCTGCCGGGAGCGCTCTTTCCTCAGGTGTGCTCACCACACTCCCTCCCTCATTCAGGCTCGCCTACATATCACCTCCGCCAGCTGCTTCCGGAAACCGGCTCCCCACGCCCCTCCAGCAATCCCTACTCCCCTTGCGCGTTTTATTTCCCTCTGCTGCCCCTGTCGTTGCCTGGCCTTCTATCACTGTGCTCGCACTTGCTGTTCGCTGCCTCATTTCCCCCTTTAGTAAGTTCCATGAGGGCTGTGTTGTTCCCTGCCGGACCCTCAGTGCTTGTGCGCTAAAACAATTTACCGAGTGAACGAAGGAATCATCATCCCTGTTGTTACGAGACAGGAGTCTGAGTTACCCTCGGCATCAGTCGGGAGCCAGCACGCTGGCAGGAGCTGGCCGCCGGAGAGGAGTGCTTGTGTAAGCCCCGCCTAAGGCTGCGCGGTGTGACAGCCTGGATCACTTGGCTGGTGCAACAACAAAAATGTCCTGTTCTGGAGGCTAGAAGTCCGACATCAAAGTGTCAGCAGGGTTCGGTCCCCATGAGGACTCCGAGGGAGAATCTCTTCTGTCCTCGGCCCCTGCCCTAGCTTCTGGTGGCTTCCTGGCAATCCTGGTGTTCCTCGGCTTGTAAAAGCATCACCTCCATCTCTGCCTCTGTCTTCACGTGGTATCCCCCTATTTTACATGTCTGTTTCCAAGTTTCCTCTTCTTATAAAAACACCTGTCCTACTGGGTGAGGGCCCACCCTAATATCTCCTCTTAACTCATGACTTCTGCAACAATCCTATTTCCAAATAAAGGCCTCCTGCCTGGGTACTGGGAGTAGGGCTTCCATATGTGAATTTTGGTGGGGGTGGGTGACACAAGTCAACCCATAATACTCTCCACCTTGTCTAGAGACAGAAATGTTGCCCTTCTCACTGCTTCTCAAGGGAAGGCACATGGATGTCAGACAGCGCTGGCCCAAGACCAGCCTAAGACCACCTTCCTCAGGCCTTCCCATAAGATGACAATCGTCTAGGCAGTAGGGACCTCCTGGGCCTCTACTCCTTGAAGCCAGGGGGGGAGACCACCTGCCTTCTGGTGTCCTGTAGCTCCCTTCAGCTGGCCCTGAACTGACTCTCTAGGAAAGACAAACAGAGCCCCATCTACGTCCAGCTATAGCCCCTCAGTGGTGCGAGCATCTGGGCCTGCCAACACACACATTCTCAAATAGTGCTCCTGAGGGAAAGCGTCGCCCTGAAAATTCAGACATAGGATACAACTCAAACGAATCCCTCCAGCAAGAGGGGGCTTGCTGAAAAGGAGGCTCAAATATCACGTGCCCCTTCCGCAGCTGGGGATGGGCCAGGAGGAATTTCCTGAGAGCCTGGGGCAGGTAAAGCTGCTAGCACCTAACGAGGGCAGCACGCACACAATTCCGGATACAAACACTTGGAGAGACAGAAATGACAAGATTTATCCCAAACAGCAAGAAAACAACACCTAGATCTTTGCAAGCCTTGGTGCAGTTCCTCACGGAGTTGCGCGTTAGCCTGAGCATAGGAACGCTGGTGTGGGGGTCTCCATCGTAAGCCTGGTTCCTGGTGTTTGACAAGCTGCAGTAAACCAGTGGACCATGGCCTCTGCGAGCCTCACCCAGGTTTCAGTCCATGTGCCTTTGCCCCAGAAAGGGCGCTGAAGAACACAGGGATGCTTTTGTTTTTACAACCCGTGACATTCTGATTTACCAGAACTAAAACTAGAATAATTGAAATGCAGTGGTGTGAGCCTAGATGTGTGACCTCAATAAAACCTGAACTGTCTACCAAAGAATGCAAAATTTCCGAGAGCTGTCTACCAACTAATACTTCCTTCACTGCTGTGGCAAGGATTGGACGAGGTAATTTACGTGCTCTGTACACAGTAGGTACTCACTAAATGCAAGGACACTCCGTCGAAGAAGGAAAATCTTCCAGCACTGTGCAGGAGCCTGCCAGGAGCCCTGGGCACCGCGGGCTGCTGTGGCCTCCCTGTTGCTGAGGGTGCGTGCTGCTGCCAGAGGCAAAAGGCCGGGAAGAGTTGGGGGTTTCCAGCATTCCCAGGTGGCAAAGTGCAGTCTGTGGCACCTTTTCTACTGCCCAGATTTAAATTAAAGTACAAAATTTGCATTCAGTCCCCTCAGGGCCTGGCTCTGTGACCTAAGCCTCAAGTTTGAAATACTTCTGCTCCAGGGAACTGCCGGTTCAAATCCCAGGAGGGTTTCTGCTAGGCCTGGCATCCTTCTGAGACAGATCATTTGAATAAATGCAATTTAGTGAAGGCAGACCTTTCAGACGAGGCCTCTAGAACAGAGAGGTGGAGGCTCTGTGGGAGGGCATGGAAGCTCAGAGTTTTCTCCAGTTTTCCGGGTGTCCTTGCCAGATGTCAGGCGTGTACTTCAAACTGTGGGGAAACCAGAGAAAGCTCACAGAAGGCTCCTGTGCCAGAGCCTAGCCCCCAACTTGTCTTTATTGTGAGTCCTCTGTCATTTTCTCTCCAGCTCTGCCCAGAGAGTAGATGTTTTTTAAGAAGGAGTACTTCTGCCTACGCTCTTTTCCCAATTTGGAGATGGGTCTGTGCTCCTCCAAGCCACAGACACAGGAGGGATAGTTTCGCGCACTGGTTACAGCTGTAGAGCCCAGATCAGATGACCCGTGTGTGAACCCTGGCTACTCCGAGTCCTACCTGTGTGGCACCTTCTATGCCCCACACCAGAAAGGACACCTGTCTCTGTGTATTTTGCAATGTCCTATGTTACTGGCTCTAAGGCACTGCCACAGTACCCCCTGCTCTGAGCGTGGGGACTCACCGGATAAAGGAATCTCCAGGAAAGTTCTCTCATAGCCCCAAACAGGGGCAGTAAGGAAACATCAGTGCGACCAAAGCCTTCATAACTTCTGAAACATACACTCAAAACCACTTGAATTATTCCTCTTAAATTGTCCATAGTACCTGAGTCCAATCAGAATCTATGTGGCTTTTTAGGGGCCACTGCTCTCAGCACTCTGATCTACATGGCAAAAGGATATTAGAGCTATTGAGAGACACCAAGGGGAGAAGCAAGAGACCGGCCCTGTCTCAACTTAGGGTCTCCAGGGACCGACATAGATTAATGTGCAAGACGATTATCAGGGAGTGCTCTTGGGATCAACACCTGTAGAGGGACGGGGAGAACGCCCAGGTGGGCCGAGGAAGAAAGTGAGTCATGATGCAATCTCAGGAGAGGCCCCAGCTGGAGCGCCTGCAGGACACACGCAAGCAGTCCAGGAACCAGCTGTCTCCTCCTTTGCCTGTTGATTTCATTTTCACCTTGTTGTTGCAAGAGCCCTTAGACGTGAGGCCCAGCTCCATTTCACAGGGGAAACCCCTAAGGCCAGAGGGGCTCAGTGACTTTGCCAAGATCCCCCTCCTGATTAGTGGTTCATCCAAAGCTAATCCAAAACTCCAGCCCTGAACACAAAAGTGCAAACCCAGAGCCCTACCTTCCATCCTTCTCCCAATTTCACATTCCCCAAACTGAAGTGCCCTTGACCGGTTCTCTGGCCAAGGTAGCTTGGGCTTAAAATGATCTGGAAGCATTTCAGCCCCACTTAGCCTCTTCTCCCACAACGAGGTCTCTCTTCAGAGGGCTGAGGTCTATCCAGGAAGCAAAGACAAGCAGAGGACAAGGCCTGGGAATTCCAGTGGTGAAGAAACAGGCCCCGGCTGCCAGCCCTTCAGATGGGGACATGAAGGCTGACATTGTAGATGGTGCAGAGTCTCTCTGGGCATTACCTTGTCTAGCCAGCTGTCCAACAGGACTCTTCTGGTCTCCGAGTGCTGCCTGAGGCCCCCAAACTGAGAACAATACTCAAACCCCACCCTCTAGAGTCCGTCTAGCAAATAGCCTGTTCAATTCTACTGCCTGGAGGTGGTGACCAGTGAATGTGGAAACTCTGCTTTGGAGCTGAGGAAGTTGAAGAGGCTGGTAGGAAGGATTTCTTTAGAGAGTTGTGAGACAGTGTCAGAGGCTGTCTATTGGTGGGGGCGATGAGTGCAGAGAAAAATGAGGAGGTCCTCAAGGAAGTCTCTAGAGGAGAGCTTGATTTGTGTCTCCAGGAATTAGGGAGGATGCAGACACTAAGCGCAAACTCAAAGATGGCAGGTGGCTGAGCCAGGAGGCAAAGCTCTGGCTAGGTGATGTGGTGCCTGCTCCAGATAGGCCCTAGGAATAATGCCAGCCTGAGAAGGCAGGAAGCGGGGGCGGGGGGGATGCCAACAGAGGGATGATGGGCTTCTGGAAACTAGTATGGAAGAAAGTAGAAGTGGAAGGAAGAACACTAGAAAAGGCATTCATTGCCCACGGTGAGTCACTACAAATGGGAGATCCCTAGGGATGGGGTGAATCTCTAAAGAATAAAAAAGCACAACATACTTAGGATAATCCCAGAGTGCCCGGATGCCAGATTATAACCTCATCGTCCAGATTCTGTGCACTTGTTCTTGGATGTCCCCTTCCCGCAGGCTAGATCCTGAAAGGGCCAAAAGAACAACAGGGTGAGTAAGGTGAGTAAAAGAGGAGGTAGAACAAGGAAGAGACTTTCCCCACAGCAGGCTTCTAAGACAAATTCAGGCTAAGAAGGGGGGTGTGTGTGTGTGTGTGTGTGTTGTAATTATAGGGGGTGAGCAGGTGCAAGAATTTGAAATATATGAGTAACTAAAGCTTTAACTTGGACGTACTAGATTTTAATATTTGTGGATAATTAGACTATTTTTGATGGTGAAACAGTTGGAGTGGGAAAGTCATGTGATGATTCAGAGCCATGGAAGGAAGATCCAGGGTATGGCACAGACTTACACCTTATCAAGTCCAACTCAGTAGGTAAACTGATGACATTTATTCAAGGAAGCCCAGAGCCTCTGGATTAGTTGTGCCCGGTGGGGTGCTCGAGCAGAGGAAGGGACAGGCCCCATGTCCTCCACACATGGGGAGCTCTCACATCAGGGACCCTGTCCAGCCCAGGCTGGGGTCTCCAGAAAGAAAATTCTGGGCCTCAGAACCAACCCAAAGGCGGCCCACAAGCCCTGTGACCACAGCCAAATACAACTCACCGGGAGATTCACCCCCGGCTCATTCCCTGGCCAGGATGTTTGCCTTTCCTCCCTTTCCACATGGAGATCTGAGTGGAAATGGCCTTTCTTCCCCCTCACGCTGATGAGAATTTGTTGGCAGGGAGCCTTTACAGCATGCATTTCCTTCCCAGGGAAGCTGATGCCTTCACAAATGAATTCCTTGCCTTGACACTGAGAATAGCTGCTGCGTATTTCTCCTCACTGAGGCCCCGTCCATTCTGGGTCCTGGGAGAACAATGCCTAGAGCCACCTTCGTCCCAATAAAGGAGGAACTGGCCAGGCTAGTGTTCCAGCAATGGCCTGGACATGGGTGGAAATCCCCCTCCGTCCTCGCAAGGTCTCAACGGCACGAACCCAGGGAGGGGCGTGGAGAGGAGGGCGTGGATCAGAGACATCCAGGCCTTTAACGGCGGCCTCCAATGAGAATCCAAGTGAGTCTCTTACCCTGACCAGCAGTGTGATGGTGGAGAAGTGACTTCACGTTTCTGAATCTCAATCCCTGCATCCATAAAAAAAGGATAATCACGTGAAACTCAGGGAGTGGATGAGTAAGACAAAGGACGGAGCAGTGCAGGCACATAAAAGGTATGCAGTCAATGTTTCCTGCTTAAAAATCAGACACCCCACATGCCTCAGGCAGCCTTCCTTGATCACCCCACTTAATACCAGCATGCCTATCTGCTCCTCATTTCATTGGCTGTTCTCCAAAGGCCATGGGTGGGAGCTGGAGAGATAGCCCGTGGCCAGGTGTAAGGTGTTGTTAGGGCAGGCTGCTGGCAGACCCACGTCCTCAGGCTGACCTTGTCCTTCCAGCTTTACATAGTCTCAGTGATCTCTCAGTGATGGTGAGAGCTGACTAAACCTAGTCACATGGGGCCTGTGGCTAAGCCAGGCTGCCAATGTGTTGATACCAAGGGGAGAGAGTGGAAGAAGAGGAGGTGGTCACTTTTCAGAATCTGGAGCACTCTCAATACCCTATCCGAGATGCTGACGTCCCTAGTCCTGAGGCTCTCCCTCCTTGAAGCAGGGAACCACAGGGCCCATTTGTCCATACGGTACCCAGTTTTCTGAATTTCCTTGCAGACTAGTCCTGCCTTGTGCCTTCATCGAATGTGCTAATATCACTGATTATGCCACCATGAAATAGATGTTTCTACAGGCCCGGGGAGGCTTCAGGATCCTTTCATTATGTGCTGATTTCATTAGTGTAGCTTTCACAGCCTCCAGCTGACTGAGTGATGAAGAACACTGGACATGGTCCCAGTCTCCTGAGGCCTCGGATCATCCCAGCTGTCAGCCCCTCAGAAAGCCTCTGTGCAAAGATGATCTCCAGCCCACTAGAAGCGTGGTTCTGGCCTCTGAGTCAGACATGATAATAGCACCATGTGAATGACTGAAGAAACACACCTCTGGCTTCTTCTAAGCCATTATTCTACATGTGCCAGAGCCAAGGGAGGACCAAAGGGCCAACTAAAAGCAAGAATTTGGGGGACAAGGGAGTGGCTGCCATTGAAGTATTTAAAGGGATAAAGACAGGAGTTCAAATCAGAGGCTGCTCAGAGTGGGAAAGGGTCAACTTGGTGTGAGGTTGTCTGGCTGAACCCAGCTGCTAGAAGTGGAGTGTGCGTCTCGCCCAATTGCAACAATGGTCCCATTCTGTGCCAGGAGTCGCTTTCATGTCCTCATTGTTAAATCTTGGCTCTGTGAGTAGGAATTCCAGCTCCCAGATCTGGCTCCTCCTGGGCTTCTCCAGGTGGCTAGGAGGCCTCGATGCCGTACCTGGGATGCTGCACAGGCCAGATGGCTGCTCCACACCACAGACCTGGTGGGCATGATTCTCCAGGCCCAGTGGTGGCAGAAGTCAGCGTGGTAATGTGTGGCAGTTCCAGATACTTGGAGAATTCTAGAATTGGCTCCTAAGCCATTCCCAATGAACACAACTGACAGGAAGCTCACTGTTACCCAAGAACCCACTCAGGCCACACAAACCGGGGCCCATGCCAAGAGTCTCAGTGACACAGAAAGACTTCCCCAGATGCCATATTAGAGAGGAAAAAAAGCTGGAGCTATCTCAAGTCCTGACACGTCTGGGTCCAGTCTGGGTAGATACCCCCCCTCTGCCGCCCCAGTAAACACTTCTCTTCTGAGGCAACTGAGGTATCTCTGTCTGTTGTTATGGCAGGAGATTTCATGACACCGTCTTCAGCCAAAGAAACAACCAGAGGCTAAGAATGTCTTACACACCCAATAGCTTATTGTGGCTATTGCACTGTGAGCTATGAATGCAATGCCTCCATTTGTTCGATAGTGAAATACCTTCCTTTACTGAGCACCTCTCCTACTCCAGAGCCTGAGAGATATGTCCTCTTTACACATTATATTCTACAAGCTTCCAAGTACTAAGTGGGGTAGAAATTATTAGCTCCATTTTGTGCATGAGGACAAGTACTATCAAAATGACTTTTTAAAACCCACGGCTAGAATCCCCATACATTATGAAGGGGAATGTAAAATGGTGCAGCCACTTTGAAAAGAGTCTGACAATATCTCAAAAATGTGAAACACAGAGTTACCATATGACGTAGCAATTCTACTCTCTACCCAAGAGAATTGAAAACATATGTCCACATAAAACTTGTACATGAATGTTCAGCATTATTCATAATAGCCCAAGGTAGAAACAACCCAAGTGTCCATCAAGTGAAGAAGAGGTAAACAAAATGTGGTATATTCATAAAATGGCACATTATTCAGCAATTAAAGGGAAAGGAAGTTCTAATTCATACAACATGGATGAACCTTGAAAACATATGCTAAGTGAAAGAAGCCAGACACAAAAGACCACATTTTATTCCATTTATATGAAATGTCCAGAATAGGTGACTCTATGAAGACAGAAAGTAAATTAGTGGTTACCTAGGGCAGAAGGTGGGGAGAATTGGGAGCGACTCTCAATGGGTATGGGGTTTCTTTTGGAGTGATGAAAATATCCTAAATTAAGATTATGGCGATGGCTGCACATCTATGTAAAACACACTAAAACCACTGAATCGTATACTCTAAATGGATACATTTTATGGCATGTAAATTATGTCTCAATAAAACTGTTTTAAAAAATAACATGGCTGGTTGAACCCTATGGGATATCTATACCTACAACTTTACCTCTGAACTGAAGGGCAAAACCAGGGTTACCTATATGTGATGGTAGAAAGCACAGAGCTCTAGTGAGAGAAAAATCTGGACTTAGGTAACCTTGAGCTAGTTATTCAGTTCTTGGGTGCCAAATTCTATGACTTTTATGAAGATGAAATGGGATAATACCAGTCACAAGTTCCTATACAGGCTTGTTTGAATATATGTGAATTATAGCTACAATTTCTTAGAAGGGGAACTCAAAAGAATAAGCCAGGGTCCCTGCCCTGAAAAGGGATGAGGACACGAGTCATAGGACCACAAGAGTATGCTAGGACAAGGGGTAAAGCTGAAGCCTGTCACAAGTCTTCTGGCCCAGTGTGAGGACACGAGCTCAGAAACAACCCTAAACCCAAGACTTGGGTCCAATCAAAAACCAAGTGATCACGCTGAGCCTCAAGCAGGGGACCTTGAGATATTAAACACCTCTTTGCCTTGGTCATTCCTAGTTCTGCAACTTATGAGAGGCCTGAAGAAGTGGTAGAGGCTCCAGCGGCGGGGGGTAAGGACTTCAGAAGCAGGGCTGGAAGGTGGGAAGCAAGAAACAGAGCTACATGAGTAAGCCCAATCCTTTAAATATTGTCGACATCCCAAATGGCCACGTGAATCTATAAAGACCTATTTCATTGCTGTGAAATAGTCCAAAACATGCCATATGGATGGGAGAAAGAAGGTGGCCCTACTTAGATTATCTACAACTTCACTTTTCATTCATCTCATTCATCCCCAAATATTCCCATTCCCAAATTCAAATCTAGGCCAATGGCCTCAGAACAGTTCTTGCTCCCAGATCTTAGAGAGCAGAGGAGGAAGCCGTATGTCTGCATCGGTCAATAAGCTCTGCAGATCATTCCTTCTTTTGCAGCATCGTTAGCGCTGATCTTCTTTTGACAGACAGGGGAAGGAGAGAGAAAAATGTACAGGTGTACAGTTAAAATTCAGCTCCTGATTTTCAATTCAATTAGCCCACTTAAGATTAAGGAAGAGTACCATGCATAGTGATGTAGGAGAGATCTCGGTAATAGTAAGTACTCATAGGATCGCCATGAAGAAAGAGTAAGATGGTGACCCAGCTGATTAAACTGTAGATTTGGAGTCAGGCAGAAACAGGCTTATGACTGAGACTTCTTTAAACTTGAACTGCCAATCTCATAAGACTGCCAGGAAATATCTACTCAGAAAATACCTAGTGCAGCGCGTGGCACCAGTAAGCCTCAACAAATAGGAGGAAAAGAGAAGCACTTTCCACAGTGATTGGCACAGTCATAGACCCTGCCTACATGGCTCCCCAAGGTGGTAAGGGTCAGACAGCCAAGATGTGATTGAGAAGAGGCCAAATACATGCAAGGAAGGGCCTAGAAGCCCCCAGTGTGGAAGAAGTCAGAGGAGAGCTATTGTAGGTGGCTTAGTCTGGCTCTGAACTGAAGCAGTTTCTGTTCTGGCCGGAAGCTTTCTGTAGGGGAAAGCACCACCTCAAGCCGCCCCGAGCAGGAAGGCAGGCACTGTATCAGGAAGAACTGGTCAACCTGGCAAGAGAAGAGTATATCCTGATGCGTGGATTTACAAATATGAGAAAGGAATAATCATCCAACAGTGATCAGCAATATTTGACCTCAATTGGCAGTAGCTGTCCTATCCAGCCCATTCAGAAAGTCCAGAATTCTGCAAGGCACAGAGAAACGTGGTGATTTGGAACGATTCACCGGCCAACTCTTCCACTGTCTCAGTCTGAGGCTTCTATTGAGCCCTTAGAATCATTAATAAAGAAAGTGGCCACTGTTTGTATCCTGAGTCCTTTGTGCCGACTATTGCTGCCTCACTGGGTTGCAGGTGGTCTACAAAGGAAGAAAACAACCACTTTTATTAACCCTCTTTGTAGGCTTTGCTTTCCCCTAACCTTGTCTGACAACAGGCTTTACCCCCCTCCAGTGGTACACATTCATCTCAGAGGTCAGGGGGCAGAGGTTTTCCTATCAAGGGAAAGCGCCCTGGTGAGAGGTGAGAGGTGAGGTGGTGGGGTGGGTATGAGGACCAGAGAGGGTATCTTTTTACCAAAAGGTGATTCTCAACAGGGCCTTAAAGTTTCCAGGATGACAAGAAAATTGTGCACATCCTTCCAGGCAGGCTTAGCATGATAACCTGGAGACCAGCAAATGGAGCTCAGAGCCAAGCAAAATATACCAAAATGTAAGGACTCCCCCAAATAATTCAAGAACAAAGTGGTGTGAACTTGAAGGTCATGAAAATGTAACAAAGCCTAGGTTAAAAATAACTTACTGATCAGTTAGTGTAAGCACATGGTATGAAATTCTGGAGAGTGAAAAGTAAGTCTTCCTCCTACCCATGTATCCTAACCAAGCAGATCCCCACCCTGGAGGTAAGCATTATTAACAAGTTTGTGCGTATTCTTCAAGAGGTAATCTGTGCATCTATATGTAAGAATATATATATATATATCTTATATATAAGAATCATATATATACTCTGCCCTTTACACAGTACTATACTGTAATTTTGTTCTGACTTGTTTTCTCTCTACTTAACAATGTATCTTGGAAATTTTTCAAGAGTTCTGTCTAGTCATCTACAATTAAATATATTTATACTATTGTCACTTACCTGCTATAAAAAGTATCATCTGCCCTCCAGCTCTAAAAGTTTTGTTAATCAATGTGGGTTTTGCTTTCTTTTTCCCTTTCAGAAACTTGGTGAAATATACTTTTTCTAGATTGAAATTTTGTAGGACACTTACATTCTGTATCTCAACCATAATTTCCACTGATGTTTTCATTCTTACTTCTACAGTTATAAGGATTTGCGGCTTACCACCATTCTTCTAGCCAAGGTTTTTCCTCTGATCTCTTGGCTGAGAAAATTTGCTATCTCGTAATTTCTTCAAGAAGTGGTCAACAGAGCTGCTTGTCCTACCTATTTGGAAATGTTTGTCTTTTGCTTTTGTACTTGATTGACATGTTTGCTGGGTATAAAATTCTTGGATTCCTCACATTTTCTTTCCATAATTTGAAAAAATTATCAACCATTTTTCTGGAGAAGCTTAACATCACCCTGATGTTTTCTCCTGTACAGGTAACTTTTCTTTTTGGTTAGAATGTTCACAGGATTCTTTCCTTATCTTTGAAGTTTAGTTACTTTATTATGATTCAATGCCTCGTATATCAGTTTTTCTGGGGACATGGCATGCCCTTCCATAGTAGAAATTCAAGTCTTTTTCATTTCTGGCAATATTGTTGAATAATATCTTTGAGTATTTATTTTTCTCTACTTGCCTGGCTCTATTCTATAGGGATATTATTTATGGATCTCATCTGATTGACATGCCTATCTACTATTTTCATGTCATGCTTGTCAGTCTCCTTCATTTTCATTTCATTTTGCTTGCTTCCCAGTCCTTTCCCCTGTGTCCTTCTTGCATTTCCATAGTGCTTATTCCTTCTTGTGTTTATTCCAGTGTGGGTTTCATTTCTCTTATCTCCTCCCTGGATTCTCCCAGCCACTGGGCCATACAGTATCAGTGGTTAAAAGTGAGATCTCTGAAATCAGAGTTTGATATCACTTACCAGAACATAAATCGGATTAAGTTACTTGACTTTTGGCATTTTGCCTTTATATTGAGTAAAATGAGAGCATTTATCTTATAGGGCTGTTGTAAGAATTGATGAGTTAATACATAAAACTCATTTTGAACTATGATGGGCACATTTTAAGGTCTGTTTATGAATTAGCAAAAGGAGATGATGATGATGATGGCAATGATAATAGCTGTTTCTTCCCTGAGCTCTTGTCTCTGATTTGTGCTCTTAGATCAACTTGTAACATTTTTTTGCATTTGTGGTGATATGGTCATAATTTTCCTCTACATGATAGCCACATTTTTTTGGTGCCTGCTTCCTATCATCTTTTCATTCTTTTCCTCATGTTTTTTTCTTGTAACTTGTTTACAAGATCCTGTACTGATTGCTTTTAAATTATTACATATTTTCAATAAGGCTAGTTCTTCCTGGATCAGCGTTTTGCAGGAGATTCTCATGGCAGGCTAGCCTGGGTTTCAGACCAACAGAAATAGAGTGGCATATACAAGCAAATTATCTGCCCCTCATGGAAATCACCAGTTACAAGACTGTATACCAGTTGGGAGTCTCTCTTCTCCATCCTCCCCAACAAACTGCCTCCCTCAAAGATGATTTCTGTGTGCTCCTCATACAGCCTCACATCTCTGCCACTTGCTGGTATCAAACAGGGGCCAGAGAAGCTCCTATCATCTGCTGACGTACCCTAGTGCCACTGATTCAAGTAAGGGATGGGGATTTGAGCCCATTAGGGTCTGTGAGAGAATTCTGCTCTCTCAGGACAGAGATGTACAGATGGAAACTTCCTCCCTCAAGATGTTCCTGTACCATTCCATCTGGCACCCCTCCCTCATACGTTATGGTGAGGGTCACGGCATGCCTTTTAGTTTTATCCAAGAAGGAATTTGAGTTTCTTGATTTCCTTCTTTGCTTTTGGTGGGGCATCCATGAGGAGTTCTGACCCCATCAGAGAGCCACACTGTGGGAGGCAGGCCTTGGAGGACTCAATGAGCAACTGAAAGGCCTAAATTTGTCTTCTCTTTGGAGCAAAGCTCACACCACAATGGCTTTACATGACCACTCAGAGATCCAGAATACTGCTCTTGGTAAAATAAAGCATTTTTACCACATCATATAATCTCCTTATTATGCTTCAGGGCTGTGACAATGTCTGTCAGAGCTTTAAGTGGAGAAGCAAGATAAGCCAGGCACTTTCTTTTGGCAATGTGTTATTAAAAGGTTATATTTACTCACTGACTAGCAGGCACTGAGCCTTTCTCCCCTTAGAGTAACCAGAAACAGAAGCACCAACTGGTGGGTAACAGATAAGAATATTTTTAAATGTCTCCTTAATTAAAAAACAAAAACATCTGAGAGTTTGTCTGGTTTTCTCTTCACTGGACTTGAGCAGGCTCAGAAAGGGAGTCTGTCCTGAGTCACCAAATCAGCAAGGCAGAAAGTCATTTGTCACCTGGTGTGAGAACCCGGCTGGTTGGAAGTGCTTTGCAAATACAGGAAGCCACTTTGTCTACAGAGGTTCTTGTGCACAGCAAGACCAAGTCTTACCAAAAAGGCCTCGGAGGGAATAAACCACTGCCTGAAAAGACACTGACCTTATAAATCACGTGGTGGAACTTTGGGGCTTTCAGACCAACTGCTCAGAGAAAGAGGCACTTGAGAAGGTCATCAAGATAAAGAGAAATGCGCTGCCCCCACTTTAATTTCACCTGAACCAGTGGCAGGATATTCATGAAAATCCAGTGGGACCTGAAGGGCAAGGAGACCTTGAGTGTGAATTCTCTGCCTAGCAATTTACAGGAATGTTTTTCACATATCATCATCAGTTCTGAGTCCCCCAACTCTCCTAGAGTGACAGTAATCAAAATTGATTTGGGGAATTTCATCCACAAATTAAATTTACTGGTTCCAATATGGAAGCTCAGTGGCTTTATCTCATGGCCAGTGAGGTGACCAGAGGTTTTGAGGTATGGTGTGTAAGAGTAAAAGCACGTGATCATCTGGCATAACTGAATGGTTGAAAAGCAGACACAGGTGTACTTTCAGCTCTGGGAGCCATAGCTGGCAGGAGCATCTGCAACTGTTTGGGCCACGCACTCAGTGTGATTTTAGGAGGGCTTGTGTCTTCCAAGTTTATTGCTGCCTAATTTTTTCCAGGCTCAATTGTTTTTTTGGTGCCGTGCATATGGACTAACGTATTAACTGCCCTAGGAAGCCATCCCTGTCTAAAACTTTGCTGAATGCTCCATTCATAGTTTTCACTTAGAGAAAGCTCACCTGGCATCTAGCCCATAGGTATTCTCTGGTTGTATGTCACATCCATGTAGAGTGGCACTCCCTGACCATGAGGACAAATGCTGTTTCTCTGGGTGATACATGGGAATCAGAGAGAAGTGCTTCAGCAAAGAGCTGCTGGCAGAGAAGAAGGCAGGGTTCCAACATCTGGGGTGGTCTGGCTTGGCCCACAGCCCAGCCTCCAAGCTTACTCTTTCTAGTTCACCTTGTTTCATAATTGACCGTTCATGCAGACCTGTGAATGCTGGATGTGGAGGCAAAAAAAAAAAAAAAAAAAAAATCTTTCAAACTGGGCTTCCTTATACAGATTTCTGTTTCTGTACCAAGAAGGTCAAAATCATTGGTCTGGGCTGGGGTCCAGGAGTTAGCAAGTCTGATAGTGCCTTTGGTCATTCTAATGTAGGGGGTCCATGCACCATGCTCTGAGAAACACCGCTATATGAGATCATTCATAGATTAAGGAGAATAAAACGTATTTTGTTAATGTGAAAAAAAATTAATGGGCTTGTCCACCCCTTCCACGATCTGCTCCTAACCACAGACGTGATAGGACAGCAGGATCAGGTTAGGAAAGCTGAACCCAGATATGGAAAATATGGACGTGCTCTGGACTGTCTATCTCTAGACTGTTAGGTGAGCTAATAAGCTTCCACCTTGTTTTCAAACACGCACACCACACACATACATAAAACTGCATTTCCTTGGCTCGAATAAAGATAAAATTATTCCTGTCATGTTGCTCCACTAATGAAAATTCAAGATGGTTGTTGAAGATTTCCACCCACCTTGCTTTATCCATTTTGAAATTTACTGGCATTTTCTTCTTGAGGGTCAAAACCACATCTTTCATTTCTGTGGTTCTCTGCAGTTCCAAGAATGTTCAATTAACACAATTCCAAGAGAAGCAATAGAGCATGATAGCTTGAGTGTCACTTTTGAAGCCAGTTGCCTGCATTTGAATCTGCCACTTACTGGCTGTGTAGCTTTGGACAACCTGTGATTCAGTTTCATTGACAAAATGGGGACAATAATATAATAAATCTTTCATAGGATTGTTGTGAGGAATAAAGTACACAGAACAGTGCTTGATACACAGTAAATGCTAAACGTGCTTGCTGTCATTATGATGATGATTACTGTTATGGTGGTGATGACCGAAACCATAGGATGGGACCAAAGTTTGCTAGCACTGGTCCTTAACATTCTCTCAGTATCTGTGGATGTGCACATTGCACTATTCTAAAATGGAAAGAATGTTCAAACTATTCTCAAGTACATTTCATCTTCTCTGCAGTTGATATTAGTTGAAGGAACATGTTTACAAGGCAGCAGCCCATTTAAAAATCATCTGTGGAGGAAAAGCAAAATTCCTTTGCACATGCTTAATGTCAGAGCGTTCCACATTCTTCAAGTTAGGATTTATCAGTACAGCTGAAGGGTTGTGTTTTTTTTTTCCTGATTAATATGCAGTGAAATAAGGCAATTTCTTTCCAAAAGTAGTTATGCTTTTCTTCTTCATACTTCTCCCTACCTAGAGTAGGAATAGGTTTCCAGTCTGGCTCTGATGCAAACAGAAGAGGAAAGAGGCTGTTCTCTTCCTTTCCTGTCTTCAAACGGGGTTCCCTGTGCAGGAGCAATTTGCATCACATTATATTAAGTCACAAAAGGCTAAACATCAATCACCAAAACACACTTCAAGTTTTACAGCTCGTGTGCCGTTCAGGACGTAACATTTTCCACCACTCGTTCAACTTCTCTGCATGTTTGAAAATGTCAGAATAAAAAGCTGGAAAAAGGAAAACAAGAAAATAAAAATATAAGGAAAGAATAGGGACCATTATTCCCTTATCTAACCTTTAAGCAACCCAAGATTCTCCACAATGTAGTAAGTATAAAGTTCTTGCCAAATGACAGGACAAAACAGGAAAAAGTCAAAATATTCATAAGGCAGTTATATTTGTAAGGTTATGTATCTATAAGGCCCCCGTCAATAGGTTATTAGTGTTCCTGGCATAGAAGGCACCAAACATGATCCTTGCGCAATTGAAAATCAATTTCTATACTCTGGAATCCCACACCCAATAAAAAGGTCCCCCTTCCTTGGCCACGTCTGTGCTCTGGGACGCTCCTGCTTCTGTCAGGGGCCAAGCCATAACAGGTTCTTCCCTGGCATCTGCCAAATTCGAACTAAGAAAAGACGGTCCTTCTCTGGCGAAGAACTGTGAGATGTGAGATCAGAAGTTTGTTTCCTCTCTGTGGTGCAACTATTTTAAGAGAATAAAAAGTCAATATTCAGTGAACAAAGGTAAGAAGGACTGAGAGGACCCAGTGCCAGGACAAGCCTCTTGGAGGTCAAGAAGATGAGGAAGGACGTTACTTCTTTACTACTTTACTTACTTTACTCTAACGAGTAACAATTAAATCAGGGAAATGCACGTTTTCGGGATCTCTTCTGGATCAAATTATCCTCATTCACTCCCTGATCTTTCTGCTGAACTAACTCCTATTGGAAAGCCCCACGTGGACGTCTTAGCGGCATCTCAAATTTAATGTGCGAAACTGAACTCCTCATCTTCCTCCACAAAAATTGCTCCCCAGACTCTTCTCCATTTTAGTCACCAGCAACATCTTCCGACTAGGTACCCAAGTTTAAAATTTGGAGTCATTTTTGATGCCTCTCCTTCTCACATGTCACATCTACTATCAGGAAAGGGCTCAACTTGCCAGATACACAGACTCCAACCACCTGTCACCAACTCCACTGACTTGCACAAGGCCAGGCTCCATCATGTCTTGCCTGGATTATTCTGACAGCCTCCTAATTTGTCTCCCTGTACCCCTCCTGCCCTCCTAATCACATGGCAGCCAGTGAATGGTATCTCATCTCACTTATAAATCAGGTCATATGATGCCAGAGTCAAGATCTTCACCATGACCTATAAGCCTCTCTAGGAAATAATGGTAAAAAAAGTTTTTATACAGTCCAGTTCCCCTACTCTATAGTCTTATCTCCTCCCTCTCTCTGCCTCTTGCTGTCCCCAGACCTTATTCTCCCCCAGCCATAGTCCTTTTCCTTTGCTGACCTCAGGTAGAAGTCACGTTTCTACCTCGGGTTCTGTGCAATTGCTGTCCTTGTGCCTGGAACACGCATCTGCCAGACATTAGCCTGGTCAGCTTCCCCCACCACTTCCCTCAGGAATCTGTTCATATTTCACTATAATGAGAGGAGACCTCTCTGACTGCTCTACCTAAAATAGCACCCCCTCCCCTGCTTTGCCTTACAACACATATCACCACTAACACATTATTTATGTCTTCCTCCCACTTAGAATACACGCTCCACGAGAAAAGGCATTTTTGGTTCATTACTTGTCTTCTTAGAGCCTAGAACCATGGCTATCATGTGGCAGGCACACAAAAAAGGTGTTTGCGAAAGGAACCGTTCCAATACGTCTCACATTTCAATCTCTTTTACCCAAGCTAGCTTCAATTGGTTCTCATACTGCCGTAAAACAGTTAATCTTAAGTTTCTTTCACTAAAATATATCAGATTATGTAATGATACTGGTTTTTCCTACATCTTCCATTCTTCTCAGTGACCATTTATTAATTCCTAAAACGGATGCCATTTGACAATTTTTTCAGCAATTTGTTAAAAGCTCAGATTTCCTTTGCTACTATATTATATAATTTTGTGACTACAGTGACTTAACGATTTTATTCAAATGACAATATTTAAAGTCATGAAACATTCATTCCCCCTCCCCTCCGAAACGATAGTTTCTGTTCTCAAATGAAATCACAAATCAAGAGCGGTGAACTGCAGAACTCTATAGGCCAAGCCCCAATTAGGAACAAGTTCTCTCACCTCTGAATTATCTAACGCTTCTTCCGTTTCTCTTCCTGCTATTCAAATTTCAACAATCTCAGGACTTTTCTTAGCACGGGCCCATTGGAAGGTAAGAAAATGTGTACCTATCAAATCTGTTTGTCTACTTGACCACAGTCCTAACCAAGGGGTTGAAGTCATGGTGGTTCAAGAATGTTGGCTAAAATGGGAATAAGAAAGTAATGTAGTTCATTCTTCTGACATTCTTGAGCTTCACCTTTTTTCCAAAGGCCCAGAATCATTTTAAGATCTCTCTACAAAGGGCATTTTAAGATGTCTCTACAAAGCGGGTCAAAATAATTTTCCATCAGCATTAGATCTCAAACTCTACACTACTCCTACAAGGCACCTTTGTTCCTCTGATGCCACTGCTGATTTTTCAGCAGTCCACCTCATGAAATGTGTTTTAATGGGCCCACATGAATTTATATTTACCCTTAAGCAGCATCAACTTTCAAAAAAACCAGGAAAGAACTTGCAAAACAGAGCCAAACCCTCTTACCATTTTATAGTTTTAATTTTTATTTGTACTTGGCATTAATGGGATTTTAAAATGTCACCACAAACTCATTTATTTTAACTTCCACCTATTGACTTAAAACTCTTTAACATTTGGAATGTACTGTTAAGACTGGATATCAAAGAGAAACTAAAAATAATTCAAGGGATTAAGTATTTTGAGAACTGTAGTTTTAAAAAAACATATTTGTCAATATGACTTCTGGGTATCTAGCCACAAGAATTAAAAGTAGGGTATCAAAAGAATGAAACTGGGCCACTTTATTACACCAATTACAAAAATAAACTCAAAGTAGATATACAGACCTAAATGTGAGACCTGAACCCATAGAACTCCTCAAAGAAAACACAGGCAGTAATCTCTTGGATATTGGCCACAGCAACATATTTATGGCTATGTCTCCTCAGGCAAGAGAAACAAAAGCAAAAATAAACTATAGAGACTACACCAAAATAAAAGCTTTTGTACAACAAAGGGAACCATCAGCAAAACAAAAAGGCAACCTACGGAATGAGAGAGGATACCTGCAAATTATACATCTGATAAGGGATTATCTTTCCAAAATATGTAACATCCAAACGTATACAACTCAACACCAAAAAAAACCAAAACCAAAAACAAATAAACCCAATTCGATTGAAAAATGGGCAGAGGACCTGAACAGACATTCTTCCAAAGAAGACATATGAATGGCCGACAGACACATGAAAAGATGCTCAATATCACCAAATCATGAGGGAAATGCAAATGAAAACCACAGTGAGATATCACCTCACACCAGTCAGAACAGCTAGTATCAACAAGACAAGAAATAACAAGCGCTGGTGAGGATGTGGAGAAAAAGGAACCCACATGCCCCGCTGGTGGGAAAGTAAACTGGTGCAACCACCACGAAAAACAGTACAGAGGCTCCTCAACAAATTAAAAATACAAATGCAGCGTGCCTGGGTGGCTCAGTCAGTTAAGTAGCTGACTCTTAATCTCACAGCTCAGGTCCTGACCTCAGGGTCATGAGTTCAAGATTCAAGTTGGGCTTCACACTGGGTGGGACATCTACTTAAAAAAAACAAAAACAAAAACGAAAACACAAATGCCATATGATCCGGTAATTCCACTATTGGGTATTTACCCAAAGAAAATGAAAACACTAATTCGAAAAGATACACACATCTCTATGTTTATTGCAGCATTACTTACAATAGCCAAGATATGGAAGCAACCTAAGTGTCCATCGATGGATGAATGGATAAGGATGTGG